>NW_027555847.1:456714230-459114230 GCF_003287225.1 Phascolarctos cinereus | reverse complement strand
CCAGAATTAGGGGATCCTCTGTGGGCATCTATTCCAAATACAATCTGACCCTTGAATTTTAGCACTTAATAGGGTGTGGGCCAGTTCTAAACTCTCTTATAGATTCTGATTTCTCTAGGAATATTCCTGCCAACTATCTGGATTAGTTTGAATTTTCCTTTCTTACCTCCCATATTCTTCTCTAAGTCAACCACATTCCCTTAGGAAAGCACTAACATATACTGACCTTCTAGCAGCTGGAGAACAGGTCAGGGATAAAGTGACCATAGAACCCTAACAGTTCAAGAACTGACTCTTAAGTGCAAAGTAGGGTCAGCAGGGGTAGGACCTGGAGTCCAAGGGTTCCATGCTGCAAAAGTCTTAGAAAACCTAGCTTCAATGATATTTCCCCAAGACTAAGGTTAGGCACTCTCTAGGAAATGTTATTATTGTATTTCATTTTTTAATGTTTTGTTGATACTTTTTTTTACACCACAGTCATATCCCAATAACATGCCTCACCAATAACTCTATGAAGCCTTCACTTGAAATGAAGAAAAACACTTAAACAAAATCAACTGACAGAGCAACCAGGTCTGATAGCATACACAACATGCTACACCTATACATGTATGTAAGTGTAATGTGCTATATTATATAATATGTTACATATACACATATATATTCAAACATATATTCATATAGGTATACATATATATATATATATATATATATTTATGTACACATACATACACAAATTACCTGTAGTTCACCACATTTGTGCTAAGAAGATAAAAGAGTGCTTTATGATCATTCCTCCAGGAACTATGACTTGTCATTTCTTGTCATTTGAATTATGTCTTCACTTAAGGTGGTTTTTATTTATGTTTTTATAGTTGTGTGTATTATTCTCCTGGTTCTGTATTTCTTACTCTGTATCATTTTATCCAAATCTTCCCATGTTACTCTGAATTTCTTTTCTTTTTCAATTCTTATAACCTGGTGTGAGAGGCAGCATGGCTTAGTGGTTACAGAACTGGTTTCAGATCCAGGCAGACCTGCGTCCATAAGTCTCGGATTCATACTGGCTGTGTACCCCTAGCTATGTTACTTAACCTCTCAATGCTAAAAGCAATTTTTTTAAAACCATAAGTTACAAAGAAAGTGCTGACCTGCATTGATAGATGGAATTTCCTCATCTGGGGGTTGCCAATAGCAATTAAATCACAAATCCAGTCTCTGTCCTATAACACAGTAATATTCCATCATATGAAAATACCAATTTCAGGAGGTCCATCCATTCCCCAACTGAAAAAAAAAAAAACTTTTTTTTTCTTTTTTACTCCATAAAAAGTGCTATTTTGAATATTTTGTTATGTGTGGGACTTTCTTACTTAACCTCTTTGGTATATGTCACTGCTGTTCAGTCATTTCAGTTATGTCCAACTCTTTGTGACCTCATTTGAGGTCCTCTTGGCAAAGATACTGGAGCGGTTTGCCATTTCCTTCTCCAGGTCATTTTATAGATGAGGAAACTGAGGCAAACAAGGGTAAGTGACTTGCCTAGGGTCACACAACTAGTAAGTGTTTCAGGCCAGATTTGAATTCAGGAAGATAAGTCTTCCTGACTCCAGACCTGGCACTCTATTCCACTGCACCAACTAGCTACTAGATGTGTGTGCATGCTTATTATATGTGTGTGTATCAAGCAGTCTAGTGCTTGCTTAAAAGTTATAAACATTTAGAGACTTTTCTTATATAATTCTGAGTTATTTTCCAAAATGATTGATATACCAGCAGTATAATAATGTGTCTGTCATTCTATATTTCCATCCAACATAGACTCTGTTGTTTATCGTCTTTGCCAGTTGGATGCGAATGAGGTGGTTCCTTAGAGTTGTTTTAATTTGCATTTCTCTTACTACAAGTTCCTCGAGGAGATTTTCATTTTTGTTATATTCCCAAGGCTTTGCCTGCTTCCTTGAAACTGATAGGTGCATAAAATTTAAAATGCATACACACACACACACACATACACACACAATTTGAAACATTTTCCTCTAAGGTTGTTGGTAGTACACATCTCTTCCTTAGTCCTTGTGCCTAGCCTTTGATCATGTATCTTTGGGGGAGCACTATAACATGAATTTGCAAAATCAAGGAAAATTTTTCTGAGATACGTAAGTGCCATGATGTATCATATCTTCATGCCCTCTAGCAAAAAATTTACATTTGGTGCAAGGTCCAAATGAATTTTGCTCCCTCTTCTAATTACCTCCCATTCCTCTTTAAGTCACAGGAAGTTCTATAATGAAGGTGTAGATAGTTAAGGCAGTTTATAGCAGTTTATAAAGCAGAGGCTTTAGTGATCCCAAAATCAGAGGACTGGGTAATGCTACTGAAGTAATGTGATTCACTTTTTTGTGAGGTTTTCAGTGCTATTGTTTAGGTTAGGAGAGGTTAGATTACTAACAAAGAAATATTTGTTTCTCATAGCAACTGTGTATCATGTCACTTGGCATGAATTTATCTACCTGGGATAAGACTGATCCCAAAGGAATTCCACTTATTATTCCCTAAAGTAATATTTTTTAAGTGTTTGAGCTGATAGAAATGGAGAATAGAATGACATGAAGTGAACCTTTCCTACTCAGTAATGAGGCCAGGGATGTGAGACAGGATGGGGTCAGAGAGAAGATGAAGGATAATCTGAGAAACAACATAGGGAGAGGGCTAGCATAGGCTAGTGAAGGGTGCCTGAGAATTAAAGGGATGTTAATCTACTCCCACCTTGGTCACTGACTGGTTGGATGACATTGAACAATAATTCTAATTCTACTCCATGATAAGAGTAGTTGAATTGGGCTGGCCTTAGAGTCAGCAAATACCTGTGTTCAGATCCTGCCTCTGATACCAACCATGTGATCATGAGTAAGACACTTAACTTCCTGGAGCCTAAGTTTCTTCATCTATAAAACTGGGATAATAATGCCTGTAGAATCTCAGAATTTTAGGGTTTAAAGAGACCTCAGAAGTTATCTAATGCAATCCAGGGATAACAAAAGAGTATCATCTGTACAAAAGACTTAACAAGTGACAGTGCATTCCACTTTGTATAGTTCTAAGTATTAGGATTTTTGTTTACATTGAACCTAAATCTGCCTCTTTACAATTTCCATGCACTGTTCCTAGTTTTGTCCACTGCAACAAAGCAAATAAAAACTTTCCCTGTTATAGCCCTTTAAATACTTTAAGACAATTATCATTCCTCTCTACAATCCCCCTCCCCCCCCACGCACACACACACATCTTTTCTAACTTAATTAACATCCCCATTCCTCCAAATGATTTTCATATGGAATTTACTAAAGGTCCTTCATCATCCTGTTCACCATTCTCTGGGCATTTTCCAAAAATGAATTCCATGTTCCAGATGTAATATAACCAGTGAAGAGTATGGCAGCCCATTATTTCCTTACTCCTGAATGATAGTACTTGTCTGAGAAGAGCTGCCATTAGGCTCAAACATAATAATGTATTTGAAACAATGTAGATATCATTGCTTGTAAGTCTGCTTTTGGGGCCTTCATCTATAAACAGGAAGAAGCAGACATGTCATTTGCCTGCTTCTTTGGATGGTTGCACATGCGAGGAATGAATGCTTGTAAATATAGTATGATGTTCAGGTATGTAGAAGGCTGCTAGGAACAAGGATCCATTATGTCATGATATAGAAAGGAGAAAAGATAAGAAGATTGTGTGTAGACAAGGCACTGAAAAGGTAATGATTCCTAGCTGTCTTCAGGCTGACAGCAAAGTAGGATATCACTATATTATCTTTTCTGATTCTCTGATACTCACTAAACAGGTGATATCCTGAAGCTGGGCTCATTGCAGTGAAGATAAGGAATAGCTAAGAGGCATTTTTAAAAAATGAAAGGCAAAAAAGTAGCCTGGTTCCATTTAATCTTTATAGAAATTAGAACTCTTTTATTAGATTAGTTTCTGTTATGTACTGTGCAAAAGATATTCGTTTAACTTATTTAATTAGCTCTATTCATTTATTTTCATAGGTTAGGCTACCTTTAAAAGGAAGAACTCATTTCTCTCACCATTAAAGCAACTTTCTCCCTATCATTGTAGGTCAACTAAAAACAAATTATAACTTTAGTTGAACAAGCCTGTGCCATCTCATAGAAAGATCAGAAACCTGTGGACCTAATGACCTTAAATCTAGCTCTAGTCAGAAACTGATAAACTCATTGACCTGGAACAAGTCTCTAAATATCTCTGTGCTTCTGTGTCCAAATCTGTAAATATCATCCCTATCTATCCATATCATTTCAGGAGAGGCAGTGTGAATATATGGATAGAAAGTCAGGAAGATCTGAGTTCAAGTCTGCATCTGGGACACATACTGGCTGTGCAACCTTGGGTAAATCACTTCATTCTCATTGTTCTCAACTCTCTATGACTATAAGGTGCATAGAAGACACCAAGATGCACTGATAGAGTGAGGTTCTTTACTGTTCAGCTCTCTATACCAATGAAATATTAGATCCAGTATCTATCCTAAATAGAAATTAGAAAGATAAAGGAAGTTAATGGATGTGAAAGCACTTTAAATACAATGGCTCTCTCTGTACAAATTGGGGCAGTGAGGTGGCTTATTGGATAGAGTGCCAGGCCTGAAGTCAGGAAGACTCATCTTCCTAAGTTCAAATCTGGCCTCAAAGCCTTAACTGGTGTGTGACCCTGGGCAAGTCACTTAACTCTGCCTCAGTTCTTCATCTATAAAATGAGCTGGAGAAGGAAATGGAAAACCACTCCAGTACTTTTACCAAAAAAAACAAACAAACAAACAAACAAATGGGGTCACAAAGAGTTGGACATGACTAAAAATAACTAGATAAAAGTATACAAATTATTGTATTTAAAACTACCATAATTTAATTTTTAAAATTATTTGAAAGTAACGCAGCTATATATTAAGAGCCTTGGACCTGGTTTGCTTTTGCAACCAAATGTATTGTTAAATAAATTGTTGCCTGGAAGGAAGGAAGGAAGGAAGGAAGGAAGGAAGGAAGCTCTAAGCTCTATAGATTATCCTAGAGAACATCCATTCTAGCAAGTGTCCAGTATATATATATAGTGTTAATCTTACCAAGTGACAAAGTGAATTAAATGATTTTGTAGTTATAATTCAATAATTTAATTAAATAAAATCATTTATTGACCTTCTACCAGGTGTCAGACATTGTATTTTGTGCTAGAAATTCAAAGACTAAAAGGAACTACCCCATGCCCTCAAAGAGCTTACATTCTCCCTGGGGAGAGAGAAGAGCAGCAACACACACACACAAATACAAATAAATACAAAATATAATAAAGTGTGAAAGAATTTCAAAAGGAAGAGAACACCAACAACCAAAGGAAGCAGAAAAGGCTTCTTGTACGAGGTGACATATGAGCTGAGCTTAAAGGAAGCTAGGGATGCTGAGATTCAGCAGTGAGGAGGGAGCCCATTCCTGACCCGGGTCCCATTTAAGCAAAGACAAGGAAGGAACCAGGAGATGGAATGCTGGGTACAGAAAACAACAAGTCAATTTGAGTAGAACAGAAACATGAAAGAGTGACATGAAATGAAATGCAAAGGCTCATGGGAGTCACATGATGGAAAATTATAAAAGCCAAACTGAGGAGTACAATTGTATTTTATCCTATGGGCAATTGGGAGTCACTGAAGGTTTTTGATTTCTTTTCCAAATGAAATAGTTAAATCTATGTTTTAGAAATACTGATTTTGCATTTGTATGGAAGATGGATTGGAGAAAGAAGCTAGAAATAAGGAAACTCCATAGGACACTAATGAAATAATCTAAGTTAGAAGTGATGTTATCCTAAACTAGCTTAGCATTTCTGAGTGGAGAGAAAGGACAGATGTTAGAACTGAGAAGACTTGGCAAGGGGCAAAGACACAGAGGAAGAAGGAAGAGTCAATAATGACTACAAAGTTATGAATCTAGGTAACTAAAAGGATTAGTACCACACACAAATAGGGAACACTATAAAGAATAACAAAAGCAAAACTTAGGAAGACTTGTATGAACTGATACAGAGGCAAATGGACAGAACCATGTGAACAATTTATGTAATGACTACAACACAATTGTGAAAGACCATAGAACTCTGCTCAATGTAATAACTAGCCATGATTCCAGAAGACTGATGAAACATGCTACTCCCCTCCTGGAAGAGATGTGGTGGACTCGGTATGCAGAACAAGATATGAGTTTTCATATTCACTCGTGTAGATTTATTTTCTTTGACTGTATGTACTTGTTCCAAGGGGTGGGCTTCTACTTTTGGGGATTGGGAAGAATTACAGAGGTGGCAGAATGAGGAGGAGTGGTGACAGTGATGTCAAAAAGAAAAAGAACATTAGTGAAATGCTTAAAATATACAAAAGGCAAAGAAGTTCAAAAAAGACAAATTCATCCTATAGTTTTAAAAAATGTACTTAATAGTGTTTCATGATTTAATATGAAGTTTGTGTTTTCTGTTCCTTGTGTATGGAAATGATCAGATCTATTAATGTTTGGTAAGTTTGCAATAGTAAAAAAGGATTTTTAAAAAATGAATAAAGTTAGGGCTGAGATGGAGGGGGGGTAATATAATGAGTTAGGCTTGTAAATGTAGTTATTAAATGCCAATAAGTCATCCAGGAGAACTGTCTAGCAGTTCAGTAATATGGGACTAGAGAGCAAGTGAGAGATTACAGCTATCTGTATAGATTTGAGATTTGATGAGATCACCAAGGAGAGAAAGAGAGAGAGAAAGACAGACAGAGAGAGAGACAGAGAGAGAGACAGAGAGAGAGAGAGAGAGAGAGAGAGAGAGAGAGAGAGAGAGAGAGAGAGAGAGAAAGGAGAGACTCTGTCAGAGTAAGGAAAGAAGTACTGAAAGACCTACCAGAAGAGTTCCAATTGAAGTGATTCAGGGAAGGGGATGGGGAAAAGATTACAAGGTAGAAATGAATAAGAAAAACTGAGGTGTAGAGATTAGAGTGAAATGTATGACACATCTCTGCTCTTTCTGATACAGAAGCAATTGGAAGTGCTGTGCCCCTTGTGCCTTGGGAGCTCTAAAGGGACAGAATAAGTTAACATCTTCCTCTCCGTGTTCCCTCTTTTTTGTCCCTCTGCTCAATTCTACAAACTGCACCAAAAGTAGGATGCAGTTACAGCATACAGACTGCCGGAAGGTTCCCATCTCTAAGATCCTAAAAGTGAGCGAAGAGCTGTATGCTTGCTTCTCTTTGTGAAGAACTGAGTTCTTTGTTCTTTAATCTCTAAACCAAGGCTTCTTAACCTTTTTGACTGTCATGCATCTTCGTGGAGGTATGATGATTTCATGGAGCCCTTGTCAGAGTCATGTTTTAAATGCATAAAACAAAATACATAGAATTACAAGGGAAATCAATTACATTGAAATACTGTAGTAGGAAGACTGTGATCGCATGCAATCTAGAAGTAGGTCTAATAACTTCACTAATTTTGAAGTAGTGTTGATTAAATTTTATCAAGATATTTGCAACAACTCAAATGTGATATGGAAATATCTGTGGTTTCTATTGATGATAAAGTCACAGGTACTTCTAGAACTTCTGTGGTTTGTTGCCTGCATTCATAATTGGAGGAAATAATTTTAGTTAGAGGTGATTGAGAATAAAAATGTAACTTTTTCCCAGCCAAGTTCGTGGACTCCCTGAAATGAATCAATGGACCCCAGGTTAAGAAGCCTTAGGTGGTTATGGTGGTCACTGCTGCTGCTTTGAGTTACCCAATTTTGAGTTGTTTCTAGTTTTTTAACTTCTCTCCCAAATAATCCACTTATAAATAATACAATAGGTCAAGAAGATCAATATACCTTCCTTATTTACTCTAGACCTATATTGGTGACAATGCAGTTTATTCATATTTCAAAGGTCATAAATGTTAAGGTCATCCATAAATATAGAGCAACTATGTGGTTTTTTACTCACTGCTGAAACAAACAAACACAATGAAGCCAAGTTTTGGAGCCATTATTATATTTATCATTAGTGTAATGGATTCATGGAATTTTTGAATATGAAGAGATATTATAGATAATGTATTTTGACTCTTAATTTTACAGATCAACAAACTGAAACCCAGAAAAGTTTAGTGATTTGCTCAAAGTAACATAACTGATTGGTAGTCTAATTGAGATTAGAACTCAACTTTTCTGGCTCCTGTCTACTATCCCACTCTGCTTCCCACCCTTAAATGAGGGAAAGCTGTAGTTGAAAACATATCTCTAGGCAAGACAAATGCCTGAACAACTATGTCAGATATCAAGTTTTAAGTACCACCAATCTGAAAACACAGGGTACAGCAGTGGGTTAGAAGATTGTCCTCAGAGTCAGGGCAATCTGGGTTTAAGTTGAACTTCAGAGACATTTGTGTTCTTTTACCCTTGGCAAATACTTAATAGATCAATTTCTAGTCAATAGACTAGGAACAGCCAAATGTTTGCAAATTTGCTTTTGTAGATGGAGTTTCTTTACCAGGAGCTCACTCTCCTACAAAGATGAAGGCTTAGGACAATACCCAAAGTGGGAGCCAAGATGGCAGAGTAAGCAGTAAATTTCCATAACTCTGTCATATTCACCTACAAACAACCATAAAATAATGCCCCCAAACAAATCCTGGAACAGCAGAACCAGCAAAAAAGACAGAGTGAAACAATCTTCTAGCCCAAGACACTTAGAAGATCAGCAAAAAAAGGTCTGTCTCACTTGGGTAAAAGGGAGCACAATCCAGGACAGGAATCATCCTCGCAAGCCCTACCTCAGTAAGCCAGGGGAAAATCCTGAGCCTGAGTGCAGTGGAGCAGGCAAACACCAACACCAGGACCCTCATAGCCCCAGGCAAACAGGCAGCTACCAGTAGCCAGACTGACCCTTGTTTCAGTGTAGCCCTGGGAAAACACTGAAACACACTACTGGCCTCAACACACACCAGACACTAGTGCTAGGACCCTGGCTTAGCGCCAGGCAAGCTGCCAGGCCTCCAGCCAACCCCAACCTAACTCCCTCAGTGCAGTATCAGACACAAGGGTCCCCCATGGTCCTCAGGGCAACATCAGTGCAGCACCAGGTAAACAGCCAAAGCATGCAGAAAGTGCCCCGTCCATCCTGGTTATCAGAGTTCAAATTTAAAAGAAAGGAAAAAGGCCAAAAGAGATGAGCAAAAAAAATCAAGGAATCTGGCTATAGGAAGTTATTATGTTGACAGGGAATGCCAAGAGACAAACTCAGAAGAGGACAACAATGTCAAAACATCTATGGGCAAAACATCAAAGAAAAATGGAAAGTGGTCTCAAGCCCCAAAAGAACTCATGGAAGAGCTCAAAAAGGAGCTTAAAAATCATATGAGAGGTAGAAGGAAAATTGGGAAAAGAAATGAGAATTGTGCCAGAGAATTATGAAAAAAAAAGAGTCAACAGCTTGCAAAAAGAAAACAACTGCTTAAAAAGTAGAATTGGACAAATGGAAAAGTAAATACAAAAACCCCCTGAAGGAAACAACTCTTTAAAATGTACAATTGGCCAAATGGAAAAGAAAGTACAAAAGCTAACTGAGAAAAACAACTCCTTAAAAGTTAGAACTGGGCATTTGGAAACTAATGACTCTATGAGACATCAAGAATCAATCGAACAAATTCAAAAGAATGAAAAAATAAAAGAAAATGTAAGATACTTTATTGGAAAAACAACTGACCTGGAAAATAGATCCAAAAGAGACAATGTCAGAATCATCGGACTACCTGAAAGCCACAATCAAAAGGAGGAACTGGACAGTGTGTTTCAAGAAATTATCAAGGAAAGCTGCCCTGATGTCCTGGAACCTGAGAGCAAAGTAGGCTTGAATGAATCCACCAATCATTCCCTGAAAGAGATCCCATAGTAAACCCCCCAAGGAAAAAATATTGCAAGTGGCCAGAGAGAAAAAATTCAAATATCAAGGAGCCACAATCAGGATTGCATAAGACTTAGTATCCGCAACATTAAAGGAATGAAGCTATGGAACATGATATTCCTGAAAGCAAAAGAGCTAGGACTATAACCAAAGATCACCTACCTGGTAAAATTAAGCATAATACTTCAAGGGAAGAAAAATGGTCATTTAATGAAATATAAGTTTTTCAAGCTTTCATAAAGAGAAAACCAGAATTGAACAAAAAATTTGACAACCAATGTCAAGACCCAAGAGAAACCTAAAAAGGGGAAAAGGGAAAAGAAAACATAAAGACTTCAATGGAGTTGAACTGTTTACATCCCTATATGGGAAGATGATACTTGGAATTCTCAAAAATTGTACCACTAATAGTACCACTATAAGGAATATACATAGACAGAGGGTACAGGTATAAGGTGAATTTGAGAGAATGACATAAAAAATCATTAAGGGATAAGAAAGTGGGTCACCATACTGGGTACAGAAGGAAGAAAGAGATAGAATGGAATAAATTACTTCACATAAAGAGGAGAGAAAAAATATTACAGTGGAGGGTAAGCAATGGGCATTACTTGAACCTTACTCTCATAAGTATTGGCTCAAAGAAAGAATATGTACACAATCAGTTGAATATAGAAATCTATCTCACCAACAAAAAAGTAAGAGGGGAGGATATTAAGGAAAAGGAGATGGGGAACTGACAGAAGAAAGGGCAGACCAGGGACGTGGTACAGAGAACCATAACACCATCAAGGAGGTAAAGAGTAAAAGGGGAGAGGTCAAACAGGTAGAAAAATAGGAAGGATGGAAATACACAGTTAGTAATTGTAACTGTGAATGTGAATGGGATGAACTCTTCCATAAAATGAAAGTGGATAGCAGAGTGGAGTGGATTAAAACCAGAATCCTACAATATGTTATTTACAAGAAACACACTGAAACAGAAAGACACACACACAGAGTAAAGGTAAGGGGGCTGGAGCAGAAGCAAAAATAGACCTAATTAAAAGAGATAAGGAAGGAAACTACAACTTGCTAAAAGGTACCAGAGACAATGAAGTAATATGAATACTAAACATATATATGTACCATGTGGTATGGCATCCAAATTCTTTAAGGAGAACTTGTAAGGTACAGGCTGGGAATACTGAAATACAATAGGGCCCAAACTAGGTATAGACCAATATCTCACACCATATACTAAGATAAGGTCAAAACAGGTACACGATATAGACCTAAAAGGTGATATCACAAGCAAATTAAAAGAGCAAGGAATAGTCTACCTGTCAGATCTACAGAGAATGGAAGAATTCATAATGAAACAAGAGATAGAGAGCATTACAAAACGTAAAATAGATAATTCTGATTATATTAAATTAAAACACTTTTACACAAACAAAACCAAAGCAACCAAAATTAGAAGGAAAACAGAAAGCTGGGAAACAATCTTTACAGCAAGTGTATCTGATAAAAGCCTCATTTCTCAAATATATAGAGAACTAAATAAATTTAGAAGAATACAAGCCATTTAAAATGGTCAAAGGATATGAATAGGCAGTTTTCAGATGAAGAAATCAAAGCTATCTATAGGCATATGAAGAAATGTTCTAAATCAATTTTGATTAGAGAAATGCAAATTAAAACAACTCTGAGGTACCATCTCACAGCTATCAGATTGGTTAATATGACAAAAAAGAAAAAATGATAATGGGGGAAAATGGGACACAAATGCACTGTTGGTGGAGTTGTGAACTGATCTAACCATTCTGGAACATTTTGTTTTGATTAGGCAATGGGGTTGAGTGACTTGCCCAGGGTTACACAGCCAGTAATGTTATTTGTCTGAGGCCAGATTTGAACTCAGGTCCTTCTGACTCCAGAGTCAGTGCTCTTTCCACTGTGCAACCTAGCTGCTCCTGATCTAACCATTCTGGAGAGCAATTTGGAACTATGCTCAAAGGGCAACCAAACTGTATACCCTTTGATACAGCAATACCACTATATCCCAAAGAGATCATAAAAATGGGAAGAGGACCTATGTGTACAAAATATTTATAGCAGCTCTTTTTTGGGGTAGCAAAGTATTCAAAATTGAGGGGATTCCCATCAACTGGAGAGTGGTTGAGCAAGCTGTGTATTAATGTAATACTATTGTACAATAAAAAATGATGAATAGGCAGATTTCAGAAAAACCTGAAAGATTTGTATGAGATGATGCAAAGCGAGATGAGGAAAACATTGTACATAGTATCAGCAACATTGTGTGATGATTAACTATGAATGTCTCAGCTCTTCTCAGTAGAACAATGATCCAAGACAAGTACAAAGGACTCATGAAGAAAAATGCTTTCCACATCCAGATAAAGAACTGTTGGAGTCTGAAGGCAGATCAAAGCATACTTTTTTCATTAACTTTATTTTTTTGTTATTTTATTCTTTTGATCTGTTTCTTTTCTCACAACTGTGACTAATATGGAAATACGTTTTATATGATAGCACACGTATAACCTATATGAAATTGCCTACCATTTTAGGAAGAGGGAATGAGAGGGGGGGAAAATTGGAACTCAAAATCTTGTAAAATTAATTCTAAAAATTGTCTTGACATATAATTGGGGTGAAAAATAAAATGCTATTAAAATACCCAAAGAGGGAATTGGGGACTGGGGAATAAAAGGGAATGGAAAAACCAGAGTGGCTGGCAGAGGTTTGTAGATCAGTGTACAGAGACCAACTTGACTAAATTTGAAGAGAGTTATTACTAGAAGGCTAAACATAAAGCAATGGTTGATTTTGACCACTGAAACTGAAGAAGACCATTTACTAAGGTACAGTGGAAAAATTATGCTAATGAAATAGCAGATCTTTGAAGTACTAAATTGATTACCACACACACACACACACACATACACACACACACACACATTTTTGTATGTATGTATGTATGCCCACCAACTAATACACCTTGTTGTTACTTAGACTAATTTTTTGTACCAAGGGGCCCTCTTGCTCTCCGATATGGCTTGCAAAACTTTCTCCCCCACTCTCATTCCTTGGAACAGTGACATAGGTGTGAAATATTAAATAAAATTTAAAAAATATATATTTGTTGAGTCATTTTCAGTTGTGTTTCAAATGTTATGAGCCCTTTGGGGGTATTCTTGGCAAAAATACTGGAATGGTTTGTCATTTCCTTATCTAGCTCATTTTATAGTTGAGGAAAGTGAGACAAAGTTAAGTGACCTTTTAGCCAAATAATGCAATTCCATTATTTTACAGATGAGAAAACTGAGGTCTAAATAGGTTGAATGTCTTGTCCAAAGTCACATAGGTAATAAGTATTAAAGGCAGAATTTGAACCTGTGTCCTTCAACACTGCTGCTCTTTCCCCTGTACCATGTTGCCCTCCCTAGTGGTGCTGTGTTAACTTCATAGATATTTGATTCATCAAATGTTACAATCTTGGACTAATAACATGATTTATAATCATCCTACAAATGATAATAAAACTGAAAGTAATAAAGAAACAGAAGCACAAAGAGGTCTAGCTCAAACAAAGGCTAATTGGCCGCAAAGGTCAAACAAATGTGAAATAATAGGAAAGAGGGAAGCAGGATGGCTTCACCATTGCCCTCTTTGTCCCCTTTTCATTCAGACCTCTTGCATCCTTTCCCCAAGCTGCTTCACTATTTCATTCAGCCTTGCTGCCTTTTCAAGACTATAGATCTGATGAATTGGCTTGTTTACTTCAATCACTGGTCTACAGCCTCAGGTTGGCCTAGATTTAGCCCCAATAGGTCACAAAGGAATTTAAATGCTGGTTTAGGGAAATAATATGGTCTAATGGTAGGTAGTGTGGCTCATTAGCTAAGTAACGAGCTCTGGTTTTGAGTGTCAATCCTGCCTTAGTTACTCATTTGCTTTATGAATGTGACAGAGTCATTGGACCTCTCTGTTCTCCCTTGTATAAAAAATGGGTGATGGAATGGAACATTCAGGTATTCAGGTAGTCAGGTACTTCTTTAAAAGATACTAGCTTATCATAACTTCAAAATTCTGACATTCAAGTATGTCTCATGCTTTTTGACAGAGAGGTGATGGACTAGAATTGTGGAATAGAATGCGTATTTTTCAGATATGGCTATTGTGTTGACTTATTTCTATTATGGAGGTAGGAGTAGGGTGATTTACTGGGTAGTAATAGAGAAGAAAAAAGAAAGGAATGAGCCTCAATAATGTGTTTTAAAAGTACAAAATTAAAAATAGGTTCAGAAAGGAATACAAACACAGTGCAATTGTGTTATTACCTTTATTGAGATAATTATATCAATTTAATAGATAATTTAAAATATATAAATTCATAGTTTCATGTGAAATTCTCTTGTTCTTTATACAGTAAAATATTTGTATTTGTTAATAATTCATTCACGATAAATATGAAATTCTTTTTAAATGTCAAGTTGGTATGTAGCCAAAGTTAAATTCCACTTACTAGGTTGGACAGTGGAGAGTATGTTTGACTTGGAGTCTATGACACCTGAGTTCAGATCCTGCCTCAGACATTGTGCAACTCCAGGCAAGTCATTTAACCTATTTCAGCCTCCTTTTCCTCATCTATGAAGAGGAAATACTAATACAATTATCTCACAGGGTTTTGTATGAAACAAAATACATAAAGTACTTTATAAAACTAAGGTATTATAAAGATGCTAGTTATGATTATCCTAGGAACTCTTCATGTACTGTGATCAGATTCTGAATTATTTGGAATAAGTTGAAGTCTGTGTAAAATGCTCAAAATTAGAAAAGAGGCTTTTAAAACATACTTTCAGCAAGAACAAAGAATAGATAGCATACCGATTAAGGCAAATAGCATAATGTTAGCCAAAGACAGCAAAAGAGGGTTATTCAATTCCTATTTTTCTTCCATCTTATCTATCAAAAAGAATGACCTTCATGTTGGGAGTTAGGGGGGGAGATAGTTAAGAGAGAGTTGATTAAAGCCCAGGATAGGTGAGCTGTGCAAAATATATTCAACTCTCCTTGCCCAAATGAATTAGACACTGGCCTACCTAATTAACTTGTAGGTATGAATGCTGAATTGGTGGGCAACTTCTGATAATATTTGACATACCATGAAGAGTGAAAGAGGTGCAAGAAGGCTATAGATAAGCAAACATTGTCCCAGTTCATGGAAAGAAGGAAAAGGCATAATATGGAAACAATAAACTATTAAGTATTATATCAATCCCTAGCAAAATTCTAGAACAGATTTTAAAGGATGGTCTACGAGCATTTAGAAAGGGAAACTGATTTCTAAAAGATTTATTAACACTAAAAAATGTATAACATCCTGCCACACTAACCACATTTTAGTTTTTTTCTGTCAGATTTGTTAGAACTAGTGATCTCCAAAATGAAGGCACTGAATCCCCAGGGGAACAAGGCTTAACCCCCAAGGGGTTTATGATCAACCAAAGTGAGAAGGCTCACATTGAATTCTTTTACCTATTATTCTTTTACCCAATACTCCCCAATTCTGCCCCTTTCCATTGACCCTTCCTCACCTCTCAGAACTCTTTGGCAAGTAGAAACTCACAGTCTCTCCCTTTTTACCCTGGAAGTCAGCCTCTAAGAGAGGTTATAAGCAAACCTAGTAGTGTAGGGCAATGGGGAGAGGTTGTACCTTCACATCAGCAGTTGCATAGCACCAATGGGAAGGCCCACACACACACACACACACACATTCCAACATACCAACATCTTGCCATCCACCCAGCTACCTAATGACTACAATAGTTGTCTCTTGGAAGGTGGACTTTGAATTCCAGAGCAATGACCAGTGAGTAAGAGCTTCAGTGCCCCCTTTCATTTTGGGTAGGACAAAATTAGTCACACAGGATTAGTAAACATGTATGAGTTGTGATTCAAATCTCAGGTCACATTATTTTATTACTCTGCTAAATGCAATTCTCTTCCAAACTTTACTCTTTATTTTGAAGGTACTATCATCATTCTAACTTAGTTATCCTGGTTTACAACAGAGGTATCATCTCTAAGACCTCTCTTTCTCTCATCCCACATATTCAACCAACTGCCAAATCTGGTGATTTTCTACCTTCACATCTCTTGTATCTGTCCCCTTTTCTCTAAACAGCCACCAGACTAGTTCAGGTCCTCTTCACCCTCTGCCTTGACTACTGAAATTCTCTCCTAATTTGGTCTCACTGCCTTATGTTTCTCACCTTTCTAATTCATCTACCTCGCAGGTACCAAAGTGATTTTACTAAAGTGCAGGTCTGTATATACAGTCTTCTTTGTTTTTCGGAACTAATAAGATTGTGTGATCAAAAAAAGTTTGGAGATCATTCTATCAGGGTACTCTAAAAATGTATTAGAATATATCTGAAATTTTTCAAAATGGTTGACATTCCTCATGGTTGCTTTGTGGATATGATGGAGACTTAGGAACTAGTTGAAGGACAGGAGCCAAAGACTATTGATTAAAGAATCAATGTCAACTTCAAGTACGGTCCCTGGTGACCTGTTTACAAGACTCTGTCCTTGGCTCTCTACTGATCAACATTTTTATCAATGACTTAGGTGGACACATTTATATAATGCTTTGTGATTCACAAAGCATTTTTCTCATCAGTGCCCATGGTACACTAGGAAAAAAAAAAGCCCTGAATTTTAATTCAAATGACCTCAGTTCAAATCCTTACCTAACTTAACTTCTCTGGACTTTAATGTATTCAAAAGAGGGGGTTGGAATAGATGACCCAAAAGGTCCCTTATGGTATGGTGGGAAATGAGCTGGATTTGGAGTCAGAGAACATGGGACTGGAATTCGAGCTCTGCCAGTTACAATCTGTATGATCTTGAGCAAGTCACTTAACTTCTCCAATTCTTAGCTTCCTCATGTGTAAAATGAAAAGAGTGGACTAGATGACTTGTAACATTATTTGCACTTCTATGAGCCTATGAACCTATGACATAGAATCACCACAATCATTTTACACATAAAGAAACAATGCTTAAAAAAGAGAAGTGCTTTGACAGGGTCAAAAAGCTGCTGTGTTTCAGAGCAGACCTCTCATCTTCTGGCTCCAAGTACAGTCTCATGCAGCTTCCCCAAGAGGTCTATTAATCAAAATCTGCAAACTGTCCAAAGCTGGAAAGGATAGCTAATATTTTGGATGACAAAAGTAGTAAAATAAAATCTAGTTGGCTTGAAACATGGGGCAAATAGAGAAAGATTAATTTAATGTGCAGGATAAATGTAATGTCTTATACATAAGTTAAAAAAAAATCAATGCCACAACTGAAAAATAAGAATCCCTTCAAAATCCAGTCCAATTGCCTCCTTTTACAAGGGTCCCCCAGCTATTAGCACCCCCTTCCTTAAAATTATTTTGTAGGCACCTTGCATCTTCTTTGTATTCATGTATATGTTTATGTATTATTTCCCCTGATGGATTGTAAGCTCCTTGAGGAAATTGACCATTTTTGTCATTGAATGCTCAGCAACTGGAAAAGTTTTTAGAACATAGTTGGCACTTAATGAATACATTTTTATCTATCGATTGATAGATTGTGGTAAAACCACAGTTTATATGAAAATTTTCTGGGGATTTTAGTGAATAACAAGCTGAATGTGACCAAACAGTGCCATGAGGCTATATTAGTAGAAATAGATGACTAGAGTGCTCAACATGGTGCCTCAGATATCTACCAGCTGTTGGCCCGAAGCAAGTGACTTAGCCTTTCTGAGTCTCAGTGTCATCATCTATCAATGAGGAGATTGTATTCTATGACTTCTCAGGTCCCTGCCAGCTCTAAATTTATGTTTGTTTGCAGACCAAGATTGGTGTCAGTTTCACTGTATTTTGCTATATGGAGATAACATCTGGAGTATTTGAGAAATTTGTGATGGATGAGATCTAGTCCCTCAAGGAGCTTACATTGTAGGAGAGGAAACAATACTTAAATATAAATGAATACAAAGGAGACATGGGTCTTTGGGTGCTGAGGTCTCAACACAATCCCAGAGAAAGGGTGGTTACTAGTTCAGACCACTGTGATTTCACTCTTTGGAAAAGGGTTAAGGTTCCATTGAATAACCTCCCTGCTAATGGACAGATGATTCTTGTGAGGGCAGAAAGCCAAGATGGCTCTTTGGTAAGTTGTAGCCTGGATTGTCCTTGTCAAAAAAAAATTCAGGAGAATTTCTGTGAAGGTATCTCAATATTGGTGCCATTTATCTTAAACCTTTGTAGTTAAACTTGAAGTTTAGATGCCTTGAAGGGAGACTTAAAATACTCCTAGTCTTAACAACTTAAAATATAACAGTGTCTTCTTTGTTTCCATGACTTCTTCTTACCTTTTTTCTTCTTGTATTTTCCTGCATTTTATTGCTGTTTGTTTTTTATATAGGTACAAAAAACAACTTTACATAATCTACATAATATTCTTATCCTACTTTCTTTATTTGATCAGTGCTTACTCAGCACAGTGTCTGGTGCACTGGAAGTGTTTAATATATTCTAATTAACTGGCAGACTAGTTTGTCTTTCCATATTTCTTCAGATGATTTATCTTTGCAATTTTCAATGACATGATAATGTTTGGTTTTGCTCATCTTCCACAACATGTTGAGCCATTCCCCAGTCATTGGACATTTGGATTATTTCCAGTTTATTTTTGCTATTTGATGTATTTTTCTGAAGCTGTAATTTACAGTCATGACACAACAAATTAACACTCCTGATTTCTTGTGGCAAGGATGTATAAACATTATTCGTGTTCTCTTTCTCTCAACTTTTGTCCATGATGTCACATAACCTTATATAAACTTGTTTTTAACTCTGCCTCTTGTATGGTTTTACAGAGACTTCCCATATTGTGTCAGCCATGAAGACTTATTCAGTTTCTACTGCTGTAGAAAACTTTCCTATCTTCTTTGACCTTATCTCCCCAAAAACACACAATGTATTCTGTAATCCAATGAAACAAATGTCCTTGCTGTTTCTTGAACTAGACACTCTGTCTCCTTACTTTTGGTATTTTTACTGACTGTCCCCTATACCTGAAATGTTCTTCTTAATTATCTCACCTCTTGGCTTCCAGGGCTTCCTTCAAGTCCCAGCTAACACCTCACCTTCTTAAGGAAGCCTTTCCTGACCCCTCTCACTCCTAATGCTTTCCCTCTGTTGATTATTTCCTATTTGTCCTCTATATAGCTTGTTTATGTATAATTATTTCCATGTTGTCTCCCTCACTAGATTATGAGCTCCTCAAAGGCAGAGACGGTCTCTTGTTTTTCTTTGCATCCCACACAATGCTTGGCATATAGTCAATAAAACTTATTGACTGACTAGTAATTGATTTGACTTCATGCTTTAGTAACAGCTCTCTATTTTATTTCTTTTCTACATAAGCAAAATATCAGATTGCACAAATTTCATTGTAGAGAAATCGTGTATCTATTTAACGTCCTAGGGAAAGGAGACAGGGGAATACCTTTTGAATTTTCTATGCTCACTACCTACAAACAGACTGAATTCATACATTCTTGTTATCTTAGACTATTTTAAGCCTTTTTCTTTAGTCTTAGGTCTTACTTGGGTGGCACGGTGCATAGAGTGCCAGGTCTGAAGTCAGGAAGACTCATCTTCTTGAGTTCAGATCTCACCTCAGACACTAGCTATATGACCCTGGGCAAGTCACTCAACCCTGTTTGCCTCAGTTCCCCATTTATAAAATGAACTAATGAAGGAAATGCCAACCCACTCCAGTATCTTTGCCAAGGAAACCCCAATTGGGGTCACAAAGAGTCAGACATGAGTGAAACAACTCATCAACAAAGAATCACTTCCAAATATTTCCCAGTCATGAAGATGCCTTATGTTCTCACATGCTGTGTGGTTCTCTGTCATCATATGTTCTGTCTTGGCTGCTGTTGGTTTAAGAGGGCCATTGGGAAACTAGAACATGTCCAGAGGAGGGCAGTCAGCATGGAAAGAAGCCTTGAAATAATGTTATATGAAAATAGGTTGTCCTGACCTGACCTGTCCCTTCATGTATCTGTGAGGTTCAGGTCAGGCCAGAGCAAGTGCCAAAACCATGCAACCCATGCAAAGAAGTGAGCCTGAAGCAATGTTAAACCTCAAGCTGACCATAATGGCAAAGCCTGCTGAGGCTTGGAGGAGACAAAGGAAGGTAGAGCCAGAGAGCACTGTGAAGTTTACCTTCAAGGAGATTAAGCAAAGTAAAGCATCACACTAAAGAGGCAAAGCAGGGAGCAATTTAGTTTCAATGCAGCCTGGTTGGCATCAGATATAATCAGATCTAGCCAAGATATAGTTAAAAAGAATGGCAGCTAGACCCCCGGAAAAGCAAGAGTAATCCAAAAATAAGGAACAAAGTTCAGTCACGGGACATTTATGGGGAGGAGGGGGAAGCAAGCTGTAGTGAGACTGGGAACAGATCATGACACAATTCCAAAGAGTAGCAGCTGTCAAAACATTTTGGTTGCCTTCTTTTTCCCCCCAGGTGGCATCTACTTATGTTAGGAGGGCATAATGACTGTGTCCTTGCCTTCTCCTTCTTGTCTGATGCAACACAGCCCTGAGCTGCAGATGGAGAAGAGAAGAATTAAGGGACACACATAGTCAAGTATTTAAAGACTGTCATATGGAAGAGGGATTAGACTTGCCCTGCCTTGTCCCAGGAAGGCAGGTAGGGGCCTTAGTGGAACTAGGAGCCATGGTGGAAGTTATAGGGAGTTAGATAGCTCAATAAAAGGAAATGCTTCCTAATAGTGAAAACTGAAAATGGAATGGGATATCACTGGCAGTCATGGCATCTGTTATTAGAGGTACTTAAACAAAGACTAGAAGGCACTTGTCAGGGGTGTCATAAAGAAGAATTATGTACTTTTTAGTGGATTGGACTAGGTGATCACTAAGGTCCTTTATAACTCTAAAATTCTAATCTAAATTCAGAAATAACTTATATTTCTGATGGGCCAGTGAAGTACAGACCCTAGAAGGTTCTGTGATACTGCAAAAGTTTGGGGTACAGTTCAAACAACAAAAAGGCTCATTCTCCCATAAGCCGTCAACTTGGCGATGAATTTCTAGCCATAGCAATCCGGGAAATGTTGACTTATTTGGTTTTTAAAGCTCCAACAGGTTATAGAGTTAACACATGTACCAACATCATGGATAATTTAACTTATAAAATTAAATGGTCTATTTATGGAGACAAAGAGTGATATAAGAATTACAGCCTTTTGCCTTGGAGTAAGGAAGACCCCATTTCAAATGCCCACTCAGATGCTTACAGGCTGCTTTACTCTGGGAAGTACCTGGACCTCTCTGAGATTTAGTTTCCTCATCTCTGAAAGGGAGATAATAATAACATCTGCCTCCCAAGGTTGTTGTGGAAATCAAATGTTTGTAAAAGCACTAAACACATACACACATACATGCATATATACACATACTATAACAGGGAGAGGAGAAAAGAAGGAAACAAGCATTTATTAATTACCTACTACAGTGCCAGGTACTGTGAAAAGTGTTTTACAAATATTGTCTCATTTGATATTTGAAATAATGAGATAAAATTTCAGCTATAATAAATTTCAACTATAAATATTATATACATATATATTAGTATTATACAGTTACATACCCTAATAATTATATATACATTATTATATAAATCCAAGTCTATGGTATAAATGAAATTAGACTTCAGCTTTTTAAAAATTGCATTTGTAGCGTAAATATGATTATCAGTCCCTGAGTAAAAGGTCAGTGTTGTTTACCAAGGTGGAAAGACAGATGATTAGTGCAGAATGATGGTTAAGTAGAGAATGAGTTGGTGGATTCTTGGGGCATGGATGATTATAAAGGGATAAGGCATGTTTATGGTAGTTATTGATCAATTAGTATTCAGGTACCACTCTAGGGCTCATTCCCTATTAGCTTCTCAAAAGAGATTGGGGGAGCTCCTTTAGGGTCTTTTGACTTTAGCTCCATTTGTGTTTCTGTTTGTAGGAAGAGAAAGAGCTAGAGAAAGAAATGTCAAACAACTCCAGTATCTTTGCCAATAAAAACTCCAATGAGGTCACAAAGAGTTGGATATAATTGAAAACAACTGAACAAAAAGGGAAAGACCAGAGGCTTCTGCCTCCATTCCAGAGACTTTTGAGGATAATCAAAGAGGTGATAAGTGATGAAAGTGGGAATGAAAAAAGTAAAATTAATTCAAGAGAAATTCAAGAAGTGGAATCAATAGTTTCATGGATTTTGATTGAATATGTGATGAAAGAGAGATAGGAGTAAAAAAATGATCCTAAAGTTCCATGTTTGGGTCGTACAAATTATGGTGGTGTTGTTAAAAATCAATAGGGTAGAGTCTGTTTGTGAAGGAAGATAATGAGTTCCGTTTTGGAAATGTTAAGCTGAGGTGCTTAGTAGGATGTCCAGGTGAAGATATTCAGCAGGTAGGTATAGAGATCAAGGGAGGGAAGGGAGCAAGCATTTGTTAGCACCTTCTCTGCACCAGGCACTTTACAAATATTATCTTCTTTAATCCTCACAACCACCCTGGGAAGTAGATGCTTCTATTATTCTCATTTTATGGTAAAGGCAATGAGACAGGTAGAAGTTAAATGATTTGCTCAGGGTCACACAGGATCACATAACTAGTAAGAGTCTGAGGCTGGCTTTGAATTAGGACATTTCTGATTCCAGGCCCAGCATTCTAGCCACTGTGCCACCAGCTGCTTCTAAGGCTGAGACAGAAGTATGGGCTTCATCCCCTGGGAACAGACTGGTGATTTCACAAATATAGGAAACTCCAAGGTGAAGAAATTCTACCCTGAAGAGAGATGAACTTCTTCTCAGTCTTAAAATGCTCCTAGAGTACAGAGAAGGTACAGAACTTCCCCAGGATCACACAGACAGTTCGTATGAGTGGAAGATGTGAATCTAGGTCTTTCCAGGTAGCTCTCTATCGCCTAGCCTGCATGGCTTCCCTGTACATAGAGATGAAACTATGCATTTTGGAATCTTCCCAGCTAGCACTCTGTCATCAATAGATCAGACACTTTCAAAAGAATCCTCTTTCCATGGCCTTCCCCCCCCCCATAAATATCTTCATTAATGAGAGAACCATTTAAACTTTGATTTATATACTTCTTTGCCTTATAAGTGTCTGGAAGAGGTCCTTGCTTTGTGGAGTTGCATTAAAATAATACAAGATATAAATTGAATCCCATTAGAAGGAACTCAGAGTAAGAGAAATTTTAAAGCTGTGAAATATGTCAAGAAATAGTTATTTTGACATCTAGGTGGATGGTTTTCAAGCCTGCCAACGGAAAGAAACATTTCAAGAAACCTAAAGGAGATCTGAAGATTTTGTTTTTCCTTTCACTTTCGTGTTTAGTTAGGAGTTATTCTATTTTCTAAAGTAAGTAACAGCATGTTCTCAGTGAGTAGGCATCACCATATGAAGCCCCGTATGAATACAACAAGGGTCCCTAACACAAATGCCGATAATCAGACTTGACTTTTGGTCCTATGTTACAAAAGGTGCCTGGATAATACATACTGGGCTTAATGTGATATTTGCTACTTGAGTTTGAGGAGGGGCATCAAAGAATGGAATATTTTATTAAATCACTTAAAGCATTGAAGTTCCTGACTTGTCATTAAAGGACTGATGTACCTGTCTATTTCCAACTAGTCTACTGTGTACTTTTGTAAACAAAGTACTATATAAATTTTATGATTGTTATTATCATTATTACTGTTGTTATTGTTGTTATAGTAAGGTCTCAAAACATTCAGTATAAGACAAATTTTTTGAAAGGCAGTATGCTATAATGAATAGAAGACTGCCTTTGGAATCAGGAGGAATTGAGTTCAAATACTTCCTATGGCACATTCTGTCTCTCAGCTCAGGCATGTCACTTAATCTCTTTGTGCTCTGGACAGCTCTCTAAAGCTATAAATCACAGACAAGTTGTGAGTCTTCCTTCCATTGGTGGAAGGAATTTCTATACCAGATAGTTTCTAGATGGATGAAATCAGAGGTCCAAACTCTTCCCACATTCCCCACAAAACACCTACAATCTTCACTACAAGAAGTCCCTATATTTTTAAAATCACAGTTTTTAAAAAATGACTTCTAATTTCTCCATCTCTCGACATCCTGCTTTTTCTAACCTATACTCCTCATCTGTGTCCCCTGAGTTTCAAGAACTTAAAAGTCAGAGTGCTCTATAATATAGAATTTATAAAACTTAGGAAATTTCTGCATAGTTCATATTGATAAATCATGTTTCAGAAAGAATCCTGCTTATACTGTGATTGCCTTCTGTCAGTTCTGTGTAGCTGATGTATCAAAGATTACATATGTGAAACCAATTTGTGATGAAGACTACTTATGTGGGGGAAGAAACCAGCTTGTTTATGTATATATACAAACACATACATACACACACACACCTATATATATATATATATATATATATATATATATATATATATATATACATACATACACCTATATACATACAAATATAAATATGCATATACACAAATATATGCATATACATATAAGTAAAAATATACATGCATGTATACATATATGCATGCACATGGAATAAAAAATATGTTGAGTTCATTTGGTGAATTCATATCAAATGGTGGAGCCTCTTGGCCCAGAATGAAAAACAGTGTTTTCACTGGTCTTACTCAATAAAGTTGTCTTACTTCCAGTTCAGGCTGAGATAAGTCAGCCATTAATCTAAACTGCTGTTGCATGATTACTATCATTATCACTATTCTAATAGCATCCTCCTCTTCTTCCTCTTTCTAATTATTAATAAGTATATGTATTTAACACCTGGTTGGTTGTATGTGCTATTTTATCAAGTATTACAGAAAATTTATTATAGAATTCTAGAGGTAGAAGGATCTTTAAAGGTTTAATTCTTCTGCTAACCTTGAATTATATTTACAATATTCCTGCCAAATGGATGTCTAGCTTCTACTTCAAGATTTTTTCAGGAATGGAAAACTTACTACTCCAAGGTAACTTATTCCGTTTGTGGGCAGGTCTAATTGTTAGAAAATTCTTCCTTATGTTGAACCAAAAATCTGCCTTTGTATAATGTCTGCCACTTGATGGAGGCACTTCCAACTCTCCTTATTACCAGGACTAACCACATAGTTCATACAACTTTAGAATGGCTACAAAGCACTTTACATACATATACTCTCACTTGATTTCCACAACAGCCCTGTGAGATAGATAATATATGTGTTATCATCTCTATTAAAAAGATAATAGAGCAAACTCAGAGACATGAAGTAATGTCCCTAAAGCCACATTGCAGAGCTGGGACCTAAACTCAGATCTTCCAACTACAAGTCCCATGCTCTTTCCCCTTGACTGGCTGTTCGCCATCTAAAACATTGTCCCTGTCCTCAAAGGAGATCTAGAGAAAGACTGGCCTTTCTCTAGATATTACCCCATGATTATATGAGCTGATATGCTAGTGTACACTGCCAGCTACTATTTTTAGAGTCCTTGCTCCTATATAATTGGAAATGATTTAATGACTGATTTTATTATGCTTTTGCCCTTAGGCTATAAGAGAAGGGCACCATTTTTAAAGCCCCATAAAAAAGAAAACCAATAACACAGATGAGCCCACATAACAAAATGAAGTCTTCATATGATAACCAGCCTAGCAACAGTGACAAAAACAGAGACAACAAGGAAGAAACTGTGGAACAGAAAGGAATAAGGATATGCATAGTCACTAGGAAAATGGAGCTGAAATTATGGGATTAAGTAACAGGAAGATAAAGGAACAACCCAGTATCAGAGAACAATTAGCAAATTTCATTATATCAATGTAGTGAAATATCATATTCCCCATAAGAAAAAATAACCAGCACAAATCTGGACCAAAAAAAGGGAGGGGCTGGGGTGGGGGTTTAAAAATAGTAACTATGAAGAATATAAAGATTTATGGAAAGAGCAATGGGAAGTGATGCAGTGTTGAAAGCAGGCTCAAAAATTATGTACACTGACTTTTGTTTTCCCTTGGTCTAGACTTCCTATTACATAGGTGTAGGAAACTCACAGAGAAAGTCATGATGAATTGGGTTCAAGTTCCGCCTCTGATATATACTGATCCTGTGACTCTGGGCCAGTCACTTAGACACTCATTTTTGCCTGTGAAACTTTCTAAAACTGTGAGTTGTAGAGACACTGGAGATGTGTTTTGGTAGAGAAACTTTTTCTTTCCACCCTGTCCACTTTTGCCCATGCTTCTTTATCCATCATATACATTGTCTGCCATTATGTAAAAAAGTAAAGGGAGTGAGAGCAATCGAGCAGCATCACGGTATGGAATTCTCTAAGATTACAAATTGCTGGTGAAGTGGGATCTGTAATAGTGGAGGGACTTTCCACATGGGGAGTGCCTCACAGTAATTAAATTATACTTAAAAACTGTAACAAAATTAGAAAAAATATATGCAAGGGAAAAAGTTCAGAAGAGGCCAGTGAAAAAAAGATGGATTTGTTATTATCTCCTTTTTAAAAAAAACTATAAATAATGGAGTCAACTGTAAAATGCAATTTCTAAAAAATTTGCTTGTGAATTTCCATTTTTCTTTATCCTTACTAAGTTTAGAATAAATATTTTAAAAGAAAATTATGAAATTGAATAGAAAAATGTGAATAGAAAAGGACAATGAGAATGAAGAAAGCATAGCAGGAACTTATCTCTAAAGGTATAAATGCCTTGTTCTGTTTTAATAATGCCTTACTTTTGTATAATACTTCATAGTTTTCAAAGCACTTTCACAACTCTTATCTTATTCAGTCATCTTGACATCTCTGGGAGGTAGGCCAGGCATGTATCATTTTCTAGATGAGAAAGCTCCATCTCAGAAAGGCTAACTAACTTATTTCTACTTTTATCGCTGTTGACTTTGCCAGGTGGCAAAACAAAGTCTGGAACAAAGACGTTCTAGTTTCAAACCCAGTGTTCTTTCCATTGTGTCACTTTGATTGTTTATGTGATGTTTTCCTCCATTTGTTTAATTGCTTTCTTGTTTGTTTGTTTGTTTGTTTGTTTTGGTAAGGTTCAGATGTTTCCTTATCTAAATTTTATGTATTCATCAGCACACATAACAGTGTTTTATGTATGGTAAATATTTAATAATTTTTTTCAGGTTGAATTAAATTGTGCAAATTGAAAAGATCTTATCAATGAATACATCTTTTTTGTTTCCTAAAGACGTCCATTGTGGTTGCATAGTGTTATATTTCTTTTAAGGGTATAGGGATTAGCTCTTAAGTCTGTCAGCTATGACACAATTGAGTCTGTGAATGCAGAGCCAGTAACCATGGATCACAAAATAATAGAATCTCTGATTTGGAAGGGTTTCCAGAGGCCATCTAGTCCAACCTGTGCGTGAACACTATTTCTTTTAGATCCGCAACAGGTGATGTCATTCTCCAACCTTAGAGACCTCCAGTGAGGGGTAACCTGTCTGTAGCCAGCGTGATGTAAGACAGAGTGGTGAAAGAAAAAGGGGAAGGGGAACTGGAGAAAGAAAAGTCAGGCTAGGCGAGTCTGAGACTAATGCTCATAAGACTAGCTACGTGATTATATATACTATAGAAAACAGCTTTGTACCGTGAGAAATGATCTACAAGCGCTAATTAATAACAAACAATCTAAGCAGCTAAAGATATTCATTTTCTCATGAGAAAGTAGTTTTAATGCCAAATTTCATATCTATTGTTTCCCTACCCAGTTCTTAGTATTGTCTACATGAGTCAGCCACCTGGCCTCAAGGCTGAGCTTGAGGGAGAACTTAGAATCAACAAATCATAACAAAGGGAGCTAGGGCAAGAGCCATGGGAGCGTTTATCCTGAGGCAAGACTCTATACATACTGACCTCTAAAGTCTATAAGAACTTAGAGATTTTCCATGAGGACTCGGCCCCCTACAGTAACCAACTGCTTCCCAAGACAGTCCATTCTACTTTGAATGGCTTTAATTGTTAGGAATTGTTTTTCCTTACATCAAATCAAAGTGTGCGTCTGAGGAACTTTCAAGTATTACTCTAGTTCTGCCCTTTGGGACTGAGAAGACCAAGGCCAATCCCTCTTCCATACAATAGCCCTGCAAACACTTGAAGGTAGCTTTCATTGCTGTTTTCTGCTCATTTCAGTTGTGTCTGACTCTTTATAACCCCATTCGGGGTTTTCTTGGAAGAGATACGGAAGTGGTTTGCCATTTTCATCTCCTGGTCATTTTTACAGATGTGGAGGCTGAAGCAAACAGGGTTAAGTGACTTGCCCAGGGTCACACAGCTAATTAATGTCTGAAGCCAAATTTGAACTCAGGAAGATGAGTCTTCCTGACTCCAGGACCATCACTCTGTGCACTATGGCGCCACCTAGCAGCCTGAAGGCAGCTTTCACAGTCCCTTTGATTCCCCTTCTCTCCAGGCTAAATATTCCCAATTCCTTCAGCACATTCTCACATGAAACAGTGGGCTCCCATCAAGCCTCTGTCCGGGTGTTAGATAATTGCAGATGCCCAGACCCCAAACCAAAATGGCTTTTTATTTGTGTTGAGTATATTTGGCATATAATTATATGTACATATCTCTCCTGTTTAAAGTTAGCTTTCCTGAGCTTCTTAAGGGCAGAGACTGCTTAATTTTTTTTCTCTGCATTCCCAGTTACGCACACATTACCAGTATAAGTGCTTGTTGATTGATTGCTGGTTTGGTCTTCAGTGGCTGAGATTTGTACTTTTCCATCCCCCCAAAGCATAGTAAAGAGAATTGAGAGACAGTAAATAGCAGTGTGTATTTATACAGCAGTATTCACCAGCCAGTGCCCCAGGATAAGTTAGAATAGTTCGATTTTCTTGGCTAAAGTTCCAACATATAAACAGGTTAAGGAACCTCATGATCACTAAATAAATGAATGGCAAAGTCAGAAATAGAAGCCAGTATTCCTAACCCCTGGATCTGATTCTGAATAAATATTCTCATGCCCTTTCTCTACAATAGAAAGCTTGGCAGGAGACAGGACTGTCTGGCAGTAAACAATCAATCTTCCATGTCTGAAAACATTTCTTGGGTTCTCAAAACTATCATAGAAAAATGGGTTTTCTTATAAATGCTGGTTTCCCCCTTTCTGGGACCCCAAACCACCCACTAAAAGGAGAAAAGCTTGAATTAGCTCCCTGTTTAGATGGCAGGTTTTCACTTCTTGAAGAAGTTTTGCCATCTGTATATTTAATTCTTTGGATACTCCTAAATACTATTCTTGAAAAGTAGATAAGACAATAGGATAGTAAGTGCCATGTTAGCACATTTTCCAGGGCAGGAAATTAATGGCAACGCAAAATCAAGTAAATTTCAGTGCTGTTCAGTTTGTTTGAAAAGTAGTTAATTTATCTGAAGTTCTTTGGTGATGTCCACAGTGATATACAAGTAACAATTAGATTGAAATCCAAGTACATAGCTATGGTATAGTGGAAAGAATGTTGGCATCAAGAAGAGAGGACCCAGAGAATCTGAGTTTGAATCTCTGTGTATGTTTCTGTGAGTCACTCAATCTCCCTAGGCTCTAATTTCCTCATCTAAACAATGAGAGAATTGGATTAGATGACCTCTAATATCTCCTCTAGCTCTAAGTCTGTGAACCTGTGATTTGGAGATGTGGGAGCCAAAAAGGTAGCTTCAAAGCTGTCCCTGAAAGGTCAGTAGAATGATTCTTTGCCTCATTGGATGGGAGAATATTACACACTGCTTTGAAAACTCCCTCTCACTACCTGCTTTAAGACTTCCTGCAGTGACTCCAGTGATCTGCAATAGATTTTAAATGTTAATAATTTCATTTTTGCCTAAATATTTTAAATGATCTAATAAATTTGAAATATTATACTTCACATTTGTATTAAGCTGCCATTTTCAGAGAATCTGAAAAAGACTCCTAACCTCAAACTTGAGTAATACATAAACATATTATGTCCCAAAAGTCTTTGTGAGACTCAAAACTAGACACACTTTTTTGTCACATTATATACTCAGCTCACAACCAGTCTTTCCCTAGTAGCCAAAGTACTATTGATTGAGAAGTTTTATCTGAATTTATTAAATGATCAGAGAAGTATGTGTGTGTTTGTGTATCACTCTCCTATATTTATATGTGTGTATGGTGTATGTGGTGGAGAGAGAGAGAGAGAGAGAGAGACAGAGAGAGACAGACAGACAGACAGACAGATATGTATATATATATTTATATACAAGGTATCTCAAAAGTCCTGTTTTAAGCTATGTAAGCTTTTACCAATCTGCCAAAAGATTCCATCACACACACACACACACACACACACACACACACACACACACAGAGGTTAAGACCCCCATTCTAGAATTTCCTACTGTAGTTTCAGTTGGGAGAGATCATATTAGCTTGCCTTCTCCCAATACCAATTGTATAGAGGAAGTTTAAGTAGCTTAAAACAGCAGTAAAGTTTTTGGGACACATTGGTTATATATGTGTATATTTGGGGGGGGGTAGAGGCAGTGTATGTATGTGTGTGCTAGGAAGGGAGGGAGGGAGGTAGAGACAGAAAGAAATGGGAGGGGGCAGAAGAAAAGAAGAGAGGGAGAGAAAATGCAGATATCATAAGAGGCAGAAAGATGGCCAAGGACCCAGGTTTAAATCCTGCCTCTGAGGCATATCAGACTTGCAGCCCAAGGCAAGTCGTTTGATCTCACAATGCTCCTAAGCAATTCCCTAAGACTTTAAGTCAGGTGCTGACCTGCACTAGTAGAGGGATTTTCCTCAACTGGAAGGGAGTTCTCCATAGCAATAAAATCACAGGTCATTGCTCTCCATAGGCAGAAATGTGCCCATGTGTCTGTATGTGTATGTGTATGTATTAGACTGTGCCAGAAAACTACCTAATCTAATAGTTCTACCAAGATGAAATGACTTTGGGTATTGTCTGGTAACAATCCATGGTACAATCCTAGTAACATCCACTGTACAAGGAACAGCCTTGCTAAATTTATGAAGAATCATTACCAGGGTTGTTAGCTTCCAAGTGATGGGGGTTTTTGTTTGTTTGTTTTTATTTTTGTTTTTTATTCAGTTATACGATCACAGGAGAAGTAATTTTAGGGACAGTTCTAAATCACATGGGTTTTTAAAGAAATTATTTGAGTTGCAAATGTAAGTGAATAAGAAATAAATAGAATCTCCAAAGTGTTAATTTCAGTTTACTCTGTGTAATTGATGTTTGGAAAAAGGTAAGCTAATATAGTCTCTACCAGCCAAAGCTATAGTAGAAAATTCTAGATCAGGGAGTCTTAACATTGTGTCATGGACTCTTTTTGTAGGTGGACAAAAATCTGTAGACACCCTTCTTAAGAGAATGTTTTAAATACATAAAAGAATATATCAAATTACAAAGGAAACCAATTATGGTAAGATAGAGTTATCAATTTTTCTAATTGAGGGACCCAAGATTAAGAATCTTTGCAATGGAAAAATTTATGCTAGAAATAGAAAATGACTTCAAAAATGTGTTGCTAAATTTGATTCATTACTATCAACTATATTGAAATGTTTCACATTGTTAAAGGATTTTTATATAATATGCCCTTTTCCATTATTGTCCTTTTTTGATCTACAAATCATTACATGCCATGGAACTATTTCTGCTATGTTTTTTTTTCTCCCTAGTAAGGTTACACATTATTTTTCCTTACATTTGGCAAAAATAAGACCTCTTGTTTTGGTTTAAAGAAATCTTTTCCCTTTAAACCTTTTGTATTCTGCAGTGGAGTAAACCACAAATAAATATTCTGGTTTCTTCTCATTCCTATTGCTTCCAGATTCATTTACCTTTGATTTCAAGGGGTCTTGGTTTCTATTTCTAGTTTGACATTGCTGAGGAAGACTGCTTTTTGTCCTGTCCTAAACCCCTTAAAGAGGTAGCTGAGACACAGGCTTCTACTTAATGAGTCTGACTTCATGTAACCTGTAATGGGAGATAGAAAGACGAGATAGGTACCTTATGGCACTATTCCCCACTAAGCCAGTATAGCCAGGTGTTGAACAGTGAAAGAGACAAAATGCTCAGATCCTGATTGAAGACTTTGATGACCCCTTTGTACTCTCAGTGATCCTCTTAAACACACTTGAACTTTTCATCTCTGTGGTGATTTATAAAATCCTAAAGATGATGATATAATGTAATTGCCAATTAATAAGAGCAACCTGGGAAGACTAAATTATAGGCATTTCAGCAAATTGCAGTTGAAGGAATAACAGCTGCCTTTCTCAGAACAGATGGTCCTCCTGGTGATAACAGGTCTCGTCTTGATTAGTTAGAGAGACAGAGCAGGTTTGAGCTGCCTAAATGCCTCAATAACGTATTATTTCTAAAGAATATTCCAGTATTCCAGCCCTATTTAATTTACCCTGAGTTTAATCAGTTCAACAATCATTTATTATCTATTATATGTCAGGCAATATTCTAGGCACTGCAGATAGGAAAAGAAAAATGAAGCCATCCCTGCCGTCAGAGAACTTATATTCTACTCAGGGAAATATGTGGGTGGATAAGTAAACACAAAGTAATTTCTACAGGCAGAAGAAGATGGGAAGCACTCACAAGTGGATTCAGGAAAGGCCTCTCATAGAAGGTAAAGGAGTTGAATCTGGAAAGGAACTAGGGAAGGTAAGTAGGGACATCATTCTAGGCATACAGCCTACACAGAGATAAGCGAGGGAAGGGGGAAATCAGTTAATGCTGTTTAGCTAAAATGTAGCATAAGGTATATGAAAAGGAATTATGTGCAATCATCCTGAAAAGACAAGTTGGAGTCAAATTGGGAAGGGCTTTAAGTACCAAATGGGAGGGTTTATACTTTATCCAAGAAACAATATGGAACTGCTGAAGTATCTTGAGTGGAGGGGCTATGTTTTGGGAATATCAGTTTGACATCTTTGTGAAAGATGAATTGGAGAAGAGTGGGGCTGGTTGTAGGCAGATCCCAAAATATTAAATGTTGTATGCATCTATGTATCAACCACAGACAAAAGAATGTTGAATAATTGGCAACTTGTGATTGTTTTATTAACTTTGTAATACATCTTTTTTTTTTCTGTTTATACAAGGTCATTCAAAGGACTAAGTTTTTAGCTCCCTCATGGCACCTTGGGTAATCTGCTAATGTAGCAACCTCACATGAGCTTTCCAGTTTGTTATTTTTGTAGCATAATCTCTGTTTCTCTATTATTTTTTTTATTGTATCCATCATATTCTCCCTAGCCTTCACCCTCTCTTCCTAACTCTCTGATCACTTACCAAGAACCTTTTCAACTATCTATTTATGATGTCATTATGCTATAAGAGTGAGAGGGCACTTGGCAAGAGTCATGTCTCTGGGTGTCTATGTGTGATTGAAAGCAAAGGAAAGAAGGTATATGTATTATGAAAGCGGATATTTGTGGGAATTTATTTTGGAACAAGAGTTGTATGTTTGTAGATGTGTATTTTGTGCAAATGTTCTGGGACTCATCAGTGCTTCTTAAATTGGGGTATACAACTTCTTTTTGCTTCCTGTCATTCCTTTTGTAGATTGTTTTAATTTACCTGGCACTATTCCTATCCTCAGGAAAAAACTGGCCTTTGTGGGGAAGTAGAATTGTTCTAGTTATTTCTTTATTTTCTATTTCAAGAGTTTTGGATTTCCTGAAAAGGGACAGATATTCCCCTTTTCCCACTAGAGCTGACTTCTTTGCAGCAACATAAATGGTATGATATGAAACATTGACTCAGTCAATGAAATGCCAGTTCTGAGACTGATCCTGAAATAGTGGAAATCCTATGAGTCACAAAATTAGCATGCTAGAGATCATCACAGCCCATCTAGATAAACAACAAAGTACAACAAATTAAACCTTTTTGAGATTTTATATATATATATAAAATTATGTTTGGAAGAATGTTAATACAATTAACTATATGTGAATTCTTTCAATCATTCAACAAGCATTTATTGAGCAGCCACTATGTGTCAGATACTATGCTAGGAGATGAAAATAATTAACAAAAAGCACACATTATATTTATTCTCTGATCCAGTGGTGTCAAACTCAGATAGAAATGGATGTCTATACCACATATTGACTTAGACAACCACAAATTAACATTATCATTGTTTTATTGCACTAATATTTTGTTAAGCATTCCACAATTACATTTTAATCTGGTTCAGGCCACATTCAGGAGTTTTGCAGGAAGTTTGATGCTTCAGTTGTTGTTCATTCATAACTCTGGTGTCAGTTCTTTAGTCAAGAAAAAAGGTTGATTGAATTGCCCAAATAATTCAGGGGCAATTAATGTTAAAAAAAAAAGGTTGATTTTTTTTTTCTTATGGAAATTGGTGGCAATGGAGATCTGGAGACAGAATAAACTGGCAGATCTGGAAAGGCTGGACTTTGCCAAATTTCCTTGTAGTCATTTTCCTGGAAATTTCAATTTTATCATTCTTTCTGGAGACATAGCCCAAGTCTCTGCTGCTAATCAAGAGATTATATATGGAGAGATGGGGGGGGGAGAGAGGGAGAGGGAGAGGGAGGGAGGGAGAGAGAGAGAGAGAGAGAGAGAGAGAGAGAGAGAGAGAGAGAGAGAGAGAGAGAGAGAGAGAGAAAGAGAGAGAGAGAGAAGTTTCATTTTAATCTCCCAAAATAAAACATCTATATTTACTGTATGGCAGCCAAGTGCTCTTTAGGAGACTGATGCTACTCAGATATATACGACACAACATTTGGTGTCAAAATTGACATTTATTTTCCCAAACCTGGAATTATCACGTCGTGAGCCTGTGAGAAACGTTAGAAGAATCTTCTCTCTTGAGCTCTGCAGTGTTCATTCAGAAAACTTAAATAGAAAGGAGGCTGAAGAATAGAAGAAGAGGGGGAAAAAAACCCAGCCTAATAACGTTTTTTTTCCTTTCGCTGAAAAAGTTAGACTTTCTTCTCAGAGCGTAGAAATGTCATATTTCATTATCCTTCAAGTCACTGCTGAAAGATTATTCTATTTACAAGGATTTCTATTCCTATTTGTAACTCATTTAGCCAACAGTTAAGTAAAGCCATTATTTTAATAAGTAAATAATTAGTTACTCAGAGATTGGAAGAAGCTCCTTGGCCAGAGAAGCAATAAGTGTTTTTCTTTGAGGAAGTCTTTTAAAAGTTGCTTTTTGATTAAGGTGGTGTTGGGAGACAAAAGCAGTGTGAAGTGGAATTATGGATTGAAAGTATTTATCATCCTCATTAAATCCCCACTGTTAAAGATTACTTAACATTAAAATCCACAGAGCCTTTTTGCTCCCTGAAGTCAATGAAGGCCTCTCTGAGGCACACAAATCAGCGATAAAAGGCAATGCAGGATCTTGGCTAGAGGCCCAGACATGGTTCATCCATATAAATTTTACTGGATAATCTTCATCAATTCCAAGCACCTTTTGCAAAAATTGTTTTGTCACTTAGACAATAGATCTTTATCCAGCCTGTCTGGTCATCCATGGAGGAAGAATACGGCTTGTTTCAAAACAAACCATCAAAAAAAAAAACAAACCTGCAATAGAAATGTGTTCTGTATTTAAAAAAAATAAAGATGAGAAGTAAATGATCAGAAATGCATTCCTAATTAAATATTATTAAGCAGAAGTCTCTGACTTAGGTGAAAAATTGACGCTGGCCTTCTGGAGTAGAAGAGATTTGAGTTCCATACCTAGGAAAGTGTCTTGCCTACGGTAGTTGCTAACTCTGTGTTTGTCAACTTCAGCAAATAAATTGAGCTCTTTCTTTCCCACCTTTAATTTGAATTACATCAGAGGTGTCTAAGTGTAGAGGATTAGGGAAAGTCTCTAAAAGAGAGAGAAAGTCTGAGAGCAAAACTGGCCTTCGAATATCAAAGAAAAAAGTAGAACAGAGAGCCAACTTGGTACAGGGTATAGGGCACTGGATTAGAAGGTGGACAGAACTGAGTATGAAAACTACTTTAAACGATTATTAGCTATGTGACCCTGGACAATATCCCTAACCTCTCTGTACTTTAGTTTTTTCATCTGTAATTTAAAGGGGTCAGATTCAACAGCCAAGAAGGTTGCAATGCCGTATGAAAAATAAAACCAGATTTACTGGGAGATATAAGCTGGGAAAACTAGAACTCCTTTCCATGATTCAAGCAGTCTCTAAAGCCAAGTATGCTATAGCTATGCATGTCATCTGCCCCCAAATCATATGTAGCATTATCTGGTACCTTATTATAACATTTTTGGAGGGTGATGGTCTGGACCTGTGATTTCATTAGTGTGGAGAACTACTGGTATGAAAACTCTTCCACTGAGACACTGAGAGATCATATTCATTTTCCAGGGTCATATAGCTAGGATATATCAAATATAGGAGTTAAATCTAGTTGTTCCTTTTTTGATAAGAAGCATCAAATTCTGAACTGAGAGTTGAGAAAACCTGGTCTCAAGTCCCCTCTTTGAAGCTTAATAGCTATGTGACTATGAGAAAGTCATTTAATTACTTCAGTTTCCTCATTTGTAAAATGAGAAAAGTAATGCTTATCTCAGAGAAGTTGTTAGGAGACATATATATGTATGTGTATATATGCATATATATATATATGTATACACACACACATACATATGTGTGTGTATATACATGTGTATATATATATGTAAAGATCTTGGTAAAATTTAAAGCATTATGTAAATGTTGTTATTAATGCTAAACCTCAAAGCTACTCTTAAAATGCAAAAAAATAAAAATGCTAATGGCACATAGGTATAGATATATTTTCATAAAACAGGCATAAACAAGGGAGAAGTAATGAAGGTCTTTATTCATGATCTGGGCCTTGCTATATTCTTCAGACTATTTTCTTTATAAAGCAGTATCATGGAGATAATAATGATAATGATGAATGATACTAATGAGGATGATGATGATGATAATGACATTGATGATGATTAGTGATGATTGATGATAACAATTTTGTGACTTCCCCAAATGGATTATTCTTTGAATTATCCTTCCTCAGTTGAATTTTACCTTTTGTCTAATCATTGTATTATGACCACAGTGACTGATGAATTATAAATTTGTTTGTAATTCCATGTGAGTGGGAGAAATAGAGAGGAGTCTTGTCCTTATTGTGGTTCTGGAAGAACTAGTAGTCATAAGCATACTTACACAGATCCTCTGGAGAAATAGTAAGAACAATTTTCTTTACAATAAAAAATTATGGAAGAGTTCATTTATTCTTAGCATATCTTACTAAGGAACCTAAAGTCTGTAGGCATCAAGTTGATCAGCCTAGGCAATCTGGCATAGCTAATAATGAATGAATGAATTAATTAATAAATTAATTAATTAATTAATGAGAAAGCATTTTTTAAACACTTACTGTATTCCAAGCACTATGCTAAGTGGTTGGAGGGTTGGGACAGGGAGATACAAATACAAAAGCAAAAAAAAAAGTGTAAGTATTAGGTGTCAGTGCTAATCAGAATCAAAACACAATTACATAGATTAAGGTGTGAGTACAAAGGACTGGCTGGTTTCATATGTAGTTTGTTTAATCAGTCTCCTTGCTTAATAGTTATATCTAGTATGTATCAGAGATCTATGATTTTATTCATGTGACTATTCCTTCCCTACAGATGCAAATGGAAATCCCCTCCCTCAGTGGGCAGACTTCATAAGTTGAAATGGTTGGAGAAAAAAAAATCACCTGGGGGTGAGCCCCCTGGTGAAGGACCTCATGGTTTTTATATACTGGATTTAAAATGTGATACTTCCAAGGCATCAAGCAATTGTTTAGCCTCTTTTGCTTTAGGATTGTGGATCTAGAGGTGGAACCATACATCGGAGGCCATCTAGTCCAACCCTTTCACTTTAGTGATGAAAAAAAAGCTGAGATCCATGGAGGAGGAGAAGTGACTTTCAAAACAGGTCCTCTGATTCCAGGGTCAGTGTTCTTTCCATACACCCTCTACTTAAAGCCCTGAGCAGCCAGTCATTCTCCATATATACATATTTTACATATTTTAGACACAACAAAAGATCAGATGAGACAGTAAGTATAACTCAACACAACTGTCCCTGGAAGAAAAGATGGGAAGGGGGGCAGAGGGGGTGTGGGAATAATATTATCTTAATACTTTAAAAAACTCATTCATTGTAACTCTTTTATGAAGGGGAAGAGAGCACCCTTGGTTTAGGATGATTGAGGTATCTGCAGTAAACTAATGCAATAATAATGCAGATTTCATAATGACTTCATGATCTTAATAGGTCAGAGTTTCCTGGAATTGGCTCTACATTCCATGGGCACAACATTTCCCCTCTTCCTCCCAGATTTTCTCTGAGACTTCCAGTAATGGAGATTTTTGTTGTTGTTAGGTCATTTAGTTGTTTCTGACTCTTTGTGACCTGATTTTATGAGGTTTCTTGGCAAAGATACTAAGGTAATTCTTCTTCCAGGGTCCCCATTTTACATTTGAGGAAATGGAAGCAAAAAGAGCTTAAGTGACTTTCCTAGGGTCACACAGCAATTAAGTTTCTGTGGCTGGATTTGAACTTGGGTCTTCCTGACTCCAGGCCCATCACTCTTTACCACCTAACAGCTTGCAATGGAGATAAGCCTGCCTATATTGTACATAAAAAGAAAGACTGTCTGAGTTACCTTTCCTCCTCTGTATCTGAAGAGTTTCTGTCTAAATAGATCAATATCCTAGGATTCAGTCTTTTGGGTATGACCAACAGACAAAATCAAATTCTTCAGGAATAATCAGGAAGAGATGCACTTCAGGGAGGAAGGTCACTAGCATTCTTCCTCACTGTGAATGATGGGGATCCTGGAGATTATTGTAGCTGAGATTACTCTTAGGAATGAAGACAGTCTCTAGCATTAGTCTGAAATTTCATTGATTAAAAGCTGGAATGGACCTCAGAGGGCATCTAATCCAACCCTGTCATTTTATAGACAGGGAACTGAGGCTAGAGAGCTTCTGAATTACCTAAAATCATATGGGTAGCAAGTGACAAACATGAGACTTGAATCCAGGCCTTGTGACTCCAAACCCAGTGCTCTAGCCACTACTGTACTTTCTGGCAATATTTACCTATGCCTAATGAGAAGGTAATGTACAGGTACTTGTTCCTCAAAAAAAGCTCTGATGTATCCCCCTCATTTTTCTGTTCTTAGGTCTTTAATAGAACAACCACTCTGCATGACAGGCAGTCTCTCTATTATAACCAAATTAGAGCTCCAGAGTTTGATATTCCTTAGATCTTCTCCCAAAAGTGACTGCATTTTTTAGAGCAAGTGTCCTTCTGGAATGGTCATGAGTTCTTCATTCTCAATGGTATTGCTGAACCAGAAAATAAAAGTCCCTAAACCTCATACCAATTATTCCCAAACCTGGATTTAGGATAGTCTAGTACCATACAAATATTCTCAAAAGATGTTATTAAGTTAAATTAAAATCAAATTAATTTAACTTTAATTCATTTTAATGTAGAAATAGCCTATGTCACTTTAAAAATTAGTTTAGGCATATCTGTTGTGTCATTAGATGCCAGTGGTGGGTAGAGGAGATGAAACAAACCAAAAGGTTTGAAATCACTGTTGTATACAATTGGTAAGTAGAGATCTCTTCAATGATCTATGGACTATCACCTCCTTAAAGAAAACTATCTATTTAAACCTAAGTTACACTTCTCTCTTAATTCCAATGCCTTCCCTCTGTTAATTATTTTGTATTTATTCTGTATATAGTTTGCTTCACATATATGGATTTGCTTATTGTCTCCATTAAATTGTGAGCTCCTTGAGAACAGGTACGGGCTTTTGCCTTTTTGTATCCCTAACACTTAGCACAGTCCCTGGTTCATAGAAGGTATTTAATAAATATTTAATCCATCAATCAATATCTAATGATTATAAAAGGTGGGGAAGGGCAGGTACATATATTATTGTAAAGAGACTTGAGTCAGAAATAAACTTGTAAAGAGACTTGAAGTGAGAAATAAACAATTTCCCAGCTTGGAATTTGGCTAGAAGATATGCAATTTTTTGACTTACCAGTTATCTGGGATCATAGCATTAAAATTCTTTTTCCCCACACACCATCAACCTCAGATAAAGGAATCAGCTTGTTTTACAGCTGTCTGATGCTATCATCATGTAGTGAAATAGTTGTCTGTGTGTCTGACCCCACCTCTCTACTGAAAGTTCCAAGAGGGCAAGGATCATGGCTTATCTAAACATTGTGCCACACAGTGTTTCCTTCAGTGCCTAGCATAGTACATACAATAAGCACTTAATAAAAATTGGATGAATAAATGAATGAGTTGGTGGCTCATAAAGAAGATGATACACTTCTATCCCTTGGAAGAAAAAGCTGCCCAGTAAATGGTTGAGAGAGAAGGACCTCATCTTTTTTCTATAATACCATTTCCTTTGCCACCCATGAACTTTTTGGGAATTTGCAAACCAAACACTGACTTCTTCAACATAGTTTAGTAGAATCCTGATAGGTCAGAAAGATAGCATTGCATAGCAGATTGAGCACTGGACTGGGAGTCAGGTGAGCTGGTTTGAAATCTTCCTAAGAAACTTACTAGTTTTGTGATCATGATTTATTCCCTCAATCTCAGTTTTTTCCATCTGTAAAATGAAGAGATAATATCAGTGTTTGAACTACCTACTTCATGGGGTTGTAAGGAAAGTGCTCTGCAAATTTTAATAAATGTGGGTAATGATTACAGGTCACTGTTTTGCTAACTCATAGAATCTCTTGAGTTGGAGGAGACCTAAGAGTTCACCTAGTCTAATCCATACCTGGCAAAGAAAACAGTCTACAACAAAGCAGACAAGTGGTCATCTGCTTTGTTCAAAGTCCTCCAGTGAAAGAAAATTCCTTACTTTTTAAGACAGCCTGTTCCATTTTTAATAACTTTAATTGGTGGTAATTTTTTCCTTATGTTTAACCTAAATTTGACTCTTTTCAGCTCTAGCTTAGTTCTACAGAACCCTGCAATAAAAAGGTCAAGTCTAAACCTGTTGCCATGGAAGAGCCTCTCAAATATTTGGAGAAAATTGTCATTTTCCACCAAGTCTATTCTTTCTCAGGCTAAAAATTGCCAGTTCCTTGAACTGATCTTCATATTATATGAATTCAAAGGCTTTTATCATCACTATTGACCTTCTTTATACCCTCTCCATTTTATCAATGTCTTTCCTAAAAGTCTGGTTCCCAGAACTAGACACAATCACAATAAGATTTAACCATTACAGTGGAACTGTCACTTTCTTAGTCCTGAAACTGTTTACTCTCAAAGGACTCCAACATTACATTAGCTTTTTTGGCTGGTTTATCATGCTGTTGACTCACATTGAGCTTTCAGTCCAGTAAAACCCCCAGAAATCATACCAAGAATGTCATTACCATCCTGGAACAGCTTCTAAAGTTGGTGCAGTGTCATATAGAATGAGTTAGAAAGATTTTTATTCTGGGCACTGAATGAAATTAAAGAGGAGAAAATTGGGTTTGAGAGAAAGAAGAGCAATTTAGGAATTGGCTTTACATTTTTATGCTTAGTTAGAAAGTTGTTGTTGTTTTCTGAGAAGGGCACTATTACATTGGATTCTTCTCAAAAGGAACTACCTGAAAAGGAACATATATAAAATGTCTATATAGCAATATTGTCAGGGCTGTTTAGACTGTATAAAAGTCTGTTGTCTTCATCTCTAACTACAAAAAGAAAGACTAAAAAAAAGATTGATCAATACTTTATAAACCATAAGACAATGTGGGGGAGTTAGTGTTTATTAGTATTAAAAAGTTGAGTGTCTAGAAGGTACTTGTGTTTTATTAAAAACTAAAGTGTTCAAGGCTGTTTGTTGGTCTTCCTCAATAAACTGCAGCCAGCTTTGGCCATATAAGTTTGATTGTTTGTTTTGTCATCATTGTTACTGTTGAATTTCCAGGATCAGAGAGACAATTAAAGAGAGGAGTTAAGCAATGGTATTTATTCCATGAAAATATCAGATGGGGTAATGAAAAAGTGGAGGTTCTCTTCTAAAAGTGATATTGGAATGAAACACAGTTGAGGACTGCATTTTGAGCTTCTACTATTTCTATTACTTGGCATTCAATTAACACTTTAAATACACAATTTAGTCATTAAGTAGTTCCTTCTTTTAGATATGCTTATTTCTATTAATTCTATGCTTCATCTAATCAATAGGAAATCTACTGGCTTACTTTCCACCTCTGCACAATTGTTTAAAGTTAGAACTCATTATACTTAGGACACTAATTTGCTCTGCCAGTGTGCTGGCTAGAACACTTAGATCTTTGGGTTTTATTTTATCCAGAGAGTTTCTTGAAATAATCTTGAAATTCAGAGTTTGTTGAAGAGCCCAGAGCTACCTACACCTATCATTTTATATAAAGGAAGAGTTACAACATGGGATGATGAATAGAGACCAGGCTTGAGGCCAAGAAGACCTGAGTTCAAGTACTGCCTCTGACACATCTTGGCTATGTGAGTATGGGCAGGTCAATGAATGTCTCAGTGTTATAGGCAGGGTTTGAGCTAAAATGATAAGTCACAGAGAAGGTGCCAACCTACATTTGGTAAAGAAAGTTTCTTACACGGAATCTCTACCCCAGTGAAACTACAAGCTAAGTCCCTATACCCTATTATAAAGTGGTAGCTGGTGGTGCAGTGGACCTGGAGTCAGGAAGATTTGAGTTCAAATGTGGCCTCAGACTCTTACTAGCTGTGTGGTCCTGGGGAAGTCATTTGACCTCTGCCTGCCTCAGTTTCCTCATCTATAATAATAGCACCTTTCTCACAGTTTTGTTGTGAGAATCAATTCATATAATAGATGTAAAGTGGTTTTTAAACTTTAAACTGCATTATTACATGTTTTAACTTAGATAGATATTATATATTACATGTGAATATATATGAAAGAAATCTAATTAGTTCCATATGTATCTGTTTAAATTTTCTGAAATAATCTATAATTGAAGTTCCCCATCCTTAGACATGAGCCGTGTCCTTCCCTAGGCAGAAGCCCCAAATTCTCATTTTCAGTTTACTCAGCAATCATCATGATGAGTTTTTGTGCATTAGCATCCATAATAACAGAAACTTGGAGTCTGTGCTTCACTGCCATAGTCTAGGAGAACCCAGGGTCATCTCCATGCCATGAAGAGACATCAAATTTAGCTTTAGCGAATATGCAGTATTAGTGAGTGCAAGAAGAACGAGGCACTGTCCAAGGTTCTAGGAAGAAAATACCCCCCTTTCTTTCCATTAAACTACTGTACATACACATGGCCACTGTTTAATCTAGGAAAGGGTGAAGTATTGAAGATCATTAATCATAACTTCATGTTGATACACTTGGAAAAACTATAAAAGTTACTTTAAAAATTTAATTTCCCTATTGCATTTATAGCTGCCACCTACATGTACTCTGTTCTTTTGATTGTGTAGGAAAAGGGCTGTTCTTAGTTTTTGCCCACCTATTTATTACTCAATGACAGCCTAAATTAGATTTGAGGAATGAAGGGATCCCAAATTTTAACTGAGCTCCAACTTCAAATGTTAATAGCTCATGTTTCTGTAGTACTTCAAGATGTGAATTGCTTTCTTCACATTTATTTTGTACATTAGGCAGTTCAAAATATTACTATCCACATTTTAATGATATGGAAATTGAAGCTAAAATAAGTAAAGCAAGTGGACTTCATTTGTCCACAGCAGTCTTGGTATTCCATTCCTTTTTACCCAGCTGTTGAAGTTTGTATATCTCTTTCCATGTCTCAGGGAGGCTAATCTTGCCTGTGTGATCATGGGGGAGTAGAGAATCCATAGTGGAAGACTTGTGAGAAGAAAGAAAGAGCCAAGGTGCCTGACTGACCTAGCAAAATCCTGAAGGGAGATACTGCTAAACAGATCTGATAACTTGTCTGTAAGCTCCCCCCCACCCCCACCCCTTACTCTCAAAAAATAAGATCCAAGGGAGAGAGCAATTCCCTCATGGATGGGATTGATGTGTCTGCCTCCCTACTTATGAATTTCCCTCTTTACTTTAATTCTGTTAGACATATCCTTTAGTCAATCTTAGTATTCCTGAGGGCTTGGACTGAGGATGGGTTTAAAGTAAGTGGCAACAGACTTTAGATGTCCTTGGAAAATCAACTTCATGATTTTTTTCCAATGTTCTTCTCCTAAGAGTTCCCCAATTGAAGTAATATTTCAAATGATAAGAGAAGGAAAGAACAAACCAGTTAAAGCCAGAGAAATTTGCACCTTTGAGAGTTAACTTTGAGGGGTTTATTGTGAAATATCTTACCTGACTAATTTGAATTGTAAGCCCCAAGGCAGAAACCATGCTTACTTACATGGCTTATGCAATGCTGAATCTGCTGTCAGCATTCAAGTAATAAATAATAATAATGGCATACAAAAGCCAGGAAATGCAAAAGTTAAGGCTCTCATTGTAATGTTAACTCATCCAAATTGCACATACGTAATCTTCTTCAATATCTAGATAAACTTAGGAGTGTCATATGAAAAATGTGCAGGATAAGTAAGTTGATATCACCATGAAAACTTTATATTTCACTGTCTGGCTTCAATATCTATTCAGGCTTGGGGCTTTCACAATAAATCAACAGCTTTGCACATTTAAAGAAAATGGCTTGTCTTCAGAGAATAGAGATAGCCCTGCTTATTTACCTGCAATAGGAGACTTAAGTGTGAAAAAGTAAATAGAACACTGGGTTTGACAGATAGGTGAACAGTCTGTGGCCATAAAACAAAGCAATGCTGGGCAGTCTATGTTTCTGGGACCACCTATATGAAGGCTGATCCTATTGCCTTATACTAATTTAGAATACCACCAAATTTAATTCAATATGCTTTTATTGAACATCTAGTTATAGGCAAGTAGGTATCTCAGTAGATAAAGCTCTAGACCTGGTGTTAGGAAGACCTGAGTTCAAATGTAGCTTCAGATACTAGCTATGTGACTCTGCAAGTCACTTAACCTCTGTCTCAATTTCCTCATCTTTAAAACTGAGGTAATAATGAGCATCAAATGAGATACTATATGCAAAGTTCTTAGTACAGAAGCTGGCACATGGTAAATGCTTAAGGAATGCTTGCTGTCTTCTTTTCCTCTTATCAATGCAAATCAGGCACTGGAGAGGCAAATAAAAAATGTGACACAGTTTCCAACTTCAAGCAACTTAAAATCTAATAGAGCAGATAAGGCATACATACATAAGTATTGTAAATTAGAATGTACTCAGTATGAACAAAGGGTACAAACAAAAGACTCTGAGATAACAAGAATGAAGCAGAGTTCACCTTTAGCTAGATGAGAGAAAGTTCTTATGATACTATATAACTATGAGTTGATTGCTGCATATTAATTAAGAAAACATGAGACTCCTCTCCAAGCCTTCTTGTTTAAGAGATTATATTATGTGACATTGATTTTAAACTTTGCATGGAAAAAAAATTTAAGGAAACCTTTCTGTGGTGTACTGTGGCTAGGTACTTCTAAATGTTCCCCATTTTCAGGGCTAAATGTATTGAAAAGAACAAAACAGATTAACATTGATAATAAAGAATTTGGAATGATGATGCTTGCTTTATTATGCACATCATTTTTCTAGTTGCTAAAAATAAAGTGGCAACATTGCCCATACTAGAAGAAACATGTTACAATGGAAAGATCTCCCAACCTAGGGTCAAGAGAGGACTGTATCTAAGTAACTTCATCAGCCAAGGCAAATTGTTTAATCTTTGTGAGTCTTCATTTTTTCACTTTAAAATATTGCAAACTTTAATGTACTATATAAATAAAACTAGAACTCATAGCAAAATCCTGGAGAAAGGGAAGGATTTTTGTCAAATAAGAGTGACTACTAAATTGATTCTAACTCCTAGGGATGGCATGAGTAAAAGCATGAAGAATAAAAGATCAACATGAGCTCAGGAGATGAAAACGCATAATTTAGCTAGATTGTAGAACAAGTAAAGGGGTGGTATGAGATGTGGATGGAAATGTAGATAAGTTAGACAAGGGGCCAAACATAAGAAGTGGATTTCAGAGGGAGATGAGGAATTCTGTTTTGATTTTGATAAATTTGAGGAGCTGATAATAACTTTAATTAGCTGACCACAGTTGACATTTCATGTAGGTAGGAAAACATGAATCTTGTCTGCAGACCCAGAGCATATTAACATTAATTTCACTAAATATCATAAGCTTTTCACTCTTATACAGTGAAATTCATCATATCCTTGCATTTTTTAATAACTTTTATTTTTTAAATAGCAGTTTCTAAAAATCCATGTTATTATGGAGTAACCTTTATTAATACACTTATAAATATAATGACCCATTGAGTGAGGTCTGTTTTAAATAAACAACCATTTATGGGTTTTTTTATATTTTCTGTCATCTTAAAGTAGCAAATGCATAATGAACCCAAAGTCCTAAAGTCACACATAGTTTTCCCAAGAGTTACAATACCAGACTTTCTAGTCCTACTATTTCTGGGTATCCCTTCATGGCATCAGAATTACCTTCTGCATCTCTATACTCTGCCCCCCTCCAAACACATTCAATGAAAAATGTTTCTTCTGTACATGGGTTTCAAGAAGATGGCAGCAGAGTCAGTCCCAAAGTGCCACCACCTTAACTCCTTTCCAAGTCGAGTGGCATGACTGGCAATAGAGAGGAAATATCTGAGCTGAGATCCATTTATCCTTTTAGAGCAAGGGATGAATAAGACCATGTAAGTAGTTATGGTTTTGTGTCAGTTTCAGTGTGTCAATATGCTCTTCTGTAGTTCTGCTTTATGAATATAAAGATATCACCTGTGTGCATATATTCAGATAGAGAAAGCTTGATACAGTAGATAGGGAGCTCAATCCAGATCAAGAAGGCTTGGATTAAAACCCCATCTCCAGTGCATACTATGACCAAGGGGAAAATCATTTAACTTCTCTGAACTTTAATTCTCTCAACTGTATAATGGATATGCTGATACCTATAGCAAAAACTGCAGCAGGGGATTCTGAGGCTTTGTTGATAAAATATATGTGTATAAGAAAAGTGACCTTGAAAAAGCTACATAAATTAGGCATCTAAATAGTATAGTGCAGAGACATCAAACTCCTGGCTGGGACAAGCAAGCCAGCCCAAATACAACTGGACCCAGATTAAAATATAATTGAGAAATGTTTAACAAATTAACTAAAAATACAAGACAGCATTTTGTTGTTATTCAGTTGTGTCTGACTTTACATGACCCTGTGGACCATACTGACCATGGGTTTTTCTTGGCAAAGATACTGGAGTGATTTGCCATTTCCTTTTCCAGTGGATTAAGGCAAACAGAGGTTGTGACTTGCCATGAGTCACACAACTAGTAAATGGCTGAGGCTGGATTTGAACTCAGATCTTCCTGATTCTAGGCCCAGTGCTCTATCCACTGAACCATTTAGTTGCCTCCTACAATACAATATAGGTAATGTTAACTTGCAGGGTTTTGAAGTCTGTCTGTGGCTGCAAGGGATCTGTTTTTATTTGAGTTTCACACCGCCAGCATAGTGGATAGAGTTAATAGGGCCTGAGTTCAAATCCTACCTCAGACACCAACGTAATTGTATGATCATAGGCAAGTTACTTAATCTTTCCCAGTCTGAGTTTCCTCATCTGTAAAATGGGAGTAATAATAGCACCTACCTTTCAAGGTTGTTGTGAGCATCAAATGAGATAACATACATAAAGTGCCTTGCGAAGAAATACTACATAAATGCTATCATTATTAATAATTTTGTAATAATGTCAGGTATTGTATCTTTCTTACATTCCACCACCATTAGCCTCTATTATACTTTGCTTGCTTAACCTTATTTATACAGTGAAGGACAGTATAAAATGCCTTCTGTAATCATAGACATCAGACTTCCCTATATGGTAAAATTTCATTATAAATCAGTTCACTATTCTACCAGTTCTGGTGTATTAAAGGTCAAAATCATATCTCTTGTGTATGGATTGACCATACTGTACATCTCTTTCATTTTGACACAGAAAGCAGTTACATAGGTGCTATTTATTCTCTATACTAGCATTAAAAAAGTAAAAACACATATGGAGTATATACTTCATTTATACGTTTATAAAATAAATAAATGGAGACTTTTACTCAACATTATGAGTAACAATGTAGAAGAATTTTATTATATTCTCTGCAAACAGAATTCAATAGATGAGTGTTGAGTAAATTCATATGCTTTGGAGACTGTTGGGTTGCTTTTTTGTTTTGTTTTGTTTTGTTTTTGGAAGAGGAATAGAAGAATTATTTAATTTATTCTAGCATGATATTCCCAATTGCCTCTAAAAGCAAATACAAACTTCTGTTTGGCACACAAAAACTTTCACAAGCTACTCCTAACCTACTTTTCAGTCATCATTTCCAGCCTCCATCATTCCCTTTTTTGTATTGTAGAGTTTAATCAAATGGATCATCTTTCTGTTGTTCATACCTGACACACCATCTCCTGTCCCCAGTCCTTTGTACAGGCTGTCTCCTATTCCTAGAATGTGTTACCTTCTCACACTGTCGACTTCAAAACTTAAACATTTCATACATGAAGCCTTCCCTGATTTCCCAGCTCCTAGTGGTCTCCCTGACTAAATTACTTTGTATTTTGTTATGTGTGTATGTGTATGTATGCATTATATATATATAACATAGTTTTATGTATATGTTGTCTCCCCTAATGGAATGTAAATTTCTTGAGGTAGGGGACTGTTTCATTTTTGTCTTTGTATCACCAGCATATAGCATAGTGATTACACATAGTAGGCACTTAATCGATGTCTGTTGATTGATCATCATGTAGATTTAACTTGGGAGAATTTCTGCCATTTCACAAACAAATGGTTGAGTTAACATTTTTCTCAGGTAACTGGAGTTGGATGATGCACTTCAGAAAGGTGCCACCAGGCCACACCCCTCAGGGTGAGTTCCTTTCTTAAACAATAAGAAAATCCAATTTGCAGCATAAGAAAAATGCTACCTCTTGGACATATTAAAATTCTGCCAACCTTCCAGTTTCAAGATGGATTTGTCAGCCTTTGGGAATAAGATTCCCTTTACAAATAATAATTTCAACACCATGCCTTCCAGCTAACAGAATGTGGAATTAATCTTGACTTTACAACTATGGAGACCAACATCAGAAAAATTGTTCTTAGCACATTTCTTTTTATATATATGTATTTACCACTTAGACAATTCAGTTTGTCTCAGCCAAAAATTTGATGCTGTTCAGATCAGTAAATCTGTTTTCTGAAAAGTCTACTGTTAGATCCATTCAGAACAGGCCAGTTGCCTCCCATCAGCCTAAATCAGCTAAAGTACTGTCAAATAAACTTCTTACTTCTGCAGATCAAGAGGTCTTCTACGCCTGAAAAGAAGCAGAAATACATTTATGTTCTTGTGAATATGATTAAGAATGCCTATTTTATCCATTTTTGAATACTTATGTATAAGTTGTTAATTCATTCATTATGACCCTTTCTGTGTTTTTCAGTCTAACCAGAGAGGTATTTTGATTTTCAGTTCTCTCTGCTTTACTTGGATCTGGGTTTCTGGATTTCTTCCATCACCTTTTCTAAAGAGGGTATTTAAGAGAAAAAATATTAAGTAAATAATGTTAGCAGAGACCATTCCCCCCCACCCCCAAAGCCTCACAAGAAATCCATTTCTCTAAGCGTTTAGAAAGTTAAATTTTTTATATACTCCTCTCCACACAGCTTTGTGCAGTACTTAGGAAATGAGGCCCTCTTAATTACAAACATGACCTACATAAATACAGCTAGTTGTTTCCCCACTCCCTGGGATCTGCAAGGGAAGAATTAAATGTCTTTCACCCTGATGGATTACTTGGCTTCGCTGGAAGCAGTTTGTCTATTTAATTGTCAATCAAAAAAAAATCGGGATATTATCAGAGTGACAGAATCTCAGAGTTAGAATTAACCAATCCCCAAACATTTACTGTGTTTGTTGACAAAACTCTTACTGTGTGAGAGCCATTGTGCTAAGCTCTGAGGATAAAAAGACAAAAATGAAACACACCCTATCCTCAAGGAGCTTATGAGCTTACTTTCTAATGGAGGAGACAACTACCCATATATACAGACAGACACACACATACATATATATGTGGGTGTGTATAGATATATATATATATATATATGCACAATATTTATTATATTTATTAAATCTATCATAATTTACAATATATTTATATGTGAACAAAGACACTGTGAACATTACTAACTACCCTTATGTGAAATATTCAGTTCAAGGCTTAGAAAAGTATTCCTTTATTGTCAGGATTTCCACTTCCTACATTTTTATTTCTTCTTCTAGGCTATTACAGGTTTGTAATATTGTTTTTCAAATGACCTTTTTTCTAATAAGAGCATGATTAGAGAAGAAAGGACCTGATAGTCTTCAATAAGTATATTTGAATAAAACCACTAAAAATTTTCCTAATAATTGGTCTATATTTTTCTTCTGTACATTTTCTTATTATGGGATGTATTTTCCTCCTTTATTTGTTGGTTTAGTCTTTTCTAAAATATTTTTCATCAACCACTTCAGTTTGTGTATAAATACAAAATATTTATTATATTGTATTGTATTAATTATACCAGTAAAATTATATATATATATACATATATATATATATGTATTTGCATGTATGTGTACACATGCATATTATCCTTCTCTGATCATTCTTTTATCAGAAAAGATAATTTGAAAAGCAACACATTTATAGCATATCAATATGCATATCAATATATGACATATGAACATGCAAAACACATACAAAGCAAACACAAAATAACTTTGGAGGTGAAGGCATTTGCAGCTGTGAAGTATGGAGAATGGATTTATAGAGAAGGTAATGCTTGAACTAAGTCTTGAAGGGAGCCAAGGATTTTTAGAGGCAGAAGTAAGATAGAAGCATATTCCAAGTAGAGGGACAGCCAGAAAGTGATTGTGGAACAACACCTATCCTAGTATTATTAGACTGCAGAGTGGGTGGTGGGGAGTAATGTATATATAAAGACTAATAAGATAGCAGGGGACACAGTTCTGAAGAGTTTTAAATGTCAAATGAAAGGACCTAGAGACCATCTAGCCCAACCAATACATGAACAAGGTTTACCTTTTCAAACCACTCAAAAAGTGGTTACCCAATATTTGCTTAATACTTTGAGAGGTAACACATTATTTCCCAAGTCTGTAGATTTTACTTTTATATAGCTGTGATTATTAGACAGCTTTTTTTCTTACATAAAATCTAAATTTGCCTATTTGTAACTTGTACCAATTGTACATTGTTTTGTCCACTGGGGCCATGAAAAAATGCAGCACAGCCCTTCAAATATATTTATTGAAGGCAACTATCAGGTCCTTTCTCTCTAATGATTCTCTTACCACAAAAGGTAATTTGAAAAGGTAATAGCCTACAAGAAGAACTGAAAAACGTAGTAAGTGGGACCCCTGACAATGAAGGAATACTTTTCCAAGCCTTGATCTAAATACTTAACACACAATTAGTGAGTGATGTTCATGGTGTCCTTGTTCATTTTGTAAATGTTCTGTCATATGAATCATTTGTGCTCGGTGTTGTGAATTTAGAATAGGAAGAGGGAAGGCTCATAACTTAGTTACTCTGATAGTAATATTTCACCATTTCTCTTGCTCTTCACCCTTTACAATATAATTAATAGAAGTTTTTCTAATAATTGGCCTGGATTTTTCTTCTATGCATTTTTCCTATTATGAGGTGCATTTGCCTCCTGGGTATTTATTGCTTTTGTCTTTTCTAAAATACATTCCATCAATTACTTCAGTTCTTTAGTCATGTCTTTTGTTGAGAAATTTTGAATTATACCTGTAAATCATATAAAGTGGAATTCACTCATTTTTTAGAGCTAATGATTCTCCAAATTGCAATGACTTTTAAAAAAATCTAACTTTTAAAATATTTAATTCAATTTAACAAGCACTTATTAAGAGCCTACTATATGCAAAGTACAGTGGTAGGCGCTGGGAAGACATAAAAAATCAAAACAGTTAAAGATATTTCTTAGTTCAAAACATGAATTTGACTGACAGAAGGAAATAAAATAAGCATATCAAAAAGATCTTATTCACAGTTGTGTATATAATTTTAGAAGTGTCAATATAGTAAGCAGAAACTTTTCCCAGTTTAGAAAAATCTAATTGATGCCTATGGCAACTTTCAACAGCTATTCCTTCATTAAACCATTACATCATTTATTCTTATGTAAACAGAATAGAAAAACACAACAATTTGACAGAGGCTTCAGTCATACTTGCTTAAAAAGAATGGTTATAATACAATACTATTTTTACTATTGTGATTTATTTTTACTCCTAAGGCAAAATAACCACAATGATTACAGTAATAATAAGAAATAATGTTTTAGATATGCAAGTAGAGGCAGTGTGGCAGTGAGATCGTTAGCCTTGTGTCAGGAATATCTGAGTTAGGTGCCACCACCAACACATACTAGCAATACGATCCTGGGAAAATTACCTAGCCTTTCAATGCTTTAAGCAGCTCTCTTAACTATAAGTTTCAAAGAAGGTACCTATGGTGGTAAAGGGGGTTCTCTCTATTCTAGTGAAGACACAAATTTAGTACCTATCCTTATGCCTTTAGGTTACAAAGCATTTTCCAACAACCCTATGGGGTAAGTAGTACCCTATTTTTACAGAAACTAGATGGTATTGTGCTGTAAGAAATGTTGGAAGGGATGATTTCAGAAAAATCTGGCAAGACCTATATGATCTGATGCAAAGTGAAGTGAGCAGAACCAAGAGAAGAATCTCCATAATAACAGCAATATTGTAAGTGATATTTACAATATTTGAAAGACTAGTAAATGATCAAGGCAATGAACAATTACAGTTCCAAAGGACTCATGATGAAGCATACTATTATCATGTCAGATAGAAAACTAATGAACTTAGAGTGCAGATTGAAGTACATATTTTTCTCTTTATTTTTTTAACATGGCTGCGTGGAAATATGTTTTGCATATGTGTAATAGGTTTTGTTTTTCTTATCATCTCATTGGGTGGAGGAAGAGGGACAAGGAAGGAAAGAATTTGAAACTCAAGAAAAATTAAATATCTTTGTGCTTCAAAAAAAATTTATTTAATTTTTAAAAGAATTTGAAATGCATATTTTTAGAAATCATAAGGAAAGAAGGAAGGAAAAGGGAAGGAAAGAGGGAAAGAGAGAGGAAGGAAGGAGTGAGGGAAGAAGGAAGAGAAGGATAGATAGATAGATAGATAGATAGATAGATAGATAGATAGATAGATAGATAGATAGATAGCTGAAACATAAAAAGAATAGAGCATGAAATCACAAAATAATTGCAAGGTAAAAAAAAATAAGCCTATGAATTCTAAGAACTAATATAAAAGACAAATTCCAGGAGCTCTTGCCTATATAATTTTTAAAACATTCCTACTGTGTAGTAAATTTTAAGCTTTTATTTTACACATGTAATTATTCATTCAATTACCAAAATGAATGAGGTTCAAAACTTCTCATATCTTTATTTGATTTGGAAGTAATCAATAATCACCATCACAATCAGCAATATGCTCATCATTAAAAATTTTTGCTTGAGTATCCAAAGGTTCATGGTCCAGCAGTCTCATATTTAAGACTATATTTTTAGCTCCTGTTATCAAGTAATTTACCACTTACCAAAGGCAGTTAGGTGGCACAGTGGATAAACCAGTGGGCCTGAAGTCAGGAAGACCAGTTCAAATTAAGCCTTAGATACTTAAGAGCTATGTGATCTTGGGCAAACCACCTAACTTCTATACGTCTCAGTTTCCTCAACTACAAAATGGGAATAATGCTAGTACTTACCCCCCAGAGTTATTGTAAGGATCAAATTAGATATTTGTAACATTCTTGGAACAGTGCCTGAACGTGGCAGGTATTTAACTCATTTTGATGGAAAGATCACATGAATAAACAGCAGAATAGAAATAAAACAAATAGAATACAAGCATTAGTTATATAAAATGCATATTATATAACAATAATGTCACATTAAAATATATCTAAGCTTCATTCACACAGAACTCCCAAGGCAAAGTACAAATTAGCTGCTTTTCCCACAGAAATAATTTAAAGAGCAAGTCTGCTATGATATTTCCATATTCTGTAAGAAAAAGGATGTGAAGATGAGTGGAAATCACAAAGAAGAACATAGAGGACATTCATATGTCACTTTAACTTTTATAAATATAGATATGTAACTTTATGAACCATACATATTGTCCACAGAGTACTTTATGAACCTTGGAGCAATCTATAAATGTCATGCATAATCTCATATGGTTATTGTGAGGATTAAATGTGTAATATATATAATATAATTATATATATATATGAATTTGAAGCTCACAACCACTATATGAGGCAGAAAAGGTGCTCAATTTGGACCTGGAATACCTGGAATCAAATACCAGTTCTGTCACCTCCCTGGACGTCATTCTTCCTATCTGTAAAATTTGGACAGAGGTATAATTAATGTGGAATCATTACAAATTTGCCCAGGTTGCCAAATTTGAAAGGTTGCTAAAGTATTTTGGCATAGAAACAATGGAGCTACTCAAATATAAAAAAAATAATTAAAATAGGAAGCTCCAGATGGAACTTTTTCCCCCTCACTTTAAGAAGCTGAACCCCAACTTAGGTCCTCCCAGCTTCAGCCTCATCTTTCTATCCACTCCATGGAAGTAACCTCCTTCCCAACCACCTTATTCTGCTATTCTGGAGTTTCTGGCACTCCTGCCCACAACTGAATTAAATGTTTGTTTTTGTATGACTTGCCCCATATGGAAAAATGTTTAGTTATGAACTCTGAATAATAGGATTGGACTAGATGACCATTAGGGTGCTTTCTAGCTCTAACTCTATACTCCTTATTTTTAATCTTTTTTTTGGCAGGTAGTCAGGTTTAAGTGACTTGCTCAGGGTCTCAGGTCCTTCTGACTCCAGGGATAATGCTCTATCCACTATACAACCTAGCTGTCCCATCCCCATTTTTTAAATGAGAAAATTGAGGCTCAAAGGGGTTAATGTTATGTATTTAATGCAATGTTAAAGTTATTTATCAAAGGCAAAATTTGAACAAGTATCTGTGCTGAAGCCAGGTCTAGTGGTGACAAACATAGCTATAACTCAGATGTCAGGTATTATTACTAAAGCTTTTCTCCCCTGTTATGTAGACTAACACAGTACCACACACAAAGACTGATATACATAGTATAAGATTTTGAGAACCAAGAGAAGACATGGGCTCCTTACCATTATTCTTTACACCATATTGGAGAAATTCCAGGGGAGGGAAATCTTATAAATATCTTACTATGAAGTCGACTATATAATCATCATACCAATTTGAGAATAACTTCACACCTTTCCCCACTAGCAAGGAGTTGAAAACATGGCATGAGCCAATGGAAAGCATGCTGGATTGGGGGTCAGAGGACCTAGGTTGGAGTTCTGGGTCTGCCACTGTTCACCCTGTGATCTTGGGCAAATAACTTCTTAAAGAATTCAGTTTCCTCATCTATACAAGGAGAATGTTGGGCTAAATGACCTCTAAAGTTCCACCCAGCTTTAAACACATGGTCTTCAGCAGTCAAAGAGCGATTTAGTGCTTGAACAAGTTACATACCAATACCTGAGTTGGGGCTCAGGGGGAAAGAAGGTTATGATTGTATAACTCATGGCATAGTGAACAAGGCTAGACTTGGATTCAGAAAGATTTTTATGTATAATACAGCCTGTGCCTTTCTGACTTTGTGACCTCAAGCAAGTCACTTAACCTCAGCCTCAGTAACCTTATCTGTCAAAAGGGAACAATAAAAACATTTGTAGCACTTAGATCACTGGGTTGCTGTGAAGACCCAAGAAAAAATATATGTAAAGTACTTTCTAAACCTTAAAAACTATATAAATATCATTTATTATTATTATTGAATAATAATGCATCATTGGAAATGTGTACATTATGATTTTGTTTTAATTTAGTTGTCAAAGAAAGTTTCAGCTCCTGATGAATCTGATTGAGTTAATGATAGTCAACATCTATTCCTGCAAATGTATTAATGTAGCAGATGCAGCAAATTCACAAAAACTGTTTCTCCCTCCATACAGTTGCCAGTGTGCTAACACATCCTGAATTGTAAATGTTTTCATAGAAATTGACAATGGTACACTGTTCTTTTAGGAAGGCTTCCTGAGCATAATAAAGCTTTGGGAAATTACAATTGTGAAAATAATGGCCCAGTAAACATAGACTGTACCTACATCTCAGCATATTGATAATATCCCTTCCTACGAAAGGGCCAATTTGTGATTTCTCTCCAATTAGCCACGTGGCTCTTTTTTATTGCTTGTACCTCTGTTCAAGCTCTATAAAGATCTCTGCTTACTGAAGGAGAAAAATGACACCTGGCACAAGCTCAGTGTCACTTATGAGAAGTAAATGTCAAGTGTTTGAGAGCAATACATATCATTACTGGTTATGGGGGGATCTTGAATGAAGGCTGTTCTCCTTGAAAACTATGTATCTTCTAACTCTTTGTCCAAGGGCAGTGAACAGATAAGTGACAGGTTAGGACAGCCAGTCAACATGCATTTATTAAGCACCTACTATGTGCAAGGCACTGAGCCAAGTACTGAGGATACAAAGAAAACAAAAAAAACCAGTCCTTTCTGTCAATGACCTCACAGTCAACATACAAACAATATAGATAGGGCCAAAGAGAGAAGGCACTAGAAATCCATGGTGTTATTGTAATCATTCGTGATCCTAATTCTATTGTGTGGTCATTCTCTGTCACACATGATTACCTGTTCATGTTCAATAAAACTGGTTACTACACAATAGGGGTTTTTTTTATTTTAAAAACAAGGTGATGATACGATTTCTGAAATTCCAGCCAGCCACTCACCATATCAAAGAGAACTGGATTTTTTATACTTTCACTACTCAGCTATGAAAATATCTATGCCATTTTCAAAGATTCTTAACCTTATTCTTTTTTGGGGGGGGCATTTTGAATATAAATTTATTTATTTGTAGTTTTCAACATTCATTTCCACAAGTTTTTGAGTTTCAAATTTTCACCCCATCTCACCGTCCCCCCACCCCAAGATGGCATGCATTCTGAATATCCCTTCCCCTAGTCTGTCCTCTTTTCTTTCTCTCCCCCCATCTCTTATCCCCTTCCCCTTCTATTTTCCTGTAGGGCAGGATAGACTTCTGTACCCCATTTCCTTTATTTCTTATTTCCCAATAGCATGTGAAAACTTTTTTTTTAAAACATATGTTTTTAAAACTTTAGGTTTCAAATTTTCTCTCTTCCTCCCTCCCCACCCACCCTCATTGAAAAGGCAAGCAACTCAATATAGGTTGTACATGTGCAGTTATGCAAAACACTTCCATAGTAGACATGTTGTGAAAAACTAACTCTATTTCCCTTAATCCTATTCTGCCCTCCCATTTATTCTATTCTTTTTTTGACCCTGTTCCTCCTCAGAAGTATTTACTTCTGATTACACTCTTTTCCAATCTGCCCTCCTCTCTCACCCCCCTGCTCTCTTGTCCCCTTCTCTCCCTATTTTCTTGTAGGGTAAGACAAACTTCCATACCCAATTGAATGTGTATGTTATTCCCTCCTTAAGCCAAATCCTATGAGAATAAGATTTACTCATTCCCTCTCACCTTCCCCTGCTTCCCCTCCACTGTGAGAACCTTTTCTTTTCTGTTTTTTTACTGTGAGATAATTTACCCCATTCTACCCCTCCCTTTCTTCTTCTCTGAGTATAATCCTCCCTCATCCCTTAATTTTATTCTCCAGATATGACCCCTTAATCTTCAACTCACCCTGTGCCTTCTATCTATCTATCTATCTATCTATCTATCTATCTATCTATCTATCTATCTATATACATACATATAATTTTTTTCCTCCAACTACCCTAATACTGACAAAGGTCTCATGAGTTATAAATATCATCTTTCCATGCAGGAATGTAAACAGTTCAATCTTAATAAGTCTCTTATGATTTCTCTTTCCTGTTTACCTCTTCATGTTCCACTTGAGTCCTGTATTTGAAAGTCAAATTTTCTATTCAGCTCTGGTCTTTTCATCAGGAATGCTTGAAAGTCCTCTATTTCACTGAATGACCATTTTTTCCCCTGAAGGATTATACTCAGTTTTGCTGGGTAGGTGATTCTTGGTTGTAATCCTATCTCCTTTGCCCTCCAGAATATTATATTCCATGCCCTGGGGTCCTTTAATGTAGAAGCTGCTAAATCTTGTGTTATCCTGATTGTGTTTCCACAGTACTTGAATTGTTTCTTCTGGCAGCTTGTAATATTTTCTCCTTGACCTGGGAACTCTGGAATTTGGCTATACATTCCTAGGAGTTTTCCTTTGGGGATCTCTTTCAGGAGGAGATCTGTGGATTCTTTCAATTTCTATTTTGCCCTCTGGTTCTAATATATCAGGCAGTTTTCCTTGATAATTTCTTGAAAGATGATGTCTAGGCTCTTTTTTTGATCATGGCTTTCAGATAGTCCAATAATTTTTAAATTCTCTCTCCTGGATCTATTTTCCAGGTCAGTTGTTTTTCCAATGAGATATTTCACATTGTTTTCTAATTTTTCATTCTTTTGGATTTGTTTTACAGTGTCTTGATTTCTCATAAAGTCACTAGCTTCCAATTGCTCTATTCTAATTTTTAAGGAAGTATTTTCTTCAGTAAGTCTTTTGGACTTCCTTTTCCATTTGGCCAATTTTTCTTTTTAGGGCATTTTCTCCTCATTGGCTTTTTGGACCTCTTTTGCCATTTGGGTTAGGCTATTTTTTAAGGTGTTATTTCTTCAGTATTTTTTTGGGTCTCCTTTAGCAAGCTGTTGACTTGTTTTTCATGATTTTCTTGCATCACTCTCATTTCTCTTTCCAGTTTTTCCTCTGCTTCCCTTACTTGCTTCTCAAAATCCCTTTTGAGCTCTTCCAAGGCCTGGGACTGATTCATATTTTTCTTGGAGGCTTTGGATGTAGGAGCTTTGACTTTGTTGTCTTCTTCTGGTTGTATATTTTGATCTTCTTTTTCACCAAAGTAAGATAATATAGTCTGACTCTTTTTGTGCTGCTTGCTCATGATCCCAGCCAATTACTTGAGTTTTAAACTCTTTGTTAAGGTAAGAGTCTGCTTCCAATGTGGAGAATGTACTGTCCCAAGCTTCAGGGGTTTGTGTAGCTGTTTTCAGAGATACTTGTAGGTACCTGTAAATTTTCAGTTCTTGTAAGGTGGTATGATAAGGGGTGAGGTGTTTACTCCTTTCCTGGCTTGTGACCACAAGTATTCCTTTCTGTCCTGTAACTGTGAGGAGGGGTCCTCTCACGGCCACTACAAGCTCCACCATGCCAGCATTCCTCCTCACCCCAGCACCTCCACCCAGATCTGTGACCCAGATCCACACATGGGCAAAGCAAGAGATTCCTGCCTCAGCACTAGCAAAGAGATCCTTGCAATCCCTCTCTGATCAGCAGCTGGATTCCCCCTCAGTCTGTGGGCTGGAAGCTCAGGAAGCAGCTGCCCCCTCCAGGACCACACTCTTGGGGAATGAAGCTGAGATCCTGCCTTCCTTTCTCAGCACTGACAGAAAGAGACTTTTCCCACTGACTTCTAAGTTGTCTTTGGCATTAGTGGGTTGAGGAGTCTGGAAACCTCCACAGCCGCCCACGATTCACTCCTCTGAGGCCTGCTCCAGGTTCGCTTCAGCCTGCGCTCCCAGCCCGGCATGATACACCTTTCTGATCAATCATCCAGGTTGTTTTGGGCTGGAAATTTGTTTCACTCTATCTTTTTGTGGGTTCTGCTGCTTCAGAATTTGTTTAGAGCCATTTTTTATGAGTATTTGGAGGGGTTTGGGGGAGAGCTTAAGCAAGTCACTGCTTTCACTCTGCCACCTTGGCTCTGCCCCCTTAACCTTTTTCTTTGGAAAACATCTGGTTTTATCAAGAATCAGTTGCACAACTAAGGATGTTATTGAATACAAGGATATCTGATTTCCAAAATAACATGAAATAACCAAGCACCTCATGTTAGTGAAACAAGCAACAACAAAATAATGTTCTTCTTTGTCACCCCTGAACCAGTAGAGGACAGAAATTGGACTTTATGTTGATGTAGTGGCATTTATTCACTCAGAACCTTCAGAGGAAAAAAATGATGTAAATAAAAAGGTTTTTTGTAAATGTCAGCTGTTGGTGGTCAGTATTGCTTTCATTTTTCAGCTGAGGAGAACATGGAATCATTTGCTCAAGTCTGGCTCAAGGGTGGAGACAAAGACAGACATGTTATGAGTGGAGAAGGAACTGCAAGATGTGTGGCTAAGCTATTAGATGTGCTGGCCAGAGAATGTAAAAAGATAGCTGTAAAAGATAAGCATAAGAAGACCACAGTCCCCATATAGACCATGTTAGAAGAAAATTGGTTGATTATTGGAAAAAAAACATGAACAGCACTCATCTCTGCTGTTCCCAAGTGATGGCATTCTAAAAAATAGAAAAGGATTTTTCCTCATATAAGTGAAGGAAAACCATTTACATAGGAGTCAGAAAGTAAGAAAATTGCTCCTTCAAACTTCAGAAAAAAGTTGATGTAATAGTTTCACTGACCTAAAGCGGTTGACTTTTATTTCTTCATTTAATAATGCCTACTACATACCACAAAGCTTGTGGAGGACAGAAAGCCAGCCAACAAATATTTGAGCAGTAAAATATCAGAAAAAGAAAGGCATTTGTTTAGCATGAGATAAGGGAGTATATACAGGAATAATGGCATGGGCATTTCTGCCAAGAATTTTTTTTAATTACTCAATTTATGTTCTGAAATAGTCTCCTGATGGAAGTCATAGCTGAAAATGTGGAGAGAAAAGGGGACAAAAAAGAAAAAGAACAAAGGCAGAGTACAACAGTTTAAAATATGTGGTAAGGAAAAATTCTATGCTAGCCCTCAGGGTATAGACTGACTGACAACCTGATAGATTTCATGCATTACCAGGTTCTCAGATTGTGAGTTGGTTCAGGCCATAGACTGCCTTTGGTCCACACCCACTATTTCCACTGACAGTAATAGGAGACTCATCAGAGATATAAGGCAATTTGCCATCTTGTTTTTATTTATGGGATGATATCATTCTGCTCAGTACAAGAGGTCCATTGCCCCCTGGTTGCACACTTGAGACTGACATAAATGTTAATGGAAGTTCTGTGAATGCTGGAGAAGAAGAATTAAGACCAGAAAGGACTATAACTTTGAAAACATAGTTATTAAAGCCAAAGAAGTTTTCCATAAAAACTCAGCTAGCTTCCCAAGCTGGCTGCATTGCTTTTGTTCAAATCACTTTTCCCCTCCACCTCCCTAATCTAGTCTTTACATATGTATTACATTGCTAAGGATTTGATGATGCAAAATGTGATAAAATGCCAAGGTTTCTCCTGCCAAGGCCTTCATTGCAAAATCAAGTGCCATAATTATGGAACATGAATAAATTGAAAACCAGTTTTAGTTAAATCATAAATAATTGAGACCCATGAACAATGCACCCCAATTCCCATGAACAATTAAATTATTGAACTGTTGCTTTTGAGTCATTAAGAATTATGTATAATATTCCTTCTTTCTCAGAGCATCATGGGAATACTTGCCCATATATCTCCTGGCTAAAGAAAGGGTTTCTATTTCTTATGATGAGAAACTGAAATAATTTTGTTTTTAAAAATTAATTCCCATCTGCTATCTCTGGTTTATTTGTTCTTGCTTTCACTTTCCCTTCTCTCCTTTATGTTCTGATTAAGAATATTTACACTTGTTCTGTAAATCATGTTGCTTGTTATCGTTAACTCTTGCATTGAAAAAGAACCCAAAGGCTCCAATGTATCAGTCCTCTACTAAGTGAACATACTTCTTTATGTTATTCTCAGCTATATAGAGAAATATAAAATCAAGCCTTACATCGTCTCCCCACCAAAATGAATAAAATCATTAGTTAACAATGCCTAAAAGGAATATGGGCTACTAGATTAAAAACAATTTCTGACCACAGTAATTGGAATTTACGTATATGAGATTTTCTCCTTAGGCTCAGTGAAGAGCCAAAGAGCCTCTCCTCGATGAAGAGTCACATATAGAGCCTTTGACTGTGTAAATGAGGGTTAGCCCAATGTCATAGTCAGCCCAAGGAGGAGGTTACAACCAATAGCCTAATATTTAAAGGGTCCAGGGTCTGTATTAGAAAGCAAAGGTCATGATTTTGAATCCTCTTTTGCCACTTACTAGTAAATGACATAAGGCAAATCAATTTTCTCTGTGAATTAGGGCCACTTACTGCAGCAGTTGACATGAGGACTCCATGAGATAGAGAAATTTAAAAATGAGAAAGACTAAGTCTTACTTTCATCAACTGTAAAGTGAGGGGATTGGAACATGTGTTGCCTAAGAGCTCTTCTAGATCTAAAACCATGTTCTACTTCACAATGTTGTTATCTTTGGTTTTGCTCCTTTGGTACTAGAGAAGCTGAAGAGTTTGAACTTGACTCTTACAGGCAGTGATAAAAGTGTCAGATGGTAGCAAGATTCATCTGGCAGTGAAATGAAGGATGAATGAACAACTGATTACGCACTATTTATTAAAAGACTACTATTTACAAAGCACTGGGGATACAAACAGAAATGAAAATGATTCGTATTCTAATAGAGGAAGACAACACATTCTTCCTGTATTAGACTATGAATTCTGTGAAGGTGATAATATTTATTCTGTGAATGAAGGTGGTTTCAGCTACAAGCTAGATGGAAAAGCTTCATAGCCTTTAAGGTATAGGGACAAAGCAGAGGATAATGCATGTTCTTTAATGTCATTTCCACTGGAATGGGAGAGAATAGAGGCAAGAAGACCAGCTATGACACTGTTGTAGTAGTTAAGACTTGAGCATCTCATCAGAGGTCAGGGACAAGTGACATCCAACTGAAACAAAAATGAGGACCAGTATAAGGATTCCCACAGGGCTGTGTGCTGACTTAGAAAACCACATGGTTATCTGTTTTTTTATTAATACATCAGCACACTAAAATAACATAGAAACTATATTTTAATCTGGTTTGGGCCACACTCAGAAGTGTCATGGGCCTTATTGAACTCATGGGCCAATTGTGTGATACCTTTGGTCTACATGACTATGAAAATAGCCTCTGTACTAAAAGGGAATAACATGGAAGTGTCAAGTATAAAAGACATTTTGCAGGAAGATTTGACAGGATTTGGTGACTAGTTTGATTTGTGACTGACGGAAAGGTGTTACTCAAAGGTGACTGTAAAGTTTTTAGCTAGCTGACTGTTAATGATGGTACCAATGACAGAAACAGAAAAATAAGCAAATGAATGAAGAGGGTCCTCTTAGATGCAGATCCCTCAGATAGAGGTCCCCACTCCCCATCAAAAGGAATTTTGATCTAGGAAATCTTTCTTTTTGAAAAAATCAATTTTTTCAACGATTGACCAAATTTGTGAGCTCCTGAAAGTCTCTTAGTCCCTGACCTTGTTCTCACGCTTTTATTTGCCCTTCTACATTCTGTTTGTTTTGACCTTCCCTTGGCACTTTTGGCCAGGTTTGACCTGGCTCATACTCTGGTGGCTCTTCCTGTCTTTCATTGGCTCAGACTGAGTCTTGGCATTAGCCTCTCACCTTAGTGCAGCAGAAGATTTGAGACGCAGTTCATTTATATATACATTGAATTTGAGGTACTGGTAGGAGACCTACTTGGAAAAGTACAGTGGAAATAGGGGAGCTAGAGAAAGAGTGAGATATCAAACCACTAGCATATAGATGAGGTAGAAATTTATTTATTTTAACTCTCAAAATGTGAAGAAGCCAAATTGTTTTCTGCATGAGAACTCCTAGGAGGTTTCATTCCTCATCTGAGTGTCCCCAAATCTGATGCCCTTTAAGAGGTAATTATTAGGAGAAAGTGCTAGGAAATGGGCTCTTAATGGGCATGATAAGAAGGGAAACTGGTCCTTTGTTTTTCATATTAGATCTTTGTCTAAGATTCAAGGCAACCCTTTGGGCCTGTATTGTTTTTCCACATTCAAGACTGTAGACTATGATACTAGAAGATAGCTAAATGTACTTTCAGTGTTAGGTAACCTAGCAACAAATAAGTTCCATAATAGAAACGTATAGCCCTCACAAGAGACATTTTGCTGGCCAATATGTAGATAATGGCTAGTGAACAAAATAATAACACTAATAGCTTACTTTATATAGCACTTTCTACAGCTAAAATAGGCTTTATATGCATTATCCCATTTGAAAAAAAAGTTCACATACGCAAAGATATTCACTATTTTCAAATCCTAATCTGAGGGGAAATGCAGTTTGATTTATTTTTTTGGTGTGAAGAAGTCAGTGTTTCTCCATGAATTCTCTTGAAACTGTAGTTAGTGAATGAATTTCTATGGCTTGGCTAGCTTATACACATTTGAATAAAATAATTACATTGTCCTTTTTGGAAGATTTGTTGCTGATGCTTTCTAAGTGAAAAGGTATGACAGAGAAGACAAGTGCTCAGCACTCAAGCCTTTCCACACCATGTATATGGAATGATTTACTTTCAGTCTGTGCCATAGGTACCACTTCAATCTGAAGTCTTTTATTCAATTTATTTTAAGAGATTTTAAAAAATATATGTATATACATACTATAGCAAGAAGACTTTTATCTTCCTACCCAAAATAGATGGTCCTGTTATTAACTAGAGACAACATAGCATAGTGAGTGGATACATCAATTCAAATCCTACTTCTGGCATTTACTGTCTTTGTAATTCTGTGCAAATCATTTAATGTCCACCTGCCTTCAACAACTCCCTATGACTTAACTCACCAAGTTAGTGATAGGTTTCATTCTGCTTTGGTGGAGAGAGTTTCCCAGAAGTGCTTGAGATAGGGACTGGTAGACAAAATCACTGCTTTTCCACATACTTATTAGCTATTTTAGCTTTTTAATTCATGTTAATCTTGTCTTACATTTAACAAATTAGAAAAAAAAAACCTTTCTTTTAAAAAAATCAATGACAGGTCTAAAACTAAAAATTTCAGCCACTGAATGAATTTACAAGTCAGTTTTGCTCCAGCCACTGAGTTACAGTGCCACCTGCAGATCCAGTCTGCGACGAAGCTACCAACATAATGGAGATGGCCCAGCTACATAAAATGGATAAGCTACCTCTTAGATGTATACAAACAAAATAACATAGTATTTACAGTCTTCTCCATTCCTTCACATTAATATTTGTACTATGCTATTAGATTTAGTAATATCCCTGCCAAGTGCTGCAGAGGAGTTACTAACTGGTACAATTACATCACTACTTCCCACACTGGAAATTGTCCAGGTCCCAGAACCAAATACTTGGAGAATTTGGTAAATTTTCTCCCAGAGGAAAGGGCAGTTAGGTGGCACAGTGGATAGAGTGTTGGGCCTGGAGTCAAGAAGACTTATCTTCCTGAGTTCAAATCTAGCCTCAAATACTTATTAACTGTGGGACCCTGAGCAGGTCCTTAACCCTGGTTGCATCAATTTCCCTGTCTGGAAAAGGAAATGACAAACTATTCCCTTATCTTTGCCAAGAAAACCCAAATAGGGTCACGAAGATTCAGACATGACTGGAATGACTGATCAGCAAGAACTTCCAGAGGAACCCTCAAAAGGCAGCATTTAGAATGAAGCATTTTACTCTGTTAGAAGGAGATGGTAGGATATTTGCACAGATCTAAAACTGTTCTTGATGACCTGTTCTGCTCAAGGGAAAATGAAGAGAACCAGATAATAATGGCAGCTGACACTTACTTAGCATCTTAAGGTTTGCAAAATATGATGATAGAAAGACAGATGATAGATTTATATACACACATGTTTATGTGTATATGTACATAAATGTGTACATGTAGTCTCACTTGATCCTTACAACGATACTGTAAGATAGAGGCTATAATTATCCCCATTTTACAGAAGAGAACACTGAGGCCTAGAAAGGTTAAGTGATTTTACCAGGTTTACCAGTAGCATTTTAATTCAGGTTTTCTTTACTCAAAGTTCAACGTGCCATCCACTACACCATGTTACTGCCCGGGTGGATTGGTGCCACTGAGATAATAAGGTAGATTTTTTTAAAATGTCTTTCAATATTGAATTTTAAAAGCTCCCCTATCTTTTTTATTGTTTATATCTATAGGATTAAAAAAATTAGGAAGCGGCAGAGGGAATATGGATAATCTGAATATCTTAAGATCACTCTTCAATGAAGCTTGTATTTTCTTTAGTCTTCTGACATGACTACTGATTGTTGTTGTTGTTGTTTAATTCTGATGTGGGGGCATATCCTCATTATTCTAAAGTCTGACCTATTGTTGTGGAAAATGTGGTGAAAGTTCCATGCACCAACACCTCTCTGTTCTTTGTTTTACCCATGAAACATGTTGCCATGAGAGCTACAAAAGGTGCCTCATAGGTCTCTCAGTCCTACCTTTTTCCTACTTTCCAGCTACTAGAAGACGTCATTTGAAGCTCGTCTCAGTGCTTCAACAAGTCTTTGATCTAGAAGGATAAGCTAAATTAGAGATCTATATAACTGGCCATCTGTGCTCCCAAGTATGTAAGATTTTAATAGAGCCTTTGAGCAGTACCTAGAAAATATGATGTGCTTTGGATAATAATAGCTAGAATTTACATGGCATTTTAAGGTTTGCAAAGTATTTTGCTTATATTGTCTCATTTAATCCTCCTAATACCCCAATGAGGCAGGTGTTATTATTCGCATTTTATAGATGAAAAAACTAAGGCTGGGAAAAGTTAACTGAATTGTCCTGTGTCATACAGTTAGCAAGTATCTGTGGCAGGATTCAAACTCAGTTCTTGGCTCCAAATCCAATTCTATCCATTATCCTACCTAGTTGTCCCTAAGATAACTCATCCCTCTGAGATGTGGGGTTTCAGAGTTGTTTGGAGATGAAAATATTTTGGTCAAAGTGAAAAAATAAGGAAGTCTGAAAATGTACTTATACCTTTGTTCTTTGCTATTCATATAAACATATTCATATCTCCCTTTTAAGGTCTACCCATCACAATTTAAATCATTTCTAATGTGCCACCCATCTGTGAATAACCACTATGATCCTTATTCATCTGTACCATTAATCCTTCATCTTTAAATAAATCATGTCAAAACAAGTGTAGGAGGCTTCCTAGCAGTGAAAACAAAAATTTTAATTTTACCCGAGTTGGAAAAAAGGCAAGAAATGTTAATTAAGCTACTACTGGACTCTAGAAGAACACAAGTGATATGCCTTCTTTTTCTGTGCAAAGCATCTGTTTATTATAAAGAAAAAAATGTGACAGGTCAGATCATGTGTATTTTCCTGGAGAAAAAATCACTTTGGGGGTAAAAAAATCTTGCAATTATTTTCAATGTACCGTACTACAATGTGGAAATTCACAAAGAATTTAAATAGTTTTGCTGCTTGTCTCTGAAAATGATATCCACAAACTTCTCAGACTTTAGTGTGTCAGTACCAGAATATATTCTTCTAAAGACTAGAATGAGTTTTTTCCTATTGTTTCTTTCTCTCCAGAAGACAAAGAACAAGCCTCAACTGCATCCTGGTTTTAAAATTTGCTTTAAGGTTAATAAAGACTATTTTCTGTCTTATTCCCTTTTACCGGACCTTGACGTTCCAAAAAAGAAAATACTCTTTCCTTATCCAACATTCTGTACACAGATACATGCTGACAAATGGCCTTTTCTTCTTCTGGAAAAATGATAAGTCATGTTTATTAAAGTTTGCAAAATTCTTTATTCACAACAACTCTGTGTAATAGCCAGTGAGAGATAGCAGACTATAATGGGTAGAGTGTTATACTTGAAAACAGGAAGACCTGGGTTCAAATACTGCATCTGACACCATGTGACCATGGACAAGGCACTTGAGTTTTCTTGACTTCAGTTTCCTTATCTGTAAGTGGGCAAATAGTACATGTAGTACCTACCTTACAGTGTTGTGAGCTTTTAATAAGATAATGTATGTAAAGCACTATGTAAGTGTCAGATGTTATTAGTCAATTGTAGTTAGCAACAGCCAAGTGATTCAATGGTTAAAACAAGAATATTTGGAGTCAGGAAGACCTGAGTTTGAATCCTGCATCAGACATTTACTAGTAGTATGTGATCCTGGGCAAGTTACTTAACACCTCTGTGCCTCAGTTTCTTCATCTGTAAAATGAAGATAATAAGGGCATCTACCTCTTAGCATTGTTGTGAGGATAAAGTGAGTCAACATGTAGAAAGCACTTTGCAAACCTTAATGTGCTATGTAAATCATAACTAGATATTAACCTCATTTTACAGATGAACAAATTGAAGCTCTAAGAACTTGCTAATTATGAAATAGTCATTTAAATGCCTATGGTGGGATTTGAACTTAGGTTCCCAGATTCCAAATCAAATGTCTTATCTACAATGTATATTGCCTGTTGTAATATTAGACTTTTTTTGCCTCTCTGTATTCAATATATGATATATCAGACCTCTATGCATTTCTATCATTTTTTCAGACATCCAGTCATTTATCCAATAGGCATTTATTTAAAATTTGCCATGTGATATGCTCTAGATGATGGGAGAGACGCAAAGACAAGATATATTCCTTGTTCTTAAGGAGCTTACAATCTAATGGTGTTTTAAAAAAAGTGTCAAGAGCAATTGACACCTTTGGGGTCACTGAACACACTTCAAACTCCATCTTCTGTCTCTGCCTTTGCTCTAGTTGCCCCTTCCATCTGAAATGTGCTTTTTCCCTACTTTCACATCTGGGAATCCCTGATTCCCTTAATGACTCAGCTCAAGCACCACTTTCTACATTAATGATTTCCTGATCTCTCCAGCTGCTTCCTTCCCCAAACTATCCTTTTATTCATATAATGTGTATTAATGTATATGCTTATGTCTGAAACACAGTAGAACTTCCACAAAGAGAAATTTTTACTTCAAAAGATAATCACAAACACACAAAGTAGGAATCATGATCCCCCTTTCCCTCAACCTTGCACCACCTCAGTCTAGGAAGAAGGGAAGGAGATTAGGTCCATAACTTAGATCAGTTCCCATGGAGGACAGTCTTAGTTCCAGGCCCAAACCATCCCTGGGGCCTGAATCCCAGGCACCCTGACTTCTTGAGGTTTAAATGCTGAGGTGGCCAGCTACTGCACCATCCTGCCCACAGTCCTGGCTCCAAGGTGTTAATGGCTCAAACTCCTGGTCCATGAGCATCACCTCTGGCACCTGAAACCAAGGAGGACAAACAACATAGAACAGAAACAAACACACTCTAGGTCCATTTCTCAGAGTCAGGGTAAAAGAGAGAAACCATGGGAAGGGCTAGCCCCTTCCCTCTCTTATGTGTTTAGTTCATGGTGTCCCCACTGGGTGCAGCAGCTAGGAATGCCACTGAAAGGTGGTAGAAAGAGAGACAGCCAACAGTGATGTTGCACCAATTTTTAAAGTCACAAACAGCCAATCAAAAAGGCTACTCCCAACTATGTGGTAGGGGTGGCAGAGAGCTCCATCATAGACAAGCTGGAAGCATTCAAAAGCCAAGTTCCATGTATGTATATACAGTATTGTCTCCCTTGTCAGAATGTAAGCTCCTCCAGTGCAAGGACTGATTCACTCTGGTCGTCGTATCTTCAGCACTTATCAGAGCACCTGGCACAAGGTACTGATGTTTAATAAATGGCTGTTGATTGATTGTCAATCAACTCTCTACCAGAACATTAAGAAACTTATGTCCCAAAGCCTAATGTGCTGTTTCCTATACACCTCATTTCACCACCCATCTCCATACCTTTGCACAGGTTTCCCCTTTGCCTAGAATGCACTGCTATTTCAGGTATGCCTCAAGGAACCACTAGCTTCCTTCAGAACTCAGGTCTAATATCACCTCCCACGATTGTCCCAGTTACTAGTGATTATCCCTCAGAAATTACCTCATCTATTTTGTGCTGTGTGTGTGTATGTACAGCTTGTTTATTATTATAAAATGCTATTATATTATAATTATTATATAATATGTAACATAATGTTATTATATAATATATTACATGTTATTATAGGTTATTATTAAAAGTCCATTTGTATCTTCCATGCCTCATATTGCTCCCGGCACTTAATAGTAGACATTTGACAAATGTTTATTGAAATGCATGACTTAACTATCCTGCAAATTTATAGGAGAGGCTTTGGGGAAAATCTAATGTCATATTAGTAGCCTCAAAGATATTATCTGCTGCCTTTGAGAAATCTGAACTGACGGCATAATCTGATGAAAATTCCAATAGCATGATCTAAATGACAGATATTGAGAAATCTCATTTTTGTTCCCTCTCATGCCATTTACTGGACTATTTTATCCCTGTTCTCTCAATGATGGCTGTTTGTTTCAACCCTATAATAAGGGATAAGAGTTTCTTATTCATAATAACCATAGAACAGGAAGCATCACAGTGGAAATGCCCTAATCCAAAGACAAAGTGTCTGGGTTCATATCCTGCTTGTGACATTTACTACCTATGTGACCTCGAGCAACCAATCTCCTTATCTTTAAGATAAACTAGGTGGCCTCTGTAGTAACTTCTGGCTTTAAATCTATCATCCCATGACACTGGATTGAATGAAACTTTCGGAATTTTTAGTTATCTGGTTCCGAGTTGATAATGTAATTTCTAGCCTAATAAGAGGCAGCTAGGTGACTGAGTGGACAGAGTGTCAGGCCTGGAGTCAGGAAGACCTGAGTTCAAATTTGGCCTCGGACACTTACTAGCTGTATGACCCTGGACAAGTTACTTTACCTTGTTTGCCTCAGTTTCCTCATTTATAAAATGAGTGGAGAAGGAAATGGCAAATCACTCCAGTATCAAGAAAACCCCAAATGCAGTCACAAAGAGTCAGACACAACTAAACAACTCAACAACATTAACAACAGCCTAAATAAGGATGCCACCAACTAAGGGGTCACACATCTAGACTGCTTCAAATGATATCTTATGATTGGCTGCAATTATGTAACTCATTTCTATAACACTTTAACACTTAGAAAGCATTTTCCTCACAACAGCCCTAGCATGTAGGCTTTGTTAAGTATTTGAAAAGGGATCAGGACTGAATCTATAATTTCATTCATATAAAGAACTCCCAGCTGAAGAAACTCCCTCTTTCAGAGCAGGTTGTCACCTTCTCTGCAACTTCTATTCCTAGAGGTGGCTAGAGCACTGAGAGCTTGAGTGACTGGACCTGAACCACACAGCCAGTATGTGTCAGAGATGGCCCTTTAATCCACTTCCTCATGGCTTTAAGGCTAATGCTCCATTCATTCCACTCTCTCAGTATATGCATTATTCTCTACAACTACAGATCATAGGATCATAGATTGACAGGTGGAAGGTTATCTAATAGTCTATCTATCTAGTCCAACTCCCTTCATTTTACAGATGAGGAAACTGGAGTCAGGGGAGATTAAATGATTTATCCAAAGCTATACAAGTTTTAAGCTTCAGAGGAAGGATTTGAACCCAAATTCTCTGATTCCAGAGTCAATGCACTTTCCATTTTACCAGGCTGTCAAAAAAAAAACACTTAAATCAGAAAGTAGTTAAGTGACTTGCCCACAGACACTTAATTAGGAAATCTGAACCCCTGTCTTCTGCATGGAATGTGTTGTTATTTCCATTCCACAGCTACCTAGCTAGATAGAATAACCACTTGAAAAATATTGTGCAGCCAACCTGTTCAAAGAAAGTTAAAACTCATTTTGAAATTTGGTTGAACATAATTGATATTTTCTTCTAAGGAGAATTCAAACTGTGTATATACATTAAGTCTGAGTGGGAAAGAAAAGATAGGGAATTTGACAATAAGCCCAAGGAGCTTACATAGATAATGGATAAATTAAATTCTAAAAACTAAGTGAGCATTAGCACAGAATGATCATTTAAGAAAATAATCACTTTGCTTAGTTAATAATTCTTAGGTCAAGGAACTAGTCAAATTAAGTAGTTTAAAGGCATTTTCATCATACACAATTTTCGTAATTGTTCCCAATTTATCCCTCTGAGTATGTGTCATAACTGAAGTCTATGAAGCAGTTAATGGCCTTAAATAATCACCAAATCAGTAGACTGGTCTCTACCTAAAGATTTGTCTGTTTAACCAATGTCTGCTGTCCTCTGTGGGGCAACTATGTTGTTAAAATGATAAACCACATAAGTACATTTTTGTTACCATTGCTAACAATTGATTTTAAAAAGATACCTTTGGCATGCTATGATCTCCAATTAACTAAATGTGCATGTATCAAATATTATATATATTATATATATATATATATATATAAAATATATATATAAACATTTAAAAAACAAGAAGTCTATTAATTTGATCTTCAATGGACATTTGCTGGGTTCCAAACTTTTGGATTCCAAAGAGTTAGACACAATTGAAAGGACCGAACAGTAACAAAAACAAACAAACACATTAGCTATTGCATACACACAGTGATCTCTGAATATAATTTCAACAGGTAGTATAATCTATGTGTATTTATAAACCTTCAATAGTTTTCTGTCTCATTCTTTAGTGGATCTGTGATCTCATTAGTCTCTAACATTTTCCCTATTGCTCATTTTTCAACATTTTGTTTGGTTTGAATAGATTTGTTATAATACATTAGGCTAAAACTATGTTCTTTACATCTTTATCCTTTCTTTTTAATTCGATGTTGGTTTTGACCTTTACTCTAATGAGTTAATGGTTGGATGGCATTCAGACAGCTAGCTGATTTCAATGTGACTCCCACATCAGTAAGCAATAGTTTCCTGTTCGTTAAGATATGGTCAATTTTAATTTTTTGTAATGTTTCTCAGTGTGCACTATGTCCAACTGTCCAGAAACTTCTGACTCTTTTTAGATAATGTGTTCATTTGATGTGTGTGTGTGTATGTGTGTGTGTGTGTGTGTGTGTGTGTGTGTGTGTATAGGTCATAGTATAGAGAATCATCATTACTTTACAGATTATGTAACAGAGGTCCAGAGATATGAAAAAAACTTTCCCAATGTTACATAGAGAATAATTTGCAGAACTGGGACTCAAATCCAGGTCCTCTGACACCAACCCAGTGCTCTTTCTGCTATATCTAAGCATCTTTTTAATATGCAAGCCTTTGGCCCATTTCATGTCTTTACTTTGAACAATATTTTTCAACATACTTCTTGCTATTTTTGCTATGCCCACTTCCACTTGAATTTATGAAGTATCAAAGTATATGTTGAAGATCTTGTTAGGTGCTTTTTAGAATTTCTCAGTTTCTTCATCCTCAGCAACAGAGATTGGTGCACATGATTCCCTCTAATTACCTATAGGCTTTTTACTTATGTTCATCATAAGTGCTATAAAAAATGTCTAAGCATTCCATGAAAGGACATTTCTTGTTTGTTTCAAGCACCTGATAAAAACTAATTCCACCAATTCTTCTCTTTGTCTCACTGAGGAGAATCTGGAGGCCACACTTCCAGTTAGGGGCAACTTTCCCTAAACTTAGGATTTCATTTATCACAAGAATGTCAATATTGTTACAGTTTAGTTTGGTCATTGGACAAAGTTCCTACTTTTAGAATACCAGCAGTAAAGTTACTGTTTAGAGATAATCTAAAAACTATGTAATTCTTAGCACCATTTTCCCTTCCCCCCCACTTTTTGCCACCCCATCTTATTCCCTGTGGAAGCAGCAGTGACACTGCAAAGGAAGAGCACTCTTTTGCCTTTCCCATGAATTGACATGGTTAGAGAATTCCATCACTTTGTTACCAACCTACAGATTATGAGTCTTCACAATTAATGTTATTGGCTATCAGCTGGCTTAGTCCATGGTCAGGACAGTAGTCTACCTCATACTATGTTGTGTTGAATCCTTCTGCCTAATATCCAATGACCTCCACAATCTGGCCTCATTGTATTTATCCAAATTTATTCCCCACTACTTCCCAGAAAACACCCTTTGCTCCATCATGTCATTCAACTCACTAGCCCCAAAAGGGGCTGCGCTCATTCCTCCCTGTCTGCCTTTGCTTATGATATTGAATCTGGGCTTCTCAGTAGAATTTAAGCACCTTGAGGAAAACTACCTCTGTTTTTGTCTTCACATCCCTATTGCCTAGAACAGTTCCTGGTACATAGCAGGTATTTACCAAAATATCTGTTGAGCTGAATTGATCTGAACGTTCCACATAAATACACACATGTTGCTTGTATATAGCTCCTTTCTTTTTTACCTGTAATCTTCACTTAACTATATTCAATCTATTTTACACTCAGCTCACATTACAGTTCTTCCATCCCTCCTACCTTTTTGGATCTCATTCCTCTATGAACATCTATAGCATTTATAGTCAGTAACACACCATGTATTATGTATTTATTATACTTACTATGCTGCTTTGTATTGTTTTCTATTGCTTCATATGAGTCAGTCTTGCTCACCAACTAGATGGAAAAGTCCTTGAGAACAGGGTGAATGATTTATACTTTTGCATCCTCAATAGCACTTACAATAGAGCTGAGCATTCCATGGATATTTGTTTGATCGACATATTTTCTCGTATTCTATTCCACTGTACATACTGTCTCACTAGCGGATTATCAGGTTCTTGAAGGCATTAACAGAGACAGTAATCATATGCATCAGTGCTTTTATGAATCTTTAATATCATTTCAGTAGTTACCCCCTCTTGTAATGTAGACTACAATACTTCCATGTCTTCTATGTGACTCTTGTATCTGTCCTCTTGTGAATCTACCCAGTGTTCTAGCTCTCTTCCTTTAGGAGCTCTTAAACTTTTTGTGTCATGGACCTTTTTGGTATTCTCATGAAGACTATGAACCACTTCTCAGAATCATGTTTTAGAAGTATAAAACAAAATAGGATTACAAAGGAAATTGATTATATTGAAATAGTTCTCAAAAAATTTTAAAAAACAAATTCACAGACCCCACAGAACCTCTATGCTATAATAAGACAATTTTTAACTATATATATATATATATATATATATATATATATATATATATATATATATATATATATATATATATACACACTGAGGGTAATACTTGCATTATACAAATTCAAACTCAAATAGCATTTATAATGTTTGTAAGCACTTTTCTCACAACAATCCTATCAGATGGTTAGTCCAAATATTATTATCCCAATTTTAACAGATAATGAAACTGAGGCTTAGCAAAATTAATTGACATACTCATGGTCACAATCTAATGTCAGAATTAGGGGCTACACATAGTCCAAGTTACATAAGCTCCATTTTTCTTGCTATGGTAGTCCAGTGTCATAAGTAAAACCTATGGAAAAATCAATAAACGTTTAGAGTTGATGATAGTTATTCTGTCCATTTATATGCTACAAGGTTCAGCCAAAACTAGCCTGGCCTATGAATTAGGTCATATGTATTTGTATCAGTGATTCCACTAAGTATAGTGAGGAGAGAAGTTTCTATATGTTGCATGGGGAGACATGAAAGACAAAGAGCTGTCCATGGTTGTTGTTTCAACTCCAGTCTTAGACTTACTATTAGACAGAGGCTGCATAGACAATATATTTGAGAAGTGGAAGTGGGAGCTTTAGATTACATCACATTAAACAGTATATAGATAGACATAATTAGATTCATAGCCTCTATCAGAAAATTACTTTTCTGTCAAGGAGAACGGTGTTCTTTTCACATGCAAATGATATTATCACTATTAGAGATGAGATGACAGTGAAATTCCCATGCAGTTCCCTCAAGAATCCCTATTCACAGAAGACCTGCCCTTATAGTATCTTTTACCTGGGAAACTATGTGTGAATTCACTTGAGAGTGTTGCTGAGAACAATGAGAGGCTTCCTCCGTCACACAGAAGCAAGCCTACATTAGCTACATGAATCTCTGAGCTGCATGAATCAGATTCACCTAAAGGCAGTGAATAAGGATGTACAGCCTTTAAGAAAATACAGAACCTGATGTGTGATTGCAGTCACTTGTGAGTCACTATAACCGTCATGTGGAACTAGGCATTCACTGTTTTTCTTAATAATCAGTTGTGCCATCCCCCAGTAACTGGGGAATTCTATTTTTTCTAGTGAAAATTAGATACACTTCCTCAGTAAGAAATACAATATTGCTTAAATACATGTGTATATGTGTGTGTGTTATATTTAGCCCAATTTCAAGCTTGAACTGTCATTTGTTCTTAGGAATGACAAAGGAGCTGGTCAAGAGGAATTGTTTGTCATTTTCACTGCGGGGGTATGCCAGTGTGATGTTTTTCCTGTATAACTCTGGAATTAATAAGCAGCAGTAAAATCAACAGTGAAGAACTCTAGATTCTACCCTAGTCAAAGTGTTATGTTTTTAATTTGACATTACTAATGATATTGTTCCAGGTAGTTAAATGTTTAATTTGTTCCTTCACACTGAAATTTGGTTTTAATACCTTTAATTAGACTTTTTCTATCAATGCTATAAATCCCAATGATGCTTCTCTAACAGCACAGTTAGGAAAGAAATATACTATCTAGGACATGGCATGTTATATTGCATCCTTATCTTGGGGACTTCTATATCAAGATGTATATCTGACTAATCTCAGAAGGTAGGGTTTAAGGTTCTACTATCTAATTTTGTCATATTCATTTTTTTATTCCAATCTTATAAATCACTGTCCTGTTTATATATGGCTAAAAAAAAATTTGTACTAACAGTGCAACATGCAGCTAGATTATTGTCATTTCGTTTTACCTAAGCTTTCTGCTCTTAAAGTTTGCATGGCGTGTTTTTTTTTTCATCATCCAAACTCAACCACAAGGTGACAAGCACTGTCTCTAACCCATTCTGTCATCCCAGGGCAGAGTTGGGATTGACTATATCAGTTTTCATATTATATGTAACCTGCCTTTAGAGAGGCAGCATGGCATAAGAGATTGAGTATTAGACTTGGAATCAAAAAGACCTGAGTTCAAATTCCATCTAAGAATCCAGCTGTGTGACCCTTGGCAAGTCACTTAACCTGACTGTGCCTCACATTTCTGATGTCTAAAATGGGAGTGATAATAACTGTAGCATTTATCTCACAGAGCTTTTGCAAAAATCAAATGAGATAATAGTGTGTAAAGCACTTTGTAAACATTAAAGCTCTATTTTTAAAAGGCAGCTATTATCATAGATAAAAAAGAGCATGCTCAAATATTTTCCTATCATATATTGTAGGGATCATTGTCAAAAATGGGTGTTGGTTAATTATTTGATAAAGCAGAGATACTTGGTTTTTATGGGTTATTTTTTTTAATTTCTATCCTCATTTTATTTATCATTAACCTTCTACATTTTAAAATTATGACAAGACAAGGGTCAAGATGAATCTTGGATCTTATTTAAGATAAGGCATTATGCAAAAGTGAGGATCATATAGCCAGAGAATAGCAAAACAGGTGAAAATTAAATGGATCTGATATTGGGCCTGGTTTCAATTTATTCACTATATCGACAGCCTCAGATGTCTCATTCTTTGTAATTTAGTGAAAATTATCTGTTACAGGTCATTCAATCATGAGTCTAGCCTCTGATCAAATGAGATAATATGTGTAAAATTCCTTGCAAATCTAAAAAGTACTTTAAATATATTTTCTAGTATTATCAGCATGGATTATACTTCACTTAATTTTTTTTATCTGACAAATTTTTAAAAAATATTGAACAGCTATTTTATTCATGTGAAATGATTACTAACATTTGTATAGGTTTGAGTAGCACTTTATGTGTGTGTGTATATACATACATACATACATACATATATATATTATATATATTATATTATATATATTACATATTATATATATATATATATATATACACATATATGTGTAGAGACAGACCCACAAATACATATAGATATAGGTTTTTGTTTTAACTCCAATCTTGGATTTATATTCTATTAGGTTTCATAGATAGAATACTTGAGAAATAGAGATGAGAACTTTAGATTATATCCCAATAACCAAGACAGATAAACATAATGTTAATAGAGACAGGCAGATCACATAGTGGATAGAGTGCTGTGCTTGTAGTCAGGAAGACCTGATTTCAAATACAGCCTTAAATACTTACGAGCTGGGCAAGGCATTTAACTTCTGTCTGCCTCAGTTTCCTCAAATGTAAAATGAGGTTGATGACAACACCTACCTTACAGGTTGTTGTGAGTATGAAATGAGATGATATTTGTAAACATAGCACAGTGACTAGCACATAGGAGGTACTATATAAATGCTTAATCCACTCCTCATCAAGTTTGATATACATCTTTAATCTACAGATGATGAAACCAAAGGTGAAAGGGTTAAGTGACTTGCCCAGGGTCCCACAGCTGGTAAGTGTCTGAGGCAGGGAATGATATCATTCTGACTGCAAGTCCAGCATTCTATAGGCTATGCCACCTACCTGCCTCATAGCATCATAGGATTAAAAAAAGAAGTGAATTTACAAATCATCTTGCCTAATTCCCTCATTTCACAGATGAATAAACTGAGATACAAAGGGAATAAGTTACTCACCAAAGGACTTATCGATATTCAGCAGTAGAATCAAGATTCAAGTTCAGGTTTTCAGAGCACAAATCCAGTGCTTCTGCTGCTCTACCATACTTCCATTGATCTGTGACCTAATCAATGGAGTTACTCTCTTCAGGGGGTGTAGCTTGCAAACCATCCATGCTTTCTGAGCCTTGAACTCTTGTCCATGTTCTCCCATAACCAACCAGAACGGGGTCCACTCAACATTTAGGGTGCTTTGCTCTAAAACTTTTGACATTGTGTAGATAACATTGGAGCACACAAGTTGCCCATTATGTTTTTTTTCTTTATCCTTGATACACCACCAACTCACTTTCTTTCTCATTCATGCATCTCTCTGATGATCTCCTTTATGCCACTCCTCCTTTGCAATTCTTTATTGGAATTATGGTGCAGCTTACTCATGATCACCATAAATCTATTGCCTTTTGGGTGACCCAGAGCCTTAGTTCATAGAGATCTAGGTATCCAAGGACTTACAGTCATATATCAGCACCGGAAAATGATAGATGTTAACAATGAGAATGCTTGGGGTGTTTAAAAGTACTTTATAATTTCCCAAATGCTATTCTACTGCTGCCTTTTTCCTGCTGAATTGGAGGTCCACATTGTTGTCTCTACATCACATCTATAGCTATATTCACACCACACATACACTGATTTACTAGCTCTATGGACTGCCCTCCCAACTTCCTACTGTAGCCTGGACAATAGGCATTCTTCAGTCACTTGCTTTGTCCTGTGTTGATGGTTTGACAAAAATATTTTGAATAGTTATGGGTTTCATTCAAGGACTATATTATTATTATACTATATTAGAACTATATTGTTCTAATCAGCACAATATTATCCACATACAAGGGCATCTTAAGGACCTCACCATCTCTAAAGAATTCTCTTCCATTTTGACTTTATGATATACTTTACCAGTGACAAATACCTTTGACATGTAAATATCTCTCTATTTGTGTCTCACTTGATATAAATACAAAATTAATTAAACCAGAGGGGTTTTTAAAGGAAATTATCTCTCCTGTTGAATCTTTTAAGAAATCATGTATGATTTAAAAATATGCATTCAAAAGTCCTTGATCAAATCATTTTTAAAACAGTTAACACCAATGTATGTAGTGGAATCTTGTATTATCCACCCCTTCCAATCAACACTGCAATTATAAAGATGTGGTTTGCTATTGGATATTATTTGCAAAATCTTACCTGTTCTTTTCTCTTATTTTCATCAAAAGTGACCTTCACCCATGTGTGAAATAGTCTCAAAGATTTTGTGGAGATGTGAAAGCAGGCCTATGAGTCAATACTTATTCATGCTGTCTTAGTTGCCTTGTTTAGGGAAGTAATAATATCTAGGATTTTCCCTTGGTGTTTGATAGCCTTCTCTCTTAGATACATTAAGAACTGATCTCCCATTGACCTCAAAATTGTGTTGTTTCTTCACAAGCCTCCTTTTTGTTTACTTGATTCATTCAAGTTGCTCTTCCATCTTTGTCTTCATTAGTACCATTTCTTTTTCCTCATGCAGCTTATTGGGAAATATGATGAATCCAAATTTAGTAGCTTCACCTTTATTGACAGAGAAAATACTCTTTTACGGGTAACTTAGAAGATCTTTTTAAATTTTTTTTGTCTCTTTGCTATCTTCCTTTGAGTTTAATGCTTAAATACTCTCAGGAAAATATGACTTTATTGGGTCTTTCACCAAGCTTTCTATAACTGGGTTTTAACCTTTCCTGCTTTTTGCTGTTTATGAGTCAGTGATATTCATACTCTTTCACTATTCTTCTTAGTAAGATTTTGCAAATAAGTTGGTATTCTAAACTGGTGTTGGCCTAAGTTGCCACATCTCTCTTCCTGTCAAGGAAATGAAGTATTTAGCTGAGGCAGCCTCTAGGCCTTTTTTTCCTTTTTTTTGCTTCCCCTTGGTGATTGATTGTTTTGTATCCATTAAAGCTCCTTAAGAAGTTGTGCTAGTATGTGTCAAAGTCTGCACTTAATCTATTGCTATCAACATCTGCCAGCATAAAACTCACTTGTTTAAATACAAAGTATTAGAGTTGTTTTAATTACATACATTTAAATGCATAAAATACTTCTAGTTCAATAAAGATTTTGACCTCTACTCTAACAAATTGACAGTATACACAAAGCTGATTCAAAAATGCCTCAGTAGCTAGTTATTTTCTATCAGCTAAAATGCAGTCAACTTCATTTTTTAATGTTCTTAAATTCTTGTCATGTCCCAGGTCCCCTAATTCTCTTCTGGAAGAAAGCATTCATGATATGCAGGCATGCAGCTTCTTAATCTAGGAAGCTTTGGCCTATTTTTGTTTCTTTTTTCTGAGTTCTATTTTCCAACATGTTTTTCACTGCCCTCCCCTATACTCACCTTTGCACTGAAGTCAACAAGTATCGAAATACTTATAAGGTGATCTGATTCAGAAGCTCTTATTAAGCTCTTCATTGATCTCTATTTCCTCATCCTATGCAACTGAAGTTGATGTGTAGGCTGCAACTATCTTCATCGTGTTCATTTTATAAATGTTCATCATGAGCAGCACAGTATAATATGATCATATACTCCATGATATGTTTGTGTTCATTGCCTTCAGACACATGATAAATCCAAGCCTGCCAACTTATTTCATATAATTTGTTAGGAGAATCTGTGAGCCATCCTTCCATGTAGCTACCAATTCCTTTTGTCTTCTGTTTTCATATATAATAGCAATGTCAAGATTGATATCATTGAGTTGCTATAGTAAGCATATCTAGTATTTGATCATTGGAAAAGAATATCATATTTAGAGTCCAATTGTCAGTATTTGTAGTCCAAAGACTGTGGTTTTTAGCATTGTCTTCTTTTCTACCATCCTGCTACAAAGAAATGATGTCTATTTTCTATTTTTCTTTGTTTCATGAATTATCATAGCCAGAGAATTCATCATTAATCAGTCAATCCACAAACCTTTATCAAGCACCCAATATGTGCCAGGAACTATTCTAGGTTCAGGATGTACAAAAAAAAAATAGTTCCTGCCTTCAAGGAGCTGACATTCTATAGGAATGTGTTTTCTTATTTCTTTCTATGTAACCAGGACAATCTTTGGAACACAGGCACAGTCTAGCCACAGTATAATGCTTTTTCAACATGGTAGAACCTACCAGAATTTACATTACACTAAAATAGCCTTAGAAAATTCAGGACTCTATACCAGAGGTGTGTTGGAGCCAGCTTAAACCAGTAGCCCATTGTTAACTTTTTTCAATGTGAACATTTATACCTCTAAAATCTGCATACATTACGAATCAGGGCTTGAGTTAGTGTTTTGTTGGTTTCTAGGTTTAAGAAAGTGTTGGAGAAAAATGTTAATAAACTTAAAAGTGTATCCTTCATACCTATTTTGGGGGGGAGAGCCTGATATTAAACATTTACCATCCCCATGCTATAGTAAGGTATCTATGGCAGATTTTCTTTACCTAGTTTTAAAAAAAATAGGAAGCTTAATTTTAACTTTTGTGCTTATCACTAAAAAATCCAATCTCTTACCAGTCATAAGCCATGATGGAAAACAGTATAAAAAACTCGTTAATGTATTCCAGTAAGGTTTTCCCTCTTTAATGAGCCCTGAAATATATGTGGTTTTTTTGTAACAAGTCATGGATCATTTGCCATGGAAAAATGGACATGTGTGAAACATCTTTATCTCACGAAATTGTTTGCCAAGATGTTGGTCATTAAGAGTCACTGTATAATTTGATAATTATTGTTTCCTTCTTTCCCAAGAAGCAAATTGCCGTCATTATCAAAGAAATATTTGTCTCAACATTGATGTAAGCTATCATCCAATGGTTTTTTTTAGTTCAATTGAGGCAGCCTCTTTGGGGAGAATGGTGCCAAAAATGTTTCCTTTTTCCAACCAGCCCTAGTTTGATTGTTTGCAAGATTGTTGAGTACCACTCAACACCAATGCTGCTAATAAAATTATAGTCCTCATCCACAAAGACCCTAAACTAGAACTCTGATAATACCTTTCTTTACCAAAAGCAAAACATCATTCACTCTAAAGGATTCCACTTATCCATTCATGTACTTGGAGCTCATCAACTCTCACTCGGACTATTGTAAGAGCTTCCTAAAATGTCTCCCTAACCTAAAGCTTTCCCCATTCCAATCCATCTTCCACAGAGCTAACAATGTAACAGAGGCCTGAACATGTCACACATGACCTCTCACTCAATAAATTCCAGTGACTCCCTAATACAAAATCTCCTCTATTAGCATTTAAAGCTTTTCATGACCTAGCCTTTTCGTATCATTTCAATCTTTCCAGCTTTCTTATATGTTAATCTCTTTAGTGCATGAGAGAAAAAAAAGACAAAGTCAGAGAGAGACAGAGATAGAGAAATAGTGATTTCCTTTGTTTTGTTTCAATTCTTCTCTGTATGGATTTAAACTACCAGACCTAACATATTACTCACTTTAAGAGCATAGAAATGCTCCAGTAGAAATACTACCATGGCTTCTATTAGAAATACCCCTGGTTGACATCAGCCAGGGGTATTTCTAGTACAGTGGTTTCTCCCTTCCCACACCCAAGGAATCTGGGGCCTGTGGTTGACAGAGTACTTCACAAATAGAAGTATAAATCCTCCCCTCAAAGAGCAAGTCCTAGATTTAGCTGCACTCCAGGAAGCACATTCTGTCAGTTCTGTGGAAAGCAGTAACTCATTTCAGAAAACTATTGAAACTGCTTCTAACTGGTTTCAGGCACACAAATCTCATATAGGTAATACATAATTTTCCATAAATAGCTGTAAGTATAACCTAAAATTTGACCTTAATTTTCTTGTCTGTTTATTTTCTCCCTTGTGGTAATAGGGTAGCAGCATAAACTAGATATCTGTGGATATATCTATTCTGTAACTCAGTCATGCTTTTCTTCCTTTTCCATTTCATTGCTATTACCTTCTCACTGCTTGTGTCCTGATTATAGGAAATATCAAGGCTGCTGGCCAGAAAATGGCAGGGGGAAGTATCAATCTGATTTTATCTTTAATAATATGTCACTGCAGAAAAATCAATTAAAAAAGAACTTTCATTAACAAATTGCCCTAATGTTGATGTTCTATACCTAATATATAATAGTATGTTAGTAATATCTATAATGTTTGTACCTAAAATAAGAGTTTGCAATGGACAGCTTATTTGTTTTTTAATACATTTTATTTCATTAAATATTTCCCAGTTATAATTTTTAAAAGCCTTAACATTTATTTTTGAAATTTTGAGTTCCAGATTCTCTCCCTCCTCTTGCCTCTCCCCAACTTGAGAAGGCAAGCAATATGACATCGCTTATGCATGTGGAGTCATGCAAAACATATTAGTCATGTTGCAAAAGAAAACACACTAAAAAAAACAAGAAAAATAAAATTTTAAAAAGTATGCTTTAATCTGTGCTCAGAGTTCATCAGTTTTCTCTCTGAAGGTGGATAGCATTTTTTTTCTCGTGGATACTTTAGAATTGAATGAACATTTTTTGTTTACCAAATCAGAAAAGAAAAGAAAAATTAGAATTCCTTGTATGAATGCTTTATATCATCTTCGTTTTTTTTCATAAAGTGGAATATTTGCAACCACTTCATATGGTTTAATAACCCAACATGTCTGTGATCTCATTGAAACAATGCAACAGTACAAATTACAACCAATACTTGCCTGCCCATCCTGTGTGACTTCCATTCATATCTTCCCATAAGTTTGCCACAAAGGGCAGATCCAAGATTTGGGGGATTTTCCTTACATTCTATTGATATTACAAGGAACATACTAGATCTCATATCTCATATGGATCTCACTAATTACCTATCCCATCTTTTTTACTTAGACATTTCTTTCTTTATATCCTTTCCACCATTCCTCCTGAATAGTTCTTAATGTGGTGGAGCCTACTTCCATATACCTTGCACCTCTCTATGGTCTTTGCGATGGTCCTTAGTTCTTTTTAAGATTCTCGTGTTCCATGTTTTCCTCCAGTACCTATCTGATCACTTCTCAATCTTCTTTACTGATTCAACACCCATATCACACCCTGTAATTGTGAGTGTTCCTAAGGCTCTGTTCTGAGCTTTCTCTCTATGCTTCTTTTCTAGTGAATTCATAGCTCCCATGGGCTAAATTATTATCTTAATGTAGGTGGCATATACATGTACTATCCAATTTTATTCTGTCTCCCTAGTTTCTGTCATGCATCACCAACTTTCTATATGTGTGTATATGTGTGTATATGTATACATAATGTCCAATTTTCTTCTCTCTCCTGAGCTTTTCCCATGTATCACCAACTTTCTGTATGTGTGTGTATGTGTGTATGTGTGTATATGTGTGTATGTATGTCCAATTTTATTTTGTCTTCTGAACATCTGTCACGTGTCACCAACTTTCCCTATTGTACATTTCAAACTAGATGTCCCAGAGACGCTTCAAATTCAATGTGTCCAAAATAGACCTCATCTTTCTCACAGAAACCCATCCCTTTCCAAACTTCCCTATTTCTCTCAAAGGCACCATAATTCTTATACTCTCCCAGTTTTGTACCTTCACCAATATTGTTGGTGCTTCATTCTCTTTTACCCCATATATCCAATCATTTACTAAATCATATCTCCTCACTCTGATCCATCTTCCACACAATTGCCAAATCTGCTTAGGTCACTCTATTTCTAAATAAAATGCAGCAACCCCCTATTGCTTTTAGAATACCTACTCCTCATTTTGGCTTTTAAAGCCCTTTATGACTTGGCCCCAACCCATTTTTCTAGCTTAGTTATACATTACTCATCTTCTCCCATTCCACAGTATAACCAAACTGACCTCTTCTCTATTCCTCACACATAGCACTTGACCTCTCATCTCAATGCCTAACAGCCACCATCCATTCTTGGACTGTACCCCTTCCTCACCTCCAGTGTATAGAATCCCTCTTCTTTCAAGATAAGTCAAGTACCACCTTCTACACAAAATCTTTCCTGATTTTCTCTCAAGAGCTAGTGCCTTCCTTCCCTAACTACTTAATGTCCAAGTATTTTACATTCATTTTTTATTTACTCTGTATATACTCATATGTGTACATGTTCTCTCCTCCCATAGAAAGTAAGTTCCTTGACAGTATGGATTGTGTCAGTCTTTCTTTTCATATCCCCAGTACGTAACAGTGCCTAGCACATTGTTGGTGCTTAGTAAATGTTTCTTGATTGATTGATCATTGGGAAAATATCGATATTGAAAAGATAGACCAAAACTTGCATTTAAAGGAACTTTGTAATTTTCCAAAAGCAAACCAGCTGTTCTCCTACTCTGGTTGATAGGATCTGAATATCATGTAACATGACATCATTTTGAGCCTACTTCCTGTTCTTTTGTTTTTTCACAAAGGTCACTTCTTAGACCCTTTATTTGTAGCCATGCAAAGACAGCTCACTTTACATATGAAAAACAGGTAGCTGGGAAGTCTTATATGTGTTGATGATTGTAGTCAAACCTAAACGACCTGAAAGTTTGCATAACTGAAATTTGCACATCTTTGAAAACATCCCTTTCATTAACCTCTTCTGATTATTCAAAAAGTCTGGATATATGTGATATAGGAATCAGTTCCATATATACACATTCATTTGAAAGAAAGAGCTTCTTAAAGCAACTCTCCAAAAATCTGACACTCAGCAGGGATATCTTTAAAATAGCAAATAAAAAAAATGTATACTTGGAATTTTATCAACTGTCCCGGAAATGACATCTTCTACATAATGGAAACAGCACTTCTTGATATCCTCAAGTCTTTTGAAACACTCTAGCTACTGTCAACTCCTGTTGCTGCATGAGAATTCAATCAAGGTCAAAATTTTAATTTAAGGTTCTCTCTCTTTTTTTAAATGCCCCAAAATGGATTTTGTTGCAATTTTATTTGAAGAGAATATATTTTAGCTTAACTTAGGTTTATTTTGCTTCTCCTGGAGTATTATTGGAAATTTGGTATATTCTATTTTTTTCATCAATACTTCTCAGCAGATGATTTAGTGAGCTACCCCAATTAAAAACAAAATCCATCACTTGGCAGCCAGGCCTCCCCTTGGGGGAAGCCAGTCCGGAGAATGGCTAGTAGCAAAGCCACCTCCTTGACTTTCCTTCATTCCTCTCCCAGAATCTCCAGGTGTCCAAACCCCAAGTGGGCCAGTCACCTACAGCTGAGCACCCTTTCCCCTTGCTTTTTCTTTTCTACTTCCCTTATGTGGATGCCCAGACCTAGCCCAGCAGGAAGGACAAAATGGCTGTTTTCACCACCGTGAGGTCCTTAAGAACAGGAACTATTTCTTGCCTTTCTTTGTATCCCTGGCATTTCACACAGTGCCTGACACATAAAAGGCACTTAATAAATGCTAGATGATGGCCTGCAAACCTTCCAGTGAGACGGAAGACTTCCAGCCCTGACCATCTGCCATGTCACTGTGTCCTAAAGTCTTTTGGGCCTTCTAAATCCCTAAGTATCTCTTTGCCATCTGCCTTGATGTTGTACCTTGAGGGCCTTTCTGTCCACCATTCAACTGGACTCTTTTGCATGTGTAATCTTCTTGAGTATGAATTCACAGAGAGCAGGATCTGCCTCTTTATTTTTCTATTCCTATCCACCAAATGAGGTCACAAAGGGTCAGACATTCCTGAAAAACAATTGAACAATAATAAAAAGTGATGAATCTGGACATTGCTAGGCCGGTCCTCAGACAATATACTCAGAATCCTCCAGTAAAAGCCTTTTTCAACTTGCAAGGACCTCCAGACTTTATACTCTGTCAACATAGCTCTTAAGAACCCAGATGACCTCACAGCAAGACAAGACATCACAGTAGGCCTGTAGTCAAGGGTATTGGCTTTCTCATCTAATTTTGGCCTCTTAGGTATTAAATGACCCTATTTATTGACAATATAAGGGATTTTTTCATTAGTCTACTTCTTCCTGGAAGTTTCTTGCATTTATTCTGTGAGCACAGAATACAGAACAAGTTACCAGAATCATTTTCTCTCTTCATTTTTGGTAGTATAATACTTGGCTTTAAAAGGAAAAAAAAGGAGAAATTATACAGTTATGCAGCATGCGGTACAAAGAAACTACACTTTAAGCCTCTTCAGCTTGGAAAAAATCTCCCTAATATGAACACAACCTTGAGACACTGGAAATCATCATCAAAAGAAATTAAAGAAATCAGAAAATAAATGTCACAGTCCACGAGCTCTTTAAGGGCAGGGACTATCTTCTGCCTCTTTTTGAATCCCCAGTGCTTAGCAAAGTGGGTAGCACTTAGTAGGCACTTAATATCATTGATTGATGAGTAAACAGGATTTTAAATAAGTTTTAAAATCATCATAGGGTATTGTAAAAGACTTTTTTGCCCTTGCCAAAGTAAGTTGAGACAGCTAAACTAGAGAATAATAACACAAGTTTATTCATTATACTTTCCTGGTACTGTTTTCCTGCCTCTGATTAATCTATTCAAGCCCACACAATATGTTTCCTGATTTTTGATATCAGTACATCAAGGACACTTGAATGAATCATTGGCCAGACTAGACCATGTCAATATTTAACACTATCATATTCAATAAACTTTTGGTACAGTTTTACTTAATAATCTAAAAAATGTCTGCTTTGTATTTTCAGAATACACTTTATATTTTCAGATTCATGTGATTCAATGAATGCCTAAGTTCTTATGAATTATACTTTATTTGTTCAAGGTTATACATCAATTTGGTGAGCGAATTAGAATATCAACTGAGTTTTATGACAGACTTAGGCACCATACAGTTGACTATGTTGCTTGTGAGAAGGAACATTCAATTGGTGAGGTATCTGAGGTGGTTTAAGGCAAAGGTACTGAATGAAGCCTGAGCCAGATTGAAATGTAATTGGGAAATATTAAACAAAATAAATAAAAATACAGGAAAACACAGGTAATATTACATTTTAAAACTAAGTCAATACATGGCCCGCAGGGTTTCTTACATACGGATTTGTTATTCATTTGTTTCAGTGGGGTCTGAACCCTGTTTGGAGTTTTCTTTGCAAAGATACTGGAGTAGTTTGCCATTTCCTTATCCAGCTCATTTTATAGATGAGGAAACTGAGGCAAACAGGGTTAAGTGACTTGCCCAGGGTCGTGTCGCTAGTAAGTGTCTGAGGCCGGATTTGAACTCCAGATGAATCTTCCTGACTTTAGGCCCAATGTTCTATCCACTATGCTACCTAGTTGATTATTTACAGATTAGTAGCCCTTTTTCTATTTGAGTTTGACACCACTGGCTTAAGGGGACATTGCTTGGAGATATAGGTAAATGAGATGGTTTACTATGACCTCTTCTGTCTTTTTGGTGAGTTAGCCATTCTTGGTGAGTTTAAGTGACTCCAATGAACTTCACTCACAGGTACTAAAAGCAAACTAAAACTAAAAAACAACTTTAGGACATATGATTTCTGGGCCCCTATCAGTTCTATCTGAAAGGTTATAATTAATGAGAGTTACAGTAGTATCAGAGAAGGGTAAAAGTTGTCCCAACTTTCAAAAATGAAACAGAATAGAGTTTTCATGGCATAAAGAGAGCCACAATCAGGATAGAGGGGAAGGACAACTGCAATACCCCATATAATGATATGAGGGGTGCTGTTTCCTTTCTCAGATGGTGCATCTGCCACCCCACCAGCCCCATTCCCTTAACCAGCCTACACTGCTCCTTTCCAGGATCCTGTGGCCTTCACACCCCTTTTCCAGGACTGCCTTCTGAAATTCTGTACAGTCATCTGACCTGGGGATTCATATCAAGTCACCCAGGATCAATATGGGAGCACTGTGGTGAGATCATATGGAAGGGGGAGGTCAGCAGAAAATGTATCTAATAACACTTGCAGTACTTACCTCAAAGGGTGACTGAGAAGAAAGTACTTTGCCTTCAAAGAGGTAGGATAGAGTTAGGGATAAGACCGATGATTTCATTGGTTTAGGAAAGTCCCAGATGAGTAATATCTCTCTTCTAATATGGATTGGCACCTTCTCTACAACTTAGTCTTAGTGAGCTGGCTAAAGCACTGACTAGAACACTGTCTTGCTCAGAGGAGTATGTGTCAGAAAGGAGACTGCAATTCAGGACTTCCTGACTCAGAACACATTGTTCTATCCACTATGCTATGTCACCTCTCTTACCAATGGTAAAACATTATCTAAATATCAATTTAATGTTTACTAATCTAGTGCCTATAGTCCCACCATATTTGCATGGTCCCTTTGCGATACTATATGTTGGGTATAGAGAAGGCCTAAAATTTTGCAAATGATAGTAAATGTCCTTGCACTTTATAGATGGTCTTTAGGGATTATTTATTCTAACCTAGGGTTGGGGAACCTGCAGACTCAAAGTCACATGTGGCCTTCTAGGATCTCAAGTGTGGCCCTTTGACTGAATCCAAACTTCACAGAACAAATCCTGATTTGAAACCTAGAAGGCCACATGTGACCTCAAAGCCACAGGTTCCCCACTCCCTGATCTAGCCTATTCCTTTGAGAAATGACAAAAGAGTTCCAAAGTGGCAACTTGAATTGCCCATTTTTACATTGTTCCCTAGAGCACTGAACTTATATCCAGAATAATTGGGTACCAACTTTGCCATTCCTTAATGATCTTAGTAGAGAATAATATCCTTGGAAAGCATATATCACTTTCTGCTCTGTCCTTTGATTATTTTTGTGACTTCCATCTCACCTAATGAATTGTAACTAGAGCCAGGGCCTCCTTTGCACATAGTAGATGTTGCACAAATTTTTAAGAAAATGTAGGAATGTGGTAGCATCATGCAGGAAGAAAGGAAGAAAAGAATAAGATTTATAAAGAGTCTGAAATACAGAATCTCAACCAATTATTACAAGAAGAAAACTTGAAGGGAATGTAGAAGTGACCAGTCCTACCTGTCCATTGTGATAGAACATAGAATGAAACTGATTCTTTCCTTTGTCTTTTGTGCTGATCATCAGAAAACACACTCATAGAGACATTCATTTTCCTTCAGATTTGTAGTTGATTATCATTCCCTTTGACATAATTCTGTGTTTCTTTTTTTTTCATTATTTTCACCATGCTTAAATTTGGGTTTATTACTAAGGCACTGGGACATGGGAGAAGTAAATGACACCTATCTTAGTAAATAATAAGAAATGATGGCAGACTTATTAGAAACACTGTTTCCTTCAGTACAAAAGGTAGCATGGTGTAGTGGCTAAGAGATATGGCCTCAGAGCCAAGAAGACCTGTTTCTGATGCTACCTCTATTACATACTAGGTGTGAACTCTGGGCATGTCACTTAATTTCTCAGCATTCTCGGCAACTCTCTAGTGTGATCAGGGGACCCTTTGGAAGCCCTGAAAGCCTTTCAGGGAGTCTTCAAGATCAAAATTATTTCTATAATGATAATAAGATATTTTATGTTCTAATATGAATAAATAAATATATGGATATTTATGGATAGATATAATCTGTGTATGGTAAATATGGATAGATATAACCCACATAAACAAAAGTTCTTTGGGAAATCCTCAATAATTTTAAAAATTATATAGAAGTCATAACCAAAAAGCTTGAGAATGGCTGGTCTAAGACTACAAACTGTGGGAAAGAGCTAATCTACTTGGATAGAGGGAGTCTCCCTATCTTTCTGTGTGTTCTTTATGCCAATAAAATCCCAGGTGCAGTACCTATCTCTCTTTCCTTCAATACTACAACGATCTATGATTTCATTGATAAGGGTCCTCCCTCTACCCAATCTGATTGTCACTGCCCTACAACTCACTAGATGGTCTTGGAATTCTTGTGACCAAAAAGTCCTCCACCTTGTGGCTAACTTGGTAATGAGTCTTTATGAAATTAAATAGGCTGCTCCTTGGACAACAGATGGTCCATCCTTGGGTGATACAGTGGCATCCGATGCTGATACCACAACAAAATGGAGAAACCCAGTGAGATGACCACGGCTTCTCGCAGGCTCCATTATCAGAGCAAAAGCACTGAGAGGTCCTTTCATATTAGAAATGTTTCCAGAATTGGACCTAGTGATGTTTCAAGGAAATATCTGATTAAAAATTCTGGACTCCCTGGGGAGCACAGCCTGCCCCCTCCAAGAATTCATTTTCTATCCTCCTGCCTCAAAGTGGAATTGAATTTAACCTGCCCCATTCAGAAATGCATTTTTTCTGAGCTTTAAGATTTCCAAGGAAAGAGATTCTAAGCTCCCTTAGCAACTGATTCCCAATCCTACACAATCAATTACAATTCAAGTCAGTTTATGATACCATTGTGAGTCGTGGAAAGGGAGGGAGCAATTCTAAGTTTATAAGCAAAGTACAGGACTGAGGCAAGAAGGGAAACATAGCACTGAAGGAAAAAGGGAAGTGTAGAAAGAACTAAAAGGAATATGCAGATCTGAGGACAGGGAATGAACAAAAGTGAGAGAATAAGGTTGCTAAGCCATGGTACAATTCACCCTGTTCAGCTCTTTCATGCTATTATTATCTATGGACCTCCAAGACACTCTCCTTCTTCCCTCAATGCATTCAGTACATAATTTACTGTTAAAGTCCCCCATTTTAAACCTTGGGGAAATTCTTGAACCTCTTCCACTTCCATAGCCAGTGTGTGTGTCTTCTTCAACTCTACATAGGTGTGGTCATTCTCTAAACTTCTCCCTGAGGTCTGAACTGCTTCTCACTTTAATTTCCCCAAAAACCAGAATTCTTAGTTACAGGCCAGAACATAAGTCAATGAGCTTGAAATTCAGCTCCAGCAAAATCCTGGAATACATCATTAAAGGGATAGTTAGTGAATATCTAGAGAAAAGGGAATGCCAATCACCAAGGACCAGAATGGCTTCTTTATGAGCAGGTCATGCCAGACAAATTTTGTTTCTTTTTTTTTTGAAGGATACCCAGATACATCAAGAGGATACTATAGATATGGTTTACCTCAATTTTAACAGTGGAGTGTTAATGGAGGGTGTTGAGCAAGTAGAATGCCTCAGCATCCTATACTTGGCCCTCTGCTATTTTTAACAATTTAGATAAAGGCATTAGTTACCAAATTTGAAAATGACACCAAGGAGAGAACTTTCCAACACTGAATGACAGAGTCAGTACTCAAAGTGGTACAGGAGGAAAAAAAAAGAAGTAAAGTTGTTTTGTGTGTGTGCCAGAAGACCCAGGTTCTAATTCTGCCTTGGCCATTCACTATCTGAATATCCTTGGACAAGTCAGTTAGCCTCTCTGAGACTCAGTTTCCTCATCTGTAAAAGAAGGAGTTGGGCTAGATAGCTCTACATGACCCATCTGACTCTAAAATTATGTTCCCATGATTTTTAAAGATCTTTTAATGCATATTATATCATAAATAATAAAGTGGCATGTAATAGTGATGAACGTAAAGTCTTTCACCTGGATTCAAATAATCAATTTCCCAAGAAAGAAAAATGAGGAAAGCAAGACTAAACAGCAGCATCTTATAAAGATTGGGTAGGGGGAGAGTTAATGAACTGTAAGATTAATATGTGTTAATAGTATGATACAGAAGCCAAAAAATCTGATGCAGTCTTGCGTAATATCAAAAATGTATAGTGTAAAAGACTAGATCTAGAGTACCACATTCAGTTCTGAGTAATACCTTTTAGGAAGGTCATGTATTATATGGGAAGTGTCCATAGGAAAGGAATCAGGGTAGTGAAGGACCTCAAATTCACGTCATATGAGAATGAGTTGAAAGCATTAGGGATGTTTAGCTTTAAGAAAAAAGACTTTGCTGAGATCTTAGAGCTGTCTTAAAGCATTTAAATGTCCACTTCAAATAAAGCAGCATTCATATAGAAGGAAGGTTAGAGTTATTCTCCTTTGTCCCAAAGGGCAGGACTGTCATTGCAAACAGGCAAACTTAGGCTTGAAGAAAGGAAAACTTCCCAACGATTACAAATATCCAGAAGTAGAATGGTGTCCTTCAGGAAGTAAGGATGCTCCTTTACTTGAAATCTCTAAGCCCAATGCTAAATGACCACTTCTAAAGCCCGATGCCAGAAGAATCTTTTCAGAAACCTCATGGACCAAATAGGTTCTGAGTTCCTTCTTGACATTGATATTCTGTGAAAGACAAAATGCAAATAATGTTTAGTAGTCTTGTGATTCATTTATAAAGTACCTGCTAGCTACAACATTTAGTAAGTGCCTATTGTTGTTTGGTTATTTCAATTATGACCAATTCTTTGGGACCTCATTTGAGGTTTTCTTGGCAAAAATAATGGTTTGCCATTTCCTTCTTCAGCTCATTTTACAGATAAAGAAACTAAGGCAAACAGGATTAAGTGACTTGCCCAGGATCACACATCTAGTAAGTATCTGAGGCCAGATTTGAACGTAGGAAGATGAGTCTCCCTGACTCCAGGTTCAGTACTCTATCCACTGTGCCACCTACTACGAACAAGTCATTGTACTAGGCATTGGAATAGCTACAAAGTTTAGATAAGACAATCCTTGCCCTTTGGTATCTTATAACCTAGTAGTGGGGTATAACCTATACATACAAAACCACAAAACAAAAATATACAGCAAAACATGTACATAATATAATGTAACCATACGTGCACATGTGCTAAGAAGTGAACTATGATACATAAATAACCATGAAACTTTGTGTCCCTTAGTATTTACAATTGAAGCACATGATTCACAGCAAATTATTTTGTGATCAATACAAATTGTATTATCTGTCACTTCTCATCTTCAAAAATCCCGAAACTTATTACCTTTTATTATACTTTAGTGGTAATGGGTAAATGGGCAACTTACTGATACAGCAAATACTTGGAGCTAAAAAAAATTATTCAATTTGAATTGTGGCATTTAAATGCTCCTATTTCATCTGAGAGCTCACTGACAGTCTTATGTCAGCTGGTTGTCCTGCTTCCTATTTTCTCCATGACATTAAATTAAGTAGTCATAATGCTAAGGAATCCTCATCTCTTCAGGGCAAAAATTTATACTACACTTGAAAGAACCTCATTATAAGAAAATTCAGACTTGTAAAGTAGATAAATTAAAGTGCGATTATTCACTTTACGAAAAAAAAAATTTTTAAGAATAACTGTAGAGCTCTTTTAAATGAGAAATTCCAATACAATTCTAATCAACAGCAAATATTTATTGAACACCTACTATAAGTAATCATTGATAGCTGACACATATAAAATATGGTTCAATATACAGATAACTTATACACAAACTTTTCAAAAACATTATCTATTGTATAAAGGGAAGTGTGTGTAGAATAATGGAATAGATTGGTGTAACAGATACAAGTAATGCTGATGTTTGACACCTTCAGTGCTCTAGAAGCAAGACCAATTCAATCCAGAAACTAAGATGATTCAGTACCATGAATGTCTTTGCAACATTATTCAAGTTCAACCCTGTAGATTCTTTTGACACAAAGGCCCATTGGCAAATAGGGACAATGAACATTTATAGACAACAATTAATAATAATACTAAAGTAGCATAGTAAGTAGAGTTCTGGGCCTGGCATCAAGAAGAAATTACTTCAAATCCTGCCTTAGACACTTCCTATCTGTGGGATCGTGGACAATTCACTCAACTTCTGTCTTCCTCAGTTTCCTCAACTGTAAAATTGGGATAATGACTGCAACCAATTTCACAGGGTTGTTATGAAGATCAAATGAGATAATATTTGTAGAGCATTTAGCCCCAAGCCTGGCACATAGTAGGTGCTTAATAACTATATCTTCCCATATCTTTCCCATAGTTCTTACAATATTGAGTAATTTTATCTTTCTTCCTTTTTGCCATTTTGCTGCTTGTGAATTGAAACTGTAGCTATATATTTAGTTTGCATTTCTCTTATTACTTATAATTATGAACAGTCCTTCATATGCTTGTTAAGAGTTTACCATTCTTGTGAGAACCATTTCGTCATGTCTTTTGACTACTAATCCATTGATATTTCCCATATTTTTAGTGAAAACACTTGATTTTTTTTATATATTCGTCTAGCTGTGTACCTTTCAAATCTTTGAATACATCATTTAATTTTGTCTTAGACTGTAGTAAAGTCCTAACTGAAAGGGATAGATCATGCCAACCCCACTCCCTTTGTATACTACTTCACACAGCACCAGGCACAGACAGGCCCCATAATAAATGCCTTCGCTACTAATAACAAGCTCAGTAACGCTTCGGAACAGTGTCAAAATGCACCCTCAGCTAACAGGTGTTCATATCAAAAAGATCTATTTAAGTTCCCTGGAGTTCAGCTTTAACTTGAACTCCATTCACCAATGGAGCAACTTAACATAATTCAGGGAAGCGTTTAAGATTCCAGCTATGTCAGTTTCTTCCTCACTCATGTTTGGAATCTTCCAGGTAACTCCCAGTAGAGAACAAGATGGATATGAATTTATAAACACAGTCAGAAATGTACATCTCTAAATAACCTCAAACAAATTGCACTAGCAGACTAAAGTCTGTACTTGTCCCTGTGGTCCATATCTTGGGACTGTGAATGCTGGGCTCTGGCTCTGTATGGGGCCCTACTGCAATTGTTTTCTCCATGACAAGCCAGATCTTGTTTCTGTTTTATTTGTGTTCACCCTCCTGAGGTTGGAAAACAGGACGTGCAGCTGATCCCCCAGCCAGGGGCTGCTCTGCTTCCCTGCTCACTTCCTGAAGAGCCAAGACTTACCATAGGCTTCCAAGCCTCTGCTGCCACCTAAACATGCCACCCCCTTTAGAAGAGGAAAAGTCAGGTGGAAAAACTGGACTGATGTTATCCCCATAGCATTATTCAAAAGCCAGCTTTTGCCAGGGATCTGACAAGAAAACATTAAGCAATGGCTGTTACAAATGTTTTATTCTGTTTGTGTAAAATTGCCTTAAGCCTAGCAGATATAGCATTAGTATAAGGCATTTCAACAAAGTCAAAAACATTTATTAAGCCCTCACTCTTTGAAAGGCACTGTGCTGGGGGAAGGGGGAGGAAGTTGAAAAGACCAAATTGGAACAATTCTTGCCCTCAAGATTACATTCTACTGGGGCAGGGGGTAGGAACAACATATGCACAACTAAATATGAGATATATACAGAGTATGCCAAAGTCATTTGGAGGAGTATTAATAACTGGAAGCTGAGGAAAAAACTTGATTTAGAAATGAGCTTTCAAGAAAGGTAAGTGAAGTTTAGAAGGGTATACCTTCCAGATGTGGGGCATCACCTCTATACAAGGACACAGAGATGTGGGGTATAATGACCCTGTAAAGCCAGTTTGACTGGAACAGAGTGTGCACAAAGGATGTCAGACTAAAAGGGTAGTTAGGAGCTAAATTGTGAAGGGCTTTAAACACTGGAAAAATTTGTGTCTAATCCTCGAGGTAATAGGTAGCTATTAAATATTTGGGGTCAGGAGCAATATGGTCTTCACTATGTTTTAGGAATAACAATGTGGCAGCTATATGGAGGATGAATTGGAGAAGGAAGACCCTGGAGACAGGGAGAACAATTAGGAAACTATTAAAATAGTCCTGGTGGGAGTGAAGGAGATCTGAATGGGGGTAGATATTGGGTGAGAAGAGAGAGGAGAAGGAAGTGAGGAAGGTTATGTGAATAGAATCTACAAGATTTGGCAGTTAATTGGATATGGCCATAGAAAGAGAATCAAGAATGAGGAGGACTCCAAGGTTTCAAACATGAATGACAGAAAGGATGGTGATATTGTTAACAGAAATGGAGCAAGTAGTGAGTCACAACTCTGCTTTATTCATTGATGTATTGAAAGTGTATTTTGAGGGATGATACTGTCCGCTAGGGGATTTTTTTTTTGCTATATTTCAGATCCTTAATTGTGTGTGTGTGTGTGTGTGTGTGTGTGTGTGTGTGTGTGTGTGTATATATATATATATATATTTCCTTCCATCACTATTTTTATGCAGAGAGATACCAAGCTGTCCAACAGAGAAAGATGCTAGGTTGATTGCTTGTGATGAATTCAGAGTCTAAGCTTTAGGAGACAGAATAGAAAGTCCTCTAAGACTCTGGTCACACATTCACTTCGAATAGCTATGGAGTCTTCCTGCCTTTTTCTTCATAAATACTGAAATGTCCTCCTTCATTTTCACCTTGCACTGTCTCCTGGGACCTTCAGGGAACATTAAGTAACCACTTCCCTCATCAGGGTCTACTAAAGAAGCTTTTTGGGTTTGGCTGTTTTCCTGACAGACCAGTAACGGGGCAGGCACTGATGTAAAGATCCATAATTACTCTATGCTAATGCCAGTGAGAAGGGTATTTAGAAATCAAGAATTTTCCTTCCTACAATCCTTGGTCCCAAAGGTAGTAAGAACCATTGTGAAGCAGGCTAGCTATTGAATTATGCCTGCACACTGGGAAAATTGCTCATTGATACAGGATATGGTTTTTCACAAGCACCTAAAGTTACACTTATTTTAAAAATAGCGAACTAGAATTGGAGTCTGAAAGCTTGGGTTCAGACCTGGGCTCTGCTACCATGTGACCTCAGAACAGACACTTAACTTCTCATTTTTAAAAAGAGGTGGTTGAACTGATTGATCCTTTCCAACTCTAAACCCTATTATCTATAAAATGATAAAGGATCAAAAAAAGGGAAATGTATTATTATTTATTAAATAATAAAATTACCATTTATTATTATTAAATAATACTATTTGCTAAATTATTAATATTTGCTGTTAATATTAAATATTAATACTTATTATTAAACAAAATTATAGCTTACATTTAAACAGAATTTTAAGGTTTGCAAAGACTCTACACACATTATTTTAGTTTTACAATAGCACCATGAAGTAGTAGATACTAGCAATATTATTATTCCCAGTTACAAATGGGGATACTGGGGTTTAGAGAATTGAAATGGCTGTCCCATCATTACATAGCTGGTGATATGTCTCACAGGTGACATTTGAACCCAAGTCTTCATGATGTGAAAACAACTACCATGTCTCCTCTTTTTCTTTTCTCTTCCTCTTCTTCAGTTCCTTCTAGATCAGGACCTCCAAGGCCTTCACCATCCTTGTTGCCCTTCTCTAGAAACTCCTCTCCAGCTTAACAACTTCATTACTCAAAAATATACCCTTTTTTTCAGAATGCTACCTCATCTCCCCAAAATGCAGTACTTCTTTTAAATCCTCAAGTATATATAGGAGTGCTAAAACCAAATATGGCTTGAATTTTATATAGCTCAGAAGTATACATCTCCTTCTGAATGACAACCAGCTGATATCTTTTCTAATTTAGTTTGTTGATTCCCAGTTATGTTGTTTACCCCATGATCTGTGGAAATTGGAATTGTCATTTCAGTTGATGACACCCAGTTACTTTGAGCATGTTATATTCAATGAGTTGTAGAATCATGATCAGCCGTGTCTCTTCAAATGGCAAAGTTTATACCCTATGGGCACTTAAAATTTGATGAATTTTTATTTTTAGCCCTTGATTTTCTTTCAGATCATTGTGACCTGGTTTTTTCACCAGAATTTTGGCAAAATCTGAAAGATGTATTTTTGATGTCTCTGGACCTCCATGATTCCTATTTCACTTCTCAGTGCCCATTTTCCTCATCAATAAAAGAGGGTTTTGGACCAGATGGACCTTTAGAGAGCTAAGGTCCTTTTTGTCTCTAAATCCTATGATACTCAGAGTATCTGTAAAAAACCAAGCTTATGATTTACAAAGTACCCCACAATTCTGCAGAAGTAGCTTATTTCCCAAATAGTTTTATAATCATGTTTTCCCATAATATTATCAGACCTTTCTCTCTTTACTCCTCTTATTTTCCTCTGATTTAATTAAGTTCTAGATTTTCATAGCTACATTTCATATATGTAGTGAAGTGGGCAATGTGTCATGACCTTGCTTGTCCAACCATTGAAGAGTGAGAACCACCCACACTTTCTCATCTTATGAGATTCTTATCTAAGCCTTTCATTTCATAAATCCTCCATACACAATATAGCCAATGTGCTGAATTTTCTCTAGTTCTTTTGGTAAGGGATCCCAGTGTAATATGTGAGCTGTCTTTCTAATTTCTTTGTGCCGTAGTTGATTAAACACTGAACCTGGAATCAGGAAGACATGAGCTCAAATCCTGCCTCAGACACTTACTGGGTATATAACCTTGGGCAAGTCACTTAACCACTCTTTGCTTCAGTTTCTTCATCTGTAAATTGGAAATTATGATTGCATCCTATCTTCCAGGACTGTCTAATTGAAAGGATCAATCAGAATTGAGTGTCATGTATGAGGAAAGCAAGGCCATTGTCACTAAAGCATCAAGTATTTGGATAGGGGTAAGGCATAAGAAGCCTGTATATAGGTAGGAAAGGGCCATTTATGAAGGGCTTTAATTAAATGAGATAATATATGTAAAAAGCTTTGCCAGCCTTAAAATGCTATGTCAGTGTTGTCTATTACTGCTAACCTATAGCTCTTGCTACATAAAAACAATAATAGCTATCATTCATCTAATGCCTTCTATATTCTGGGTACCATGCTAAATACTTTACAATTGTTATCTCATTTGATTCTCATAATAATCCTGGGAGATAGTTGCTGTTGTTATCCCCATATTACAGGTGAGGAAACTGAGGTAAACAGATGTTAAGCAACTTGCCCAAGATCACATAGTATTAAGTATCTGGGGCTAGATTTGAACTCAGGTCTTTGTGGCTGCAGGCACAGCACTCTCTATACATCGTGCCACCTAGATGCCTTATGAATGGGCCACCTCCTTTTTGGTCATATATCATCCTGAGGATGACTTTTAGGTTAACTAAATGCTATGGTGGATGGAGCACTGAACTTGAAGTCAAAAACACCTGAGTTCAAATCTTGCCCCATTTATTTACTAGCTTTGTGACTCTTGGGAAAGTCATTTAGCCTCTACCAACCTCAATTTCCTCATTTGTAAAGTAGGGATAATCATAGCACTTATTTTACAGGGGTTGTTGTGATGATCAAATAAGAAAACATGTGTAAACTACTTTGTTGACATTAAGCCTAGATGAAGGTTATCTATTGGAAATGTGCTGCTTCTTCATGCATCTTTCCATCGCCCTTTGGTCTAACTGCAATTTTAATTATTCTTAAATACTGGCCTTTCATAATCCACAATTATATAGTATCAACACGAGAATATTGGTGTTAAAACATAGATTCCATGGCAATAAGTGGGTTGGGATTGTTGACAGCACTACACACTTTCCCAAATGTGGTTCAGTGCACCATCTTCCTCTGTATCTTTTCTGGACCCAACCTATTTTTCAGTTGTAATATTGATCAGAAATCTAACTACTGAAAACTGTTATGCTGACAATGAAATATACTCATAGGCTCAAGACCCTCATGATTCTTACAGGTTTTAAACTATTGACCACAACTAAAGTGAAATAAAGTAGTTGGGCATGTCATGAGTACATTTAATGATGGGAAGATATCAGTTTGCCACAAGTAATAGGATAGTAATCTCCCAAAGATTGAAACAGAGGATTATCTCAAGGGGAATAGAAGTACACATGGTGAGTATAAGCAGTTTCAATGAATTACAAGTAAGGGAGTACAAAGGAGAATGAAAGTAAAGAATGCCAATGGAAAAATGTATGAGGGGAAATGATGATCTCATGTGGTGACAGAGAGGGATAAATAATGAATAGCCCATAATGCACATGAGCATATCCTTGTAATGTCAAGAGAAAAGAAGGATGTTCCTTACCACATTGAGTGGATCCTCTGTGGTGAATTCATGGGAGGACATGAACAAGAGTCACATGGGATAGACTAGTCAGGAAAGGTTGTGATTTGTGTAGTGGGAGGGCATACCCCCATTAACAAGCTAATATACATTTGGGGCAGCTAGATGGTACAGTAGATAGAGCACTGGTCCTGGAGTCAGGAGAGACCTGAGTTCAAATCCAGCCTCAGACACTTGACACTTACTAGCTTTGTGACCCTGGGCAAGTCACTTAACCCCATTGCCTAGCTAAAATAAAAATAAATATTGAACTTCACTACAGTGAAAATCCTTTTTGGATGTATCAATTCTGTTATGATAGCTTTTCCAAAAATCTTGTTGCTTTCTATGCATACCTTTCTCAAAGAAATAAGCCCAAAGACATTCATTTACCTGTTTTCTTAATTTAAACGTCATCCATATGTTTTCATGAATATACTACACATTTGTTCAGTGTTCAGGAGGTCCAATGCTTATCTGGCCTGATAAATAAATGTTTGTTGAATGAATGCTAATAAATGTTGAACTTCAGGGCAGCTAGGTGGCGCAGTGGATACAGCACTGCTTCTGGAGTCAGGAGGACCTGAGTTCAAATCTAGCCTCAGACCCTTGACACTTACCAACTGTGTGACTCTGGTCAAGTCACTTAACCCCGTTGCCTAGCTAAAATAAAAATAAATGTTGAACTTCACTAAAGTGAAAAACCTTTTTTCAATAATAAGGTCCTATAGGCAATGACTACTTTTATTTGAGTAATAATATCTAACATTTATGTAGTGCTTATTATGTGCCAGGTACTGTACTAAGTGCTTTACAATTATCATCTCATTTGATAAGCAAAAATCAAAATCCTGTGGGTTTGATTATTATCCCCATTTTACAGATGAGGAAACTGAAGCAGGCAGAGGTTAAGTGACTTGTTCAGGGTCAAATAGCTGGCAAGTGTCTGAGGCTGGATTTGAACTCAGATCTTCCTGACTCCAGGTCCAGCACACTATCTACTGCACCACTTATTTTATTCATAATTTAGCATGGTTTCATGCATATGTTGACATTTACTGATGAGCAAATCTTAGGACAAGGAGGACAATCTTAAGCAGTCATTTAGCTTGGTGTATCTCCCTGCTTTCAGGGAGACATGACAAAAACCTCTCATTTTAAAATAACACATTTGTCTTGTGTTTTAAAGTTTGCAAAGAGATTTTTTTCCCTTAGAATAACCCTACAAAGCAGGCAGAATGAGTATTATTATGCCGCCTTACAAATGAGAAAACTGAAAGTAACCGAGGTTAAGTGATTTACCCATAATTATATATCTATAAGTGGCTGAAGTCATATTGGAACCTAGGCATCTTCCCTTTCACTCCAGCACTCTGTTCACTATACTGTGCTGACTCACTATCAAGTGAAAATAATTCCATTATCTTTCAGGTGTTAAAGAGATTAGAATGGAGAGAAGGGGATAGTTATGAGAGATGTTGTGGGAGTAGGATCAACAGACCTTGGCTGTTGATTGGCTGAAGGAAACAACTAAAGTGAAGAGTGGAACATGATTCCAGGGTTGCAATCCTGAGTGACAAGGAGAACGATGGTGTCCTCAGCAGAAATAGACAGGTTGGAGCCAGGGGTGGCTTTCAGGATAGTAAGTTCTGTTTTAGAAATGTTGGGTTTGAGATGCACACAAGACAATGATGCTCCTCTCTAGAATTCATTGAAACTTTTCTTTTTTTTTGGGGGGGGGTTGTGTTGTTTGTTTGTTTTTATAAGATGGTGGTTAGGTTTGTTTATCCCTCATTTTCTGGTAACTAAATTAGAACAGAGAGAAGGAAGGGGATTAGTTCAAGGTCATAAGCTGGTTAATGGAAAGTCCCTTTACAGTCTAAAATTCTACTATTCTGGATCTTCCTTTTTCATCCAACTCTCCAAAAATATTTAGAAAGTCATGCGGACTAAGAGCCTAAGAATCTAAAAATATTGACCAGATTTCAAGGAGGAATTTAAATAAACTGACACCTCTCACAACCAGGTAAAGAGGCACTCTGTAAGCAGGACTTTGTGGTCTTTCAAATTCAGACTTGTTTTTTTTCCCCTAGAGGTAAAGCTATGCCTTTGGCAATGATGCATTTAATTTCAAGGTCATCTGCATCCACATACTCCCCATATCTTATAAGAAGAAAAAGATTTCCTTACCGCAAGATGTGGAATCAGGCCTGATTGGGCTACTTGTTATGTCCTTTTTGGGAAAAATACTGTAATTCTAGTCTATGATTACAGAAAGAACAGCTGGAATGTTGATGGCAGTAAATTTAAATTTGTTTATAAATTGCTAAGGTCCTTTAAAACAAATCATCTTAGGACTGTGAAAAATCGATATTGAGGAAGGCCTTGAAGTTGTCATTGATTTGGGGGAATGGTACCGGTGTTACATTATCTTACATTTAATCTTTTTCCAGTCAAGATTTGGAGCAAACCTCAAAACTCCTTTGTGAGGTTCTCTTAGTCCAGTCTTAAGTGTTCAGAAATTGTTCTCTTTAATAATGTAAAGGGTGATGATTCATGTTCAGTGTTTGGTTGCAGTACAGTTGTGGCTTCCCCTTGAACACTGACTTGTTCTTTATAATGGCACAAGAATAACTAAGAATTCTGGAATCCATGGAAAAGTCAGGAGTGGAGTGGGAGAGGGGGAGAAAGAGAAGAATGGCTGGAAGACGGTCAGCCCTGGGTGCAGTTGTGCCAGCAGGGGTGCAGTTCATCCTCTAGAGAGTCTGGCCCTTGCCTCTATGGTGTAACTGATAGCCCCAGATCCCTTGACCCCCAGAAGGTGTCAGCAAAGTGAATAGGTGGAAGGCAGAGAAGCAGTCTGGAGGGAAGAAGGGCCCTAGGAAGGAGGGAGTGATGCTGTGACAAGACTGAGGGTGACACCTAGCAAGAGATAAGGAAGTGAGGGCAATCACACTGGATGGTAGAGGCTATGAGGAAACCCTGTCCCCTGAAAGATCAGAGCTGGAGGGGGAAAGCTTGAAGAGCCTAAGCCTAGCTCTGTTTAAATAATAGTTTCCCAATTCATAATTTGGTAGGTCTCATAAATGAATATTTCTTGTCTCTCTTTATATGAAAATATAAACTGTTTCCATAAGCCATAAAATAACTACCTTTTGTTATTTCAGGCTTATGGAATAAGAAATTGACACAAAGAGAGACTGCTGCTGGACATAGTTGAGCAGAGACATGGAGCTGAGGGTCTTAGAAATGGAATTCTTTCTGGGATTCACTTTGACTTTTAGACTTTGGGGGCACATGAAAGCTTCCTTCATAATCTCGGGCATGGACCATCCTGAGACTTCACTGAGCAGCAGCTTATAAAATTGGACATGTTGCTTGAAAAGGCACAAAACTGCCTTCTGATAACAATGTCTGTTCCAAGGGCAAGGACCATTTACTGTCCCTTTAAATGGTTTTCATCAAGGAGCCAGTGGTTTGAGCTGTATCAGATCTGATCAGATACGGCTGGAAGAGCAGAATTAGGAAGACTTTTAGGTCAAGCTGCCTTTTCTCTCTTGGACAAACTAAACTGCCAACCTCCACGCTCTTGCTTCCTTTCTGGGTCCATCACTGAGTCTTAACAGTCACACAGAAGATTTTTCAAATTTCAATTAGCATGGGGTGAGTAAAACAGAAGAGTCACTGCAGTTAAAGGTCAAGTTCCATTAACTTTTTCTTTACACAAAGATTTAAAGGCCTTCAGAATCTACTTCCTGATAATGAAGCCTGCCCCCGCCAGCTGCCTCACAGGAATGTTTTGAGAAAAGCACAGTTTAAAATATAAAATATGTCTAAATAAATATACACATTTATATGCCTAAAATATATTCTTCAGGGGCATCTAGGTGGCACAGTGGATAGAGCACCGGCCCTGGATTCAGGAGGACCTGAGTTCAAATGAGGCCTCAGACACACTAGCTGGGTGACCCCAGGCAAGTCAATTAACCCCACTTCCTAGCTCAAAAAAAAAATTGTTTCAATTGTTTCAGTCAGGTGTGGCTTTTTGTGACTCCCACTTGGGGCTTTCTTGGCAAAGATAGTGGAGTAGTTTGCCATTTCCTTCTCTAGCTCATTTTACAGATGTAGAAACTAAGGAAAACAGGGTTAAGTGACTTACCCAGGGTTACGCAGCTAGTCAGTATCTGAGGCCTGATTTGAACTCAGGAGGTCTTCTGACTCCAGGCCCAGCACTCTATACACTTGACACCTAACTGCTCCTCTAAAATATGTACTATAATACATGTGTTATATATAATATGTAACAAATACACATATATCTAAAATAAAAATAAATTTTAATTATTATCCTCATTAAAAGCCCCCTATTGTAAAAACAGCTATTTTGGTTTTTGGTTGTTTTTTAAGTGACAGAAAACTTTCATCAAGTTACTCTGAGTATCTAAATGAATTAACCCAGCTCCCCAAAGTACCTGCTCACAAGATGAGAGCTCCTTAGGCCTGAGGAATAACAAGGCTACCTATAGACAAAACTACTACTCAGGAAAAATTTCTCTTTAGTTCCTAATAACCCTGCCCAAATGCCACCCTTTGGTGACTAGTGTCCTTGTGCTGTGCCTTTACTCTCCAGGGCACCTCCCTCCAGTGCCTCACCTGAGCACGTGCCCATTTACAGGCCTTAAACCTTTCAGATTCTTCTTCTGCTCCCATCAAAAAGTATGTACCTTGTGTTCCATTTCCTCAGGATTTTGCTGAGAGTTTAAATAATCTGATAATTTATGCAAAAGTAATAGACAGTGTTCTAGCCCCCATTCTGGTAATGTATTTACAGTTTAATATACCCATCACATAATTTAGAAAAGCCTGAAATGTTAATTTTTCTATGCCAAACTACATATTCTATTATCACCTTTAATTTCTGTTTGTAAAGAAAAGTTTCATTCTAATAATACATTAATTGGTGAGTGATTTGCTCTTGGTATATATCTATTTTGACAAAGAAATGCACATAATAGGTACAAATGCAGTCTGGGTCTATCCTGTATCATGTCATGGCATGCTTTTACTTCATCATTTTGCCTTTTGTGTCTGAAATCCTTGAATGATCTCAGAATGACTATCCATCTACCATAACACTTCTGTTTTAGACATCAATTTGAGGGTGGAAGTGATTAGTTGTAATTATAGTGTGTATTTTTATTTTGAACTTTTTTATCTTGTATCCATTTAATGCTTTCTACTTAAATTTGTTATGTCATTTTTGCATTGAAAATTTAAAGAGTAAACCTGTTTGGCCATTTCTACACTAGTTGGAAGAGATTACATAAGAATTATTGTTTTCATTTGAGTATCAGTTTTTTGATTCTCACCCGTTTCTGATACACTAATTGCTTTTAGATGGAGTTTCATGCTGATACGAAGACAAGATCATAGATTTGGAGCTAGAACCGGACTTTAGAGTTCATCTGGCTCAACTGCCTCATTTTTCAGATAAGGAAACTGAATCCCAAAAGGGGTTAAGAGGCCCAAGGTCATACAGACAGTAGAAGAGCTGAAAGAAAACCCAGATTCTCTGACTCCAAATACAACCTGCTTTCCACTCTACCACTTTTCCAATTAACTTTTCCATCACTCCAAGAAGAGAATCCAGAACTGGAATTTCTATCACTGTGACTTTTGTGAGAGGAAAGGGAGAAAATAAATGGGTCCTTTGGTTCCTATCAAATGTACTCATAAGTGGATGACTAAGAAAAATGGAACAACTAGGTGGCTCAGTGGGTAGACTGCCAGGCCTGGAGTCAGGAAGACTCCTCTTCCTGAATTCAAACCTGGCCTCAGACACTTACTAGGTATGTGATCCTGGGCAAGTCACTTAACTCTCTTTGCCTCAGTTTCCTCATCTGTAAAACGAGCTAGAGAAGGAAATGGCAAAGCACTCCAACATCTTTGCCACAAAAACTTCAAGCGGCATCACAAAGAGACATGACTGAAACAACTAAACAACAACAAAAAAGAAGAGTACTTTAAATTGGTAATAACTTTGTTTCACATACATTAGATCCTCATAGCAACCATATAGGTCAGGCAAATATCATTATCCTCATTTAAATAGAGAGACCTGAGACTCGGTGTGGTTGAATGACTTGCCCAAAGTCATACAAATTGTTAAGAGATAAACTAGAATCATAGAAATCTTAGTCCCAATATCTAGGAAGACTGCTTTTGTCTACCAACATGAAAAGACCAGCCCTTGGAGAGAGCTTAGACAGAAGATTCTATTACAAAACCCCAGAATATCAAAGTCAAAAAAGTCCTTCTGAGGTCTTAGTTCAACCTTTACATTTTACAGGTGATAAAACTGAGGCTCTGTGAATGCCACTTTTTAAAAATAGCATCTAGATTTCTATAGTAAGTCAGAGGTCAATTTTAGACTTTTATCCAAAAAAAACTGTTCTATCTTCATATTCCATTCAGAAATCCTCTTTGTTCTTATTCATAGGCCATAACCCTAATTCAGGGAGTTCTGGTTTTGTCTTGTTTTTCCCCCCAGGAGGTTATAAACATCAACTTGACCTCAGTGACTTTCTGAAATGACATAGAAACTCTGATCTCCATTTCACAATCCCACTACTGTAACCTGCCAAAAATTCCACACAGGATGAATGACAGATGGCTATAAAAACAAGCCCATTCATCAAGCTCAATTTTGAAATTGGTATTTTGAAAACACAGAGTTTGAGCAGATCAGAAGCCATTGAACAATAGCTAAACTCAATTCTTGCAACTGAAAAGTGACACAATATACCTTAGATTCAATATGAAAAGAGATGAATCAGACCTGAGGTCATATGACCTGAATATTTTGACCCCACAACCCCCACCTTCTACCTCATAAGAACAAAGGGCTAACAATATGGAAAGGGAAGGAAATCATGGTGGCCTACTGCTCTTAGAAACTGGCATTATGTGAATGTTCCCAGACTACTTTTGGGAAATGATCTCACATTGTCTGTGTGCCCATAGGGAATTGGCTGGGAAAATTGTACCATTCAGAGGCACCAATGGTAATTTAGGCCATATGGGCACCTAACAATATTTTCACAATTTGTTGGAGTTAATAAAAAGCACAGAGGAATTATTAGGTGATTCCCTAGGGAACATTATTGTGTCGGCACCCTGAAACGGATATAAAGAAGGAATCCCTGGCTGAGAAGTTATTAAGCATCAGGACGTAGGCCTGAGGGAAGATGCATGAAACCCCTTTCTCCAGAGACCCTTGAAGGTAGATTAGACAGTCCTTCAAAGGGAGGCCACCCTGAAGACAAGAGGATGAATACAAGTGTCTTTTAAGGGCCCTTTTAGCTAGACATCCAATAGCTGGAGATGTACAGAAAAGCACAGACACACCTCTGTGTGCATATATATCTGTATACATATATACACATATATACATTGCATACATAGATATATCACTTAAAATGTATGTGCTAACATAATTTTTTTTCTTAAGTGAAATTTTCAAAACTGTAATTTCTCTTGCTGCGTTAATGTGCTAATTGTATTATATTTGTGTTCAAATATAATTGATTTATTATAGGATCCTATCCCTGGAGATGGGAGAGTTCTCATATGCCATCTAGTTCAGTCTTTTCATTTTATAGATGAGAAAACTGAGACCCAAGGAAGTTAAATGACCTTTTTATGTCATTGTATAGGTAATATGTGGCAAAGAAAGATTTTAACCCAAGTGCTTTGACTGACTCCGGAGTCAATGTGTTTTTTTTAACCTCAAAACAGTTCATATTTTATTTTTAAGAGAAAAATATTGGAGACTTAAAAACAGGTAATTTATAAAAACAACTTATTCATTCAAAAATATTCATCAAATACCTAACACATGCAAAGCCTTTTGCCAGATGTAATGGAACAAATAAAGAAAATTAAGATGTGATCCTTGGCTTCATGGAACTTTTGACTTGCAGGGAAGACAAGATATTAATGATGCCTAGAACAAAGCTAGTGCTGTGGATGGATGGAGTCCATGCACAGGTACTAAAAAGCAGAGATGGGATGCTAGGTTCCCGACAGAATATAGTATTGACACTATATAGTATACCATAAGGACTCAATAAATGCAGGTGAATGACTAATTAGTCAGCTAGACTTCAGGTCTCAATGTATAAGTTGTTAATTTATTTTAAGTAAAATTGACCTAGGTCTTTTTTTTATTATTATTATTCTTTAACTTCAGGTAGCACCTCCATCCTCCCTTTATGTTTATATTATAACAGAAAGCACCCAGTTTTGTCCTAGTTTTCTTATGGGGTCAGAGTGCTTTCTCCCCCACTTCTGTTGTCCACCCTCCTATCCCTCTGACTTATGATACTGCATCAACCCATGCCTACATAATGTCACCTCTAGGGTCCCACCACCATGACAGCTCTTTCCCAGAGCAAACTTAAATGCTAAATGTTAGCTCTTCTCCCCTACCACACTCCATTAAATGTGATCATGAAAAATTTAGTGGAAGTAGACAGTAAAAAAAAAAACCTGAGTAAAAAAAAAAAAATATATATATATATATATATATATATATATATATATATATATATATTTATATATATATATATATATACCTTGCCTATTAGAGATATGGATGTTCCATCATTGTATTTGTATCACCCTTTTGCCTGGCACATAGTAGTGCTTAATGTTTATTGATTATTGACTGATTAGCTAGAGATTTTCTACACGCTATGTTAACACTAATAGTTCTTTTTTCAATGTTTGATTAGAGAACATCCTCTCCTGGACAGAGAACCCAACTGGTATTTGCCTTTTTGCATAAGGAAATCCATTCAGGTGTGGGTTGCTCTACATGGACGCTGAGGTCCTCTCCAACTCTGAGAATATTAGATTCTATTGAAAAAGCAAATACACTAACATCTCCATTGTTGTTGTTCTCCTTCAGTCATTTAAGCTATGTACAACTCTTTGTGACCCCATTTGAGGTTTTTTTGGTAAAGATGCTAGAGTGGTTTGCCATTTCCTTTTCCAGCTCATTTTACAGATAAGGAAACTGAGACAAACAGGGTTAAGTGATTTGCCCAAGTTCATGTTAGTTTGTATAACACTAGTTAGACACACAGCTACTATGTGTCTGAGGCCAGATTTAAACTTACAAAGAGCAGACTTCCTGACCCCAGGCCCAGCATTTTAACAACTACACCACCTAGCTGCCTAACATCACATCTCTGTAGTTGTATGCAATAGATTCAATAAAATATCAACATCATACACATATACTCCCATCCTAGCAATACAGAAAATATCATAAATTAGAAATAGCCTTATCTACAGCCATGTAGCCCAATTAAGTTGCCCAAAGATTTTTTAATATTCCGTTTTATGTACATTATTAGATTTTAGTGAAAATATGGGAATCACAGAGAAAATGCATGGGGCAGTTCATAGAGAGCACATCTTAGAGCCAGGAAGATCTGGGATCAAGTCCCACCACTGACAGACACTGGCTCAGTGATCCTAGGCAAGTCATTTAATTTCCCAGTGTTCCATGCAATCCTAATCTGCATTGGTAGAGGTTGTTTCCTCACTGGAGAGGTCCCTATGTCAATGAATCATAGATCCAATTCTTGTCCCTACCAAAAGCACATGCCCTCAGAGGGTAAATTAAGAATTACCTAGAAAATAAATGTTTGTTGAATTGGAAATCTGCTCAGTGTTTGGTTTGTATCCTGTTTAATAATTAGGGATCTTAATTTTTACAGCCATTTGATTATAAAATGATTAGCTAATTAAACTGGCAGTTATGCCAAGAGATGCGCAGAAGTAAAGTTCCTTTTCAATTATTCAACATTCATCCTTGCTTTAAATACAGCATCGTGAGGAAGCATATTAATGTATTCTGGGAACACAGCATTTGGAAGTGCTCATGGGAACTAAACTACATTGATAACAATCACTCCAGAACTTGTAGGAAGCCCTAATCATTCCTCCTTCTTGGTGATTTCCTCAGAGATCAATCCCTTTTCACTTCAAAGTATGATGAGACCTCTTCATTGACTAGGTCCTGCCCCTGAGACTGAGCTGGGTCTGAAGGAAATGACCCCATGTGACCACAGACCCTCCTGTCACTGTCCCTGACTGAGCAACTTAGCCTGATTCCACCCACTGAGGCTGATTTGTTAATGAGTCATATTTAAGCCATATTTAAGGTAATTACTGATCAAGCCTTGATAATCTGAGGAATAAAGAGAGGTGTGTGTCTGTGTCTGTGTGTCTATGAGAGAGAGAGAGAGAGAGAGAGAGAGAGAGAGAGAGAGAGAGAGAGAGAGAGAGAGAGAGAGGGAGAGAGAGAGGGAGAGAGGGAGGGAGAGAGAGGGAGAGAGAGAGAGGCAGAGAGAGAAAAAGAGAGACAGAGACAGAGATCATTTCATTTCCTGGATCAGTTCCCTTGAGGAGATTTGCAATAGCTCTTTTCTTCTCCTCATTTTGTCCCTGTTCTTGTTTGTTCTTGTCTCTTAGCTGGTAATACGTAATCTCCTTGCCTAGTCTGGTTTATCATTATCACTTTGTAACTCACATTCATGATTTTCTGCCTCTTTTTCCTCCGTCACATTAGCTCTTCACTCTTGTTGTTGTTCTTCTTCATGGATTGTAGCATCTTAAGATTTTATACCTGGAAAAAGGGACCTGAGAGACCATCTAACCTAAGTCCCTCATTTTAAAGATGAAGAAACTGAGGCTCAGAGATGTTAAGGGACTTGCCCATAGTCACACAGCTAGTAAGTACCAGAGGCAGCATTTGAACCTTGCTCATCCTGATTTCCTGTCTGGCATTCTATGCATAATAAGTGGACTCAATTGCTTAGAGATGTAGAGCTGAAAGGGATCCTAAAGGTCATTGAATCTAATCCCTTCTTTTATCAAGTGAGGAAACTGAGGCCTGGAGAAGTAAAATAACTTGCCCAGAGTCACTTGGGTAATAAGTATATTCAAACCCAGGTCTTCTGACTCTATTTTTTTCTACTGCCTACCTTCTAATCTCTCATAAGGCTGTGAGACTAGTCCTTCATCATCTAATGTGAAGATATCTTGTGTCATTGCTTCATATTTATAATATTTATGTGTTGTAGGCCCAGAGTTTCTTAAATTAAACATGAATAAGTGGTCATAGCCAGGAAAACCAATCTTTAAATATATTAATATTTTAATGCTGGTTGTATAACTATTCTACCATTTTAATGTCTGTCCTAGCCAGAAATGAGTAACAACGAAAGTGTCATTTTAGAAAAAAGGGAAAAAAATTAAATCAAAGTGACATGAAATGGAGCAAGTTGGAACTTGCTTAGGCTGTTGAAACCAAATGGGTACAGGTGAACTGATGTCTTCCATGATTTATCAAGACTGTATTGCCTGGGACAGGCAGTGACACCTCCATATGAATTCCTGTTGGCGCTTTTTACTCTCCTTCCCTGTTGCCAGTCATTTGTGATTCAGTTGCCTTTGTAAGGAATTCAATCCAGACAAGGGGCCTTGGCCAGAAAGCCAGTGTAACGGAGAAAACAGTCTGAGGGCTTCACTGACAATTATGCATTGGTATATTTGAACTTTGCAGATGCCACAGTTACTTTTGTAAAATTGCTCTAAGATTTAGGTGTTCACATGACTAGGCGATCAATCAGCTTATCTTTTTTTTTTTTTTGGCCTTGCTGACAAGGCAAAGCTCAGAAAAGGCAATGGGGTGGGGTGTGAAATGGAGTGAAGGGTGGTTATTGCTATTGTTATCATTGTTGTTATTCCTTACCTAATCAATCCAAAATAAAATTTAGGAAAGGAGTTTTGAGCAGCTTGGATTTTTATTCAACATGCTTTCAGGGGCACATAAAATAGCCTAACACTGAAAGACATACACATTCTCCCTTTCCAATACCACCTGATGAAAGAGTTATCTGGAAAAAATTATGTGCAACAGTTCTAGGAACTCTGCCAGTAATGGCTGGCTGAGGGAGTTTTAAAGAGATGTCCGAGAGTCCTGGTGATGGGACCAACTGGAAGTCGGCTTCAGTGGAGACATTTTTGCTAAAACAGATTGACAGCTTGGTCACAATTGCCGTAGGAGTGGAGGCAATCAGGGAGGTTGTTTCCAGGCTCCCCAGAGCCCTGCTGGGATGATGGCTGAAAGCCCACAGCTGCAGCCAGCAATTCACTGAGGTTTTAAGAGAGAGAGCAGAGAAAGTTCAAAGCTTCAATAACAACATGAGCCCCTCCTAATAGGAGTGCCTTCTGTCTATTCCTCTCTCCCTTTGATTTTTGTCTTATCACTGTTCACTTACCAATTTCCCTGTTATTTTTTGCCCTTTGAATGATGAGCAGCGAGCTAAAATGTGAACTAGGAATCCTTAACAAGCAAAAACCAAAAGCATTTTTAATAAGTGAAAGGAGCTTTTGGGAGGTGAAATGAAGGTGATTTCTTCACACCCCAAAATGGGATGTTTTAGAGGTATGGCTTTCAAGTTTGCTTGAAATGCTCACACAGTCATGTATCTCAACCCTGCAGAGATCCAAAATTGTTCTCATGTTCTCAAATACTATAGTCAGAATGGGAGGAAATGAGGAAATCTTCCCACAGTATGAAAACTTTGATGCACATTTCCAAAGTAATAATTACAATATATTAATAATGATAATAGCTAATAAAACTCTGGTTTATGTGGCGTTTTAAGGTTTGCAAAGTGCTTTACAAATATTATCTCATTTGATCTTCACAGCAACCCTGAGACATAGGTACTGTTATTATCCCCATTTTACAGATGAGGAAACTGAAACAGAGGTTAAATGATTTGCCCAAGGTCACACAACTAGTAAGAATCCAGATTTGAACTCAGGTCTTCCTGACTACATGGTCAGCATTCTATCCATTGTGCCATCTAGTTGCTTCTTACATGTAGGTCCAACTATTAAAAGCATGCTTATTATCAATCTCAGATCTCTGGCTAATTGGGTCATATCAGCCTAAGGACAACCAGGAGCAAAAAACTACATAAGCTTGCCAAGATCAGGAAGGCCAACTGAGAAGGTCCCAGAAATTGGCAGAAGGAAAAAAGTGACAAATGTGAATGTAACTTCATGGTAGTCTAGTGGAAGACTCTAGGCAGGCGTTCGGGTAGATAAGAAGTCTATGGCAGGGAGGTCTAGCCACTATGGCCTGTGATTCAAGGCAGTGCTCTTTCCTCTTGGAGGACTAGGGAAAGCAAGATAAGACCACAGGCCTGGAAGACCTAGAATATATGACAGGCTGCCAAAGCAGTGTCCCAGGTACAGGGGGAAAAGAAAGGAACCCAGGCTGTGGCAGAAGGTTAAAGGAGAACTTGGCATCTATGGACAAGGCAAGGGGCAATTCCCTCCTGTTCCTAGAACCAGAATATAAGCAAGGTTGATTTGATGCTGGGCTATGCGTCCATGTGTCCTTATATCTCCCTTGCCTGAGGGTCAGGTAGGTCCCAGTTCCTGGAACAAAGCTAAGTCCATCACTCCCCTTTGCCCAATCTATATTGCAGCCAAACTGGTCTATCTGATATTCATCAAATTCAGCGTTTCATCGACATCTTTGTTCCTTTGTAGAATCTGTACCTCCATGCCTAGAATGTACTCTTTAACTCCTCATCACCTAGTACAGTGCCTGGCACATAATAAGCATTTAAAGGTTTGTTGGGATTGGAAATCTACCTCCTACCTGATCCTTTTCCTGATGCCTCCAGCAGCTAGTGCTACCCTCCCCCCAAAAAAGAAAAATCTTGTATTGACATTGTGAATATTCTGCATATAATGATGTAGTTATACAGTGTTTCTCTCCAGATGGAATGTAAGATCCTTGAGAGTAAGAACTGTTTCATTTTTCTTTTTTGAATCCCCGGAGCCTGCCTAGCACAGTGTCTGCCATATAGTAGGTGCTAAATAAATGCTTGTCAGTTGATTCATTGAATTGCATTGAATTAAATTGGACTGGTTCATAGATCAGTATTATTCCAGGTAAAGGGATTTAAAGGCAGAGAACTGATAGATATTAAACCAAAAATCTACCAATTCTTCTTTTTCCTCTTCAATTACTCAGTTAGTCTTTTCTTTAAATCATGATAATACATTTGGCAAATTGGGTATATTGGTGGGGTTTTTTTCTAATCTGTTAACATTAGCAGAGTCTGTAGTTGATGAACTCAGGTGGCTAGTGGCCCATGTTAATGAGGATAAGATTGTAGGCCAGATCCTTCCATAAGCTGGTTATATTCTCTCTGTTCCATAGTAAAAACAGAATGTAGGAGAGTGTGACTATAAAGCAATGAGAAAGATTGGGGTGCATTGCTTAAGAAATCAGTGATATTATTCTACAGTCTTATCTTCAGAATGTTAAGTCTAACCAGCTATCTCATAAATCTATATGATAGGTCACAAGGAAGACCAGGGAAAGGTATATATGGATGAGGACAAATCTATTACACTGCAGTAAAACTTGTACTGAGAGCACATGGAGTCTGGGTCAGTAAAAGCATCATCGTATATGGAATTATTTTTGACGTAGTAGAGTAGATAGAGTGTGAGACCTAGAGTCAAGAAGATCTGAGTTTGAATCCAACCTCAGTAACTTACTAGCTGTGTAACTCCAGACAAGTCCTTTATCTGCTGGCTGACTCTGTTGCCTCATCTATAAAATGAACAAAATAGGGGCACCTGCTTCCCAGGGTTTTTTATGAAGATAAAATGAGATAATATTTGTAAAGTGCTGTGCAAGCCATAAAACACTTTATATCCTGGTTGTTTCCGTTGTTCAGTTGTGTCTGACTCTTCATGACCCTACTTGGGGTTTTCTTGGCAAAGATACTGGAGTAGTTTGCCGCTTCCTTCACCAGCTCATTTTACAGGTGAGAAACTGAGGCAAATAAGGGTAAGTGACTTGCCCACCTCACAGAACTAGTAAGTATCTGAGGCCAGATTTGAACTCAAGAAGATGAATCAGTCTTGGCACTGCACCACCTGGCTGCCCTCTCAATTCTAGTTATTATAGTATTATGTAAAAATAGAAATTTCTTTACCACATATTTTATCACAAAGAATAATGCAAAAAGATCCTAAATCTGATTTGTATTCAGTATTCATCAATAATCCTCATCCTAATCCCTTTTCTATTTCCAAATTTTATATTATTTATGCCCTAAGACTATTGGGTTTAAAAATCAAGTTAAAAAAAATTAGGCAGGATAATCAAACTCCTTTTTGCCACTATGTAAAGGCTGGGTACAGTTATAGCAGCAAAATGAAAGACACCTTCAAAATAATCTATTCTCTTCCCTCAAAAGTACTCATCTCTAAAACGAAGGGTTGAATTAGATGAACTTTGAAGGTGGCTTCTAGCGCTGAAGTCCTATAAATCTCTATGAACTAGCAGCAAACAGGAAAATCATCCTCTTTCTTAGGGCTGTGATAATTGTCACATTTAATCAAGCTCAAGATACCATGGAGAAGTGCAAAGGCTAGTTCCATTTTTTTCCAGTTTCTACATGTCTAGAAATATCTACTGAATGCATTGCAAATCTAATCAAAAGGGCTTTAAACTGAAAAGGAAGTAAGACAATGCCTATGTATATCCATTCATCTAGATACCATAGAGACTAACTATAATGTAGAAAAAAGAAAAGCAGTAGAGACAACCAGAAAATCACAGGAGAAAAAAAAATCCAAGAAAAGAACAAGCAGCAAAATCCATGTCTAAAGACAAGTACATAAAATATGGATAACAGGAAAGGTGAGCTAGAATTAAAGCAGGGAAGCAAATTTGACCTCCTGGTTGGGAGGATGAGATTGGAAAATAGCTTTCCAGGAGTTTACTTTATTCCAAAGCAAAACTATAACCAGGAATTTTTGTACTCAAGACCAGAGTCATAAAGCCTACCCTCAGCCGAATGGAGTGGTGGGGAAAGGAGGAGGAACAGAGTGAAGGGGGTGGGGAGAGGGTGGAATTCATCATATCTTCTACCTAGAAGTTTCTTAGTTTTCTTGCTGACTACATACAAGTTCTTTTGCTTCTATACTGCTGAAAGACTACAAGCATTGTTGACATCCCCTAAATTTAGAACCTGTTCAAAGTTCTGTTCAAAATGAATATGAGATGTTTGTATTATTCCTCAGTGCTGAGGGTGCTTTGTTGTCTCAATCTCTGTATTACTCTTAAGGACAAGGTCTAAAGGTGTACTTCTCCCCATCATGGCTATGTCTTATCCCCTCTTTGTTATGGATGGTTTAAGCTGGATGCACAGGCCTCTCTCCAGATCTGTGCACAGTTTGGCATTTCCATCTCTCAGGGTCCATATGTTCCCTCATCCAGAAGCAACTCCCTTCTCCAGAAAGTTCTCCATGAATAAAGGAGAAGATCCTACTATAACACAAAAATGGCGTGCTTCCATGGTTCTGCCCACATGCTTTCCAATACTTTCCATATAATTTGCTCATATGAGTTTAGTTCCGAGTCCAGGACTTCCTGGTTCCTCAGCTCTAATCTTGGAGGTATAGAAACTGCATGGCATAGTTTTCTCCACTGGAATAATTGAACTACACAGAGGACAAGAGAGTCTTTGGCAGCCTGTGAGTCATCTACCATTTCTGCATCATGCTAATGGTTGGGGGGGTGGGGTAGAAACCAATAATGTTCAGTCATCGCCTGGAAGTTCCTTTTCCTGATGTCTCCTGGCATCGTGGAAATGAATCAAGACTGTGGTTTTAGCTTTTTAATGTTCTACTCCAATCTGACGTGTGATTTTTCTATAGTGCTTTTTAAAAAAAAGTATGATTCTCCATTTATTTTGTAAAATAAAATAGATGAGTCTTCCATAAAGAAAAGGAATTCTAAATTTATAATCTACAACAAAGTTTTTTAACCTTTATTTGTCATGGATCCTTTGGGCAGTCTGGTGAAGTCTCTTCTCAAAATAATGTTTTTAAATGCACAAAATAAAATACATATGGTTACCAAGGAAACCAATTCTACTGAAATACAGCTACCAAAATATTATTTAAAAAGTATTCATGGAACCCAGGCTAACAACTACTACTCCAAAACTTCATAAATGTCTGCTAAGCCATTTGTCAGTTCTACTAATTGAGCATGAGGGATAACAGACCAAGATTATGTTTAGAACAGTCATCATCCCTTTGTTCCTATCTGGGCTCCATTCCTTACTCTCCAGACTTCCTTCTCCACCATGTCCCAGCAGCCTACTCATTCTGGAATATCTCCATGCTCCTGTAGCCTCATCTTCTAATTGGTCAGTTCCTCCTGAAATCTCAATTTTTAAGGACCAGGCATCTTTACTTTGTTTTTAGGCAGGCTTTACTCCTGACCCTCCAAACTTCTCTCAGTTAGGCTACCCCCACCAAAGTGGGTGCCTACTCCATACCTTCTTTTTTAGTTTCCTCTTATGTATTTTCTTCCTTCATTGGAATGTAAGCCCCTTGAGGCCTGAGACTTTCTTTTTGTCTGTATTTCTATTTCTAGTGCTTAGCAGAGTGCCAAACATGGAAGTGTTAAGCAAATGCTTGCTGACTTGTTGACTTGATTTGTAGATTTCAGAAACAGTTGAAATTTATGGGGGAAAATACTTTTCTCTTGATGAAGACACAGAGACTCAACTGCTTTGGCACCGTTATTAAGTGGAGAGGTTAATATAATTATTTACTGGTTGGAAAAAAAAAAAAGAAAAAAATGATTTGGCATTTCTTGTATCCCAAATGCCAATAAAATTCTACATGATCAGTTGACTTCATAGCATCAAGAAGGTGGAAATATCAGGGCCAGAAGTATATCATGGTAGCCACTAAACATTATGGCATTATGTGCTAGAGTTGTACCCATGACAGTTCTAATTTGGGCTGACTCTCAAAGTTCTGACATGCTTCAAAATGGGTCAGTCAAGATCATCCCAAAAGATCTGTTTAGGCTCTCCAGGGACTCCCAGAGTTTCTGCTCTTCTGGTTCTTCTGTCTAGAGTGAAAATATTCCAAAGGTATTTTGGTTCAAACATGTAACATCTGCTGAAGAGCATTGAACTGAACTTTATCACATTTATAAAAAGTATAAATAAATAGAAGAGTAAGAGTGTTATTTTCTGAAACTGTCTAATAAATAAATATATAAGGGTCATGACAGCCCCTAACTCAATAAATATTTGTTGACTAAGAGATCTTATAACCAAATCACAATTCAAACTATTTTTGCCATCAGTAAGTAGATCCAAATAGGTAGCAAGTGACTTTCTTTCTCTTGGAAATTTTTGACCTGGTGAATTTGTCAAATTTTGCAATAAGAGTTTAGGATCGATGCAGTGCAAATTGTGTGTGTATGTGTGTGTGGGGGGGGTATATACATACACATATATGTAGGTTTATGTAGTCTTAGGGGATTAAAAGTAAACATATAAGGCTGCAGACATGATTAAGCAATGAGATAGCTGAACTAGACATTGATAGAAATCTAGACACTAGAAAACTATTTATATTTTTCACCATTTGAATATAATTGAGAGAAAGAACACATGGAAGATTGCCCTTAGAGTCAGGAAGACCACAATTCTGCCTGACACATGCAAGCTGTGTCATCATGGACAAATCATTTAAATTCTTAATACCCCAATACAACTCTGAAATATTCTATGTTGTAAACACGTTTTCAGGTCTTCATTGGTGAAGGGAATTCCCCTACAGAGGACTTGATAACTAGTCCAAACCAGAAGAAGAAATTTTTCTTTTTTTTTTTAGGCAGTTGGGATTAAGTGACTTGCCCAGGGTCACACAGCTAGTGTCAAGTGTTTGGTCTGAGGCTGGATTTGAACTCAGGTCCTCCTGACTTCAGGGCTGGTGCTCTATCCACTGTGCCACCTAGAGAAGAAATTTTTCTTGAATTTTTTTCTCCCTTTTTAAAAATTATTCTTATAAAGGATGGCTCTCAGACTAGGGAAGGATGGATAGGGATAGAGGGGAAACTTTAGGCAATGAAAACAACAAAAGATGTCAATAAAATCTATCCTTAAAAAGGCATGTGAAATCATTCCAAAATAATGAATAAACTCCATACTTTGATTTTTTAGCTTCTTAAGATGATCCATTGACAAACATGTGGCATGAAAACTACATCTTCCCCTGCCTGAAAAAACAAAAGGGGGCCTTCTTGAATCAGAAGTTTCTAACTTTTTGCTAACTTGCTTTTACCATTTGGGGAGCCTTAAAGATACATATGACAAATCCTCTATGCTCATATTACTCTCCCTTTTCCTTTAAAACATTTTTACTTTCTCTGTTTTGTTCAAGTCCTAGTCTGGAAACTATCTGCTGCTGGTAGTGTGGTTAGTTATTTTCTGACAGATAGCACTGGACAATTATCGCCCCTCTCAGGGTCTCAGTTTCTCGTTCATAAAAATGGGAAGCTTGTCCTAGATAATCCCTGGAATCTTCAGCTCAAAATATTATGCTTTAGTAGCAAGAAAAAATGCATGCACATCATTGCAAAGTAAAGAAGGCATGTTTTTGCTTACATGAAGATCACATTCAAAATGACTTTTCAAATTGATGTGTTTCTTCCATTTTGCATGATGGATTTTGTCATTTTTTTTTCTACCTACCATTCCATGTGACTAAGAGAATCATTTTACCACTTAATTCAGTACTTCAAGGGTTCATAATTTTGTCACTGCTGGTGGTTTTGATACTAACATAGATGACACAAGCCACAGCCTTTGAAGTTTATTTGGGTTATAATTAAAAATACCTTCATTTCTGGCAGCTTTGACTCTTAAGTCAAATTTGCCTCTTTAAGGCAATGGTAAAAAGTGAAGAAAGTTAAAGAAATGGACCTACTAGTTACTTTGGTCCACACAAAGTCATCCACACTTAACAGTTTCCAATGATGTTTGGAAGACAGAGGGCAGCTAGGTGGCGCACAATGGATAGAGTGCATGGCATGGAATCAGGAAGACTCATCTTTCTGGGTTCAAATCCGGCCAGCTTCAGAAACTAGCTGTGTGACCATGGGCAAGTCACTTAAACCCTGTTTGCCTGAGTTCCTTGTGTGTAAAATGAACTGGAGAAGGAAATGGCAAATCATGCCAATATCTTTGCCAAGAAAACTCCAAATTAGGCCACGAAGAGTCACGTGTGACTGAATGACAACAAAATGCATTTTCAAGGAGGCTAACCGGTATAGTATTTGAACAGTTTTTTCCTCCCTACAAAAATAGGACCTCGTAACTTTCACATTAGTAACTAAATGAGACATCTCATATACAGTGTTTTATAGACCCAAAAGCTTTATATAAATACTAGCAATTATTAACATATTTTCTGTTCAATTGAGCAACCAGTCCAAATGAAGGAAGTTCCATCCAATTAGTCTCCTTCCCTTTCACTTCACCCACTGTCCCTTTTCTTTAAATATGTACTCCTCACTTCCTCTACTTCTACTTTATATACCTTACACTATGTATGTGTGTACATATATATGTATATATACATATAGTATATGCATACACATGCATATATATGCACATATACATGTATGTCTGTATGTGTGTATACATATGTATATGTATATACACACACATACAAACACACACATACACGCACACACACACACCCAAGAAGGTTTTATACCTTCTTAAACAGTAGGGAGAAGATGTCATAGAACCAGACACCTTTTGTTCTTTTCTTATGAGTCTTTCTTCTCACTGCAATGCAGTATCTAATATCTCTTGAGATCTTAGTAGGCTTCCAGTAGTCAGTTCTGTATACTAATATAATTAGGAATGTTTTTCCTTGAAATATGACTCATTAATATGTCAGACTATGATAATAGTGTGCCAGAATAACTAGTTGATTTAGGGGAAAGAAATGGGAAGCCAGGGACTTGTGTATTGTGTAAACAAGATCACAAGACAGCTAGGTGGCACAGTGGATAGAGCACTGGGTCCAGAGTCAGGAAGAACTAAGTTCAAATTCTAACTCAGACACTTACTTGCTGTGTGACCCTGGGTAAGTCACTTAACCCTGTTTGCCTTTATTCCTCACCTGTAAAATGACCTGCAGAAGTCAATGGCAAACTATTCCAGTATTTTTGCCAAGAAAACCCCAAAAGGGGTCACAAAGAGTCAGACACAACTGAAACGACTCAACAACAGAAAAACAAGATTATTATGACATTCTATCAGAAGATCTACAGTTGAAAGGGATCTTTGAGGTCATCTAATTTCCATTTCCCTCATTTTATAGATAAGGAACTATTTGGTTGCCTGACTTTTTACTAGTTGTAGTTTTCTGGAAACATGGCCTTGATGCAGTCATAACTAGGGCCTCTTCCTAGAGTAAGAACTTTAGAGGTCATCTACAGCAGCATCTTGGGACATATTCCTACCCTTTCAATGCCCCCACCCAGCAATCACACCCCAGGTAAGCTCTTACCCTGCCTGGTACTTACCCCGATGGAACCCCCATCCCAGGATGTTTTCTTGTCCCCAGCTGCTACATTGCTGTCCTTGGGGTCATCCTCTGAATCTCTAGGGGTAGCCAATCTTTCATTAGTTCAGAAATGTCCTGATGTCCTAGGTAGGCTTTTTTCCCCCTGGTGGCCATGCCCCAGATGAATGTACTCGCTTAATGACCCTTCCTCTCTCCCCTGCCTCTTTACTTGCCTCAGGTACAAAAATTGCTATGTACAGCTCAGCCTTCATGTCATTCAAACACTGTTATTATTCCTGATTTCTTTAGGGAGAAATTAAATTATAGCTGGGCTGGTTGTAAGTCGAATTTTGAAGTAAATGAGTAAATTGACAGCCAAGTAAAAGAAAGTATAGCATTGAAAGTGGAGTCAGGAGAGACTTGAATTAAAATACTGTCTCTGATACTTACTAACTATATGACTCCATGCAGTCTCTTAACGTCTTTAAGCCCATTCCCAGGTATGTGTATTTATTTACTCACATTTGTTATTTCTCTGGTGTGGGAAATTCCTGGTGAAGAAACATCCCCCACCACCACCAATGCAGATTGGAAACTGTTCTGCAACTTGACAGTTTGTTTTTGTTTTGTTTTGTTTTTTCAGTAAAAATCGAACAAATGCCTCTTTATTTTTTGTAGCATTTTATTTTTCCCCACTTACATGTCAAGAAAAATTTTAACAATCATTTTTAGAAGATTCTGAGTTCCAAATTTTCCTCCCTTCTTTCCTCCCTCCCCTCTCCTGAAAATAGTAAGCAGTTTGACATGTTTATACATACATGTATAGTTTCTACATGTGCTATCAGGTAAAAAATATTTCCATGTTAGTCACAGTTTTGAAAGAAGAAACAGACAAAAAAAATCTATGATAAAGAATAAAGTGAAAAAAATATGCCTCGATCTGCATTCAGAGTCCAACTGTTCTCTATCTAAATGTGGACAGCATTTTCCTTCCTGAGTCCTTTGTACTTGTCTTGGATCATTGTGTTGCTGAGAAGAGCTGAGTCATTCATAGTCAGTCATCATACAATGTTGCTGATACTTTGTGCAATGGTTTCCTGGTTCTGTTCATTTCACTTTGCATCAGTTCGTATAAGTCTTTCCAGGATTTTCTGAAATCATTCTGCTTGTCATTACTTATGGCAAAATAGTATTCCATTACATTCATATATTACAGCTTATTCAGCCACTCTCTAACTGATGGGCATACCCTCAGTTTTCAATATTTTGGCACCACAAAAAGGGCATGTAGGTCCTTTTCCCTTTTTTATGATCTCTTTGGGATACTGACTTAGTAGTGGTATTTTTGGTTCAAAGGATATGCACAGTGCAACTTGATAGTCTCAAAGAGTTGCCTGAGTCATGGAGAGAGAGGTTAAGCAACTTCCCCAGGGTGCATTGCAACACACTGTCAGAGAGGGGCCTCCAAGGACAGGTGTCTCCATCTACTGTGCCCCACTGACTCTATCTGCAAAATGAGGATAGGAATAACTCTAGGATCTACAGGGTTTTGTGAGAGAGAATGTGTATATGTGTATATATTAATATATGTGTGCACATATGTGTACACATATATGCATATGTATATATTATATCTATGTGAATGTATACATACACATGTATACACTTATGTATAAAACATATCCTCTACTGATGACAATTAATATTTACCTTTGCTCCTTCTCATAGAAGTTCTCCTTCCCCTAAAGCACTCCTGCCTTCATATTGTTTGTAGCCTCCACCCATCCCCTATCAAATCTTTCTTTCAAGAAAAGGGCTAGAGCAGTCATTCACATTAAAGTGCAAATATCTGAAAATAAGTAAAACCCTATCTCTATTAAGGGTATTTGCATATTAGGTGGGGTAAAGAATGGATGTCTAATTTTGGAATTTTAGGCCTAAGTAAGGATGGAGGAGATGTCAGATGGAAGTGGTGATTCTTTGAATCATGAAGTCCTACGACACAAACAATATCCTCTCATCTTTCTATTCATGAAGCCATGTCCTTATGTCATGTGTTACAGAAGAACCGAAGAACTAGTCCAAAATGGCTCACTTAGTTAAGGAGGAATTTGTGTTCAAACCTTAAAATACTCTCGGGAAGTTCAGTTCAGACAAACATTAGCTTCAGTTTGTTGTTATTTTTAAGCAACCAACCACCTCCATAAAATTATGGTACAAATTTCTAATCAAATATCTAAAGTAGCCCTTGATGGGGTCTAAATTAAGTTGTATTCATTTCAAGTCAAATGTCAATTGAATACTTAAAAGTAATTTAGGAATTGGGAAAGGGCAGAAGCTTATTTATAATAGGTTATCTTAATAATTTAGTCATCTCACCTTTTCTTCCCTAATGTGGTCATTTGTAATCCAACAGGCTATGGCTTTCTATATGACTCAATTCAGAATCTGATCAGAAATACCTTGTTTGGCTCTGGTTTCTTACGATCAAAATGAGATTTTCATTACCAAATGTGAGCAATCAGATTAGGGTCAGAGGTGATTAATTCTATCTTCAACATTTCCAACTTTAACATTGCATCTCCAGTAATAAGATATGAGATTTAAATCAACTGTGGAAATTATATTGATGATATATATATATGCTTTTAATTTATAATCCTTGAATGTTATGATTAAGGGCTAAAGAGATGAGAAGTTTACATTTCAAAAAACCCAGGCAACATGAAGTATGTTCGTTTCTTGATGTCATATAAATCAGAAATTACTCAGCTGACTGACAGAAGGAAAAACACTTACCAAATAAACCTCTTTGGGCTGTAAATTAAGCATGAGAAATTTAATAGGGAAAGAGAGTGCTTTGTTTTAGGAAATCAATAATGCCAAATGTGGCTGTCCTGACCAGGAAGCCTGATTTTCATCTGCTTTTATAATATCACTACCTCCTCCCCTTACTCCACTGCTCATACACAACAAAGCACTCATCACATTTACTTCAAGGGAAATGAAAGAAACAACTATGAAACATACTTTCATATAATGTATATACTCATTTATGTGTACATCTAGACATAGAGCATGGTATAGTGAAAGGGCTTTGTATTTGGAACAGGAAATCTGGATTCAATGCCTGACTCTACTACTTACTAGCTGTGAGACTTCATGGAGTGAAGAAGTCCTAAGTTCCAATCTGGTTCAGATATTTACTGCTATGTGACCCTGGTTAAGTCACTTTGTTTCTGTTTGCCTCAGTTTACTCAACTGTAAAATGAAGGTAATAATAGCACCTACCTCCCAGGGTTGTTATGAAGATCAAATGAGATAATTTTTGTAAAGCTCTTAGTGCAGTGCCTGGCATGTAGTAGGCTCTCAATAAATGCTTGTTTGGGGAGGGGGGAAGCAAAAACAAAAAATTCTCTATCTCATGGAGATGTTCAACTAGATGAATTACAGTTGTAAGGTCTTTTCCCATTCTAGATATCTATAGATATGCATACAAAGATGTGAACACACACATATATACTCAGTTTTCATTTCTGGTGTTCACACAAGCATAAAATCTAGTTAAAGTGAGTTGGAAGGTATGATTTAGAACTTCTGAAGAAATGCATCTGGGGTAAAAGTACAGATCTGGTGGTTTCCCATTCCAACTAATTCATCTTGCTAACCATGTGCCAAGTGCTATTGTTTCTCCTTGTTAAGTGTTTTTGGTTTCCTGAGTCCTGAGTCAGAGCACCAAATGTCCTACCCTAGTTACAGGTCATATAATTTAGTTGAGTATATATGTATTTGTATGTATGTATCTACATATACATATACATGTATACATGTATGTATATATGTATTTGTATGTATCTACATATACATATACATGTATACATGTATGCATACATATACATATATACATACATATACGTGTATATATATATATATATATATATATATATATATACATATATATATATATATATACTTACCCCAAAAGTGGCATATATTCAATAATACTGAATCTGCTGCAGCCCAAGTTTGTGTTCTTAAGGCCATTACTCCTACTAAGAGCTATGCCAAAAATTACCCTCCCATGCCCAGCCCCTGAAGTTTATTTGGGTTGAGATATAATATCATTTTTTAGATTACTGCCTATTATGCATGGGTTTGAGTTTCACATCAGTAAAACCTGAACTTCTTGGGGAACTGAATATTCTGGTTAAATTCAATATCTGGTTGATGGTTTTGTCTAAAACCTACTTATTGAAAATCTTTTCAAAATACATTAGTCCATGTGAGGTAGGTGAGCTAAATAAAATTTTATCACTTTAAACAGTGGCTCAGGGTCATCATTCTGAATTTCAATTAATATCATTATTCAGGCTACCAGTCCCCTTTGTGTGCTATATCCCTGATTAGAATGTAAATTCCTTAAGCATAGAAGCTGTCTTTGCTTTTTTGTGTTTATATGCCAACACTATATGCTTGCCACATAATAAGTTCATATTAATACTTTTTTATTCATTCATTCCTATAATTCTAGGAGGTTTAGATGAATGAATATGTACTTCCCTAGAAAATAGAATGCAATAGATTGTCATTTTCTGATTGAATTCTGTTTTCTTTTTATTTGTCAATTTTTAATAAAAGTGAGTCAGAGGAAAACTTTTCTTGGGATTGGGGAAGGAATGTGATTCACTTCTTTAAAGTTAGATACAAATATTCCTTTTAATATTTAGTATGGTTCCATACATCCAGTGAGACATTGTTCATCCATTTGATTTTTTCTGCATAGTTAGCCAAACTTTTTGGAGTAATTATGCATCTATTCAAGAAAGATAATTCCATATGAGATACAGGTTCTGCAGTAATTCAGAGTTGACTTCAATCAGCATAATGTCATCTGCAGAAAGGAATACCGGGAGAACATCATCATGTATAGAAAATTCTTAATCATTTGGACTATTCCCTGGATATGTTTCATGATAGTGAGAAACATCTTTGGCAAACATACATCTCCTTGTTATATAGCTTGCATGATATTAATATTAAAAGAATTGTTAAGCAAGTTTATCACTACTGTGTCTTTCAAGGAATCTTGTATGTTATTAAGATATTCAAGGGAGACATCTTGCTGGAGGCTGCATTTTACTCAACTGAATCAAACATAATTTGATCTCTCTTATGACTAAGAAGCCACTTCAGGATTGTGCCATGCCTCAATTTTAAATGTCATCATTTTTAACATCCAATGTCACTGCTGTAATAAATCTTAGAAGTGGCCACCAGTAAAGAGTTCAAATATCTAGAATGCCTATGGAATAGATTTTACTATATTATTTTAAATTTTAAAACAAAAAGGAGGCAAACCTTGTGTGAAATCCATGGTACTAGTTTGAGAAGTGCAAACAAATTTTCTTGACAAATATCATGATATGGCACAGTATTTACTTACAAATAAATGAGGATGTTCTATATGAGTGTAAAAATATCACTTAACCTTTCTCTGTCCCTGTTTCTTCACAGATAACATGGGGCAACCATGTCAATCTATCTCAAGATGAATGTAAGAAATTGATGTGAAAAACACATCATGAACCAATATATTTTACATAAATTCTTCTAGGAAGAATTCTAAACTGTGTTTAAAAGAGAAATAGAATTATTGACTCTCCACCTCCAACAATGATGGGAAATTATATTTCAAAAATTAGCTAAATAGCAATGAATTTTGTGTATCTGTGCAAGTGATACATGGCAGAATTAAGGTGAGCTATTAAAGACCAGTTGCTGTATATTTTTTACAGAGGTGCTTTTACAAATAATACTAATGATTACCAACATTTATATAGGACTTTAAGGTTTGCAAAGCACTTTACATATACTGTATTGTGTCATTTGATACTCACAACAACATTCTGAGGGAAATGCTATTATTATTGCCATTTTATAGATGAGGAAACTGAGGGTGAGAGAAGTAAAGTGATTTGCCCAGGGTTACACAACTTGGAAGTATTGGATGTAGGATTTGAACTCAGATCTTTCTACCTTCAAATCTACCACTCTACTATGCCACCTGCCTGTCTCAAAAAAAAAAAATAGAACTGCAGTAGGAGACTTTATAATTCAGTAATTACTTGGAACTCTTCTTTCCTAAGCCATGAATTAAATTATGACCCACTCTGGGAGTTACAGAATGCTCTAAAACTATCTAGTAACAATCTAGTATATTTATTTTATCAAATCAATCAATGTTTACCTTCTTCATTAAAACTGCCCTGGAATTCTTAGTTTCATTGACAGTTGCATCACTAGCACCTGAACTCCAGTTAAAATGATTACACTTTTCAGTTTTACAGCAAATTTTATCTTAAATCAAAATGGTCTCATTATTTTATCAATGTGGGTACTTCTATATTCTGTGTGATACCTCTATAGGTTAATGTTTCTCTATAAATTCTTCATAGAGGATTTTCCTCTGTTTCTTTTTAATATCTTGAAGATACTAGCAATTGCTTATCTATGATTAGACTTCACTCTGGCTACCTGATCAATCTACTTCCTTTTTGAATCATAGATGCCCTCAATATTTTTTTATGCCACTACTTACCAATGTCATCACTTTCATATATGTCTTTCCATCATCTTTGGGGGCACCTACAATTGTAGTTCCTTTGATCATATGGTATTCCATAATAAAAAACCTTAATGTTTGAAATATAGGCTTTTGTAGCAAAGCATATCTTAGTATTGGTGAAACAACTGCAGTTTTTCCTATTCAGCTCTGAGTTATGAAGCTCATTGCCCATCTATAGGATATTTCCAAGATATGTGTACTAATAAACTTGTTCAATGTACTGCTCATCCAACTACTTGTCATAATCAAGGCAATATATGGTTTTCATCCACTTTGTTCTTCCTTTTTAGATTGCTACATTGACCAGTTTTGAATGACCCTCGATTTCAGTGAGTAAGCCCTACAGTTGCAGGGTTCAATGTGAGCATTAATGTATCATCCACCTAAAGGAACATTGATAGAAGCTCTCTATCAATGAGAAATTGCTTTTCTATTTAGCTTTGCCTCAGTGTATCTGTCATGATGGTGGCAAACATCCCTGGGGATCACCCACTCTCCAGATTATATTTTAAGTGTTAAAATTTTTTTTTACCTTTAAATGTGGGCATGCTGATAAATATTTGATAACCAGATCTCTGAGAGCAGAAAGGATATACACATGACACACTTTTAAGTTTATTTTGCATTAATACTTTCTTACATCTAGACAATCAATAAAACAATAAATCAAGCCTTGCTCTGTGATGTTTTCTAATTTCTAAGATGTAAGTGCTCACACAATTGGCTCTTGAGCTGGTATGAGCTAATTCTGGTGTACCTCAGCTTTTAAGCCACAGATTCTCATTCTAAGTTTAAATTAAAATAAATGAAGTTTGGGAAAAACCCCATCCTAAAGCCTTTAGTCCCTTGTAGATCCAATGAATTAGGAAGAGGGAACTGAATGGAAATAGCTGTTTCTTGGTGGATAGTAGACCCTCAGGATAACAACCTAAAGAAGATACAAAGTGTGATGTATGATGGATGCCAAGTCTGGTTCTGCATCACACTTGGACTGAACTTGTAAGGCAGAAAAAGGTAGGGCAGTGGTCAGAGCAGCCATGAATCAAAGAAGGGCTTTTAGTCAGGTGACATCATGCCACAGCTTCCTGACTTCCCTCTTTATTACTAACATTGGCATCATTTCTGAGCATGAAACTCCCCATGTGAATAGTTAACAGGGTTTGAGCACAGAGAGGGAGGGAGGTAGGCTTGGAAGCGGGGAAAGCCTGACATTGAAATGCACTAAATCTGTGTGAGTGGCTATTTTTGTCAGCCAAACCACAGTGGGTGTGTGATGTGACAGTCTACTTTTGATCTTGCTCTTTTTATAGCTGCTGATTTTTCTTAAGGGGAACTACCTCTCTTTCCCAGCCTGCTGGACTGATTTACAGGATCACTTTGGGAGGTCTTATCATCTGCAATCTGGAAACACACAACACTTAGATTAGTAATTAGATAGTCATTTAATTTGCAAAAGTTGTCTCATTAGAAGCTATAGCTTAGATAAAGCATAACAGTATTTTATCCATAAAGAACGCAAATACAACACCCATCAGGAACCATTCCCTGTTTCTAAAAATGCTAAAAATTGTCACCAGAGGCTCCACCTGTTTTAAACAGCTTGGCTGAGAAGAACAAACACCAGTGTATCCTGGCAGCATATTGACGTACTCTCTTTGTGTGTTTGTATTATTGTGTTAAGAAAACCCCAATGAGGTAATCTATTCTAAAACATGGCTCATTTACCTTAACTCAAGCTGAAATCTAAGATAGTATTCTCTGTTCTTCCAAATCTGTAAAATTTAACAGAGTACAACAGAATGTCTATGCATATGACACTCTTGGTGGAGAGGAAGGATGATCTAGTGGAAAGAATAGTGGGTTTGAAGTCAGAAGACTAATGTTCCTCTCCCAGTGCTGCCATTAACCAGTTCTGCCCATGGTAAAGTTCTATTCACTCATATATTCACAAGCCTAGTTCACTGCTCTCTTGATCTACTGCAGTAGCCTCATAATTGCTCTCCTGTTCCTGTCTCTTCCTTCTCTGATACATTCACCTTACAGCTGCCAAAATACTCTTTCTAAAGCTCAATCTACCGCATCAATCTCTACTAAAGAAAAAAAAAACACTTTGAATATCTCCCTATTGCTTCTAGTAGTATATACAGATTCCTCAGTCTGATGTTTATCGCCCTCCACAATTTGGCTCCAATCTACCTTTCCAGACCTAGAATCATAGGCTTAAGAGTTGGAAAGCTTGTTAGAGATCATTTACTCCAACCCTTTCATTTAATAGTTGAGGAAATGGAGATCCAGGAACAAGAAGTAGCATAAATGTCAGACTGAGGAATCTGTATATACTTCTAGAAGCAATAGGGAGATATTCAAAATATTTTTTTTCTTAGTAGAGATTGATGCGGTAGATTGAGCTTTAGAAAGAGTATTTTGGCAGCTGTAAGGTGAATGTATCAGAGAAGGAAGAGACAGGAACAGGAGAGCAATTATGAGGCTACTGCAGTAGATCAAGAGAGCAGTGAACTAGGCTTGTGAATATATGAGTGAATAGAACTTTACCATGGGCAGAACTGGTTAATGGCAGCACTGGGAGAGGAACATTAGTCTTCTGACTTCAAACCCACTATTCTTTCCACTAGATCATCCTTCCTCTCCACCAAGAGTGTCATATGCATAGACATTCTGTTGTACTCTGTTAAATTTTACAGATTTGGAAGAACAGAGAATACTATCTTAGATTTCAGCTTGAGTTAAGGTAAATGAGCCATGTTTTAGAATAGATTACCTCATTGGGGTTTTCTTAACACAATAATACAAACACACAAAGAGAGTACGTCAATATGCTGCCAGGATACACTGGTGTTTGTTCTTCTCAGCCAAGCTGTTTAAAACAGGTGGAGCCTCTGGTGACAATTTTTAGCATTTTTAGAAACAGGGAATGGTTCCTGATGGGTGTTGTGTTTGCACTCTTTATGGATAAAATACTGTTATGCTTTATCTAAGCTATAGCTCCTAATGAGACAGCTTTTGCAAATTAAATGACTATCTAATTACTAATCTAAGTGTTGTCTGTTTCCAGATAGGTTCGCCTTCTTTGGGGATCTGCTAGCAGAAGGTATATGACTGTGGTTGGTATGGTATGGTATGGTATAGATTTCTTTTGGGTATGGGCTGTATTAATTGGCCACTGAGATCCCTTCCAATATTCAAATTCTGTGAATCCATGACTCTGATCCAGCCTCCTTTCCATTATGACATGCTGCCTATATTAGAAATTGATCTGAAGTTTTCATCCTTAACTGGTCACACTTATCAATCACCTTTTTTTTGGAGAGGTACAGACAGAAGCAATAAGTTACTGACATTTCAGAGTCAGCATTAGAGAGTGTTATTGGAAATAGGATTTCTAGTAAGAGTGAACAAATATTATTCAGAAGAGATAAAAGCTGGATAAAGTACATGAAAGTAATCAGATTTTTCAAGACTTGGAACCTAAGCATCCAGAATGAATATTCTCTCTTTAGAAAATAAATCTACTCTAGCCCTTCATAGCATGATTTTGAGTTGTTACCTTAAAGCCAGGAGTAAAATGGAACAGCAGTAACAAGAGGGATTCTGAAACAATCTAAAGGTCAATGGCTTTAGAGAAAGTTGAGCTTTTTTTCTGTCTTTTTTTTCACCCAAGAGCCAGGCAGGTGGTCAAAGCATAGGCCTGCTCTAATGAATTAGACAGCTTGTACTGTACCAAGTGCATTTTCATTAGTGTGAACAAAGAAGATAGCTGGGGTGGGGGGTGTAATTTGATAGGTGGTTTCAACTCAAAAGACAAGATGCATTTATCTGAAGGCAATTCAGTGGTTTATAATGGGCAGCAAGGCCCCCTTTGTCTCCTTGTCACAATCTTCCTGTGAGCATCACCATGATTCATAGTCAAATTACAGTCACTTTCTACCACCATGACTATTTAAATAGCATCCTCCCCAAACCATTTTCTTCTGGAGTTAAATGGCACTTGGGAGTATAGTTCCATTTTTTTCACATAATATTTTTTTTTATTTTGTACAAATAAGTACTCAACCTCAGGAATTGACTTTTTAATCGTTCCTTTTGCTTTGTTATGGGTAAGCACTGAAGATGTTAAGGGAAAAAACCCACAATACTTAGAACCAATTAAAATTACATTTCCTCCAGGGAAATCAATTATTTTAGCTTGAGACAGTCACTATATTTCTAACTAAAAACTGACAACCATCTCCAATGCCATTAGGGAATAAAAACAGTCCACATTTTGCCAAGTCAATCCTCTATTCAACTTAAGTAAAGGCATCTTATGGATTAAATTATACCAATAAGGACTGGTCTGACAGCAGCATTGGGCTGTGGATAGAATCCACATAGTCAATAATACCTTAGTTCTTAGGTCCCACTTCTTCCACACACTGGCCATGTCACCTGAGTCAAGTCATTTAACCTTTCAATTTCATCTTAGAATCTTTGTGCTAAACTTACAAATTGTAGATCAGTTGATAATCTGCATGAGTGGAGTAAATTTCTTACACTAGTTACTTCACACATCTAGTCCAAAAAGAATAATCCAATGATGTTCTATAAGCTATATTTCATGCCATACCACAATCTTGGAAGAATTATGATTGCAAAGAACCAAAAGGGCAATGGAAACATTCTCCATTATTTTGTACTTCATTTTTAGTAATTTTTTTTCACAATTACATTCACTTTAACATTTCTTTTTAAACATTTTATTTGTTTTATTTTTAATTTATGGAATAAAACAAGCATTTCTATAACATAGTATAATTTAAAAAGATGATTGCACATGAAACTGCAAATCTAGTATGTATTACTTGCTATTTCTTTTAAATATATAATAGTTATCATGTAAATTTCTTTTTTAAAATATTTTGAGTTCCAATTTCTCTCCCTCTCTCTCCTCCTCCCACCTGAGACAGTAAGCAATATGATATAGGTTATAAATGTGCAAACAAGCAAAACATGTTTCCTAGTCACGTTGTGAAAGAAAACACAGACCAAAAAGATAAACCACAAAAAATAAATAAATAAAATGAAAAATACTATGCTTTCATCTGCATTCAGATTCCATTAGTTCTTTCTCTGGAGGTAGATAGCATTTTTCATCATTTGGAATTGTATTGCCGAAAAGAGCAAAATCATTCACACTTGATCATCATACAATATTGTTGTTACTGTGTACAATGTTCTCCTGGTTTTGCTTACTTCACTTTGCATCAGTTCATGTAAGTCTGTCACATTATTTTGATACATTATTTAATGTCTAACCAAGTGAATGGTCCATAAGTATAGCTGTGCCTTCTTTTGATGTGGGTCACAATCTCATCACACCTTTTCATCCTGTGTATTTCTTCTCTTCTTCTGTGTATTGTCTCTTCACAAATCTTCTATATAGGATTCCAATGTGTTGAAGGTCTTCCTCTGTTTCATTATTTCAGAAGTGTTAAGGCAACAGTACAATCATAATAGCAGCTGACATGTAAGGTTTCCAAAGGACTGTACATAATATCATTTTAGCCTCACAGCTACCCTAGGAAATGGAGTTTTCTGATGTTATTCACATCACATAGAAGAGGAACTCAAGATTCAATTAGGCTAAGCAACTGTTTCCCCAGTTAATATAAAAGGACTGAAAATCATGTGCACTATCATACATATCCTAAATGACATACTGCATAACACTTTGAACATGATATGAATGGAGAAAGACAGAGATACCAAAAGAGAAACACACAGCAATGATAAAAATAGACTTACTGGGCTTTGTTTCTCAATGCATGTCATAATCTGTGCAACGTGAGGTTTTTCATCTATGTTCCTTTTCCAATGCGGATGATTAAACTGATCTCTTTCAAATAATCTTTAATTTCTCTGAGGAGATTTTGTAATATTCTTGGACTCATTGCAACTAGTACAGTATCATTTAGGTACAAAAATAGTTGGAGAAACATATCATTAAGGAATCCTTTGGTTTGTGACTGCACTAGACACCTGTTAAGACATTGGCAAATACCAGAAATGTTCACATATCTACTTTCTTTATACTTTGAGTGATGCCAGTACCCAACATATTGTCAAACCATCTCACTATCTCAGATATAGTCGTATCTGACACAGAGTAATTTGTATATTAGACTTGTTAACCCCACCAGGCAGGACCTGGAGCAATGGGTGCAAGTTATATAATTGTATAATCTGCCAGCCAATTTTTATAATTTTAATGAATGTACAGTGAACACCATATCTGAAACAAGACATAAAAGTTTCCCTTTTCCCTGGTTTTTTTTAAATTAATAAACATTGGATAGAGTGGGATTTTATATTATCTATAACTCTTCCTCTGACCATGTTTTCCAAAATAGTTTTTAACATCCTCTAGCATTTTACATTTAAGTCACTGAGTATCAAATATATATTTATTGAGTTTGAAAGATCCCATCAAGTTTTTTACCTACTTCATCTTCTGCAATATCTATAAGCACTTTAGTACTAATTACATTTGTGGTTTTCTGTTTGCTTCTGCACATCATGAGACCTTTAATTCAAGATGACCAACTGTCCCCTGAAGTAGAGTTTCATTCTTCCTCTGAACACAGGGTAAAACCAACTCCACTATGTCTTTCATTTGTCTCTAAACCATTCTTTCATTTAGTTTCAATTTCCTTATGACTTCTGGTTTCATTTACAGTGAAATATTTACCAGGATGTGGTTTGGTTCCTCTGGCAGTCAGGAGATAATTCTTCAGTCATTAGAAAGGTCATTAAGAATTAGATTCCTGCTTGTAGTCTAAGAATTCAGTGATTTATATCCAGTCAACAAGCATTTATTAAGTGCTTACTATATGCTAGGTACTATGTTAAGTACTGGGAATACAAGTACAAGGAGAACAATAAATAGTCCCTGCTCTCAACGACTTTATATTCTAATAGGGACCTAAAAGGAAGCTTAAAAGAGTCAGGAAGGGATGGTCAAGGAAACCCTCTGTGCAGCTACTCTGCCACCATTGGAAGTGAAAGAAATCCATAGAGGACTCCAAACAGGAGCCATTTTGCCTTTTATTCATTTTACATATAGCCATCTTTCTAGACCCTTAATTTATTGCCTGGTTGCCTATTACTGGTGACAAGTTTGTCCATAGTTAGAGTAGTCCTTGGACAGCAAGCATGATTGCATAGCTCAGGTCTTTTCCCAGCTGGATAGAATCTATTAGCCCTTGAGTTCCACTAGCACAGGCTTCATTTTACTGTGGATAGAGCACTAGACTAGGAGTCAGAAAGGCCTGGTTGGGCTCAAATCCCATCCCAGATACTTACTAGCTGTTTGATCCTGGGCAAATCACTTAACCTGTCTAGGATTCATTTTCCTCAAAGAAGTTGAGGAAATTGTCTTGATGACCTATAATCCAAGAACCCATAAACATCTCCATACAACAATGATATAGTTGAATAGGATGTTTGGGTTTTGCAAAAAAATAAAAATAAACAAATATATCCTATGAATAAAATAATAAGATTTAGAACTATGCCCAAAAGAACATAAAAATGTGCATATCCTTTGACCCAGCAGTACCATTGTTAGGTCTGTATCCCTAAAAGATCAAAGAAAAGAAATGTACCTATACGCACAAAAATATTTATACCAGTTCTTTATATGGTGACAAAAAAAGTGGAAATTGAAGGAATGCCATCAATTGAGGAATGGTTAAAGAAGTTGTGGTATATGATTGTGATGAAATACTAATGTGTTATAAGAGATGATGAGGGGGTTGGTTTCAGAAAAACCTAGGAAGTCTTATATGAACTGATGCAAAGTGAAGTGAGCAGAACCAGAAGAACAGTGTACACAGTAACAGTAATATTGTACTAATGATCAACTATGAAAGATTTAACTATCTGATTGATACAATGATTTAATACAATTCCAATGGACTCATGATGAAAAATGCTATCCACCTCCAGAGAGAAAACTGATGAGCTGAGTGCAGATTAAAGTACCCTTTTTTCACTTCCTTTATTTTTCTTGCTTTAGGCAGTTTAGGCAGGAGGTAAATTAAGTATGGGGTTCCTCAGGATTGGATAAGGTGTTGTTGGAGATCTCCCAAGGTAGGAATAGGAGAGGTGGTATCCTTTGATTGGATAGGGCCTATTACTACAGGCTGTCTTCAAGTTGGCTGTCTCTTATAACCTGCCCTAATAAACAGGACTGTCTTTGCTGTTTCAGCAGTAAAGAAAGTCACAGACAGGATGCGGGTTGCAATACAGACAGAGTTGGGGCAAGACAGAGAAACTGCAGACAAAATGGAGTTGCTTTAACTTTCTCTACTATCCACAGTATTATATTACTTGCCTTTTCAGTGGGTGGGGGAAGGGCCAGAGGGAGGAAAAGAATTTGGAATTAAAATAACCCTTTTAAATGAATGTTAAAAATAAATAAGCAAATTTTTAAAAATAAGAAGGAATGGCCAGTTCATGAAAATAATATATTAATAATAGCAATAGCTCATATCTACATAGCACTGTCATGAATTGTCTCATTTCATACAATTCAATGAAGTGAGTAATAATGTTACATTACATAGATATATAGGTGTACAATATACAAGAGGAAGCTAGGTGGCTCCGTGGAAAGACTGCTGGGCTTGGAGTCAAGAAGATCAGAATTCAAATTCGGCCTCAGATACTTACTAGCTGTGCGACCCTGGGCAAGTCTCTTAATCTCTGTTTGCCTTAATCCACTGGAGAAGGAAATGGCAAACCGCTCCAGTATCTTTGCTGAGAAAACCCCATGAACAGTACTGACATGCTATGGTCCATGGGGTCATGAAGCATCAGACATGCATGACTGAACAATAAGAACAGCATATAGAGTATAGATGTATAAATTTATAGACATAATATCTACAGATATATCTCATAGATATCATATAATATTATATAAATACAAAGATATAACACATTAAGCTTTATATAACGCTTTCTTTCAAACAACCTTCTGAGATAGGAAGAGCAAGTATTATGGTTTTTTTTCTTTCAGATGAAAAAATGAAAACTCAGAGAGAGGTTGTGGGACATCCGAGTACACGCAGCTATGAGTGTCAGATAGGACACTAATCTGAGTTATCTAATTCCAACTCCAGTCTGTTACTGCTTTTTCTTCCTTACTAGACTGCTTCTCATTTGGCATCACATTTGTGTATTTTATCAAGAAAGAGAACAATATCTGACTCATAACTGGGTGAACTAAAGATGCAGACAGATATCCAGCTTTAATTTGAAAATAGCTTTGTCTAGGAATATGCAGGGGGCCTACATCACTTTGTCCTCATGCCATTTACTAAACCAATTGGCATTTGCCTTAATCTCTTAGTTTACTCAAGATGCAAACAGGATTAATCTTAGGATGTGCCATTTAAATATACAAGATTGATACAAGATTCCTGCTTAAAGATTATGGATAGTTTCCTTTAACAAGATTGAATCAAGTTCAAATTTCATATTGATTACAACTTCCTGTTAAAAATAGAGGGCGAACAGAGAAGCAGGAAAGTCTATCCCTTAGTCCCGAATAGATGGAGTCATTGTTCCTGCTTAAAGGGGAAACTAGAAAAGCCATATATGAATGTCAAAGCTAATTTATTTCATAGCATTAATGGATAATTAAGGAGCCAGCTCCAACTTGGCTGAACCACAGTATCACTCTAAAATTCAGTTGAATGTTTCAACCTGCCCTTGTGAGAGTCCAAGAAACACAAAGGCACTGCTTATTAAAGAGATCATGACAGACACCAGAATTCGTTTGATCCTCAGTCCAGGCCCCTCCTTAAATCCATTTTGATGTGGTCCTTAGTTAAGGCTAAGCAGTTTGTTTTTTAGATGCAAGTGGTGTCCCTGCCCTCATCCATCTTCTAACCAGATCTGTCACTTACTGCTGCTTCTTACTCCAGCTGGCAGAATTTGAGAATGTTACATTCTGAATGTGCTTACACTGCATGACTACAATTTCAACAGAGGGCTTGATGGGATGTGTCAAAAGTGAGCCAACCTCAGCACTGATATTTGTGGTTAAGTCTCTCTGACAGGTGTCAGAAGTTTGTTGGGGAGGGGTGGGAAGGTCTACCTCAAATGACCTCAGCTGCCTTAAAATTCAGAGGCATGCTTCCTGTTGTTGCCTGTATGTATGCAAATTTATGCAATAGTATAAAGAACCACCTATAGTCTCACACGTGGCAGAGTCTGATTTCAAAAATTTTATGAAAAGTTCCTTCTCCACAGAGTACCTTCCCTATCTACCTACAGATGCCCTCCCAGATTGATTTTTTTTTGAGTAAGTAAAAGAAGCCATTCTTTACCTCATTTCTTACCTAGCCTAAATCACTGAATGAAAGTTTCCTCAGCCAAAGTGAGAACTCAGAAAGACTTTAGCTTAAAAAGGCCAAGGTCTCCCACTGCATCCTGGGCCATCTCCAGTCATCCTGATCTATACCTGGCCACTGGAACCAGATGGCTCTGGAGGAGAAAGTGAGGCTGGTGACTTCGCACAGCTCTCCCTCACTTAAATCCAATTCACTTGCAAGTCGTGACATCATCTTCCTGAGGTCATGATCCTCTTTGAGAACAAAGGCCAAACCACAACAGATGCCCAAAATTTCTTCAGTAGGGCACCAATTGAGGTGACCCCTGAATGGAAGCCTTTCCTGATCCAGCTGAATGGTTTATACAAGAGTATTATGAGTTTATGACCTATCTCCCTACTCAAGGACACCATGTCATCTAAATATTGTGAATCTTTGCCAGTGCCTAGCACAGTACTCTGAATGGAATAGGCACTTCATAAATGTTTGGCAGATGAATGAATGATTTTCCTTTATTCCTTAATTAGAGATTATGGCTCACAACGTCACACATGACTTCACAACGACTTGAAGTCACACTATAATAATTAATGACTGATAACAGATTTTTTCCTGAGAGCACATTTGAACAGAAAGGAAGGCAGAAGAAAGAACATAAGGGCACTTGGTTCTGCAGACAGGTGCAACAGAGAGACTTAAAAGGACACAAATAAGAAGACACGAGGGATCCTCAGAAAAAAGATAAGCAGCTGCCAAATTGATATTGCTAAAGCCCAAAGACCATGTTACTCTCTTGCTCAAAAAGCTTCCGTGGCCACATTTTGCCTCTAGAGTAAAATCGAAATCCTCTGGCATTAAAAGCCTTTCACAGTCTGCTTCCAGCCTGTTTCCAGACTTCCAGATTTTCACGTTATTCTGTCTTAGACATTCTACATTCCAGCCAAACTGGCTAATGCTGTTTCCCAAACTTGATATCCCACCTCTCATCTCTGTGCCTTTCACAGGCAACCTGTCCACTTTGCTTTGAACAATCTTCTTCATCTGCACCATTTGCAAATACTAGCCCCTTTCAAAAAGACTCAGTTTAGGTGCTGCTTCCTACAGAAGTCCTTTATTCATCTGCTACTCCCAACCCCTGCTACCCTCACCCCCAGAAAAATCTGTGTTTATTTATTATACACGTGGACTTTATTTATTCGTGTTTACTTTACAGATATCTTATATTTATTTACCTGTATACATGTTGTTTTCCCTTCTGACTACACTCCTTAGAACATAAGCTACTTGAGTGCAAGGACTGTTTCAGGGGAAGGGTAACAGGAAGAGAAGAGAATAATCCTTTTATTGATCCTGCTTTATGCCAGGAACTGCACTATGCACTTTACAAATATTATCTCATTTGATTCTCACAACAGCCTTGTTTTAATTTTTGTTCTTGATTTCTAGGGCCTAGCACAAAACCTGGTATATAGTAGGCACTCAAATACTTGGTGATTTTAATTGAGTCTACTTTATAATTTTGTCTGGGAGCCCCAGAATACAAAAAACATAAATTCCCAAGCTCTTGTTAGAGAGACTGTAAAACTGGTACATCTTGGTCTCCTGTTATCCACAAAAAAATGAGACTATGGAGAGAAATACAATTCACTGATATTTCTCCCTCTCTTCTGCTCTACACCTACTCTTCCACTCCTCCCCTAGGAACATGTACACACAAACACACACACACACATACACACACACACACACACACACACACACACACACACACACACACACACCCCTACACATTGTACCACTACCAAAATAATAACAGCTGGGGAAAGGAAGGAAATATGACTTATTTGAAATATGAAATATATATAATATGTATAATATGACATATACTTATATGAGTGCAACTTTGTACTGACTTCAATTCAATTACATAAATATTTATTAAACACTTATTTTGTGGGAGGTATAGTGCTAGATTCCAGGAATAGAAAGATAATAAAATGATACAAACATTTGGCCAAAGACAGTACAATCTTCTGGGGAGACATAATATTACCACCCTCATCATCATCTTCATTATCATGAGAGCTCTTTTATATTATGCTTTAAGGTTTATATAATATTCCTTCCTCATAACAACGCCATGAAGTAATGTAAGTACTAGTATTCCTACTGGGATTGAAGCTGAAGTTTAAATACTTTGGCCACATAATGAGAAGACAAGACTCATTATAAAAGACCCTGATGTTGGGAAAGATTGAAAGCAAAAGGAGAAGGGGATGGCAGAGGATGAGACGAATAGATAGTATCATGGAAGCAATGGATATCAGCTTGGATAGAGTTTGAGAGGTAGTAGAGGAAAGAAAGCCTGGTGTGCTGTGATCCATTGGGTCACAGTCAGACATGACTGAAAGACCGAATAACAAATCCCCACTGTACAAATGAGGAAATTTAGTCTTACAGATGTATATATATGGCAATGACAGCAGTTAACAAACATTTGCTAAGGGCTTACTATGTGTCAGGCACTGTTCTAAGAGTTGAGAATACAAATACAAGCACAAGCATAATCATTGCCTTCAGGGAGCTTAAATTCTAGTGGGTTCAACACATTAGAACGGGATAAGGAGGTACCCAGTAGGGGCATGATGGAGGAGTCCTGATTGCAACCTGGTTAGAAAGGAAGAGATTCTGGCCTGTGTGCCCTCCTAAAATGGAAGTTTTTCAAGGAGCCACCCAATCAGGGGCAGGAATCTCAGGGTATAAGGTATTTACATGGTGTAAATTCTAGGGCTGAAGTGATCTTCCAGGTCTAAGAGTTTTGTGAAGCATGATGGAGGGCTCTCTATGACAGTGTGGTGATAAATCAAAAGTAATTAAAGGTAAGAAGAGAATACAAAGGCAAAGTCCAGTCAAAATGCTTTAGAAAACTGAGATGATAATTCTTTCAGCAAAGGGAGGAGGTAGCACCTTAACTAAACCCTGAATGGAAAATAAAAGATTCTAAAAGGCTGAAGTGAGATAAGAAATTAATTACAAGCATTGGGGTGGCTCTGCATAAATGCACAGAAGCAGAATAATGGAATGTCAAGTGCAGTGAACAATTAGTATTCCAAGTTGACTACATCATATAGGAGAATTATGGGAGATAAGACTGGCAAGGTAAGTTAGTGTTCAATTATAGAGGACCTTAAATGTTAAGCTAAGGTCTTTATATTTTACCCTAGAGGCAATCATTTGAAGGAAAAACATCCTGGAGATCATCTAGTCCAGTCCCCCCATTTTACAAATTAAGAAAACTGATGACTAAGGAGATTAATTGACTTGCCCAACCAGGGTGAAAATCTAGGTCTCCTGATTCCAAATTTAGTACTTTTTCCATTTTTTATGCTACACTGAATTGGAAGTGGAATTTCTAGTTGCTTCGTGGATAGATAAATAGATAACAATATACATATACATATAAATGTATATATACATATATGCATGAGTACATATGTGCATTTGTTGTTGTTCACTTGTTTTTTAGTCATATCTGCCTCTTTGTAACCCCATTTGGGATTTTCTTAGCAAAGACATTGGAGTAGTTTGCCATTTCCTTTTCCAGCTCATTTTACAGATGAGGAAACTGAGGCAAACAGGATTAAGTGACTTGCCCAGAGTCACACAGCTAGTAAGTATCTGGGGCTGGATTTGAATTCAGGAAGAGGAGTCTTCCTGACTCCAGGTGGGACACTCATTCCACTGCACAACACATGCATATAAAACTAAATATTCTAAAAGGCAGAGGGAGGAAATCGAGCATTCCACTGATGTGTGTTTATGCATATACATACATACACGTATATAATAAATGTGTTGTACATGTATGGGATGTGTGTGTGCATGTGTAGAGAAACACACACACAGAGACAGAGAGAGCTCTGTGAAATTTCCTCACCTCTGTCTTTTAGCATTCACGGTTTCTCTGAGACTCACCTTAGACGCAGGAAGCCTTTGCCAGTGCCCGCAGATACTATAGTCTTCTGCTCTAAGGTCTACTCTATACGTATCTTGTATATGCTCATTTATTTATAATGTCGTTTCCCCACTAGAACATGAGTTCTTTGAGAAAAGAAACTGGTTTTACCTTTCTTTATATTTTCCTATCTTAGCATAGTTCCTGGTAACATAATAAGTGCTTAATAATTGCTTCTTGATTAATTGGTGTGTGTGTGTGTGTGTGTCTGTGTGTGTGTCTGCATGTGTGTATGTGTCTGTGTGTGTGTACACACACTATACACGTATATTTCCCCATATACATAGCCCTATACATATATATTTATTTTTATATATTTATATGTGTGTAGTATATATATATTTATCTACCTGTAATATATGTGTGTATATATACATATGTACATATTTGGCTAAATCATATTCTATTATTATTCAGCATTTGGAATATGTTTGCTATTTGTATTCTTCTGGCTTTATATATTTAGTCACACAAACATCTAAAAATAATAAAAATTCATTTCCAAAGATGCATTATGGAATACAGATATACATATCTTTTATCATAACCTCTGGGAATTCTGCTGAACATTTTATAAACTTATGAACAAATTCTATAGAAGTACTAGAAAGCCTCAGACCATGATTAAACTTTCAATTTCTCTCTAGTAAAAGTTTGGGTTATAGTTGAGGTGTAAATAATTTCTGAATCAAATCAGCAGTGATGCTTTTAACTTTCCAAAGAACAGCTAGTTGGGTATGATTAATAATATCTGATTATTGCCAGGGAGAGATGGAGAAAACTCCTGATGAGCAAAATCAATTGCTTCTTCTACTTGAAAATCTTGGCAACAACATAGAGTTAATACGGGAGCTGAGGTTATACCTTCGAGGCTTATAAACATGCCTAGTTAGCCTGTGTTAATTAATACGAATTGTACAGAGACAAATGTTCCCTTAATCAGCTAAAATGATTTTATTTTGGTTTTCAATTTAATTGTGGAGTAAGTATTTCTTGTTATATTAAAATGTGGTTAGGAAATTTCCTGTACCTACTAGATAATTAGAATACAGGTTATAGTACCTGGAAGTCACAGGTTAATAGATTGCAACTTTGAAATTCATGGTAGACTCAAGCCCTGAGGAGGATACCAGATTAATTAATAGTAGCTAGTAATTGAGCTTGAGAAATAAAGGTTATATAATTAAAAGGTACAGCCGTTGCATGTTTTCAAGAATTACCCAGGCATTATCAGCATTCAGAAGCAACATAGACTAACTACAGGATAGAGGACTGACCTCAGAACCCAAACTTGAGCCCATGTCCTGCCTCTGACAGATTGGCCTAGTGACCTTGGGCAGATCTTTTGATCTCTCAGTTCCTCAGGCAACTCTTTAAGGCTCCAAATTGAAAAGAAGGTATCATACAGCATTGGTTAAAAAAAAAAGTTTCTTCATTCAGGAGTTCTCTATACAAGTGAAATCAGTGCCTAATATGGTAGTTTGCGCACTGTAGAGATAATTTAACAGTGTTGAATTGAAGTGAATTATTATGACCTGTTTTAGTTGGTTTCCTCTTGGTGGCTGCTCTCAGTGGCCACTGATACGTCTTCACTTTCCCTCCCTGTCTCCCAGTTCTTTATATCTCTGCTGGAAGATTCCAGAAATCCCATCTCAGACAGGGGTCTAGAAATGACTAACTACCTCATGAGTCTGCTTTCATCCCAAGCCATCCACCTGCTTCTGGCTCCATTAATGCCATTCAGTCCTCAACAGCAGATAAAACTCAGTGGATCTTCCTAAGTGAACTAGAGTCTAGTCTCTAGAGTACTCAATACCCTACACTACCCCCAACCAAAGGTCAGAACAAATAGAACTCACAGCACTATGAATAAATGAACCAAACACCAGAAACTGTGAAGACGGAGTTGCTTAGGAGGCCAAATTCTTTAACAAAATGCCCTCAATCAAAGCCTTCAGAACTGTTGTTGTTTGTCCTTTGTTCTGGAAGAGGACCAATGACATTAGAAGAGTGATGTCTTGACTTGCAAATGAATTGGATCTAAGTGAGGCAGGGCTGTGCAAAGTCATCAGCCTCACTCTCTCCCCTCCAGAGTCATCAGAGTGGCAAGTGTCAGTGGCAAGACATAGGTCCATAGGTCAAGACGACTGTCAATGACCCTGAATGCTGTGGGAGACTTCCGCCTTTTTAAGCTAAGGCCTTTCCTAGGTCTCAGTTTGTCTGAGGCAACAGCCATTCAGTAGTTAAAGGCTAGGTAACAACTGAGGCAAAAGATGGCCTGGTTTGCCTTCACTAAAGTGTTGATACGGATGGGGAAGACCTTCAGAGTTTCTGGCCAGGACAGAAACAGTTGTTATTCACACTCAGTCTGAGCCATCAAAACCCAAGTGAGGCTTGGTCTGGGACCTCTTGTTGGCCAATCAGTGAAACCCAGAGTGATATGGGTTTCAAAGGTCTGGAGAAGCCATCAGCTCACTGAGAGGAGACTAGTGCATAATAATCCTTGAGTATAGGGTGGGGGGAAGGTGAAGAGGGAATGGGAGGGCTCCCTATCATTGAGTATCTCGATGAACCTCTTTCAGGTTGGACAGTTACCAACCCACCCATCAACAACCTTCAGTAATAATTACTACACAATGCACAAGGGTTTATTTGTTATTTTGTATGTGTTTCTGTATTTTACTCATATAATTGAATTTAATTCCTTCACTTTCACTGCATTTTAAGTACACCGCCACCAGGTGGTGATAGAAAGTTATAGCAGCCCAAGGACCAATTTTTCCAGGATTTTAAGGTCCCACCCCATCCTCCAGTCCTCACCTGGCCTAACAAACACAGATTTATAGCCAAGGATTTTCAAGGGTTTTTTCTCTATGGAAAAAAAAGATGTATCTCTTTATTCAAACTGATAAAATCAAGGAAACTTTAAGCCAACACAATTTTAGAGATTCTTTAAATCATTAGCAAAATGCCTAAGGTACAAATATCTCTTTCATTAGTAATTCTTGACCATTCTTTTAGTGACTTATGCCGACCTTCAATGTTACCTTTAATTTTAAATTGGTAACAAATAGCTTCTAGCAGTTTATCTTCATCTTCTAAGCTTATCATTTTCCTTTTTCTAACTGCTCTTTCTGATGGTATAGAGAAAAGCATCTGTTTCCTTCTGAACTGAACTGCTACCTCCAGCTAGAAACTTTTTTCTCTCTTTTTTAATTGCTCTCCTTATGTCTTTGTTGTACCATAGGCATAACTCAGGCAGGCCTGGTGCTTTGGATTTGGGATTATAATGAAATAAGACTATCTAACAGTTAAGAAGGGTAGTTAAATGGTGCAGTGGATAGAGTGGGGCCTAGAATCAGGAAGATTCATCTTTATGAGTTCGACTCTGGCCTCAGACACCTACTAGCTGTGTGACTCTGGCCTAGGCAAGTCATTTAATCCTGTTTGCCAAATTTGCTCATGTTCAAAATGAGCTAGAGAAGATAATGGCAAACCACTCCAGTATCTTTGCCAAGAAAACCCAAAATGGGGTCATGACTAAAATGACTGAACAACAATTTAGAAAATAATATTTAGCTATAGCATGGAGAGTTTATTCAGCAAGGTTATAATGCTGGTTCAGGTAGGCATCCCCCATCTCCCATCTTCATATGGAAATGTCTAGTTAGCAGGGTGTGTGGGGTGTGGTGATTCACACTTGAATGCAATATCTGCCAAGTTTAAAACACACTAATTCCTTGTAAGCCAAAATTCAATCTCCCTCTAGTTTTTTCCTGGTTCTATAGAGCTATAATATAGATGTCTGGATGCTTGGAACAAGCAAACAAATGAAGAAAAAACCCTTCCCCTCTGTTCTTTCTCTGGAGTTAATTAGCAATTTGAATAAAATAATTGGGTTAATTAATTGACAAACTCATGACCACATTCCCCTAGTAATAAGTGAACAAATGGCTTCAACAATGAATTAGGGTTTGTGCTTTTGGTTTTGGGTCTGGATCTTTGTAAGGAACTCCTAATGTAGGGACTCTATTTGCCATTTGAAGAATTCCTATTATCCAAACTGTTATATGAAATTGGACTACAACTCATTGAGTCAGTACATTAATATGTTTTTCTTGGACAGACACTACCAATGCACAACGAACTGGGCCCAGGAGCCATCAGGAGGAAAAGAACAGACGTTGAGGAAATTGGTCAGCACTTTAATGACCCAGAGTTTCTCTCTGAAACAAAGGTTAATCTGCTCAACATCAACATTTTTATGATAATCTTATATGGCTGAAAACAATAGAATACCAATGTCTCCAGTCATTTAAAGTTGCAGATCACCCTACGGGCAGTAGAGAGCTGTATAGTGGATGTGATTAGGCTGCTACATATTATCAATGAAAAATTGTGCAATGTAGTTTAAGATATTGGATCTATGTGTAACACATATATTTATGTAAAGGAAAAAAAGGCAGGCCTGTCACATACTAAGTGCAGATCAAGGGGAACAATTGAGAGACAACCCTTGTACTAGCCTGGTCTCCATGTATTAGCAAGAGATCTAAAAGAAGGTCCTCAGCACATTGGATAACTCCACTAGGAAGGATTTACCTGAGGACATAAAAAGGAGTTGAATAGAAGGAGTCATGGATGGTTTGTGATCTAAACTATGGGAAGAAATATCTACATTGATAATAATATCAACAGTGTCGAAGATTATCTGTGTTTAACAATGGAATAACAAGTTCTATTTTTTTTTTACTACAAATGGTATAAAGTGGAACTTAATTTTTCTTTTCCCAAAAATGCCTTATTTTGTGTTTGGTAGTGCTAAATGGGGATGATACTTCTATAATGAAATTTACTTGAAATTTACTTTTTAAGATGCTTTTTATGTGAACTATCATCATCATCATCATCATTACTTCTAGTTCTTATCTACTGAGATTTGGTGAAAAATTATATCTACACATTTATGATTTTACAGGATTTATACCACTTACTTTGTCTTTCCACTTCTTCCTACCCCAGCAACGATTTTATGTTTTCCTGTAAGCATACTTCTGGAGTACCTTGAAGCATACCCTATTATTGCTACCCAACGAAAGGTGCAATCAACTTATTATAAACTGGAGCCAGTAGCATCAGTTATGTACTTTTCCATACCTTTTAAGTTTATATTACTAAACTCTATGCACTGTTTTTATTGTTGTTAGTTGTTTCAGTTGTGTCCAACTCTTTGTGACCCCATTTGGGGTTTTCTTGGCAAAGATACTGGAGTGTTTTGCTATTTCTTTCTCCAGCTCATTTTACAGATGAGGAAACTGAGGCAAACACAGTTCAGTGAGTTGCCCAGGGTCACACACTGGTAAGTGTCTGAGCCCAGATTTGAACTCAGGAAGATGAGTCCTTAATACATGTCTGACACTCTTCACTGTGCCACCTATCTGCCTTCTATATGCACCACTAACAACCAAGTATTTTCCTTTACAAAGTCACTATTACAATTATTATTCATCTCTGCAAAGGGAATGAGGACTATATGATATGACTCCTTGGATATATATTATAAGTCTTCAACTGCAGCCTGAAAAGAGCGAACTTAGGCTTTGACATACCTCACCAACACTTAATTACTCTCTAATTGTTTCATTAATATTTCTCATCCCTTAAATTTTGTTCTCTTCAGTTCTGGGCCCATTTTGCTGACAATTTACATTGTGGATCCTAGACAGAAAGAAGGAGAGAAGAGAGAGAAAGAGAGAGAGAGTATCTAAATACATATTTATATATTTTGTACTAATGGCCAAATTCTATAGATGGACACTGGGCATTTTGTACACTTCTCTCTGCCTGTTTGGTTAGTTAGGACAAATTCTAAGGAAGGCAAGAAAGTAAATCTTCTTCTCTGAATTTGATTTCTAGGACCACTTTTATGTACACGTGGAATAAGACATTGTCAACATAGCTAATTTCAGGAGTTCTAAGAGGTCTGTCTCATGATAAGAGGGAAAAAATGCCCCTCCTGGACTTGTCTGAAATTCCAAAATTAGGTATTCATTTGTCTGCTTCCTGTTAAAATACAAACATTCCTGGGAAATTTAACACTTTGGGCTTTATCAGTCACTCAGACTATAGTGTAAATGAGTTTGTAGGTTCCTTTCTTGGCTAAACACTGGGGATACAAATATGAAAAAGGACATTCCCTGCCTTCAAGGAGCTTTCAGTCTAATGGATGAAGACAATACACAGAAGAAAGCTGAAAAAAAAAAAGAAAGCTGAAAAGGTTGGAAAGGTCCTCACCACTGGAATTCTTTCCTCTGCTTGGCCTCCATTCGGGATGTGTTCCCCAGCACCACAGATCATGTATCTCATACGAGCATGTGCCTCCCTATTTTATGCTTTGCTTGATATGAATAATCAGTGAATCATTGAATAGTTCTGCCCATAGTATATGCATGTTATGCATATGTATGTATATTATACATGCAGTCTGTGATATCTGAATTAAATTAGCAACTATCTATATCTTTACTACAGGACAAACATGGAGCCAACATATAACACAAACAGAGAGTGTTCATTGTTAAAGAATAAACAAGTCCTACAAATCATATTCCACCTTTAGGAAGAAATGCCAATTTTCCTCTAAAGGCAAATCTTTCATTTCAGAAAGGTTGAATCAGATGGAACTAAAAAAAAGAAATTGCAGCTGTTTAAATTTAGAATGCTGAACAAAGTCCAATCCAAGAATATTTCCTGGCTCTAGGCCCAAAGCATTTTCATTTGATTGTGAATTAGAAAAATTTTCATTCACTCTAAATTCTTGTCTCTCCATATTTTTCTTTCTGAGACAGGCAAACAAGTACTTGAAACATACTGGCTTCAATACTGCTCTAGTCATATTAGGATCTATTTTATTATTACCTTTGAACTCCCTTAGGATAAATCTTAATATTAAAATGGTTCAGATATATCCCAGAAACATAATAATGATAATAAATTGACTTATAAGACCTGACATAACATATTAGGTTATAAGATAGATGCTAGTCCTGTATCACCAATCAGTATAATAAAAAGATTTCTACTAGGATTTTTCCCCACTTAAGTTATTCTTATACTTCCTAACAAATTTTTCAGTGAGTTTTTGGATTTTTAAAAAAATCTTTTCCTTTATAATTTTTCCTCTTTTATATCTTCATTTTTCTCTTCCTTACTCTTTGTAGAGGCCATTATCAATTTAAAAAGAAGAGAGATTGCCTTATTTCTTCTTCCTTAGGGTTTTAAAATTATTTTTGAAGAACTATCTTCTCTCACAGCCAAAATTACATCCATTAGTGGAAGCCGCCCTCTTCAAGTCCCAGCATTCCTTCAATATTTTGCCATGTGTCCATCATTCAAGCCACTCTTTTTATGTCCCCATAGTCAACATGATTCTGTTATTTTCTCATTCCAAAATTAATTCCTTTAACCCTCCATACCACCTATGCAATTCTACCTATATTTGAAGGCCATCTCTTCTATCAAGCCTGCTTCAACTATTTCAGTGTCAGAGATCTCTTTCTTCTCTGAACTCTTGTGGTACTGAATTGCACACTGTCTTACATTGTTATCTAATAATTCATATTGTATGCCTCCCCCAAAAGACCACAAACTCTTTAAAGGCAAGAACTGTCATTATGGTTTTCTAGTAGATTATGTAAACCTAGTATAGTACTGGGAATGTAATGAGGAGGTAATGCTCTATTAAAAGAGTGTTGTAACTGTAGTCAGCAGAGACCTGGGTTTGAATCCTGGGTCCCATATATACTATTTGTGAGCCATAGGCACATAATTTCACCTCTTTATCTTACAGGGATGTTATGAGGATCAAAAAGTATAATTTATAAAGTGTTATATAAATGTAAATATTACTATTACTTAATAATAATAATAATTTTTGGCTTAAAGATATATCTGGCCTACTTGGTATAGGCAATGTCCATTATTTCACCGAATTTCTTTGTCGTTCAGTTGTTTCAGTCATATCTGACTCTTCAAGATACAATTTGGGGTTTTCTTGGCAAAGATACTAAAGTGGTTTGCCATTTCCTTCTGCAGCTCATTTTACAGATGAGAAAACTGAGGCAGAGTTAAATGACTTGCCAAGGGTCACATAGCTACTAAGTGTCTGAGGCCAAATTTGAACTCAGGAGGATGACTCTTTCTGACTCCAGGCCCAGCACTCTATCCACTGTGCCAACTTGCAGCCCAAGTTCTAGGTGTTACTTAATACTGGTTGTTACAGGTATTCAGAAGAAAATCATTCAGTACTTGCAACAATAGGCCAAAGACCAATAAATCAGGGGCTATCTGGATTTTTTTCCACTCCCCTGCCATTCCCAGTGGCCCACCAAAGGGAAATGCTTTTCTGCCCATCCACTACAGTACCAAATTATTAACTAGCTCAATCTTTTTGTAGCTTTCCTCTTTCTTCCCCAAATCTACTCTCATGCTGCAGAGAAACAGTCAGCTAAAAACTACTTCATGCCAAGATATTAGTCACCCTTTCCAAGTGTGCTTGCATTTTGAGAGAGAGCCAGTGAAGAAGGCAGTGGTTAGTACAACAGAACAATTCCTTATGATAAAGTATCAAGTATATACACCATGTAGACAGCTGCTGCTTCTGCCCCTGGTCCTAAGTATAACCCAGGCTTCTAGAGCAAGCATATGTTAAATATGAAGTCCAATGTGTTTCTCAAAAGAATCATGACTTTTATGGCGTTATTTTAAATTAAAATTGTATACATGATTGTGTATTCATATCCTCTTTTCTCAGAATCATGCTATGATTTTCTCAACATTTCCATGCTTTCTTCCAAACCTATACTTTTCCTTGATTCCATCCACTTCCAATTCTAATCCACTCTTGAATAAAACTGAGTTTAATTCTGAGATATATCTAAAGGCTAGCAAATACCGTACTTTGTAAATCATATTAATGCTAGACCACAAGCTCCAAGAGGCTAGAGATGGTGTCTTAGACTCTCCCAGTACCTTGCACAGTGTTTTGCATATTGTATTTAAATATTTGTTGGATAGATGGATGGATGGATGGATTTTTAAAAAGAGAATCATATACAGAATTTCAGAGTTGGAAGGGACAGAATCATGGCATTTCAGGAAGAGACCCTTGTGGCCATCTAGTCCAGTCTATATATGAAAAAAATCCCCTCTGCAACCAAACTGAGAATGACCCCTGTATGATGAGCAGTCAAGAAGTGCTCAGCCAGCCTTTCCTTGAAAGCCTTAAGTGAAGGGCAAACCACCACCTCTTGAGGTAGCTCATTCTATTTTTGGGATACCCTAATTGTTGGGAAGCATTTCTGGACATCAAGCCTAAAATTATCCCTTATCAACTTACGTTCATTGCTCCTAATTCTTCCGTTTGAGGCCAAGAAGAACAACTCTATCTTTCTTCCACATAATGACCTCTCAAATTCTGACAGATGTCAACTAATATGGAAATATGTTTGGCATGATTGCACACGTATAACTTATATCAAAATGTTCCATCTCAGGGAAGGGGCAAGAGAGGGAGAGAATTTGGAACTCCAAGAATTCTAAAATGAATTGGTTTTACATGCAATTGGGAAAAAATAAAATATTATTAAAAAAAAATAATGCTCATATCCTATTCCACTTTATGCCTCTTCCTTAAAAAACAACAACAACAAAAAAACCTTCTCTTTCCACAGGTAGTTAAATGTTTTAGTATAGAGGTGTTGAACTCAAGTAGAAAAAGGTCCTGCAGGCTGCATGTTGGCTACAAATTAACATTATTTATGTTGCATTTTTATTTATTTTGTTAAACATTTCCCAATTACATTTTAATCTGTTTTAGCTACATTCAGGTTTTGGCAGGCAGAGTTTGATACCTCTGAGAGTAGATAGAACACTAGACCTGGAGTCAGGACAGGTCTGATAATAATAGCTCCTACCTCAAAGGTCTGTTGTGAGGATCCAATGAGATAACATATATGAAGCACTTTGCAAATGTTAAAGAGCAATATCTATGTGTCTGTTGTTATTCAGCCGTTTCAGTTGTGACCAACTCTTCATGACCCCATTTGGGGTTTTCTTTGCAAAGATACCAGAGTGGCTTGTCATTTCCTTCTCTAGCTAATTTTTAGATGAAAATACTGAGGCAAACAAGATTAAATGACTTGCCCTGGGTCACATAGCTACTAAGCATCTGAGACCAGATTTGAACTCAGGTTCTCCTGACTCCAGGACCAGCTCTCCATTGCACCACCTAGCTGCCATCCTTACATCTTAGTATCCTTGAAAACTCTCTGAGACTATAGAAGTTACAGAACATTTGTATTGGTAGAGGGAATTTCCTCCCTAGGAGTTTACCACACTGACGAAATCAAAAGTCTGATTGAAAAGGGTACGTATAGAGCAAGTGACACACATAAGTTTCTCTCAGTCTCTTTAATACAATTTTGCAAATAGCTTTGTTGAACTCCTCTTTAAACATGCAGTGAAGATGAATGTGATCCTTCATTGGCCCTGTGCTTATCTGACTAGCCCTATGTAATTTGTGTGTGAAGGACAGCAACCATGTAGGCTTACATGCAAATATGGAGTCATATACATATTGAGAAAGACCTGCATTTGGGAATGTCATATAGATAAAACATCCAATAATGGACTGAAGTTATGTGAATTTTCTTCTGGTCTGTCTTGCTGTTTTGGAGACATAGCCCCAGCATGGTGACAGCTTCCATCATTCTAAATGTTGAAATGGTAATTTATTTAATTATCACCCCAAGATGAATTTCACATTGACCTAACAATAAGTAGAAACAATGCGAGATGTCTTCCACGCAATAAAAGTATCAAGTACCTACCGTGTCTAAAGCATTGTGTTTGTTGGTTATTGGCACTTACGATCTTCACTATTGGGTACTTATTTGGCACCCATAGAGTCACACAGTGAATTGGATAATTAGGGATATGCATAGGGATAGCGACTGGACCTCTGATTTTATTGGGGGAATCCACATAAGGAAGAACCGTCTGCCAATGTAGTTTGGTATCAATGCATATTATTAGACTTAGAGTGTGGTATGCTGGAAAGAATATTGAATCTGGAGCTAGGGAAGATGGGTTCAAATCCAACCTCTGAGGCTTACTTCCTATATGACCCTGACAAGTCACCTAAACTTACCTGGGTATCAGTTTCCTCATCTGTAAAATGAGAGGGCTGGATAGTTTTTAGCTCTCTTTCCATTCTAGATCTTAAGAACTTATATATTAATCTTTCCTGAATTTCTGAAGGAAAAAAGAATCAGTCATAAGACCCATAAAATCAGATATGTTTTGTACAATACTGATTTGTAACTTGCTATGGAAAATGGTCACAGAGTGAGTCTTCCTTTACTCTAGCAGAAATTGTCTATATTATAACTATATATTTGAGAGTTGTTATCTTGGTTTTGGTTTTTTGCTGTTGTTTAATTTTACTTTAGGCTCCATAAGTGATAATATTCTTAGGGGCAATATTAAGGAAATGGGGATTGAGAGTTGGAAAAGTTGGAAAAGACAGTCATCAGAGATAAGCTGGAGACTTAGATGGAGAGGATTACCTGAGCCTTTTTCATTCTTTGAGCTCAGGACCTGTCAGTCATCACAGCTTCCTAAGTGAGCTAAGAGCTAGAGGTGTCAGTCTCTCAGAAAGGAGACAGTAACTTAGTGGAACATACAACTACATGGACTTTTAAAGGTGAAAAGAAAGTCAGTTGCTTACTGACCTTCACAAAGACTGCTCATGATGAAATCAAGCTCATTTTCTTGAGTTCCATCAAGGCATAAGGTCTGTTAAGAGAAAATGGGCCTAATAGTAGCTAGGTAGCCCAGTGGATCATTTCCTAGACTTGGACTCAGGAAGAACCGAATTTAAATATAAATTCGTACACTTAATAGCTTTGTGATCCCGGGCAAGTCACTTGACCACTGTTTGCCTTAGTTTTCTCATCTGTAAAATGGAAATGTTAATAGTATCTATCTCCCAGAATTGTTGTAAGAATAAAATTAGATAATATTGCAAAGTACTTAGTATAGTATCTAGCACTTAGTAGACAGTAAATGTTTATTAAATCTAAGTCTAAATGATAGCACAGTGTATGGAGTGAAGAGGCCATGTTTTGCTAAAAAAGATAAAATCAGCTTTAATAGCCAATTAGTGAATTTCTTTGAGGCAAATTAGAAAGACAGATAAGTGAAGGTCTTGGAAACAAAAGACTTCCAAAGATCCAGAACCAGAGAAATCAAGTCTTTTAAGGATTTGAAGGAGGCAGCTATAAAGTATACAGAGAAAACTACATCATGGTCAAGCAAGGAAGTATCTTTTTTCCCCAGAATCAAGGGCCAAGATAGGATAGCTAAGGTTCCAGTATCTCAGAGTGCTCCAGTTAGGATGAGGCATATGGCTCTGTGGTCTTTGCCTAATAGTCCAAAACCAATGAGAGAACTCTGTAGACACCAGACAGGGAAAGGCCATCCTTAAAAACTCTGGGGTTTTGTATCTGGAGTTAAAGATAGGAAACCAGCTTCTAAAAGGACTGAGAATCTTTAGAAGCCATGCCAGCTCAAACTTACAGCAACTAAGAACCTGGGAGTTTGGACTATCATCCATCCTAGATAAAATTATCACTACCTAGCTTCTGGAAGAAGAGTGTGGTGGAATGGGAAAAGCTATTTGGAGTCAGAGGACCTGGGTTCAAATCCCAGCTGTCATTTATTAACCATGAAATACTGAACAATTCAAAACCTCTTCAATGTACTCATCTATAAAATAAAGAGGTCAGACTAGATCGATTCAAAAGTCCGTTCCCCATTCTAAATACATGCTCTACAAGAGAAATTCTAATTTTTGTGTGTGTTGTGGACCCTTAGACAGACTGCTGAAACCCATGGATTTAGAATAATGTTTTTTAAATTTAAGCTACCTAGAATTACAAAAAAAAATTCATTGAAATATTTATCAAAGTATTGAGAGAGAGAGAGAGAGAGAGAGAGAGAGAGAGAGAGAGAGAGAGAGAGAGAGTTCACAGATTCTAGGTTCAGAACTCCTGCTCTGGAACCAAAAGAATGGGTCCTCTCAGGAAATGAGGGAAAGCTAAGGAAGATCAAAGCCTTGTTGCCAACCACATTTGCAGAAAGACCATAGTTAGACTCTGTTCTGAGTTTGCACTTTCCCTTTTGGTCTGTCATATCAATCCACTATATGTTTTCCTGCAGCTATTAAGTGGGGGGGTGAGGAGAGGAGGGGAGAGGAAGAGTGAAAAAAGAAGATCATGTGTTTATGTCAAATATGATACAGTAGCAGAGTTTAGAAAACAGGACATATTCTGCTCCAAAGGCTTAGCTGGATGAAAGAAACCCAGCATAAAAGAGAGAATGATGGCAGAGATTATCATGAAGACAATGTTCTGACCCCCTGAAAGCTTTAAAAAAAAAAGACAGAAAAAAAGAGAGCCAAAGCCAGGGTGTAATGGCAGCATAGGAAGCTTGCCCAGAACTAACATGTCACATGTAAACATTTTCAAGAGGCAGAATTTCTGGGTAAATTATAATCACTTTTATCAATCAGTGCTAGCAAGTAGGTTAACAAAAAGAACTCATTTGTACTCTCCATGACCAAAGAGATGCAACTTGTGAAGCCTTCAATACTTACAAAGCTTTTAGAAAAGGGGGTGCATCTGAGCATGGAAATCAACTCTGAATGGTTAACAAATAATGAGAAGAATGAATATTGTAATGAGAGATGGGTTTGTTCTAATGAGGGGCTAGACTCCAATCTCTTAGTTTTGGTTAAAGAGTACCATATCACCAGTCTGACAAAAGGCTTGTCTGAGTAAAACACAATGGGCCAGAATCCATTAACTTACCTAAACTAAAATTTCTTTGCCTTTTGAAAAGATCTAAGTTTTCCCTCTTATTATCAGCCCTGCACTTCAAAGGCTGTCTTAATAACCTACAGGGGCTGATTTCTGAATTAGGAAGTAGAAAAGGGGGGGTGAACTTGGTCCTAATTCAATAATTAGTTGTTAATATAAGAAACAATCATATCTCTCAAAGAGTAATAGCCCTTTGGAACCACAATAGTTCCAGCGTCCAAAACATAGAAAGCCTTCAGTAAATGATGTTAACTAAGAAATCGATGTCACTTTAATTTGAACTTGATAATTATTTGAATTATTTTCCCAGTGATTTATTTATGTATGGAAAAGGAATTTGGAAAACTGATAGCCATTATGTGGTATTGTGATATTCTGATTGACAATGCACAGTACTCTTATTCTATTAATTTAATTTAAACAAACCAACAATGCAATAGCTGTAGGAAGTGTTTCCTTATTCTGGGTTTTCTAAATCTGTAACCTTTATTGGACCTTCAAATTATGCTATAAAAAAGATAACAAATAAAAATGCTTGTAATTGATAAGATCGAAGCAGAAAAATACAACCTCACTCTGTAGTTCAATGCTTTTTAGACAGTTTTCTTGAAAGTCTAGCATGTTTAAAATCATTCTGCTTCTAACATAATGGACTTTGTGATTTAAGAAAGCAATTGAAATTATACATGGGGGTAATTTTTTTTCTTGCTATCTGGTCAAAAAAAGCAACTATAATTTTTCTCTTTAGGAACAATCTGCTGATTCCATCTTCAAAGCTGTTATTTACATATCAACAGCTTTGTTCAGCTCCCTTGTTCTTTGGCCAAGTGTGAAATTACAGTGAAAACTGGAGAACAGGGTGGCACCCAAAAAAGTCAGATCCAAAAGCCAAGAAAAGAGTAAGCAAGATTATGAGAAATAAACAATGTTTCACAGGGCGCAGAGCTTGCCTTCATTTTTTATCATCATACTCTTTCTTTACAATACTTTGGATCTTTTAAATGTGTGGTCTTTTCTCCATACCGATTTGAGTCTCTGTGACTTGAAAAATGTACATTAGACTTGCTTTATGTTGAATGAGATAGAATTAACCATCTCTTGTTGACTGATTTTTTAACCCAATATCCATCAATATCATAAATGTAAATTGATGATCATGCACCTTTCTTCCAATTGTTAACAATCCCCATCCAAAATCCAACAAAATTGCTTTATATCTATTTTGCATTGTTATCCATGTTGTGTCCCCTCCAGTAGAATGGAAGCTCTTTTGAGATCAAGGACTATTTTTTTCTGATGTGTAGCCCCATTACATAGCACAAGGCCTGTAGTAAAGGAACTGCTTAATAAGTGCATGTTGAATTGAATTTAATTGAATTTTCATATTCTCATTGATTGACCATCAAATCTAGAAGGAAAAGCAAAATTTTGTAATAGCTTTATTTGTTCTGATTTGTTATACTGACTTTGTCCTAACTTCTACTAAGGCCTTACTCTAAGTTTTCCTTTTAGCATTGAGATTACCATTGCGTTTCTAAAGCAGGCCCTCATCACCTCTTGCCCAGATTATTGTAATATCCTTTTAATCGGTCTTCTTGCCTTAGGTCTCTCCTCTTTCCATTCCATCCACACAGCTGCTAAAGCAGTTTTTCTAAAGCACAGGTTTGACCATGTCACTTCTCTGTTCAATAAACTCCAGTGGCTCCCTATTACATCTAAAGGGCATTTGAAAGCCCTTTTACAACCTGGCTCTAACCTACTCTTCCATTCTTATTACACAGTACTTCCTTTCACACACCTACAAATAGGGCAATTGGTTTCCTTACTGTTCTTTACATATAACACTCCCATCTCTTCTCCCTGTGTCTTTGAATAGCGTGTCCCCCATTCTTCAAACACACTCTTTCTTCCCCTCTGTCTCTTTAGAATCTCTAGTTTCCTTCAAAGTTCAGCTTAAATATCATAAATGGCAGTTTCATGATTCCCCCAGCCGTTAATACCTACCTCCCTAAAATGCCTTGAATATGTAGTTATATGCATATGTATTTCTTCCCCCAATAGAATGTAAACCCCATTAGGATTGAATTAATTAACTTTATTTTTGTATTTGTATCCCCACCATCTAGAACATTTCCTGGCACGTAAGTGCTTTAAAAGTGTTCGTTGACTCACTAACTGTCACAGTGGGTACCTTAAAAATGCTTGTTGATTATTGATTAATTGATTCTCAGAGGCTATACCAGCAAACTATAAGCTCTGGCAATTCCTATCAAGCTTCAGTACAGGCCTAGTGATGGTCTGTGTGTCTGTTATCTGATGACCGGCCTAAGTTCAGGGAAGTTTCCCACATGAAAGTTGGTCACCAAGTAGAGTAGTGACCAACTAGAAAACTCTGTAAGATCAACTATTAAGGTCTGGAAGTTATTAGCTACATCAGTAGAGAGAGCAGCAATACTAATAAAATCATGACTTCTACAAATATTAAAGCATCTTTCTCCAAAAGAACCCTAACGCATTCCTAGGGATTATCCTTACAAAACCAAATTGATCTTCCAACCCAAGTGCTTGGGCAGGGGCCCTTGGTCACTTTTGTTCATCAGAGAAGGCATCTAGGTGGCACGATGGGTAGAGTGATGGACTTGGATCCAGGAAGACCTGAGTTTTAATCTGTGTCAGACACCTACTAGCTGCGTGACCCTGAACAAGTCACTTGATCTCTTTCAGCCTCAGCTTCTTCATCTATAAGATGAGGATAAAAATATCACCTACGTCACAGGGTTGTTGTGAGGATTTAATGAGATGGCATACATAAAGTGCTTTGCAACCTTTAAAGCACTATATAAATGCAAGTTGTTTTGTTACAGTTGTTGTTATTAGAAAAAAACATGTTATATCCCTGAAATATTCAGGTACCTGAGGAAAATGCTATTGGGCCTTTCTGTGATGCATATACACCAGAGGAAGCTAGGTGGCTAGTAGATAAAGCCCTGAACATGGAGTCTGAAAGATCTGAGTTCAAATCTGGCCCCAGACACTTAGTAGCTGCATGACTTTGGGCAAGTCACTTAACCTCTATCTGCCTCAGTTTCCTCAGCTGTAAAAAGAGGATGACAATAGCACCTTCCCTACCCCCCCCCAGGGTTAAGAGGATCAGGTGAGATAATAGCTGTAAAGCATTTAGCACAATAGGTGCTTAATAAATGCTCATTTCCTTTCTTCCATGTGCCCCTGTCCCTAACTTCTCCTCTGGTTCCATTGATGGATACGCTTTGCCCTTGTAGCTTGCTTTATACCTACATGAACAACAAATTGGGTTATATTTCTGAGAGCAACAGTTTTTCCAGATGGTAGTTTTGTTTTTTGTTTTTGTTTTTGTTTTTTTATGGGCAGAAAACAGACCCATTATACTTCAGTGGCTTCTACAGATACTATGATTTCTCCTCATAAAAATGAGACAAAAATGTATTTATAGTAGGAATATGCAGAACCTAAATAATGATCTCACTGACTAGAACCTTTCGGGCAGAAGGGGTCGCATCTGAAATTAAAAGCCAGATATCTTTTTTTTTAAACTAGGAAAGTAAGCCTAGAACCTGGGGTGAATAGCAATTGGATGGCACACTAGAAAATATTTCATGTACTCTCCGTTCTTCCTTGGTTCTATTGGTTTTCTTGAGACATCATATCGGGAAGAACTTTTGAGTCCTATATGCTACCAGCTAGTATGCTCACCATTTGGGATCAGGAGAAGTAGCAAGGAACCAGTAGCACTGGGAGACAGCTTCCTTGGTAATAATGGAGAGGATAAATATATATTTTCCATTGAGACATACCTTTTTTATATACCTGATAATTTGTTAATGTTTTCACGATTTCCATTAAAGAACCAAAAGAAACAAAAACATAGAAGGAAAATTAATAATATTTTTAAAAACAGGAATGAAGAAAACTGAGTACATAAAATCATTATGGCAGAATTGCTCAGAAGTTCAATTTGCGGGGAGGGGAGAGGCCTGTTAGGTACCACAGCAGAAAGAGCACCTGACCTAGAGTCGGAAGACATAGGTTCAAATCCAGCCTCAGACACTTACTAGCTGTGTGACCCTGGGCGAGTCACTTAATCTCTGTTTTCCTCAGTTTCAACATCTGTAATATGAGGATAATCATGGCACTTACCTCCCAGGGTTGTTGTGAGGATCAAATGAGATAATAATTGTAAAGAGCTTAGCACAGTACCTGGCACAGAGTAAGCCCTATATAAATGTTGGCCATTGTTATTGTTGTTGGTATGTATGTATATACGTATGTGTGTACATATATGTGAGCATGTACTGTGCCTGTGTCTCCCATCAAAGAAGATGCTGTGCTCTATGAGCAAAGCAGAATTGAAGTAGCTCAAAAGGGACACGAGATGCACAAATTTAGAGAATCCACCCCACACGTTCACACGGACTATTTGTGCCCAACCTGTGGCAGAGCATTCTGAGCTCATATTGGTCTGATCAGCCGCAGTCAGACACACTGAAACTTGACTCTGATAGAGTGGTGTCATTTTGGTCCTCTTCGAGGATGAAGGACAATAACCAACCATTCTCCCTTTTCACAAAACAATATTAAATATTAGTGGGGAAAAAACTATTGCAATAATAACTCACATTTCAAGCAACCAAGCAACAAACGTTTACAAAAAAAAAAAACCCACTATGGTGCCTATGTTGATCTCTGTAGATACTAAGATAAAAATTTACGAGTCTCTGCCCTCAAGGAACTTATTTTCTATTGGGGGAAGATAAGTAAATATAAAACACATGCATAGTAAACAAAGTAGTTTCAGGCAGACATCAACATGTTAGGCCATTAGTGTAAACTTCAAGTAGCAGATTAAGCCTTGAATTGAGCTTTGAGGGAAATTAAAGATTCTAAATGAAGTCATCTTCATTCATAGAGGCAGTAGGTATTAGGTATTAGGACCAACCTGTGCAAAGACACAGAAAATGGATGTGCAATATTATATATGAAAAAAGAGCAAATAGTCCAGTTTGGCTGGAAGGTGGTTTATATTGAGCTCAGATTTACAAACACTTTCCTCACCACAAACTTGTGTGGGTGGTAGCTACATATCATCTCAATTTATAGTTGATGAAATGAAGCCTCTGGAATGGTGCATGACTTGGCTACAAGACACATTAACTAGTAGGCATCAGACATGAGACCTAATTTTACAACTTCTGATTTCAAGGCCAGTGTTCTTAGCATATATCATTGCAAACATTTTGTCCTATCAGGAGTCACAAATCTTAGCAGCGGATTTAGATGGTCCTAAATCCTTCATTACCAAACTTTAATAATTGTTTTCCCAATATTCCAGAGCATTTCTAATAAAAAAAAAACCTCTAGTAATTAGACTTCACCTTTATGTAGAACTTTACAATTTAACATTTAAATCCATGATTTTTTCAAACATTTGGTTTACTCCCTTCTTTCAGATCTCCTGAGAATCTATTACTGATAGCCCTCAAAACCATCACACCTAATACAAACTCTTCTAGTCCAACCGCCCTTCCCATTTTAGTTTTTGTTAGCACCATTTCTATTTCCTCACATAGTATGTTGGATATTGTAGTGTTACAATCTAAATGTGGTGGCCCCACTGGCATTAGCAAAAACAGAGAGCTTAGTATAGAAATCTTGACAGATCTTTTCCATTTTTCCTCCGTTTTGTTGCCTTCTTTCCAGTCTCATCCAAAAATGCCCTCAGGATGACTTGGTTTAGTTAGGTGTTTCACCAAATTTTCTGTCAACCTTTTTTCCTTACCCTTTATGAGGTGACTTGACTCATAATCTTCTACCATGCTCCTCCATAGGATTTTACAAATGAGTTCCTATTTCTTGGCTATATACTTAATAAATTCATTGGAATTAATTAGCAAATTTACAATTTTACTTAATATTTATTTTGCTTCTATTTGCTAACCATTATTTTTATTAAGAAAAGAAAACTTTACTATCCTACATATTCTAATAGCCAATTATTTCCTAGCAGTATATTGAAACCATGGGTATTCAAAATATGTTAATTCCTGCTAAATAGAATGCCATCCTAGGAGTGGATAAAAGGGAAGGCAGCTCAAAAGCCTTTAAGAACCTAGGCTTTAAAACTCTTGCCCAAAACTACTAGCTCTTGCCCCACTTCCAGTATGACCAACAGAGAGGAAGAACTTTACTGCAGAGATTCTTAACCAACAGTCCATGAGCTATTTTAAAAAATATTTTGATGAACATGTTTTAGTATAATTAGTTCCCTTTGCAATCTTGTGGTTTTTACTTTCTGCATTTAAAAACTTTATTCTGCAAAGGATCCATAAGCTTCAGCAGACTGCCAAAAGGGTCCCTGACACCTAAAAGATTAAGAACTCTGGCCCTAAAGGAATAACAAGAGACCATCACAAATGGATTTCTATGTAGAATGGCATATCTTAAGATGTTTACATCAAACATACAAGTCTGAGCTTCCATCCTTGGGGAAAGGAGTGTGAGGAGAGTCATCCTTTGTGACACTACATACCAAAGGAGGACTTTAGAAGAGATTAAATACAAGGGGTACTGTAGAACCATGTACAGGCTTCAAATAAACTCAGTTGTTGTTTCCTTTTGTTGAAATTCTGGTCAGCGAAATTCCAAACAGGGTTCCTCTTCTCTGCATTCAAAAGAGTCAACTTAGAAATGCCTTACCTTATGCTATCTTAGTTTTCATGAGTTCATTATCTAGATAATAAATCAGAGTCTTTAAAAATATGGCACTCTATCCCTGAAAGGAGCTTGATCCAGGAATTTTAATGCTGTCATAAAAATTTTATGTCTTCCGGGCTTCTGTGAAAAATACTCTCAGCTATTGTTTTAGGGTTTGTCCCCACTGATTTTTTTGGTAAGATCTCAGCTGTGTGCTTGTGAGTCTCACTTCAATGCTAAAATTTTTAAGATTATATGTGGGCTCTGAGGCAATTATTTATTGTATTGGTACAGAATTAGTCATATATTTAGTCAGGACCTCAGCATCTTGACTACTCCTAGCAGTTCTAGCCAAGTCACTAGCACTATAAGCTGTAGTGGCTCCCCACTGCCACTAGGATCAAATATAATCTCCATTGTTCATTTCTTAAAGCCCTTCACAGCCTGGCTCTAGAAAACCTTTCCACCCTTATTAAATATTACTCACCTTCCTGTACTGTATGGTCCAGCTAAAGTGACCTTCTAGTCATAACTCACATTCAACACTGTATCGCCCATCTCCAAACCTTTGTTTGGCTTGGTTTTCCCTGATGCCTCCCTTCTCACCTTTACCTCTTAAAATCTCTTCTTTCCTCCAAGTATAAGTTTAAATTTTTCTTTATCCCACAGATCCTGGTACCTTCTCTCCCCAAATTGCTTGGTATAGCACCCCCTCTAGAAATTTCTTCCCAATTTTCACTCTTTGATTGGGCTCCCCAAGGAACAGCTACCTCTAGGTCAAAGTATTCTATCAGTCTATGTTCCTAAAACTATAGCCCCCAAGACCCCACTAATTCATTTATTTTGACAGTTAGTTGGTTGACACAATTAGTGCATGGCAAAGACATTTACTGAGATGACCTCTTAAGAGGACATCCTCTCCCCTAGACTTGAGATGTACATTCCAGTAACTACACATGACATCAATGGGAAGAATTGGCACATGCATAGAGTAAACGATTAGAGAGGTGGAAATGTAGGAAACACACATGGTCAAGACAACTCCTACTTCTGTCACTACGGAGCCCTAATATCCTTTCTCTTGCCTTGGCAGACTCCTACTGTTCCCCTTCAAAGCCCAGAATCTCTACTGGGCCATTCTTTCACCTGGGCTCCCTGGGCCTGTTTTTCTCAACAATTAAACTACATGACTGGCTATCTTTTTTGACTCACCAAGCTTACAGTTCTCAGATTTGTCACATGCCTTGATAAGTGGGGCTGCTCCCTGCTGCTTATGGTGAGTAGCTCTACTGTAAGACACCACTCAAGAGGGAGAGAGGAAAGAAAGAGAAATTCCATCTCTCCCTGGCTGTCTCTGGCAGATGCATGAGAGAGAAAAAAAAAAAGCAAACACGTGATTGATTCCCTCTCAAAAGCAGAGTTCTCCCTCTAATATTAACTGTCTCCTCCACTGCGAGAGCTCACACTTACTCAGAGCAGCCTCATAAACTGTTTCCTACCATTCTAGAGTTATAGATTGGGTCTTGGTCTTGAAAGGGCCACAAGGAGCATGGCCAGTCCTTCAATCATCCACTTACTATCTGCTTTCAAATTCTATCAAGCTTGACTAGCAAACTTTATACCCCACACAGGGCAACAAAAGTATAGGCATTTCTTTGCAGTTTAAGATCTTAACACTTCCTTGTTCTTATTACTTGCCCCTTTCTGTGATTTCACTGACTAGTCTGGTGGTAAAATATTGCTCAGGGTGTTCTATCAACCTCCCTAATTCCACTAGGCTTTTATTTATTTTGTACATATTCTATATAAATTCATCCAGTAATAGATGCTTGTTGTTGTTTGGGCCATACAGGTTTTCTTGGCAAAGATATTGGAGTGGTTTCCCATTTCCTTCTCCTGTAGATTAAGGTAAACAGAGGTTAAGTGACCTATCCAGGATTAAACTGCTAGTAAGGCTGGATTTGAACTCAGGTCTTCCTGACTCCAGGCTCAGGGCTCTATCCACTGAGCCACCTAGCTGCCTCTAATAGATGCTTGCTTATAAACATATGGCAAGGATTGTTTCTTTTTTTTTGGCTTTATGTCCCCCAGTGACCAAAACAGTGCCTAGTATATAGTAGATGCTTAATAAATGCTCAATAGGGGCCAACTAGGTGGCACAGTGGATAGAGCTCTGGCCTTGGAGTCAGGAGGACCTGAGCTCAAATCTGGTCTCAGACACATGACAGTTACTAGCTGTGTGACCCTGGGCAAGTCACTTAACCCCATTGCCTCACCAAAAAGCAATAAATAAATAAATAAATGCTCAATGACTAATCAATTTGGTTGATTAAATAATATAAATTTGTGGCAGGTCAAGTTCAATTGTCATTCTTCCATGAGTGTTCAGCAGCATGGAAGCAGGAGCAGGATAGGAACGGCCTACCTTGTGAGTTTAGCAAGATGTAAATAGCAAAAGGACAAGGGAGCTGAGAATTCAAAGGAAGAAAACTGGCCAAAATTACAAAGTCAAGAGTATGAAAGAAGGAAAAGCAAAATTAAAGAAAGTATGATAGATCAGGAGGACAGGAAGAAATGAAAGGGCTGAAGGTTGTTGGGAGGAGAATGATATATCAGTATGAACTATTTGCTTTCTCCCTATAGATCGCTAGTTTAGTATAAGGTGAGATGGTCTTATCCACATTATTTGAACAGTTTTATATCAGCTACATCAACAACTATTACAGACTCGTTGGCTTGAGGAGATGTTGGAAGGAAAGTTATTATTTGTAACCTATCATAGCTGTCTGAAGTATTTGAAGAACTGACATGTGGAAGATAGATTAGACTTATTCTGCTAGGTCCCAGGGAGCAAAATTCAGAGCAGTCGATGCATGAAAGTTACAGAGAGGCAAGTTTGAGCTTGATATTAGGAAAAACTCCTTTAAAACTAGACTTATCCAAAAGTAGATTGAGACCTCTGAAAAGCAAAGAACAATCTCCATTCCTACATCCTACATGAAGTGGTAGATTTGCAATCACTGAAGATGTGCAAGGGAAAATGGAAAGATCACCTGTCAACTATGTTGTCAAGGCTATTCTGGTTCTAGTTCAGATTTGACTTTTTATGGCCTCTGAAGTTCCTTGCATCTCACAATTCTGTGTTATTATTTTGGTGGTAGTAGTTTCATGTGTTCTTAGTTTGATTAATATGTCCCAGTACATCATGGGAGTAAACTGAAAAGTAATCAAGGTCACCTTAAACCAGGTCCTCATCATCTCTCACCTAGACTATTACAACAGCAGTAATCCCACTTAGTCTGCCCATCTCAAATCTTTTACCATTCTATCCCATCCTACATATAGCTGCTGAAGTAATTTTCCTGAAGCATAGATCTGACCACAGGACTCCTCTATACGACCAACTCTAGTGGCTTCCTATTGCTTCTAGGATAAAATATCAACTCCTCTATCTTATATATGTATTTTACACAACTTGGCCCCAACCTATCCCTTCAGTTTCAGTACTTATTCATTACTACTACTACCGCTTGCATGGTGCTAATCAGAAAATCTGGGTCTCTCTATTCTTCACTCACCACACTCCATCTCTCTTCCTTGTGCCTTTGAAGTAGTCATCTCCAATGCCTGAAATTCACTCCTACCTTAGCTCTGCCTCATAGAGTGCCTTTCTTCCTTTAAGGTGCACTTTAGGCACACACACCCCCACTACTCATTCCTTCCCTCCCAAATTTCCTTGTATTTAACTATTTCATATATATTTATATTTATTCATGTATTCATGTATGTATTCATGTATATATTCATTCATTTATTCATATATTTATTCATATATTTCATATATATTTGTATTTATATATTTTATGTGTATGTACTTACTGTCTCCTCCATTAGATTGTAATTTCCTTGAAAGCAGAGATTGTTTCATTTTTTTTGTACTATATCACCAGCTCCTAGCACGCTGTCGGGCATATAGTTTGCCTAAACATCTAGGAAGTAGTCTATAAGAAATGACATATCATCCTTTTCCTATGAAGTTTGGAAGAGCATAGGGCTTGGAGTAGTCTTAGATATGGAATTAGTGGCAGTGACTTCCCAGTCAAGTCAGAACATCATTACATCATTCACTCCAATTTGCATCTGCTGACCTGCCTGGTTTCGAATCCATAAAACAAGGACATCCTTCCTAGGGTAAGCTCATCACTTCTAAACTCACCACCTCACTATTAATTCGAATTTTGATTGACTCCATCTCCCTCAGCCTCCTCTCCTCTCTGTTTGGAGGGCTGGGGGGTAGAGTACCAAACTCCTCCCACCTTCCTTAATAGAGGGCAGAAACTAGACTCAGATCACTCCACCTTGCATCTGTTACCCTACCTGTTTTCAACTCCACAGAACAAGCTGTCACTGGACAAGTGCCCCCTGTTTTCACATCCCTCTCCCCTCCTCTCCTACCTACACTTTCCTGACTCCTTTAATGTGTTGTATTTCCTATTAGATTGTAAACTCATTGGGGGCAGGGACTGTTTTTCTTGCCCTGAGTGTTTAGTAAAGTGCCTAGCATGTCATTGGCACTGAAGAAATGTTTTAGCTTGAATTGGACAAAAGAGGCGCCAGAAGATGTCTGTAACTTACTGAGATGAGTAGCAGTAGTGATTAGGAGAAAGACATTACTCCCCATTACTTGCTTTAAGAATCTTATTGAGTATGTAACTAATCCCCAGCTGTCTACTGGGAAGACACAAAAGAGCCCATTCCTAAGTGATCAGGGCCCTAGACATGCCTAGAAGGATAAAGGAACTTCATTTAGGCAGGACAGCCCTTAAAAGAGTTTTGGTAGCTCAATTTGGACCATGTGATAATAGTTTAATAGATATAGAACTGGAAAGATCCCCATTCATTTTACATATGAGGTAAATTAGGTCCATAAAGGTTAGGTGACTTGCCCAAGGTCACTCAAGTAGTTAGCAGCAGTGTTGAGAACCTATTCTACTTCATCTGGCTTCAAAAGAAAACTTTCCACTGTACTATGCTGATAGTAAAATTTTGTTTAGAAGAATTATAGAATTTCTAGCTCTCTTATCTAATGCCTTCCCTCATTTTATAAATGAGGAAACTGAGACTCACAGAGGTCAAATGATTCGCCCAAGATCACACATGCAGTTAGTAGAAGCACTTGCCAAGTCAAGAAAGACATCCCATGGCTTCCTTTTGTTAATATTTAGAGCATATTAAATTAAGAGATCTTGCAAAGGTCAGATGGCTTGGAAAGTAACTATCCTCAGGAAATACAGAGACCCACCAACCAATAACAATGACTAGATAAAGCAGGAGAAACATCAGCTGACCACATGGTAGTTAGCCAAGTCAACGAAGGGTGACCAGTGCATGCAGTTTATGTAGGAAAAACTGATCACAGAAGAGGATGAGTAGACTATATAGATGACAAACACACCAACAGAAGCAAAACAGCTGTCAGCCACTTTACCTGGCAAAGATAGGCACTTAATGAATGTTACTGACTGACTGAGACTGTGAGTGCCTTTGAGAACCTCAAAGAAAGAGCATTAAATAGCTGCCACTGCTAACATCACATAGTACTTCCTATTTGCTATTATTAAAGTACCATTTGTTTTGGCACTTTAGGTTGCCATGCTTATAATAAAAGAGTATTGAATTGGAGTGAGGTAGGTTTCCCAACTTCCTACAGATAGTATTCTAGGACCTTTCATTCCACAATCATTTCTGCAGTTATAGTTAAATATTTTCAATGAAAAAAAAAACAAAGAAGGTAGTCTTTGAGTCTAATGTAGGACTTTCGGGGTGGGGGTTATTATTCTTAGTAGTAGCAAAGTTTTAGTAATAAAATATTAGGCCTAGAAGGGACCTTACCCATCTAATCTATTTTTCTTTAGAGGAAACTGAGGCCAGAAGGTTTGTGATTTGTTCAAGTCTCTGGCACAGTACCTGGCACACTGTAGGCTTGTTGACTGACTGACAGAGGTATTAATGACAGATTTGAGACTCAAACCAGATTTCCTTTCTCCTGGGTCTCAATCTAAAGTTTTTCCCCCTGTAGAACACTGAGTTTGAGGTCCTTTGCTGATGGGGGATTCACAACTCATTTCAACACCCACTTTTCTTATAGCTTCTTTTTTTTTTTTGACTAGGCAATGGGGTTAAGTGACTTGCCCAGGGTCACACAGCTAGTAAGTGTCAAGTCTCTGAGGCCAGATTTGAACTCAGGTCCTTCTAAATCCAAGGCCTGTGCTCTACCCACTGTGCCACCTAGCTGCCCCTTTTTTGGCTTCCAAAGAGTGAGAAAGTGTAGTCCTCTCAATGAGCTTACGCATCCATAGGCCTAAATTTCACTGTAGCCACCATGTGATATGAATCAAGTCCTTTACTCTTTTATTTTCCATTTCCTTATGCAAAAGGAGGCTTTATTAGGCTATTTTAGTTTAGTGGAAAGTTTTCTTTTGGAGTCAGATGAAATAGAATCGGTCATATTATAACCATGGTCATACCATCACAGGATGAAAAAGAGATGCTATTTAGCCCTAAAATGTATCCAACTATACATAGTATTTTTATGTAGTCTATAAAGTCTAACTGTCAGAGTTGTCCAAAACTAGAATAAGGTGCCTAGTGATGTCCAGATAGGTAGCATATAAATAGGGTGCTGGACTTGAAGTCAGGAAGACTTGAGTTCAAATCTTCCCTTAGGCCTTTACTAGCTATGTAACCCTGGGCAACTCACTTAACCTCTCAGCCTCAGTTTCCTCATTGGTAAAATGAGGGTGATAATAATAGGACCTACCTCACAGGGTTATTGTGAGGTGAAAATGAGATTAGACATGTAAGGCACTTGGCAAACCTTAAAGCTTTGCATAAATGTTAGCTAGCTATAATTATCATTATTATTAATAATGAGTACCCCTTCACCAATGGATGATGATTTATCAAGAATTTTGTAGGTAAAAGGTATGCTTTGGGTAAGGTTTGGAAAAATGTTCCTTCCAACTGCAAATTTCTGTGATCCCAACCATTGTAGGACTAGGGGGAAAACTACAGAAAAAAAAAATAAGATGCTAAGTTTTAGTTTTAGTATTTTCTTTCTTTTACTTACTGTATTTGATTAGGGGAGGGGAAATCAGTAGTGGGAGGATGGCTACTGCACAGAAGCAGTGGTGAGAGAGTCATTATTCCCATTGTTTTGAGAATCTTTTTTGAGTCTATAACCTACTGATTAGGAAAGAATGCAAGGGAAACATTCATCTTCTTTTAGTTTTAATGGGAAATTTCAAATCTGCATAATTTATTTTGTTTTATAACATTATATTACAATGTAGAATATGGAATATATAACCTACCCTAAGGAATGCAGAATAGCATCTCTGAATATTTCTTAGAAATTAAAATATAAAATATCTAGAGGGGAATGTATGTACAAATGTAGGGGTCCTGGAAAGATTCCATGCCCCTTCTAAGTGCTCAATAAATATTCATTCACAGTGATGACATAAATTGAGTGCTGTGTTACATCTGTAGTAAGTTATCTACCATAATGAATACTCAGGAGTACTCCATGTGTGAGGCTCTTTGCACAACACTTTACAGTTTTAGGTTGCATTTCTGTGGGTTGAATCAAATTGAAAATGTAAGACAGCCATCTTTCTAAAGCATTGATAATCAAAGTAGTTGTGTGGTGATCTTCATTAATAATTTAAAAAGATGAGATGAATGATTACCATGCATCATAGACACAGCTCCTCATGCTGCTGTTTAGAGAGTTTGCATGCCAATTTTTTTTACACACAAAGTATTCTGGGTTTCTCAAAAATGCTTTAACAAGCATTTTCATTAGAGAATTCTTACAACAATGTAAGAGAAGTGGTTTGCCTTTGTGGTCTGTTTCCCAGGTGTGACAGCTAAGCATGTGCTAGAATCTGTTTGTATTGGCTCAGGAGAAATTTTCAATGGGAATAATTACACCTCTGACATAAGCAAGCACTACAAATCAGGACTTGATTTATTGTTTTGATAGAGAAAATGTTAATAAATCAGATTAAATTTAAAAGTGTGCCATCTGAGTTTGTTTTTGTTTGGTGGTGGTGATAGTTTTCAGTTGTTAAACATTTACCATCACACCCTTGTTGCTAAGGCACAATAGACCTCTTTAATGAATTGAAAATGACTGGGACAGGTATACACAGCACCAAGCAAGTGGATATTGGCAAATTTTTCTTTAAAATGGACCCGAATAGGTAACTAATCATCCCCCTTGTTGGTTTCCAGTCAGATTCATCAGATGATTGCCAACCCTAACTCACTTCATTTGGGGCTAACTAGCAAACATGATGCAAATTCAGAAAGAATGAGGGAAGGAAGCTCATTCTTGATGTTCACAGGCTCTTCCCCCTCTTCTAACATCTCCCTTTTGCATGAAACCAGTTCCTCCTAGTGATAACTCTATCTTTATCTTTTTATTTGTTTGTTTATTACTCCACTCAATGTGAATACTGAAGATCAGTTTTGTCTGTCCATCAGGGTGACTTAGGACAGTGAGCTGGAACTGGAGGCAGGAAAACCTGAGCTAAAATACTAGCTTGTGATCAGGAGCAACCTTCTTACCTTCTCAAAGCTTCAATTCCCTGATCTGTAAAGTTTGAGCTAATGATACCTGTTGTATACAGGTCATACAGTTGTTCTGATACTCAAATGATTTACAATATGGAAATCATTTTGCAAGCTTTAAAGCATGAAATTAATGTGGATTTATTAGCTGTTGCTGCTGCTGCTGCTGCTGCCGTTGGCTATGGTGGTGCCTTTGCTGCACTTGCTGCTACTGTTGCTTTGTTGCTGCTTCTCCTGTTGTTATTGTTGCTACTATTATTGTTATTGTTGCTGCTGTTGTTAGGCTCCTCGTTCCCATTACAAAGTCCAGGGTCTCAAAATGCCTGGTTACCATCCTATCTTATCATGATAATTCGTATATGCATAATAATTTCCCCTGGATGTCAGGGTCCTGGTGGTAATCTCCCACCTCTAGAGCTAATCATCCCTAGCTCACAATCTCTAGGTGGTGAGGGTGATGGTAGCAGAAGGGCTCCTACTCTCAGCTCCTGGTCACTGCTTCCATTCCCCTGCCTCCATGTGCCATTCAGATAATGAATAGCCAGTCTGATCACATGACCAGCACTGGGCTTCTTACAGCAAAGCCAATGATGGTTATGCATTGGGTCAGCCACACACCTGCTCCCTCTTTCTCATTTTTCTAGTAGCATTCTCTTTTTGTTCATCAGGGAAAATACAACCTTGGATTTGTTCAAATACCAAAAGTGCATTTATAAATGAGCCCCAGTGAACAATGTGTGTGGAAAGGTACAAAATAAAGCCAGCTCTTCCTCCCTTGCATATTCATTGACCACCACAAGGTAAGCATTGTACTGTCAAGGTCTAACTGTTTCATAGAGCGATTGCTGGAGCCTTCAGGGAAAAGAGACTGTTTATAATGAGAGAAAAACAGATTAATCAGAACTCTAGCCTTCAACTGTCAGGACCAGAATACAATATGTCAATAGGAATATGAGGTGGTTTTGACAAGAACATGGACTGACTTGCTTTAGTCAGCCCTACCTGGAGAAACTCGATTGAAGCAAAGGCTTTCACTGGAGCCCTGAATGCTTCAGAAAAATCCATTGGCTATGAAAGTCATTGCATTGATTCTAGCATAAAATACTGTGCAGAAGAGGGAAATTATATTCTAGTAGCCTTACTGCTGATACCCTGGACAAGGCTCAGAATTGATTCACTTGCAGAGGTGTATTACTTTCATAGAACAAGGATACCTTGCCTTAGTTGCCATTCTGTGAGCCTTCCTGGAGCAACTGCATTGAAGTATAAAATGAACACTAGATATCTAGCATCCTTGGTGAATTAAGTGACATCCATGTCTCTGACAACAGGCTGTGAAGCACCTTGTACTACCAAGGAATATCCATATATGGCCTATGGCTCTGAACCACAGCTTACTTGGATCAAGATCAGTCTTGCCATCCTTACCTGGTGCTTCTTGCCCCCACCCTTTCTTCTCACATTCCCCAGGGCTTAGACCCTAGGAACATCTGAATTTGGTGCCATTTTAGTTGTCCCCCATTAATGTTCAATTCATTTGCAAGCATAAGATGCCACCAAAATATGGAACACAAGGCAATTTTATTACACAAAACAGAAAATGCAAGAACCCATAAACTGATAAGAAAATGTTCCCATCTGGTGGATTCTGCTTTGTCCAAGCACCTTTATAAAATTGATCTAACTGAATTGGAGTTAAGACATCAGCCCCTACCAACCCTCATGAGGGAAAAGAACTCAGGGTTTTCAAAGAGCCAAGCAATCCATGCCTCTTGCAGGCCCCACTTTTCCCAGAGTCCTACACTGTTAAACTAGACTTAGAGCACCACCTTGCAGTTGACCAAGAACTTGGGCTTCTAGAGAGTAAATCCTATGGACCTATGTAGTGTGGGTGACCCATAGTACCAGGGGAGGGGAGGGTCTCAGTTTTCTCTGCCCCATATCATGACCCAGGCTCCGGGATTACACACTATCTCTTTCCTATCTCTATCACTTTCTATTGCTGCTGCCTGTACAGCTCCACTCTCTCCCACTCCAGTTTGTTTGTAGCTCATCATTGCCATAGTCCATCACTCCCATCAAGGCTTGGATAGTCAAAGGAAGGTTTTAATCACGGATTTTATATCAACTTAATACATGCTTTGAATTTGACGTGACTTTCTTCTCTGCCTCACGCATAGGCAGTGGCAGTTTATAATTTACAAAGTGTGCCCATCATTTAGGTAATGTCTGGAGACAATATGGGTGGGGAACCCTCGACTTCAAGGACACATGTGGCCTTCTAGGTCCTCAAGTGTGGCCCTTCTACTGAATCCAAACTTCGTAGACCAAATCTCCTTAATAAAAGGATTTGTTCTGTAAAACTTGGACTTAGTCAAAAGGCCACACCCAAGGACCTGGAAAGCTACTTGTGGCCTTAAGGCTGTAGGTTCCTCACCCCTGGATGGCATGTGAGAGGAATGGAATGCTATTATGCCATAAGAAATGAATTACGGTTTCAGAGAAACCTAGGAGGATTCATATGAACTGATGCATATTAAAGTGAATGGAAGCAGAACAATTTGTACTATAACAAAATTGTAAAATTAACTTTGAAAGACTTAAGAGTTTTGATCAGCATAAAAACCAACCTATAATTCTCCCCTTCCTCATCTCTACTTCCTAACTTCCTTTAGGTCCCAAATAAAATCCTACCTTCTACAAGAAGTCTTTACTGATACCATTTCATTCTAGTGCCTTCCCTCTGTCGATTATCTCCAATTTATCCTGTATATAGCCTGTTTGCACAGTTGCTTAAATATTGTCTCTCCATTACACTGTGAGCTCCTTGACAGCAGAGACTGTCTCAGAACTTAACACACACCCCTGTCATTTAGTAGGTGCTTAATGTTTATTGACTGACTGACAACCATGATTCCAGAACACTAATGATTAATAATTCCACACACCTCCTGACAGAAGAATGATGGACTTAAATATGCAGGATAAGATGTATATTTTTGGATATGGCCAATATGGGAATTTATTTTACTTGACTATACATATTTATTGCAAGTCAAAGTATTTGGAACAATGATAGGGAAAACTGGTCAGAAAACAGAGATGTTCTACAATTTTAATCTTTACCCCATTGGAAATAATTTGAATTTATGTTTTTATTTTATTGTTAGTATTTTTACTTCACCAATAACCAAAATTATAAACAATATAATTATAACATTAAAATGAAGAAATCCCTTTAGCCAAAATAATTTTTAGGTAAATTGTTCCCAGCTCACTCCTTCACCTATAAAAGATCTTTTAGCATGGTCCAGAGGAAGCATAGTTTCAGGAAAAGAAATCTTAATTCACTAGAATGAATTAGCTATAAAATACAAACTCGGTAACTGTAAGAATCAACTTATTCAGTGGATCCATTTTAGATTGTCCCTTAATGTATTTAGCAATTATCTACCATGAGAGATTATAATTACAATTTAGTTAGATGGCTATAGAACATTATGTATGCACATAATATTATATGTATAGCTATAGAACATTACATATATATTGTATATATTATATAGTCATATATAAAATATATAGTTATAGAACATTCTATTTCAAATCAACTGTTGCTAAACTTCTTTAAGAAATAACAGGTCCTATTGTTGATGTTCTACAAATAATCATCCTGATCAAAAGCAATATGATCCTATAATTCACAAAAAGGAAGATATTTGTCTTCTTGTTTGCTATTGTAGGAAGATCTGAATTCAAATCACCTATTAGTTTTCCAGTAATTTTGGATAAATAGAATATAAGTAAGTAAACAAGCATTTATTAAGCATCTACTGAGGTACTATGTGCCTAGTACTTTACAAATATTATCTCACAACAGCCCCCTGAGGTAGGTGCTATTATTATCCCTATTTTACACTTAAGGAAACCAAGCAAGCAAAGATTAAATTAATTGCCCCAGGGAACACAGTTCCTATGAGTTTGAGGTCACATTTGAATTCTGATCTTCCTGATTCCAGGTCCAGAATTGTATCTACTGTACAACCTAGCAGCTTTTACAAAGAAGTTAAAACACTGTCCTGTTTGAAACTTGGCAAGATCAAATTACATTTTTCCTACATAAGAATCCTCTTTCCTTGGATTTTTAGCAATAGTGTTATGGCTAGGTTTCCCAAAAAACGCTTATCTGTGACTATATTGAGGGTGTATGGTTTGGTTCCTAAAAAAGCAGACTCGAGTTTGAGATTAGGTTGATATTGATTGTGTTTTATTGTGTTAATTAGAAATTTTCTAAGGAGATGTGCCTGCCTTAGCTCTGGAAAAGGCTTGTAATACACATAGTAAGAATATGTCACCAAACTGTGAAACAATGATTAAGCATGCAAATAAAGTCTTTTTTTTTTTTAGGCAATCAGGGTTAAGTGACTTGCCCAGGTCAAACAGCTAGTAAGTATCTGAGGCCAAATTTGAACTCAGGTCCTCCTGACTACAGGGCCAGCACTCTATTCACTGTGCCACCTAGCTGCCCCATAAATAAATTCTTGAGAGGAATGTCTTGTAGTGGGTAGAGATGGCCAGTGAGGAAGACCTGAGTTTAACTCCTGCCTCTGACACATACTGGCCTACCTGAAAATGGGGTGAGGGGGAGACTAAAATAATAACAATTAGTGAACAACTTATGAACTTGCTCATGTCAGCTCCTTGACACTAAAAATAACACAGTAGCAGCTTTGGGTAAGGGTGTTATGAAAAAATCCTAAATGCAAGCACCTAGATGTACACACACAAGGGAGCAGAAAGTTCTATGAAAACCAAATGTTCTGGATTGTTTCCAACTCAGATTCAGGTAACCTTTTAAAAATAAATAAATTCAGGCATGTCTGTTTATAAGGATTTGTGTCTAATTGGAGGGAGAAAAAATGCCAGACCATGGGATCTCTCCAGAACAATCACTTGAGATTGCAACTAGCATGTAGGCAACAGGGGCTAGCCAGATAATTAAGGAAGGAAGGCATCATAGGGGAAAAAATAAGACAGAAAAGGTATGATGCCACAAGGAAGAGAGATGATACACAATTAACCTTTCTAACAATTAACTGTGGTTCATCAAGTAAATTCCTTTCACAGAAAGGACAAGAACTATACCATGACATTTTCTCAAATATTATTTACCTACTTGCAAACTATAAATTTTCCCCTCTTTTTTCTTAGAATCATAGAAAAGGATATATTTAGACCTGCTTCTCCCACGTTATCACCTTTCACAGTAATATTTTACTAAACGACTCCAAATTACCAATGGATTTCAGTAGGCTGGTTCTACCTTAGACCAGAAGTGTCAAATACAGCCTATGGGCTGCATACTGAAAGCAACATTACCAAGTGCAGCCAAACCAAATTAAAATATACTTGTGAAATACTAACAAAATGAATAAAAATGCAATAGAATGCTGATAGTATTAATATGTGATTTTTTTTTGCTTTTTTTTTTTGATGAGCAATTGGGGTTAAGTGACTTGCCCAGAGTCACACAGCTAGTAAGTGTCAAGTATCTGAGGCCAGATTTGAACTCAGATCCTCCTGACTCCAAGGGTGGAGCTGTATCTACTGTGCCACCTAGTTGCCCCGATATGTGATCTTCTAAGTCAATATGCAGCCTTGAGGAATCCTGATGTCTTATTTAGTGGCCCCTTGTTTCAATTTGGGTTTGATGCCCCTGCCTTAGACTATGTAAGCCTGATAAATACATTGGAATATTGAAGTGAATGTTGTACATGATACCTTCACCTAATGCAATTATATTGTAGAAGGACGAATGTAATATAAATGTTTGAGTTCAGAGCAATTTCACCCTCAAACAGACCTAGCCTTCGGCCTCAGATTCTACCTCCTCCTGTGAGCAAAGCTGAATGAATTGATGCTGCAGATTCTGTTCCCAGAATGACATAGTAGAAAAAAGGACGATCCAATCACAATTATGCCATTATTCAAAGGGTACCAACATTCCTCCTGGAATATCTGGGAGAATGCAGCTGAGTTATTCTCAGTTTCATGTGATTTTGTCTTTCTCATGCTGTGTCTCTTTTAGAATATGAGCTCTTTGAGACCAGGAACTGTCATGCTTTTCTATTTGTATCCCCAGCCTTTAGCAGAGTGCTTTGCACATAGCAAGAACCAAGTAAATATTGTTTTTCAGGCCTTCCTTCACTCAGCAGAAACTGTCCTCCCTGAGATTGTCAATGGTCTCTTAACTGATAGATCTTATGGTCTTTTCTCAGTCTTTATCCTTCTTGTCCTCACTGACACTGTTGACAAGCCTCTCCTCCTCAACGCTCACTATTCTATCTTGATTCTGCTCCCACTTCTCTGACCATTCCTTCTCAGTTTGATTTGCTAGATCATTATCCATATCCTTTCTACTAACAGACCGTATACCTCCATGGAAATTATGAGTTAGTGATAGCTCATGGTGGTATAATATTTTATCTGTGTCATCTCACTTGATCCACATGAAATTCCTAAGAGGTAGACAGTGCAAATCCTGTTACCATTTGGAATTTTTGCCTTCATACTTAGAAATTCTCATACTAGAGAATTTAAGAACAGATTTATGATATTATCAAGTGACACATCAGAGTGAGGAAAAGATAAAAAAAATTCTACCTTTTCAAGTTCAGGTGATTTTGCATAAGATAATTAGAAATATATCCAGGGAATACTATTATGATGTAAAAATGATGAAGTGGGTGGTTTCAGAAAAACCTGGGAAGACATAAACTAATCCAAAGGGAAGTGAGCAGAATCAGGAGAACATTGTACACCGTAGCAGCAATATTGTAATGATAATCAACTTGAAAAACTTTGCTACTTTGATCAATACAATGATCCAAAATAATTCCAAAGGACTCATGATGAAAAATGCTATTTCCAGAGAGAGAACTGATAGACTCAGTGCTAATTGAAGCACACTTTTTTCACTACTTTTATTTTTCTTGCTTTTTTCTGCAACATGGCTAATATGAACGTATGTTTTGTATGACTTTACATGCATGATGGGTATCATATTGCTGGCCTTCACAGTGGGTGGGGAAAGGCTAGAGGCAGGGAGAATTTCGGAACTTAAAATTTTAAAGTGAATTTAAAACAAAAAATTAAATTAAAAACATAAGCTCAAGGAAGGAGAGACTTGATTTTCAAAAATGTCAGATGTTTGTGGTTAGGACATCATATCGGACAAGTCACCAGGTACATTGGACCACTTTTCAACTTGCATGGCACCAAGAACAAACTACATGCTGATTTTCAGGTTTCTTTCCCTTTAATTTCTTGCAAATTTCATCTACTGTATTTGAAGTGCTTAATATAAACCACATAAGTGTTAGGGAATGTAGGTCCTCTGACTTCAAATCCATTCATTTGTCCACAATGCCACAATGTCCTATATTTTTGTTGTCAATAAGTTCCTGGAAAGCTATGCCTTACTCCCTAAGTTGGACAATGTTTGTCTTCTTAGATTTTCTACAATCACAATAGAACAGGCTAGAAACAGAAACTTATTCATGAACAAAGAGCAGAAAGCTCAATTTTCCAAGGGCAAAATAACCAATTAACAAACATGTATTAAGATCTAATATGTATTAGATGATAGCTATATATGTATACATGATAAGTATACAGGTAGACATGGGGGAGCTAGGTGGCACAGTGAATAGAGTGCTGGACCTAGAGTCAGGAAGATTTATCTATTTGAGTTCAAATCTGGCCTTCCATGCTTACTAGCTGTGTGACCCTGGGCAAGTCACTTAACCCTGTTTGCCTCAGTTTCTTCATCTGTAAAATGAGCTGGAGAAGGAAATGACAAAGCACTCCAGAATCTTTACCAAGAAAACCCCAAATGAGATCATGAAGGGTCAGATGGGACTGAAAACAACTGAACAACAATACAAAGACAAAAATGAAACAGTACCTGCCCCAAAAAGTTTACCTTTCTGGACAGGGGAAGGTAGCTAAATCATGGAAATAATTGATAAATGGAACTGAATTAGAAAACCTCAAGACAAAGGAATAAAAGAAGGTGTCAAGGGATTAGAAAATAAACAACTCGTATTCCCAGTATTGGGCCCACTTGGGAAATTCTTACTGCAAATTGCAGATCCCTTCTAGCATTCTCATTTCTTCCACCACACCCAAGAAAAAAAGAAAAGACAAGGTACTCTCCTCTGTCCATCTCTTTCCTCTCCCTGTATCAGAAATGTGACTTAGGGGAAAAGAGAAGGCTTATCTCCCTCTTCCTTCTCTTCCCATTACAATGGCCAACTGATCACTGCCATTAACCTAGAAGTTATGTGTTACTCCCCTCTCTTGCCCCCAGCTAAAGCACTTCCAATTGGGAATAGCATGAGAGTTGGGTTGGTTTTTTTTTTTTGCCAAATGGTAAGTCTTCTTGTCTAGCAGAAGAGTAGTTTTTCCATCAAAAAGTGCTTGGAACAGAATAGGCACATAATAACATTTTTAAAATTGAATTCACTTATGTATTTAAATTTTGCTTCTTATCGCCTGTCTTTCTGTCAGTCATTTAACAAATATTTTTAAAGTGCCTACTCTATGTCAGGCACTGTGCTTAGTTCCAAGCATACAAAGAAAAGCAAAAGACAGCTCTTGCCCTCAAGGAGCTCACAGTCTAATGGAGGAGACAACTAGGTACAAGCTCTACAGCAAGCTATACACAGGGTAAATTGGAGATAATCAGTGTGGGATTGGGGTGAGAAAGAGAAAGAGAGAGGAAGAGGATAAGAGAGGGTGGAGGGGAGGTATGGAGAGAGAGAGAGAGAGAGAGAGAGAGAGAGAGAGAGAAAGAGAGAGACAGAGAGACAGACAGAGAGACAGAGACAGAGAGAGGGAAGGAGAAGGAGAGGGAAAAAGAGGGAAGCAGGGAAACAGATTGTGACTTAACTTTGTGACTCACGGTAAACAAACCAGTGGAAACACTCTGAGCCTCAAAGAGCATGGCACTTTGGGTTTTGGTTTGGTTTGGTATTTAGGGAGGAAAATGCATTTTACCTTGTAGAATGAATCAGTTTAGTATATAATTATATTTACATATATCTATTTTTCTATATGTATATCCATATGCAAAAATACATATAGATGACATGAATAGCCAGGTAGACCTATTGGGCCACTCTCATAAAACCCCCTCATTATCCTGAGTGTTTTCAAAACACTGTGCTCTTTATTCATTCCCTGTGTCCTTATTTACATATGTTTGGTTTGTGTGGGCATTCGGATTCTAAGAGGATATTATCAACTTCACTAGTAAATATTTTTAGCCTTCTCAGTGTAGAACTCCTTGTTCACAACATCTTATTTGTGAACTCAGGACCATGATTATTGCTAACAAGTAGCTTTTACAAACATCTGCTTTGAGGAATGGGAACTGGGGAGGAGGGTGATCCAAAGGAAGAAAAGAGGCATTAAAATAAATATTGACGATGGGACTTACACTCCTCTATGTATATTCATTTAGGACCTGGTGAATTAGACCTTTTAATCTGCCACACAGCTAAAAGTCCTCTGTGGCCCCTGCCAGCACTATGACTTTCTACTTTTCTGTACCCAACATCAAGCAGACTCTCCTGGCCTCACCACTGCTAGAAATTAAAGTCACCTTCTACCTACTCTGCATGTATCTTGTATATACCTATTTCGTACATACTTATTTATTTACATATGATCTCCCTCATTAGAATAAGTTCCTTCATGGTAAGGATTCCTTTTTTCTTTATCCTTTCATCTCCCAAACTTAGCACAGTACTAGGCACATTGTAAGCACTTAAAAATGCTTATTATTGGGGCAGCTAGATGGCGAAGTGGATAGAGCTCTGGCCTTGGAGTCAGGAGGAGCTGAGTTCAAATCCCAAGTCAGACACTTGACACTTAATAGCTGTGTGACCCTGAGCAACTCACTGAACCCCGATTGCCTTGCCAAAAACAAAATGCTTATTATTAGATAGATTTAATAATTGGTGATTGGCTAATTGATGAGCCTCCAATCCCCTCACCTTTCTCCTCTAGATCTATTACAGCTTATAATTATGCCTATTGTATAGACTCTCATTCTGCCCCTGGGTAGTCAGGGTGAAAGAATGATGGATTTAGAGTCCAAGGAATTAGTCTTAAATCCTAGCTATGTGAATTTGGACAAGTCACATGACCTCTCTGGGTCTCAGTTTCTTCATCTTTAAAATAAGAGGGTTGGATTAGGTGACCTCCAAGGTTCCTTCCAGCTATAAATCAGTGATCCAGTTGACTGACTGACTGACCTATGACCCCCATGGATTCAAACAACCTACCTAGATGATCTTTTTTGGTTCTAAAATTGTATGGTTAAATATCACATCCATTTTTTTAAGCTCAGGTAACAATATATAAAGGAAATGTAAAGGGAAAACTGTAAGCATCTTAAAAGGAAGATGAACTTTCGGGCTTGAGACTCAGATGTTAGATAATAGTATGACTTTAGGTAATACAAATGTAAATATACACGTCTCTTCTCTGATTGTCCCCGATTTTTCTTCCTCCCCAGACTTTCTGTGCCAGTGAATTAAATGCCTAGAGGCTTAATAATGGGTGCTACATAAACAAATGTGGAACAGATTTCTGTGTAATATCTTCTATATTATTTAGCATTTCATATTTCTAAAGTGCTACTCAGTAATTTTATGAGCCAATCTAATGCAGCACTTGGTAAATCAGAGCTTGAAATGCTTATGTTGGGGGACAGTGTCAATGGGCCGATGAAAGTCAAATGCACACCCTGGGGATTGGAAATGATGGGCTGGAATGTGACACAAGTATACCAATAATGAATTTTCTAGAATATAGCAACCTGAGGCAAGGAATCAGGACCTGTGCAGACTGAGTTAATAATCCTAGAAAAGTCATATCAGTTGTAGGTCTCAGATTGTTTATAAAAATTATTGCTACCATATTTTGTCAAGAATTTTCAGTCTGTTATAATATGATAAATGAATTTGCTGAACATTTCTGTTATCACTAATGGTAATAAAACAACGATATTGGTTTGCATTTGAAAGCATTAAATTATTTCCTATTACACATTGGTTTATTGGGCAGAATGAGAAAAGATATGTTGGTGTATTTGGATAGGAACTAAACTAAAATCACAAAAATAAATGCATGTTCAAATTTACATTGACTTCCACACTATGAATTGTGTATAAAACCAGAGAAGTAAGAATGATACAGCTTTATTTATCAGCTGATTTGTTGTAGATCATGTCATTGTTTCTTTAGCTTAAGAAAATTCAAGTGCCAACAATTCCATTTTTTTAAAGATTATGTTAGGTGGCACAGTGGATGGAGTGCCAGGCCTAGAGTCAGGAAGACTCATCTTCCTAAATTCAAATCTGCCCTCAGACACTTATTAGCTGTATGACCCTGGGTGAGTAACTTAATCTTGTTTGCCTCAGTTTCCTCATATATAAAATGAGCTGGAGAAGGAAATGGCAAACCACTCCAATATCTTTTCCAAGAAAACCCCAGTTAGGGTTAGGAAGAGTTGGACATGACTGAAAAATGACTGAACTGAACTATAAATCTCTATGGTGTTTCAGAGACACCAAAACTCTTTCATACATACTAACTAATTTGATCCTCCTATCAACCTTCAAGGTGAACAGGACAGGTATTATTAATCCTGGGATCATAGAGTTGGAACTGAAAGGTACTTTAGAATTAGGTAGGTGTCACAGTGGTTAGAGCACAAAACCTAGGCTCAGAAGTTCAAGTCTGGCCTTACTAGCTCTTCAACCCTTGGCAAGTCACTTAACTTCGGTTTTCACATCTATAAAATAGCAATAATTATAGCACCTACTTCCTAAAGTTGCTGAGAGGGTCAAATGAGATAATAATTGGCACTTAATAAGCACTGTTAGTTGTTATTATTATTACCATCATCATCTAGTCCAGTAGTGTGAAAGGGGCCACTAACCTGTATCCCTGCAGGCTGCATATTGACTTAATTTTAAAATGTAATGTTACCTATACTTAATTGTATTTTTATTTATTTTTAAAATATTTCCCAATTACATTTTAATCTGGTTTGGGTCACACTTGGGAGTGTGGTGAGTCACATATTTGACACCTGTGGCATAGTCCAAAGCCCCCCCCCATTTTATAAATGAGGAAACTGAAGCTCAGAGTGGGTAAGCAGCTTTCCCAGAGGTCACCTAACTAGTAAACAGCTGGACAGCAATCCCAATCCAGGTCCCATGCCTCTAAGACCACTTTCCCTTGCATTGTGTTCCCTTTATTAACCCCATTGTACAGCTGAGGAAGCCAAGTCTCAGACACATTAAGTGACTTATAATTCTAGGTCCAAATGACATCACATGCCATGAGTATATGAGGTAGAGCTAGGATTCTAACTCAAACTATGCAGCTCCAAGGCCCGTGGGGTTTTTTTCTTCCATTCAACCTATACTAAATTGCCCATTAATTCAAGGCATCTGGAGTAGACTGGCCTTTTCCCCCCACTATTCTGTCTTCAGAAGAGGAAAGCAGAAGTGTTTTCCAGAAATGCTGCTGTTTCCTTGTTTTCTGCTTATAAATGAATGTGAGACTAAAAATGAATTATCTAAAATAGCATCTGTGAGAGTTAATAGCTACTGTGGGTGGGCCATATGATAAATCTACCATCACTCCCTGTGATATTTATAATTAATACTTTCTCTTTCTTAGCCAGACAATACTTGGGTTTCTAAATAGAGAAATGAGGAATGTGTCTTTACCCAGAGATATTGTTATGCTTTCTGCCTTGCAAATTTAGATTTATGAGAAAAAAAAAGAAAAGTATTTCCTGTCAGCTTCCATTTTTCTACTGACCCTTAGACTCAACTCTGTTGCCTCCTCTAAGTTAAGTAAATGCTCGACTGGTCTGAGACTACTTGAATTAACCAATAGATAGCAAAATAAAATTTTTCGGTACAGATCCAATTTAGGAGTTTGATTTCCTGTTGGGTTTCTTAAAAACCTCAAGTGTTGGATTGGACTGAAATCATTCCCTTTGAGCTATTCCCAAGCCTGTTGTTTCACCAGAGTAAATCATTGTATAGATAGTGTCAGTCCCCTTTTCAATTGGCTCCATATTGCATCCATAAACTCCTTTGTTTGGTATGTAAAGTCCTTCTCACTGGCCCAGAGTGCTTTCCTAGGCTTATTACACATTATCCCTCCTCACGTATCATGTGTTTCAGCCAAACTGACCTTACTGATCCCTATATATGACGTTCCATTTCCTAGCTCCATAATGCAATGGTCTTCCTCATCACCTCTGACTCTTAGACTTTCTAGCTTCCTTCAGATTCCTGCTCAAATGGTATCTCTTACAAGAGGTCTTTTTAGATGCCCCAGTTGTTGGTGCTCCTCCACTTTCTATTTACTTTGGATATGTTTATTTTTACCTAGCTATCTATCCTCTAGCTATCCATCTGCTCATCTAATCTTTCTATCTAAGTATACAATCTCTCTACCTAGCCATCTACTTGTCTATTGATAGATGGAGATATAAATGTCCATCTAAATATATTATCCCCCAATGGAATATAAGCTTCTTGAGGGCAAATACTATTTTGTATTGTCTCTTTATCCCTAGCTTCTAGTATAGTGCTTGGTACAGGTAGGAGATTAATTGAAGGAAGGAAGGAAGGAGGGAGGGAGGGAGGTAAGAAGGAGAAAAGGAGGGAAGAAGAAAAAGAAGGGACCCTGAAACCAGCTGTGGTCATAGAGTTCCATTGCTGATCTTTCTAGTAATTCCATTTTCCTCAAGCAATAAGCATAAATGTTTTAAACACAAATCCCATATTATTCCTCCATGATGATATTCTCTGCTCAGCATACTGCTATCAAGGCACAAGCTGATGGAAGGGTTGGCATACGGTACTTATAAACAGTAAATTCAGCTATTCTAACATTATCAAACCTGAGGAGCCATGATGTGCTGGCAGTATAGCAGACATCAGGTAGAAGTAAGGAAGACTTAGGCTCAGGTAAAGAAATGCCCACTCAGATACTAACTTAGCTGTATAACTCTGAGCATATCACTTAACCTCTTTGTATTTCTGCTTTCCCAACTATAAAATGGGGTTATGGCTCTCCATTTTGCAATAACTTCTGAAGTCCCTTCTAGATCTAAAGCTAGAGGCCTTTCTCATCTTATTATTTTTGCCTCTAAAGACACAAAGGGAAATTTCTCCATTTGAAAGGCATAGCCCCCTCCTGATTCCCCAAGCTCTCTGCTGTGATGAGTACATTCTATCCAGGCCTAGGAGAGAAACAAGGATAACATTCTGGGCACAGAGAGATTTTTCAGGCAGGACAGCCTCAATACGGAATGTTCCCCTTTCCCTGAGTGGTTTTGCCAGAAAGAATGGCATCCTTACTTCATACCAAATTAAAAACCAGATGCCATCCTGCTAATATTCTGCCCTGCCACATGAATGTCATCTGCTGCCTGTGTTTATCAATCACAAAATGAAAAATATTTTTTTTCAATATATTTGATTTAGTTATCCAATTCTGTTCTCATTAATTTTTATTAGCCCCTTTCCAGAATATAATTTTTGGATTTTATTTTGAATGTCCTCAGTAAGTGTTTTATAGCTCAGGAAAATACTGCAATCTGGCTGTAGGAATCTTTTTTCAAATAACTTGGCAATGCTCATGAGATGCAATTACAGATCTATGTAGGGGGAAAAAAAACCCACCAGATCTGTAAGCATGAAACTGATGCCTGAATGAATATTATCAAATGTAAGTCATGCCTGTCAAAAGTTATGTTCTCATGCCCAGTGGATGCAAAAAAAGCAGTGAAGTATCTCAGTACTTCAGTGGATTTATGATCTCACTGTTGTGGATATTCTATCCAATAGTACAGATTGTGACCTTGACTTGTCATCCTATTTGACTCTAGTTCATGTCCTCTCAGAAATCCTCCACAGATGTTCACTCCTTATGAAGAGGCCTTTCAGCTAGATCTCTTGACATTGCATAGATACCAACAGATTAGCTTGTGAGTTGTCCATAAGTGATTGGTTGTCCATTGGTGATCAATTGTCCATCAATTATCCTCTTTCCGTAAGAACAGCTCACCTAATTATCTACAGTCATGCAGTTCTTTGATGATTTTCTTTCCTCTTATGCAGCTTTTTATTGGTAACATGTTGCCATCTACTCGTGCCCACCATGCACCTCTCCTTTGCCCTTTGGATGACCCTCAACAGTTCTTAAGAAACTTACTATTTCATGATTCATGGCCCTGTGGCATCACTGGAAGACTATGGATATTAAAAAGATGGTCCTTTGTTTCAGGGAAATGCTTGGAGTCGTTTAAAATATTACAATTCCCAATGCAATCCAGCCCGCTCTCCCCACCCCCTCTTCTCCTCTTGTTCAATCCTGGGCCCTGGGCCCAGATCATTTTCTGAGTCCTGTCAGTTCAATAGGAAAGCAAATACATCAATGCTGTACCAAAATAAATGGGTGCATCCTAGTGGTCCTAATACTTCAATTTCTTCCCTTCAATCTCAACTGAAGAATCTGATGCTAAATAATTTTATGATTATGTATTTTGTTTGGAAATTTTATTCTGGGAATAATAGCACTCTTCTTCCTTAGAACTGGTACAATGGTTGGATGAAGGGATTCAATTAACCAAAAAAAAAAAAAAAGGCTGATTGCAGAGGCAGCTTGTTATAATGGCAAGTTAAATTGGACTGGAAGTTAAGGAAACCTGTGTTCTCATGGAGATCCTCTCTTCCTTTAAGATGCAGCTCAGGCACCATCTTCTGAATGAAGCCTTTGCTGATTCCCCTAAATGCTAGTGCCTTCCATCTCAGACAACTTTGTATTTGACTATTTTATATATGTTTGCATATAAAAACTTAATAAACTTTACATTTATGCTACACATATTTTTATATGTGCTTTTAATCTCCATTGAAATGTAAGTTCTCTTCTGGCAAGGATTGTTTCATTCTTGGTACCTGTATCCACAATGCCTCACACAGTGATTGACTAGTGGTGGGCACTAGCAAGTGGCTGTTGATTAATTGATTGATTGATAGTCTTGACGCTACCACTAATTATCTGTCACAGTGAGTGAGTTGCCTAATTTGTTTTGTGTTTCAGGTATCTGATAGTGAAATGTGGGAGATGGACTAGGCACGGTCTGAGTTACTTTTCAGGTCTATAATTCTATGTAACTTGCCCATGCCCTGGCAATGATATTTATATAGGATTTTATTACAATCAATCAACAACAACAATAATAATAGCTAGCATTTATATAGTGTTTTAAAGTTTGCAAAGCACTTTACAAATACTTCTTTATTTTATCTTCAATACAACCCTGAGAGGTAGGTACTATTATTATTTAGGTGACTTGCCCAGGGTCACATAGAACTAGTAAGAGTCTGAGGCTATCTTTGAACTCAGGTCTTCCTGACTCCAATGCTTCAGTGTTCTATGCACTGGGACACGTTGCTGTACTTACTATGTACCAGGTGCTGTTATAGTTTGAGGAATACAAATAAAAAGGAAAAGCTGTTTAAAAACCACTGAGGTAGGCAGAGCAAGTATTAACAGCTCCCTTCAACAGATGAAGAAACTGAGGCTTTTTGCAGTCAGCAGATAAGAGAATCCCAATTGTACATAAAAAACTGAAACCTTATTTCTTCCATGTTATTTACTGATACTCAAGGCTGTAAACAGGATCAAATGGTTCATGTGAATGACTAAGCACCCTGCATCTAGAACTCCCTATTGACATCGTGTCAGCAATTTGGTTCAGTGAAAAGAGCATGTGAACTGGGAGTCAGAGAAAATTCAGTTTGAATCCCATCTGGCCTACTCACTCCCCAAGGAACCTTGAGTAAGCCCCTTCATGTCTTTGGACCTGAGTTATCTTAAATACAAAATTAGGGCATTGGACTAGATGATCTCTTGGGTACCTTCCAACTCTAAATTTATGAATGTTTCATTGCCTAACTTTTTGACATACAAAGTAAAGGAGGAAATTGAGGCAATTGTGTGGATAGTTTAACAACCCTCCCCCCACACTTAGTGTTAACTGAATGAATGAAGTAACAGAAGCAAAATATTTTCAGCTTAAATTATACAGATAATTACCTTCCATTCTCTACTTCATTTTTCACATATAAATAAACATCCTCTATGTTCCTCAGATTTTTCCATGTGTAAAACATGACTCTATGTGGTAACATTTGTATGCTGGGTGTCTTGAAATTCTCAAGGAGAAATTGCTGCATAAATATAAATAAAGCATCTTGGGGTTCCAAGCAAGTTCTCAATCTGAAAGCCTGACAAAGTTTTCCCATCCCCTTAGCCAAGTCATGTATCTGAGTTCTGTGTATCACTCTTAAGTCATTGGGAGAGTACATATCTCTCTTAAGTTCTTTCATCTCTAACTGATTTAGCGCTGTGCTTAGAGAACATTAAAAAGTTCTACTCTTTCCAAAAAGCATGTTAGTGTTAGTTGCCAAGAAGTTTTTGATTGCACTTAAGGCCTGAGTCTCTACTACCTGTCTATCCAAGAATGCCAAAGGCAATTTATTTAATTATTTAGGGCTCTAAAGGTTGTTTTCAAATGCTATTGTTTTCATTATTGCTATCTCAGCCCTTGAGAGATCCACCTATCTCTTGGACTGCTTTTTCATGACATAAAACTTTAAAGTTATTTGACTCTTCAGTCCAGTGCCCGTACTCATACCCAGAAACTTTCATCTTCCACTTTTTTAAGATTTCTTCTGAATAAGACTCCCTTCACTCAAGTACCTACCTCCATATTGGTCTTCTTGTCAAAAGTAGAAGTTCAAGTTGAACTGGTCATTTCCTTCTGAGAAACTATTGTCAACCTTGGCAGAGTTTGTAGAGAAGTATTTTGAAGATGAGAATTCATTTGACTTTTGGCTTTCTCCTATGACTTTCCTTTTCCCATCCTCCCAAACTATCTTGTTCTATGACCTTGTTCTTTAGCTATGTGGCATAGAGGGAAGAAATTTGGATTTCAAATCAAAAGAACTCTCAATTCTGTCAATTTACCAGCTGTCTAATCTTGGGCAGATCCCTTATTCCCTCCATTTTAGTCTCACTTTCCTCTTCTGTAAAATGAAAATAACAATCTTTGCGTGCTATTGGCAGCTTTGTTGTGAGAATAAGATGATATAATGTAGATTAAATATTTTGTAACTTCTCTACACTCTACAACTTTCTTTCCTTCTTTGCAGAGGTGGGAGACTATGGGAGTGCAATATGAAAAATCTTGTGGATTTGAATTTGTTCTCCTTATGCTTCTCTTCTCTGACACTGGAGAAAATGCTGATGGGGAGCTGGGCAGAGGGGAGAAAATGAAGCAGGGAGGAAGAAAAATTCCAAATAATCCACAGACTGAATAATTAGCTCCTGAAAAATTGAGAATTGCTTGAATTTATTTAAAGATTCCTTGCATTATCATTAGTACTGTTCATTCCTGCGATCGAATTGAGGTTGGAGAAGAGTCAGTCAGTCAACCGGCATTTGCCAAATACTTATTATGTACCAAGCCCTGAGGATACAAAGAAAGGCTAAAACATGGCTCCTGCCTTCAAGGAGCTCATACTCTAATGGGGGAAACAGTATATAAACATCTATGTATTGTATGAAAGATACATCCAAGGTAAATGGGAAGTTATCTCAGAGGGAAGATTCTAGCAGTGGGAAATGGGGGTGGAGGGAAAGACCAAGAAAGGCACCTGAGATAAAATGGGCTATGCTGCATTTTCTCTAGTCATTCTACTAAAACATTCACAAAAAAACAAGAAGCAAATGTCTATGATCTAGCACAATTTCTTTTTAATTGAAGCAGGCTTTTTCCCCAAGGAAAGATCATGCCACTGAAACATTTTTCCCCCTGACATTTCCTTTTAGGAAATTGGAGCTGCCTATCATAAATAATAAATGTCTTGTTTTATACTTGCATTTGTCTCCCCCCATCCCCACCAAATTTGGGGAAGTTTCTTTTCAGACTGATTGCCTTGCTTGTCTCTGATAGTCTACACAATCCCCTCACTTACAACAGTTTGCACAGCCCCCAAACTTTCAAGTAGAACATCCCTGGCATGTAGCTAATGAGATTTTTCTTCATATTAAGCCCTCAGAAAAGGGCAATATCATTTTCACATTCAGAAATATGTCCATGTTGAAAGGTACTGCACAGACTCAGAAAGGTCACCAGTTTTCTCTGAAAAAAAGTTGTTCAAGAGTGGGGTGAAATCTAATTGGGGGAGAAAAAAACAGTTTCAAAATGAAAGAGGGCAAATGGATTTTTACTCATCTCTTTAAACCAAATGCACTCAATGTTTGTCTGCTAATGAGACCATAAAAACTAGTTTTCATCTTCAGGCTCCTATAAGCTAGAGATGCTGTGAAGTAATTTTGACTAGATACATTTTCCTCTATCCTATTATTTTAAAATTTGTATTTAATCATCTTTTGTCATGCGTATACTTTAGAGCTCAAGTCATCTTGCCATGTACCTAACTAATCCTTTAAGTATTCCAGTAAAACATGTAATATTGTTACCAATTTTAAATCTGAGGAAATAGATTAAATTGCTTGTCAAAGGTCACTCAATTAGATTATGGTGTTGTCAAGGGAAAACAAATTCAAGACTCTAGCAAAAACCCTGGTACTTCTTCAAATACATTGAAAACAAGCATATAACAGAATCACAGAATTTTATAGCTTGAAGAAACCTCAGCAACCATCCAGTCCAACCTATTCCGGAAAAGAAATTGCCATCATAACATATCTAACAAGTCCCCATCCAGCCTCTGCGTGAAGACTTTCAGTGAAAAGGAATACACACACACACACACACACACACACACACACACACACACACACACACACACACACATATATATACCCCACTCAAGGAAGCCCATTCTCATTTTGGACAGTTCTGATTATCAATACCTTTTTCCTGGCATCAAGGCTAAACCTTCCTTCTTGCAACTTGTACCTATTGCTCTTGGATCTCCCCTTCAGGATTAAAAAGAAAAAATACATCATTCTTTTTCTACATAGCAAACTTTCAAATATTTGGAGACCTGCTAGCATGTCCCCCTAAATCTTCTCTAAGCTAAACATGCCCAATCCTTCATCTGATCTTCAAGACATGATATGAGCTCAAAGCCTTTCACTATGCCTGTTGTCCTCTAGACACTCTCCAGTTTACCAATGCCCTTCTTATACTGTGGTATTCCCTATCTGTTTTGATGAAGGCAGAGTATTGAGGAACTATCCTCCCTATTCTTGGAAGCTGTACCTTTCTTAATGCCTCTTTAGATCATATTACCTCTTTTGGCTGCCACATCATGCTTCCAACTCACATTGAGCTTGAAGACCATTAAAACCTCCCACATGTTTTATAGACAAATATCTCTCTAACCACGCCTCCCCCATTTTGGATTTATGAAGCTTAGTGTTTGAACCCAAGTCCAAAACTTAGGTTTGTTTTCATTATACAACTTTATTATGTTCAATTCAACCCAATGTTCTCCTCTATTAATATTTTTGGACAATGACTCTGTCATCCATTGTGTTGGCTATCCCTCCTAGCTTTGTGCTATCTTCAAATTCAATTATCATGATGTCTATATCTTTATTGAAGTCATTATTGAAAATGTTAAACAGCACAGGGCCAAGTAGAGATCCCTAGGAGGCTTCTCAAGTGACCTCTTGCTATGTTGACATTGAATCATTATTGATTATTCTTTGAGTAATCAGCCATTCAACCAGTACCTATTTCATCCACATCCCTCCATCTTCTCCTCAAGGATAGTTTAACATGCACAAGAATAATACACTATCACCAGGTAGGATTTATACCAGGAATGCAGGGTTAGTTCAATATTAGGAAAACTATCAGCATCATTGAGCATATCAACACCAAAACCAACAGAAACCACATGATCACCTCAATAGATGCAGAAAAAGCTTTTGATAAAATACAACACCCATTCCTATCAAAAACACTAGAAAGCATAGGTATAAATGGAGTCTTCCTCAAAATAATAAATAGCATCTATCTAAAACCTTCAGCAAGCATTATATGTAATGGGGACAAGCTAGAAGCATTTCCAATAAGATGGGGGGTGAAACAAGGATGTCCATTATCACCACTGTTATTCAATATTGTACTGGAAACCTTAGCTTTAGCAATAAGAGAAGAAAAAGAAATTGAAGGCATTAGAATACGCAAAGAAGAAACAAAGCTATCACTCTTTGCAGATGACATGATGATATACTTAGAGAATCCTAGAGAATCAAGTAAAAAACTACTTGAAATAATTAACAACTTTAGCAAAGTTGCAGGCTATAAAATAAACCCACATAAATCATCAGCATTTCTATATATTACCAACAAAGCCCAACAGCAAGAGATAGAAAGAGAAATCCCATTTAAACTTACTGTAGACATTATAAAATATTTAGGAGTCTACCTCCGAAACAAACCCAGGAACTCTATGAACACAATTACAAAACACTTTTCACACAAATAAAATCAGATCTAAATAATTGGAAAAACATCAGTTGCTCATGGGTAGGCCGAGCTAATATAATAAAAATGACAATCCTACCTAAGCTAATTTACTTATTCAGTGCCATACCAATCAAACTACCAAAAATTATTTTATAGAGTTAGAAAAAATAATAACAAGATTCATTTGGAAAAACAAAAGGTCCAGAATATCAAAGGAACTAATGAAAAGAAATGCAGGGAAGGTGGCCTAGCAATTCCAGATCTTAAATTGTATTATAAAGCAGCAATCATCAAAACTGCTTGGTACTGGCTAAGAAATAGGGAGGTGGATCAGTGGAATAGGTTAAATATGCAAGACACAGTAGTCAATGACTATAGTAATCTATTATTTGATAAACCCAAAGACCCCAGCTTCTGGGATAAGAACCCACTCTTTGAAAAAAACTGCTGGGAAAACTGGAAAAGAGTATGGCAGAAACTAGGCATAGACCCAAATCTCACACCATATACCAAAATAAAGTCAAAATGGGTTCATGACTTAGATATAAAGGCTGATACCATAAGTAAACTGGGAGAACAAGGAATAGTTTACCTATCAGATCTATGGAGAACAGAAGAATTCATGACCAAACAGGAGATAGAGAACATTATGAAAAGCAAAATGGATAATTTTGATTACATTAAATTGAAAAGTTTTTGCACAAACAAAGCCAATGCAACTAAGATTAGAAGGAAGGTAGAAAATTGGGAAAGAATTTTTACAACCAGTCTCTCTGATAAAGGCCTCATTTCTAAAATATATAGAGAATTAAGACAAATTTATAAGAACACAAGCCATTCCCCAATTGATAAATGGTCAAAGGATATGAACAGACAGTTCTCAGATGAAGAAATTAAAGCCATCTATAGTCATATGAAAAAATGCTCTAAATCGTTATTGATTAGAGAAATGCAAATCAAAACAACTCTGAGGTACCACATCACACCTATCAGATTGGCCAACATGACAAAACAGGAAAATGATAAATGTTGGAGAAGATGTGGGAAAATTGGAACACTAATACATTGTTGGTGGAGTTGTGAAATGATCCAACCATTTTGGAGAACAATTTGGAACTATGCCCAAAGGGCTACAAAAATGTGCATACCCTTTGATCCAGCAATAGCACTTCTAGGGCTATATCCCAAAGAGATCAAACAAATGGGGAAAGGACCCACATGTACAAAAATATTCATAGCAGCTCTTTTGGTGGTGGCAAAGAATTGGAAATTGAGAGGATGCCCATCAGTTGGGGAATGGCTGAGCAAGTTGTGGTATATGAACGTAATGGAATACTATTGTGCTATAAGAAATGATGAACAGGCTGACTTCAGAAAAACCTGGAAAGACTTATATGGTCTGATGCTGAGTGAAGTGAGCAGAACCAAGAGGACTTTGTACACAATAACAGCCACGTTATGCAATGACTAAGATTGTTAAACTGAACCCTTCTCAGCATTACGAGGATCTGGGACATCTCCAGAGGCCTCAGGATGGAGAATGCTGTCCACATTCAAAGAAAGAACTATGGAAGTTTGAATCGTTGTCACTTATTTTTACCTTCTGTTGAGTTTTGTTTCATCTTTCTGATGGTTCCTCCTATTGGTTTTAATTTTCACTTACAACTTCACTAATGTGAAAATATGTTTAATGGATATGTAAATGTAAAGCCTGTATCAGATTGTGCACCGTCTTGGGGAGGGTGGGGGGAGGAAGGAGGAGAAAAATTTTCAACTCAAAAGCATGTGGAAGTGATTGTTATAAATCAAAATAAATTAATAAAATTTTTAAAAAAAGAAAAGAAAAAAAGGATAGTTTGATATGTTATCAAATGTTTTGTTCAAATGTAGGTAAACTGTCTGCAGCATTCACTTGATCTACTAATTTATTAACTATCAAAAGAAGAAAATAAAATGTGTCTGATATGGCACTTTCTTGATGAAGCCATGCAAGTTCTTTGTGATCGCCACTTCCTTTTCTAGGTGACATTTGCCATAGCTTTTGTGTTGTTGTTCTAGAATTTTGCCAAGAATAAAAATCAATACTTATTAAATGCATACTCTTTTCTCTTCCTTGTTTTTAAAATCTGGACATTTGGCCTATTCCAGTTCTATGATAGCTCTCCTTTTTGTTGTGATATTTGAAATATCCCTAAAAGTGACTCAGCAATCATATTTACAGTTCTTCTGGTATGTAAGATTGTAGTTCATTGGGTTGGGGACTTGAACTCATCAAGGACAACTAATTGTACTCTCACTGTCTCTATATATCTCAGGAAAGAACCCCAGTTATCCAATATTTTCTGTTATTTCCAGTGCCAAAATCATTTCCTTGACTGAGAAATCTGTCTCCCAACTCCAGGCATTTTTACTGATTGCCTCATACCAGAAATGCTCTCTCTTCATCTCTGTCTCCCAGCTTTCCTAATCCCCTCCAACTTATGCTTTACATAGCTTATTTGTATATAATTGATTGTTTATTATCTCTCCCTTTAGACTGTGAGCTCCTTGAAAGCAGGGACTCTCTTTTGCATTTTTTTTGTCTCTTCTTTATGATTATCAAAGAAAACCGAGCAATGGTTATAACCACTGCTATGTGTTGCCTTGGGATCAGTGAGAATTCTCTGTTTTTCCTATGTGGCTCATGACAGATTGAATTAGACAATCAGACCACTGTATTATGGATCTTCAGGGTCTGGACCACTAAAGAACAACATTTTACAAGAACTTAAGTCTGTTTTATTTCTATAGATTTTAAGTTAGTCATTTTTATCCTGACACAGAAAAGGGACACATAAGTAACTCTTAAAATAATAAAAATAATAATACATAAAAGTATTGTGATTCCAAGCTTAAGAGCTACCTCTGCCAACACAAATTAGAACTCTCTAAATTATTTGTAGTCCTAGAAAAATAATGACTGAGTCTCAGAGGAAGTAACTTGGTTATGGTCACATATTATAAGAGAAAGAATTTGAACTGAGGTCTTTCTGGTTCCAGCACCTTAGTCACTACACCATAAGAGTCTCACTCTGCATTTATATTATTATAACCCTAAATGCTAGTTTGAAAAGTGAATATTATCAAAGGACAAGAATGTTATTAATATCCTTCTTTCAATGTCAATAGATTCCAGTTTCTAGGATCCAAGGAATAAATTTTCAGAGCATAGGTTTAGTGTTTTATGTGTTTACAAGTGAAAATAATGATAAATCAATACAGACTGAGAGTCTATATTTCCTAGCTCCTGTTTAAGAATTTTAAACATTAATTATTTAATAACCACATAAAATTCTCATTATGTCATCAGACTGCTCATCACCATCACTTCTAAGCAAATTTGAGGAGACAAATAAGTAGGAACCGATGTCTACCTTACAAGCACTTACTAACTCCATAACAGTAGGCAAGTTTCTAATCTCTCATCTTCAGATGTTTTCATCTGAAAAATAAAGATAATAATAGCACGTACTTCACAAGGTTGTTGGGAGGATTAAATAAGATTTGTGAAATGTTTTGCAAAACTTAAAGTGTTATATAAATGTCATCATAATTATTCTTATTCCCATTTCATAGTTGGGGAAAACTAAGGAAGAAAGATTAATTTATTTACCTAAGAACATGGCAGTTTAGTGACCATGCTTGGATGAAAAACTGATTTTAAGGTTAAATCACTTGACTAAAGTATTTTTTTAAAATCTCATTTCTTTATCTGGACCAACTATTAATACAAATAAACTGAGAGAATATCATTCACATATTGGTATTTCTTAACCATCCTTTACTTATTTGGATGTTAAATTCTTTAGATTTCTAAAACATATTTGATAATATAGTCAAGGCATTTTTGCACTCTGCATACAGTAAGCAGGCCCCATAGGGGTCTTAGAGATACAGTTTGGGGTCAGAGAGAATTTTATAATCAAGATCAAGCAGAGGATAGAGGAAACTTGAGTGCAGCCTTGAAGGCATTTCACTCAGATGTGTAACTGTAAAATCAAAATGGGTAACCAGTATTCATTAACCTGATAACCCCACAGTAGGCCATCTTCCATTCAGCTGCCAAAGTGATCTTCCTAAAGCACCAATAAGACCATATCACCCACACCCACACTCCTTAAATTCCAGTGGCTCCCTTTCACCCCCAGGATCAAATACAAAATCCTGTCTTTGGTGCTCAAAGCCTGTCATAACCTGGCCCCCCTACACATATTTCCAGTCTTCTCATACTTTACCCCCTCCATGTACTGTTTGATTCAGTGACACTGGCCTCCTTGCTGTTCTTCAAACAATATACTCCACCTCCCAGCTCCAGGCATTTTCTCTAGCTTCCCCATTGCTTGGAGTGGTTTACCTCCTGACTTCCTTAGCTTCCCTCAAATCCCAACTAAAATCTAGCCTTCTAAAGTCAGCTTTTCCCAATCCCTCTTAATTCTAGTGCCTTTCCTCTGTTAATTATTTCCTATTTGCCAGTATGTAATTTGTTTGTATGTGGTTGTTTTCTTGCTATGTCTCCATTGGATTATAAGCTTCTCAAGGACAGGGACTATTTTTACCCTTCAGTTTATAGCTAGTATTTAGTAAAGTGCCTGGCACATAGTAGGTCCTTAATAAATGCCTATTGATGGACTGGTTATTTTCCCTATTGTATCTGAGAACATAGTATCATAAAGAGAAGCAGAGTAGTATAATCACTATTAAGTCAATAAGACCTTGGCTAGGGTCCTGCCTTGGATACATATTGGCTGTATGAACCTGGGCAAGTCACTTAACCACTTGATAATCCAGGCAGTTTTCCAAGATTACAGTTAGGCCAATCTGCATTGGTCAAGGAGTTTACTCCACCAATGAAATCATAGATCCAAATCCCCTCCCCTAAAAATGAAGGTACTTAAAAACTCTAATAGACGCCTCCATCAAATACCATCTTCACTATGTTGGCATTCTTTTAAATGGCTTCAAATCAACTCAGGTATTGGGCTCACTTATTCATTCCTGCCCCTTCTAAGAGAAAGCATGATAGACTGAGTTAGAGATATTTAGCAAAATGATGAAATTTATTTTAATGGAGCAGCTACAGCCCTTAAAATCAAAATGCCATTCACTCTTCTTTATTAATTGCAGAATGATAATTATTTAAGAGTGACCCAAACATTAATGCAGCTTTCAATTCAATAATTTTCCAGCATTATGCAATAAAGTATATTACTAGGTTCAGTAACTTCAAAAATGAATTGGATATCCCATTGAAGCTGGGATACTTAGACCAGCGGTTTTCCAACTTTTGGAGATCCAAATCAGGATTGCCTTACACTTTTAAAAATTATCGAGGAACCCCATAAAGAGTTTTTGTTTGTGCTAATTACATCTATCAATATTTACTCTATTATAAATTTAAAATATCTTATTATTATGAAACTTTTTTATTTCAAAGACCCCCCCCAAAAAAAATTGTCTTGAGGACCCGCAGACCACACTTTGAGACCTATTAACTTAGACCACTAGATACACCAGTTCAATGACTTGAAATGAAAACTTTCTACGTGTTAGAATCCTACCTATGAAAAAGACATAATTCAGAAAGATCAGGGTTTTTTTTTAATAATGTAAACTGTTTGTATCAAATAGATTAACTGGCAAAATCCCTTTTGTCATTAGCTGGATGGCTGAATAAACTATTTTTCAGCATTTCTCAGACCTAGTCAGCACTTTTAAAAATCTTTTATTCTGAACATAAACATCTACATGGAAACTTTTTATGACCACTAATAGGGAGCTTCTTAAGCTAAGATAATTAGGCAAAATCAATGTGTTTCAAGATAAAAGCCAATCATCCACATGGTCAACAGAGGATTTATTCTTGTCAGGGACAATTTTTAGCTTGCATTTTGAGAGATACTGGATATGTGATCAGTGAGACAATTTAATAGCATGGGTGTTAAGCCATCTTTCTGGAAGGGGATCAATCATCTCAAACAGATTCCATTAATTTCAATTAGACTCAATTCAATAAACATTGATTAAATGCCTACTACATGTAAGGTCCTATGCTCACTTGGATCTTAAAGGTAGACAGAAATGAAAAACAGTGCCTGCCTTCAGGGAACTTATATTTGACTAGAAGTATAACATTTATGCAAATAAGTAAATACAAGATATTTTGAGGAAGGAAGGTATATTAAAACAAAGGATGTTAGGAAAGACTTCCCAAGGAGTTGGCACCTGACCTGAGCTTTGAAGGAAGCTAATGATTCTAAGAGGTAAAGGTGAAGATGGAGTGTATTCTGGGAATGGGAGCACAGCCTCTGCAATGATATAGAGTTGGGAAATGGAATGCCAAATTCTGGAAACAGGAAATAGGCCTCTTCAGCTTAATTGCAAAGCACTTGATCAGCAGTGATACAAAATAATTCCAGAAAGGTAAATAAGAGCCAGATTTTGAAAGGCCTAAAAAAACAAATTAGGGATTATAAATTCAGGTTAGTCAGTTAAAAGACCAACTGTAAAGTGACAAATGACACATTAAATGAATTTATACTAAGGATTAGCAGAATTTATGCTTTTGTTGTTCAGTCATTTTTGTAGTCGCATCCAACTTTCCATGACCCCACCTGGAGTTGTCTTAGCAAAGGTACTAGAGTGTTTTCCCATTTCCTTCTCCAGGTCATTTTACAAATGAGGAAACTGAGGCAAACAGTTTAAATGACTTGCTCAGAGTCACACAGCTAGTAAATTTCTGAGGCCAGATTTTGAAGATGAGTCTTCCTGACTCTAGGTCTGGCACTCCATCCACTTCACCAAGAGCATAAATTCAGTTTGCTCAGTTAAAGTATCAACCATAAAGTGACAAATGACATATTAAATGGACAGTGTTGTTTGTCATTACAAATTTGGGTCATGGGATGTTTTTGATCCCAAAATTATTATAGCCCTTAAAATTAATGTTCAGGCTACTAGAAAAGTAAAGAAAAATTGTAACATCCATTTCCATGTTAAAAAAATAGGGTACTGCCTCAAATTTATTCCACTTTTTAAAGAACATCTTTACTTTCTACATACCTTTAAACTTTCTAATGATTAAATCAAACACAAGTATGAAGTATTAATGCTAATAATGAGCCCAGTGCCACAATCTGGTGGACATTTTCTCCAATGTACCAATAAGAGCAGATGAGGAGAATCAAGTCAATGACTATAACCAAGGTCATTGGCAGTTACTAAGGACAGTACCTCCCACATGCTAACTTTCCATTATTGAGAATGACTTATAAATACCTTGGTTTGCTGCAGAATTGGATACAAACAGCTTAGGTGAAACCCCTTAGGACATTTTTTTTGCAAAATAACCTGAGTCTGAAAATGTCATACTCGGGAAATCATAGAGAGTTGGCAAGCAGGGTGTGTATGTGTGTATGTGAGTGATCAGTGCCTGAGCATTTTGAGACAAATGTAGTTTTATGGTTGTAATGAATGTAATATGGTAACAGGATGAGTGTGCTGAAACTATTTCCTCCTAATGTAGTTCTGCTTCCAGCAGGAAAAATAAAAGGGCTGCTGAGAGTAAATTCTTTAAATTGCCTACAATTTGTTTATAAACCTTAAAGTGCTATATAAATGCCAGCAGTTATCATCTTCATCTTCATCATCATCATCATTGTTTCCCTTGATAAGTTACATTCCAAGTGGTTTTCAATTTCCCAGAAACCAAAAAATTTGGGATCCATGAGTAGAGAGTCAAGCTTATGGTCTAGTACTAAATTCATTCATTCAACAAACATTTATTAAATGCTTGCTATATATCAGGCCCTTTGCTAAGCTCTGAAGTTATGAAGAAAGGCAAAAAATAGTCCTCACCCACAAGAAGCTCGCATTTATAATAGGGAAAACCACATGTAAATAAACAGGTGTGTGCAAGATACATTCTGAATAAATTCAAGTTAATTTGAAAAAGGAAAACTCTAGCAGCCAGAAAATCTAAAGGCCTCCCTTGGAAAGAAGGTAGAATTTGAGTTGAATCTTGAAAGAAATTGTCTATTTTCAGAACAGGACAAAATATCTCAGAGAAATTTAGTTAAGTTCATTCTATTTTCCCTAATGTAGGAGAGCAAATCAAATGCTGGTAGTTATATTTGACTGGAGAAGGAAATGGCAAATCACTCTAGCATCTTTGCCAAGAAAACCCTAAATGGAGTCGTGGAAGTCAGACACAACTGAAACTACTGAACAATAAAGTTATATTTGTCAGGCAGCTAGGTGGCACGGTAGATAGAATGCCAGGCCTGGAGTCAGGAAGGCCAGACTTCAAATCTGGCCTCAGACACTTAGAAGCTGTGTAACCCTGGGCAAGTCACTTAACCCTGTTTGCTTCAGTTTCCTCATCTATAAAATGAGCTGGAGAAGGAAATGGAAAACCACTCCACTGTCTTTGCCAAGAAAACCCCAAATGGGGTCACGGAGAGTAGGACACAACCAAAATGACTCAATAACAACAAGAACAAACAACAAAGTTATATCTATAGGAATCCTCAGTCTTGTCGTTAGTCTGGAAAGACACTCCAGCAAATCATGCCAAGTCTGACAATTGCTGGAGGACATAGATCACAGAAGTCAGACAACTAGCGAATGAGCATTTATTAAGCTTCTGCTGTGTGTCAAGCACGGTGCTCTGTGGAAGTTCTGATTCAGTCCAAGGGCCACACTTGAGGATCTAGAGGGCCACATGTGGCCTGGAGGCCACAGGTTCCCCATCCCTGCTAGGGCAAGCCCAGCGCTGCTGCATGTTTGCTATGTGACAGTGATCTAGTATTAAGATTGTAGATTTAGAAGGGACCTTAGGACACCATTTGGTCCAAAACCCTCAATTTACAATTGTGCAAATCGATCCCGAAAGAGATTGTAACTTGCCCAAGGTCACACATATAGAAAAGGACAGAGGCAAGTGCTCTGACTCCCAAGCCAATGTTCTTTTCTACTATACCACTATGCCAGTCCCTTGTTTAGCTGCTCTAAGCCTCAGTTTTCTCATCTTTAAAATGGAAACAATACCACCTGCCTAGCAACCTTACAGGACTCTTGTTGAGGATCAAATGAGGTAATACACGTGAAAGTGCTTTGTAAACTATAAAGCATTACACAAAGACAAGTTGTCATTATCCTCCAAAAAAGACCCCTTAAGGAAATTTGTTGTTTATTTTGCACCAGTTATTTGAGCTTTCTACTGATCTTTTTGTATTTTGAATGGCACACTATGTTATTTAAAAAGCAACCTTTAATCTGTTTAAAGAAGAGTGCAAAGCATTAGATTAATCTGCTTACAACATAGGGCCAGATGTTCCAAGGTCTATCAAAATGCACAGGTCACAATTAACTGGCATTCAGCTAGCTCTCTTACCAAGCAGTCTCTGTTCTCTGTGACAAATGGAGCTAGAATTCTACCCTTCCAATTTCCTGAGATATTCCATATTGCAGCGAAGCAAAGAGAAATGAAGGTAAACAAAAGTTTGGTAGTATGTTTCTGAGCATCCTCTGACCACCCAAGATACACTAGAAAGAATAATCCAATTATTATTATACAAAGTCATTTTTGTTGGAATTTTTCCTTTTTAAATTTTCTTTTATTGATATCTTCTTATTTTCATACCAGTCATTTCCTGATATAACCATCTTCCATTACACCCTCCCTTATAGCAAAAGAAAACAGACAAAACTGAGTGGCATAACAACCCTGTAGAAGTCACTTAAACTCTCTGGGCCTCTCTCACCTGTAAAATGGAGGAGTAAGGTGGGGCTAAGTGATCTCCAAGTTCTAAAGGTCTCTTCTTGTTCTAGATACTCTCCAAGATTCTTTCTGGCTCCACTATGACTCCATGATACTGTGAACCCCATATATAAAATTCAGTAACAGTAGCACCCTCTTCTAAGAAGAAAGAGATATTTCCTTATCTGGTCCCCAGGACCAAGAGTAGTCATGAGAATTAATCAGAGCTTGTTGTTCCTGAGTGTTGTTTTCATTTATGTTATTTAATCATTGCATTTTTGTTTTCCTGGCTTTCTTCATTTCCTGTACATTTGTCCATACAGGGTTTACCATAGTGTTCTGAATTTCTCATATAGGTCACATTCCATTATTTTCTTCTTAGTAATTTTAAGGCAGTAACAAAGGTAACAATGAAAAAAGGAACTTGGAATAACATTCTTGGAACTATGAAATTTTAGAATTGGAAGAAGCCCCAGTAGCTATCTTGTCCAACCCATGCCCCATCAAAATAATCACCAGTATAACATACTTGGCAAGAAGTAATCCAGCCTCTTTAGAGGCCTCCAATAAGGGGAAACCCATTCTGTACTGAGGAACCACCTTCCACTTACAGGCGGCTGTATCTTTTTTTGGCTAGGCAATGGGGTTATGTTACTTGCCCAGGATCACACATCTAGCATCAAGTGTCTGAAGCTGGATTTGAACTCAGGTCCTCCTGACTCCAGGGCCAGTGCTCTATCCACTGCTCCGGCTCTATCTTTTTCATGCAATTCAATCAACATTGACTAAACACTGACAATGTCAGAGGCACTATCCAAAGCTCAAGGTAGATCCAATGGGAAATGAGACAAATCCCACCCTCCAAAAGCAAGATCCAAAACATCTCCACAGTGATGCTCTTGATTGATCAGCACAAACTAGATTAGCAATTGTCATCCCAAAGTGTATAAAGGCAATGAAGCTTTTAGATCCAAATGACAGAAATGTGCAGAACCCTACAAAGTGCCTGTCAAACTCATAGAATGGTGAAAGGTCTGAGAAAGCATGACCTACATTGTCAAGCTCCCCTCCTTGCAGTAATAAACAAAACATAATGACTAAGACATTGAAACAACAGCTCACTTAGCACGACATTAGGCAACCATTTGAGTCATCCATTTCTGGGTCTCTTAGAGCCCTAGCAAAGATTTATTATAAGATATATTACTTCTGGCTTATTTGCTCTGCAATAACTATGTGTTTGGAGGCCCTTTGGGCCCTCAGTGTTTGTTGTCAAAGTATATCAGAGTCAGATTTGTTCAGTAAGTCAACAAGCATTTATTAAGTACTTACCATGTGCCAGGCACTGTGCTAAGTGCTATTTATAAATATTATCTCATCTCAACAACACTATGACATTGGTGCTATTAGGTGACTTGCCCAGAATCACATAGCTAGTAAATATCTGAGGCCAGATTTGAACTTAGATCTTCCCAACTCCAGGCCTAGTGCTCTATCCACTGCACCACCCAACTATGTTATATAGGGGATGGAAGAGAAAATGAGGAGAAAATTAAATACAAGGATGCAGAACTGTGTAGTAGCTGAAAGATAAAACATTTCAGAAGACAAGAGGATGGCATTATACAAATACTATATATATATATAAAATACTGTGCCCTGGCAAGCACTCCTTACTCCTGGGCAGGGGAAGACAGAGAGAGAGAGAGAGAGAGAGAGAGAGAGAAGAGAGAGAGAGAGAGAGATTGAGAGAGAGAGAGAGTCTTGACCTATTAGAATGTAAGCTCCCTGAGGCAGAGAACTTCACTTTTGCACTTGTATCTCCAGGCCAAATGCTCTTTCAATTATAGCACCAACTGTATAGGAAGGCCAGCAAGGTAGGAAGGTCCTAAGTAATAGCAGTGTTGATAACAAACAAACAGAGGAATTTTTATTTGACCCTGAAGGTGAAATACAGCCACTGGACTTGACTGAATAGGGGGAAGGAATGAGATGGTTAGACTTGTAATTTAGGAAGATCATTTTGACAGCTGAGTGGAAGATGGACTGGGATGGGTATAGAGGGCTTATTCTGATGAGTCTGAGGATGTAGGCCAGGCCGGGTTTTACCTGTCGCATGTCCTCTGTCTGAGGGCTGCCTAAGTCAGGTAGGTAGGCTCTCCAACCCCGTCCCCACCCCCACCCCACCCCCCAGCCTTCTGTCTCTCTCTTGAGAACAGAAGGACCTTGAAGATAACTGGGAAGCAAGGAGACAGTTTGAGGGGAACTCCCCTTAGTTACCGTTCCCATGAGAAAAATAATTGTTGAAACTTTGCCTTTGCTACTTGTGGTGCTGTTGCCCCTAGCCCTCAGATCAACAAACGGAACCAGTTCTCTACCTGTTACCCACCTGGCCTGCATGTCTTTCTCTCTCATACTCAACCAGAAAATAAACACTGCCTTGGATGCAGGTGTCTGTGACGGATGGGGGAAGACTTAAGGCAGAGGAACCAAATCACTGGCTTTTTCAATGGTGTAGGTGTGAGTTTTGCCTAAGGATGGTGGCTGTGTCAGAGGAGAAGGAGGTGTATTTGAGAGACGCCGCACAGGTAGAATTGACAGGACTTGGCAAAAGATTGGACATGGGAGAGGAAGATGAAAGAGAGAGAGAGAGAGGAAGCAAGTATAGCTTGTGAGCCTGTGTAGCTGAGAGGATGGTGTTGCCCTTAACAGTATAAGGAAAGTTAGGAAGAGAGGAGAATTTGGTGGAAAATATAATGAGTTTATTTTTGAACATGTTGAGCTTAAGATGTCTATAAGACTTCCAATTTGAGCTGTCTAGTAGTAAAGATGTGAGAGTGAAGGTCCAGAGAGAGGTTAGAGCTAGACAAATAAATCTGATAATGATCTGCATGCAGATGAGAGCTGAATCCATGGAAGCTGATGAGATCACCAAGTGAAATAATGTGAAGGGAGAAGAGAATGGTGTGTCCACCTGGATAACAGAGCCTTGGGGGACACCATTAGCAATTGAGACATAAAGATTCAGAAAATGAGGCTGAAAAGGAGTGGTAAGATAGGTAGGAGGAAATTGAGGGGGTAATAGTATCACAAAAATCTAGAATGGAGAGTATCAAGAAGAAGAGGGTGATCAACAGTGGCAAAGACTACAGAGTGGTCAAGAAGGATGAAGATTAAGAAAAGGCAATTAGATTTAGCAATTAAGAAAACACTGATTAATTTGGGGAGGGAAGTCTTGGTTGAACGATGAGGTTGGAAACCAGACTACAGAGAGTTAATAAAAGACTAAGAGAAAAGGAAGTGGAAGCATCAATTGCAGAAACATTTGAAAATGCAACATAGCATAACTATTTCACATATTTCATTCACATAGTCCCTCCTAACTGGCATCTGGAAAGGAGGAAATAGAGCAGAATGTTTCTTCCCAGTGCGTCACTGACAGATAGCTAGGGCCTGTGGCTTTTTTGGCATGTTTTTAAACAAAATTCTGCCAATAATGTGTCCCTAATTAGTTAAATTTAAACACAAGTACCCTAATATGATGATGGTGGCAGCTGATCTCTGGAATATCCCAGAAGTAACAGACAAATGTTTTCAGGTGATAAGGAAAGAGATAAGATCACTTAAGAAATAATGAAGAAAAGCCTGCTGAACCTTTCAGAGATATGGTAAATATAAGGGTGCTATGATCTTTCTGCATGAGCCAATTATATTTTCATTTTTTCTTTTGCCTTTCTGAAATATCTCCTGGCAACATGGAAATAAGAAATGTAATGTAAATGAGCATAGCTCTGCAAATTCAAGTATGCTTTAGTATTCATGGACCAATAAGATAGTCTTGTAGTTTTTTTTTTCTGAGACATCTGTGATAACACATATTAACAGAGCTTAGCTGTCACATCATTTACTGTAGTATGAACTGATAAATACAAGTTACAATTATTCAAAGTACTTTAAAATTTTGACATTTCCCATGTGTGCATGAATGTGTTTGAAAATAACTCTATTGTTATACTTAGCATCATAGGTTAAATCAGGATTTTTATATCTACAAAGGACATTATCTCATCCAACCCCTTCACTTAAAAAATGAGTAAAACAAGCCCTGAGGAAGTAATGTGATGTGGCTAGGGACACACAAGTAGTAGTAAGTAGCAGAGCCAAAATTTCACCCTAGTCTTTTGACTCCAAGTTCAATACCATTTCCATTATACCTTTCAAGAATAAAAGTAGCTAGCCTTCACATTAGGTGAAGGGCAACTAGGTGACTCAGTGGATAGAACACTGGGCCTGAAGCCAGAAAGACCTAAGCAAAAATCTGGCCTCAGACACTTACTATCTGTGTGACCCTGGGCAAGTCACTCAACCTTATTTGCCTTAGTTTCCTCATCTGTAAAATAAGCTGGAGAAGAAAATGACAAACCACTCCAGTATCTTTGGCAAGAAAACCGCAAACGAGGGTGCAAAGAAACAGACACAACTGAAATGACTGAACAACAACAAACTTACTGTATATGTATTTTTTAGAATTTTGTCAGTCACTCATCTCTATTTTTGTAAAAACAGACTCAGTCTTCCATTTACATAAACTGATTTTGTTTGTGTAATCAGATAATTATTTCATTTATTTAATAATGGAAAGGGCATCATGACATAAACAAAATAACACCAAATTTAGAATGAGGTCTGATTCCACAACTTCCTAGCTTTGTGACCTTGAGCATATCTCTTCATCCCACTGAGCCCCAACTTTCTCCCTAAAATAATCAGTATAATAATACCTACTTTATTCTATAGGATGTTCCTGAGAATCCAAAGAGATAATGTTTTTAAGCATTGTGTTATCCTAAAACCCTATATAAATGTAAGGTATTAGATATGACTGGTCAGGGTACAATCCAAGAAGGGTGATTCATCAAACAGGTATTTAGTACGTACTCTGTGCCAGGAACTAGAAATACAATAACAAAAAGAAGAGCCTCAAGGGGTTTACATTTTATTGGGATAAAACAAAGACAGAAAATTAAATGTAAAGTAGATACAAAATAATTGCAGGGGGCAGAGGGGGAATGACACTTGAACTGAGTTAGGAAGCCAGGGATTCTACAGGACAAAGGTGAGGAGAGCAAGTATTCTAAGCATGGGTTCAGACCCAGAAGTCAGAGATGAAAATCGGAGCAGCAGAGAGGCCAGTTTGACTGGAAGGTAGAGTACACAAAAAAGAGCATCATGAAATTAGCTTAGGAAGGTAGGTGGCAACTGATCTTGAAAGGTTTTAAAAGCTAAGCAGAGAGATTCCTTTTGGTTTTTAAGCCTAATCAAGAGTGGAGTCATTAGAGCTTCTTAAGCAGGGGAAATGGTCATATCTGTACAGTGTGAAGGGTGGGTTGGCATAAAAGAAAGGGACTGGAAAGAAAGGGAAGGGACTGGAGGCAAGAAGGCCAATTAGAACACTATGGCAATAGTACAGGAGGAAGGTAATGAAGGGCATGAACTGAGGTGGTTACTGTGTGCATGGAGAAAAGTGGGACAGATGGGAGATATATTGTGGAAGGCAGTCAACCATTTGTTCCAGCAGTCCCTGAAGTGTCCTATGTTTTTGCATTTTCATAGGATAGGAGGAAATATTAGGCTTGCCATGCTAGTAGACTCTGCCATTAGGCTTGGCAGTTCTGAAAATTGGCTTTGTGGAGCCTATGATACTATGACCATTTCCAGAAATCCTGCATCACAAGGAGTTGGTAATCCAAAAGAGTCATGTAGTTCTCCACTGGCTGCCTGCCTAAGCCCCAGTGGTATGTAAGGGGACTTTTCCTGTTGGATGTCCTCCCCCATCTACTCCTGGAAAGCGAGAAATTGATGCTGCCAAAATCTACCTCCCCAAATGGCTCAGACAGTCTGGCCAACACTGAGACCCCCACCGATACTTCAGGCATCTGTCTAGTGAGGCAGTGAAGGACTCCCCTCCCCTTTGAGTATTCTAGCTTCCTCTTCTCCCAGAAGCAATGTATTCCTTCTCTTAACAGCTGCCAGTAGATATCTGGCCCTGCCTTAAAGATAGGGGTTAAGTTCCATTACAAATAAGATAGGAAGACTTTTTTTTTCCCAACAAGGCTTATTTGTAGTCACCAAAACTATAGCATGACTTGTCTTTTGGAGAAAGGAACAGAAGTTAAGAAAACAAAACAAAAACAGATTTGCTTTTTTTTGTGGTGATTCAAGGAAAAAGAAATCTCATTTTCCAACCCACCCATTTGGTCATCCTAATTGGTGACATCACCTAAATCAAATTCATTTTAGCCATTTGCTTCAGGCTTTGAGGGCAAAAAAAGACTTTTCTAAGGAAATTAAAGTAGCTGATTTCCTTATTGGATCCCTACAAAAGTAAAAGATGGGTTTATTAATAGGAGCATTAGTCCTGTTATCCTGCCCAGATCTCAATTTATATAATTACATTCCTCCTACCTAATTTATCCTTGTAGTTTTAATTGGTTTCAATATTTGACTTGACTTCTCCTAAATTGTTGCATAGTGTTGCTATTTGGTGTTAAACAGCAGCTATGTTCCATCATGGAACTGAATATGTTCTAGCAATGAATACAGGGATTTCTGCCCATTGGACTACAAGGCAATTTACAAGGACTTTGAGGTGATAAAGTGTTCCTTGAGTCAGCAGGAAGGAAAGGAGGTAGGGAAGAAGTTAGAAGAGAGGAAGGAAGAAAAAAGGGAAGGAGGGAAGGAAGGGAGGAAGGAAGCAAGGAAGGAAGGAAGGAAGGAAGAAGGAAGGAAGGAAGGAAGGAAGGAAGGAAGGAAGAAGGAAGGGAGAGAATAAGGGTGAACTAGATGGCCGCTGAGGTCCCTTCCAACTCTCAAAATTCTGTGATTTTGTTTAGAATGAGAGAGAGCCTTGAAGAAATAATGAGATCCAAGCCATCTCCTGAACTGCATATATACATGGTGTGCATGTGAGTGTACACATACATACATATATGTATATGTATCTGCTTACATGCCAATATGTGCATATAGATAGATTATGTGTGTGCATATATATATATATATATATACAATTTCAAAAGTCAAGTTATAAGCATTTATTAAGCACTTACTATATTTCGGGCACTGTGCTAACACTGAGGATATAGAGCAAGGCAACATGAATATACAGATAGCACAGTCTATTGACTCACTTATGTTTTTAATTTGACCTGAATTTGGTTCAGTTTCTCTTATTCCTCATTACAAATGTAGTGGTTAGTCATATGTCTACCCTTCCTATTCTTCAATTTCTGTATAGCTCTTTAAATCAGACAATCCAAACTCTTAGATTTGTTTTCAAAATGTGTGACTTCTAGCCAACTTATAATTTCTCTTAGGGATTACAAAGCCACTTAATAATTTTTATATCTTCAGTCAATTTTTATGAATCTTAAAAAATTAACTTTAAAGGGGAACATCGAAGACCCTTGTAAATCATTTTATTCTCTCTTGCATATTTTATCATCTCTTTGTTGTGTAGTCCATGTGTGTTTTAATTTGATTTTTTCAATTAATACTAATAAAAGCTGCATATTATATCTAAAATTAAATTAGAAATGCATGGTAATAATAATAACCATTTATCTATTATATACATATATTTGTCTGTACGTGTGTATGTGTGTGTAATCACTTTAAGATTTAGAAAGCACTTTACAAATATATTACCTCATTTGAGTCTCTCATCAATACCAGTACCATAAGTATCATTGTCACCCTTTTTTACTGATGAGGAAACTGACACCCAGAGCAGATAAGTGACTTCTCCATGATTATATAACTAATAAATTCAGAGGTGGTCTAAACCCAGGTTCACCAGAATCCAGTCTCACATACATAAACATAGACATAGTGAGAGCTTTTATAACATTATGTAAACTGAAAGAATAGTGATTTGGTTCTTCCAACATATGTTGTACTATCTCAAAATATTTTAAAAGAAACTTTCCCAGGACAGCTCTTGAAATGAAGCATCACTGCTGTATCTCAATGAAAGAATGTTCTTTCTTATGCTTGTATATAGGCGACCATATTCTGTTCTAAAAGTGTTCCTAGGGACCTTTCTGAGTGAATTTTCAGGTATTTAGTTAAATAACAACTGGTAGAAACTGAGGACACATTTTCACAGATCTCACTGATGACAAGAAATATGGTTCACCTCCAGGTCCATCCCATTATGCATAATTGAGGGAGGAGAGAGAGACAGAAGGGAATTTAAAAGTATTTTATTCAATGTCTTTTAACTATTTTTACAATTTGTACTGCTGTCTTTTTGACACCACCTTCGTATTCAAGGGATATATTACATCCCTTCTTCGACCCCCACTTGGTAAACCATCCCTTGTGACAATGATTTAAAAGGAAAATAGAAGCAGCAGTTCATCACATCCAACAAAATCTGATGGCATAGGCATGCTTCCACACTCACAGTTCCACCACCTCTGCAAAGAAGAAGCTCTCTGTTAATCCTGTGACCTTAAACCTGCCTCTTTAGCAGCATCTTTCCACTTCTCTTTTTCCTATTTTCTTTACACACACATGCCAGCCTGGCCTGACTGGGAAGACTGAGTTAACAGACAAAGTGGTATTCTGAAGCCTTGTTAGCAAGAACAAATATACTCTTGACAGTGATTATTGCCTCCCAGGGAAAAAATGGCTCAGCAACACAAATGAGGAACTGTCATCTAGATAGCCTCAGTGTATGACATGCTTTTCAGAATTGGCTGAGGAAACACAACATCCCCATGTTAGCCAGCTTTTCCTGCATGCATAAACAGCATGCAACATGTAATTTGACTCATTTTGGATCTGCCCCCTACACCTTATGGTTTAGGATTAAAATAAGGGGGTGCAATTCAAGTAAAGAGGAAAAATACGAAAAAAAAAACCAAAGCAACAAAATATGTGGACTTTTGCAAGTCCTCTTCAGCCATCTGTGGATTTGGGAGTTATTAAACCAGAAAGAAGTAGAATATCAGCATAATCCCCTAAAAGACCAATATAGCTACATAAAACTGAAAGTGCTATCCAAAGAACTTCAATATTGTCGTGATATTTACAAGTTTTCTAGAAGGAAAATCTCCTTGATATCACCAGCTGGTTTTCCTGCTAAGGGGTGATTGACAAAAATGGTGAGAGGGTGATAGGTAGAATATTCCATACAAGGATCACTTGAAGGCTCTGAGGATATTTATGCTGGACAAGAAAAAACTGGTGGGGGGATGGTCAATGTCTTCATGTATTTGAAGGCCATGATTTAGAATGATAGAATCACAGATTTATAGGTGGAAAGGACCTCGAGGGTCATCTAGGCCAAACTCTTCATTTCACAGAGGAGGATACTGTGACCCAAAGTTAAGTAACTTGCCTAAAGTCATAAAATACTAAAAGCAGAGTTGGAATTAAATCCAGGTCCTTGGGCTTGAGGGAAGGAATAACTTTCTAATAATTAGAGCTATCCAAAAGTGATATACACTGGCTAAGGAAGTAATGAGTTCCCCATCTGTGGAATTTTTCAGAGGCCTGACAGCCAGTGGTTGGGAGTGTTGCATAGGTGAGACAGCTAGATGTCACAGTGGATAGAACAGTGAACCAATTCAGTCAAGTACTACCTATGTGATCCTTGGCAAGGCACTTAATCTTTGTTTGCCACAGATTCATCATCTATAAAATAGGAATAGTAATAACACCTACTTCCTATGGTTGCTATGAGGATAAAATCAGATGTTTGTAAAGTGTTTACAAACCTTAAAACATTATATAAATGCCAACTATTATTATTATTGTTAGAAGAGCTTCTAGTTCAGGTACTAGTTGGACTCTGAGATCCCTTTCATTTCTTAGGTTCTATGATACTGTGAATAATAATAATAATAATAATAATAATAATAATAATAATAATAATAATGACTAACATTTATGTAGTACTATAAAGTTTACAGAGCACTTTACATATACCACATTTGATCCCATAAACCTTTGAGAGATGTGCTATTATTAACTCCATCTGTAAAAATGAAAAAACTAAGGATGAACTTAATTATGATTTGCCCACAGTCTTAATAGTAAGTTTTTAAACAAGATTTGAACTCAGATCTAGTACTTTACCCACCATGCCAGCTAGGCACATGGTTTGATAGTTCAGTTCCTCCACTAATATGTTCTATCACTGGCCTTTTAGGGGATCAACAACCATAATAATGTTTTTAATGCAAATTCCTTGGGAGTAGATTGCTTCATTTATTGTATTTTGTATGTCCAGCTCCCAGGACAGTGCCTGGCACATAGAAAGGGCTTAAAAATATCTCCTAATATCAGTTTCCTCTTCTGTAAAATGGAGGATTTGGGTTTGATGGCCTCTAAGATCCCTCTTATCTCTAAATCTGTGATCCTGTAATACTAAAATTGCCTTGTCTAGTCACTTAGCCATCTTCAATGAAGAAGTGAAAATGAGGCAACATAAGAATGAGAGTCAGATTTTTTTTTCTTAGTTTCACGGGTCAAAGAGTATATCACCTAGTAGCCAGCCTACTAGTGATGAGCTTATCCATATTTAATTAGGATGGTCCTTGGGAAGCAAGAAAAGTCTATTACCAGGACCATCCACAGAGCTTTTCCATTATCATAGAACCAGCCAGATGTCATCATTCAACTGAAACAGTATTCTCCAAAGTTAACCAATGATCTTTCAAATGCCAAATTTAATGGCTTTTTCTCAATCCTCTTTCTTCTTTACCTGTCTGAAGCCTTCTGAGCTGTAGATTGCCCTCTTCTACTTGACATGTTTTTGAGACACTTCTTTCTCCTGTTTCTCCTGTTTTATCTTCCCCCCAATAATTTTTTTTCCCTTTTCTACCTTCTGTATTACTGCCAAGGGCACTACCATCTTTCCAATCACCAACCTCACAAACTCAAGTCCTCACTCTCTAATCTGTCACCACGTCCTGTTATTTCTACCTTTAAGACTTCTTCTGGGGGGCAGCTAGGTAGCACAGTGGATAGAGCACTGGCCCTGAATTCAGGAGGACCTGAGTTCAAATCTGGCCTCAGACACATAACACTTACTAGCTGTGTGATCCTGGGCAAGTCACTTAACCCCATTACCTAGCCAAAAAAAAAAAAGACTTCTTCTGTATACATCGCCCTCTCTACTGTGACCTTGCTACCACCTTGGTACAGGCTGCTGCAATAGCCTGCTGGTTAGTCTCCCTGCATCAAGTCTCTGCCCATTCCAGTCCATCCTCCACTCAGATGTGATCTTTGCAGTTCCACCCACTTTATCCTCCTATTCAATAAATTCCAGTGGCTCCCCATTACCTTCAGGATCAAATATAAAATCATCTGTGTTGCCTTTAAAGTTCTCCATTACTTGCTCCCTTCATACCTTTTCAGGCTCCTTACACTTTGCTCCTCTCTACATACTCCTTGATCTAGCAACACTGTCCTCCTTCCTGTTTTTCTCACAAGATTCTCCATTGACTGACGGTCTGCATTTTCATAGACTTTCCCTGATGTCTGGAATTTTGTGCCTCCCTCCAAATCTCAGCCTCCTAGATTCCCAGGATTCCCTCGAGTCTCAACTAAAATCCCACTGAATGCAAGATGACTTTCTGAATCCCGCTGCATCTTAGCATTTTCCCTCTGAGGATATCTACAATTTATCCCTTACATATGTTGTTTATATGTAATTGTCTGCTTGCAGCCCTCCTCCCCCATCCCCACCCCTTGCCACCCTTTGGTTGTGAGCTCCTTGAGGGCAGGGAGCACTTATTTTCCTTTCATTTTATCCCCAGTTCTTAACACTATTCCTGGCACAAAATAAGGACTTCATGAATGCCTTTTAACTGACAGTTTGTGCTGCTTTGGCATAGCCCGGTAGAACCCAGTCACCTCCCTTCATGAGGCATGAAATTAGCAAATGATAGTGAAAAATTATCTGCAATACCACACTTAGTCTCCTTAGGTATAAAGGCCTACTACTAATAATAAGAATAAGAATACCTAATATTTATATAGAGCTTACTATGTACCAGGCATTGTGCTAAATGTTTTACAATTATTATCTTATTTGACCCTCACAAAACCATGAGTGATAACTGTGTTATTATCCTCACTTTAAAGAAACTGAGGCAAGCAGAGGTTAAGTGAGATACCCAGGTTCACACAGTTAATAGGTATCTGATGATATATTTGAACTCAGGTCTTCCTGACTTCAGGTCTGGCACTTTCCCCTGGACCACTTAGATGTTCACACCCAAAGCAAGAATCCCTTTTATAACATCCCTAATACCTAGTCATCCAACCCCTGCTTGATGCATAAATACAAGGGAATGCCACACAGTTCAGAGCTATCCCACAGGAAATCATAGAATCTTACAAGAAATTCTATTGCCTTGGCATGACTCAAGCCTCAGGTGACTTGCTTTCTACCTGCCTTATCCTTTCCATAGAAAAGAGTAGCATTTAAAATGGTAAGATTGAATTGAGCACTTTACTCAAAATACCTAGCCCTACCTACAGCTTAGCTTTCTGCTCTTCTTTGAGAAAACAGTTTCTTTGAGAAAACAAACCACATTCTTCCCAGGTTGACCTTCTCCTAACTTCCTACAAAAAATGAGATGCCTAGTGAGGATAAATTAGTTGTTCTTTCTCCGGTTAATAACCATTGCTGTGTCTAGGAACAGAATACACCGCTGTAAGACCCTCAATGAATTTTTTAAATGAAAAAAAAATGTACCTTGTGGACTTAATGTGACATGTCTTGTTCTCTCTTGAACTTCTAGGCAGTGAGCTAAGGTTTAAAAGGAAATGCAGTTGATTAGAATAAATTAGAAGGAAGTGGAATTGATTAGATCATGGACATTGGTCTCTAGTATTAAGTAAAACTGCTTCTTTGAACTTTATTAGATAAATACTTGTGCTTTTAAAAAAATGATTCTATGTGAACAGGCAATTTTCAGAAGAAGAAATCAAAGCTATCTATAGTCATATAAAAAAATGTTGTAAATCACTATTAATTGGAGAAATGCAAATGAAAACAATTCTGTGTTACTCATACCTATAAGACTGACTTGTGGTTTGTCCTTTGTTCTTGAAGAGGCCCATGATATCAAGAAGGTGATGACTTGACTTACAATTGAATTGGATTTAATTGAATTGGAGGGCTGTGCAAAGTCACCAGCCTCACTTTCTCCTCCAGAGCCATCTGGGTCCAGTGGCCAGATATAGATCAGGATGACTGGAGAAGGCCCAGGATGCAGTGGGAGCCCTCGGCCTTGTTAAGCTAAGGTCTTTCCAGGTTCTCACTTTGAGTGAGGCAATGCCCATTCTGTGAATAGGGTTGTTTAAGAAGTGAGCCAAGGAATGGCCACTTTAATAAAAAAAATCAAATTGGGAGGTAAAGACTCTCAGGGTTGCTTGCCAAAAGAGAAATAATTACTATTTATATTCGTTCTGAGCTAGAAGGGCCCAAAAAATAACTATTAAGTGGTGCTGAGACGAGGACCTATTGCTGTTCAATCAATGAGAGCCAGGGTGAATTGAGTAATATGACAGAAAAGGAAAATGACAAATATTGGAGGCAATGTGGAAAAATGGGGACACTAATGCAATGTTGATGGAGTTGTGAACAGATCCAACCATTCTGGAGAACAATTTGGAACTATGCTCAAAGGGCTATAAAGCTGTGCATACCCTTTGATCCAGAAATATCACTACTAAATCTGTTCTCAAAAGAGATCAAAGAAAAAGGACCTACATGTACGAAAGTATTTATAGCAGCTCTTTTTGTGATTGCAAAGAATTGAAAATTGGGATGGTCACCAATTAGGGAATGGCTGAATAAGTTGTGTTATATGATTGCGATAGAATACTATTGTACTCTAAGAAAGTACTAGCAGGATGCTTTCAGAAAATTTTGAGAAAACTTACGTGAACAAGAGAAATGAGCAGGACCAGAAGAACATCGTACACAGTAATGGCAATATTGTATGTTGATCAACTGTGAATATAGCTATTCTCAGCTATACAAAGATCCAAGACAATTCTGAAGGTCTTATGATGAAAAATGCTATTTTGATGGAGAGTGAATTCAGATTAAAGAATACTTTTTAAACTTTCTTTATTATTCTTGGGGTTATTTTGTCTGTGTTTTCTTTTGTAGCATGGCTGATATGGAAAATTTTTTCATGACTACGCATGTATGATCTATATCAAATTGCTTGCCTTCTCAAGGAGGAGGGAGGAAAAGGAAGAAGGGAAAGAATATAGCATTCAATTTTTTAATTCAATTACATGTAATTGAAAAAATAAAATTTAAATTAAATGTAAAAAAATTTTTTAAATTTTTTAAAATTTGATTCTAGTCTGTAACACAAAGATGGATCCATATATGCCCCCTGGTTAGTTTCTCACCAGGTCAATAGATAAAAATGCTATTTAATGTTGTAGTGCAGTCTGAATTAGCCTGTAAAGGGTATCCCATGGAGCATGATCAAAATTGCCATTCCTAGTTCTAGTCAATTGTGTGGGAGACTTGGGGGGAGGGAGGACTACTTCCAGTCATGTATGAATCAAAGCTAAAAGATTTTCATTACAAAATTTTAAATGGTCCCATTGTTGGATGGGGAACTAGAAGATCTGATAATCCACTGGCTGTATAGAAGGGAGCAGCTGGTCTCTCAACCATTCTCCTCCTCTCTAGTTGCAGTTATGCCACCAGAAACCATGTCTGCTTGCACTAGATTTTCAGCTGCTTCTGAGAGGCAGATAAGGTGACTGGTCCTATCTCTCATCCCCAACCTTCATAGGGACCTGAGCACATGGCATCTAAGTCACATCTCCTGCCTTGGCCAGTTAAAGACCCCAAATTTTCTATAGTTGCTACAACATAAAACATGGGATTTTTCTATTTTAAAGCCAATTCTTGAAAAATGCTACTGTTAAGCTATTTCATGATGACTCTTTTAGTGTCTTTGTGTACTTGCTCATGTTTCTTACTATTCTATTTGTTTACTATGCTTATTAAAGTTTTCTTACAGTTTCTTTTTCTCTTTAAATGTTAGCTATTATTATGACTCGGGATTTTGCCTCAACATCATTTTACTAAAACTTTGTTTTCATTATACAAATTAGAAAAGTATGAGAGTTTGGGACAGATTTGTATTGAGTCAAAGAGACATTAAATGAACTATGATGGGCTGCCTTTTGAGATTGATTTCCTTATTCCTAGAGAAGTTCCAACAGATATCAGATGACCACTTGTTGAAGACTTTGGGTAAAGAGTCATGCTTTAGAGCAAAGTTGGCCTACAAGGCCAGTGAGGTCCCTTCCAACTTTTGGATTCTATTTTTATTTCTATTACTTTCTATAATATGTCCTAGAAGTTGCTTGTTTGATAAATCTTTAGCGTGACCTTGGTTTTCATATGATTGACTCCTTTTCCCTAAAAGTACATTTTTAACATTGTTTAATTAAGGATTTTGGTTCATGGTACAATGAAAGTAGGATTGAATTTGGCACCCAAGGGCCTAACTTCAAATCCTACTACTTGGTACCTATGTGAGTGTGGGCATATCACTAGTCTCTCTGGGTCTCTATAATATCAATGAGTTAGACTATTTGGCAGGAGTAGTATGTGATTTTTAGCTAGAGTAGTGAACTTGAAGTTAATAAATCTTGAGTTCAAATCCTGCCTCAAATACTGTGTGACCTTTCCAAAGTCCTTTAACCTCCTTGCGTCCTCATCTGTAAAAATATGGGTTTGGACTTGATGTCCAAAATAATTTCTGGCCCTATATTGTCCTGTAATCTGATAATCTATAAGTTCTTTTCTATTTCTAAATCTATGACTCTGATATTGGTTGGGTTCTGTTGAGTTCACATTCACATACAGCCTAGGAAATAGTTTTTAAAAATAATTCAAGTCAACTGTCACTAGGTCAAGAGAATACAAACTTCTGTGTTCTCAGAGATCCTCCACAGATTTCCATGAAAAGTCAACAAAAAGAAAAATAAAACTGTGGAGACTCAATTTCTTCTGTGCTTTTGCCTAATTTTCATTAGACCTGATGCTCAATTTCCTTTAGGCTCATGCTATTGTGTTTTGGACCTAGCTCACAGATCAGTATTTTTTTTAATTCATGAATGTGGAATTAAAGATATGCAACATAGAACAATGAGAAGTGTGTTAGATATGGGATCAGACAATCTAGTTTTGAATCCTGGATTTGCCATTTCCCACCTGAGTGACCTTGAGTGAGTCATTTAACTTCTTTAGGCCTTGGTTTCCTTATCTATAAAATGAGAGAGTGGATCATATAATTTCTGAATTCCTTTCCAGCAGCTAAGGTGGTACAGTGGATAGAATACTGGATATGGAATCAAGAAGATCTGAGTTCAAATTCTGCCTCAGACACTTGCTAGTTATGTCACTTGGGAAAATCACTTGACTTCTACATCCCTCAATTTCCTCATCTGTAAAATGGGAGTAATAATAGCACCTGCCTCCCAGGGTTGTTGTAAGGATAAAAATCAGACATTTGTAAAGAGGTTCACAAACCTTAAAGCATTATGTAAATTCTGGCTATTATTATTTTATCTATAAATCTGTAATCCCACGTCTCCAATATTGAAAAGGGATGTACCAGGTAGCACAAAAGCAAAAGGCAGTCCTTACACAGAACCTAACTTGCATACAAGCAGCACATTTTAGGCCAATCTCCAAGCTTATTTTTCTTCTCCTCCTTTAAGTTCATTCTCTCAGTCTTGCCTTGAGCCTATCATGAGTCCTGGTCAATATTCATAGAATCATATATTCTTGGAATTTAAATCATTGCTTTTGATTTGAGGTCTTCAAACTTTAAAAATATTTTGATAGCTATATTTTGATATATCAAAATATTGGTTCCTTTGTATTCTTGTTCATTTTATTTTATGCATTCACAAGTATTTTTAACAAATTTACAAATATTTTTCTGGGAAAGGCTTCACCAGAATTCCAGAGGGATCCATGACACAAAAAAGTTAAGAACCCCTGATTTTTTCTATTTTAGACAAGTGCTAAAACTTTAATACATAATAAGAAAAGAAAAAGAAACATTATAAACTTAAGTATAAAATAAGAAAAAACAAAAAATGTCATGTGTTGTGCAGAACATAGGAGAGAATTCAAATTATATGGTGATAACTTTTCATTTCGAAAAAGCCTATATATTAAATACTGTTCATTATGTTGAAAACTGGTCATATTTTCTCTGCTTCCTTGTAGGTTTTTCTTTTGTTCCCTGCAGTACACTTTTTACTTTGTTCTTTTTTCCCCCTCGCTCCTCCCCACCCACCATCCCAAGACTACAGTTGAGCATTGGATATATTTATATGTAAGTATTGATATATACACATACATATACATATATGCAAACATACATATTTACATACATATATATACATATACTTTCCCTAAGAGATTCTACTCCTAATCTTTGTTTTTGTTTGTACATATCTCTTTATTTTTCCTATTTCTCCTAATTCCTCTACTTTACTTCTACCTGCTACCTTACCCTCCTATTACTTAACCTACCCCAACTCTAGCAATCCCTCCTGTATCCTCCTATTCCCCTAAATCTAAACCCCCTTCTGTATCCTCCGTTTAACCTATTCCCACACCATCCCCTCTAAAGATCCTTCCTTTAGGGGCAGCTAGGTGGCATAGTGGATAGAACACCAGCCCTGGATTCAGGAGGACCTGAGTTCAAATCTGACCTCAGACACATAACACTTATTAGCTGTGTAACCCTGGGCAAGTCACTTAACCCCACTGCCTAGCCAAAATAAATAAATAAATAAATAGAGAAAGATCCTTCCTTTATCCTCTCTCCCTATCCCCTTAGAGTTTTATTTCTTTCTAAATTTAGAAGACTTTTATACTCTTCTAAATGTATAAGTATTTTCCCCACTTAAACCCATTCCCAATGAGAGTAGGTTTCCAGAACTAACAGCCCTTCTCCCTCATCTAATTCCTCTGTATTAGTTCTTTTTTTTTTTTTGCACCTCATTTGTAAAAGATAGTTACTCTTTTAGCTGTACTTGAATGGTTTTACTTTTTGAAGTCATATCATACTCAGGTCTATCCCAATCTTCCTTATAAGTTACTTAATTGCTAGTAACAATCTTAGACATATGTTTTACATTTTTCATACATAAAAGTTAAACATTCTGTACTTATTTAGTCCTTTGTAATTGGTCTTTGGTATGTACCTTATATTTCTCTTGGCTCTTGCATATTAAGTCTTCTATTGAGTTAGGGTTTTGTTTTGTTTTGTTAAACAAAGACCTGAAAGTCTGATAGTTGATCAAATATCCATTTTCTTTTTCATTCAAAATTATGCTTGGCTTTGCTGGGTATGATGTTTTCGGCCAGAAGCCCAATTCTTTTGCTCTTCAATATACAGTGTTCCAAAACCTGTGATCTTTTAGTGTTGCCACAGCTAGGTCTTGTGTGATTCTAATTGTGGTAATACCATATATAAATTATTTTTTCATGTTGTTTGTAATATTTTGTCCTTGATCTGGGGGTTTCAAAATTTAACTATAATCTTCCTGTGAGTTTTCCTCATAGGATCTCTTTCAGGTGGTGATCTGTGGATTTTTTTTCTATTGCTAATTTCCTCTCTTGTTCTAATGCTTCAGGAAAATTTTTTTAAATTATCTTTTGTATTATTGTATCAAGTTTTTTTTTATCAGAGCTTTCAAGTAGTCCAGTTATTAGGTTTCCTTTTTCTGATCTGTTCTCTAGATCCGTTGTTTTTCTTATGAGATGTTTCACATTCTCTTCTATTTTTTCATTCTTCATATTTTGGGGTTTTTTTATTTCTTTATCTTTTATAACCTCTCTGTCTTCCCCTTGCCCAATTCTGATTTTCAAGGAGTCATTTTCTTCCTTAAGATTCTGGATCCCCTTTTCTAATTGGTTGGCTTTCTTTTCATAATCTTTTTGCTTTCCTTGTATTATTCTTATTTTTCTTTTTAGTTTTTCCTCAGTCTCTCTCATTTGATTTTTAAAGTCTCTTTTAAGTTCTTCAATGAGTTCTTTTTGGGCAGGTGACCATGTAACATTACTCTTTGGGGTAAAAGAGGGTTTCTTTGTTTCAGTACCCTCCTCTGAAGACAAACCCTGATCTTCTCTATTCCCATAATAGATTCTTTTTCTTTGCCTGTGCATTTTTTTGGTAATAATTCAGTTTTTATAATCACCTCCAGTCCTAGGGTATGGGGTCTGATGCCTCTAATCCTCTTCAGTTCACCCTTCTGAACTTGAACTCAAACCAAAACCTCCAGCCTCCTGTAAGAGCTCACAGCAGAGGCATCCCCACCCCATTGCTTCTGCACTCACCAGGCATGTGCTGGTTTCTTCTTGCCCCAACCCTGTCTCCTCAGCACAGCTGGGTCTGGCATTCCTTGTCAGAAGAGGCTTTCTCTATCTTCTCCAGGTTAGACACCCAACTCTGGGGATAAAAGTTCCTGTGGCTAGGGCAGAGGCAGCCTCCCAACCCAGATAACCTTAGAGCTTGCAGCTTGTTGTTTAAGCTGACCGTAGGCTGGATGTGTTTACTCTTCACAGGGAAGAAATCTTGTCCAGGATTTTTCTTCAGATCTCCTCCAATTGTCCTAGGAGGACCACTCTTCTGCCCCTACTCTTATTTGTTTTCACGGCTCTATGTTCACCCAGAGGTGCTATTTTATCTCTTTTGTGGAGGAAAATCTTGACAGCTTGAAATTCTCTGACCTACTCTGCCATCTTCCCAGAATCCTCTCAGAACCTCTGATTTTTAATACGTCCTTAGTGGTTTGGAAGTGCAGCTCCCTGTCCAATGCAAAAATCTTCTCTATAATAGACTTTCATCTAGCTTGCACTAGACATTTTCAATGAGTTTATGACCTCAAGAAGCCCTTCTTGATAACACTCCCTGCCTGTTGGTTGTTAGAAATATTTCCCCCCTCATATTAAGCCAAAACCTACCTCATAACTTCTACCTATTGGTTCTAGTTCTACCCTAGAGTATCAGTCTCCTGCTCCCTCAGTCCATCTTCCCTCCTGATTAAGTGCCCAGCCACCCCACTCCTTCTGAGCCAAATGTACTTATAACACATTAACTGGTACCTAAAGCTGAGCAGGTGCACCACTGGGATAATTCTATAACTACCCCTTTCCCCCAAAGTACCTCATTAATGCTGTAGAGGTATCTCTGAAGGGAGGTACTACTCTTGGAGGCAATGACCAGTGAGTAATATTCCCCCTCCCTTTTCATTTTGGATGGAATAGAATGAATAATAGAGGGTGAATAAGCAGGGATGGATTGTGATGTATACCATAGATAGCATTACATTACCTTTCAAACCTAGGTTATGTTTTATTTGATTGATTGGTTCAGTCATGGTAAGAACCATTAAAATATATTTTGTGCTTTGGATTGATTGATAATGTAATTCATGCAACATGATATCCTCACTTGACAAATGTGTCAAGACATAGAGTATCCTGTTAGTTACGTTAACTGAAGTTAGAATGTGGTACACGTCCTTGTTAATAAAGGCTAAACATCAAGCATTTTTTATATTATATGGGTTCCAGATCCTCACTATTCTCTTCATCTTTTGGAAACACTCTACTTTGCTGATTGTCTCCAATTTATCCTGTACATAGTAGTTTGCATGTTGCTCCCCTATTGAACTGAGCTACTTAAGGGCAGACATTGTCTCTTGCCTTTCTTTGTATTCCAAGAGTTTAGCACAGTGCCTGGCATATAGAGCTTAACTAATGGACTTACTAACAGTAGAGAGACAGAGAATTTTGTATATGGAATGTCATATTCTTGATATTCTATCTAGCTGTCACAGTGTCATGGTGCCTTTGCTTAAATATAACCAGGGGAAGGCTTATGTCACGATGGTAAAAAAAAAAAAGCAACAATAATTTTTTAATAGATGTCATCATGTCAATGCATGAACACTTACACATATTTTTCCATCAAAGAGCCTCTCAGATCTTATTTTGTTCTCATTTTATAAATGATTCTAGATGCCTTGGAATCTTGGAATTGGATGGGGCTTTAGTAGTCATCCAGTATCTATTTTAATTTTAATTGAGAAAGCAATAAAAACAAAACTCCTATTATAAACATGTATAGTCAGATGAAACAATCCTACATTGGCCATGTCCAAAACAAAAATATGGCTCAATCACCATTCTGAATCTCTCACTTATCATTCATGAGGTGGGTAGCCTATTCCATTATGAATCCTCTGGAATCATAGTCATTGCAATAGTCAGAGTTCCTAAGTCTTTCAAAGTTTATTGCCTTTACAATATTGTTATTCGGTATTATATAAATTATTTGTAGTTCTCACTTCACTCTGTATCTGTGCATACAAGTCTTCTCAGGTTTCTCTGAAACCATCCCCTCCACCATTTCTTATAACGCAATACTATTCATCACATTTATATACTATAGCTTATTCAGCCATTCCCCAACTGACAACACTTCACTGGGTTTCCAATTCTTGCCAATGAAAACAGCTGCCATACAGATAGATGTAGATATAAATATGTGTATATATGCACATATACACATACATGCATATATACATATATGTATACATATGTATATGTATGTATATGAACGCTAGTAGGATTTGTGTGTGTATGTATATGTATGTGAAAATAGCCATTAGACAATCAAAGTGGATATCAGTCTGAGTCCCAAAGAAATGACAATGAAACAGGCTTCCTTCTTCTCAGAATGCCCTTCTTCCTCATCTCTACTTCTTGATTTCTCTTTCTTCGATCTCTTTGGTGTGTAGATGTGGTAGTGAGTCAAAGGGTCTCCACAGTTTAGTAGCTTTTTGGTTATAATTAAAAATCATTTTCTAGAATAGTTGGACCAATTCGTAGCTCCACCAATAGTGCATTAATGTACCTATTTTCCCACAGACCCACCAACATTTGTCAGCTTCCTTTTTTGTTAATTATCCCAATCTGTCAGTGTCTTTAAAACATTTCATGCCTGAGCACTCAGTAAATAACACAAGATTATATTTCATTCATCTGCTGAATGCAGTACTGCTAGTACTGAGAGAGATACAAAATTTAGATGAGTCTCTGCTTTCATAGGACTTATATATAGTCTATTATATGGGTTAGCAAGGCAAGTTATTGCCAAAGGCCCAAATCCTGATACTTGTTTTTGTCCTGATGTCTGCTTTTACATGCCCAAAAAGCTAAGAATCATTTTTATACTTTTAAATATAATAAAATTTTATTTTAAAATGTAAAAATCTGTCCATACAAAAAAAAAAGGCAAAGGCTGTAGTAGTTTGCAGACCCCTGGTCTGGTAGGGAGAGAAGGAACAAAATAACTATAATACCCAATGCTATGTGTGTTAGAGCAGCACAGAACAGTATAAGTTTTAAGGTGGAAGGTCACTGCCAATCAGAGTTCCACACACAGAAAGCTTTATAAAGGCAGTAGTTTTTAAGTTGGTTTTTTTAAAAATGAGTAAAAATTCAACAAATGAAATCTCTACACATGTACATTTCATTGCAACCTTTTCTCAAGTGAAGAATCAGAGCCATACAAGTAGACATATTTATCCAACAGCCAAATAATTTCAATTCAACAAACAAGTTAGCACCTATGTATCTGGCAACATCAATTATCTGATATGCAGCCAAAAAAGCAGACAGTAATGGAGAAAATGGCCATTAGGCAGCTAAAATGGATTTTATCAGTCTCTGTCCCAAAGAAGTGATAATGAAACAGGCTTCCTTCTCAGAATGCTCTTCCTCTTTCTCTCCACTTCCTAACTTCTCTGGCTTCTTTCAAATCCCTCTTAAAATCCCACTTTCTAGAGGAAGCCTTTCCTGAGTCTCCTTAATGCTAGTGCCTTCCGTCTGTTGATTCTCTCCAATTTATCCTGTACACAGTAGTTTGCATGTTGCTCCCCTATTGAACTGAGCTACTTAAGGGCAGACATTGTCTCTTGCCTTTCTTTGTATTCCAAGAGTTTAGCACAGTGCCTGGCATATAGAGCTTAACTAATGGACTTACTAACAGTAGAGAGACAGAGAACTTTGTATATGGAATGTCATATTCTTGATATTCTATCTAGCTGTCACAGTGTCATGGTGCCTTTGCTTAAATATAACCAGGGGAAGGCTTATGTCACGATGGTAAAAAAAAAAAAAAGCAACAATAATTTTTTAATAGATGTCATCATGTCAATGCATGAACACTTACACATATTTTTCCATCAAAGAGCCTCTCAGATCTTATTTTGTTCTCATTTTATAAATGATTCTAGATGCCTTGGAATCTTGGAATTGGATGGGGCTTTAGCAGTCATCCAGTATCTATCTGAGAAATTAATCCTCAACCATTTTGAACACTTTCAGTGGCAGGAAACATTATCTCAAAAGGCAACTCATACTATCAATAGCTAGCTGTAATTATTATCACATATTAAGACAAAATCACAAACACACACACACACACACACACACATACACACACACACACACACACACACACCCTCCTGCCCTACCTGTAATTTTTATCTGCTGTTCCATGTTCTATCTTTTGGAGTCACACAGAACAAATCTAATCGCTCTTCCACATGGTAGTGCCCCGTATATTTGAAGCCATTCTTATCTCTGTTGTTTTCTCTCATAGTTGAACATCACAATTTTCCTTAAGCATCTTCATGTCTGATAGGCAAATATTCTGCAACAATCTTGGAGAATTTACTTGGACATTGAAAAGTTAAATGCTTTGTGCAGGGTCATACAACCAATCTGTACATTACATTTATACTAAGTCACAAAGATTTATATTAATTTTTTGGCAACCATGTCACACTGTTGACTCACCCCAGCTTCTCATCAAAACAACAAAAAACTTTTTCTTTTTCATATAGTCCACTTTTAATCCTTATCTCCCTTGTCCTTTACTCAGGTAGTTTATTATTGAACCTAAATGCTAGACTTTTGATTTGTCCATTTAATTTTGCTGTATTAGATATAGCCTACTGTTCCACTGTGTTGTTATCTTTTAGGGACCTGATTCATTAGGTCTAGTTTTCATGTTTGCTTCATCTACAAATCTGATAAGCATGCCTTCAGTGTCTTTATCCCGCTCATTAATAAAACTTTAAAACAAGATGGGGCAATTTAGGGTAAATGCCAATATCTTGTCCACAAGGTTATAATACCTACTCCAATACTTCATTGGAATATTTGCATACTTTGCTTGTATTTCCCTGATCTACCAGCCTCATACTCTACTCCATTCCACCCCCAACACACACACACACACACACACACACACACACACACACACAGAGATACACACATACTCCATACATAGTTACACATACTCCAATTTCAAATAAAATGAAAAAGAAGAAAGTTCCAGTTAGAACACAGAAAGATTAGCTGACAGTATTAGAGAGAAGAAATGCACTTTTAAAAGGGAACAAAGAGCACAGAGAAGAGAGAGAGAGAGAGAGAGAGAGAGAGAGAGAGAGAAGAGAGAGAGAGAGAGAGAGAGAGAGAGAAATAGAGAGAGAGGAGAGTCCTAATACCATGGTCAGACTTATCAGGGTTTATTCATTGGATAGGAATTCCTATTGCTAAAGAATGGATTTGGCAAAAAGCCTTCGAATTCTATATCAAAGTGAACACCATAGAAGGATGCTGAATTACTGTGTTTACATAGGCATAAAGGCAGGTTTGAATCTTGATAAGGCTCATCTGAGTGGTCCTGTTCTTAGGAAATCTTTATGTATTCCACCTAAACAACCAGATGTATTGATTAAAAGTCCTTGGGTATTTTTTTCCCAGAAGAAAAATCTGTATCTTGTAGGATTCTGTTTCCCTGCCCACAGCAGACTAGATGCAGCAATTTAAGAGGAAGGCAGAACTATTATAGGCAGACATAGTGACAGCAGAATGATGTGGCAGCTGACATCAGGATAAAAAAATTATAAAAAGCAGACAAAAGCCTATCAGTCTAAGGGCCATTTAGCATAAACAGTAAATTACTGTGTTCACTTCAGTAATCCTGAGCATATCTCTGTAAATAATAGATTAGAAATGCCAAATTTTAAAACTGAAAAAGACTACAATTCAGGCTTAGTGGGGTCCAGTAACTTGTCCAGATCAATGTCAAGGTCATCTCTAGAATCTAGCTCTCTTGCTTCTCAATCCAATGTATTTAATAGTCGTTAAGGAAATGATTCCATATGCTTCAGGCCTTCAATAATCTATAGTCTGCTTAGTTCAGTTGATACCTTTCCTGATTTCCCTTAATGCTAATGCCTTTAATCTTTTTATTATGTCCAATTTGTTCTATGTCTGTCTTGTTTGTGCTTAGGTTTGTTTGGGGGGTTTTGCATGCATATTGTCTCCCTCATTAGACTGTGAGCTCCTTGACAGCAGGGACTATGTTTTTGCCTTTCTTTGTATCCCTGGCATTCAACACAGTTCCTGGCACTTAGTAGTCAGTGAATAAATGCTTACTACTGACTGACTGATATAAGGATACTCACTAACCACTGTGGGATAAGAAATCTATAGTTTAGTTATTGTTTGTTGAGTGTATTATTCAATATATTCCATTTTAAAAGAGAAATTATGATGTATTTTATTTTCATTTTAAAAATGTAACTTCTTAGTACAAATTGAAGCATAATTTTTTTCACTTTATTTTTCTTGCCTTTTTTTAAAACATGGCTAACGTGGAAATATGTTTTAAATTTTTCCATTGTATGGTTGATATCATAGTGCTTGTCTTCTCAATGAGAAGGGGTGGGTCTGGAGGGAGGGAGAGATTTTAGAATTCATTTTTAAATGAATGTCAAAAATAAATGAATGAATGAAAAATGTAACTTCTAAGGTTTTGGTGCTTAAAGAAACAACTACCAACTACAAAGTGAATATATGAAAGAACTCCTTCCTTCCATACTACTTCTTAAATATATACAGATATATGAAGAGGGACATAGAGATAGAGAGGGAGAAAGGGAGGGAGGAAAACAGGGAGAGAGAGAGGGAGTGAGGGAGAGAGAAAGAAAGAGAAAAAGAGAGGGCAAGAGAGAGAGAGGGAGAGAGAGAGACACAGAGAGAGAGAGAGAATGTCCTTTGTTGTTATATTACAATTATTTCAGAATACAGCCTCCCCTGCCCAATAAGCTTCTCCTTCAAACCCTGAACAACATGCATACCGATTATGGTGATGTAAATTTTAAAAAACACAATAAAGTGAACCAGAATGTTGTTTAATTAAAGATTAATCTTGCCCCAGGAGAGAGAAAAAAATGAGAAAAGGCATCTTTCTTCTTTGTTGGAGAAGTGGGGAATTATTTATGTGGAGTGTTGCCTACACTGTCAAAAACAGTGGAAGTTGGTTGGGTTTGCTTGTCAGCTTTTTTTTCATTTTTCTTTTATTATAAGGTGAAGCTTACTGGATAGGGGAGGCTATATTCAGAAATTACCATCATGTAATGCATCTCTCTCTCTCTCTCCCCCTCCCTCCCTCCCTCCCTCCTTCTTCCCCTTTATTATTATTCTATTACTTTACTTTGTTACTATTATTATCATTAACAAAAAATACTAGAGTTTTTAATAGTCCTTACGGTATTGTTTAATTGAAAGTTACTGTAAGGTCCCCAGAGTGTTCTGCTACATTGTAATTGGCCTGAAAGTTCATTTAGTTCCTGGAACTTAATGAAAACAAATGAGTTTTTAAGCCCTTGATATTTGTTATACTTGTATTCAATTTAAGATGATAAGCCAGTAGTCTCAAAGTCAAATTGCATATATCTTTTAAATTGGTATCACTAATCCTTTTGCATTCCTTAATTCTAGCTAAGTCTTTGTTTCCCCTCTAGACTTGTTTAGCTGATTTTATAGTCATCTGAACAATTGGACAAAGGACTCCATAATATGACTTGAGAGAACAGTCTCATTTTTATACATTATTCTGAAAATTATGGGCCTTGGCAAATCAAGGCATATATGGTTTATTTCCAATAGACAATAAAGTTTCAGAGCCTGAGGAAGCAGCATCCATTTTCTATTTCCAGGCACTAAAGGAGAGAGCAGGAATGTATAGATAGTTACTAATATACATAGCTTTAGACCTGATTAGTTTATGTTATCATCCTATTTTGGACTTGAGAGTTACTTGGATGTCAATATTCTTATATGATCATTATCCAAAATCATATTATCATATTGAGCAGTGTATGTTGCTAATTACAGGAAGTGCCTGATCTTTGTGTGCTGTGGGTTGGTGCAACAAGATATTTTGTTATTTCTACAAAGACTGAACAAATACAACTTTACAGTTTTATGTGCTTGGGCAAACCTGAGCGTAGAAGCTAAAACACAGAAGGAAAGGGAGAGAGAGACAGACAGACAGACAGACAGAGACAGAGAGACAGAGAGTTTTTCATTAGAGATGTTCAATCAGAGGATATGTGACCATTTTACAGCAATGTTTGGGAGAGAATTTATACATCAGAAAAAGGGATAGATTAGATGACTTCTATACAGCTTTTTGTGATTACCAAAAAAAATTTAAATAATGGTAAAAAGAACACTGATCTTGAAGTTAAAAGACCTTGGTGTGAGCCCTGGTGACCCTGGTCAAATCATTTAACCTTTACATGTCTCTATTTCCTCATCTGTACATCACCAGTGAGGTTGTGGATCTATTGAAACCCATAGGGTTGTCCTAAGGAAAAATGCATTGTAAGCCTTAACTCACTACATAAATTTATTTGAGTTATTTAATGTTCTTATAATGAAAATCAAATGTAAAGCCTAACAATAAGGTATTATAGCATATTTCTTCATTTCCTTTGTACCTGCTTTTCAGGATTATATGTTTCTGGGAGTTGGAAGGCAAATTTGTTTTTGTTGTAATTATGTTCTGAAAAAAAGGAAAGATGTCACCATAGCAATGTAGATTTTATGAAACAAACTGAATTTTCTGGAACTTATGATCTTTTTAAAGTTTTTTATAGTCTGTTAAAATATAGACATTTTCATAATAGCCTACATTTATACTTTATATGCATACATTTATAGCACTTTACATGTCATCTCACTGATTGCTCACAATAGTTCTGTGAGGTACTCAAGCAAGTGAAATAATACTCTTTCTATAAATAAGGAAATAGGCTCAGGTGATTATTGATCCAAGCCTATGGTTTATGGTGTCAGAGCCAGAATTCAAGCCCATATCTTATGGTTCCAAAATCCTGTGTTCTTTCTACCTCAACAGCCACCATGCTCTTGCTTCCTTCAATCAATCAATCAATCAACAAGCATTTATTAAGTGTATTATTTGCCTGGTTGGGGATATAAAGATAAAAAAGGATCCAGTCCTTGAACTCAAGGAGCTTGCGTTGTACTAAGGGATAGATCGTGTACACAGGTAATCATTAGTGGTGAGGAAAAGCCTGTTGAAGAAGGTGGCAATTAAGCATGGAAAGAGTGCTGACTCTGGTGTCAGGTTCTATATTCAAATTCCACTTCTGATGTTCATGAGCTACGTGACATTGGGCAAGTCGTTTAACCCCTGTGAGCCTTATTTTCCTCACCTGAATAGTGATGATATTGGCCTAAACCTCTACACATGACCTCTGAGGTCCCTTCTAGCTCTATAGCTGTGAACCTAGATAGATTTTTTTCCGTAAGAGTTTGTCAGTGAAAAGGAAGAGACACAGTATAGGATGCTAGTTTGAGAAGATGAAAGTGAATGATTCTTTTTTTAATTTATTTGTTAAGGATAGGAGAAATCTGGGCATGGCTTTAGGCACCAGAGAAGGAGCCAGGAATAAACAGAGGTTGAAAACAAGAAACAGACAGACGCAGAGAGACAGACACAGACATAGAGAAAAATAGAGAGCAATGGAAGGGAAAAGCTTCTGGAGGAGACAGGAAGGGATGGACAGAATCAACAGCATAAGTAAATGGGTTTGATACTAACAGAGAAAATGAACAATTCATCCTCTGAGATTTGAGAAAAGAATAATATGATATGAGCAAAAAAAGAGAGGATAGGGCATGAAACGATGTGACGTGTAGAAATGGAGAGTTGAAGGACCTCTCAATGGAAGGCCTCCAATTTTTTTAGGCAAAGTCTTCTGCTGAGAAGATAGAAGGTGGTGGTACATGTGACTTGATAGAGAAGATATTCTGAAACAGATTTAGTACTTAATGACAGTGTGATAAATGGTCAATTGAGGAACAGTAAAAATACTCATGAAGCTATAGGGTCCAGTCAAGATTAAATTCTCTTTCAAAAATACATTCAGCAGTAATTACATGTATAGTACTCTGCATAGGTAGAGTAGGCAGATTCCTACAAAAATGTGGTTTGGGGGAGACTGAAAGAGCTCCCTTGTCACCACCATCACTCAAAGCTCTCTTCTATCAGTAGGGCAAAGCCTGATATCCCTTTCAATGGAAATAGGATCCAATTAGATATATAATAAGAATCAAATACAAGTTGTTGTTGCTGACTCTTTGTGAACAAATTTGGGGTTTTCTTGGCAAAGATACTAGAGTGGTTTGCCATTTCTTTCTCCAGCTCATTTTGCAGATAAGGAAACTGAGGCAAACAGGATTAAGTGACTTGCTCAGGGTCACACAGCTAGTAAGTGTCTAAGGCTGAATTTGAACTCAGCTCTTCCTGACTCCAGGCCTGGCACTCTCTCCACTGTGCCACCTACCTACCCTAAATAAAAGTACCCTCATTGTATTTAATGCATTGACCCAAGATCACGTGAAGGTATAAATGACTCATACCATGATCCTTCCTAAAGAGTAAGTTCTAAGAGTAGGGAGAGAATATCAGGCCAAATTCTGCAAGAATTTGGGAGAGAATCGAGGGGCATGAAATGGGGACAGAAAAAAAGAACTAATATTGCTAAAACAAAATTGCATTTGCTTCCTACCTTTACCCCAGGCTGTCCCTCTATCCAACAACTGATAATCAGGATGGTTCTAAACTGATCTTTGTATTCCATGGAATTAATGTGACCTTCATATAGGGAACAAAATGATGAATCCCTTTTATTGACTAAACTTGCATGGATTCTCTTGTACTTGATGTAATGTAGATATAACGTGAATGAGTAAGACCAGAAGTCACCAACAAATGCAGTATCATTCACCTCTCAGTGTAACTTTTGTTCATTCTAACTCAAGGCTTATTAAACCTCTTATTCTTCCACAGTCTTAGAAATTACATGTGGTCCAAGGTAAGCCTCCCATAGCCAAGCAATATCCTTGCAGATTCTTCAGCGGCTTTCCAGTTCTCATTCTATTCCTTTATTTTGTTCCTACATGGCCTGCTTCTTATAAATTGCATCACTAAATATGCAAAATAATAATTGTTCTGGATAAATAATGCAAGATAATGAGCCACAGAGTAGCATATGAATTAGAGAAAAATCAGTGAAGTGAGCTGGTGTAATTACTGGAAAAATTTTAAGGAGTCAATCTGGAGGCCAGTAATAGGTAAAGAGAAATTAAGTTGAGTCAGTACGAGAAATACATTTTTGACTAGGGTTGGGAAAGATATTGAAAACAGATTAATTACAAAGTATAAGTAGTAGTGCTTTGCACAAAAATGCTCTGACTTAAAAATATAATGTTCCTGTCCTATTATTTTATAATTGTAAAAAAAAAAGTTTAGCTGAAACATATCAGAGAAGATAGAAGGGAAGGTCAGACGTGCTTCACAACTCATAATTATGCCTTCTCTCCCTACCCTTCAAAAGGAAGGAAAGAGAGGGAAGAGAGGGAAAGGTGGAAAAGGAACTTTTTTAAATGGCTTATGGTCAGGATTTGGGAAATATTTAAATCTTGAGTACCAAGAAGCAGCATGGTATAACTGACAAGGCTGATGGACCTCAGAGCCAAGAAGACCTAAGTTCAAGACCTAGTATGTATCTCAGACACATACTAACTGTATGAGTATGGTTGAATTACTTAACTTTTCATTCCTCATCCCTTACTCAGGCAACTCTCTATGACTATTATTTATAGGTGAATGGCCTATTAGTATCTGTGGAGAGCACTTGGAGTTCCCTACAGAGCAGAAATTGGGTCCAGACCCCTTACTCCACCCCCACCCCCACCCCCCCACACACACACAGGCACGAACACACCACCTACAATGTCTTGTGACTGTCCAAATATAAACAATGAAATGAAAGAGAAAGTGTTTTAGATGACGCAGCAATTAGTTAACAGGTTTCCCTTCCTCCTGTTTCTCTTTAAAGATAACAAAGGCATTAAAGATAAGGAATTTGTGAGCCAAATATTCACTACCCTGTATTATCTTCCTTTTAAAAACCATCTTATCTTTAACACCTTGCTTTTTAAAATGAGGAGAAATATTGATTAAGGAAAGGGATTATTATCTACTTCCTTAAGTCACCCCAGCTGGCAATGAAGCCTCTTGGGTTCTATAGACCTAGAGTTAAGCAATCAAAGGCAGAATCAGGAAGGTCCTCAAGCCCAGTCAAAGAGACCGGAAGGTGAATATAAAGAGATTTCATACATCTGTGGGAACAAAGATACTGAGAGTCCCAAAGGGAAGAATTAGGAGTTTGAAATTATATGGAAAGCAAGTGAGAGAAAGGTGAGGTTTTGAACATAGTATGATATCCAAAGAAGATTATTTCATTGACAGTGTTTTGAAATGGTGGAAAGGAAAGAGGGAAGAAGAGAGAAAAGAAAAAGATAAATTGTCTTTGTCAAGGTAATCAGAGCCTGAAGTTTTGCCTTTGGGGAAAAGGATTGATTTTTAAGATATTTTGTGGAAGAAAAAGAACTTGGAATGAGCAGCAGCTCAGAGACCAGGAAGAAGAGTTAGGAGTAAAATGGATCATAGAAGATGAAAACAGAAGTCCTTTAAGATGAATCCTATAAAATTCTCTGAGGCTTTTCTGTAGTCATGCTTCTTTTGGTAAAAAGTTGAAGAAGCAAGTTTGCTAGAATTCAAACTAGATTCCTGAATGCCCAGGTCCTTTGTACCTTCTATAGCTTCCACTGAACAAGTCTGCTGTTGTTTGAGAAACATTTACAATTTCCCTTTCAGCTAAAGCTAAGGCTGTGGGACCATCTGAGCAGATAATGCAATAAGTGTGAAAGTTCAGAGCAGGCTGAACAAAACAAAATATGTTTTGCCTGCTTTATGCAAACTAAACATATTGTCAAGGTTTTGAAGCAATGAGTACAAAATATTCACAAAATATAGTAATTTCATAAGTAGCCAAGCAGAAGATGAAATAAATGGAAATGCTCCTAAGTAGCAGTTTAATCAAACAGTATAGATTCCCCAAACTTTTTGGTATTCTGAATATGAATTCATGAATATGTTTTTTCTCTTGAAGGGACATTATGTCAAGCTAGCCCTAATAAAAATAAAAACAAACAAAAAAACCACTCATTGGTCCTTCATGAAATTGTGCCATTAAGGATTCCAGTGATAGCTTTGTTGTTTTGTTTTGCTTTTTTTCTTCAATCTTTTGCCAAGACACGAACAGAATTAAAATATTCTTATTGTTCCACTTCCCATTGCAAATGAATCCAATTAGACTGAAATTTTCTTGTCTTTCCTGACCTTGTGCATATGGCCTCAGGTGCTAGAGAAGATTTGCAGGCCATTTTTCCTGTCCCTCCTTCTCAAGGACACCCTCCCAAAGTCAAGCAAGTTAAAAAAAAAAAACTAAAACTAAAATGGAACAAAAAGCCACTGTTGTTATACAAGGTGGTAATCATACCCATAAAGAAAGCTACAGAAAGCTTCCTTGCACAAACTCAAATATAAGAAAGAGTATGCATTTTATCCTAAAAGGAGTAAGGAACTACTGGAGTTTCTTGAACAGGAGAAGGACATAGTCAGAACTGAGTTGTAGAGGTTCTACCCTTGACTTTGATATGGAAGTCAGAGAATGATGTCAACTACTCAAAGCCAAATTTCACAATTCAGAATAAAAACTAGATTCTGAGAAATGATGGTTAAAGAGGTCTTTACATGCAGGAGAAATCTAAAAAAGAAAAAAATGGCTCACAAAGGACTACCCTATAGAGGAGACTTGGCCCAACTTCACATGAAACAGAGGATTGCTCATAATGACAACTCCTCTGTTCTTTTGTATTATTACTCAAGAAGAAAGTATGATTCACAGGGGAAAAAACATTTGTTAAGATGGTGAGATGTTTTGCAGATGAGATCTTAGGGACCCATTGTCCCCCACGGGTTCATTCTCATTCTTTCCTAGAAAAACAAGAGAATTATAGTTCTTTTATATAACTGTCACTTTAAAAGAAAAAAATGGCTGATTATCTAAAACTTATATTGATTTTCTGTAGTGTGGCAGGAGAGGCAAGAGGATGCAGAGTAATCAGGCTCTCCCATCTTTATTATCCCAGAATTTGATCTAATAGTTTTCACTCTTATCAGAAATAGAGTGTCATTATGTCAGAATCTCTTTAGGGTTGCCTGCTGTTCTGATGTCAAGTGCTTTCCACATTCCCTTGTAAGAGTCTGCAAGAGTCCAACTAGACTGTTGGGTGTTTCTTTCAATAGCTTTCTCCCTCAGTAAGAGGCCAGGAAAAAGTGATGTGCCCTTCACCTGGGATGAGTAGCTATATCTATTCCTTTTTAGGCCCCTAAGTGGTATAGTGGATAGAATCCTGGATCTGGAGTCAGCAAGACCTTAGTTCAAATTAGCTTTGTGACCTAGGGAAAATCCCTTAAGCTCTCTAAGCCTCAGTCATATACTTGAGTTCAAAAAAATCAACCTCACTAGAACCAATACGTCTATGTTTACTCAGTAGTTTGTCTGAAAAGACCTAAGGGATTTGGTAGACTATAAACTCAAAACGAGTAAGGAGTGTAATATAGTATCCCCCCAAAAAAACAAATGCCAACTTAGGCCAGGTTAAAATAGGTATACTCTCCAAGAATAAGGACTTCATAGTCTCTTTCTACTCTGCCCTCATCAGACCACACCGAGAGTATTGTGTTCAGTGTTAGGTGCCATGGTTTAAGGATGACAGTGAACTGAAAAGCATCCAGAGACCAAAGATATTGCAGGGCCTTGAGTCCCAATCATGTGAAGACCAGTTGTAAGACCTGAAGACTAAAAGCCTGAGGAAACCTTGGTGGGGGGTATTGAGGTGTGGTTGCTATTTTCTAGTATTTGAAGGACTGTCATGTGGAAAAGAGATTAAACTTGTTCTTTTTGGCACAGAGAGAACAATTAGGTACAATGGGTAGCAGTTTCAAAGAGGGAAATTCAGTCTTTTTATAAGGAAATTTTCCTAACAATTAGAGTTATGCAAAAGTGGAAATGGCATGCCACAAGAGGTGGTGAGGTCCCCCTACTTGGGGGCCACTAATTGGAAGCTGAAAGACCACTTGGCTGTTACATTACACTGATGATTCTTTAGGTATGGGGGCTAGACTAGATACTTGGCAGCTGAGTGGTGGATGCCCTGGAGCAGAAAGATACTCGAGGCAAGGAGACCAATTAATAGACTATAGCAACAATACAAGAAAGAGATGATGAGGGCTTGTCCTGAGGTGGTGGCTATGTGAGTGGAGAGAATGAGGCATATACAAGAGGTATTTTGAAGGTCAAAACAATAAGATTTGACAGAAGTTTGGCTATGTGTGGTCAGTTTGAAAGAGGAATCAGAAATGATACCAAGATTTCCTGGTTGACTGAGACAATGGTGGTGACAATAAATGTTTCCTCTCCCTTTTTAATACTATTTTTAAAAAATGTTTTTTTAAATCATGCTTGGTGTCAAGAAAGTTTTCATAAGTATTTTAGGGAAGCCCTTTTTTAAAAAAAGACTAATTACAGTGAAGGGAGTAGGTAGCTCAGCACTTTGTCATTTTATTGAGGAAAAGGGGTAATTGGAATAAACAAATTGAATAAGGAAATTTATCCAGTGAACTCTTTGTAGAGTGATAGAGTCAGGCCTCTCAGCCCCTGTACTTCAAGTGCCTTGTTTGGCTCACTGGGCAATAATGCTTCAATCTACTTGGAGAAATGGTGGGGGAGGGGGAGGAGAATGATACCATTCATTCTAATTGGTAACCAATGCAGAATTGTTACCCTCAATAGGGATAGGGCCTGGACCTATGACTTCACGATATAAGAATTTTCTGGATGAAGAAATTCTCTTTCTTAATTCAAGTTTGCAACTTATAGCCTTAGAGAATTTCCTAGCACACACAGCCAGAGGCAGAACTTGAACTCAAGTCTTGCTGGTTGCCATTCACTCTATCTACCAAGTCACATTGCCTCTCACACTATTTTTAACAGCAATAGCAACAAATAGTCTTTAAACCATTATGGACTTTATATCCTAATGTTTGACAGAATATTAATAACTAATACTTCAATAATATGTCTAGTTTTTCCAGATATTCACATTTGTTCAATTTAATTCCATTAGTCCACCAAGCTTCATGCCAGGTTGTATAATTCTAATAATTCTTTATACATATTAGAATATTACTTACTTCAGAGGGATAAATACTACCTTGAAGCTGAAAATGAAATGTAATATCCCCAGTACCTAGTGTTTTGCACATAATAGGAATTTTTAAAATGTATCTTCTCTTTATATAAAGCTACTCTTCCCTCTTTTTACCTGTCCTTTTCTTTTAAGATATAGATATAGATGTACCTATTCAAAGTTATATCCAAGTCATAAATCCTATCTTATCAAGTCTCAATGATATATCTGTGATGTCAAAGTTGCCTTCTTTCATTAGGAAACATTTTAGACCAAAGTGATCTCTCCTTCCCCTGAATTCTTATAGCACTTACTATCCATAGCACTCACTGGAAACATCACAAACTCCTTGTTATTGTTCATTATCTTGTCATCTCATCTAAATTATAAGATCCTTGGGGAGCTGACATAGCTGACATTTAGGTTTTCAGGAACTTCATATACATTACTTTATTTGCTTCTTATATCCCTTGCAGTGCTTTTGCACATAGTAGGTGCTCAGTTAGACTCTATTGGTTCTTGATGCTTTGAAAACCAACCTTACCAGTTTGCTAGTTTTTATTACTCTATGAGTTTCTTCCCATTCATTTGCTCAATGACTTTTTTTTTTTTTGCAGCCAGTAGGTAAGAGAACCACCACGAGGTCTCAGCTGGATTGTTAAGAGATTTTTTTTTATTTCTTCACTTCAAAAGAAGTGCAGAATTCGCATGATTGTTTTGGTTTTTGCTGTCTTAATACAATTTTTTTTCTAATTTTATTTTCCATTATCTGCCCTGTAGTTTTTTTAACTAGAAAGTTTCCCACATTTCTACTTTTCTTTCATTTTTTCTCAATGTGAAGTAATACAGGGTGTCCCCAAAGTCCAGTTCTATTGAACCTTGCAATATCTTCTGTATTCCTTGTCACATATTCAAATCCTCTTGAACCGAATATTTATTATTCTTCCTTCACTCCAAGAGTTTGGTGAACAGCTCAATTTGTTATCTTCTTCCAAATCCCATTCTCCTTTTTCTTCACTCTTCCAGATCATTTAAAAAACAACTTTGGTTTCACCTGTCTTCAAGATATAATTTGTTTCGCCTGGATTTTCTTAATGTAATCTCTTCTCTACATGCCTTTGGGCCAGTATTAGTTCTGGTATTCTGTTCTATTATCTCTTCCTTTCAGGCCTTGGCTGCTGAACCAATGCTAATGCATATTTTCTTTCTCACTCCATTCCTTTCTCCTGGGGCAGGGGATTTTCCAGTTCTCTTTTACATTAATTGTACGGTCTCAGTTTGATGATTCTCAGTATTACAGCACTCTCAGCTGCGTATTTCTACTGAGTCCATATAATGAATTAAGATGATGCTTCTAACCACAAAGTTCTTTTCTTGAAAGTCTCAAGGAAAAGTATGAAAGGGTTTGGGATTCCATGTTCCTATTGAACTTCTTGAAATAGATGTCCCACAGAGACCTCAAACTCAATGTATCCAAAGCTGGGCTCATTACTTTTCCCTGCAGACTCTCCTCTCTTCCTTATTTCCCTATTACTGTCAAGAGTACCACCATCCTTTCAGTCACCGAGACTCTCAACCTAGGTGTCATTCTCAATTTCTTATTCTCTCACTCATATTGGCCTCTTTAGAATTCCTCAAACAAGATGCCCCATCTCCCAGCTCTAGGTATTTTCACTAGGTGTCTCTCATACCTGGAATACTCTCCCTCTTCATCTCTGCCTCCCTGGCATCCTTCAAGTCTCAGCTAAAGTCTCACCTTCTGTACTAAGCCTTTCCTAGTCCCTCTAAAAGCTTTTACCGTCCCTCTAAAGAAATCTTCAATTACACACATACACACACACACACACGTATGTTATTTAGTTGTTTTCAGTTGTGTCTGACTCTTTGTGACCCAATTTGGAGTTTTCTTGGCAAAGATACCGGAGTTGTTTGCAATTTCCTTCTCTAGCTCATTTTTCAGATGAGGAAACTGAGGCAAACAGTGTTAAGTGACTTTCCCAGGGTCACACAGCTAGTAAGTGTCTGAAGGTGAATTAGAAATTAGGTCTTCCTAACTCCAAACCTGGCACTATATGTGTGTGCATGTGTATGTGTACGTGTATGCATCTATGTGTATGTATATTATATATACACACATGTATATGTTTGTGTATATATGTACACATATATATATTGTATAGATTATGTATAGATCTCCTTTTTGTACATAGGTGTTTGCATGTTGTCTTCTCCACTAGATTATGAGCCCCATTAAGGTAGTGACTCTTTCTGCCTTTCTGTGTCACCCCAGTACATACCATAGTGCCTAGCATATAGTAGGTGTTTGATAAATGCTTCTTGACTAATCTCTGCCTACATTCAAATGTTGAAAGATTTGATGAGATTGTCTGTGAAGCAGGAAAATAAAAACAACATCATCATCATTGCTGACATTTATATGACCTTTGAAGTTTTACAAAGCCCTTAACATACATTAATTCCTTTATATAAATACAGAATGATATTCTGTAATATTATGATAACATATTATTATTTTGTCTTGCTAAAAGGAATATAATCACATCCCTATAGAACTATTTGTTTTCTCAAGAAGAAAGACAGATCTCTAGTGGCAATAGGATTTTATTCTGAGTCAGAAGAGCTAGGTTTGAAACCTGGCTCTGCTCTTTACCTCTATGTGTTCTCCCCCAATCTGCCAAAAATTATTTTGTGTCGATTTCGTATTCATTTATCTGTGCATGTGTTGAAAGCAACAAGGAAAGATTGTGGAGAGTTTTAAATGCCAAACTGAGAAGTTAGATAGTTATGCATAACAGAGGCCTTCCATCTCCACTCAGAAATAAAAAAGACAATCCAGATGTGATGGCACTCTGCTTGACTTCTGTTAGTTAGGCATGCTGGGCTTTTGCCCGACTCCTGTAGGCCTTGATCCACTGACCTCACAAGGTCTTGGCACCTTGCCATGGAGGCTTGTCTCTTCAGGGCCACCTCCACACCATCCCACTTCTAGTCTACTAAATGTATACACACCGATAAATACATAACTACACACACATGTGTAGACATATATACATACATGTATACGATACATATGTAGTATGTGCATATAGACATATAAGTTCATCCACTTAGCCACCTGTCTATGCTTTCCATTTTTGCTTCTTATCTTCTCTTCACACGGGTCACACATCTACTTCTTACTTCATAAGTGATCACTTTGTGATTTAGGAGTTTTTTTAATGTTATAAGTCGGCCCAACGCTACCCAACAGATGCCTCAGAAGTTAAGGACGCTGCCCCAGTCACGTTGCTGTGAAATTTGAAATCACCCTAAGAATCAGTTCTGTAGTTCATTATAACAACTGCAGTTCTTTGCAAGAGGGTTTTCTGTTGCTATGGAAGAAGTTCATGGAGCAGCACTAACCAAATGAACATGCTTTCTCTGCTGCTTCTGGAGTTCTTGCTTCAACCCATTTCCTCCGCCTGGGATTACGTCCTAGAACACCCTTAATATTCACTTCCTAACACACTATTATTTTCTGGTTCCCAGAATTTTAGAATGGAACAAACATATTATGTTTTGCTGGAAGACCTTTCCAATAAGAACACTTAATTTTTTTTTAAGTGAAAAAACACTAATTTCAATCCTTCATTGATCATAGCTTCTTATAATTATGCATCATAAAATTCAAAACAATGTTTACAATGAAAATCAAGAAAAATTCACTTAGCCAATACCAAGTAATTTTGATGACTAATACTTTATAGTTTAGTTGAGCTATCATACTTCTGGAAGCCTTTCTTCACACTTGTTTTCATTAGAAAATCTGAGAATCTTGATTCTTTGTCCTTCCAGATTAATTTTGTTATTCTTTTTTCCTAGCTCTACAAATTAATCTTTTTATAGGTTGGTTAGCATGACACTAAATAAGTAAATTAATTTAGATAACATTGTCATTTGTATTATATTGATAAGGCCCCAACCATGAGCAAGTAATCACCATTTATTTAATATCTTTATTACCATAGTATTTTGTAGTTATATTCACGTAGCTCCTGTATGTGTCTTGTTAGGTGGGTTCTTAAATATTTTATGTGTTCTGTAGTTATTTTGAATGAAATATTAAGACTGTAGTTTTCTGTAACATTTCATTACAGTTATGTATTTTTTGGGGGGAAAAGAGTTATAATGGACAATAGCAGTATATTAGCCTACCATAAAAGTATGAGTCATCAAAATTATAGCATTTTAAAACAGCCAAGATAATAACTAGATGTATATATATAGGAATATAATGTGTAAGAGGTACAGATTTATTATCCTCATTATAGTCCGCTCTTAAAGAATAATAGATTTAACTCTCAAGGGAATCTTAAGACATCATCCCAGAAAGGTAAGGTGCCTTCCTCAAGGTCATAGGGGTAAGGACAGTAAAAAAAAAAAAAAATGGGAAGGGATTTTAACTTCGTGCTCCTGAATCCAAATATAGTATACATTCTGTTGCACCAAGCTGGCACAACTGAACTAATATAGTACTTAGTAACTCTGATTGATCATATGACCATATTTTAGTGAAGATTTTGAGTTATTCACTAAAGATGGATTAAGAGGAAATAGATTTAAATTGACACATAAGTTAGATATAAGTAAGAATTTCCTGAACATTCACTCAGATTATTAAAGATGATTAGTAAAACTACTTCTATTGAGTTTTTTTTTTTTAAGAAAATAAGCATCTGTGAGTCTGGAGAAAGGAGGATGAACTGAATGACTTCTTGGTCTCTTCTGTTTGATTCTATAATTCTTCCATGGGAGAGGGCATCCTAGGACAAAGATAATATTTTGTTTTGAAAGGAATATATTTTCTTGTCTGTCTTGTTGGTCATTTTGTAGACTGGTAATTGAAATGTAAAGAGCTTTTCAAATCCAATTTCCACTTATTTTGTTGTCCATTTTCCTTATTCAGTTTCAATGCCATTTATTATAGCTAAGTTTTGGCAGCTAAAATAGACTTTCGTGATTTTTAGCTCATATTGTCCTCTATTTTCCATTTCCATGCAGTAATGTTCTGCTAATAGAGCTCTGCATGGAAGGGTTTCAAATACAAATGGGTGATTCTATTTTTTAAAGTCTTTAATTTTATAATCAATTCTTAATTATCCACACAAATAAAGGGGAGTCACTAAGTGGATTGTCCACCATTTCAGAGCATCCAAAAATCATTCTTATTTGACTTTAGAAATACAGTATATGATTTTTAAAACATTTTCAATGTAGTGATAGGTTTTGCTGATTTATTCTCTTCTTTTCTTAAAAAATCTTGGTTATAAAAGGTGGAGAGAGAGAGAGAGAGAGAGAGAGAGAGAGAGAGAGAGAGAGAGAGAGAGAGAGAGAGAGAAAAGAGAGAGAGTGAATTGGCTATGCAACTAAATCAGAAGAAATTAAAAACCCAATTATACACAAAAATAGAAATTCTGAGAATCAAATGAGAAATTAATGGATTTAAGAGGAAAAAACTTATATTGAGCTGACAAATAAAACTAAGACTTTTTAGCAAATAAAATGGATGAAACATTAGCTAATCTCATTACTAAAAGAGAAAGGAAAACCAGATTATACATATCAAAAATGAAAAGAGAGAATTCACAACTGAGGAAACTTTTAAAAGCCATTTTACCAAATTATTGGCCAATAAAATGATAACTAATAAAATGAACATTTTCAAATTATATATACATATGTACATATATATTACCCTATTGTAAAAATTACCTCATTTTAATCCTAGGGCAATACAATGCAATAAAAAAAAACCACATGATTTTATTACCAAATGCAGAAATCTGTTTTTAAAAAAAACTCTAAAAAGCACAGGAATAAATGAGCATGAATATTTCCTTAATGTAGTAAATAGTATCTATCTAAAACCAAGAACCAGCATTATATATAACAGAGAAAGTTTAGTGCATTTTCCAGTAAGATCTTCAGTAAAGCAAGGATATCCACCTATAACTTGATACAGCCACTATAACTTGATACAGTTCCAGAAATGATGGATAGTTCTAATGAACTATTTCTAATGAAAACAAGTGTGAAGGAAGGCTTCCAGAAGTATGATAGCTCAACTAAACTATGAAGTAATAGTCATCAAAACTACTTGGTATTGGCTAAAAAAAAAAACAGAAAATTTCATCTTTGGAACAGATTAGGTACACAACATACGAACCAGTATATTACCAGCAAAAACCAACAGGAAAATAAGATCTATTTAAAATATTTAGAGAAAATATAAAATATTTGAGTACACTTACCAAGACATATGTGGGTATTGTAAGAATACAATTATAAAACACTATTAATAGAAATAGATCTAAGTTATTGGAGACATTAATTGTTCAGTTAGACCATGTCAATGTAATAAAAATGACAATGCTGCCTAAATTAATTTCCTTAACTAGTGCCAATATCATTCAAAATTAATGGGCTTATTATACTCCTAGTAGAAAGAGGGAAAGATCCACATGTACAAAAATATTCATACTGGCATTTTTTGTTGTAACAAAGAGCTAGAAACTGAAATGGCATCTATTAATTGCATAATTTATGAACAAATTAAGGCATACAAATGTCATATAATATTATTGATCTGTAAGAAATAACAAAATGGATGGATTCTGAGAGACCTGGGAAAATCTGTAGAACTTCTACTAGAGTTAGGGGAGTCAAACCAGAATAATTTATACAATGAGTACAACATTGTACAGAAAAAAACAACTTTGAAAGACTAAAGAACTCTTGTCAATTCGGTGAGCAAACATAACTCCAGAGGACCGGTGATGAAACGTGCTGTCTTAGATTTGTTTCACCTGATGAATTTTTTGTTTGGGTTTTTTTTTTTGCCATCACTATTGATTATTTTAAAGGGAGGGAGCATTTTCAGGAAGGGGAGGGCTAGTGATAAAAAAAGAGAAAAAAGAAAAAGTATTGAAAAAATTTAAATGCACAAAAGAAAACAGAAGAGAGTTCAAAGGGAGACACAGATAATTAGAACAGTTTTTAAAGTAAGGTGTCCAATGAATTATAAAGTTTTTGAAAATATGCTCTATTAGTAAGAATTCATGGTTTCATATATAATCCTCTTTTCTGGAAAAATCTGTGTTGGTATTTGTCAAGTTCAAACTAACAGAGAAGTTTTTTTGGAAAAAAAAAGAAATGGAATTATTGAATTGACGCTATGGATGCTACGTCTAACCACGTCATTCCTACTAATGAGGCTTCAGTGACTCCCCATTTACATTAGCATAAAGTACAAACTACTTTGTTTGGCTCTTAAAACTTTACATTCTGTTTACAACCCATCTTTCTAGGATGATTAGACATTACTTCCCCTTCCAGACTCTACATTTCAGCAAGGCTGGCCTATTTGCTGTTTCCCAAGTTATATTCCTTCTCTAACATCCATTCCTTTGTTTGATCTGACCTACATCACTGGAATGCTTTCCCTCTTACTGTTGCTGACTCTTGAAACCCCTAGTTCCCTTCAAGTCTCAATTCAAATGCCCACCTGCTTCAAGAAGCCTATCCTGATTTCCCCTCGTTAATCATACTTTAGCCCCAAATTCTTGTGTTTATTTTGTATGTATTTTGTGTCTATTTATCTGTGACCCTGTAATATCCTCCTACAAGAATGAGTTCCTTAAGAACAGAAAAATATTACTTTTTATTTGTATCTCCAGCACAGCCTTTGGCACATAGTAGGTGCTTAATAAATTATTGTAGGTGGTTTGGTTGATCTGTACACATATTAATGTGATACAAGGTCATTTTTTATGGAAGCTACAAAACAGTTTCTCTCCCCACTCACCTACTCCCATTGAGCTCTATAAAGTTTCCAAGTTAAAATGAGGGATTCATTGGCTGTCCATAAACTAAGACATCAAAGTCCAAACAATTTAACCACTGAAGCATTTCCTAATCCCCCCCCTTCCAGATAAAGGATTTGAGAAGAAGCATTAAAGATAAGACTAGGTATTAATCTTCCCATCTAGTCTGGGTGTCAAGACTTCTTCCAGGCTCTGTCAAATTAATAATGCCTTATCTTCAACACTCCCTTTCTTTGAAACCATCTAGACAAGCCACAGGAAGAAGTGGAATTGATGTAGCCAAGTAGTGGCAGATGTGGGGGAGAGAAAATCTTGAGCTAAAGAATAAATTCATAGGCTCATAAACTTAGAGGGGGAAGGCACCTCAATGGTCATCTGGTCCAGCTGCAAGAACTCCCCTCTTCTGGACAGATTTTTAATCAGACCTCATTTATGGTCTTGAATTATGATAGTGTCTCTGTAAGTAATGAAATGACATAAGATGGAAACATAACAATCCTTGATGGCATTCCAACAATAATTTTATATTTAGTTCAATACCTGTGAATGTTCAGACACTCCAGAAATAGATCTCCTAGAAGTACTAAGGAATCTTTTCAGCACTAGGAAATGATTTAATATCCATGCTCCAAGACCATTTATCATGTGACCCTGGCAGAGGAGCTGGCATGGGTGGCTGGATTTTTTTTTCTGTTTTAATTTGTGGATTTGATTAGTGCAGCTCTCCTAATCTCACAGGATTTTGTGAGGAAGGACAGATTTAAGGCTGCAGGATTTCGATGTTTATCCAATTTGAAAACCCTGGACATATTGCAAAACAGCACATGGGCCTCCATCTGTTTGCTCTTTCTATGGATCCATTTTCTAAAAAGAAGGAAAAGATTTATTATATAAAAAATGCACAGCCTCTAGCTTTCAAGATGTGCCAAGATATCACTCACTTTCCAATTCCTCTATGGCAGAAATCAGCTAAATTAAGTACCTGGAGGGCATACGGTACTATGTAACTGAAAGCCCTAACATAAGATACTTAGTAAAAATAAAATTGATGCCTTTTTTTCAGGATTCTCAAGGAACTCTTCCACTTTGAACATTGTAACAATGACCATTTAAACATAAGACACCTTTTTCTTCCACCTTTATTTCCTGTGGGTTTGAGATCCGTACCTGTCACTTCATCAGCATGGAAATGACTTCTACCCATGCAAGTGGCTAATTTGTCTTTAACTTTGAGCTTTGGAAAGTTACCTGCCAACACTAAGGGGTTTAATAACTTCAATCAATCAATCAATAAACATTTATTAAATGCCTACTATGTGCCAGGCACATAGATAGAAGATTTCAGAGACAGGATTTGAACCCAGATCTTCTAGACTTCAAGCCTAGCCATCTATTCCCCATGCCAGGCTGCCTCTTGTTTCGTTAGTCAGTTGTTAATTTGTAAGTTCATGCACATGCAAAACACATCAAGACAGTCTTCACATGTTCAATGTCTCTGGCTTTGACTCCAGTAACTCCCTCTCAGCTTCAGGATCAAATATCAAATCATCTATTTGGTGTTCTAGGCTCTCAATAATCTCCCCCTTTCCAGTCTTTTTACTCTTTACCCATCCCTATATACTCTGGAATCCATTAACACTGGACACAAAATACTCCATCTCTCCACTCCCTTTCTACTCCTTCTCATCTCCACTCCCTGGCTTCCCAGCTTCTGTTAGGTCCCAATTAAAAATTTCACCTTCTACAGGAAACTTTCCTGATCTGTTTAATACTAAGGCTTCTTCTCAGTTGATTTCATCTCCAATTTATCCTATAAATAGTGCATAGTTGTTTACATGTTGTTCTCCCATTCAGCTGGGAGCTCCTTAAGAAAAGGGATTGTATTTTTCGTCTTTGTAATTCCAGTGCTTAACACAGTGCCTGACACATAGTTGGGGCTTAATAAAAGTTTAATTCATTGACTGACTGACTGACCTGAGGAGATGCTGATTTTTTTTTTGTTTCACTCTTGCTCTGAAACTCCAAGCAAACTTCCTCCATAGATTAATTATACTTTCACAAGTCTTTCATAGCAGTGTGTAAAGGCTTCTGTACATCTGTATTTAAACATTATTAAGAATGTGTGTGGTTGTTGTTATATATAAATTGTTTCTTTCCTAAGACTTGGACAATATAGATGTCAGGCTTGGTTATAGGTATATTTATAACTACAAGAAAGGGTATAGTCAGAGACCATGTCCAAGACAAAGACATGTATAAGTGAAAAAGAGACTGATTGGATAGCAGCATTTCTCCTTTAAAACTTCTGTTCACAATTTATCTAGAAAGAGTGATGTGAGAAGTGGGGATTGGGAAGCTGAAAATATATACCTTCAGAAAAGGGCCAGTTACTGTCATTGTAGATCACTAAGTAATTGCTACTGTTTGTCAATTGTTTATAGTACTGTTCCTAAAAACCCCATTCCCTCTTCTCTTTGCTATTACTTCTGCTTTTCCTACAACATTGCCCACTTCATCATTGCCTATACTCCTTGAAATAAATGACAAACTCCTATGCATTTTGCTATAACAGGGAAAATTCTTGGATCTGAAAAATGCCTTTACAGAGTTATTTGCCCTCAAAAATAAAAAATAAAAAATAAAAAAGCCACCACCATAACAAAACCTCAGCAAGCCATGTACTGTGGTATCCAGTTAGGAACCAAAAGGTTTGTTGTGGTCCATATGTGAACATCTGGCTGTTTAGAAATAGGAAAGGTTTCCCCACTCGATGTGAAGGAACCATTTGAGGTTCCACAACAAAATCAACACCCTTTTGAGAGAAAGCTCATCATAGACTTGAGCTAAGCTGAATCACCTAATTCCTCCCCTCTTCTCTCCCAGCACATTTAGCCTGGAAGAGGGGAGAAGAGAATTAGAAGAGTGGAAGCTGAGGGCGTCCTCCAGGGTTGTAACTGGGCTCAAATGAAAAAAGAACAAAAAGGGATCAGTGGGAAAAAGCAGAAGCCTGGGCCATTACCTGCTAAGCAGACTGCCTAAAAGCCCTTGGCCTGGCTTGTCAGTAAGCAGAGTGGGAGGTTATAAAAACCTGGTATGTAAACAATGTCTAAGAGTCCCAGCTGAGACCCTTCGGGAAAGCAGAGCAGCTGGGCACAAACCCAGTGGCAGATGGTGTCCAAAAGGTTGTGGTAGAGACTTGCACTGTGTCAAAACTGGCTCTCAGCACAGGTTTAATAAATGAAGCAAGAAGGGAAGTGATGGGGCATAGTGGACCCTTCCCATCCACTATGTCAAATAGATGCTAGTGCCATGGCAGGGGAAGGGAAGGGAATAGACGTATATCGTGCCTACTATGTGCCAGGCACTCTGTTAATATTATTTCCTTTTACCCTCACAACAACCCTGTGTAGGAGGTGCTATTATCATCCCCATTTTACAGTTGAAGAAACTGAGGCAAACAAGTAATGTGACTTACCCAGGATCACACCACTAGGAAGCATCAGATTGGATTCAAACTCAAGTCTCCTTGACTCCAGGCCCAGCACTCTATCCACTTAATCACCCAGATGATAAGACCCAGTAGCTGTGATCCGAAGATTCTGTAGCTCTCCTCTATCTTATCCTCACCCCAGCTGCCTTCCCATTCCTAAGATTTGCATTCTGCCTGAATTAGGCCTTCCCTTATGAATTTGCCCAAAATCTTTTCCACTGATAATTATCTCCCCCGAACAGCAACTTCATCATCCTTTACACACACACACCCCTACCTTTGATTACAGCCAGCTTAAAAGGAAGAGAGGCTGAATAGAGTCATTGATAACACTTGTTGCCATTAGGCTCTCCTAGATCAACTTTTCTCTCTCTATAATGAATCAACAAACATACTGAGTTCTTCCCTAGACTCAAATGTCCAAATAGATCCTTGATTTCATTAATTCCTGAGTTCTCTCCAGGGACACAAATCAAGCAGCTGGTGCATGCATGCCCATCCTATGAGACTCTCATCCATGTTCTCCAGGAATTTCACTGCAAGGGTTCCACCCAACATGCTGGAGGCTTTCCTCTACTCCAACATCTGAAGGGTGGTGTGCACCCTTCTGTGCAGCACCTGACTGTCCATCTGCCATCTCTTACTCTTACCATGTGACCAGCCTATCTCCTCTTTTTCTTTGATGATTTCTTTTGCCTCCTGTTTTCTTCTGAGATCCTTACGGTTGCATACTGCAGTCCCACTGCCATACAGTAAACACCCACAAAATATTTGTATTGGAGAAATACGTCTTTTGCTATTGTGGGAAGCTTAGGACTGATAAAAATGCTTTACAATTTCCTTGAAAACTATCCAAGCTCCTTCCCTTCTTTTTAATTCTGGTCTCAACTAACTATCCATCTGTATTGTCTACCCCGAGATATACGTACTGTGTGCAAACTTCATAGGAGGTGACCATTCAGATGCATTTAGAAATGTGAACAAGAGATTTCTTCCATCTTTTCATCTTTTTTGTGTGGATGGATGAGCCACATTACTTTGAGTGATTACAGATCTCTTCCAGGAGGTCCTGGAATGTTCTGGGGCTTGATGAAGCCAGCACAACACAGGAGCACCTGGAGAATCTCACCATTCACAAATAATTCTTTGTATACTTGAATTCTGTTCTGGATTTCCTCCATCATGGTCAAAAACCTCATTAGTGAGCAAATCCCTCCCTCCCTGTTTTATGCCTCACTTGATTTTTATTATTAGAGGATTATCTTCTTTCCTCCAACCCTCTTACTCCAAGTAGAGGACTGCATCTTCAATTTTGCTGGGAAAAAATTGAGGCTCTTTGCTGTAGGCGCCTTCTCCATCCTCAATTCATTTGCTTCAAACTGTAAGGATCCCTTTTTCTTGCCAAGATAAATCCAGTACTTGTCTTTGATTCCATCTTTTTCCGTCATCTCCAGGATCTTGTGCCCTTGATGATTCCCTTTCTCTCTCTTTATCCTTATCCACCGGTTCCCTCTATACTGCTTACAATTATTTCCCCACATTTTATGTATATCCTGCCTTCCAAGAGCTAACACTCTACAAGGGGCATATCCATTGACAGTTACATAAGTAGAAAATAATAATAATAATAGCTAACATTTATATAGCACTCACTATTACCAAGCAGTGTGCTAAGGGCTTCACAATTATTATCCGATCTGAAAAGAACAGAAGAAGTATTATCAACCTTCTACTATTTCTGTTTTCAAAGTTCATCTAAGGTCTAAGTCCTCTGAAAAAGCTTTCCAGGTCTCTGGTAGTTGTTGGTGACTTCTCATTTTCTCAAATAATCTTTGATTTACTTATCTCCATACATGTTGCAGAACCTCAGTAGAATGCCAGTTCATGGAAGGCAGGGATTATTTAATTTCTGTCTGTGTACCTAACACAATGCTGTGCACATAGGAGGTGCTTAATAAGCTTGCTGGGTTGTCCATGGTAGATCCAAACAGCACTTCCATGACTTTTCCAGAATGGGAACGGGTAAAAGTTACGGTGAGGGTTTTCCACAGTTGGGGATGGATAAATTGGTCAATTAATTCTAGGGCACTAAGTTATGTCCTTTGAGGTAGGGACTGGTTTTCCCCTGTTTGTATTCCCAAGGCTTAGCACAATTCCTGGCACAGGGTAAGTACTGAGTCAGTGTTGACTTGAGTTGTTGATTGGGTCATCATTTATTTAAATGGTTGACTATGATGCCTGGAAGTAGGGAGATTAAGTGAAGCCAAAAAAGGACAGGCTAGGAAAATAAACAAGACCAAGAGGATGGAGATTGTATTGAGAATAAAGAGCAAAGGGCAGCTTTGTGGTGCAGTGGAAAAAGTGTCAGCCCTGGAGTCACGAGGACCTGAGTTCGAATCCAGCCTCAGATACATACTGGTTGTGTGACCCTGGACAAGTCACTTAACCCCATTTGCCTACAACAAATAAAAATAAAAAGAGTGTGAAGAGCAAATCCAGTAGGAATGAGAGAATAAAAAGAGCTAGAAGGTAATGCATTTGTAGTCAGAAACATAAAACTATAAGTTCAAGAACTATAAGGCACAGATGTTCTGAACAATAACGAAGTATAATGTGTAGCTCTGTTGGTGGGTGGCGGAAATGGAGCGGAAATGAAATTTACTAGAGTGGAGGCGGCACAGAAGTTGTGAAGCTAGAGTCTTATAAATGATTATCAATGTGAATAGCAGTCATTAATGATGATAGCTTCAGGGAGGGAATTGGTGGAATGGAGCAGAGAAGAAACCTGTGAGGCAGGTGTACATTATCTCTTGGGCTCAATTTTATTTGTTTCTTTTTTAAAAATTTTGGCCTTTATATCTCATAATGTTGTAGCTGTGTGATTGTGTATTCTTGCCCAATTATTCGTTTTCCAGTAATGGTGGCCCATTGCAGCTGGGCAGGGGGGATGGGGTTGGAGGCCTTCAAAGTTCCCCCAGAAGAAGCAAACCAGCCATTGATGTCAAAACAAAAGGTCTTTGAAGGCATTTAACTTGAGAATCCCATGAGGGTGGGGAGAATGAATGGAAGGATAGGGATATATTCACATCACAGTCACCAGAGATAACAAAGACACACTAGGATCTCTGCAGAAGCAGGATATTCCTGTGACTTAGCCTCAATAATGTGATGTTCATGCTAGAACAGTAAGACATGAAGGATCAAGGACTTAGCAAAAGGCTTTAATCAGACTTAGTGCCCAGGTTAGGCCAGACTCTTGCCACTACTCCCAGTTTGGTATAATACGGGCACAACTGTGTTCCATTCTGCACAAAATACATTAGTCCTGGATGGGTGAAAAGACCAGGTGTCTTTTGGGGGGGGGGCAGACTCTCACTTAGGCATCTCTGATTGGTTTCCTACTTATGACATCATACTCAGGAAGGTATCAATCAATTAGAAAGATAGAACTTACAGATAAAGGATGGGGTGGGACATTTCTAGAACAGAGATAGCAAGGTTTGGCCTAGAAAAAAAAAAACCAATACCTCACAATATAAGAAACTCATTTGTCTGATCTCAAACTTACACCAGATTTACATAGTCAAATTTTTTTTTGCACAAAAAAAATTTAATTTAAGGGATTGTTTTGAGATGAGCTAATGATCTAGTTCTAACCCTGACCTGATTAGCTCCACTATTGAGGCAAACTGCAACAAAGCAAGGCCACAGCAAACCTTGTCATACTTAAAAGAACAATGGTACTAATTTAGTGTTCAGCATGCCCTCACTGATTTTTTTTTTAACTTCATCTGTGATTCCATTGGTGTAGGGAATTACCAGTGAGGAAACTTCAGCCTGCCATGAATATCCATATCTATCCAGCAATTTAATAATCTCATACCATTGCCTGAGACACTCAGGACAAGTGACTTAGCCAGAGTCATGCAGCCAATACGTGACAAAAAGGGGACTGAAATTAGGTTTTTCTTATTCCAAGACTAGCTACAATACTCCCCCACACTGCCTTTCTCTACCTTCATTGATACTTCAGGGGAAAAAATTACTAGGACTATGCAAAAAAAAATAGTCACCCTTTCCAATCTTGTTTCTCTCACTCATTAAGCCTGGCAGATAGAACAACAAATCATCCAAACTCTGCCAAGGCTAATGAATGGAAAACTGGCAGGAAAGAGGAAGGGCACAGTGTCCAGAGAGAGGGAAGCTGATCTGAGAGTCTGTGTGTTATTCCTCTGGTGAAGCAAGCTCATTCCTTTGGCTCCAATTTATGCTTTGAATTTATGCTTTGAATAGCAACTCACAGTTCATACATTCCTAGTAGAAAATGAAACAAATGATGCAGGACAAAATCCAAACAAGACGGAAGTCAACCAAAAATCTCCTCAACAATATTTTTATTGGATTGTAAATTATAAGCATATTGGCTGAACCTTCACTGCTAAGTACAGTTATGTCCTTTTCAAGTGTTTTCATCACAAGCCCAATTTGGGGATGATACACTTTGGTATAAATAAACAGAACCATACTGCAACTCGAAAATTCAACCAAAACCTGTCTTGCCCCCCCTTCTGGACAGATTTGATAGGTTATATTCACAATACTCTCGCAGTAGAAATTAACTGAGAGAAAACGACAGAGTATGGAAAAGAAAAGAACATGGCTTTTAAGAATGTACAAAGAAAAATGGTGGTGCTCCAGGCAGGGGTTCCAGGAATTATGTCTCCCTTCTTCCAAATGCTGTCAGTACAACCTGTGAAGTATCTGCCCTTTCCCCAAGACAGAGTATGGTGGTAACCACATTTTTCATTACAAGATTTATTGTTGACTTTTGGTTTTGTTTTTTCATGTGATCTTTTCCTGAAATGTCATACTTCCTCCTCTTCCCCACCAAATCCTTGCTTGTTATGAAGGGGAAAATAAATAAATGAATAAACCACATCTGACACTGTATGTACCATTTGGCATCCATAGCCCCTTAACTCTCCCTCAAAAAAAGTATGTTTTATCATCTGGCCTCTGGGATCAAGTTTACTTATTACAATTAATCACATTTCTGCTAATTCAGTATCACCTTCATTACATTATTGTAGTCATTGTGTGTATTATTTTCCTGATTCTGCTTCTTCTCTGTGCATTAACCCATACAATTCTTTGCTTGTTTCTCTGAATTCTTCAATTGGTTGTTTCTTGTAGTTCAATAATATTCCATTATCTTCATATACCAAAAGTTATTGAGCCATTCTTCAATCAATGTACATATACTTGTTTCTGTATTTTTTTTACTACCACAGAAAGTGCTGCTGTAAGTATTTTGATATATATGAGGCTTTTCTGGATTTGATCTCATTGGGTTTTTTGTACAATGGTGGGTTCTCATGGGTATTTTAATTACTTTTTTGCATAGTTCCAAATTGCTTTTCAGAATAGTTAGACCAATTCACAGCTTACCAACAATAATGTATTCACATTTTATTGAGGATTGTAAAGCACTTGATACTTCAAGCTTGAGATTCTTCTGAGGCTGAAGATATAAAGATTCCCTACACATGTTTTCCAAAGGTCCCTATGTTATAAGCTAATTAGAAAATGCGGCTCACAGACATCTTCCTTTAAGGCTGTTTAACAGAATGAAGAGAAACTACATAATTAATTGGTTAATGTAACAGATATATGCAGTCAATTGAATAATCCAAGCCAAAGACCTCTCAAAGGAACCACATTGGCATTTAAAGGGTCTCTTAAAATTCACTTCCACATTAATTCATCTCTTTTAATCAGCAAATATTTATTGAAGGCAGATTAATTGCAAGGCATTGTGCTCAATATGTATATATATATATATATATATATATATATATATATATACAAAGCTGATCATCACATACTCATTAATATAAATTGTCTTGTCTTACATATGTCACCCACCCAGCAGTTTCCTACTTTCTGTGTCTATTGTCTTTCTAGAATTGTCCACTCATGACTTCTCACTAAACTAATTCTGGAGTATAGCACCAAAATTTTCCTTTAGAGCATTGTTCTCAAGAAATTATTTTAAGTCCAAATTCCAACTTCCTAATAGTCCTATTGTCATACTGAAAGGCAGCTGTGTTGCAGTCAATAGAATATTGAACTTAAACCCAGAAGAGAAGGAAGGCTTTAGTCTACCATTTTTCTCATCCTATCACTTTATGTCTGAGCCTCAGTTTTTTTTTTCATCTGTAAGTAGGGGTGATCTGTATTGCCTGCCTTGCAAAGTTGTTTTGAGGATCAAATGAGGCAATGTATGCATTCTCTATGAATGTCAGCTATCATTATCAGAGGCAAGTGATGATATGTCTTCAGAGTGGTTCAGGGGGAAGGTCACTGAGTCAGAGGACCAACCTTGTATTCTAATCCGTGTTCTACTATTTCTGCCTATGTAATTTTGGACAAGTCATTTAAATTCTCTGCGTATGCATGGTTCTTTGTCTGTAAAAGGAGGAGCGTGGACTATACAATCTCTAAAGCCCCTTTCAGCTTTAAGTTTATGAATGTGACAGTTTTTCTTGATGAACCCCGCACCCCCTGGAAAACCTCCATGCCCAGCATGGCCAAAGTAATAAAACCCCTAAACTTTTGCAACAGCACCCCCTGTCTGCATTCATTAAGATGACTTCTCAATCAACAAGAATTTACTAACAGCCTACTATGTGTCCCTTTCTTGGGTTTGCCAAGTATCATAACAAAGTCTCAAAGAAGCAAATTCCCTAAAAGATTCAACAGCTGGCCACAATTGTGGCACCACAGTCACAAGTATGTTTCAGGCTATGGAATAGATTTGTTATTGTTGAGTCCTGTCAGTCATGTCTGACTCTTCATGACTCCTTTCAGGATTTCCTTGGCAGAGATACTAAAGTCATTTGCCATTTCCTTGTCCAGCTCATTTTTCAGATGAGGGAACTAAGGCAAATAAGGTTAAGTGACTTGCCCAGGGTCACACAGCTAGTGTCTGGGTCCAAATTTGAACTCATAAGGATGAGTCTTCCTGATTCCAAGCCCAGTATTCTATACGCTGTACTACCTACATGTCTGTAAAATGAATTTCTGCAAAGAGAACTCTCTTTTCATAAATGACTCCCAAAAAACAACAGTTACATTCCCACAGAAATATGCTCTCTATAGACTATGTTGAAAATCATTGTTAAGGAATAATAATCATTCACATTTATTTTCTCTTTGAAGTTTAAAATTTTCCACCACAACAACCTTGTGAGGCAGGCAATACAAGTATTATTATCATTCCTTTTTTATAAATGAGAAAATTGAGACATAATAATAAGCATTTATGTAACACTTTAAGATTGTCAAACGGCTTTGCAGATTTTATTTCACTTGATCCTCACAACAATACTGTGAGGTAGGTTATTATTCCACTTTACAGACAAGAAAACTGAGACAAGCAGAAGTTAAGTAACTTCCCAGGGTCACACAACAAGTGTCTGAAGCCAGATTTAACCTCGTTTCTTTAAGGCTCAACACCCTAATCATTGCGCCACCTAGCAGCCCCTATAGGTTGATACAGTGGCTTAACTTAAGGCAGAGCTGTGGTATGTGGGCTGGAAATTATATAGAGAGCCTAGCAGTTCAGTTTTCCTTCATGATATATATTTTCAGTACTTGGAAATTTCCTAAACCTGGAACTCCCAACCCCATCATTGTATATTCTCTTTCTACATTCACATTTCTACAAGTTATAGAGTTATTCTTTGGAGGCAGCTAGGCGCTGCAGTGGACAGAGCATGAGGTTGGAGTCAGGAAGACCTGAGTTCAAATCTAACCTGATACTCACTAGCTATGTAAGCTTAGCTGGTCACTTAGCCTCTGTTTCCCTGGGTTTCCTCATCCAGAGATGGCTCTATATCATCAAGCAGCTTCTCCTTTCCATTAATTTCTTGCATATTTCTTCCTGTACCAAATTATTGAGGTTCTTGAGACTTTTAGTTGAGGAGGTGATATTATCTAAACACAGGAGATGCTCTAGGCACTTAAATGTTGAAAGAACAACTAGAGTTGTTTTTTGCCTTGGGTTTTTTTTTAAATATGCTTCTCTTTTTTAAAAGTAAAATAAGTTTTTTATTTTAAATTTTTACTTATTTTATTTTTTATTTATGGAATAAAACAAGTATTTACATAACATAGTATAATAAAAAAAAGATGACTGCACATGAAATTGCAAATCTGTTATGTACAACTTGTTATTCCTTTTAAATGAGGACTTAAAACCTTAACTGGAAGATTTATCTCATTCCTGTGTGTCAAGCAAATCATTGTCCTAACCTAGACATCATGTTCCTAAAGAATGAGAATCTTAGAGGTCAATTAGTCCCACCCTCTTACTTTATAGAAACTGAGACCCATACAGCTTAAGTGATTTGCTCAGTTATGCAGGTAGCAGAACCACAGTGGAACCTCAGACCCTCTTATTACAAATCCAATAGTCTTTATGAGTTATGTGGTTTACGTCATTCAATGCCACCCAGAAAATGGTTTTCACTCAAGTAGAATAATGCCCTGAAAAACCATAATCAGCACCTTATCAGTTTCCCCATCTTTAAATCCAAATAAGTTGGATTTTTCTGTGTTAAATATTATGAGTTTTATAAGAATGTCTTAGTTTGTATATCTCCCTGATGAAGTTCATTACTTTATGTTACTATTACTATTACTATTCCTTGCTCCTAAGTCTTTTGGGTAGGTTTGACATTATTCTACAAGAAAATATGACTTGTCTCCTAAAGACTAGCTGCACATTTATTATACTTATAATTTTAGACACACAAAAAAATGGTTCTCTGCCACCTGTCATCTCAGCCTTTACTTTATAATTTGTAAATCATAGATCCTTCCATTTTCAGATTCTTTAGCTAAAAGTGAAGCACCTACATTAGTTCTGCCAATTCTTTGGAGCATGTTAAATATTGAAATTGGATAACCATAAAACCTCCTCTTTTCCTGCATATAAACAATTTTCCTCAATCTGACACAAAATCTGGGTGGCCCTTTTTCACTTGAAGATCTCACTTTATAAAAAGCTAGAGACTCCTTTAGTGAGAATGCAGGATTCCTCATCCCTTTAGATATGGGGGCAGAGAGAAGGATCAGCTTAAATCTGTACTTTAGATACTGACAGAGTCATTGCTTTAATTAAAAAAAAAGTTGTATTGATGATTTTCTATCTTATACTGTACTTATTTCCAACAATACCCAGCACTACTAAGTGAGCCCACCCTTTGTTGTCCAGTTGTTTCAGTCATGTCTGACTCTTCGTGACCCTATTTGGGGTTTTCTTGACAAAGATGCTGGAGTGGTTTGCTATTTCCTTCTCTAGTTCATTTTACAGATGAGGAAACTGAGGCAAACAGGATTAAGTGACTTGCCTGGCATCACACAGCTAGTAAGTCTGAGGCTAGATTTGGACTCAGTAAGATGAGTCTTCCTGATTTCAGCTCTATATACTGTGCCTCCTAGCTGCCTTTCTTCATCTCCTCTGTGAGTCTAAGACTGGCCATTAGAAAGGCTCTCACTAATTGAAATTTTATTTTCAATCCATTTTATCAGCAATGAAAAGGGACAGCTCACTGTAATCTTTCATAATGAAATGTGGGGTCTGGGACATTTTCTACGTTCAACTCCCAAATTTCCCTTCCTGGTTACCTTTTCCATTAACCAGTGGCTTCTCATTTGGGGAGTTATATGTCCTGACTTTCTCTTTACATCAGTTTCCACTCATTAAACTGAATTTAAAAAATTTTTTATTTATAATCACTTTGTTTTCTTCTAACTTTCCACTAACTAAAAGGCAAAAACATTTTGTATTGTTAATAAGAAATGAATTGATGAAGTCTGTTAGGATACATGTTAATCACCAGAAATGCTAGAAATCCAAACATTAGTTTACACAGGGAAGCAAAATGTTAGAGTCTAGTTTCAGTTTTCCAGCTATAAAAAATGTAAAAAGTTGACAAATAGCATAGGTCAAAAAGAATAAAATAAGTTGCTGAAATCCCTTCCACCTTTTATAATATTTTATAGTGAGCCTGTATCAGGGGATTCATTATTTGTACTGAGATATGATTGTATAATGCTAAGTAGACTCTAAGTCAGGATTTCTCCATAAGTTTTAACTCTAGAGTATATCAGAAGTGCTAAATTTAATTGGGAATTTAAGGGGTAGGGGCTTGAATAATTCTTTGTTTGGTAAAGTGCCTTGTGTCATAATAATAGTAATGATGATAACAAGTAGTGTGAATAATATTTATCTAACATTTCAAGGTTGGCACTGTGATTTAGTGGCAGGGATATGCTGAAACCAGCTGACTCTGCTAGAGCTGATTATTAAATCTCCAATGTAAACATGTAATCACCAAAAATCAGCAATGCTACAAATCAGGGCTTGGCTTATTTTTTTGATGATTATCTAGACTTAAGAAAGTGATAGAGAAAATAGTAATAAGGCAGATTAACCATAAAAGCATTTTGTGAATATGCTTTGCTGTTAAACATTTACCAGCATACCACTGTTTACAGCCATTATCTCTTTTCAAGCTTTATAACCCTTGGTAGAAGTAGCAGTAGCAGCAGCAGTAGTAGCATTTTATTTTTTACAGAAGATGAATATGAAGTTCACGGAACTTACATGACTTGCCCATGCTTACAATAGCCCATAAGTATTGGAATTAGGATTTGAACCTAGATGTTTCTGATTCTAAGCCTAGCCTCCATCCAGTCACTATGCCATACTACTTCTTGTGATCTACAGAGACAGTAGACAAACCAAGTGAAATGACCCTGACATTTAAATAGCACAATTGAGAAGCATTCATGTTGACTGGTTTTCATGTAACTGGCAAATGCCATCACCAATTTAGGTCAACACAAATAGTAGAGGGGGGGGGAATCACACCTGTACAAATAGAGAACAAAAACAGAAAGGCATGTAGATAACAGCAAATCCTGTTATCATGTGACTCATTAACAAGCTTCTAGCCTCCATGTTGGTGTTTAATTTCCTCTTCTTGAATTATACTTGTCAAAACCAGGGAGGTAAAGCATCCAATATTCCAAAAAGAAAAGTTCCAGAAATCCACCCCCTAATCTTAAAGGCAGCACATTTACTTGGTAAGAGAAAGGCCTCACGCCAATCAACATGCCTTTACTGAGGCCCCTTGATATGTCCAATATTCCTTATGTTGTGGGAAGAGGGCCATCTCCAGTCCTCCTGATCTTTATCTGGCCACTGGACCCAGATGACTTCAGAGGAGAAAGTGAGTCTGGTGACTGCACAGCCCTCCCTCACTTAAATCCAATACCCTTGCAAATCGTGGCATCCTCTCCCTGGTGTCATGGTCCTCCTCGAGGATGAAGGACAAATAACAACACCAACATGTGGGGAATGCAGGAAAGAGTAAATACTTTTCTACATGGGGGACGTAAAAAAAATGTGGGTCTTTTTTCCACAAGGAGCTGACAATCTAGTCAGAGACTGAAGGCATACACATTTGAAGTGCCAGAATGAAGTAATCAGAGAGTATCAGAGTTCGAAGATGCTTTAGGGGGTATCTAGTCCAACCCATCCCAAAAAAAGAATTGCTCTATATTTACCTGCTGAGTGCTCATTCAGCATTTACTTGAATACTTCTAGTGAAGGGGAGCTCACTTTTTCAAGAAAGAGTTCATGCTTTTGGATAGCTCCATCAGAGATGTGCTGCAAGCCAACTCACATGGGCTTGTGAGAGCTGATTGTTACATTTTTAGTGTGAGAATTTATCCCTTGAAAATAGCAACTACTATTTATTGTTTTGTTTATTGTTTAAGTCTAGACTTAAGAAAGTAATAGAGAAAATATTGACAATGAAGATTAATTTTAAGAGCACATCTTCCTTGTTTGATTTTTCTCTGAGAGCCAGTTGTTAAACATTCACCAGCATACCCCTTTTAAATTCTTACAAAGCTTCTCACAACCCTAAATTTGCCTCATTGTAGCTTCTACCCATTGCTCTTTAACTCTGCCTTCTGGGAGTAAACTGAACAAGTGATTTCTTTTTCCAAATGAAGCCCTTCTAATGGGCAGTCATTATGCTTTTCCTAAATCTTCTATTCTCTAAGTTATATATCCCAAGTTCCTTCAACCTTCTCATGTGACATGAACTTGAGATCCTTCCAGGAGTAGGGAACCTGTGGCCTTTGAGGCCACATGTGGCCTTCTAGGTCTTCGGTGGGGGTTTTTAACTGAGTCCAAGTTTCACAGAACAAATCCCACTTAATCAAAGGGATTTGTTCTGTGAAGTTTGGATTCTGTCAAAGGGCCACACTTGAGGAACTGGAAGGCCACATGTGGCCTCAAGGCTACAGGTTTACCACCCCTGTCATCCAGGTTACCCTAATTTAGGCATTCTCCAGTCCTTCCTACAATGTAAACTAAGCGCTATATTCCATGTGGTCTGCTTAGGGAAGAACATAGTAAGACTACAAGTTCCTTATTCCTGGAAGTTATTCCTCTCTTAATATAGTACAAATTTGCATTCGCGTTCTTGGTTACCATACTAAACTGCTGATACTCATTGAGCTTACAGCCCACCAAAATCTCCGGATTTTTTTTTCAAATTGGTCTTTAGCCATGGCTCCCTCATCCCGCATTTCTGAAGTGTGTTTAAGTATTTAAATTAGACATTTATTCTTATTACATTTTTAAATTTTTATTTATTTTATTCTACACTTAAGAAATATAACAAGCATTTCCATAGCATAGTAGAATGTTTAAAAAGACGATTGTTCATGAAACTACAAATATATTTTATAAAACTTGCTATTCCTTTTAAATATATAATAAAGTTATCATGTAACTTTCTTTTTTTCCCTTTTTTTCCTCCTTCCCTCTCCCTACCATTAGACCCAAATGTGTGTGTGTGTATGTGTGTGTATAACATCATCCTATATATATCTACATACATATACATATATATTTATCAGTTCTTTCTCTGGATGCAGATAGTATCTTCCTTCATATGTCCTTTGTATTTGATTTAGGTATTTATAATAGTTAAAATGACTTAGTCACTCAAAGTTGTTCTTAAAAATACTGTTGGTTCTGCTCATTTCTCTCTTCATTATGTCGTGCAAGTCTATCCATGTTTTTCTAACATCATCAATCTCACTATTTCTTATAGCACAGTAGTAATCCATCACAATCATATACCACAACTTGTTCAGCCATTCCCCAGTTGACAGGCATCCCCACAATTTCCAGTTCCTTGCCACCACAATGAGAACTGCTATAAATATTCCCTTATTGAACTGAACCCAATGTCCTAGCTTTTTTTTTATCATTTTGAATCCTGCAATCCAATGTATTAACTCTATCTCCCAGTATTGTAACATCTGCCATCTATGCCTTTTTTTCTTTTCATTGATAACAATATTTAGCAGCACTATCTCCCAGTATTGTAACATCTGCCATCTATGCCTTTTTTTCTTTTCATTGATAACAATATTTAGCAGCAAACACATAAGCCTAGTTCACTGGGAGGTACACTTACTGGAAATCTCTTTCCAAACAGACATTTAACCAATGATGACTTCTTTTTGAGTCCTGCCACACAACCCACTCTGAAACCATCTAATTATACTCTCATCTAACCTATATCTCTCCCCCTTTTCCACTAGAATAACCTGAAAAACCTTAGCAACTGCTTTACTAAAATCTAGAAAAACCCTATCAGCAGGATTTCCCTGATCTATCAGTTCAGTGACTCAGTCAAGAAAAAAAAAAAAAAGAAAGAAAGAAATTTAGTCTGCCGTGAGCAAACTGTTGTTGTTCAGTCACTTTCAGTCATGCTTGACTCTTTGTGACCCCATTTGGAGTTTTCTGAGCAAAGATACCAGAATGGTTTGCTATTCCCTTCTCCAGGTCATTTTGCAGATGAGAAAACTGAGGCAAATAGGGTTAAGTGACTTGCCCAGGGTGACACAGCTAGTAAAAATGTCTGAGGCCAGATTTGAACTCACAAAGATGAGCCTTCCTGACTTCAGGCTCGGTGTTCTATCCACTGCACAACTTTGCTTCCTACGAATAAGACTATTAATTAATCAATGGGTGATATAATCGACAATGTGGTAGAGTAGAAAGAGCCTTAGTATTTAGATCAAGAAGATCTGGCTTAGAGTCACAACTCAGCTACTTGGAATTGTAGATCAAGAGCTATAAGGGACCTCAGAGGTCATCTGGTCCAATAGAATAATTTTATAGATGGTAAAACTGAGACCCAGAGAGATTAAACAATCTGACCACATTTACACAGGTAATACAACCAGTATTAGATTACAGATCCCCTGCCCCCAAATTCAGCATTCTTTCAACTATACCCCTTAATAGTTCTGTGACTCTGGACAAGTTACAAACAACCCCCAAGCCTCAGTTTCTTTGTCTATAAAATGAGAATAATAATGCTACCTATCTGAGAGTTTGAGAGAATATTTCTAAAAATCACTTTGTAATTGAAGAGAACTATCTTTTCCCAGCATCTTGCATATCTGTCCGCTAGGTGGCACAATAGAGCACTAAACTAGAAATCAAGACCTGAATTCAAATCTGCCCTCAGATTCTTACTACCTGTGTGATCCTGAGCAAGTCACTTAACCTCTGTTTGCCTCAGTTTCCTCATCTGTAAAATGAGGATAAAAATAGCATGTACCTCACAGGGTTGTTATAAGGATCAAATGAGATAATATTTCTAAAGTGCTTTGCAAACTTTAAAGTACTATATAAATGCTAACTAGGAGTAGTAATAGTAGTAGTAGTAGTAGTAGTAGTAGTAGTAGTAGTAGTAGTAGTAGTAGTAGTAGTAGTAAATATATGATAAATACTTGTTGAATGAGTGGGAAAATGTCTTATTGTACCATATAGTACTTTAGTCTAGCACAAGGCAGCTATGTGACAAGAGTACTGGCCTGGAAGCCAGAGAAAAATCGTTGTGAGTCTCAACTCTGATACTTACTAACTATATAACCCTAGACAAATCAACTAACCTCTTTGAGTCTCAGCTTCCTCATCTCTAAAATGGGAGTATTAATATTCGCACTGTCTTTCTCATAGTGTTGTTATATGGAAAGTACTCTGAAGTCTTTGAAGTAATATATAAATATAATTTCTGTCACATACTTGTTCCCCAAAACAGCCATGGTATGGTTTTGTTTTATTTCTCTGTAGATCCTTCATTAAGGCAGCTACCAGGCCTGGAGTCAGAAAGACCTGAATTCCAATTCAGACTCAGTCACTTACTAGCTGTGTGACCTGGACAAGTCATTTAACTTCTGTTTGCCTCAGTTCCCTCAACTCTAAAATGGAAATAAAATAGGACCTACCTCCCGGGGTTGTCATGAGGATCAAATGAGATAATTATAAAGTGCTTAGCACAGTGGCTGGTAAATAATAAGACCTAGATAAAAGTTAGCTATTAGTAGTTGTAATGATAACAATAACAATTTGTGGTTCCAAATGAAAGAAAAAATCTTTTTATTCTCTCCTTTGTTACTAGCATTAAACATACATGATTTTTTAATACTTTAAAAATCTCATAAACCTGTGTTTTATTCAGAGAATCACTAATCAAAAAGAAAAGAAATTGTGGTCTTGGGGATGGACATGGGATCTGGGGACCTCAGAAAAAAAAATGGGAGAACTGGGGAGATAGTCTGAACCAAAAAGTCTATCTAAAATCTTATCCTGGAAGATAGCTCTAGATAACTGCAGAATCTTTGCCCAGGAATCCTTGGAGTTGCTGGCCCTGCTATTTATTTCCTACAGCTATCTCTCCACACTGCTGGAGGTCCTGCTTCCATGGTAGTGGGTAGGGAGTGATGTGTTCATTGTGTCTGTTCTGCATGCTTTTTTTCTACAGAGAAGCATCACTCCAGGTTTTTAGATTCTGAAGTACTGTAAGACAGCACTAAACTTCTGGCACATTCTAGGCAAAATAGATGCCTATGGATTGGCATGCAAACCCTACCACATTGCTTCTATGAGAAAATGCCTTCCTAATTTTGAACTAGATTTCATATGAACTTTTTTCCCCTCCACAAGTCTTTCCCTCCTCCTAATACCCCTATTTCTGTTCATGGTACCATTTTCTTTCAAGGACCCAAGTTTGTGACCTCAACACTTCCCGATGCTTCTCATCTTATAACCTAGTAGCTGCCAAGTTTCTCTGATTCTGCTTTCACAGGTATCTTCACAGAATCCCAGTCTCCTCTCCACTCACCACACTGTTAGAATGTGAAGTCATTGACTATAAAGATCAGGTTTTTGCTGTTCTTTTTATCTGTTGGCTTAGCTTAGTGACTGGCACATAGTAGGCAGTCAATAAACATTTATTAAGCACCCATTATGTGCTAAACACTGAAGATACAAAAAGGGGGAAAAGATAGTCTCTGTCTTCGAAGATCTCACAATCTAATAGTAAATCTTTGTTGACTTGAACAGAATGCAATGAAGACAAATTTGAAAAATATTTCATGATTTTCCCCCCATGCCTCTGAATAGTTCTAAAGTAAGAAAAAAAATGTCTCTGCTTAATTGATTGCATCCTATACCCTTTGTCGTAATTTCTACTGTCCTACCAATAACCCCCAAATGAGTTTATGTCATGTAGTATCAGTATTCCATGGTTCGTGATATTTACTGCATTGTTTACATCTATACTGCCAGGATACAAGCTGTCATTAAGGGCTGTGTTGGAATACAGCATGCTGAGTGGCTCTATCACATTAATCTCAGTTTTTATAACAACATTATTTTTATCATGGGGATGTAAAAACAATTGATAGCCTTCTTTTAAGGTAGAATACGCGCAACTAAATATCTCCATCTAGTTATCTAATCTTCCTCTGAAAGTAATAGTTAAACTAGAAATCCTTATTTAAATCTCATTTTATCTCAATATATATAAGTTTCCTTTTACTGAGTAAATCCCCATTCTATTGCCCTGTGCTGTGCTTGTCAATCAAATGTTTACCCTATTAGAGGGTAGTCAAACTCCAGTTCATTCACTTCTCTGGGGATCTGGGTCATTCATAATGCAGAAAATGAAGTCTTCTTGCTTTAACAATTGGGTTTCCATCAAACCTAGATTACGCTTTTCTGGAAGCCACACAATTAGAACTCAGAAATCAGTCCATCATCATTAAGCTATTCTAGCAACACAGCACAATCAGTTCCACTGAAACTGATTTTGGAAAATGTTGGTGCTCTAATGTGTTAAGAAATGTCTGCTGACCAGGTATGTGCAGATTGATCATTACAACAAAATTGATCTCCATTGAAGCCCGAGTGTAGAATATAAGCTCCAGTAGACAGTGACTTTTACTTTCTTTGCATCCCTAGTTATTAAGTGCATATTGAATTGTGTCAGTTAAATAGCACTATTCCCAGTTGAGAATATGGGCCAGTCCTTCCCAGACCCCTTGTCAAACCAGACAGAAACCACACCCTTAAATAAGGATTCTTAACCTTTCTTGGAATCATTGACCCCTTTGACAATCATGTTTTTAAATGCATAAAATACATAGAATGAAAAAGGAAACTAACTGTTTTTAATATGGAATCTTCCCATTCAAGCTCACAGGTCCCCTGAAATCAAGGGATCCATGGATATTTGGCAAAGATGTGCTGTAGCCAGCTCTGGTTAGCACCTGATAAATTTTCAGTGTGAGCAGTTACTCCTCTGAAGTTGGCAATCAAGGCTTGATTTACTCTTTTGTTGATTGTCTGGAATCAAGAAAGTGATAGAGAAAATGTTACCAAAGCAAATTAAACTTAAAAGTGCATTGTATACATTTTTCCCCCTGACTGGATTGTTAAACAGACACCAGTACACCACTGATAAGAACTCCTGACCTACAGGTATTTAAAACAGTAACACCTTAAATTCCCACCTTGCCCCCATCTCCTGGTTGGTAGTTGTCTCACATCATCCACTCCACATGCTTCGTTTCACTCCCTGGCTTCTCACCAACCACTTTTTCTGCTTGGTTCATACCCTCTATACCACCTACTCTTTCCAGCTGTGCATCTCTGCTTAAATCAGCTTTGTCCGTACACTCTTGACTTTGCACAGCCCTCCCTCACTTAAATCCAATTTGCTTGCATGTCATGGCACCACATCCCTGATATCATGGTCCTCTTTGAAAAGAAACGACCAACAACAACAATAACTCACCGTCCCAATAACTTTCCAAACCACAATACACCTCCCTAGACATTGCCCTGTATGTGTTATCTCCCCCTGTGAAAATATAGGTTCTCTGAGGACAAGGATTGCCTTCACCTTTTTATTTGTATCCTTAACATTTAGCAGAGTATGTGGCACATAGTAGGTGCTTAATAACTGCTTTTTCATTCATTCCACAAGCATACCTAGGCCAGAGAATTTCCAATCTGTTGCCCACACCTGAATCCCACTTGCCAGTAAGTAACTCATTCTTGAGTTATCTAGATGTCTAGGGATAAAATGTTTCTCTCTGCAGCCATTCAGTTCCACAATATACTTTCTTCTTGATATAAGAAAAAGTAGAAAGGGATGCCTTGGGATCTTTCTCACACTTTAAGTTCAGGCTGGATGACCTTTTGTTCTGTATACTATAAAGGGGATTCTCTGTCAGGTATAGGTTGACCAGTTAGCTTCTGAGATCTCATCCAACTTTGTTTTCTGTGATTTATTCTTCTTACTCCACCACTGTCCTGCAAGCCTAGAATGAACTCTTTCCTTGCCACTGATTCATAGAATCCTTTTTCTTCAAGATGGAGCTTAAGCATCATCTTCTGTGCTGGGAAAATTCATCTTTGGTTCTTATGGCAAACTGATTGATTTATTTAAAATAACAGATTGTACCTTGAAATAGTCAAAATTGTGTAAAGAAGTCTATAGAGACATACCTCAAATGGAGACTAAATGTGCTTTCATATTGCATATTCTTCCTGAAGAGCTAAAATATTAAAAAAGAAAGAAAGAAAGAAAGAAAGAAAGAAAGAAAGAAAGAAAGAAAGAAAGAAAGAAAGAAAGAAAGAAAGAAAGAAAGAAAGAAAGAAAGAAAGAAAGAAAGAAAATCAGGAGTGAAATCTCTGGATTCTACCCTGTTAAGCAATTTTGCTATTGTCTAGTCATTTTTTTAGTGATGTCCAACTCTTCATGACCCCTTTTGGGGTTTTCTTGGCAAAGATACTGGAGTGGCTTGCCATTTCCTGCCCAGTTCATTTTACAGATGAGGAAACTGAGGCAAACATGGGTAAGTAACTTGCTAGTTGTACAAGGTCATACAGCTAGTAAATATCTGATGCCAGATTTGAACTCAGGTCTTCCTAACTCCAGGCCCAGCACTCTAATCCACTAAGCCACCTAATGTGGTTGAAAATTATCACTTGGATTAAAATTTTTAAAAACCTGGTTGATTGTTTAGTAAACCAAGAGCAGCTTCAAATAGCACACTGGAAGGCTAGGGGCTATGATGTTCCATAAGGAACAAGTGATGCTCCATAGGGCTGGCACTGGACCCAGTGCTATTAAACATTTTCCCAGTGGCTTGATTGTAGCCTAGAGAATATGTTCATTGTATTCCTGAAAGCCAACATCAAGTTTGCAAAAGGGAAGGAAGTAGTAAAGAATAGCAGTGCCCACTCAGCAATGGCAGTTGACAAAATTTTATTGTTACTCACAAGGGAAGGAATAGAATTGATGCCAGTGGGCTAGTCTCAGTATGTGCCTCCATTGTCCTTAATCTGAGACAAGCTCTGAGGAAAGTGCACAGTGGAGTGGCTTTGGACAGGACCAGAGCTCCTCAGGACCCAAACTTGTATACAGTTTTGGACAGAGAGCTGACTTTGCAGTGATGAGAGACGGGACTACATAGTGAAGTAATCTGGTCCAGTGAAATGAGGATATCTTCTAAATTCCATAATAAGGAATGAGGGGCAGTGACCCAGAAAATGTAACCATAGCTGGGTCACACAGTTAACATCTGGGGGGTGAGGGTGGTCATGAGAAATATCCAGATTTATTGAGCCTTCACATACATGCATCCTGGAAAGGTGGAAGAGAGAGGAGGGAGCAGCACCAGTGAATCTGGTTCTCTCAAATTCACAGGAATGGAGAATAGAGAGGCAATAGCAAATTGGAAAAGTAGTAAGCAAGGAAAACAAGTGATAGAAAAAACATTCTACTGGGAATCAGAGGACCTGGGTTCTATTCCTGATTCTTAACCCTTTTTGTCGTTCTTGTTGTTTCTTTATTTTCAGTCATGTCCAACTCTTCATGACCTATTTTTGAGTTTTCTGGGCCAAGATACTGGAGTGGTTTGCTATTTCCTTCTCCAATTCATTTTACAGATGAGGAAACTGAGGCAAACAGGGTTAAGTGATGTGCCCAAGGTCACACACCTAGTGTCTGAGGCCATATTTGAATTCAGGTCTTCCTAACTCCAAGCCCGGCACTCAATCCAAGATACCAACTAGCTGCCCCTATGCAACCCTAGGCAGGTTATTTAACCTCTCTGTACCTCAGTTTCCTCATTTTAAAAAACAATGAAATTGCTTTAGATGATTTCTGAGGTCTCTTTTAGTTCTAAAAGTGCTTGATTCTTTAAGAGCTAATTCTGGATAATGCACTTAATGAAAAAAAGGATTAAAAACTACAAAGAAACTGAATAGCTAAGTGAACATGAAAGATATATTGTGTAGGACCTAGGGAAAGGGGAAAAAAAGGCAATGCTGGAGAATTTTTTTGGTGTTTGGTTTTTGTTTTTTCATAGAAGACCTTGTCCAAGAAAAAGAAATGATCTAAAGAGCTTACTGGCCAGTAATCTGAGCTGAGTGAGAAGTGATGGAAAATGATGCAGAAATGGAAATATAGCATCTAGAGAGAAAAGGTGACATGCTTAGTAGGCAAGTTATCAAGATCACAGATTTGGATTTGGAAGAGACTTGAGGGGTGAAAACCCTGCAATTTACAGGTGTTGGTGTTGTGGTGGTGGTGGTGGTGGTGGTGTTTTCACAACAAATTAGAAAGTGATTATTTCTGTTACAAAGTGAGTCGCATTCTTAGGAGAAGGCAGTCATGAATTAGATAGACTTGACCTTGAATTCTAACCGTGTTCCTCACAACTTGGGTGATATTGGGCCCTCTGGTGCCATCTAGGGTTCTTAAAATCCCCAGCTTCCTCCAAGGCACAGATCATGGGCCACTGCCTGTAGCTTACCTTCTCTGTATTCTCTAATTATTTGTGTCATTTCCCTTCTCATATATGTATATAAATATACATATATATAAACATATACAACATACATATATATTATATTATATTGTTATTAATATATATTATTATTTACTTATTTGGGGCAAGTAAGTGGTGCAGTGCATAGAGCACAGGGCCTCCGGTTAGAAAGACCTAAATTCAAGTCTGACCTCCTGAACTTACTGTGTGACCCTGGGCAAGTCACTTAACTTCTGTTGCCTCAGTTTCCTTAACTACAAAATGGGGATAATAACAACACTATCTTGCAGAACTATCGTAAGGATCAAATGAGATAATATAAAGTGTTCAGAACAGTACCTGGCACGTATAGGAAATATATTATTATTATTATTATTATTATTATTATATAGTTAGCTGTTTATTCCCTTTCCTCCCTCCTCCTCCTTGTTTATATCCTCCCCATCTCCTGTAGACTATAAACACCTTGAGGTCTAGAGAAGTGCTTTACAGATATTATTTCATTTGATCCAACAACCCTCAGAAGTAAGGGCCATTGTTATCCCAGTTTTACAGTTGAGAAAACTGAGGCAAATGAAGTTTAAATGGCTTGCCCAGGGTCACACAGCTAGTAAGTAGCTGAGGCCACATTTGAACTCCAGGCCCTGGCCAACTGTTTCTTCATTTCCTACCCAGCTGAAGTCCCCTGGACTCCTCCCTCCTGCTCCAGTACTAAATACCTTCTCTGCCCCTTTGCCCCACTTTTCAGCTTCCTTTTCTTCCCCCCTTTGGAATGTCAGTCCATGAAGGCAAGGACTCTTCCTTTTTGCTTGTATTTGTAATCCCAGTGCTTGATGTGCTAAGCTTTTACTTACTCTGTGCCTGGTACACAGTAAGAGCTTAATAAGTGCTCATTTACTTATTGACTTGAGGTCTTCCTGACTCAACCTAGCTGCCTCAGAGGATTTTTAAAATCTTTGTATTACTAGAACCTAGCAGAATGCCTGCCACATGATGGATGCTTAATAAATGTTTATTGGATTAGGCTTTAATTTTGTCATCACTAAAATGGTATCTATGTCTATGGTTCCTTGCAGCTCTAAATCCTGATTGTAGGGTTGCTGTTGTTTTTTGGGGGGTTTTTTTAAACAGCATGCGACCAAAGTGAATACAAAATACATGATGGTGTATTAAAACATAGTCCCTAGAAACAAATCCAAAAGGGAATAGAGATTATTCAACCTAGAGAAAACATTAGCTATGTGTACCCAATGTCGCAAAGGGAGGTATTACTCAGAAAAGGGTGTGGCAAAAAATAGGCTAGAGTATATTGGTACATTGATTCTCTCAGGGTTGACACAGTACCTTGGACACTTAGTAGGTACTTGGTAAATGTTTATTGAATGAATGGATTACCAATTACTTACCTCCAGGGGAATCGGCCAAGGTGCCCTCAAGAAATCTAACCTTGAAACATCTAATGCAATCCAAATGCCTAAAGGCAGTCACAGAACAAGCAGTTGAGGGCTTCTGTGCTTGCCACAGACCATTAAATTGATGATAGGAAGGAAAAACCCCATAAAAGCATTCAGGTAATACGTTACCCATGGTGAGAGACACAGCATGGACAATGGAGAGTCATGCATCAGGAGTCAGAGTTTTCAGGATTCAAGGAGTGGCTGTGCTACTTACTACCTGCCTGTTCTTGCGCACATAAATCATAATCTCTCTCTCTCTGGGCCTCAGTTTCCTGTTCTGAAAAATGAAGTTTTGACTAGATGACCCAGAAGTCTCCTTCCAGCTCTGCATCTAAAATACTGTGAATACAGAAGGTAAGGAGTAAGCACCACAGAATTCTAAGATGCTAGCATGGAGCTGGCTGCCTAAGTGCACTTTCTTTTGCCTGAATGATGTGATCTGATTGTCCATATTGATCAAACTGGGCAAAGAGCTGCCAAATATCCAGCTTTGTGTATGTTGTGAAGAGATAGACTAAGTGCCTTCAGCCTTGGAGGGGCAAATGGTATCCTTTGCCCATTGTTTTTTGCTGGATCTGACTCAGCCTGGTAGTTGAGGTTCTACTTTGGAACAGAACAAGACACTTGTATACCATTCAACAGTTAACAAAGGTTATTATAATGTTTAGCCATTGCAGGAGAAGGTTATCAATAAGCAAATGCACTAATGACCCCTCAATTTGATTCAACTAAGTAAAGCTCTGTTTTTTTAGTTGCCCATTTTAATACACCCAGCCAAGCATCAACAAGAGGGTTTAGAGCAGGGATGGGGAAACTTTTCATGTTGGAAGGCCACATAAATATTTAACTGTAATCAAATAAGGCTACACTCAAGAAACTTCAATTAGATATACTTAAAATGTACATTATTTTGTAAAAATTAAACACTATATACTTAATAGTTTCAAAAAATAAAAACTGTTAATTTTAAAGTTAATCTTTTAATGACTTTGTCATGTATGCTTTTTGTTGGAAAGCATTTCAATATTTGGTTGCAGCATGGGTATCAGTCATTTAATCTTTTAATGACTTTGTCATGTATGCTTTTTGTTGGAAAGCATTTCAATATTTGGTTGCAGCATGGGTATCAGTCATTTGTGACCTTAAGGGCATCTTGATTTGGATTAAGTAGGAGAATGTAGATTCGCTGCAATGAGTAGTTGAAAAAACAAGAAAGCATTTTTCAGGCATGTTGCCGAAGGTGTGGATATTCTACTGCATTTTTCCATATTTCAATGGGACCTTTCTTAGCATCAAACAGAGACTTTAAATTGTCATCTACTGAGAACTCAATCAATTCCATCTGTATTTTTTCAGATACATTGGTAATATCAGCTAAATGAGGCTGAAATGCTGATTTAAGTGTGATATCATGATTCTCAAAGTCAGTGAACCTTTCATTATATTCTTCAATTAATAGGTCTATAACAGCTATGTATTCTTCAAATGATTCACATATATCATCTTGCTCTTCAATAACCTCTGTAAGCAGGTGAAATGTTCATCTAAAATTTCCTTTTGAAGAAGAAGTGTTTTGAAAAAAGATAACTTTTTTTTTAATTTTTGGATATTTTGCCACATTTCATATATAGAATTAGTTTTACCTTGCAAAGAAATATTCTAGTCATTTTGATTTGACATGATATCACATGAAAATGCAGCATTCTTATAGAAATCTTCATTCAATAATTCACATTGTTGATTCTGTTCTTTCTAAAATTCAACTATCTATTCTTGCAGAGATAAAATTTTGGTTAACACCTGTCCCTGCGATAGCCAACACACTTTAGAATGATATGGCAAATTCACACTGAATACCTCATCATTCAACTTTAGCATGTTATGAAACTGACAATGCTGTGTTGCATTTGCAAGAATATAGTTAACAATACTTGTAACTTGCTGCAAAATTTCACTTAAAATAGTAGCTTTAGTACATAGATTTTGCTGATGCAATATACAATGAAAAGAAATGAGAGCAACTGGATCTATTAATACTTATTTTAAATCTGTGCAATAAATCCCTCACGTTTTCCTATCATGAAAGGTGCACCATCTGTATATACACTCACTGTATTTCCCAAATTCAGTCCAACTTCAAGACATTTATTTTGAAAGTTGTTGAAAATATCCATTCCCCATGTTCTGATCACAAGAGTGCCCAAAGCAATTCACTCTTCGTGGCAAAGAAAATCTTCTGTTACGACCCAAATGAAGCATAAAACCTGTGCTGAGTCAGTGGTATCACTTGATTCATCCAAAGCAATTGAATAATATATATTTTCCTTTTGAAGTGTTGCATGAAGTTGTTCTGTTAAGTTGAAGACTAATTCATGCTGCTGATCAGTTATGGTTCTCCTTGAAAAAGGCAGTTGTTTTGTATTTTGAAACATAACAGAGTCTAAGCATCCTACAACTTCAACAATGCATTCTTTCACAATTTCTGCATCACCGAATGACTTCCCTTTTCTACTGAATATATAAGCTACTTTATAAGTTGCTCCAGTTGAATTATTTCTAGGTCTTATTGCTGTTTGAATGAATTGTCCTTGCTTTTGCGTTTCATCTTTCTTAACTTCTGCAATACAATCTTTTGTGCCTCTCCCTCTAATTTAAAATATTTGGGGTCCTTGTGAGTGTAATAATGCTGATGAGCATTGAATTTCTTTAATGTTGATATTGCAGAATCACAAAACAAGAAAATCATCTTACCTTTAGCAGAGACAAGATAATATTGCAATTCCCAATCCTCATTAAAAAAAAATCTGTTTTTCTCCTTCAGCATTCTCTTGGTCTTCTTTGACATGATGGGCTGTTAAGCAGATGGAATTAAAAAATACTATTGAGCTGTGCAACTATTCACAAATTCTACTTCAAACAAAAACACGGTGCACCACTGTCAAAAGCTGATAACAGACTGACATACTTGATTCCCATAAACTCTCACCAACCAGTCCCATGTGATAGTGACACCAGTCAGGCGGGGGAAGTTAGAACTAAATAATAAGCATAGCAGCCATCAATTTAGTAAGCTGTTATGACTTACTAATGTTCTAATTGTGCCAGTCAATCCAGGAGGATTATTTCATTGAAACTTATTTTATTCTTTGTTATTTTAAATGTGTTCATTTTAAAAAATAAAATATAACTATAAAAGACAAACAAAAATGTATTAATAAAAAATAAAAGGATTTGTTCTGTAAAATTTGGATTAAATCCAAAGGCCACACTTAATTACCTAGAAGACCATATGTGAGCTTGAGACCACAGGTTCCCCACCCTTGATTTAGAGCTATTTGATACTCATGTGACTAGGAAGTGATGACCAACAGCCTGAGTCTTTACTCTTCAGAGCTTATAAAATCTTGAGAATGGTCCCAATACCTTTGAAGGAAAAAATCATCCTAACTTGACCCAGAGCAGGAGTTAAGATGTTGCTGCTACCACACCAGGGAATAAATATAGTTTGAACTGGTGGCTCCTCCCTAACTGGGAGTCCAGTGTTTACATAGTCAAACGGTTCAGGAAAAATTCTGAAAAACAGGAACTAATTTTTTCCCCTTTAAAAAATTACCCACAGAAGAGTTGTTAACTACCAATAACCTCTAAGTACCTCAAGGTGGATTTTCTGAATTACTTTACAATGCTTGGTCTTCTGGATCATTAGCTCAATCCAATTTAATTATAATTTATTAAGCACTCAGTGGGAGGGTTTCAATCACTGGTAAATAGTCCCCACCTTTTGAGAGTTTGCCTTCTATTGAAGCTTATCCTAAGGCCAAGAGAATTATCTGAAGATAAATTATATGGTTGTGTTCTTATGTGTATTCAAACTATAAATAAGTTCAATTCAGTATTTATTAAGCTTTCGCTGTTTGGAGAACTGCTGACAGGTTTTGGAGGACATGCAAAACTTCAGATAAACACTATCCAGTATGCACACAACAGTGCTATTCTAGAACAAGTATTTACCAGTGGAGAAGGTTCGGGAAGGTGGCTAGTGAGTTGGCTTTAAAGAACATAAAGCAATACAACTGCGGGAAAGAAGAAAGGGGAGATTTTAAAGATAGAGAAGAGCCAGTGTGAACATGCCCTGAATGAATGTTAGCTAGCCAAAGCAGTATATTTGTACAGTTTGGGTGGAATATAGAGTGCAGAGAGGGCAGTAATGGAAGACATCTGAAAAGGCACCACATTTTGGAGGATCTATAATTCTAGGTAGAAAAGTTTGACTTTTACTTAGTAAGCAATAGGAGGGGCCAGCTGGATTACTGGGACAGTGGATAACATGCCAGGCCTGGAGTCAGGAAGACCTGAGAGCCTCAGACATTTATTAGCTGTGTGACCTTTGCAAGTCACTTAACACTCTTTGCCTCAGTTTCCTTTTCTGTAAAATGATCTGGAGAAGGAAATGACAAACCACTCCAGCATCTCTGCCAAGAAACCCCAAAAGGGGTCACAAAGAGTTGGACACTACTAAAAACTGACTAAACAACAACAAGAAAAAAGTAATAGGAAGCCTCTCAAGATTTTTAAGCAGAATGACATGACCAAAACTATCCACTAAAGCCAAGGTTTTATCTCATGCCCCATGGTTTGGCATTTCTTATTGTATAGTCATTTGGTTTCACTGGAGTAATAGTGAGAAGTGGAATACAAGAGTAATGAAAACAGCAATTTGAAAGGCTCATAGACTTAGAACCGGAAGAAGCTTTGGAAATTAGCTAGTTCAGCCCTCTCATTTTATACATAAGGAAACTAGCCCAGAGGAAGTGATATGCCCAAGGTCACTCAGGTAGCTAGCAGCTAATTGGAGAATTGAACTCATTGAGAGAGAGAGAGAGAGAGAGAGAGAGAGAGAGAGAGAGAGAGAGAGAGAGAGAGAGAGAGAGAGAGAGAGAGAGAATTGAACCCAGGATATTTGACTTCACAGCAGAATTCTTTCCCACACCTTGTTGTGAGCATATTCCTTGTCAAGGTAAAATATTCCTTGTACTGATGTCTTACCCAAGCCATTAATTAATCACAGGGTTCCTTCTTTATCCTTTTAATCAAAACTTAACAAAGTTATTTATTAGTGGATATTGAAAATGTCCAAGTAACTCACCAACATTTATTATGCCAGTTTGCAATAGTAGGGTCTTATTAGAGGGCTGGAGGGAAAGGTTAACATACTTCTGAGTGGCTTGGCTTAACCTTGGCTGGAGACCTAATATCAGATTTATTCCTGTAGAGACAAGTCTTAATTACTTACTTATCCCTATCTTGCCAAGAAAGAAATAGGTAATTTTTAATAGCAAAGAGTACAGGAAGAGTTATAAAATGCTTTGAGAACCTCCAATGAATGCTGTTATAAAGCTCACCTTCTTATCCTATATTTCATCTAAATCATCTAATTATATACACCAGGCTTTAGGTAGGGATGAGGCTAGTGACCGCTAAAATTCCTTCTAACTCTAAGCTTCCATGATTTATGAGTTGCTAAACTCAGTCTGGTCTGTTGATTAAGTAATTCAGTTCCCTCTAAGAATTGTAGACTCAGAACTGAAAGCAACCTTTAGATGTCCAGCTAGCTCCCTTATTTTAAAAGATGAGAAACCTGAGAGAGGTTTGGTGTTTTCTATGTTGCACTGATAGACAATAACAGAGTTAGGACTCAAATTCAAATCCTCTGATTCCAAATCCGTTGTTCTTTCCATTCCACCATACTTTCTCATTCCCTGAGTAAACTGGTGTGGAGCCTTGATGAGACCGCAGGTAAATCTCCTCCCCCAGATTGGTATTAAACTTTTGAATAAATATCAGCTATTTTAGACCAGGTTCTGGCCTGTCATGACCATTCATCCCCTTTTCCTGGCTGATTCATCCTTTCTTCTATACATTCCAGGATCACATCCAGTGGTACATTCATAGTCACTGAAGAGCCCATTGTTATATTTGCGGGGGGTGGGGATTCCTCTCACCTTAGTCCCATTGGAGGTCAATAAATTCAGGCAGCAGGCTCATAGACAAAGAGTGTAACTAGCCTTAGCTGATGGGCAGTTGCCAGTAAACAGCAATACCTGAACAAAGGGGAAGATACACTCACTTAGTCCTTTATGTAGTATTAGGGCAACATAACAAGGTCAAAAAGAAAGTTCAATCAGCTTTATCCAGTGAGATTTCTAGGCAACTTTTATTATCTGGGAGGTTAAATAATACAAAATAATACAAAACAAAATCAGTTTATTAGGGTTGGAGGAGGGAAGATAGCTTGATTGTATGAGATAAAACTTAAGCCAAACTGAGGGCAGTTTGACATAGCGTAAATTTTTAGAGCCAAACAGAAGCGATTTGTGCTTTCCCTCTGTACTGCTCTAGCTAAGGCCCTCCTTTTCTCTTTCTAGAATACTGCAACAGCCTGCCCATTGGTTTCCCTGCTTCCAGTCCCTATCCTCCTCAAATCCTAAATGCACCAGTTCCTAAAGTCCAGATCTGATCATATCAGTGTCTTGTTCAAAATGCTCCAATGGCTCCCTGTTACCTCTAGGATAAAATAATTACAAACTCCTCTATCTTTTAAATTCCTTCACAACCTGGCTCCACCTTGACAATCTATCCTTCATGAATTCCACAGTTCCTCGGACAAAATATTCTATCTCCCACTTCCCTGCCTTTGCACAAGATTCTTCCCCCATGCCCAGAAAGTACTCCCTCCTCAGCTCTGCATCTTAAGATTCCTTGGCTTCTTTCAAAGTTTTGCTTAAGTGCCAGGTCCTTGTAAGTGACACCTTTCCCAATTCCACCAACTGCAAGTGCCTTCCCTATGACAAAATTACCTTGTATTTATTTTATATATATTTTGTATTTCCATGTGAACAACGACCCCCCCTCAAAAAAAAAAAAAGGAACCATATTGTGTCCCTCCAGTCAATGTAGTCGGATAATTGAACTTTGTCTGAAAACCATATGATCATAGATTTAGATATGAAAGGCACCTTAGAGAATACTTAGACTACCCTTCCCCCATATTTTATAGATGAGGACACTGAGACCTCAGGAGGTTAAGCGACTTGCCCAAGGATTCAAAAGTAGAAAGTGACAAAGGCAAGATTTGAGTTGAGGTCCTGTGACTAGAGCCAGCAGCATCCTTTCCACTAAACCACCCAAGCCTCACTTACTTGAGCTTAATAGTATTTCCTTCATCCTTCTTGGAAGAAGACTGAAGAACAATAAATTCCTCCATTTATTACTTAGCTTCAGGGTAATGGGCTTCTCTACACATAAAGACTGTGTAATCACACTATTATTCAAAAGTACCTCAATAGAAATTACCTAATCCAACACCTTTGGGCCAAGTGTGCTTTGGAAATGTAGGATATAATTGCAAAGATAAACTTGGTAACAAATCCCTGAAATGCAGCACTGTATTGGGGGGGGAGGGACAGATTGGAGAAAAAGAAAAAAATGTATAAGAAAATAAATCTTTCCCCTACAATTTGTAGTGATCCTCTTTCCCAGAGGATTTTCTTAACTAACTTCTTCCTAATAAGGTTAAAAGATGGCAACGAAACAGGAATTAAGTTAATTATGCCCTTTTACAGCCCTATGCCAGCAGAACAAATTTGCTTTACTCTCTTGACTTTGATGTTATAGATATAGCTCTTTGTTATTATTATTAGGAAAAGATTTAGAAACCAGGGGGAAGATGTGTAAGGTTTCAACTGTGGGCTTTAAATCAGCAGTCCTCTTCTAGCTGGAAAATACTGTGATTAGCAGTGGCCATGTAAAGTGACTATTAAAAGAGGATATATGCTGTCCCTTGTATTTAATGTTTTCCCCTGAATGGATGTTATCTTACCCAGATGAGAACTGCTGCTGAAGATCTACTGGTAACTTCCACTGAATACATGCAAATTTCATCCCTGCCCCCTTAATCTTATGGAAATTGGCTTGCAGAATCTGGTTTCTAATTTTCTCGTTTGGTAATAATTTATCTGTCGTTTATATATGATCACAATAAATAAATCACAATAAATTAAATGATCATAAGGTAAAGTGGCCGGGATTGGTGATTCTTCAAGATTCTGCAACATGACTAGGGGGCATGTAGTTCTTTAGCTATAGAGTTCAAAGCAAATCCCAGAAAGGACTGTTTAGTCTTCCTGAGAGGAAGGGAGAAGACAGAATGATCATACCATAATTATTATTTTATGATGAGCAAACAGGGAGAACAGGCCTGAGGCTTCTGGGGTCATGGCAGGGCCAGAAGTAGAGCCTTGGCCTCCTGAATTCTGGTCCAGTACATTCTCCAATAGATTGGGTTTCCTCTTTAGTCTCCTAGGAGACGAGAGAGGCTGTGTGATACAGTGTGGGGGAGGGGGGAAGAATTGGACATGGATTGGGGAATGGCTAAATGACTTGTGTAAGAATGTAATAGAATATTATTGTAAAGAAATTTTTATTATTAACACAGAAAAGCAAGAAAAGACTTACATGAACTGATATAAAGGGAAGTAATCAGAGTTAAGAAAACAATACACGTAATGGTTGTTGTTGCTGTTCAGTTATGCCAACTCTTTGTGACCCCATTTGGGATTTTCTTCGCAGAGATATGGGAGTGGTTTGCCATTTCCTCCTTCAGCTCATTTCACAGATGAAGAAACTAAGGCAAACAAAGTTAAACGATGCCCGAGATCACACAGCTAGTAAGTGTTTGATCTCAGGAAGAAGAGTCTTCCTAACATCAGGCCAGTACCATCTAACTGCCCACACACAATAATTAGAACAGTGTAAATGGAAAGAACAGCCAGTACAAAACAAAATAAAATGAATGTTGCAAAATTACAAAGAACAAGTGTTGCCCCAAAGAAGAGATCTTGAGAAGAAACTTTACCCATTCTTTTGCAGATGTGGGGAGGGGGAAGTCACAAGTGTGGAACATTACATGTAATGTCAGATTTTTTTTTCAATATATTGATGCATTTAATATATTGATTGGCTTTGTTATTTTTTTTGTTATTTTGTTATTTTTTTCTTAAAAAAAATCTTTGTTATAAGGAATGACTCTCTTATTGGGGCCAGAGGAGAAAGAAGTGGGAATTTAGAGAATATAAACATGAAAGATGCAATAAAAATTTGTTTAAAAAAATATATATAAAAGAGTGAAGGCCTGACTAGTGTCAGAGGAGATGCATGCCATTCGGATCCAAGTTTTGCTGCTTGATCCCTAGATGACTTTAGGTAATTCATTTTACTTCTCTGATCTTCAGTTCTTTAAACTTATAAAATAAAGGAAATGGGCCAAGATGACCTCCAAAGTTTTCTCTGGCTCTAAATCAATGATCTTGATTCTGAAAATAGGGGTGGTGATTTGAGGGTTTGAAGGTATATCATGGAGATGGTTTTACTTCTGTGCAAAATGGTAACGATGTTAGCTGCAACTCTTATGGGGGAGAAACCAAAATCTCTCCTCCCCATGAAAGTCAATTTCTATGTCACCTCCCATGGTGACCACTGTTCCCAAACCTCTCCTTGTCCTAGGATGCAACTGTCCTCAGAGAACTCTGGGAGATACCCTCTTCCCCCCAAGTACAAAAGTACTTCTGGTGGGCCTTTCTTCTTTGCCATTCTCCCTTAGCCACCCCTCACTTTCTCTGCCTTCCCTTCAAATGAATTTGTCCTGGAGGCAATTTCAGCTGTACCTCTGCTTCTGTGCAAAAATATTATATTCTTTAGAAGGACAGCAGTGACCAAAAAAAAAACATTAACATAGGTTAAAGTTGAACAGTAGATGAGACTGGCATTATAATCTAAGACCCTCTCACTAATTAATATACCTTATTTCCCTGTATTGTGTTGAATGACATATGACATAAGTAAAATCCCAGGCTCATATGTATGAAGAATCTATCTGTATATCATGAATTCCACTGGATACAGGAACCTGCCCTGGTGTCTTGAGAAGACATTAAAGAAAGAAGGGTTCCTAGTTCAAGAACCTTACAATCTAAAGAAGCCATGCAGTTCATGCCCCAGTTTCTAGGTAGTTCTGTACCTAATTAAATTAAATTCAATAAACATTTATTTAATGCCTACCTATGTGCAAAGGGGTGAAGAGAAAAAGAAAGAGGTTTGAGAGGGAGGAAAACAAAGAATCAGAGAAATGGAACAATCCTTGTCCTCAAGGTTTTCCAATCTAGTCACAGCTTGTTATAGAATTCAAAACCTGAATGAATAGAAAAAAATTCTGGATTTAGACATGAGTTTGAATCAGTCACTGACCATTATCAGAGACAAATTGCTTAATTCCTCAAAGCTTCATTTTAATAATCTGTAAAGTGTGGGACAATAATATTTATACTACCTACATACCTGACAGGATATTGTGACGAAACTGATTTATAAACTATGAAGTGTTATGTCAGTGTGAGTTATAGGGAGTTTTGGGGTACAAACCTGTGATTTCTTCATGGGGAATTCTCTCCACCAGTGCAGACTGGCACTTGCTTTACAATCTGCAGTCTTAGGGAGTCAACGGAATTATGATTATTAAAGGCATGAAGATGTTACTCACAGACCTTTTAGTATAATTTAGAATATAAATCCACAAGAGAAGTCAAACAGTAGTTTGAGAGATTCACAGAGAAGGAATACTTTTTGATGGAGGAGATCAAGAGAGACTTCATGGAAGAGGTGATGACAGAGTTAATCACTGAAGAAAGAAAAGGCTATGAACAAGTAGAGATGGAGGATGAGCCCTTTCTAGGCAAAAGGAGATGGATGCCTCAGAAATATGGGAGAGGATGAAATAATGTAGGAAAAAAGTGAGCAGTACAATTTGTTTGGAAGTTAGAATGCTTACAAGTGATGAGTATTAAATGAGGCCAGAAAGATAGGAAGAAGCTAGATGATTAACAGCCTTGAATACCAGGCTAAAGACTTTGTATTTTATTTGAGGAGCCAATGAAAGTATAGGACTACAAAGTAATGTGGTTAGTCCAGTGGATTAAGGAGATTACTCTGCCAATGATATAAGAGATGGATTGGAAAAGGAAGAAACATGAGGCAGGAAAACTGGTTATGAAGCTATTACAATAGCCCCATGAATGGTGATGAGAGCCTGAAATAGAATGGAGTCAGTAGGAAGGAAAGCAGCAACGGATGTCAATCATCTTGAGGAGGTAGGATCAAGGGGATCTGGTAGCTGATTAGATGCTGGATGAAGGAGAAGTTAAAGTGAAAGATGTCTAAATTATGAGCCTAGGTTACTAAGAGAATGGAGGTATAATCAACGGAAAATACCTACTCACAAACAGATTTAGCACATTGTATAATGCTTCCAAAGAAGATGATGATAGACTTTTTACATCTTTATTATCCCCAATACCTAAGATCTCTATAGATCTACACACTCTGCTTTTCTCCATGAAAGAATCCTGTAAAACTTCTAAAGGAAGGCAACACACTAAACTTAGCAGATGGCCAGATTTGTTCCAGATGGAAAATAATATGCTTTTTGCCTGAATTACTCAGATAGTTTAGGTGAAAGTGTTTCAAATTTTCTCTTTTTAACTTCGATCATCTATATTGCTTCTACAATCCGCTTAACCTCCGGGCCCCTTTAAATCAATCAACAGGGCTGGATTTTGTGAGCACCATCTATCCTTCCTAGCACTAAAACTCCACATCTGCTGGCCCATGACTTTAATTTGCTTCTGGAAACTCAGCCATCAATGAAATCGAGTGGTAGCGGAAGCCCGGTATATTATGAAGCTAGGCGATTCACTCAACCACTCTGAGTTTGTTTCCTCCGCTATAACATTGGGATAATAATGCCTGTAGTACTGACCTCACAGTGTTTTTTGACATTCAAGTAAGATTATGTAAGCAAAGTACTCTGTAAACTTCAAGCTTGCAGGACAGTAAAATGTAAGTTCCTAAAAGGCGATTTGTGTTTGTATACCCAGCACAATGCCTGGCACATGGCAAAGAAATGCTTGTTGGTTTATTAAAAGGAAAATATAATTTTCATGTGCTTCTTTAAATCCCTGTGTGTTCCCAACAATTATTAACAATGGAATATGATGATGATGATGGTGATGACGATGATAATTGTGAGTCAACAATATATAGTAGGTAGAGAGCTGGCTTCAATATCAAGTAAACCTGGACCTAATTCCCACCTCTTACACATACTGGCTACGTAACTATGGGCAAGTCGCTTAACCATTTAGCACGTCAAGCAACTCTCTCAGACTATAAAATTGCAAAACAGTTGTTGATCTTTATTGGTAGAGGGCCTTTCCTTTACCAGTGGGAGGAATGGGAGTTCCCTACACTTACAAAATCACAGGTCCAGCCTAAAATGATAATAATTATTATTATAATAATAAGTGACATTTATATGCAAGAGACAGAAAAGGTTGAGCATATGGGTTGGCAGTGAGGATGATAAGTCTATGTGGGACAATCAGTGGAGGGCCCTAGGCAACCAAGAGCCACCTTGAGAGTCCTGGGCACCTGGAATGGGTGGCCCTCAAAGAGGAGAGGACGTTTAAGAAAAACTTTGCCTATTCATAATTTTCACAGAACCTCAAATGTTGGAAGGGACTTTCAAAGGTTATATACCTAGTCCAATCCATATCTGACAAAATTTCTTCTCTACTACTAGTGATTGTCCAGCCTCAACTGAAGACTTTCAAAAATGGGGCACTCCATAGGCATCCCATCCCACCTTGTGGTAGTTTTAATTTTTTTTCCCATTTAAGAGTATTTTATTTTTTCCAATTGCATGTAAAGATAGTTTTCAACATTCATTTTTATAAGAGTTTGAGTTCCAAATTTTTCTCCCTCCTTCTCTTCTCTCTCCCCTCCCCAAGATGGCAAGCAATCTGATAAAAGCTATATATGTACAATCATGTTAAACATTTTTCTACATTAGTCATGTTGTGAAAGAAGAATCAGAACAAAAGGGAAAAAGCCATGAGAAAGAAAAAACAAAAAATGACAAAAAGAGAGCAAATAGTATGCTTCAATCTGCATTCAGACTCCTTAGTTCTTTTTCTGGATATAGATAGCATTTTCCACCATGAGTCTTTTGGAACCGTCTTGGATCATTGTATTGCTGAGAAGAGCTAAGCCTATCATAGTCAGTCATCACACAATTTTGCTGTTACTGTGTACAATGTTCTCTTAGTTCTGTTCACTTCGCTCAGCATCAGCTCATGCAAGTCTTTCCAGGTTTTTCTGAAGCCCACCTGTTCATTATTTCTTATAGCACAATATATTCCATTGCATTCATATACTACAACTTATTCAGCAATTCCCCAGTTGATGGGCATCCCCTCAATATTCAATTCTTTGCCACCACAAAAAGAGCTGCTATAAATATTTTTGCACATGTAGGTCCTTTTCCCTTTTCCCTTTTTTATGAACTCTTTGGGATACAGACCTAGTAGTGGTATTACTAGATCAAAGGGTATGCACCCATAGTTTATATATATATATATATATATATATATATATATATATATATATATATATAGTTTCCAGATTGCTTTCCAATTCACAACTCCACCAACAATGTATTAGTGTTCCAATTTTCTCATATCTTCTCCAACATTTATCATTTTTCCTTTTCTATCATATTAGCCAATGTGATAGCTGAGAGGTGGTATCTTAGAGTTGTTTTAATATGCATTTCTCTAATCAATAGTGATTTAGAGCATTTTTTCATATGACTATAGATAGCTTTGATTTCTTTGTCTGAAAACTGCCTGTTAATATCCTTTGATCATTTATCAATTGGGGAATGGCTTGTATTCTTATAAATTTGATTCAGTTCTCTATATATTTTAGAAATGAGGCCTTTATCACAGACACTTGCTGTAAAGATTGTTTCCCAGCTTTCTGCTTTCCTTCTAATCTTGATTGCATTGGTTTTGTTTGTGTGGAAGGTAGTTTTATTTTTTAAGACCAGCTCTAACTCATGTTCCACAAGCCAATTTTAATATTCTCTGCCAAGTATCACATTGTTCACATCAGCTGAAGTGCATACTGAATGAAATTATTAATTATGAGAAAAAAGAGCTAACTGCAGGTGCTAGAATCTAGATTTCCTTTTAAACCGGCACAGGGCTACAATTTAAGTAAAAGAAGCAAATCGGCTTACCAATATCACTAAGAATCTTATTCCCATTAGGCAGATGTTAAACTGGTTTCTCATAGCTGCACACCTCCCAACATTGCCATAGAATTATGCAGGAGCCATGAATTTTTTTCCTTTTTTTGTTTTTTTTTAAATTTTATTAATTTATTTTATCAATAATCACTTCCATATCCTTTTGAGTTTAAAATTTTTCTCCCCCTTCCTCCCCAACACCCTCCCCAAGACGGTGCACAATCTGATATAGGCTATACGTTTACATTCCTATTAAACATATTTTCACATTAGTGAAGTTGTAAGTAAAAATTAAAACCAATAGGAGGAACCTTGAGAAAGAGGAAACAAAACTCAATAGAAGAGAAAAAAATAGCAATTCAACTTTCATAGTTCTTTCTTTGCATGTGGATAGCATTTTCCATCACGAGGCCCCTGGAGATGTCTTAGATCCTTGTATCGCTGGGAAGGGTTAAGTTTATCAGTATTAGTCATAGCACAATGTGGCTGTTATTGTGTATAACATTCCCCTGGTTCTGCTCATTTCACTCAGCATCAGACCATACAAGTCTTTCCAGGTTTTTCTGAGGTCAGCCTGGTCATCATTTCTTATAGCACAATAGTATTCCATTACATTCATATACCACAACTTGCTCAGCCATTCCCCAATTGATGGGCATTCTCTCAATTTCCAATTCTTTGCCACCACAAAAAGAGCTGCTATGAATATTTTTGTACATGTGGGTCCTTTTCCCATATGTATAATCTCTTTGGGATATAGCCCTAGAAGTGCTATTGCTGGATCAAAGGATATGCCCATTTTTATAGCCCTTTGGGCATAGTTACAAATTGTTCTCCAAAATGGTTGAATCATTTCACAACTCCACCAAAAATGCATTACTGTTCCAATTTTACCACATCTTCTCCAACATTTATCATTTTCCTGTTTTGTCATGTTGGCCAATCTAATAGGTGTGATTGTGGTACCTCAGAGTTGTTTTGATTTGCATTTCTCCAATCAATAATGATTTAGAGCATTTTTTCATATGACTATAGATGGCTTTAATTTCTTCATCTGAGAAACTGTCTGTTCTTATCCTTTGACCATTTATCAATTGGGGAATAGGAGCCATGAATTTAAAGGGCCAGCCAAGCCCATGAGCTAGTAGAGTCCTAGAAAGTTAACTTTTTCGTTCAAGAGTTTTTCATTATCATATTTTCTTTCATTCAAAAAATCCATTGCATCCCTTCTCCAATCTATTGCAGTGATGACAAAGAAGATGAAATACTTGGTGCAACCCTCCTTGAAACACTGAATAAAAAATAGTACACTCCCATGGAAAAGAATAGTCCAAAGGACTTAGGTAGACTATCTCTGGGGCAGATTTTTTTACTTCCCTGACCAGTAGTAGCCTTTGCTTGTTATAATGTTATCTCTACCAAAGATTCTCACTGCCCCACTCCATTTTACTACCTACCCTCGAACAATTTATATCTCTTACCTTGCCTTAAAACTTGATGAAGTTTTGAACCCTCTGGGCCAGGACTAGAATCTACCTCCCTGAACTCTCAAAAAGCCCTCTCTGACTAACCCTGCCCCATTGATCATTCTCATTTTCCAATTTCTATATGCTGACTCCAATGAATATGGTTGTTGCCATATCATCTTCTACTTGTACCTATGCTACCTATAATTGCCCCCTGGCTATCTCCTGTGTCATTAGAGTACCATTTTCCCAATGACAGAGACCAAGGCTTCTATTCCTATGTAGTAGAAAATATGTTAGTACAGATAGTGCTGTAAGTAGATATTCACTTCAAGCTGTTGAATGCATAAATGACCTCATTTAAGAGAGTCAGCAAATGGAACTCTTCTTAAATGGCAGATAAACCCTGAAAAAGCAAATCAGTTGTGGAATAAGGGTTTTGTTATTATAGATATTCATTATTATAGATATTGTTTTTTCTTTTCAACCCCAATACATTTCTCATTCAGACAAGAGCTGACATATATGTTAAATTTCTGAACATCTGCCTGTTAACAGCAAAGGGGAAACAATTAGCAAATCCACTACCTGTGCTTTCTCATTTATTTCTATTGTAAAAGCTAGTTACAGTAGAACACATTACAATGCCATTCGTTGTAATGTGATTATTAGAGTAGAAAAAATACCGGATTGGGAGTCCGGGGAGCTAGATTCTAGTTCTAGCCCAGAGGGTTCAATTAGACACATTAGGGCTAGCTAACAAGTTTTGCTGCCAGAAATCAAGCACACTTGTTCACTATGCCAGTTGTTAGTGTCTATACCCAGTAGAATATGGAAAGTGGTTTGTAGCAGGCTGGAGCCAAGTCATACTCTGGCTGATTGTTAAATTTTCAGTGTGAATTTTTACCTCAAAAATCAGCAAATGCTACAAATTCAGGCTCAATTTGTTGTTTGGCTGATTGTCTAGACTTAAGAAAGTAATGGAGAAAATAATGTAGATCAAACTTCAAAGAGTGTCGAGTATATTTCTGGGAGTAGGGGTAGAAAACCATTTCTTAAAAATTTACTGGCACACTGCTGTTTGTGGGCCATGTCCTTCCTGTCAGAAAAAGACAGCCATTTATTTAAATGAAAGCCAAAGAAAATCTGTGATTACCTTTTTAACACCTACTGATTCAATTACAGTAATTATTATGCATAGAAGCTGGCAGAACACTCCTTAAAGTGACCTCCTTACAGCCCATGAATGATTTATGATGTCAAGAAATCTTATATACCCTGATTTATGCCATCGAGTTTCACTATCAATAAAAAAATCTACTAAAGAAAAGTAAACTTCAGCCTAGATCCTTACAGAATTATTCCAAATTCAGATTTAGTAGAATCCATATTACTAGGAAGGGTGTGTGTGTGTGTGTTCCCACTTGGATGCTTACATGTCTATGCATGTGGAAAGAAAATAGGACAATGGACAGCAAAACATTAAACCACAGGAATTTTTGGCCAAATAATGTGTCTCTCCCAATTCTGCACAGCACCCTCTAAACTGAATCTTCCCTTCTCCCCAAAGAAAAGCTCATCATCATTACTCGATCAATGATGTTAATAATGACCAACTACTAATAGGAAGTTCTACCTTCATTAGAGTAGCACAAGATTACCTACAGGTATCTTCTGCCTCTAAGATGTGACAGCATGCACCAGTCCCAGAAAGGATGGGAATTACAACAGCATTTTGCATGTCCAGCCAGTGGCAGTGAATAAAGAGGAATTACTCCTTTCCAAAGCTCTGCATGAACCCAACTCTTGCTTCAGTTAATTTCTGACCCATGTTCCCACCAGATTACATGTTTGGGATGAGGGGAAGCATAGGCCTGTTGAGGATGATTATGGAATCTGGGCTTACTTAAAACATGACTAACTCCATGAATTATGAAACCTTAGAAATAAACTTTTGTCAAATAAAGGAATGTCAGGTTGAAGAGTCCTGATACCTATTTTCCGAGTGAAAAATAGAATGTTAGTAACTGACACCTCTTGGAGGCCAAGTAAATGGAGTTACTTTGATGACTAGCCAGAGGAAACCTTTGCAAAATGTGAGAGCATTATATCCTTAAAGTCTACCTTTTATCTCATTAGGGCAAGTCCCTTCTTCTTCAAAGGTTTCCTTTCTCTCTGCTCTTTACATCCCTGGTCCTTTTCATGTGAGTTGGCTTGAGTGCTTGTCATAGAGAAGGTGTAAATAATTTATCACATCCATTAAGATCAACCTTTAAGGAATATAGTCCTTATGATGTGCCTGTATTAGAGAAGGGTTCATGCTAAGTCAATGACTAGATATTGAGGAATGGGCAGTTGTTTCAATGAAGATGGAAAAGCCTTGCCATGGTGTTTCCAAATGTAAGGTGGAGAAATAGAAAATACAGTTATTGTACTGGGATTTCTATAAATAGTATGGCAGTAGATCCTCCTTTTTCCCTTTGGCACTGAATGACTCATTCCCTCCTTGAGTAGGTTAACTAACCAACCATCTAAGGTTTGTTTCTTCAGAAGTGCTTGCAGTGACATAGGAATTGCTGTATTATCAGTTTTCATTAGGAAGTTACTTAATTAAATGGCAAGAAGGGAAATGGACAGGAGTAAGAATCTGAATGATTGCTATATTTATAATACTCGTGACTTTTCCCTAAAACTTTCAAGTTTTTATGTGATTGATACAGGTAATGAAAGTGAAGGCTGAAAAAGTACGTATGTGTTGGAAAGAGCCCGAAAACTTTAAGGCTAAGCTTTACAAATAGTATGACTTTTAAAAAAGAATTCACCTTGTGGAACAGTACAACTGCTAAAATACATTAGCATCAGAGTCTTTTGATATACAACATGACAGGCCACCACTGCTTCTTCAAAATTAACATGCTGAAAAGCAAACAGTGAAAGGGAAAGAGCCCATCATTTGATGTAAAATTTGGGGTTTAAGTCCCAATTCTACCATTTTCTGCTAGAAGATACAGTGGATCAAAGGTTGGACCTGGAATCAAGAAGAAAGTTCAAATCCAACCTCAGACACTTACTTAGCACTTACTAGGTGACCCTGAGCAAGACACTTTACCTCTGTCTGCCTCAGTTTCCTCATCTGTAAAATGTAGATAATAATAGAATCTACCTCTCAGGGATGCTGTGAGGATAAAATGCGATAATAGTTGTAAAGTGCTTTGCAAACCTTAAAGCACTTTAGAAGTGCTAGATACATGAGCAGGTCACTTAAAGTTCCTGAGCTTCATTTTTTCCATTGGTAAAATGAGGTCAACAGGATTGTCATAGGATTGTTGTGAAGCTCAATAGAAGAAGAGTGCTTTATAATAACTCTAGCTCTACCTTCCTCCCTCCCTTTCCCTCTCCCTCTACTACCCTTCCTCTCCCTGTCTCCCTCCCCCCTCTCATATCTGTGAATACATGAACACAAATATATACACATTTATTTAATTATTTGGTCTAGAATTGTGATTTCATCAGTATAGGAAACTTTCAGGGTGCAAACTCCCTCTACTGATCTACATTCGACAGAAATTAAGTGCCTTTCTCATGGATACAAAGCCAATACTTGTCAGAGTCAAGGCTCCTATTCAGTTCTTCTCAATTCCAAGGCCAAACCTCTATCCACTATATCTTTTCTCTCTCTCTCTCTCTCTCTCTCTCTCTCTCTCTCTCTCTCTCTCTCTCTCTCTCTCTCTCTCTCTCTCTCGTGCCATATATATTAGCTATGCTGTTCAACTGAATTGTGACCCAAATTCAAATCTCTTAGAATTATCTTTCAATGAATAACACTGCTTATTCTATTACCAATGGATTACCTTCACAGAGCAAGTTATATAGAATAAGAAACATTTCTACTTCAGTTACATGTATACTGTAACCATTCTGATTTAACACCTGATTTAACTTGCCATTGACTCCTTCTGAATAATATTACAATATAGGCAGATGCAGGATTCTCATGATGTTAAAATGCCTTCCTTACTGGAACATTTTGACATGCAACATTAAACACACAGGGAAAAAAACACTTTCAGATGATTTTTGTATCATTGTTGTGGTTTGTCTGAGCACCATTCCCCCACCACACAGAGTGTTTTCCTGAAAGAATCAGATTCTCTATTATCTTGGATCTCTCACATGTTACTTAATAGAACTCCTCAGAAAAAAGGAGTGCCTTTTAATGTTAAGCTCCTTTAATCATATCCCAACTGATTTTATGATGAAAGAAAAAAAGTAGTAGAAAAAAAAATGAAATTTTTATTTCTAACCATTTGTTCTTATATCTTTTTGAGGCTGGGAACTTTAGAGATCATCTACAGGGGTGGGGAACCTGCAGCCTTAAGGCCACATGTAGTCCTCTAGGTCCTCAAGTCCCCCCCTTAATATTTTAAGGGGATTTGTTCTCCGAAGTTTGGATTCAGTCAAAGGGTAGCACTTGAGGACCTAGAGGGACCCATGTGGCCTCAAGGCTGCAGGTTCTCCACCCTTGATTCTAGTTAAAGCTCCTTATTTTATAAATGAGAAAACTGAGACCCAGAGAGAGGCAATGCAATCCACTCAAGGTCATATAGCCATTTATTGATACAGCCAAGACTAGAACCCAGATCTGGTCCACTATTTGTTAAATTAGTCTGATTTATTCAAAGTAACTGCAAGAGAATTATGAAAAGAACTAGAATCCCAATAAAAGAAATTGTATGCACTGAAGCATTGTTTCACTTGAGTTTAGGAGTATTCATCCATTCATTCAATTATAGTTCTCTCTGGCTCTGGATATTTCCCCAGTGCTAGACATTACACTATCTGCTCAAGTAATACCTAACTAATACATAGTACAGGGCCCCAGCTGTGAAACATTTCTCTTGGTGTGAGAAGTTTGCTAGCCTCAGATATGGATATTTAATAAGCTTATAGAAAATAAGCGTTTTCTTTATACCTCTGTAATACTGACACATAGACCTGGGCCAGAGAATTTCAAGTGAAGAATGCACCTTGCTTAATGGGAAGTTAGTAGGATAGGTCTGTGATGTGAAAAGAAGCTATTGTTGCTTCAAGCAACACACAGCACCAGTGGTCACTTGGGTCCATTCATCCATCACATGGATGGCACACAGTAGCAGGGCAGGTACTCTGGCCGTGAACTTCTGCTGTTCTCGCCATAGAAAAGACTTACATAGGAAGTAATCAGCTCATCTCTAAGGTAAGCTGTTAGAAAAGCAGACTCAAAGTAGGTCATAAACTATCCATCCTGAGACAGAGGTTCCATTTCAAACACTATTTCCTTAGTGTTGGATGATAAATAATATTAGCCCTGTCATTACATGCCATAGTTGTGATAGACTGATGGCCATATGTGGTAACTATCTTCAGAGATGACTTCCTTATTAACTGCTACATGTCTAACTCATAAGCATGTCATGAGGATGAAAGAGAAAAGGTCTATAACTTGCAGAACTTGCATAAATGATCCACATAAATATAAAACAGTATCATTATTAATGTCATTTCTCCATGAAATAATAGATGATTTCATCATTCCTTTAAGCAGCTCTGGCCAGTATATACTTTCAAAATCTGAGTAATTTGGTTATTAGAGCAGGAATTTTAATCTGGGTTCCATGAGTTTGGTAGATAGATAGATAGATAGATAGATAGATAGATAGATAGATAGATAGATAGATAGATAAATAGATAGATAGATAGTTAGATAGACAGATAGATAATAAACTGTATTTCAATGTAATCCTACATAGTTTACCTTATGCATTTAAAAACATTCAGAAAAGGGATCCATAGATTTCACCAATCTGCCAAAGGCATCCATCACCAAAAAAAAAAAAAAGATTGATGAAGAAGTCCTATATTACAGCATTTCCTCCCTACCTGAACTGTTAATATGAATACATTTTTTTAATTAACACATATGCCTTAGCTCCAGACACTCTTAAAAAAAATGGATTTAATAGAAATAGTTGCTAGGAGCCTCTGCTGTAAATGGAGTGGTTGAACTAGAGAAAAAACTCCATTCAAGAACCTGATCTGGGTACACTGACCCAAGGAAGCAAAAATATGTATCCAGAAGTATTTATGCTTAGGCCTGGTTCTCAATGGAGCTTCCACTAGTGTTCTCAGAGACCAGAGTAATTTTCCTCCACCAGAAATCTGTACTGCTATATCTCCAGAGATGCTTTTTTGATCCCTTGATCCATTCCTTGTGTCTCTATTCTCTTTTCCATCATGAGTTCAGCTCTTCGCCCACCTATTCCTTTAGGTTGCTGTTATTCCCTTTTCTTCTGGAATATTCCTTCTCACAGCTTTCCTATAAAAAAAAAGAAAAAAATGACATAGATTTCTACTTCTTTCTTTACCCTGTAGCCTTTGAAATAAATGCACAACCCTGTTGCAAAGAAATGGCAGTTTAAAAGAGAAAACAAAAAAGGAAAATTACAAAGTTGAAAGGTCTTAAAAACTTCTAGGTTTGGTTGTTGTTCAGTCATTTCAGTCTTATCTGACTCTTTATTATCTCATTTTTTCTTGGGAATGGTTTGCCATTTCTTCTCCAGATCATTTTACAGATAAGGAAACTGAGGCAAACAGGTTAGTGACTTGCCCAGGGTCACACAACTGGCAACTGTCTGAAGCCACATTTGAACTCAAGTCTTCCTGACTCCAGGCTGGGAGCTCTATCCACTCTACCTCCTAGCTGGTTTTTGTTGAAATGTAAATCCAACAAACTAAGGCAGCTAGTTATAGCCTTCTTTAACTGACTATTCTTTGGTTCTTTTCTCTGGAGTCAGCCATCTTGTGAAGGAATCAGACACAATTAAGGAAGCCTTTAAAAAAAAAACATTGATTTCTTATCCTAACGTGACCAAAATCTAACCACTGATTGGGCTGACTAACAGGATTTATGGAGTTACCACTCTCTGTTTCTCATTTTCCCAGAATCCTGAGCTATTGATTGATGATAGACAAAATTCTTCGGGTTTCTAGTCTAAGACAGATTTGCATTAATCAAACTGTTGAGTCTGCTAGGATTCTCAATATCTTCCACAATTTGTTAAAGGAAAGCACCTGCCTATCTAGTCCCAAAGAGACCTTCCTTGAGTTTCAGACCATCTTATTTGTTTGTTCTTTTTAAATTTAAAACAATATGCTTTATTCTTTTCTCGGAGTTCATCAGTTCTTTCTCTGCAGGGAGATAGCATTTTTCATCATTAGTTCTTAGGAACAGCAGTGGATTATTATATCAATCAGAGTAGCTAAGTCTTTCACAGCTGATTGTCATACAATGCTGCTGTTACTATGTACAATGTTCCCCTGGTTCTGTTCACTTCACTTTGCATCGATTCATGTAAGTTTTCCCAGGTTTTTTTTAGTTTCAGAACACCTTGTCCTGAATATCAATTCAATTCAACAAACTTTTTAAGCACCAACTACATATGAAACACTGTGTAAGGCAATAGGGAAATACAAAGTTTATATAACTTATATAAGTTTATATAAACCTGCTCTCATAGAGCTTATGGTCTTTTTTAGGAGGATGCAGTACAAATACATGTCACCCTGATGTGGCTCCTTGTTGGCTACTCCCAAAGCTAACTCTGTCTCAGTCCATAGCTCACAGACCCCCATTTCCATGGAATGTACCTAACAACATCGAAATGAAACTTGTGACAAAAGGGTAATTGGGGATATACCGTTGCTTGTCTCCATAAACCTTGGAAAGCCTATGACTGAAATCTCCTCTCTCCAAATGGGAAGAACAACAAAAGTTTTGCTTGTGGTGATAATGTCATAGATTTGTAAGAATGCTGAGGCCTGTTATGAGGAGCCCCAGGATCACTACTTCTGTGAGGAATGAGAGATAACAGCTGAGGTGGGATGTAGGGGTGAGGAAGAATAAGGAAGGATAGTTCAGCACTATTCTGCTGTTTCCACTGTCCCAATCAGAAGTAAAATGAAAAGAGACTGTAGTAGATTGGGTCTGCTAGGATTCTCAATATCTTCCACAACTTGTTTCCTAGACTTTTCCACAATGTTTTAGATTAAGCTCACAGACCATTTGGGCAGCTAGCTGGCATAGTGGATAGAGTGAAGGGCCTAGAGTCAGAAAGTCTTATCTTCCTGAGTTCAAATGCGGCCTCAGATCGTCACTAGCTGTGTGCCCCTGGGCAAGTCACTTAACCCTGTTTGCCTCGGTAAAATAAATGGCAAGCCACCCCGGTATCTTTGCCAAGAAAACTCCAAATGGTGTTGAGTCCAGTATGAATGAAAAACAACTGAACAAAAACACAAAGACCATTTTAAGTGGGTCAGAGTTCTAAAACTTCCAGAGCTATTAATCACTCCTCTTAATGTGGTCACTTTCCATTGCATTATGTGCCGAAGTGAAAAGAAACCCAAACTGCTTTCAAAGCCCTTACTTCATAGTGTAATTCTATAACCTTACTTGCTCAGCTTGCAAGTACCATGCCTCAAAGCCCAAGAACAAGGTGGCCAATTGCAAAGAAAGATCTAACCCCATCTGTCAAGATCCCGGGGCCTGTTGGATCCGTAGAGCCATAAACATTTGCCAGCTACAATAGAGAACATCTCGGGGAAATCATTTTGTGGTGCATTTTGTGAAAATTGTTCCTTTTGGCAGCTTCTACTCATAAATTGGCATCTCAGCAGTGCAACTGTGATTGCAATAAACTAACATCCACAGTTAAAAGGGTATTGACTGTCTTTCTCAGACAAATAGCAGCATCCAAAAAAAGCCCTAGATCAGATTTCCAAAGTAGCCTTTCCAGTGAAATCACTTTAGCCTGTTTCTCTGCCTGGGCTAAGAGAACCTCCTGTTCAGGTTTTATCTGTTCACATTACAGAAAGCTTTTGTACCTGAAATGAGGAGGGGAGGGAGAAGGATGGGGGGAACTGAATTGTTATTTAAATGGATAATCTGTTTGACCTTTGTTCCTTTGTTTGTTTCAAATAGGGGACAATGGGCCTTGCTTTTAGATCCAATTCATAACTTGAAAAATTTTCTTTATGAAAGCTATTGTGACCATAGAAAGTTATCATATGGGGTTGGTTGGTTGGTTGGTTGGTGAGGAGAGGTATTAGATTGACTACCAGACTGGAGGTCTACAGAGCTGTGGTGCTGACCTCATTGTTCTATGCTTGTGAACCTGGACAGTACACCAGCATCATGCCAGTAAACTGAATCACTTCCATTTGAATTGTCTTAGGAAGATTCTGAAGATCACCTGGCAGAATAAGATACCAGACACCATGGTCCTTTCTGGAGCTAAACTGCCAAGCATTCAAACTCTACTGCAGAGTACAACTCCAGTGGGATGGCCACATTATTTGAATGCCAAACATACACTTGCCAAAAAGACTATTTTATGAAGAACTCACACAGGGCAAGCAACCTGACCACTCACATGGTGGTCGGAAAAAGTGATACAAGGACACTCTCAAGGTCTTTCTTAAGAACTTTGGAATTGATTATGCGACATGGGAGACACTAGCACAGTACCAGTCAGCATGGCATGGGAGACACTGGCACATGGCCCACATCAGAGAAGGTGCTGTGTTCTATGAGCAAAGCAGAATTGAAATAGCTCAAAAGAAACACAAGATGCACACATTTAGAGAATCCACCCCAAAAGTTCATATGAACTATTTGTGTCTGACTTGTGGTAGGACATTCTAAGCTTGTATCGGTTTGATCAGACACAGTCAGACACACTGTAACTTGACTCTAGCATAGTGATGTCATTTTGGTCCTCTTCCAGCATGAAGGACAGTGACCAACCAACCTTATCTTATTAACTCGATTAAGCAAGGCAAAAACATAGTCCCTGCCTTCAGGGAGCTCACAATCTATTGAGAAAGACAACCAACAACTATGTACAAACAAACTATATACAGGATAAATAGGAAACAATGAAGAGAAGGAAGGCACCAGACTTGAGAGGGATCAGGAAAGACTTCCTGTAGGAGATGGGGTTTTAGTTAAAGGAAGCCAGGGAAGCCAGCAGGCAGAGACGAGGAGGAGTAGCATTCCAGGCATGGGAAATGAGAGAAACTGCTCAGAGCTAAGGGATGGATTGTCTTTTCATGGAACAAGCAGGAGGCCAATGTCACTAGACTGAAAAGTACATATGTAGTAGGGAATAAAGTGTGAGAAGTGTGAAGACTGGAAAGTTAGGAGGGGGCTAAATTATGAAGGGTTTTCAATGCCTAACAACGGATTTTGTTTTTGATCCTAGAGACAATAGTGAACCCATGGAGTTTATTGAGTAGAGGATGACACGATCAGACCCTGGCTTTAGGAAAATCACTTTGGTGGCTGAATGAAGGATGAATTTGAATGGAGAAAGACTTCAGGCAGGCAGACCTACCATCAGCCTGTTACAATAGTCCAGGAGTAAGGTAATAAGGGCCTGCAGAGTGGGGGCAGTATCCTAGGTGAGAAGCGGGCTATTTGAGAGATATGGTAAAGGTGAAATAAATAGGCCTTGGCAACAACTTGGATATGGGAGATGAGAGATAGTGAGAAATCCAGAATAATTCCTAGGTTGTGAACATGAAGGACTGGGAAGGTGTTGTTATTCTCAACAGTAATAGGAAGGTAGGAGATGGGAAGGAAGGGGGGAAGATAATTAACTGAAACCCAAGCTGTTCTCATTATAGTTCCTTCTAACCTGGAGGGCTTGCATCCTTTGGAAAAGGTGGGCTCTGCCTGACCAGAGGAATTTATCTCTAGGGGCTTAACTTTCACTCTTTCTAGTTTGTGACCAAAAAGACCTTTAGAATAAATGGTATTTGGTAGACTTTTCTTCCTTCCTCAATTATCTAATTCTCCTTCTTCCATGTATTCATTGATAATTTGCTTCTTCCATGAGTTCATTGATGCTGTGTACTAGCACTCCCTGATTTTACCCTGACTGTCTGCTTATAAATTATGCTTCAAGTATGTCTGTCCCCCCATCCCATCTTTCCGCCCAAGGTTACAAGAAATATATATTTACAAAAATATAAAATAAATAAATATATTTAGATCAACTATGATTTTCAAGATTACCAAGCTCAGTCTCCCTCAGGGCATCATTATTTCTAGGATGGTACCATGTGACTGAGCCTTTGGGGGGGCTGGGAGCTGATCGGTGCTTAAAAGGAAGCCAGTAGGTAGTCACAGGCTGCTCCTGCCCACACATTTGTGCTTCAGACCCTGGTCAGCATTACAAGAAAGGGTGGCCAAATCAGGGAGGCGTAATTTTGTTTTCTCTTTCTAACTGACAAAGGGATGGTGAGTGAGATAATAACACAGATCCTTAGCCAAATGCAATGCAGTGTGGATAACCTACCTATTGGCTTCCCTCCCCAACCTGGCATTCAGAAAGAGGGAATTCCAAACCTCTGCTACTTGTAATCTGAGAGGATAGGGTTATTACAAGAACAGCTTGTTTCACTGTGAAAATAGACTATTCTTCCTTTTTTTCTGCCCTAAAGTTGCTTCAAAGCTTAATCCTGAGGGGAATGAGAAGTTACAGGCCATTGATTAAAAATTTCCATTAGTATTTAGAAATATCATTCCTTATAAGCCTTGTCTTGAAATGAAGGTCAGGTTTTGATATACAAAAGGTCACATGAAACAAATATAACTTACTTCTTTATTTTCAGAAGAAGCAGCAAAATACAAAAGTGAACTTACCCTCTTCCTCTGCTCTCATTTTTCTATTAAAATTGACTCAGGGTTGTTTGCCTATCAGTCAGTTATAAGGCTTTCTTTGCCTTACTAGAGTTTTCTTTACAAAAAAATTACAGTATAAGACTAGCTAAGAAAATCAGCATCGTCATGACCAGAACCTCTTTGTTAAATATGTGTGACAAGTATGGATATTGTACAAAATTACCTGCAAAGATACTAAAATTCATGTGATCTCAGGTGTCTCAATATTGGGACATGGTACAACACGTTATATCAACCTCAGATCAACATGATGAGTGGAATTTAATATCCTCTTTTCCTTATTGGATGTCAGTGAGTCATCCTTTTGACCAAGTTCACGGATGAAACCTTCTGGATTGACTGTCAGTGAGTCAGATTCCCACCCAGCCCTATCTTTAGCACCTTATCTAGCTGAGTGAAAATAGCAGCTATAGACAAAAAAATTAGGGGCCACACATTTGGAACCCTGACCTTAATTATTCCCAGCCTTAGGGACCTTGGAGTTTACCCTCTAAAAATGGCCATTATCAACACAGACAAAACAAAAAGGCTTAAGAATACTTAGGAAGGCTAGGTGGCATAGTGGATGGAGTTCTGGACCTGGAATCAGAAAGACCTGACTTCAAATCTGGCCTCAGACATTTATTAGCTATATGACCCTAGACATGTCATTTAACCCTGTTTGCCTCAGTTTCCTCATCTGTAAAATGAGCTGGAGAAAGAAATGGTAAACCATTGTAGTATCTTTGCCAAGAAAACCCCAAATAGGGTCACGAAGGACTAGCTAGACACTACTCAACAACAATAAGGATATTTGGTCAAACAGTGAACAGGTGCAAGGAGTAAATGAGTAACTGGAGTGTTTATTTACAAGGATTTTGCCTGAGCCAAACAATGGTGTCTCTTGACCGTCTGTAACTATCTTAATATGTCAGAGAGGCCATCACTACCACAGTAGCAAAAATGGGAGGTAGTGCTTATAGGTCTGGCCACCATCTGGAGCCCCAGAGATATACGCCAAAAGGCCTGATACTAGGGGCCTGATTCTCACTCCATCCAGTTTGTGCCAGAAAGACCCTGAGAATAAATGATGCTTAGTAGCACGTTCCTCCTTTCTCAGTTATTTAATTCTAACCACAACTGACAACTGACTGCATTTATGAGTTCACAGATGCTACCAACCAGTACCCTCTGCTTTGGCTTCTTCCAGCATCCTTCCATACAGCCTTATAATGAGTTTACTATGCAATAAAGTGACTCCTTGAAGTTTGGGATGCTGTTTACCATGCCTTCTTCCTCAACACTCTCTCCTTTCTTGAATTTTGTGACACTGCTTTCTCCTGTTTCTCTTCCTACCTATTTGACGGCTCCTCTATCTCCTTTGCTAAATTATCATCTATCTCCTTCCCCCTTAGCATGCATGTTTCTCAGGGCTGTCTCAGTGTTTCTCTCCTTTCTATTTGTACCTTGTTTGAGCTCTCAGCAGCAACCATGGATTCGAGTATAATTGCTACATAAATGGTTCATATAGATTACACACGTATAACCTGTATTAATTTATTTACCATCTCAGGGAAGGGGGAGGGGAGAGAAGGAGGGAATGATAGGATTTGGAACTCAAAACTTTTTTTAAATGTTAAAAAAAATTATTTTAGCATGTTATTGGGGAAAATAAAATATTAAAAAAACAAATGATTCATATATACATATGTATGCATTTATATGTATGTATATATACATATGTGCATGTATACATGTGTACAGATGCATGCATATATGTGTGTACCTATGCATGTACACATGTATGTCATATACCTATTCCTGTACATATACATGTCACTCTAATCTCTCTCCTCTTCTCTAGTCATGCATCCTCAGCTGCCTGCAGGAAAGGTCCTTCTGGATATCCCAGAGGCATCTCAAACTCAACATTTCCAAAATGGAATTCAGCTTCATATTCTCCCACCCCTTATCCATTCAGTTGCCAAGTCGTGCCAAGTCTGCCTTTGACTACAGAACTCAAACCTCTCCCCTTCTCCCGACTCATCCAGGCACCCCACTCTTCAGCACATCCATTGTATTAGCCTCCTCACCGGTCTCCCTCCTGCTGGTCTCCCCCTTTCCTATGAATCCTGCTGAGCTGCCAAAACTGTCTCCCTATGTCTCAGTAGACAGGGTTCTAAAAGTCTTTCTAGTCTCAAACAAGACGGAGCAAAAATCAGGACCCTGGGAAGCTTTTCTATATATCAAACCTAAACGGGCTGCTTTATAGCCTCTAAAGTTCAACTGTACAAGTCCAATTCCTCTCCCACAAGACAACTTTCTCGCACCTGAAGGCATCTATCGTGTCCCTCCTAGGCCTCTACTGATCCTCATATATACGGCATGGCCTTAAGGACCCCTATTCTGCTTAACTCCCTCAGGATGCTCTCTAGTTTATCAACGTCCTTTTTAAAATTCAGTGCCGAGAAATGAATACAATATTCCCGACATGATCTGATGAGGGCAGAGTGCAGAGCTGCTGACTTAAAGCTTGAAGCCATGCCTCTCTTAATAGAATCCGTGATCAATCACATGAATTTTTTTGGCTGTTGAATCTACAGTTCTGAACATTTCATTGCCAGCAGGGTTATCTTCGTACACAGAGGAATAGCAGCCATTCTGTTTTTGCAGTCTGACTAAACTGTAATCCATAGTTGGGCTGCAAGTCTCTTAATTAAACCTTCATTCGAAGGCTAGACAGTGAATTTAAAAAAACCTATAGCCAGGTGGGACTGTATCAAAAGAAAAGGAATTAGCTTTTCTAATCTCCTTTTTTCCTCTGACTTACTCCAAATACTCTCTGATCCCCACATTAACCAATGGAAAATATTGTCACTTCAGGTTGCAAAAGGAGGAATGCTGTGTTGATACCATATTATTTTAAATTCTTCCTACTCATCTATGGAAGGGAAAGAAGAGGAAGAGACTATAGACTCTTAGGAGAGAATCTTACAGTTACTTCTCAAGAAGTTGTAGCAAAAGACAGGAAGTGTTTTGCTCTGAGCTAATCACACAGTGGTTACCCTACTTTTAAGTCACCCCCATGCAGGCTTTGCTCACTCACTCCCACCCTTAGAGCAATCAGAGAAAAGCTACTGAGAACCACTTGGAACTTCATTCAAAGGCCATTAATTTTTTATGCAATGAAAAGTACTTTTTTCCAAAAATAAAGCCCAGAGTTATCATTTCAGTAAGTTGGGGGGGGGGGGTGTACAGTCCTTTTTTTTTATAACAAAGAGTAGAGTAGATCTGTATTTTGAGATTTCTAAACCCCCTCTTGGTTATTGTGCAATTTTCCCTTCTAAGAAGAGACAATGAGAAGCCGAGGACCACTAGGTGGCACCATAGTGCATAGAGTACTGGGCCAGGAGCGAGGAAGGCTCATCTTTCTGAGTTCAAATCTGGCCTCAGACACTAGCTGTGTGACCCTGGGCAGGTCATTTAACCTAATCTGCCTCAGTTCCATGCCTGTAAAATGATCTGGAGAAGGAAATGGAAAACCCTTCCAGTGACTTTGCCAAGAAAACTCCAAAAAAGGGTCATGAAGAGTTAGACTTGACTGAGAGAACTCAATAACAGAGTTTGATCCTTTGTTTTCTAGGTATCTCTAACAAGTGTCACTCCCAAATCCATCTCCACCCCACTTCACATCAGCACAGACATTATTATACTTCTGATACAACTGACTGAGTATCATATGCTTATGGTTATGATTCTCCCTCTCAAGGCCTCCTCAGTAAGCTCTTTACTCAGAATCCTCGCAGTTAGGAGTCATGCATAGGCTGCCCTTCGTATTAGAGTACTTCCTCACACAGTCCTTCCATCTTCCCATAACCAGAGTATCATAGGTTTACCTTTAGAGTTGAAAGGGACCTTAAATATTATTAAGTATTGATTTTACAGGTAAGGAAACTGAGTCCTTGGATGGTGTCAAACTTAAATAGAAACTGATCTGCTGGCTTCATACTGACTTAGAAAACCTCAAATTATCATTATCTATGTTGCGTTGTATTGTTTATTTTGGTACCCATTTCTCAATTACATTTTAATCTGATTTTGGCAGCACTGAAGAGTTTTGGGTTTTGTGGGTTGCTCAAGTTTGACACCTCTGCTCTAGATACTCATGGCTTGTTACCATGAGATGCTACTTTTCTTTAAAATATAAAAATGGATATCTCTTTATTAAAATAGGAGCATTTAAGGAAACACCATATTAAAGGTGATTGTTGTTCAGTTGTGTCCAATTCTTTGTGACCCCATTTGGGGTTTTCTTGGCAGAGATAATGCAGTAGTTGGCCGTTTTCTTCTCCAGCTCATTTTGCAGATGAGGAAACTGAGGCAAACAAGGTTAAGTGACTTACCCACGGTGATACAGATAATAAATGTCTCAGGCCACGTTTGAACTCAGATCTTCCTGATTCTAGGCCCAGCACTCTATGTAGTTGCCCATTAAAGATGTTACTTTAAAACAAAGTTTCTTTTTAAACCACAAGAATCTAAGAACAGATTCAGAGCTTAGGAACCAACGTCAGAATTCAACCCCTTTATTCCTACTATCGAAGAAACTGTAGTCAAGAGAAGTTAAGTGACTTGCTAAGATGCAAACAGCACAGCAAACCTAAAGCCCTTCCTAGATTACCACTGTATAGGAGTATATGACAGCTTATGGTCCTATCATTTTTCTCTTTACTGTCATCATTCCTGGTCTTTTTATGCTTTTTTAACTATAGAGAAAGACTTTTACCAAACAGATAGTATTTGGCTTTGAGTCAGATTTTGAGTCCCTGAACATTTGCCCTCAAACAATCAAAATCTGCATTTGCTTGCTATCAAAAAAAAAAATAAATAAAATAAAATAAAACACTGCCAGCTTTTCCCTTAACCCAAAGCCTTTGTCTCAATCTGCCTCACTCTCAACCACTAGTGAAGAAGAACCTTCCAGGAAGGAAGAGAAATAAGTCCTTGCACCTGCCTCTGTAACTTCCCTACCCAAAACCCCTTCTTCCTTTCTCCCTGTGAAAAACTAGCAGTTAAATGTTTCATTTCTCCTCTTGGAAAGAATAAATACACTGTCCTTCTCAATCAGAAAAAAAGTATTTTCCCACACTATATTATTTTCTTCCTCAGGAGATCAGTCCCTATTCATTTATTCTCTTATTTGTTTATACCACACTAGAATTAATTATTAACCCTGGTTAGTTGAAATCTCTTAGCAATCCCTCAGCACCTGGCTTCTTTGCAAACTACCTGAGAAAATTTTAAGTGACTGTATCCCTTACAAATAAACAAAACTGACAAATTTTAAAAGGGAAAATTTAGTCTCATTATGGTAACATATAGCATTAAATAAGCATTACCAGCAACAACTCAGGGTTACTAAGGTGACCCGGGCTGGGCCCTTCAGGTACGCCTCCTCCCCTGGGAGCTGGGCTTCGGACGTCTCCGGACCCACCCTGGGGGAAGGGTGGGCTCAAGGACCAGACAGTACGCGAGTGTGGTGTATGCTCTTTATTGTGGAGGATTCCCCCGATCCTTTGTTCTCAGCCCGTTATATACACTTCAAGGACCCTCCTCCCGAGCCTCGTAAGACTCTGCGCCCCTCCCCTGTTCTACCCTAGAGGCGGAGCCTCCTCGTAACCGTCATCTGAGGCGGTCAGGGTCTTCCACGCCCTTCCTAGGAAGCCAGGGTCCAGGACGCCCCTGTCACTAAGGTAGTTTGAAATCGTTGACCAGAATTGGAAGGGGCAGCTAAATGACACAGTGGATAGAGTGCCAGGCTCGGAGTCAGGAAGATTTCTTCCTGGGTTCAAATCTAGCCTCAGACACCTACTAGCTGTGTGACCCTGGACAAGTCACTTAACCCTGTTTTCCTCAGTTTCCTCATCTGCAAAATGAGCTGGAGAAGGAAGTGGCAAAACACTCCAGTGTCTTTGCCTAGACAATCCCAAATGGGTCACAAAGAATTGGGCACAACCGAAATGGCTGAACAACAACAGCAGCATTGGAAAGAGAAAACAGAATGATCTGATGTTTGAAATTAAGGTCACACTAAACACATGCTCAGCTTCAGTTTTCCAGAAACTGTACATATTCTACTAGCAACAAATACTAAGGCCAAGGGCGTGCACAGTGTGCTAAGAGGATTCATTGTCCTCTCCACAGAAGGAGATGTTTTCTACTTATGGCTGAATTGGGTTAGGCAGAGAGGATTATGGAGGATACTCTAAACCAGATGTGTTCTGTGACAATTCATTGAGCTATCAGGCAAAAGAGCCCATTTGGATTCTGAGTATGGGCCTAATTAGAAAATTATGCAGATTAAAAGTACCTTGTCCTTATCCAGAAATGGTCCAACCACCTAATTTAAGAGTAACTGTTGTTGACACCCTTTTGTGGTCTACCATAGATGGAAGCCTGAGTTGTACTATTATGGGACTGTCCCAAGAGTATGAACAGGGTGGCATCATTCTGAAGACTGAGCCATACCTGAAGGTCTGTCTGAGTGGGGGCTAGGGTCCAGTTGAACCTGCTCAATAGGAGTGATCCAGAGAAAAAGAATAGAAAACCAAAGCCAAAGAATCAATACTCAGAGGCATCTGTCATGGTAGAGTTCATGACTGAGTATAGCTTTGCCAGTGGCACATTTTGCATGCCCAGCTTAATGTATATAGGGCATTATTTACTTATTTGTTTATTTTTTATTATTTTAAGAATGGATATCCTTATCTTGACTAGGCTAGAAGTCCAGCAGTCACTCAAAGCCAACCCCACTACTGATCAGAATGGAAGCCTTGACCTATTCCCTTTTGGACCTGGGCCTATTTGATCCTCCTTAGACATCCTAGTCCCCTATCTCCCACTCCCAGGAGATCATCATATTGGTACTTAACTTACTGTGAACACCCAGTCAACTTTAAGCCTACTGCAGCTCATGATTCACAAGCTAAATCAATCCACCAGCCTCCACCTCCCCTGCAGCAGGAATCCCTGGCCTGTGCTATCACACCTAGCCCAGGCCATTATTATTTGTATGTGCTGCCCTCACTCAATCACCTCTGCCAGTCTTTTATGCCTGTGCCAGCTATGGGGCCCTGAAAAATCCTATGTAACTTTCCACATCTGTAAAGATGGCAGTAGTAACATAATATATTAAATAGTTATTTTAAGTAACCCACATGAGATCCTGGAGGATTCAAAATGTTTATTTAAATAATCATTGAAAGAAAGGAAACTTCCAAAATACATGTTGAGGAAAATCTATCCTTCACCTAGATGGATTGGGCTAACATAAATGATTGGGTGTGCTGTGTGCTGTGACTTTCTAGGTCCATGGGCTGTGTGTGTGTGTGTGTGTGTGTGTGTGTGTGTGTGTGTGTAGGTATGTGTATGTGTGTCCCAAGCTATTAGGAATAAAAAAAAAAAGTCTTAGCCTGGGATATGCCCCTAATAGAACAGACAATACTACCAAGATTCTCTCTGCTTCTCACAAAAGTCTGGACTAGATACCCTTTTGACTTTTGCTTTATCTTTCGAGGCCCAGCCTACCTAAATACAGCTGGGTGGTACAGTGGATAGTGCTCTGGGCCTAAGGTCAGGAAGACTTATCTGACCTCAGATACTTAATTATTTGTATTAGTTGTGTGACCTTGGCCAAATCACTTAACTTCTGTCCACCTCAATTTCTTCAGCTATAAAATGTGTATAGCAATTGTACCTTCCTACCCTCCAAAGTTGCTTTGAGGATCATATAAGATAATTGTTCATAAAGTACTCAGCACACATATAAGTACTTACACACATATAAGGCATTTAATAAATGCCTATTTCCTTTCTTCTCCTTACTCTTCCTTACAGTGGATAACCCTCTGCTTGCCTTTTTCTTTCTTTATATCCTGCCCCACCCTTCCACCAGCTTAACACAGTGCCTGGTACGTGGTAAGTGTTTAATAAATGTTTTATCTTATCTATCTATCACTCCCTATAAGGAGGTTGGGAAATATGTACAAAATCATTATGGAAGCAATCATGGTGAGAAAAGTGGAAGAAGTAGAAGTACTGAATGACAAGTCTGAAGACCTGGATTCTGGTTTTACTTCATGCAGTAATTATTAGCTATGTGACTTGAGAAAGTCACTTCATTTCTATAATCCTCAGTTTTCTTATCTGTAAAATGAAAGGATTGGAAAAAGTAATTTCTATGACAATTTCCAGCTACAAACTGCTGTACTATTATTTTATGTTGCTGATTAATTAGTCATGTGTATAAATATGAGTTACTGTTATCATTACTATCAAGACACAGTATATAATCCAACTGCTGATGCTTCTCAGCAGAAGCGAGCAGAAGCTGTTCTCAGCCCTTCATAATTATTTTATTTAGAAGAAATAGCAAGAGCCATATAGGAAAATAATTTGAGTATAAGGAGTATATGGAGAACTCATTTCATTGAGCAGACTTAAAATGAATTAGAAATGTATTTTCACCATCTGCTGCTGTTACTGCTCTTATGAAATTTGGGGATTTACAAATTACAGTTTGCCTAACACTAAATCTGAGACTAGAAAAATCTACTGCAGAATCTGTTACCCTAGGGATACTTTGTGGATTACTTTGTAAATCTTCCCAGCTCATAGAAACTGTACTGCCTAATGCTTCCCTAGCATCTGAAAGGCATTATGGATGCATTTGAGGAGACATGGCTGTGACAATTATTGCTTGTCATGGGGCATCATACCAAATTTCATATTTCCCGAGTACTTTACAACTGTTAACAACTTGCTTCTCCCAGCATCCCTGGAAGGGAGGGATGAAGTCTGTAATGATACAGTCTTCTTTTTACGGCTCAGAAGGCTTTAGCTTCAATGATGCTAAGTGACTTATGAGCCCAGCAAGCCAACCTCAGTAACAGTAAAAACTAAAGCTGCAGCTCTTTCTATCAGGAAACATGTGCAAGGGAGAGAAGGTGTGTTGTAGAGAGTCGGCCTGAGTCAGGAAGATCTGGTTTCAAGTCCATCCTCTTTCATATATTGGTTGTGTATTCCTGGGCAAATCAATTAATTTCTCAATGCCCCCCTTTGAAAGTCTGATTGGTATTGGCAGGAAATGCTTCCTTATTGGTAGTTCTTCATTAAAATGATATCACAGGTTCAGCAAAAAGAGAAGGGGAAAAGAGAGGAGAGGAGAGAAGAGGAGAGGAGAGGGGAGGAGAGGGGAGGAGAGGGGAGGGGAGGGGAGGGGAGGGGAGGGGAGGGGAGGAGAGGAGAGGGGAGAGGAGAGGAGAGGGAGGAGAGGAGAGGACTCAACTCACTGGCCTTGCGCAGTAACGAGTAGGCAAATACTTAAATATAATTTGAAAGCAACAGAAAGGCTCCTCTGACCCTGAACATTTCCCCTGAAATTTGATAATTCATGGAGAGTCATAACTTTGGGTTAATAAATTAGCCTCTTATAATGCAAATAACCCTTGGGAGAGGTTTTTTTTTAATTATTCTGGCTTTTAGTCATGCACAAAATTAATTTAATCAGACCACATCTGAAGTATTCTGTTTAGTTTTAGGTGATATATTTTAAGAAGGACACTAGTAAGCTGGAGAGCTTCTAGAGGAGGATTACCAAATCCCTTTAAATAAATTGAGATGTTTAGCCTGAAGAAGAGAAGAGTCAGGGGGAAAGAGTATCTGTCTTCAAGAATTTATTTGAAAAACTGCTGTGTGAAAGAGAGATTGGACTGATCCTCTTTAGCATAGGGGGGCCCTGGGGTGAACTTATAAAGAGGTAGATTTAGATCTATGCAGAAGTGGAAGGGGTTGCCTCACATAGTGGGTTCTCCCTTACTGCATAAATTCAAGCAAAGATTGGATGACCACCTGTCAGGTTGTTATAATCAGGGATGCTTTTTCAAGTATGGGTCCAACTAGATGTCTTCTATTTGCTTCTAATTCTGAGATAATGTGGGTCTGTGGATCAAATGCATTCATTGTTCTTGGGCAAAGCTCATTGAAAGGATGGGAACTGCTGATAAAATGGAAGTGTGTGAGTGTTAATTTGGAATATTGGAGACTGGATAGAATAGACTGGTTTTGCTTTGCCATGGTGGAGGAATCTGAGCAAGGCAGATTCCTGCTCGAGGGCACTAGGGCACTAGGAACCTGCAATTTAAGGGCAAGAAATATAAAACTCCTTTAGGAGATGTAAAAGAAAAAGACCTGCCATCAAATGTAGAATTTAAGGCTGGGGGAGACTTTAAAGATGATCTAGTCCAACCTCTATTCTGCCACTCACCCCTACTCCAGTTTATGGATGAAGAAACTAAAGCTCAGAAGAGATTATTATTGTGCCCAACGTCACATATCTAGTAAATGGGAAAGCTGTGATTATAGCTGGCTCCTCAGCTTCTAAATCCAGTCCTTGCCTGATAGCTCATACTACCTTTCCAGTTTTTCATTAACCATGTAAGTGAGCAACACAAAATGTGAAAAAATATGGATACTTCTGAAACTTTACTTTAGTCATTAGTTGCAGTCTTATAGTATGATCTGGTTGGATAAAGAATCAGTCTAGAAGTAAAAAAGATCTGAAATCAAATTCTACTTTTGATACTGGCTCATGACCAGAGGCAAATTACTTAATCTCACAATACCCAAAGGCAACTCTCTAAGATTTAAAATTACACTGGGGTTGCTGATCTGCATTAAGGGAGGGAATTTCCTTACCAGACAGTACCCTATAATGACAAAATCACCCAAACTAGAACAAAAATCCTCCATTATCCTCTCAACAGAGCTGTCGACTTACAAAATGGATTCAAAGCCTCCAGATCAGTGTTAACCAGCGGTAAGATGACGATAGTAATTTACATTTGCATGATGTTTTAAGGTTTACAAAGTAAACCCAACCCTAAGAAAGCGGGCAATGCTAGAAATATCCCATTTTGCAGATAATTAATAATAATAGCTAACATTTATATAGCACCTACTATGTGCCAGACACTAAGCTAAGTGCTTTACAATTATCATCTCTTCTGATTCTCACAACAACCCTGGGATATAAGTGCTATTTTTATCCCTATTTACAGATAAGGAAGCTAAAGCAAAAGAGGCTAAATCAGCCATTCAATAAATATGTATGAAGGGCTTACTATATGCCAGGCATAGTGCTAAACACTGGGAATACAAATACATACAGAAAGATAGCCCCTACCTTCAAGGAGCTTACATTCCAATGGAGAGAGACAACACGTAAAAGGGACTCGAAAGAGGGTGTCAGAGGGAGAAATGAAGACACCTGGGAGTGAGGACTTGATAAAGAAAGTCTGAGAAAACCATGAGAAGAATGGAGGTTCTGAGAGGAGCCATCCAATCAGAGGGAGAAGCTGCAGGGATGCTGTGTTCTTCCGATGTGTAAATTACATGGCTGGAAGGAGTTTCCAGGGTAAAAAGGTTTCTGAAGCATGAAAGAAGTCCAGAGTAGTTCCTGGAAAGGAATAAGCAATAAGTAGCCTGCTTGGGGTCACATGGAGACACAGTGTCAGAGCCAGGATCCAAACCCAGATGCTATACTCTCACCACTGTACTACCCTATCTCTCAGTTAGGTGTATATTAACCATTTTCTTATATGATTCCTTCTATTCCTTCTAAGCAAAGTAGTGATGAAAGACTGAGAGTGGCTTATGTTACCTCTGTTGAGAAGTAGCTTTGTATTCTCAGATATGAGTTCAAATCTTGACTGTGTTCCTTCCCAGCTGAATGACTTTTGGAAAAGTCATTTAACTTGTCTAGGCTTCAGCTTCTTCATTTGTATAATAAGTTGGACTAGATCAGGGCTGGATCATGGCCAAATCCAGCCCGCTACATATTTTTGTACCATTCTAAGCTCAGTATGGTTTTTAACAGGTCAGGCCAAAACAGGCAGTAGGCCTCTGGATTTGGCCCTTGCAGACCTCTGATTTAGGTGATCCATAGGATTTCTTCCTGTTTTAAATCCCATAATCCTTTGATTCCATATGATCTCAATAGGGATCCACAATCCAGGCTTTTATAGCTGAGAAATAAGGGGCTTTATTTAGTAGCTATTTTTCATTTATGGCTATTTTGATTGTGAAATACTAAGCATAATTTTCTAACAAGAGTTAAAGGAGAAACAAGAGAATTTACGTTATGGTTTGGCTCCTTCTCCTTTTGTAAGGTCTGAGAATGGTATGCTTTCCATGTAGTTAGGCATGTCTCCCACTTTTGGTTAACTGGTGATGGATAGCGTAGCCACACTAAAGTGGCTTTTGTCTCCCCTCCATGAAAGATTAGGTGGCTCTGACTTTAAAGAATAAGTTGAAAGGATAAACTAGTATCTAGCAAAAGCCTAGACAGCTTGAGAAAGAGAATCTTTTTTGTTCAGAACCAGGATGGAACTATGCCCAAAAAAATTCTCAGAGACTTATTTGAAAGGGATCCTATGCAGAAAACTCAAATGGACTAAAAAGTAATCAAAGCCAAAGGAACTCAGTAAGAAGTGAATCAAACCTGAACATATATATGTGTGTGTTTGTACATACATATTTGAATTATGATCCATTACTAGCATTATTGTCCTGTCTAGAATCTTAAAGCTGGGAAAAAAATTCTAGATTATTCAATACAATCCTTTTCATTTTATAAATGAAGAAATCGAGATCCAATGAAGATTAAATGACTTCCTGCGGTTACACAGCTTGTACATTAGCAATCTTCAAAAAAAAAAATGGTTCTGAGAATGGACAGCAGATGATAGAAAGGAGTTCTCCAAGGGTCAGAGTCATGATTAAGGTGAGGTGAACACGGTTTTGTCCAGGGTGCTGATTTAATGAATGTAATGAAAGTTAATAGTATTTTCAGTCCTCCAGCAGCATTAAAAAAAAAAAAGGACAATGCTTAGCACATAATTAATGAGAATAACTAGTTAAAACAGGAACCTATGAGACGCTATGTTGGAATAAATTCCTTCCCCACCCTGCCCTACTCTCCATAAATCCCAACCACTGGTTTCCTGGGAATTTTATGATATTTGCTCCAAAAATGGGCTAAATCTAATCCAGAAAGACCTAGATTTGGCTATATCAAGGCTATTGCCATAAGCTAGTCACAAGTTTTTAGAAAGTTAGCATCAAAGTGAAGGAGTAGTCAATAGTAATCAATATTCTATAATCAAATAATTCTAATAGTCAACATTCCATAATCAAAAAGACATCATATTAGGTATCCAGAAACTTGTTAGCTGCATTTGTGTACATACATGCACACACACACTCCTAAATCCTTCTTACAACAGTATAAAACTATTTCATCTTAGCCTATTTTTGGTTATTACAAAGAACAAGTGTCCATTATCTTTTTGTATATTTTAGTGTCATAGATTCAGAGCTGGAAGGGACCTTAGAGGTAATCTACTCCAGCCTCCTCATTTTACAGATAAGGAAATGGAGGTCCAGAAAAGTTAAATGACTTACCTAAGGTCACATAATGACAGAGCTGCTATCTGAAACTCAGGCCTTGATTCCAAATTTTACACTAAACCCTGTTCATCCCTCAGCCTGTTCTTTAGACTGACTGGTTTCACTTTTCACATCCCTTACATCTTTTTCTTTTCTAAATTCCCTGTGAAACCTGCTAGAAAGGCATATTTTCCCAACATTTTCGAGCCCTTGATGTGTAGTATTGCAAGTTTACTTAAATTGCTGTTCAGACAGCTTTGTGAAATCATCATTAAGAGCAATGAATTTATTTAAAGAAACCATAGCAATAACAGTGTAGCTCCATCACTATAAGCCTTGCAAGGCCAGCTGACAGCAATATTTGTTCTGGACTGTTGCACTGAAAGAATATTTCAGGGTTTGAACTCAGCCTAATGACTGTATGTGATTACATTTGGGAGATAAAGCTATGAGGTTTTATGCTAGCTGAGCAAAAAACCAGGTGAGCCATACTCAGTCTGCCTTTGCTATCTATATAGAAATTCAATTTGCTTTAAATTTAGATTTAACAATACCAAATTTCTCTATGGAAAAAATTTCAGTCTTATGGAATAATTGATTACAAAGGATAATGTCATGATAAGTCATAATGGATCATCAGTTCAATACCTGGGCATAATAAGTAAGGTGAATTTTCATTTTTCGTAGACATTATTTACCTATTATACATATCCTCATTGCTGTGTCTCAGTAAAAAGTATAACATTCCCACAAAATTAAGTGGGTGAGATTTCTATTGTAGCTAGGTAGCACACTAGATAAAGTGCTGGGCCTGGTATCAGTAAAATTTGAGTTCAAATTCAGCCTCAGAAACTTATAAGTTGTGAGTCTGGGCAAGTCACTTAAACTTCTGTTTAGCATAGTTTCCTCATCTATAAAATGAGAGAAATTATAGTGTCTACCTCCCAGGGTTTTTGTTAGGATCAAATGAGGTATTAATTGTAAAGCACTTATTATTACTCATTATGAAGTTTAAACTTTCCTAGTTATTGATCCCTTTGCACATTTCATGTGTCTAGTCCTATGCCACTGAATTTATTTGCTGCTCAATTAGGGGAAAGGATGTGTATCTGTCATTTGCTCTTTCGGGATTATTAGGACACTTTCTTGTTTAATTTGATGGGTTTTATGTCTTTTGATAATTTTTTGTGAAACTTATACTTAAGCTAGAGACTGGGATTTAACTTTGTGACATCTACAGTTGTCACTTCAGAATGCTGAAGATACTGCATCAGATCAGCTGGGGTACAGTTCTAAAAATTGTTTATTTTCATGGGAGCAACAGTCAACATGTACTTTTGCTGAAGTATTCTGAGGCACAACACCTCCCTCAGGTTAAAATTCTAATATATTCGCAGTGTTTCCTCACTCAGCCCTACCTAAGGGTAGGATTCTTTGTCATAGATTATAATACATTCACATGGATTTACTAAATTCCTACCATGCACAAGGTAGAGTAAAACCCTACATGTGGTTCACTGAATCAATATGTTAAAGGTAAATATGTCAATATTTCCAAAATTCATTGATAGATTCAATGCAATACCAATTAAAATACCTAGAGGGTAGTTCATAGAATTAGATTTTTTTAAAGATTTTATAAAATCATATGGAAAATAGACAGTTAAAAAAATTTTAAACTGAAAAAACCTGATGAATGTGGACTTGCCTGCCAGATCTTTAAATATACTATAAGGTTAGTCACTGTTAAAATAATCTGCTAGAAATATACAGACTAGACAATGTAACAGGATAGAGAATACTTACTTAGGAATTATGATATGCTATAAATTTTATATTTGATCAACTTAATATAATAAAATATGAGAAAAAGAATCATTACTCAACAAAAGTTGAAAAAGTTGAACAGCACCAAAAAATTGCATCTATACAAACAGCTCAAACCACATACTACAATGAATTCTAATTGGATTAGATATATAAAATTTTTAAGCATTAGGAAATGGGGGGAAATGATATCTTTCAATAGGTCAGGAGAAAACATCATATATTAAACATATGGAATATTATTGGAGAGAGTTGATTTTTTGATTGCATAATATTTATTTGATTGCATAAAATTAATATTTTATCTTTCATAAAATTAAATTAAACAAATTAGAGAGAAATGTAGTATATACTTCATATAAGAATCAGTCATCCACGATCTATAATGAACTGATCCAAATCTACATTAATTATATTCATTTCCCTATGGATAAATTATTTTAAAATATAAGGAAATAGTTCTCAAAGGAGAGAATCCACTTGAACTAATGAGCAGAGAAAAGCAAAATAAAACAATTTTGAGATCTATCTTATACTCATCAAGTTGGCAAAAAGTTAAAAATGATGAAAATTCAATGGCCAATAGAATCCAAGCTCCTTGAGTGCAGAGATAGTTTCATTTTTTAAATTTACATTCTTAGTGGCAACCAAGAGAACTAGCAGCTTAGTACTGCTTATTGAATTGAATTGTCAGGGCTGTAGAAATAAGAATGACAATTTACTACTGGCGAAGCTATCAATTGGTTCAGTCTTTTTCAAAAGCATTTTGGCAGTATATGGAAAAGAAGTTAAAAACTCAATTGTCATTCAACCAATGATCCTTGTATAAAATTAATACACTAAGTGGGTTGTAAAAATACTTGATGGACTTGTGATTTTGGCATTTTAGGGAAATCCCTCAATGAACACAGAGACAATCCAGGATAAAACTATGTGGATAAGTACTAGGGTGTTGCCTGAGGTACAAAGACATAAAATAACTTGCCACGTTCACACAGCCAGCATCAGAAGATATTTCAACCTAGATGTTCCCCATTCCAAGACCAGCACTCCATTCACTCTGTTTGCTTTCTCTTTGTAAAGGCTATTAAAGGGTGTAAAAGTTGTTAAAAAGAAAAGTACTATACAACAATAGTCATGATGATTTTTTAATAATAGTGAAAAGTGCAAACTATTGCAAAATTGTGTGATACTTGAATCAATCATGGATTATCATGCATTAGAATACTTTGCCTATGGATTTATGAAATGCAGAAAGCAGAAGGATGGCTAATGCAAGTGGTTCATTGAGCCAATATTTTAAAGGTAAACATGTCAATACTTCTCACATATTTTTCCATATCATAAATTATTCTAAATTATAATGTACAAATTACTCTATGAAATGTGGATTAAAACCACAGTGAGGTATTTGAGAACTTAATAATAAAGATTTAAAACTTCATGTGGAAAAGCAAATAATTAAGAATAATTTTAATACTCAAAACTCTCTAATGGACTATTACACCATAAAAATGATGTATATGAAAAATACAAAGGCATGGAAGAACATGAAGTGAAGAAAAGAAGCAACAAAATGTTATAAACACATTAAAAGAAGAAACTGGAAGGAGGCATGGGACGAATAAGATACATAGATGCATCCAGACTTTCTCTGGTAGAGGTACTCAGTCCACAAGAACTGATCACAATCCCTACGGGGCTTCTCATCTTGGGTGACTCTGGGTCAATTCTTTGCAAAAATTCTCCATTAAAGATTCCACACCCCATCATATTGGAGATCTTCCTCTAGTTTCTTTGAATATCTCAAGGTTTCCATTATAGAACTTGCCTGACTGCATTACCTTTCTTGGTTGATCAATGATTAGCCAACCTCCTTTTCTAGTCTTTTGTAGAACCTCAGAAACTAATAAGTGTAAGGCACCTGAGTCCATTTCATAAAGCCCATATCCAAACAAAAATCTCCTTAACAGGGTTCTTAACAAGTAGTCATCCAGGGGCAGCTAGAGGGCACAGCGGATAGAGCACCGGCCCTGGAGTAAGGAGGACCTGAGTTTAAATCTGGCCTCAGACCCATAACACTCATTAGCTGTGTGACTCTGGGCAAGCCACAACCCCAATTGCCCTCACACACACACACAAAAAGTGGTCATCCAGCTTCTCCATGAAGAATAGCGTGAATTCAGTTCTTCCTGTGGTAGCACTTTCGGTTTTTGACAGCTCTATTAGGAAATTGTTTCTTAAGCTGAAATCTGTCTTTCTGAAGCTACCATTTATTGCTCTATCCTATTGCTTCTCAGCATTTAGCAATGAGGCAGAACAAGTTGAATCTATTCCACATGAATCAATCAATCAAGAAGCATTTATTAATCACCCACTATGTTCCAGACAGTGTGATAAGCACTGGGCTACAGAGAAAGTCACAAAAACAGCAGACAAAACAACAGAAATGTTTCAGATCTTCAGACACTACCAACAAGTCTTCCATATGACTTTTCTCCTCTGGGTTAAGCATCTTCAGACCTCATATAGCATAGATCTAAATTTTCTTACCATCCTTTGATACTCTTTCTGATTAATCTAGCCTAAAATGAGCTTGTCTTGTTCTTTCTCTTTTTTCTTAAATGTTTGCATTTGGTTTTGATATCACTCAATTTAGCAATTTATTATATCTGCATGCTGTTGTCCATTCAATTCAATTCTAGAAACATTTATTAAGCTCTGATATTCAATGAATTATGCTAAGCACAAAAGCAAAACAGTTCCCACCCTCAAGAATTTGACTGGTGAGAATGCCACATATAAACAATAAGTTAGTACAAGGCAAAAAGAATACACTGACAATATTACGGATGCAGATACTTAAATATATTATACTTTCGCATTCACTAAATATTTTAGGTGTGTTCCTTATTTCTAGTGTTTTCATTGGTATTGATCTCAAATTTACTTGAGAAGCACTAACATTTATGCTTAGCTTATTGTCACAACAAACCACATGTATGTGATTTCTTTTTGCCTTTCCCAGAGTATGCATTTAGCAAATGTTTATTTAAAGTGTTGTTGAATTATTCATTAAAAATTATTTTATGGTTGTCTTTATTTAGGCTTATATGTATCTTCACATGTCAGTGCCCAAATATTAAACATATGTCATTATTGAAAATGTTTCTATCTCTATCAATCTCTTATAGTTTGTGTCAGTGATACAAAAATTCAGATAAATTTTGTGGATTTATCCTTTAACACTTCTAGTGATATCCTTATCTACAGAAACCATCCTAAGAGACCTTTGACTGATAGCAAACCAGAATTTAAATCAGCAAACTAACAAATGTCCAAGATAATTTGGAGGTAAATTTTGTTGTCAATATAAATTCTGTTTCATAGAGCAGAGTTAGCTGCATGATTATTCACATTCCTACAGTGAGAGAAAGAGAGAGAGAGAGAGAGAAGAGAGAGAGAGAGAGAGAGAGAGAGAGAGAGAGAGAGAACAGCAAGACTTTCAATGAGACATTATCTTTAAGCTTTGATTTTTCAATCTGAAGTGTAGTGTATGCAACCATCCCTGGATCTTGGCAAGGAACCATGATAGAATATAATATAAACTCTGGTAAAATTTCTGGTTTACTGAATGTTCTAGCCAAAGAGAAATTTAATACAGGACATATTCTTAAGCATTTGTTAATATTTAATAATCTAGATTCATGCCATGTTTCAGCCACACCATACTGTGGAGTTTCTTTTGTCCTCTCCTCTTTGACAGTCATTTTGTTGTTTTATATTAGGCAACTATAAATTAAAGACATCCCTCTGACCACCCAGCATAATAGATATTTGCTTGATAATAGCTCTCTTGCCAGACAGTAAACTTCTTGAGGGCAGAAACTATATCTTGAATAACTCGGGTATTCAAGACCTCTATATACCCCGAATGCCATCTTTTCTATATCTCTCAAAACCCTTTAGCATCATCCCTCATTTTCTCCTCCTTTACTCCAATGAAGTCTCCAATGAAGAGATCCTTCTCTTTACCAATGTCTACCCCCCTACATGTACTCCCTATCCCATTCTCTCCATTATTATCCAGCTGATTTCCCACAAAATCATCCCTTCTTTATTTCTGTAAATACCAGTCTTTCATTAGAGTAGCTACTGGTTCCTCTCCAGTTGCCTAAAAAGAAGTCCAAGCCTATCCCATCCTGAAAAAAAAAACCTCATTAGATCCTTCTATCCCTTCAAAATATTGCCCTGTTGGGGCAGCTAGGTAGCGCAGTGGATAAAGCTCTGGCCTTGGAGTCAAAAGGACCCGAGTTCAAATCCAGCCTCAGACACTTGACACTTACTAGCTGTGAGGCCCTGGGCAAGTCACTTAACCCTGATTGCCTTACCAAAAAAAGCAAAAAAAAAAAAAGCTGTCCTGTATCTCTCCTTCCTTTCACAGCCAAACTCCTAAAAAGAATTGTCTACATTCACCATCTCTACTTCCTCTCCCTTCACCTTCTTTTCCACTTCTTGTAGTCTAGCTTCTAATATCACTGTCTCCAAAGTTGCTAATTCTCTGATAGCCTTTCCTCCAATCTCAGTTTTTTCAACCTCTGTGGCATGTGACACTCTTGGCCACCTTCTCCTGGATCTCTCTTCTCTGGGTTTTCATAATACTATTCTCTCTTTGTGTTCCTACTTTTCTGACCACTCCTTCTTAGTCTCCTTTGCTGATTTATACTCTATATCATGCCCCCTAACCATAGTTATATCCCAAGGCTCTGTCCTTAACTCTTTTCTCTCTTCCCTCAATTGGTGAGCTCATCAGCATCCATGAATCTGAATATCATCTATATGCAGAAGACTCTCAAATATATGAATCCAGTTCTTTTCTGCATTCCAATCTCATGTCTCCAGCTGCTTATTTGATATTTCAAACTTTATGTTCTATAGCTAATCAAACTCAACATAGGCAAAACTGAACTCATTATCTTTTACTCTGAATTCCTACTCCCCTTTCAAGCTTTCCTATTTCTTCCATGAGTATTATCATCCTTCTAGTTCCACAGGTTCACCAACCTTGACCCCTCATTCTCCCTCACCCTTGCACACCCAGTCTTTTGCCAAATTGTCTTGTTTTGAACACTTCAATCTCTCTCTCTTTTTGATTCCCCTTCTTATCCATATGGCTACCACTCCATTTCAGACCATTAGCATTTCTCACTTAAACTACTGCAAGAGCCTATGAATTCTTCTTCCTACTTCAGGTTTCTCACTTATCTAACTGATTCTCTAAATAGTTCCCACAATTCTTTTGCCAAAGCACAGGACTAATTATATCATTCTCCTATTCAATAAATTCCATTGCTTTCCTGTTACTTCTAGGATTAACTATAAGCTCCCAAGAAAGAACTCCTTCTACCAGCACAGGCCAGCTCAACTTGAAAGTCTTAAACAGTTGGCTGGGGCATTGAGAGGTCAAGTTACGTGGTCAATGTCCCATATTCAATATATGGCAGAGGTATAACTTGAATCCAGGTCTTACTGACCAAGGGACCAGCTCCCTATCCAGTAAGCCACAGTGCCTATTTATATGCCTCTCCTTACTAGCTGAAAATAAATGATGAAAATAACTAAAATAGCTGAAAACTAAGACTTTAGGGATACTTTGTTTGTATATATGTGTGTATAAATACACATATGCATATGTTTATAGATCTAGAGATGATAGATTCTGTGTGTATATAATTATTCACACTAAATAGATCCTAGATATATTCCATTTATTATGTACAAGCCACTATGCTGGGGACAGGGGAAGAGATGAAAAGGAGAGGAGAGAGAGAAGAGAGTAAAATGATACATAGGAAGCAGTCCTTGTTTTCACACAATTTATGATGAAATTGAGTACATAAGATAGCCATAATAACAATTAGGGAGACATTCTCTGTTTGCAAGACATGATATTTGGTGCTGGTGATACAAAATGAAAAATTATATAGCCCCTGCCCTCAAATAGCTTAAAATCTAATGGGGTAAGAGAGATGATGCATAAACAAAAGCGTTATCCAATGAGAGAGAGAGAGAGATATCTCACCAGATGGTCTAAACCATTGAGGGTAACCAATGGGCCAAAACTCATTGGTGAGTTAGGGTGATGTCTACCCCAAGCATATGAAGAATTCCTCTGGCTAAATGGGTGGATGAGAACAATTTGTTTTAATGGCCATGAAGGCAGCTGAAGCAAGCCCTGTGGAGACATAAAAGACACCCAGGTCACCCACTGGATCCCAGGCCATCACCAGTCATCCTGACTTTTGTCCTGCCACAGGACTTCAGTGACTCTGAAAGAGAGAGTGAAGCTGATGACTTTGTGCAACTCAGCCTCACTTAAATTCAATCCATGCATAAGCTAGGACGTTATCCCATGATGTCATTGGTCCTTTTCAAAAATGAAGAACAAACAACAATAATACAACATACGTCCTCATATTGTATCATTTAATAAACATCCACTACCTTTTAATCTAATAATGATGATGCTGATGATGATATTTGGCATTTATGTAGTGCTTTATGATTTACAAAGCATTTTACATACATTGTCTATTCTAACTCCAACAATCTGGAAATGTTTCAGTGGTATCTTTAAAAGATTTAGAATGCTCCTTTCTCTTTATAGCCTATTTTTCAAAAGTAACTGAGTGTTTATATGAGGTCTTAATTGAGGGTTCTTCCAGAGCTAGAAAGATATTGCTAGAAGCTAAAACCATCAGAAAGGATATAATTCACAATAGGGAACCAATATTGTCACTATGGTCCATAAATTTAAAACAAAAAACAAAAAAGGGCTTTTTTTCCCATAATGACAATGTCCACTTACTCCAAATGCCCATTTTATAGCCTCTTTTGTATTTGATAACTAGGAAAGTAACATAAAAATGCAAAAAATAAAAAATTGGAGGAGGAAGGTAATGCATTCTCCAGACAATTCAGATGAATAATATTTCTACCGGAAACACCCAAAATATTGTGACAAATAACTCCCTCAAACCTCTACTTAATTTTACAGGAATAAACATTGGATTTGTTCTTAAAACCTGGGTTTGAATCCTGACTTCACTATTTATCATTTGGAGACAAGTCACGCAACCCCTCAGAGTTTTGGTTTCCTTATCTGTTAGATCAGGTAGTTGAACTCAATGACATCTAAGAGCCCCTTCTATTCTTCAATTGATCATTTGACACTTATATGTGAACTCAGTATCACTCCTGTTAGCTGTATGGCCTAGGGAGGGTCTCTGGACCTCAACATACCTCACGATCAGAAAAATCTAAGAGTTGGTAGGGACTTCAGAAGTCATCTAGTACTATGCACACCTAAGCAATAATCATATGGACAACATACTTTTAAAGTGGACCTGCTTGTCACTACCTAAAACTGAACAGGATTGCTAAGAAGGGTTTTACTGTGCACACAGCCTTATTATGAAAACTAAATGAAAAAAAATGTAATGGATGCAGCAGTGTTACTATGAATAAATAAATAGCACATACATGCCAGTTACAGCTACATCCTGATTAGTAAGAACAAAGAATTTCCCTGGAGTGGTCACATTATTCTAATTCTCACTGCATGCTTCTATTGGCTGGAACCAATGACTATATTTTACATAATCACAACTTCAAATGGTGGGAATTTAAATACATGGAATCATATCCAGGGATTCATTATGTGTACTAATCAGGTCCTGATATATTCCATTTATTACGTACAAGCCATTGTGCTGGGGTAGAGAGGAATAAGAAGGAGAGAAGAAAGTAAAAAGCTTCATAAGAAGCAGTCATTGTCTCCATAGAGTTTATGATGAAATTGAGTACATGACATACATAAATAACCATAATTCATTTCAATTAAGGAGACACTTTCTGGGTGCAAGGTATTGCATTTGGTGCTGAAGATACAAAATGAAAATTTAGATAGCTCCTTCCCTTAAGAAGCTTAAAGCCTAATGGGGGTGGGAAGGATGACACATAAACAAAAGTGCTGTCCAAGGTACTATAGAATAGGATGAGTGTAAAGGAGAGGTCCAGACAAAATCTGAAGGAGAGGATATGTTCAGTTAGGGTAATCCAAGATGACGGATAGTATCTATGTTAAGCCTTAAAGGAAGAAAAAGATATCAATAACTGGAGATGTGGTGAGATTGTGTTCCAAGCATGGGGGCTGATCTACAAAGTAGAAATAAAATAGGGAGCTATCTGGTAGTCTAGCTGGGCAGAAGTAGGGTATACATAAAGGGAATTGACATGAAATAAAAAAGAAAAAGGTTGATTAGAACCGGATTGTAAAGAACCTTAAATTCTAAGCTGTTTGTATTTTGTTTTATAAGCAACAGGGAATTACTGAGCATATTTGAGCCCAGAACTGACATGATCAAATTTACTTGGTAGTTGTGTGAATCAGAGACAGGACAGAATAAGGACAAGGAGATCCATTAGAAGAAGGGCAGCTAGGTGGTGCAATGGATAGGGCACTGGACTTGGAGTCATTAAAATTTCAGTTCAAATCTAGCCCTCTAGGTACTTGGGTGTGTGACCCTGGGCAAATCATTTAACATCTGTTTACTTCAGTTTCCTCATCTATTTAAAAAAAAAAAGGATGATAATAGCATCACTGACTTCCCAGGATTTGTGAGGATTAAATGGGATATTTGTAAAGCACTTTGTTAATCTCAAACCACTATATAAATACCATCTACAGGACAGGCTATTGTAATACTCAGAGGTGATGAAGGCTTCAACCACAGTAGAAATAGAGTTGACAGGACTGAGCAACTAATCATTTGAAGGGTAGGAGGCAAGGGAGCATCAAAGATAAGTCAAAAAAGCACAAGCTGTAGAATAGAGGACTTGGGTTCAAACCTTGCCTCTGATACTACTTTGGGAACTTGGGCAAGTCAATTCATCTCCCAGGGCTTCAGTTTCCTCATCTGTAAAATGGGGTAGTTAGACAAGATGACCTCCAAGGTCCCTACCTGGTCCTTGTTGGCTCTGAATCAATAATCTTGTGACTCTTGAACTTTTGAACCTCAGTGACTATGATCAACAAAAATAATGAAGTTAGAAGGAGTGGCAGATTTGGGAAAGAAGATAATATATCTAGTCTTAGACTTGATGTATTTGAGCAAGCATCTAGATGCTTGCAAGCATTTAGAAATTTGGGGTTGGAATTGGAGAAAGATATTAGGGCTGTATAGACTCAGTATTCCATACATACACATTGCATAAACATGGTACTTGAAGCACTAGAAGTAGGTAAGGTCACCAAAAGAGGGTTCTGTGGTACATGATCTTTTTTTTAAAAAAACAATTTTAGTAACACCATTTCAACACAACTGATTTCCTTTATTGTCTTAATCATTTTATCTTATGCACTTGAAAACATTAATCTGAGAAAGGTCCAGATACTTCATCAGATGGCAAAAGAGGTCTATGATATACATAGAAAGGTTAATAACCTCTGGTGCAGAAGGAAATGAAAAGAGGGCTTAAGAAAGGCAACAGAACAAGACAGAATGTGCAAGGGAAGTGTAAACAAGAATTTTAGTTTCAAAGGTATTTTTCTAAGATAATTAATGAGAAGTGGTAATTTGAAATATTTCCTTTTCCTAATTCTATTTCTTTTCTTTTTAGGCAGTTGGGGTTAAGTGACTTGCCCAGAGTCACACAGCTAGTAAGTGACAAGTGTGTGGTCTGAGGCCAGATTTGAACTTGGGTCCTCCTGACTTTAGGGCTGGCGCTCTATCCACTGTGCCACCTAGCTGCCCCCTCTAATTCTATTTCTTATGCCATCTCTTTTTTCCTTTTCACATTTTCTGTTTTTATATAAACAACTTGCTTTTTGTGTAAAGAAGTTGTCTACACTGCAAAATGTTTTGATTTGGCATTTATGTGTTGCCAGGTATGTGTTACTCAGATGAATAACCACGAAAGAAGGCTTTATGCATTGTAGTGTATAGAGTGCAGACATTATATACAGTCAATTCCCAAGGATGAATTTGTTGATTATCCTTCACTTTTCATTTTTCCTAATCATTTGAAGAGTCTTTAGGGCATTTAACTGCAACTCAGCACTAAGACAAATAAAGGAAGAAATAGTGTAAAGTTATAGGCTCAGAGGATATTAAACTGGCTGAGTTATTTGTCTGTAATAAGTTCTGATGAAAGATTAGGTGGAAGAAGACTGAAGCTGAGAATTATCATCAAGTTTGGAAGACAGTTCAAGAACTTTCCTAACCACAGTGGGTCAAAAGTTAGTCTTATTTTTTAATTATCTAACTTCTGGTCCCATATTATTCTTATTTCCTGCCTTTAAAAAGTGATTTTACATGTTTGCAAATGTAAGTGCTTTAGTGGTAGGGGTTGTGGAAAGAATACTGGATTTTAAATCATAGTACTTCAGTTTGAGGGGTACCTGGGGTGTTCAGGGAGAACTAGCACCTCTGGTATGAGGGCTTTCTGAGCCCTTTTCAGGGCTGCTCATCCACCTTTGGTGTCCACCTGTTTCAGTCAGCTCTCATCTGTGGCTCCGAGAAACTGTAGCACACAAAGCAGCCACATGCTGGTAAAACCATCTTGGCAGACAGGCTAAACCAGATTGAGGGTAACTGAGAGGCCTCAAACCTGTCAATGAGTTAGAGGGATATCTACCCCAAGAACATGAAGACTTTCACTGGTGGAATGGGCAGATGAGAATAATTTGTTTCAACAGCCATGAAGGTGGCTGACACAGGTGCTGTGGAGTCTTAGTTGGGTCAGACATCAAAAACACTGAGGTGTCAATGAGGGTGGGTGGGGAGGGAGGAAGGGAGAAAATTTGGAACCCAAAGTTTAAAAACAAATGTTAAAAAGTTGTTTTCATGTGCAACTGGGAAATAAGATATACAGGCAATTGCGTATAGAAATCTGTCCTGCCTATGGGAAAGTAGAAGAGGAAGGGGATAAGAGAAGGGGGAGAGATAGAAGGGAAAAGGCAGATTTGGGAAAAGAGTATTAGAAGGGAAGGCAGATTTGGGAAAAGAGTATTCAGAATGCACGTTGTCTTGGGTTGTGGGAGGGATGAGATGGGGAGAAAATTTGGAACTCAAAATCTTGTGGAAGTGAATGTTGAAAACTAAAAATAAATAAATTAATGAATTTTTTAAAAATGAAAAAATGAAAAGGAGGTTGTCATGAAAAAAAAATGCTGAAGTCATCCACTGCATCCTGGGTCATCACTAGTGGTCTTGACTTTTGTCTTGCCATTGGAATTTGATGATTCAGGAAGAAAGAAGCTGACAATGGTACAACTCTGCCTCATTTACATCCAATTCATAAACAAGTCGTGATGTCATTAGTCTTCTTTGAAAATAAAGGACAAATGACAACACAAAGGTTTGAAACAATGACAACATTTTTTACCTTAAAAGTCACTTAGCCTCTCTAAATCTCATATGTAAAATATGTAAAATGAGGGGGTTAGACTAAATGATCTCTCATATCCTTTCCATATTTAAATCTATGACTTCTTTGTAACTCTGGGCTCATTTCCAACTCCCACATATGTTGGCAGACTGGGACCCAGAGGGAAGCTGATACTCCTCCCCTCAGGGTTCTAGTGTGGGCTTTAAAAATATATCATTATTATTTTCCACCTGTGTGCTCCCATTGATTACAAGCCACCTAGACAATTAACTTCTAGAAAAAGGTATTTGCTAAGGTGGCATAGCAAGAGCTTTTGGTGACACTACCACCACCCTCCCTATAAGCTAGCATACTCTCACAAGTACATAACACAGTACAGTAGGCTCAAGCACAGAAAGCACATGCCACAAAGATTGTTGGAAGTCCTTAAATATATTGCTGTACTGGGATCCTTGCAGAGTCTTGAAGCTGGTTTTCCTTATTGCATCTAGTTTATCCTTAGTCCTCAATACAGATGGTATTCCTGCTGGGCTAGGGATACTGCTAAAGATGTTTAAATCTTCTGGGCTTTTGAAGTTCACAAGGAGAATCTTCCTGCCCCCCTCCCCTCGACTTCCACCCCTGATTATTCTGTATCAGAAGCTTGGCTTGAATTGGTCTACCAGTTGGCTGGCCTGCTATTGGAAAATACAGAATTCTTAGTTGGCTCACTGTTTTGATCCAAGCCCCACAAGAAATGACTGACTCTCCTTGACTAACCACAAGATATTTCCTGTGTGGCTCATTTACTTTCACACAGTGGCTCAACAGCACTTCACTCCTTCTTTGATTGATTGTTTGCACTGAGTTTTTGCCTTTTATTGTCTCAGTCTTGACACACCTACACCTTAGACACCCTTAGTTTATACTTCAGATTGACTGATTCAATCAAAAAGTTATTGAGTTATTGAGGAAGCAGTATGGAATACAAACTCTTACAATTTGGAAACAACATCATAAAGATATTTCCTATAAATAAGCAAGTTTGAATCATGGAACCTCAGAATTGATAGGGAACCTAAGAAACCTACTAAATCAATCTGTACCTCAACAAGAATCCCTCTACAACATACCTGACAAATGGTCTTATGACATGAGGAGTAATTCATGACTGTAGATAACCTAAGGGCCAGGTTGTTGTTGTTGTTTTCATTTTTATTCTGATCTTAACAAACACCAAATAAAATAAAATGGGCATTCCATGCACATAGTAGGGCAGTAAAAGAAAATTGAATATGAAATTGCAGATCATTTGGTTTTATTTTTAAGTATATACTGAACTCAATCTATAATTTTCAAATCACTGGGCTTATCTACGTTTTCTAACCTTCCTTCCATTCTGTTCTCAACATTTTTTAAAAAGTTACCTCAGTGATGCTCTTTTTTCTTTTCTTTTTTTTTTGTTTTATTTTGGTTTTTGGCCAGCCTATCCTGCTCCTTTCTCTCAATTGGGGGAAATGGGGAAAGCCTTGTGACATTTGTACATAGCAAGCAAAAAAAATTCCACATTGGTTGTGTCAGTAAATGTATGTTTCATTCTTTCTTTAGTCCATGACCTCTTTGTCAAGATATGCATGACATGTTTAGTCATTAGTCCTCTGGAATCATAGTTGGTCATTAAGTTCATTAGAGTTCTTCAGTCATTCAGTTGCTTGTCTTGATTATGATGTTGTTATTACATAAATTGTCATCTTGGTCCTACCACTTCAGTTGGCATCAATCAGTTTATACAAGTCTTCCTAGGTTTTTTTGAAACCTCTTTTGTTGGTTCTTACAGCAAAATTTATATGCCATGATTTAACTATTCCCCAATTTGTGAGTACCTCCTTTTCAATTTCTTGCCTTTGCTGAAACAGCTGATATAAATATTTTTTTGTATGTATGGTTTCTCTTCCTCTTTCTTTGATCTCCCTGAGGTGTAGAACCAGTAATGGTATCACTGGGATTAAGTAACTTTGGGGTCATATTTCCAAATTGCTTTTTAGAATTGATGGACCAATTCACAGCTCTACCAACAGTATATCACTATATCTGTTTTCCCACAGTCTCCAGCATTTGTCTTTTTCCTTTTTTGTTACCTTTGTTAATGCAATGAAGGTAAAGAAGAACCTTATAGTTGCTTAATTTCCGTTTTCCTAATTACTAATGATTTAGAACATTTTTATAGAGTTCTTGATAGCTTAGATGCCTTCCTTTGAAAACTGCTTGTTCATATCCTTAAATTGTTTATCAATTGGGGAATGGCCTTTGTCCTTATACATTTGGATCAGTTTCTTTTATATCTTGGACATGAAACCTTTATCAGAGAAACTTTACAAAGTGTTTTCCCCAGTTACCTATTTTGCTTCTGGTTTTAAGTGCATTTGTGTGTTTCTGCAAAACTTCTAAATTTCCAAGGATCAAAATTGTATTTTATCTTCTTTGATCTACCCTTTTTGTGATCATAAACTCTTTCCTTACCTACACATTCAAATGATAATTTCTTCTTTACTCTTTCAATTTCCTTATGATATTACCATTTATGTCTGTCATATATCCATTTAAAGTTTAATATATAGTGTGAGATATTGATTTATACCTAATTTCTACCAGATATTTACAGTTTTTCCAGCAGTTTTTGTCAAATAGTAAATCTTTACCCCAGTAGCTGAGGTCTCAGGTTTATTGAACACCATGCTTCAGTGATCATTTACTTCTATATGTTTTATTACTAACTATTCCACTGATCGATTTCTCTATTTTTTAACAAGTGCCAAGTAATTTGGATGATTATTGCTTTATAATATAGTTTCGAATCTGGTAGTTATAGATGCTTTTCCTTCTTTTATTTTCATTGTTTCCTTGGGGTTCTTGATATTTTGTTCCTTCAGATTTTATTCAATTCAGTTCAATAAATTTTACTAAATAATTACTATGTGCCAGGAACTCTACTAAGCACTTGGGATACAAAATAAGAAAAATAAAAGTCCCTGCCCTCAAGGAGCTTACAATCTAATGGGGGAATACAATACAAAAAAGTAAACGGAAAAGGGGACAAGGAGCCATTGGGGAGTACCATTGTGGGGCCATGATGTTTTGTGAATTCAAAATGAAGCAGAGTCACTGATGAAACATGGGGACATATCAGAAGAGTTCTGAGTCTTCTATAAAGGAAGGCTTTGGGAGGAATTTAATGCTCCACCTTGTGGGCCTCCATTAAAGAAGAGAGACAACTGAAGAAGTTAAGAAGATATGGAGTACCAAAAGCTAAATTAATTAGCATGGTGGTGACATTTCAGTTGATCAGCAGCTTACCTGGGAGAGGCAGGATATTCTATGTAGTCAATACCAAGCAGAGATCATTATCATTTTATCTAGCTCTTCAAAGTAAGCCCTTGGTAGTTTGGTATGGTGCTAAATGAATAAATTAATTTAGATAGTATTGTCATTTTTTTATATTGGCTTAGCCTGCCTATGAGTAATTAATATTTCTCCAGCTATTTAGGTCTGACTATTTTTATAAAGAATATTTTGTAGTTCTATTCATATAGTTCCTGTGTGTGTAGTGATAGACTCACTATATAAGTTTGTAAAAACATATAATGAGGGGCAGGTAGCTGGTGCAGTGGATAGAGCACCTGGACCTGAGTTCAAATTTGGCCTCAGACACATAGCACTTACTAGCTGTGTGACTCTGGGCAAATCACTTAATCCAATTGCCTCACAAAAAACAACAACAACAACAACAACAACAACAACATATAATGGAACTTCGTGTGAAATGAATTCTTACTCAGACCTATACAGTAGACAGGTTCACCTATTTTTTTTTCTTCTTGAGTTTTTATAGGCTATCATAAGTTCTCAGCATCATCAAGTAGTTCCGTGCTTTACTTTGACTATATCAAGGATTATTAACCTGGGATCAACCAACACCCACACTTGTGAATGAATTTTAGGGAGTCCATAAACTTTAATATGAAAAAAAATTACATCTTTGTTTCCACTAACATTTGGTAATTTATGTGTAATCACACTTCTATATAATTCTATGTTTTATTTTGTACATTTAAAGACATTATTTTGAGGAGTTCATAGATTTCACCAGACCACTGTAGGGGTCCAAGACAAAAAAAAAAAGTCAAGAATCTCTAAGCTTGACAAATATTAACTAAAACTAGATAGTTGGAGCAGTAATTAAAGAAAATAAAAATGAAACTCAAAACCTTAGAGAAGTATCAGTTTGCCAAAATTACGAGGGTTAAAAAGTTAAGTGAATTTTAATGAAATAATTTTTGCATCTAATGGTAGCCATCTCTAGGGTGGGGAGAGGGAGGGAAGAAATAAAGGAAAAAATTTTACATGATAACTTGAAATAGCAAGTTGTACATAATAGATTTGCAGTTTCATGCACAATCATCTTTGTTCCATTATACTATGTTATGGAAATGCTTGTTTTATTCCACAAATATAAAATAAATATTTTTTTAAAAAATTGTCCCTGCACTTAATTCTATCTGAGGAAATAACATGGACACATAAAAATAGATATTAAAGCCTCCCAAAGATCTTGAGAAGATTGTATCATTGTTATGCATTCCTTGTCGGTACAACCAAAGGTTCACTGTACTCTAGAGCCTGATTGCCTAAGTCCAAGAAGAGCAGTATATGTCATGAGATATTAATATAGAATCTTTAGATACCATGAATGACCCTGAGGTAGTCAGAGACACCTAGACAAACTCTTCTCTTGATAATAGCAGATAATCCCACTCTGCAGCTATGTGATTCAACTCCAACATAGAGGCAAAGAGCTATTCAATTTGTTTCCTTCCACTCTCTGTGATGCCTTTGCTACATAGACAAGCAGCCCCGGTGTTTGTTGCCCTTCATGTACCTTAGCCACCTTCCCTCTCTCCTTTTTCTCTTTCTCTCTGTTTCTGTCTCTTTCTCTCTCACACACAAATCATTGTTGTTATTGCTGATGCTGTGGAATCAATATAGTCAAAAGCAAAAGTCTGAAACTGTGCCTCTTACTTCTTTGTTTTCTACTGAAAAACATTTTTTTAAAACTCTGCCTTAATTCCTTAAGCCTTTGAGTTGTTTGCTTTTTTTTTTAATCTTAAGCCTCTTACTGGGGGAAGGGAAGTTCAGCCATGTAACATACTTTCATCTTTTTAGCTATATATCTCCAAATGTATAAAACCTTCCCTAGGGAATATTTGGAACCTTCTAATTAGTCCAGTCATTAGATTAAGTCAAACACAATAAAGAACCTCATTATCTGGAAAAAGTATTTGCTTGAAATAGTTTTTTATAATCAAAATGCTCAATAGGGCAAAGAAGATTTTAAAGAGCATTAAAGCTACGTGTTTCAAACAAGCAATTTCATTTTGGGGAAAATCATTTCCTGTCTTGGAGCAGAAGCTGAAATCAACGAGGTGGAGCCAAGATAGAGAAGTGCATTGTAAGAGAGTGACTCACAATGTTTTGACTTTTTAAAGTATATCTTTCCAGACAGCCAAGACTGCCTTGTCATTTGATTGCTTTCTAATTAATGTTGAGTTTTCTATAGCAATATCATCCTCATTCCACCAGAACTACCTGTCATGACCTGATTCCACCTGTCCTTGAAGCATGTGTGGGACAATCATGATGGGAGCTTTTATGATTACAAAGAGAATTTTGTTCATATCTTGACCCCTTATAGGACACAATCAGTCTTACCATAAGAATGTTTCCATTAATACTAGAGAAGCAAATCAATGTTTGTTTGCTTAGAAATAAAAATAGGTACTTGGCTGATAAGTATGTGTTCCTTGCTACTTTTATTTACAAAGAACTAACTAACCGTGAAGTATCCTTGATAAAAACACCCAACCTGCAATCTTCAGGAGCTATTTTAAAAAATCATTCTTTTAAAAAGAAAACAACATTGTGCTTTTGACAATAGACACAGAAAATGTAATATAGATCCAGTCACTTTACACCTCCGGGCCTCAATTTCCTCATCGACAAAATGAGGGGGTTGGACTTAGGTCTCTTCCAGCTATAATGCTCTTTTGAATAGCATCAGATGCAAAGTCACTCCAAAGGCCAAGTGATGCCTTCAGTGTATACATCATTCAAAGTCTCTGTGAGCTCCATGCATATTTAAGATGGAGAATTTGGCCAAGAGGTATAGAAAGAAATAATTTGACTAACTGAATGTTCACAGACACAAAATCTTACCTGTGTTTTGAATGTCCTAAAGTCAGAACATCAGAAAAGGGAAATCATAGGGCATTATTAACTCACTACTGTCCTAACATGTCATATATCATATTTAGATTTAGTACTTAATGTGGTCATTCTAATCCATATATATCTAATAACATATATATATATATATATATATATATATAATATAAATGTATGTTATCTATATAATATATATCTAATAATCCATAAATATCAATAGGTTGTTAGAGATGGAAGGCACTTTGTCTTCCAATTGCATTTCCCAAATTTAATGAGTTTCTAGATCACTACTTTCAGGCTTAAAATAATTTGAATGAACCTATAAATGTTGGTCTGTGCAATTTTAGGATATTTACTACTGTGGGAGAAAAGCAAGATGGGGTGTGGAGTGGGGAAAGGAGAGAAATTTGTAGAAATTCAAGTACATGTCTTTTGTGAGGAATCTCCAAGCCTCTGAGTTTGGCTGTCTCCATAGTTTTTCAAAGAATGTTCTAAGGCTATTAAAAACTGAAAGGTTCTTTTTAGTATTATTCATAATTTGGGAGATATTTTTAAAGAAGGCTTATGAGAGAATAAGAATGTGAAAGAAGTACTCCAAAAAGTCTCTCCCATGTAAAAAGAGCACCGACACAGGAAACCCCCAGGAAGCTCCCTGATACAGGGCAACCCCACTAATAATTCAATTCAATTCAGCAAGCACGTATGCGTTACGTAAAGAGCAAAGGCATACTGGTATGATGGATAGAGTGGTAGCCTTCGAGGCCGCAAAGCCTGGGTTCAGGACCCACTTTTCAACATTGTATTGTGAATGACCCTAAGTAAACTACTAACCCTTCTGTGTTCTAAGGGGAACTCCCCACGATGTATCTACCAAGTCATAGCCCTGCTAGTGCTCTGCATTGGGGAGGTAATTTCCACACTGTGAGTTCCCTATCCTGAATAATCACATATCCCTCACTCACATGAAAGGTACCATGTTAGGTACTGGCAATAAACGTCCTTGTACAAGGACTGATCTGACTCTGGCTTTGGCATGAGGTCGTGAAGTTAGTTGGCTAACAGCACCATTGCTACAGCTGGGCTACACATATTCCCGCTAGTTTAAGAATGCTTGAATGCCAGTGCCATGTTGCTAGATATGGGTCACTAGTTACTGTGTAAATTCTTTTCATTAAAATAATGGAGGAGGGAGAGGAAACTGAAATAAAGTTTTCTGAATGTAGAAAATTGGTTTTGCATAAATTTTATGGTTCAGCATGTAACAAAAAGACTTCAAGGGCTGAATTTGGATGCCCATTTGAATGCTTTATCACACATTGTCAGGCACTGGCAAATGAATAGAAAAATAATAATTCTCAAGTCATTTCCTATAGAAGAAACTTTCTGAAGGTGCCATCTAGGCAGAATGTGTTTATTCTATTCTCAAGGATTTTTAGAAAAGACATTCTTCTGTATACAGCATCAACAGCAATTTTCTGTATTACATGGGTATTCACTTGGAGCATTCATTTTTACATTTATTGCATTATAAGGTCCCTACTGAGAAGAAATTCTAACAATGTTGTAGATTCCTTGGCACCATTTCAGGGACATTCTCTTTTTTATTTTACTTTTTTTATTTTGAACTTAAACACACACAAAAATTACACATAGCAGAACACAAAAGAGGATTAAGTATAAAATCTACATTTCATACCTCTTATATTATAAGCTCTACATTACTTTCAAAACTACCTTCCTCGTATAGGTTTTCCAGTACCTTCTCAATGGCTGTTGTAGAATCCATGAATTTAGAACCATAGACATACCAGCCTAGGAGATTCTGGATTTCAAAGTCTTCAATGTATGCATACATATTCCTTTATTGCAGGGAAACACAGTTAAGTTTAATGCTTGTATGCTCAAGTCAACTGATCTTTACCCAGAATCAAAAGATGAAAACATGATTTTCAGTCCCTGTTAGATACCTACCATCTGGTATGAGGATCTTATAGATGAGAAGACTTGAAGAACCATATGGTGGCCCATTGTATACTGTACCAGCATGAACTAAATCCCAAGCCCAGTGTCCATGACATCCCTTAGATAGGCCCTTTAATAGTGTTACGCAGTGTATCATACTAAAATGGTCATTGGACTCAGAGGCAGAAGACCTGGTCTAAAAGCCTAGCTTTGCCATTTAATGATAACTATGCGACCTTGAACAAGTCTCAACCTCTCTGGGCATGTTTCCTTATCTACAAAATGGGGGCTCTTACAAAGTACTTTGTACCTGGAAAGTGCTGTATAAATGAGAGTTAATATTAGCCTTTTAATTATTCATAATATCTTGATTCTTTTGACTCTTTGGCATCTAGAGTTTTCCACTTATCCAAACTGAAGAGCTTCTAGGTTTGAGTAAAACTTCCTAATACGTTCTGTTTCCAGAGAATCATCCTCTATTCATTTCTTTTTAAAAAAAAAAAGTTTTCTGTGGAACATGGCATCTAAATCTAAACATAGTGATTTAAAGAATCCAATAATATAGCTATTGAATTCTTACCTATCCTTTCAAGGCCAATTCCAACAGAATTTTTCTGGAGGAAGCCTTACCTAATCCCCTAGTTGGTGATTCTTCAGGGGTACATTATGTGTTTCTTTAAGGGTAGCAAAACATTTCATATATACACATATACATATGTATGCATATACATATCTATGCATATATATGTGTGTATATGTATGTATTACCTCATTCAATATCACAATTCTCTTGTGAAATATATACAACATAAAGGCAGTATTATTTACATTTTACAGATCAGGAAACTGAGGCTCAGAGAAGTTACATGACTTGCCCAAGGTCACATAGCTTGTGTCAATGACCAGATTGAAAACCAGGGCTCTCTTTTTAATTATGCTTTATTTTTCAACCAGCAAAAATCTGCCTTCCTTTCCATTCAGCCACCCTCCAACTGATAATGAAAGAAAAATAAAATTGCCATCACAAACACAAATAGACAAGCAAACAAATTTCTACACTGGCCATTTCAATCGTGTGTGTGTGTGTGTGTGTGTGTGTGTGTGTGTGTGTGTGTGTGTGTAATATATATATATATGCATATGTATGTATGTATGTATGCTGTATATATGTGTATGTATATTATATATGTGTATATGTATATGTATGTGTGTATATACATATATATATGTGTGTGTGTGTCTGTATGTGTGTTATATACACATATATCATTCTGTGCTCTGAGTCCTTCCTCTGTCAGAAGGTGGGTAACATGTTTTATCACTAGTCTTCTGGAATTGTGTCTGGTCATTACACTGATCAGAGTTTCTAATTTATTCAGTCATCTATCTTTACAATATTGCCATTACTCAACAAATTTTTCTTCTGGTTCTGGCTCAGCTCACTTTGCATCAATTCACACAAATTTTCCCAGCTTTCTCTGAAACCATCTTTTCATTATTTCTTATAGCACAATAGCATTCCATCCCATTTATGTACCATAATTTGTATAGCTATTCTCCAGTTAATGTGTACCTTCTTTAAATTTCCATTCTTTACCAACTCAAAAAGAGCTGCTATAAATATTTTTATACATATTCAGAGTTTGTTTTGGTTAGGCCTGATCCCTTCCTTAATCTGACTTCCCTCTAATTTCCTCTTCTCTTCATTCCTTCCTATTTCCCAGGACTCGCTTGGCTACAAGTCTATTACCACACTTTCCATCACGTCATACTGCCTCTCCTCATATACAATTTTGTTTGCACCTCTTATTCATTTATCAGGTATTATTTGGCATTGCAGGTATTCATTAACAATAACAATAATTAAGGCAGCTTGGTGGCTCAGTGGATAAACCTCTGGCCTTGGAGCCAGGAGGACCAGAGTTCAAATGTGGTCTCAGACACTTGACACTTACTAGCAGTGTGACCCTGGGCAAGTCACTTAACCCTGATTGCCTCACTGAAAAAAAAAACAATAACATATAATTGACATTTACATATGTACTACAAGGTTCACAAATGCTTTATCTACATTATCTCATTTGATCCTCACAATGATCTTGTGAGATTAAATACTACAGTTATTATTAGTATTCCTAGTTCATAGGTGAGGAAACAGGCTGAAGGAAGTTAACTTAGGGACTTGTCCATACAACTGGCAAAAGTGCAAAATGGGTTTTGAACCCTGGTTCTCCTAACTCCAAGTCTGGTGCCATGCCACATTTCTCTCTCCCCATAATATAGAATTACAGACATTTGAAGATTGAAAAATGTTTTACTTACACTATTTCATTTTACTCTCACAACAGCCCCATTTGGCAGATTCTATAATTATTTTAATCCCCATTTTACAGGTAAAGATACCAAGGCTCATGGAGGTTAGATGATTGTATTGCTTGTACCATAGGCAGGATTTGGTTATTTCTGATTTTTAAGTGCAATATTCCTCCACTATATCAAATTTGTATGTCATATGGCCTGACTAGATAGTGAGTTCCATGTGGGTTGGGACCATGTTTTACATGAATTCACTCTCTCCTTGCTCCCTTCTTCACCCCCAACCAGTTAGCATGGTTTCATGAACAATAAACATTTTAAAGATTATTTGTTTTTAACATTCATTTTTAAATTTTTGAGTTCCAAGTTCTCACCTTCCCTCTAGCCCCTCCCCCACTCACTGAAAAGACAAGCAATGTAATATCAATTTTACATGTGAAGTCATGCAAAACATATTTCCATATTAACCATGTTGGGAAAAAAAATAGCAAGGAAAATTACAATGAAAAAAATATGCTTCAATTTGCAGTCAGAGTTCATCAGTTCTCTCTCTGAAGGTGGATAGCATTTTTCATCAGAAGTCTTTTGAAATACACAGTAGACATTTAATAAATGTTTGTTGAAGTGAATTGAAGCCTGGGGTGGAGGTGACATCCTCCAAAACTTCAGAAGACAGCTTTCTTCTTGGACAATCAAGGGGTGGAGAAATAGACACATGGCAACAGAGAGAGAAGTAAGACAGAGACTAACTACATAAAAACACATACAATATTTGAAATATTTTCTCATCAAAATTGTCTTTTAAACACCAAGTCCCAATCAAATCTGTTTCATTAAAGCATCATCCCCTTAATTAATACATGGTAAAATGATGATAGATTTTTCTCTCTCTTTGCATCCCAAAACGTACAACATAATTCAGTAATAAGAACACCATATTTGGAATCAAAGGACATACCTATAGGACTGCAGGCAATTCACTAAACCTTTCTGGAGCACAGTTTCTTCATCTATGAAAGGAAGAGGTTTAATTAGATGATATCTGAGTTCCCTTTCAGTTCTAAATCTATGACTATATGATTATGTTGAGATGTTTCCATTGAAATCCATCCTCAGTGCATTAGAGTGAGTATATAAGGAAAGATCAGAGAGTTGTTGAAGAAATTTTATGAAAGGAGTTACAGACCCTTTAAATCACTATTAAAGGTTGTAATATTTAAATATTTCAGGATACCATCTTTACTGAGAAGCCAAAACAGCATCATATTATAAACTTCTTTTTGAGTTAAAACAAGCCTGGTAAAAAATCTTTGGGGAAAATTAGCAAATAACTCCCTTAACCCCTGGAGCCCACAATCACTGGAAAGCATGACCAAATTCAAAATCTAAGTGAATGTGAAGTGGTATAGAAAATGGGAACACTTTCTAGATTAAGTAGCCATTTTTTTAAAAAAAATTACTTTTATTTACCATACATTTCTTGAAGAAATCTGACTTTTTTTTTTGAGAATTAGCACGAAAGAACAGAGACATCTACTGGTTGGAAAAGTATATACTTCAAAGATTTCTAGTTTCAAGCCCAGCTTATAGTCTTTATAATTTATAATTTGTGTAATTTGTGTATAAATTATAATTTATTGTTATAATAATAACAATGATTCTTCTCATTAACTAATATATATAAAATATACATAATATCACTGGACCTATGATTTCATTAGTATAGAGAATTTTCAGATGAGGAAACTCCTTCCACCAATCAAGTTTTCACCTTCTCTGAAACTTATTGTCTTAAAGAGTTATATTGAGCACAGAGAGTGACTTTTCCACAGTCACCCAGCCAAGATATGTCAGAGGTATGTTTGAAACCCAAGGATTTTCTGCCTCAGAGACCAGCTCTGTCTCTACTACACTGTTTTGCCTTTCTCCCCCAGTATCAGAGGTCTTGAAATAGATAGGAAATATTTTCCTTGGAAAGATCAAATATTAAAAGGAAAGAAAACAATTAATTTCAACAAACACATAAAGTACCAGTGATGTACAAAGCATTGTGACAAGTACCAATGATGCAAAAATAAAAACAAAATAATGTTTGACCTCAAGAATCTTACATTCTCCAAGGAGAAACAACTTATATACAAATAAGACAATGCAAAATTTAGATGGCATGAATAAAAACAAAACCACACACAAGAAAACTTCAAGGAATTGGGCACTAACAACTCAAAGGGTAAGGATAGGATTCACAGAGGAAATAGAGCTTCAGCTAAATCTGAAATGAAGCTAGTGATTTGAAGAAGAAGTTGTGAGGAGAGGGTATGTCTTGGGCACTATGAAACAGCCTGTACAAAGGTGCAGAGGCAGGAAATGGAATGTTGTGTGTGAGAAACAGCAACTGGGCCAGTTTGGTTAAGCAATAGACTATATGAGGAAAGAGAGAGATGAAATCAATTTGGAAAGATAGGTCAGAGCCAAGGTTGTAAAGGACTTTAAATGTCAAACAAGAATTTGGAGGTTATCTTAAAGGCAATAGGTTTCCATTAAATCTTCTTCACGAGGGGGAGTGACATGGTCAGACTTATGCTTTAGGAATATCAGAATGGCAGCTGTGTGGAAGATGAATTGTAGAGGAGAGAAACTAAAGTCAGGGAATCCTAGTCAGCAGCAGTACAGATTAGATGCATGATACCTAAAGTAGAGTAGTGATTCTGTGAGTGAAGAGAAAGTTATGGATGGGAAAGATTTTTGAGACAGAATCAGGAATTCTGGGCAACTCATTGGATCAGGGGGAAGGAAGTGACAGGAAGTTATCAGTTCAGGATAACAGCAGTTGTAATCTTGGGTGGCAAGAAGGATGGTATTTGCTCAGTAGAAATAGGGAAGACAGGAAAAAAGCAAGGTATGTGGAGAAAGATAATTATTTCTTTTGGGGGATATACTGAGTTTTGTGAAATTGAAATTAATATTCTCTTTTATGTTATTTGTTATTTATTGAGAATTGTATCTGATTAGTATATCAATACTTACAGATTAGATTTAAACTTGATTGTATAGGCCTCGGTGGTAGAGTTTCTAGGAGTTTAACTTACCTATTCCTATGGGGCTACATACAGTCACATAGGACATGGATAGTGATCCAGCAAAAGGGGGTGAGGAGTGACCAAACAGGTAAAAAGAGAAGCACAAAAGAGTAGAGTCATGAAAACCCAAGGAAGACAAAGCATCCAAGAGAAGAGTGACTGGTCATCAGTATCAAAAAATGCAGAGAGGTTAAAAAGGATGAGGAGGGGAGATGTGCCATTAGATTTAGCAATTAATAACTTTGGGAAGAAAAGTTTCAGTTGATGACATTATCAAAATCCAGACTGTAATAAATGAGGAAGAAAAGAGTAAGTAGTATGTAGGTTTGGTGTAAAAATAAGTTTCCCTAAATTGAAGCCATTCAAAAGTGGAATTAGAGTAGCTTTGAAAAAAGAATGAGTTCCCCATCTAATATGGGCCTGCAAGCAAAATCTGGATAGCCCCTTTGGGCATATATTGTACAAGATGTTTTTGTGCATATCAGGCTTGGATTAAATGAGCTCTGAGGCTCCCTCATCTTTGATTTTTTGATTCTGTGCCCTTCCCCTCCCCCAATCTATTGCTTAGGATCCATCTTTTTAAACCCAGTTCAAAAACTGCTTCTTCAACAAAGCCTTCTATGACTTTCCAAGTTAGTAATGGTCTTTCTTACCTCAGAGTTATTTTGCTTATATCTCCCTAATGTACTCATCATATATTATTTTGTATTCTAGTTACCTATGTGTGTATTATGTCCTTCTCAGTTGTAAGCTTCTGACAGTGAGAACCTTGCCTCTAAACATTGTATTTTCCCAGCACCCAGCATAGTATTTAGTACACAGCAAACATTTGCATGTTAATTGAATGGAATGGAATGGTGAAGGGAGGGTTACAGGGGTAAGAGAAATCAGATTAAGAGAGGAGAAGCCACTGTGGGAGGTACAGCTAAACATAGCAGATTTTGTGAAGCACCTATGGAATTGAAAAGAAGTAAATTACCTAAGAGACAATACATAATTGGGAACCAATCTAAAAAAATATGGTGGCAGTAGAGAAAAATAAAATGGACTTTCAGATAGTTTTTCAAAGCCAAGTTCTCACTTGGGAGGTTGGTGCAGTAGTTAGAGAAAAATTTTCACATATTTATAGCTAAAGTAAAAGAGTTGGTCTAATTGAAAATGTGTCATAATGAGTTCATACTAAATTAACTGTTGAATGATAGAAAGGTAATTAATTTATCATGTATATTGAATTAGGACAGGATAACCTCCAGAAGTATTCAAAATAAGATAATGACATGCATATATCTTTGTACTGAGAATGACACAAACTTTTGGGATATACAACTGAACACAGATAATTATTCCATTATTATATTTGAATTTTGTTCCTATCTTCCATAACTTCATTCATTCAACAAGTATCTTAATTATGTTATTATATGCAAAGCATTGCATGAGACAATATGGGGTTATAAAGATGGAGAAGACATGGTCTCTCCTCAAAGAACTTAAAGTAAAGGAGATGAGATGAAACATGGATAAAAGTTACTGCAAACCAGACGGTATGTGAAAAGTGTCTTAAGAATGGCATGCATTTGATCCAGCCCACAGGGGAAAAGTATGATTTCAATTAAATCCACGTGGTTTTGAGATTCTGCTTTGGCCAGAGCTGTCTTGATTGATGGGTAAGGAAAATATCTCACCTAATTCACTATTTCCATATAGCCCCAGATCATAATTCAAATTTCATCAAGCCATCCATAGCAGAGCCTAGCCAGCCATCTTGTTATCTGCCCTACCACTACATGCATACCATACCCACACTTTCTTTATCCCATAACCTTTCCACTTTTTTTCATGGGAAATAATGATAAATATTATCTTTGCTACTGGAAAGATCATGACAAGTCTGTTGTCTTGTGACTCCCCTCAGGATCCCTGTGATTATCCTAGATGAAAACTGCTTTCTCTGGCCAACACTTTCCCATATGCATTGTATCTTCCTATTAGAATATAAGCTCCCTGAAGGCAGGTAATGTCTCTTTTTTTATTTATATTGCCACAGCCTATCTTAGTACTTGTCATATAGTGAGAACCTGCTAAATTCTAATGGATTCAAATAGGTAATCTCAGGAAGAGTACATACCATATTAAAAAGTGTGTTTCACACCCTTCAACCCCAATTGAACTGACCTACAAGATTCTCTGTGCCCTAACAATTTATCTGTCTTTGAGTTATATAATCAATCAACCAAAGATGAAAACCAGGCATGAACATGTCTTGGGTATCTCTATTGAATCAGTCAATCAAAGGTGCAAATTAAATGAGAACAAATTAATCTCTCATCTCAATTCTGGAATGAATGAAATGCTTAGAACTATTGGAAGAAAGCAGGTTATACTAGACAGGAAATGTATTGGGATTTGATTGAAATAATTAGATACACCTCTAAATCTTTGTGTGTGTGTGTGTGTGTGTGTGCACGCATGCACGCGCATGCGCATACATGCACACATGTGCACATGTGTGGGGTAGATGTGGGTGTGGGTATATGTGGGTATGTGTGTGCATGCAAGAAAGCACTCCAGCAATGATGTACTTCAACTCTGGATTCACCTAGATGAGGCAGAACCCTTGTACCTTACCAGAGGTAGAGGAGATAATGAGTCCAAAAGGACATTCTTTTCTTCATTTCCCTGGTAAACTTCAAAAAGCTGAAAGATTTGTACTTCCAATCATCCTTGATAGCAGTTTCACCAGAGCAGGAGTGGCTTATGGCAGTGTCTGCAATAAGAGCTAAAAGACAACATGAAAACAAACTAGATACAATAATGAAAGATAACACTGATCCTTGTTGTCCAACAGGAATCTAAATGTAAGAGTACCTTTGTGAGGACTCTGCAAAAGAAAAAAAGACTTCTATTCAAACAGGTGCTGTGGGTAACCCTTTTTACAAGTGTGCTCTCTAAGTCTGAGCCCACATTTCCCAGGTCTTTGTATGTATTTGTGGGAAAGTTTTCCCCAAATTTTGGGGAGAGACTGGTTTCGTACCAGCTGTTCCTATCATAACACCTCAGTAAATACCACTTTCTAAAAGTTATTAACTCTGATATTCAATGGAGAACACGTGAGATGAGGGCTAATAAGACCACAACCTTTCAGGGTTATCCCTAGATCCCTGAAGGGAGAAATCATCGTCTCATAGGGACTTAGCCTGCAAGTGCTAGTGGAAGTTGGGGAAACTAGCCCAGAGGGGTTGTTATACATATACTATTTAGGGAAAGGCAAAGGCACAGAGGGAAAAAGGTCAGAGTATATTTGGGAAATGGTTGAGTAGTCTAGTTGGGCTGGAGCAGAGGCTATATATGGAGCCAGATTCATGAATACCTGATAGAGTAGTCGATGCTTTATTCAGTAGGCAGTAAAGTGATATGATCAAAGCACTGTTTTAGGAAAATTAATGTGGTGGCCACATGCAGGAAGAAAATGTGGACGGTGATGAGAGACAGGATATGGGATTCCAATTAGGTGGCCAGCCTGGAGATAATGACTTAAAATAGTGTCATGGCAATGGGAATTCAGAGGAGGGAATTGATTCACCAGAAATTATGAAGAAAGAATCAATATGACTTAGTTGTTGATTGTAATGTGTGAATGAGGGGAGAATGACATTTCAAAGATAACTCTAAGGTGTTGGGCTTAGAAGATTGACTAGAATACTGATGGTATCATTAAAAGAAATTTTAAAAAGTAAAGAGAAGAGACAAGTTTGGAGAAAGATGATGAACTGAATTGTAGGTGTGTTGAGTTTAAGGTACTTGTAGAGAAACTGGATGAAAATACCCAACTATTAGTTTAAGATGTGGAACTGGATCTAAGGAATTTGATGAATAATAAAAATGTCCAATTAGAAGCAACGAACATGCTCTATGTGTTACCAGTGTTTCACTGAGCATTCATACAGTATTCCTTGTATTTTTGGTACTCTTTGTCCCTTTTAATGAAACTTTCATTATAAACAAAGCTACTCAATATTTTTAAAGTGAATGAATGAATGAAGTATGCATTAAGTGATGGCTATGTGCAAAGTACTGTACTGAGTGTTGGGTATATAAATGGCAAAGTAGATAATCCCTACATTCAAAGAGCTCACTTTCAAAAGGAGGAGACAGCACATGAGGAAGGTTTCAGCTGCAAGTTAGATGAAAAGGTCTCATAGTTCTTACAGTGCAGTAGCAAAGCAGATAAAGCCTTTATAGGCTCATCATATAATTTCCAATGACAAAAATCTTATCGGGTTCTCATTTTGAGCCATTTTGGGACTTTCTTTTCTGAGTCTCCAAAATTATGGTTATTATATCTGCAGGAGCACTTGCCAGGATGCATCTCTATTTCCTGCATTGCTTCCTGAGATGATGACTTGGAGACCAAGCCTCTTGAGTTCAGAGTGCTGGGCTATCTCCACCAGAATCTGAGGGGACACGGTGCTCAAGGTGGTGGTTTGACTTGGCTGGCATATGCTGCCTTTCTCAGAGTGACATGCTGCTTCAGCAGGGCTGGCTTGCTTGTCCTATGAGTGGCAATCAATTAGCAGTTGGTAGATATGGCTGGCCCCTTCTCTACAGTAGCCACTCTTGAGAATAGTGGCTATTAGGGTTGGACTGGAAGCAGGATTGGTGGCACAGAGGAAGTAGCGCTGCCACTCCCAGGGTACCATGCAGACCCACGTACAGACAGATGTCTGTTGATGGCAGCTGGTCAACAGTTGCTGCTAGTGGTGATAAAGATTGTCAATGATACATGTGGGAGCTTGGCAGGAAGCACTTCTGGTAGTCTGGGAGACACCAAGCTCATGGGTTCTGTCAGGTTTCCATAAGGATCTAATGGGAGATAGTGGTAGTAATGATTTGACTTGGCTGGCACATGCTGCCTCCTGTCTCTCCCTCAGGCTAACTTGCTGCTTCAGAGATGAAATCGCACTAGTTTAACGCTGAACAAAAATTAATATATAATTGCTTTGGCTTTTAATATTACCAAATAATTTTCTGAGTTGTGCTCCTGTTACAATTATGTGAATAACTGGAGCCTCTTTAAGACAGTTTTAGTTATTCTTTGCTTAGAAAAGCAAAGAGCCCTGAAGGAGAAAGTTCTCCATTATAAATCAACCTATGTACAGTACATCACAATTAAAAACATTTCTGGATTTTTATTTGACTATATAAATATTAACATCCTCATAATGTCATGCTGCAACATCATTTGCCATGCCCATTATATCTGATAGTGTCATAAATCGATGAAGCTATTGGGTTCTTGTTCTTTGCCTTTAGTATGCTTGAGGGAAATCTTTATGATCTTTGAAAAAATATCATCACAGTTCATTTGTAGTTTCTTTGGAAGGACTTGGTTCTGAAAGGCAATATCCAAAAATCTGAAAAGTCTTTTCCACTAAATCATAGATTTTTTGTTGCTATAAGTTCTTTAAAGAGTTTCCTGAGAGTGGGAACTCTTGCATAGAAGAGATACTCTTTTATTACTCTCTTTTATAAATGTGAGGAATCATGTGGCATAGTAGTTAGAAGGTTAGTCTTGGAGCCTAGAAAAGTGGGCTCAAGTTTGAGTCACAGCAACTATGTAACTGACCCTGAGTGAATCACCTAATGTCTCACTGCCCTAGATAACTCTCTAAGAATTTTAAATTACAAATAAGATACTGTCTCGGTAGAGGGAGTTTCCTCCTCTTGGAGTTCACTATTAATCAATAGATAAACATTTATTAAGGGCCTACTATGTGTCAGACACTGTGCTAAACACTGGGGACATAAAAAAAAGAGTCAATGATCAAACACATATATACCAAATAGCTATAGACCAAAAAAATAAGAAATTGTTAACAGAGGGAAGGCACTAGAATTAAGAGGAACTGAGAAAGTTTTCCTGTATAAAATGGGATTTTAGTTGGTACTTAAAGGAAGCCAGGGGAATCAGTAGGTGAAGATGAGAAGCGAGAGCATTCTAGGCATAAGGAACAGGAAAGAAAATGACGAGAGGCAAGAGATGGAGTGTCTCATTTGTGGAACAGCAAGGATGTCAGTGTCATTGGATTGCAGATTATGTGATGAGTATTAGAATGTAAAAAGACTGGAAAGGTAGGGGAAAACTAGCTTATGAAGGGCTTTGAATGGCAAACAGAGGATTTTGCATTTAATCCTAGAGTCTATAAGGAGCCACTGGACTTTAATGAGGAGGGAAGGGGAGGGTGACATGGTAAAACCCATGTTTTAGGAAGATCACCTTGATATCTGAGTGGAGGAGGGATTGCAGTGGGGAGAGACTTATGGCAGACAGACCCACCAGTAGACTATTGCAATAGTCCAGGACTAGATGAGGAGGATCTACACCAGAGTGGTGACAGTGTCAGGGGAGACACTTTACATAGTACTTGGGGAGCATGAGTCTCATATATCATAAGAAGGCTCAATACAATTCATTTAAACAAAGTAGATGGACAATAAGAAAAAGAGGCTGAATTTTCATTTAATTACCTTGGCCAGCTCTGCTAACAATCCCAAATGAACAATGTAAAATGAAGACCAATAGAAGGAAACTGAATTTAGTGATGGTCCAGGACAGTGGTTTCAAATTCAAATATAAATGGGGCCACTAAACCATACATAAGGATCCCTGCAGTTGTGTATTGACTTAGAAAATCACATATGAACATTATCTGTATTCTATTGTATTTTTATTAATTTTATTAAATATCTCACAATTACATTTTAACCTAGTTCTGGCTGCACTAAGGAGTACTATGGGCCTATGGACTGTAAGTTTGACACCTCTGGTCCAGAAGAACAGATTGTAAAATGTAGCTCGCTCTTTGGGGAATGAGATTATGAAAACAAAATTTTATAATATTGTCATAATTACTGCATTGTGTTTTGCTAGGTTTTTTTTGTAAGGAAAGGATCAAGAGTTGGAGGAGAGGTAAAAGAATTTCCCAAAATGACTACTGTAAAAGTAGATTGCATAAATAAAACTTGTATTTCCAAAGTCTTCTCCAGTTTTCTACTTAGGAAAGCCCTGAATGGAAAGAGACTAAAGAAATTTTATTCTACATTTGTCAAGTAAATGAAGTCCCATAAATCACTGAATTTACAGAGGTCTAATTAAAAACTTACACCTTACTTTGTTCTTCACCATTAACAGTGTTTACAACTAGATTTATTTTAACAATGTGTATTATTTAGAAGAGATCATGGAATTTAGAATCCAATCAAAGGTGATTAGCAATCAAGTAAGCAGAACAAAATTTCAAGTAGTGAAAAGACCATAAGCCATTCTTTCATCAGTGAAATTGCAATAAGTATGCATTTTATAGGGGAAAAGTATAATTCATGATCTAGTATCTTGTTTCTTCCAAGATACATACTAAATATCCATGTTGGAAATGGTAGCCTTTCAATACTCTCTGAAAACATGGTTAAAAGAAGCTTTATTCAAATCACATAGACTGGAGCAGATCCTGTTTTAAAATGGCCTGCTGGAGCCACCTGATAGCAGATAGGATGATCATTTGAAGATGGATAGCTGTTTTCTTAGTTATTAAATCTGTGAATACATTAGTTCTAAGAGCTGTTGTTGTTCTGTTGATATAGGAAGTAAGGCGATTTTAAATTACTTTTACTTATATGCTCTCACATGTTTTTCCCCCCCTAGAAAGTGATTATTTTAGTAGGAAAAGTTTATTCCTAGGGAGCATTTCTTCTAAGCAGAGGGATCTTTTTTCTCCATGGAGATTTACTGAATCTAGTCCAAAGATTTGGAAGTTGTATAAACTTGATAGAAATTAAATTCAGACAAGTTAACAAATAATAATTCAGATTTATAGTACTTCTGGGTTTGCAAAATACTGTCCTCACAACTATGATTATCAACATTTTATAAATATAAAGTGGTTGCTCTGGCCCCACTCAGGGCTAGACCTCTCACATTTTACAGTATCATGAAAGGGGTTGGGGAGTCTCTGTTCTTTGGCTTGGGCTAGCTATGTTCCAGTTTTCAGGGCCCAGGGATTAACACCTCAATTCTATGTAACCACTTAACATTGGATTAGCTTTCACAAAGGAATGTTTACTTCAAAAACATAGCAAGAGTAAAGACACAAAAATTTTCTTCTATACCTTGGGGCATAATTCCCTACCATCACCTGGACTCCAGTTTCTAGAGATAGAGAACTAAACTCACACGAGTTAGTTCAATTCCTACATATCATTAGTCCCAGGTTCAAGGCCAAAGCCCCACAGTACTGGTATCCTTTTACCCTTGGTCCTCAGTGCTTTACTGCTGGACTTGCTACAACAACCAGCTTAGGTTCATGGATTCCAAATCCCAATGGTTTAATCTATCAAGCCAGATCAGAAATTCTATTCCCTACACCTAGAAATGAGAACAATGAAGGGTAAAGGCCAAAATCCTAGGCCAGTTTCTCTGTGTCATATGACCTAAAAGAGTTAGGGACAATGAAGAGAAAAAAAGCATCATTCAGGCCTTCCCCCTTTAAATATAGTGCCACCTACTGAGTGAAGGAATCCTTTGCCTTCCTATGTAAATACAGAAAAAGCCCCAACAGTGCTCAGTCAGGAAGCTTTAAAGATACGAACAGTTCCGGCTCTGCAGCCAATGGAAATAGGTTGTTCCCAAGCATGTGGTAGGCCAACACAGAATTTCCATGCGTGGTCTAGTCCTCCAGGATCCTGGAAGCAGGTCTGCAGTATTTTCTGCTTGGGTGACATTATCTTGGGTAATCTGGACATGAGCCAAACTCCCCCTTTGCACATATTTGGCAAGTCTCTGAGGTCATATTTAAAGCCAAGTTTCCCAATTCTAGGACCACTTTCTCCCCTATAGCAGGCTGTCTCTCCAACATTTTGTTGTTCTTGTTGTTATTGAATGCCCATTATCTGCAAGATACTGTGCTAAATGCTTCGAAAGCTACATAGATAAATAAGACAAAAGTCACTGTCCTCAAAGAACTTACAGTCTTGTAGTAAAATATATGACATGCTCACAAATTAAATCTAAAGTAGAATATAAAAAGACATGAGAGAGAGAAAATGAGGTCCTATGAGAGTTCACAAGAAATTAAATTAGCCTGTCCATAGAAAAAGATAAATTGAATGGTGGAATTTAGTATCAGATATTCTTTCACTGTAGTGAGCCATGTTAAGTACCATAAACAGACAGTTAACAGAAGTCATTAATATTTAAACTATCATCCTTATTATGATGTCATCATAAAACAAGAAAGCCAAAGAGCAGTGTCACTGATAAGGGAATTGTTTTATAGTGTCTTTAAACATGGGTATTGACAACCTAGTAGAAGGAAGAATAAATTCAAAGCTAAAAGCCTGAGAGCTAGTCAGTAAATCAACTCCATTAAAAATGTCAATGAATGTAAATTGTATCTGCATGAAGAGAACTAGTTTTTCAAATTGAGCAGATTTTTCATTCTGTAGGGGAAAAAACTGATTCAATTCACTTTTTTCAAGTGGTAAAACAAAACCTTAAATGTAGAAAGAGTAGGAGAATGACTGACTATGCCTTATGATTCAAAAGACCCCCCCCAATTCAAACTATCTCTGCAACCATCCTATCGCACTGCCTGAAATCTCACCATTCAAAATTAATTCCTTTAGACTGTTTTTCTTTCTAGAAATTTTATTTTATACCATTTGTGAATTAAGTTATTAACACCTTCAAGAGATTCGTTTATAAGATTAGCAGAACTAAGGTCAGGGAAATTGAGATTAAGACAGAAATTCTTTGTCTCCATGCCAGATTGGGGTTTTTTTGTTAGAGAATTATAGCAAAGTAATATAGTGCTATAGTGGAAATTCCAAGCTTCCAAAGGACCATGGGAAAATATCACTCATGTAGGAGAAGAAGGGGGAGAGTGGTATAAAAGAATATGAAAAGGCACCAAAGACAAATATCACCAAATTTTCACTGTTTTGCTTAAGGCTAACGCAATGCCCAAATGAAATTGGATAAATACCTGCCTGAAGAGTAGGCAACAGGATGGACATGATAACTGTCTTCAACCAATCTATCAATCAATAAAGTATGCATTAAGTATCTACCTCATGCCAGATACTGGGCTAATTATTTGAAGGGTTCTCATGTGGCAGAAGGATTAGCATGTTTCTACTTAGCAGCAGAATGGAGAAAGTAGAGCAAAGGTATCAAAAGCAAGGCCAGCAGCTGTATGTGGCAATATTCCAGGTGCTTCATGAACCAAATTAAAATACAATTGGGAAATATTTAACAAAATAAAACTACAATAAAACACAGATAATATTACATTTTAATACATAGATCTTTATGTATAGATTAGTGTCCCCCACCTCCTCTTTCTATTTGAATTTGGCACCACTAGGGTAGAAGACCCAAAGCAATGGGTATAAGTTGGAAAGAGGCAAATTCAAATTTAATGTAATGTTAAAAAAAATTTAACATCCTAAAAATATGGAGAGCCAACCAAAAGTAGAATTGGCACCCTTTGGAAAGTAGTGATTTTTCCCCTTGCTGGAGGTATTCAAGTAGAAGCTGAATGACCACTTGTCAGATATATAGTAGACAGAATTCTTATTCAAGAAAAGGTTAGATTAATTCAAACTAAGGTCCCTTCAAACTCTGAGATTCTGTGATTCTATGATTTTCAAACTAGCTGATTGTGGTTTGCACCTGGCACATTAGTTTTTTTGGGGGGGTGTATATGTGTGTGTGTGTGTGTGTGTGTGTGTGTGTGTGTGTTTAGTTTCTGATCATCATTTTGAATTTTGCTTCTCTATGTTTATCTACCAAAACCATAATACGTATTGATGTACCACTTATATCACTAACATAGGTTAATATATCAAAACAAAAGTTTAGTTAAGTACAAACTTGGGCCTTTCATAGAAGTTCTAAGATATTGTTTGTATTGTGTGTGTGTGTGTGTGTGTGTGTGTGTGTTTTCGACTTTAAGAAGCACTCACTTATTATTTATCCAATTCCAGTGAAATATCAGTATTTCAAGAGCCTTTCCTTTTTGAATATATTAACTTCTATGTTATAATATGAACCCTAGGGGTCAATGAAGGCTGCCTAGAATCTTGAGTTTAAAGAAAAGTTTTATTAGACATATAAACCAATAGGCCAGTAAGGCCCTATCACCCATGCACTACTGCCATTGTGTAGCTGGTGATATCAGATGTCATTATGATAACCTTGGGCCAATTAGTAATTGTAATTAAAGCTTAGTATAATTATTTATGATTAAATTTATGTGGTCCATACACAGATGGATATTATGGCCTACAAGTGAAAATCTTAAATGCACTTATGCTGTTTTGAAAAACAATTTCTGTCTTAATATTTATATATTCCCAAACAATGCCTTCATTTTTATAAAAACATGAAAAAAGTTTAAGTGTCACAGCATGGCATTTGTTAAATTTGTATTTTGATAAATACAAATTTATTGAGAAAATATATGCATGCAATTGGTATTGTCATAAGTATTCAATCCTAAACAAATCAATACAAAACACTGCTTCTCAATAAATCATTATATATTGAAAAAATTATCCTGTAAACTTTAAAGTAATATATAAATGTAAATTATCTGCAATTGAATTGGTTCATCAGGTAGATGAAATATGTTACCTAAATGAATCAGTTTTTATTGAATCAGTATGATGTAGCTTGAACATTTAATTTCATTTTTAATTTATCTTAAAAAATAAAATATTATAATTACAGTATGGAAATAATGATTCAGATCTCCCCAGTGCCCATGTCACTTTGTATTTCAGACTAAGGGAAATTTAATGTGCTCCACTTGGCAGGCAGGTAATGAGTAGAGCTGACTGAATTGTGGTTCCATTGTTATTTTTAAAATACTTTATCTTCTGTTTTATGAGGTCAGATTCCAGGAGATAAGTGAATTTAGCAATGGATTAGCACTCAGAAGACAGATTAAGTCATAGTTTCAAACAATGACAAGCTAAGTCATAAAAATATAGATGCACTTACAAATAATTCCACAGTTCATATATGCAGAAAGGATTATTGATCATTCATGGGAATTTTCATCCATTTAACAAGCATAGATAAGAATCATCCTAAACAGTTTTATCTTCAAAATAACATTGATCAAACAAACATATCTTGAGGATTTAATAGAAGATAGATAAATGATAGATGATGGACAGATAGATAGATAGACAGACAGACAGACAGACAGACAGATAGATAGATAGATAGATAGATAGATAGATAGATAGATAGGTAGATAGATGGATGGATGATAGATAGACAGATAGACAGATATCAGGTAGGTAAGTAGGTAAAGCATTTATTAAGCCCTTTCCATATTACCAAAACTCTACTAAATACTGAGGATACCAATACAAGAAAGCCCCTACCTGCAAGGAACTTACATTCTAATAGGAAGAAACAACACATAAAATGGTGCAGTAAAGGGTAGGGCAGATACCTATACAACAGGGTGAGGAAATGATCAGGGAGTGAGGTCTGATTCTGGTCAAGATAAGGAAAAAAAATTCATCTATCAGAGCCCAGCTTCTCAAGATGGAGTCTAAAGTTCTGGTCAGGGGAAATGAGGATGAAAGTCAGAGTGCAGGAAAATCTGGTTAAGAGATGACTGGGAAGTGACATGAGTACATGTACACACATATGTCTTATGAATATATATGTATGTACATATACACATATACACATGTGTGTGTACAATGTTCCTCAAAGTTACATTAAAAGACTGTCTATAAAGTACTTTTATCTATTCCACTGAGCTGTGCTACAATACATACACAAAATATATATGATTGTATGTTCAGCACCACAGATCAGGACAGCTCCACAATGTTTTTGACGTCTTAAGAGTTAAAGTTCTTACCACCTTGAAGTTTTGGAATAGGTACTAAATTTGCATTCAGGAGACCTAAATTTGGTTCTGTTCTCTGCCACTGACTCTTGATGTGACCTTGAGGAATTCATTCCTCCTTTCTGGCCCTTTATTTCCTCCTTTTGAAAGCAGGATTTTGAAAAAAAATACATTTTTTACCTGTCAATTCTAGACTACCTTGAAAATGAAATATTTTAAAATATATAAAACACCTCAGAAATATTATATGTATATAATATATACATACAATATATAGCCTCTGTGTGTGTGTCTCTCTCTCCATATGTATATGTATATATGTTATATACATATTGTATAGCCTCTTTCTACATTAACATATATGTATATATGTATGAAACATGTAAATGTGCACAATTTTTTTAATCATGCATTCAATATTTAAACCAAAAGAGAACCATCTATATATTTGTCATTAGTTGGTGAATAGCTTTAAAACAAATTATGGGCCAAAAAAAATCTAGGTGACTGAATTTTTCTCTTGTCATCCAGACATTATATAAAAACAACTTAATATGATCAAACAAGTACCAGGATGCATACAATAATATAGCTATATCTAGCAAATTATTTGAACCATGGCTAACTCATCATATAATAGAGATTAACTTAGTTCAAGATTGACCTTTTAACCTCATTCTGAAATAAATCATGCAACTGGAACATTCAAATGATACTTATATTCCAACATTAATAGAATATCTGATGATCATATAACATTCCGATTTATTTTTCTTAAATGACATTTCTTGCTATGTAAAGGGCCTCCTCTCAATTTTCCAATAATCATTAGCCACTTAATAATGTTGCAGTTAAGGAAAAAAATACTCATTTGACAATAATAAACAGATATAATTTGGTAAATGGTACTTTCTTATGACATAACTTTAAACATGATTTCAAGAGCTTTGGCAAATGATTCATACCAATTTATCATTTTAATTGAAGAAGCTAGAAAATATTATTCTCATAGCAATGGAAATAGAAAACACAATGAATAAATGGCTAGGGTCGTAATTGACAAGACTAACCCCCAAAAAGGCAATATTAAGTATTTCACAAATGAATAATGTGGTCACAATCTTACTTTGAAGGTAGCAATTTTGTGCTACCTTCTCTTGAGAAAGAGCACTGGTTATGGAACTGAAAGGCATAAGTTTAATTCCAGACTCTGACACTTATCCTGAATCTGTTTCCCTATATTTTAAGTTGCAAGAATAATATTTGGTTTTAAAGAAAGTGTTTTTCAATTCTTCTTATAAAGTGCTACATAAATGTGAGTTATCATTGTTATTTTCTCTTGCCTTCATAGCAGTATCCCTCAAGTAGGGTTGGGGATTTCTTAGGTCCAATTTAGTTCAGTGGTTGTATGCAAAGTTAAACTACACTTTAAGAAAAAATCAAAACTGAAGTAGAAAGGCCAAAATGAAAGAATTAACTGAGAATCACTTAAAGGGAGTGATAAAAAAAAATATGTTATGTGTTGTGAGGATAAAGCAACATGTGTTAGGGGGGTACAATAGGAAGAAAAAAGATATTAGCATATAAAAGACTGCCTGAAGTGATCAAGTGAAAAGATGGACACTAAGGGGAAAAGGAAGAAAAATTAAAATAAAAAGATCACAAAAGCCACTATTTGCCCCTCAAAAAGAAATCACTTAGGGGCAGCTAGGTGGCACAGTGGATAGAGTGTCATCCCTGAAGTCAGGAGGACCTGAGTTCAAATCCAGCCTCAGACCAAACACTTGACACTCACTAGCTATGTGACCCTGGGCAAGTCACTTAACCCCAATTGCCTAAAAAGAAAAGAAAAACTTAAAAAAAGAAATCACTTATTTTCCAACTTTCTGTCCTACATTAGATAAATTAGTATTTTGGATCATACATAGGGAACATTTAATGAAACAAATATTTCTAACCACAGTTGTTATCCCTTAACCTTCCTTCCCATCTCCTCAACCCAAAATTCCATGAAACAAAGAACCAAGTGAGAAAACGGTTACTATATCCCATGTATGTCATTTCTCACCTCTTTATTGAAAGGAAGGAGTATCAATAAATATTTCTGGAGTACCAGCTATATGCCGAACACTGTCAAGATGCCATAGAATGTGCCTTCTTAATGGGGCAAGGAAAGTTAGTCTACGGATAGTCTAAGACAACATTCTTAGAAAGATTGAGTCTATGTAATATTTCTGACACTTAAAAGACTGAACTTTACGGGAAAGTCCTTTAGAATTTCTTCAGTCCCTCTAGAGCATTATATCCATCCACCTTTATAGCTGCCATCAGGAGATGAATGGTGCTTGATTAAGGTAATAAAGGTGTAATAGGGCCTTTTGAGAGGGGCTGATCCTTTTGCAAGTGTAGATGGAGGAATCCTGAGGCTAGCTGTGAATTCTGGGAGTTGTAGTCCTAGTAATATATCATTCTCTTTTGTTCTTCTGATAAATCCCAGACTCTGCACTAAGAAGGAACTTAGGAGGCTGGGAAGGGGAAGATGGGGCTCAGAGGGCAGCATTCTCATAACAGGAGAACCAGCCGTAGCAGTGAAATAGGAGTTGGGTACATAGAGGATCCTTGTACAGTTAATTTTATGAATGTAGACAAAATATAGCAGTCTGTCACACAAAGTATAGCACTGTCACAGAGACACCTGCTTATGCACATCACTTTGACTTACTTGGGTAATTAAAATTGCAAGATGCAGGGAAATGCTTATCATATTCACTTTTGCTTTTAAATTTTTCAAATGAACACATTCATTTTACCTTCTGTTGGTAAACACAAAATCCACTTGGAGCAAAAAAAAAGTTGAAAAGGGGAAATTTCTAAAACTAAATTGTCTCCAGGTTAACTATTTTTATATCCATTTTTCTAAGTATTTGTTTATTAAATTTTCCTACAAAAAGGCTTCCTCAGGCCATTTTCACAGCATCTGGACCCATCTGTGCTATCCTATAATCAACAGATATTTAAAATACACATTCAAATTAATTCTAATAACTTTGAGTTTCTTACATTATTTCTTCAATGCCTCAATTTATCAATGATCTGTCTCTTGAACATGTCAGTATTTTCTCTAATAATGAAGAATGCAAGACATCCAGTGTACTCTGTTTTACTGCCTATTAATTATTATCTCTTGCTCTCACTGCAAGCCTCCTTATGATATAAGACTTCAAAATCTGTCTTCTTTCCTTCTTTCCTTGCTTCCCTTGCTTCCTTCCTACCTATATATCTTCCTACCTACTGTCCTGCCTGCCTTCCCTTCTCTTCCTTTCTTCCTTTTCTTGTTATATATCTCTTGGCTATCTCCTACTCTGTTTCTTGCATAAAAATAATCATTAGTAACATACTGAAGCGTACCGATGCCCACCATACATCTTCCCATTACTTTTTGGATGACCTCTAATTCTGATTCCTTGAAGATTGTGATGATCCATGATTCATGGTCATTTAACATGTTTTTAAGGAACAGTAAATGTTTTTAAGAAATATTTTTGTCAGAGGGCAAAGATTACAGTTACTGAAGTTATTGTATGATTCCCTAACTATGATGTAGCCTGCCATAGTTTTCCTGTTTCATTCTGGACTCAGCTCATTGCCCATTTATAGTGTATGCATAAAATAATTGTACTGCTGGACCAGCTCAATGGGCTGCCCATCCAACTGCAGTAAAGAGAAGTTCAATAGATATGTTTTATCCACATAGTAGCTTTTTCGTAGATTATTAAGTTGAAATCTTGTATATGGTTGTAATTTTATAAAGAAGATTCTGTGTTATTTGTAGGTTTGCTACTACTAATCATAATGTCTTCCACAAATAGAAGAATCTTGAGGGCTTCACAACATATAAAGAATCCCTTTTCCATTTTGATTGTACCCTAGAGATATGTAAAATGAGAAGGTTGGACTAGATAACCTTAATGTCCCTTTTATTTCTAAATCTATGATCCAATTAAATTCAGCACAAATGTTGTGTCTACTATGTGCATGGAAGTTACCTGCAAATAGCTCTAACTTTACATCTATTAAAGAATTTTCACATATATTATATAGTGGGGAGTTAGGGAGTAAGGGAGGAGATAAGGTAACAGGGATAGAGTAAAAAAAGAGTCTAAGAAAGAAAATAGTGAGCAAAAATAAAATGGAGGGAAATTCACAAATAGTAATTACAACTTTGAATGCTAATTGGATGTTTATAGCAGCTTTCTTTGTGGTGGCAAAGAAATGGAAATTGCAGGGATCCCCATCAATTGCAGAATGTCTGAACAAGTTGTGGTGTATGGTTGTGCTGGAATACTACAGTGCTATAAGAAATGATGAGTTCAATGATCTTAGAAAGGCATGAAAAGAGTTAAATAAAAACATGAAGAATGAAGTGAGTAGAACTAAGAGAATATTGTAATACAGTAACAGCAATCTTATTTTAAGAATGACTTTGAGTGATTCAGTCGTTTTGCCTATTATAAATATACAAATTAATAATAAAGGACATATGAAGAAAAATACTATCTGCATCCAGAGAAAGAACTGATAAATAAAAATATGTGTAGAATAATTTTACATATATAATATATACATATATATATATATACATATATATATTTGTGTCTAATGATAGATATCTCTAAAGCATGGGGGGGCACCAAGGGAGGGGAAGAAGAAAAAAGGAAAAAAATAAATTTACATGATAACTTTGCTGTATATTTAGAATTAATAGCAAGTTGTACATGTTTCATGTACAATCATCTATTTTATTGTACTGTTATGGAAATGCTGATTTTTTTCCCCATGAATTGAAAATAAAATAAATTTGTAATGCAAAGTCATTCTATAAAGTCATTAAATCCTCACAACAACCCTATGACATAAGCAAAGCAAATATTATTCTTTCCCATCATATTGATTAAAAAATTAATGAACAAAAAATCAAAATGAGTCATTTAAGATCACACAACTATTGAATGATAGTACCTAGACTTCTAATTCTTAGTCCTTTCCTTTTCTATTACAAGCCATGATGCCTTTCATGAATTACTTTTGGTTTTTCTTTTAAATGTATATAGAAGTCCCTGTAGTTATGATGGATTTTTTTTTAATCCATTCTGCTATGTCCTAAGTAAACCAAAGGGCAGAATACCAGTGTTTACTCTCTCCACAGATAATAGAATGCATTCTGTTTGTATAGAAAATACTTAGTATTAACAGAAAAGGAGGAAGGAAGAAAGGAAGGAAGAAAAGAAGGGAAGAAGGAAGGAAATAAGGAAGGAACATAGGAAGGAAAGAAAGAAGTGAGGGAGGGAGGAAGAGAGAGAGAGAGTTAGAAAGAGAGAGAGAGAGAGAGAGAGAGAGAGAGAGAGAGAGAGAGAGGAGAGAGAGAGTAACCAAGACTTTTAGTTACATAAGCAAAGTCTACCACTAATAAACCTAACGTCCTCTGTGCCCACAGGTACAAAATCATCTATGCTCTTTCAGTCACTGGCTTCATGTCTGGAGGTTCCAGGGCAAGCCCAGGGGGAAACAATTTACTTTTGAAACAATTTAGGTTCCAAAAGAACAAAAAACAATAAATGCTACTGAAGCATCACAGGCTAATGTTGCCAAAATAGGCTCTTTTGACCACAATCTAGTTTCTATTTAATTGCAGATTTTAAATGAATTAGGCAAGTTTTCTGCAACAACAGTTTGATTTGGCTCAGATCTAGCTTTTCCCTTGGCAGAGATTCTATATTTAGTCTTAAATCCAGCAGGTCCTCTGCTCTCCCACACTCCATAATTGGGCACTAATAGAGTGACCCCAGAAATCATCTCCAAAAGAGGTTGACTACAGTCCCTTAAAAGGAAGAATAATCATTGCATCCCCCATTTGTTTCTATTCTCTTGTAGCATACTGGGACATGATTTTTAGGTGTAAAGATAATAGTGGAAATAAATCCATTCTATTTTATGTTAACAGTGATTGATGAGCTGAAAAAGTAGACTAGGTGCCCAAGGAACAAAGCCAGTTTTTAATGGCACTTTAATGCTTGAGACTTCTTTGCTGAAATTAGAAGTGGAAGTGGGAGAAGAATAATTGAATACATGGGGGTGCTTTGTAATCTACCGGTTCTTTATCTATATGCTGTTTAGAATGTGTAGTTAAGATGAAAAATTACAAAAGAAAATAATGCTGAAAAATAACATAATAGGTATCTCAGAATAGTGACATGTAGAAATAAGCCTCTAATGAACATGGGAGGAAAATGTCCCCACCTCTGTGCCAAAATATAGACTTCACAGAAAATATGATTAATCTCTTTATAGCTGTCTTCAAGTATTTGGAGGGTTGTCATGGATTCAACTTATTCTATTTGGTCCTAGGGGGTAGAAGCAGAAGCAATAGGGAGAAATTACAATAAGGAAAATTTAGGCTAGATATTCAGGGGGAAAAAATTTAACAATTAAAAGTATTCCAAAGTAGAATTGGGTTCCCTCTTATTGGAGGTCTCCAAGCACAGGTTAGATATGTATTTATCAAGTCTGTTTTAGTGGGGATTCCTCTTAGGTATGAGTTGGACTAAATGGATGCTGAGGTTCCTTCCAACTGGAAAACTCTGTAATTCTGTTAATTGGTTTGCTGAGTAATTCTGTGATTCTTAAAGGTACTATATTATTTAAGTCAAAATAGGGACTTTTCACCCTCCACGAAAGGACAGTGAATGAAGAAAAGGGAGACCAAGAGTGAAGACTGATTTTTCTAAAAGAAGTATAGAAATTACTATGTCCTCATTTTTAATGAGTTGGTTCTTTGTTGGTGGTTTATTTTTCAATATTTTCAACATCATCCCATTCAACATTAGTATATGACCAGTCAAATAACACCATGTTTACTTGTTAATTGTCTTTTTATAATACATCATCAATTAGGAACCAACTTTGTAGATTTTTATCCAGTCCAACTTTGTAGATTTTGTTCAGCATCCTGCTTAAGCCATTTTTGCCCATCCTCTGTAACTATTTGCTTCTTTTCCATTGAATAGGCAATGAGGTATTTGTAATTGTTTTCAAAATATGGTTAGAAATGGATTAATTGTTGACCTAACCTCTCTTAGATGGGTGGGTCTTACAAGAATACAGTAAACCAATAATTCTCAAGGCTGGTCCCTGAGACTCTTTCAGGGGGGTCCATGAGGTCAAAACCATTTTCATAATACCTAGATGTTTTAATTTCTAATACAGTAAATGTTGGCAGTTATAAACCATATGAACAAAAGCTCTGGGTGGGGAGGAGGGTGTCCTCAATCATTTTTAAGAGTGTAAAAGGGTCCTAAGAACAATGAAGTTTGAAGTTTGATTCAATAGCATCTCTATACAAAAAGGAATTTTTCCCTAAGAAAAATGAAGTATGATATTCTTGAGTCTGAAAAGACAGGGGAGGAACCTTTGAGGGAGGAATATTTTCCCTCAATTTTTAAAATTCAAAGAAGTATTTCTTTTTCTTTTGCTTTGTTGTTTGCGTGTTTTTATGTGTTTAGTATTTCTTTGTTTTTTTAAAGGAAAAAGAAAGAAATCCTTAAAAGAAGGGGAGGAATTTGAAAATGTTCTGGTTTTCCCCTATGAATTTTCATGTTTGTAGCTCTGCTTCTAAAAGGTTATGACTCACTTACTTTTCACCAGTAAAGCATATAAATGAAAATTTGATTAAATGATTTGTGCAGTATTCAGAAGTTCATATTTTCGTGAATATCTTTGAAATCTGCATTTCCCCATTTTATTGGATTTGCAGTTTTCTTGATGTATTCATACAGGGTTTGCTTTCTGAATCCTTTGGAAGAACTTTAATGTAAGAAAAACAAATAGGGGAAGGAAAAAGTTGCATCTTTATTAAGTTCTCCAATGTGTAATCTGATTAACTAATCATTTGGCAATATGTAGAATATAATTTGCTTAACCTTTCATTGCACTGGGTTTTTCATAGGTAAGTACACTCATATATTACAGAAAGCCTTATTCTTCATTAGCTGCCTGGCTTAGCTGTAGTTACAAATGTATATTTCACCAAGGAAATGCAACATTTTTTGTTCTTTTAAGAAAATGTATTTTTCTGTAGAATTAAATTCCTGAAGCCTATGTAAGTAATAAAAGTAGGTGTTCCAAGAAAAAAGAACAGTCTAAAATGCAGCACAGATAATGCTAGTGACAACATAGAAGATATAAAAGGTTCATTAAGGGTATAGAGTTTATAACTGGGGTAACACTTTTTCCCTTTTTTGGAAAGTAGAAAGGAAAACCAGACCTATATTTTCACTGACGCAGGGAATTCCCAAGGAGGAAAACCCCTTTGCCAATGCAGGCCACTATATGTCAGAGGCAGGACTCAAATCGAAATCAGGCAGACCTTAATTTGAGACTACCTCTCTAGCCACTACTACCACACTGCTTCTCAAGACAAGCTTCTTGTTGGGACTTTTAATCTTGAGACAATCCAAATTCTGTTCTCTCGCTAAATTCTTTTCCACCATTTGCTCACTTCACTCCCTGATTTTTGTTTTATCATTGCTTCTTCAGTTCCTGCTTCCAATCCCTTCAGGATGTGGTATGATGGGGAAAGTGATGGTTCTGGCCTCAGAGGACGTGGGTTCAAATCCTGTCTTAGCTAGTTATTACTTCCCTGACTTAAAGCAAATCATTTGGCTTATCAGACCTCTAATCCCTCATCCTTAAAATAAAGAGGCTGCACCAGATTATCTTTGAAGCCCTTTCTAACTCTAAATCTGTGAACCTACATGATGAAAAAATGTCAGTGAAAACAGTAATCCCAAAGAGAAGAGAGTATCTGTAACCTTTTTTATTTTTTTTAGGCAATTGGGGTTAAGTGACTTGCCCAGGGTCACACAGCTAGTAAGTGTCAAGTGTTTGGTCTGAGGCCAGATTTGAACTCAGGTCCTTCTGACTCTAGGGAGGTGCTCTATCCACTTTACCACCTAGCTGCTCCTGTAAATATAGCTTCCAAAAAATCTTTTTTCTGCTTACCATTAATATCTAGCTGCAATCCACTCTGAACTTTTTCCTATTTCTATACTATTCTTCCAATGTCATATCACCTCTATTACTTTATGATCAGATATCTGCCCCATTTCTTGTCTTCTATACATTTTTTAAGTACTTTAGTAATGTGTAAACCTTGACTGAGACAAGCTAAAGATTATATTCTTCTGGCATAGCCTTCAAAAAACTAAGTTAACCTCCACACCATAATGAGGCATCAGAATATGACATTAGAAAAAGATTTCTGTACATTCCCTAAAAATATACGGAATCTTAAAAAGAAGTCCCAATTCTGAGATTCTAAGTGTGGTCTTAATAGTCCTGAATTCTAACTCTGTAACTGTCTTAAATCACATCTCCAATTCTAGGATTTTTGACCATTGTTATTAAGGCAGTGGTATTATGCAATAAGTGAAAAAAATCCCCATTGAACTCAGGCAAAAAAAAAAAAACCACCCACTCTATTTTGCCCTGTGGTCATTTCTATAGACAGTAACTATTTAGCTGGAATATAATCCAATATTTCTAATTATCTTAATAGGCAAGCTTTTTCCTAAAGTTAAAAAAAAAAGACAACAGGAGTCTAAAGAAAAGGTGGATCCGGGACAGCTAGATGGCGCAGCAGATAGAGCACCAGCTCTGAAGTCAGGAGGACCTGAGTTCAAAGGTGGCCTCAGACACATAACACTCATTAGCTGTGTGACTCTGGGCAAGTCACTTAACCCCAACTGCCTCACAAAAAAAAAAAAAGAAAGAAAGGGTGGATCCAAGAGTTGATATGGAGATAGAATCAATAAGACTGACAAATTAATCAGATATAATAGCCATCTCTGCAATTTTCAGGTTTAATCACTTAGATACTAAGAAATTACAAAATTAACAGTGAACTTCCATTGCTTTAGTCATTTGGAAATGGCCAGAATTATCTGGATATTTTCAATAAAGCATCATAAAGCCATAGATGTTTAAAACTACAAGGAACCTTGGAGTTCAGCTCATTTAGCCTCCTGATTTGGGTTTTGACCTCAGTCGCACAGATAATTGCTTCTGTTCTGTTCTTTTCTTGGCATGTACAGCTGTGCCAAGTAAATCTTTGTGCCTAAATTTAATCTGAACCCATCCATATTCCTTAAGTTACCAATAATCAGGAGTTCTCTATGCCAATGAAATCACAGGTCTATTTCATATACTGTCTTATAAAAAAAGATTATTACTCTTAGATATGAATTTATTAGTATAATGGGAATTAAAATTTCTTCACTGTTGCTACCTCAAGATGGTGGCAGTTTTGAGAGGAAAAGGAAAAGGAAAGATGGAAGTAAAGTAGGTTTATATTAATGCTAACAAAGTTATATATAAAAGCAATAATCCTTTATTATGAGATAGAATAAGAAATGGACCTATGATTTCATTGGTAGAGAGAACTCCAGGATGAGGAGACTCCATCTATCAATGCAAGTCACTACCTTCTCTGCAACTTACCTTAGAAAGTTGCCTAGAGTACTGAGAGGTTAATCAATTGACTGAGGGTCACATGGCCAGTATGTGTCAGAGCTAGGACTTTGATCCAGTTCTTCCTGACTTTGAGCCAAATTCTCACTTCCCTATACCATATTTGGTATCTGAATAAATCTTCAGACTCAAGTATCCCCTTTAGTTTATTGCACCATCTTAAATCTATTTTATTTATTGTGATAAAACTCCAGTGGCATAATAAATTTTCATTGGTTTTATTACAGCACACATCATCTTTGGTGTATATTAAATAATTTGTCTATAATGCTGTCTCTCTGGGTTAACACCAGACCTTACAAGCTATTTAAACCATACAATTTTCTCAAAATGAGTTTCTGATAGATTAAGTTAAAATCTGAAACAAAAAATATTCACTTTAATTTCTTGTTCACATCAGGGATTGTATAGGGGTTGATTATTGTTTTTCCCCTTCAGTAATTAATGTTTTTCCTGAGAGGCAATGTGGTATAGCAGATAGATGGCTAACCTTAGAGGTAGCTAGACCTTGGTTCAAGACCTGTTTCTAACACATATTATCTATATAATAATTATAATTAATATTTATATAGCACTTAGTATGTGCCAGGTGCTGTGCTAAATGCTTTAAAAATACTGTCATATTTGATCCTCACAACAACCCTGGGAGATAGGTACTATTAATATTCTCATTTTTACAGGTGAGAAAACTGAAGCAAACAGAGGTTAAGTGACTTGCCCAAGCTTCCACAGCTAATAAGTATCTGAGGCTAGATTTGAACTCAGGAAGATGAGCTTTCCTGACTCTACACATTGAGCCGCCTAGTTGCCTTGTATATCATCTTCAGCAAGTTATTTAACCTTTCAGTGCCGCCAAGCAACTCTCTAGGACCATCAATTACAGCTCTTCATTGGTAGAAGGAGTTTCCATACCAAAAATACCTCACATTGATGAAATTACATAGTGACTCCTCCCTCTTCCACTCCTCCCCTCCTCAATGACTTTGATAATCATATACTTCTCTTTATTTGCCATAATGGTTATACTCCTGAACCAAATATCAAACCTATCCATAGATCATAGATTTAGATTGGGAAGGAAAGCTAAGGGTTATTTAATCAAACCTGATCATTTTACAGATGAGGAAACTAAGTCCCAGAGGTATTAGTTCACTTGTCCAAGGTCACACAAGCAAAAAGTGGAAGAGCTAGGAATGGAACTAAAGTCCAAAGACTATCAATCTAATATTTGTTTCACTATACCATGCATTAAGTCACAAATAACCAAACTGTAGAAACTTAAAAATATTTCAAAATATTCCATGTCTAGATTTAACCAATCCTTGCTTATTGGATATAGGATTAATATAAATGAATTAAATCTGTAGATTTTTCTCAATTCTAACATCCACCCCACCTTCAGTGTTAAACAGGAATAGAATTAATTCACTTAACATTTCAATTTTGCTCTTTACCCTTCAATGAAAGACTAAAGGCAGTGGGAAAAAATACTTCCAAAGTGGGACAAGTGGGCAACAAGAGAGAAAATAAGATGTGGATGTTATATGACCTAGATCACCAGTCTTTGAATAATTGTGATATGTAATACTAGTCAATAAAATGGTTTAAGGTTAAAAGATACTGGAATTTGGAAAAGCAAAACAAAGATAAATAAATAAGTCCCAGACAATTGAACCTAAGATCTAATGTGATCCTGCTGACAATTAGTATGATTAACTATAAAATACTCAAGGAGAATTGGATTCTTATAAGAACATAAGACTTAACGTTATCAAAACAATGACTCAGTATACTTTATTTACTTTGTATATATTTTGTGTATACTGCTATGTTTACATGTTACTTTCCCTTTAGTAGAATGGGAACTCCTTGAGGACAGCGACTGTTTTAATTTTGACTTTTTATCCCTAGCACTTGGCATAGTGCCTAGCACATAGACACTTCACAAAGCCTTGCTGATTGATTATAAGTCTCACTGAATCACATTTTGTACATGTGCAACTGTTGCCATTCACTCAGGTTGTTGATGTGCCTGAATATCCCTGACTTCCCATTAGTAAATTGGATAGGCCTATGTCATGAATTTATGCATATTCTTCTTGGAGGCATTTCTATATTTGGCTGTAGAGTCACTTAGGGTAGTGGAGGGACAACTTTTCCTATTAAAGTCCCCTCTCCTGCAGCTGGGTGGTGCAGTGGATAGAGCATGGGGCTTAGAATGGGGAAAATCATCTTCATGAGTTCAAATCTGGCCTCACACACCTACTAGCTATTTGACCCTGAGCAAGTCTCTTAATCCTGTTTGCCTCAGCATCTCATCTATAAAATGAACTAGAGGAAGACATGGCAAACCAATCTGGTGTCTTTGCCAAGAAAACACCAGGTGGGGTCATGGAGAGTCAGATACAATGGAACAACAAAAATCCTACAGAGAAAAAAAATAGATCCACAATAAAATGGAAAAAACAAGCAACTTAATGGCATATGAGGAATCTAAGGTTCCAAGAGACTGACCTAAGATATTACCAGTAGTAAGTGGAAGAGTCCAAAGTCAAATCCCAGGTCCTCTGACTTTAAAACTAGAATGCTTCTTCCTGGAACTCATCTGCTTCTAAAGTTGAAAAATGATCTTAAATTTTAATTCAGTGAGTATGCATATACATGGGTGAGCACACAGTATTTTGTGTTATTGCCTGCTTAAGAGAAAGCAATAGTAGCAGAGAAGAGAAGAAAAGGCTAGAAGATGAAAGGAAATAGGAAGGGACAAAAAAGAAGAGAAAAAAACAGGAAGAGACAGTAACTGAAGACCTTGGATAAATGTTCAAGTCCAGGCTCCACCACTTTCCTGCTGTATGACCTTAGACAAATTATTGCAGCTCTCTCAACCTCAGCTTCTATATACATAAAATGAAAACACTAAATTAAATTCTATCTAAGGTCCCTTCTAGCTCTAATATTCTATAAACTCTATAAGTCATTCAGCCTGTCAGGGCTTCAGTTTCCTCATCTGTAAAATGAGAAAGTTGGACTAGGTGACTTCTACCATTCCTGCTCCAAAAATGCCAAAGAAGATAAAGATAAAGAGAGAGACATAGAAAGATACCTCATATGAGAGAAAGAGAAGAAAAGAAAGAGGAAAAGATAAAAGGAAAAGGCAAAAAAGGGAAAAGTTCTGAGGTGAGTTAAAAGTAAATTGTTTTTGTTATGTCCCATTGTTCACTTGAGTTACAGGCTTCAGAGAATGTTATAACCTATTATCACTGCCCTTTGAATTTCCTATCAGTTGATTAACCACTACACACACAGCTCAGCAACTCTGCTTTAAGTAGGATAGCCATCTGGCACATAAATTGTTCTCTGGGCAGCAGTAGTTGTAACCAAGTTAATAACTCCTCACAAGGTACTTACCAAGGTCAAAGGAAATCAAGTCCACTGGGGAGAGGTTTTTCATTCTGCTTTTAGAGTAATTCAATCCCGCTTAATTTAACAAACATTTGCTAAGCAGTCTGTGGTGTTAGAGGTACCATGCTAAGGTTGGCGATGCAAAAACATAGTATCTACGGTTAAGGAGCTGACAGTGTATTAGGGGAGATAAGAGGAGTTCACAAAAAGTTGAAACATGATGAATCCATAGAGAATATAAAAACAGAAAAAAAGAGAGACTTGTCACTTCTAGCTGAGAAGACAGCATAAGTTGGGCCTTGAAGGAAGAGCAGAATTTCAACAGGAAAGAGTTGTTGAGAGAGTCTTTGTAGGTCTGTGCGGGATGGGGAAGATACTATGCATTCAAAGGCATAGCTGAAGGTGAGAGAGGACTGAAAAAGATGAGAATGAAATGTATAGTGTGTGGAAGGAAGTAGTATAAAATTAGGCTGGAAAGATAGATTTGAGATAGATTTTAGAGTGCTTTGAATACCAAGATTAGGAGTTGGTACTTTTTTTCCAGTAGTCAATTGAGATTTTCTAATAGATAACATAAGAGAGGGCAGATATAAGGGAGGGATGAAAATGATGACCTAATCTGATGGAGTTTGAGTATCTTCAGGATATCTATGTAAAGATAGTTGGGAAGGAAGGATTGCCACTCAAGGGAGAAGTTAAGGCTGAAGACAAAGATTTAAGGTCATCCATGTGAAGACAATAACTGGAACTAAATGAGTGAAGAGATCTCCAAGGGAGACAATAAAGATAGAAGATCAAAAAATAGAGCCTTGAGAGATCATTTAATAGGCAGGAGAAGGGAAACCCTGCAAAAAAGGCAAAAAAGAGCAAGATTGAACTGGTCCTAAAGAGCTAAGTGTTTCAAAATATGAAACGTAAAGGAATGTCAGTAAGGACAAGGTGATCATCTGCTTCACATGTTAGAGGCCAAGAAGAAAGAGGACTGAAAAATATCCACTGAGCCATTCCTCAGTCCGTTTTCACAAGAATAAAGGCAAGCCATCAACAATTATCTGCAAAAATGCACCAAAATCACTAATGATAAGAGAAATCCACATTTAAACTTTAAATTATACCAAATATTCATTAGATTACAAAGTTGACAAAAAAGAAAAATGATAATTGTTGGAGAATCAGCACATTGATGCACTGTGGGCGGAGCTGTGAATTAATCCAACAATTATAGAAAGCAATTTGAAACTACAATCAAAAGATCACTAAACTGTGTATACTCTTTGATCCAGTGATACCACTAATAGGCATATGTCCCAAAGAGATCAAAGAAAGAAAGGAATCATATGTACAAAAATATTTTATTGCAGCACTTTTTGTTGTGACAAAGAATTTAAAATAATGAATAGCTATCTAATGGAAAATGGCTAAGCAAATTGTGATATATGAATGATAAACCATTATTACATTAAAAGAAGCAATGAAAGGGATGGATTAAAAAAACATAGGAAGATTTGTTTGAATTGACCCAGAGTGAAATGAGTAGAATAGCACAATTTATACCACAACAAAAATGTGTAATGCAAAGCTACTATGAAAAACTATGATAATCATGATTTCAGAAGGATAATGAAGAATGCTTACAACCTCTTGATAGAGAGGTGATTGACATGTAGTGTGAGACATACATTTTTGGACACAGCCAATGTGCTCGATTGAATCTATTTGTTAAAAGGGAAAGAAAGAGATCTTATTGGAGAGGAGAGACTTGTGAGGAAGAAGTAGGACAGTAATAAATAGTGATACAAAAAGGAGAAAAGAAAGAAAAAAGTCAATGAAACATATAAAAAATACACAGAAGAGAGCAGAAGGAAGCAAAGAAGAGGAAATAGACAACCAGGGCAGGATTGGAACTGCCATATTAAATTTAATACATATTTTAAAAATAAACTGTACATAATAAAGATTCACATATACACCATATAAAATCCTCCATCTCTGTTCTTTTCGTAGGAAAATGTTTATGTTTGTTGATACTTGTCAAGTTTATAATAATAATAATAATAATAATAATAATAATAATAATAGTTTTCAAAAAATGAAAAAGGCCATTAATTTGGCTATGGTTTCCCTAGTAGCTTTTCCAAGAGCAATTTAAGTAGGATAGTAGGGATAAAAGTCAATTCATAAGGATTGAGGAGTGGATGATAGGTGAGGAAGTAAAAGAAGCAAATGTTGCTAATTCAGGAAGTTTTATAGTGAAAAGGACAAATATTCAAATATCAATAAATTAAGGGGACAGCAAATCTATGAATGTTTTTTTTAAAAAGATATTTGAGACATATCGGCATGTCTCAGAGTTAGAAGATTTGAATCAATTCAAGCTCCTTCTATGACACATACTAGCTCTGTAACCCTGGGTAAGTCACTCAAACTGTCAGTATACCTCAGACAATCTCTGAGGGCCTTTCCAGCTAGCTGTGTGTGTGAGACAGACAGACAGACACAGCTATGGCAAAGAATTCCTTTTATCTTTGAAATAACAGATCTATTCCAGAAAGAGATGAGGACCTAAGAATATTTATGAGCAGGGGAGAGAGTACTACTAATAGAGAGGGAAAGGTGCATAAAGAGATGATAGGAAGTGAAAATAAGAGCACTAGTGGAAAGTTAGCCTCAGCAAGGAGAGACATTCATCTTTTAAGAATGAATGATGGTAAATATAAGAGGATAAATTAAAACAGTGATTTTCAGGATTAGCTAATATGAACTGAAGGAGCTTATATTAATTAGATGTCTTCAATCTTTTCAAAAAGAAGGTAAGACTATCTGCTGGGACGATGGGGGGTGGTAAAGCAAATGGGAATTTGAGGAGAGTGGTAAAGATTTGCAGCTTGAGATAAACATTTTCAGACATGTGGAGAGTGTGATAGGGAGTGAACAAATGAACAAGAGCTTTCCTGCCAATGCGCCTGCCTGAACCAGGGACAGGATGCTTAGCTCTCCCACGCTTAACTCCAACAAAACCCGGTGGTTCACACCAGGCTGAATAATGATTTTTTAAAATCCAGTAAAAAACATTAAGTAACATAATTCATCCCAGAACTGGACAAAAAGTCAGCCAGAAACCCACAGGCATAGGAAAGGAAATTTCTGAAGCAAAGTGAGTGCCAATATAACCAGAGACAGGATACATGTAGCCAGCAAGACTCTGTGTCTACAGGTAGATTTCTCCCTGAGAAAATCTCAGGATGGTCAGAAAGCCACAGGGTAAGGACCTTGGAAGCCCCTATGGGCAGCAATCAGCATGGTGTAAGGCAGCCTAGATAAAGCAGCAAAGCACCTTAAAGACAAGAGGTGGCACATACCAGGCAAGTCAAACTGCCCTCTTGATGAGCGTCTTCTCTCCAACTATGATGGAGGTGGTCCAGTAACCTTAACCCAGGAAGGAACCTTGGGAATAGCAAATAAGCCAAACCACAGAACTGTTTCCAGCCCAACTCTCATATTGATCACTGAGGAAAGAGATCATTGTGGAGAAGGGGCCACCTTCCCCACCACAAACAACAACTGATGACCTGCTACCACCAACTGTCAGATAAGCCCAGGTGCCATAGGAGTGACAGCAACTCCCCCTTCCAGAACACTAGTTCTGTTTCCATTATAGCCTTCAAAGTCATTATGCAGCAAAGCGGCATCTGTGGAGAAGGAGCCAGCCCTCCCCACCAACTACCAACCATCTGCCACTCACATGCCAGGAAAGCCAGTCTAGCTGAAGGCACAAGGCACCCTGAGAGAGGCAGCAGGTGCCAGGCAACTCAAACCACCACAACCATCACTTTGACTATCACCTCCCCTCAGACCTTGATGGATACATCCAGGACCCGGAACACAGGAGCCATGAGATTATCAATGCTTCCAGCCCAACATTCTGGGATGCAACTCCTGTGGAGATGCAGCCAGGCAACTGCTCCTGCAGGTGTTATAGAGTCTTTTGAAGACCCAGAAAAGAAAGCTCTTGTCACCAAAGTCCTTGGTACATTCAAATTCATTCAACATTAGAAGCTGAAATGATTATGTCAGTGGAAATGATACTACAGAAGATGCATTAACATCTGCTTTGCAGACCATGGACCTTTTCCCTCTGATCTATAGCTGAAACCTTCCATATGTTGTCTTCCTTGTTAGAATATAAGCTCCTTAAGAGTAGGGACCATCGCACTTCTACATTTATATCCCTGCTGCTTACCACAGTGCTAAGTAGTAAGTTCTTAATAAATTAGGGATATAGGACATAGTAAGTCCTTAATAAATGCTTTATTCATTCAACATGGTACTACAGCAGTTCAACTGGAACATTCCAGGCTCAGGGGATCTGAGATCCATAACATTCTAACTTGAGATGCCAAAAAAGATCTTGAAGGCTCAGTATTCTGAACTTCAAAGATCAGGGAAGTCTAACCTCAGAAGGTAGAGATCAGAGCAAAAATTCAACAGATCCTAAGTGAAGGCCAAAGCAGGACTAAATACTTAAATCAAAAGCATAGCAAGTGTTGAACTCTGGCCCCGGCACAAAGCCTTAATTCATAAACTAAAGCTGTAGAGTATTAACCAAACAGTATTAGCATTTTTTGCAATCCTAACTCAATAACAACTGCAGACAGAGACTCAAAGAAAAAAAAATTGATCTTCTACAAGTACTACATGAATGCTTAGAAGAAACTAAGCAAGATTAAAAATGCAATAACAGCTCTGGAGGAAAGAAGTGGGAAAAGAATAAGCAGCTTTGAAGAGAAAGTAATAAACCTTACCAAAGAAATGTAATCCTTGCAACATAGAATAGACAAAACAGAAATAACTGATCCTATGAAATAGTTAGAAATATTAGAAAAAAATTAAAAGACTGAAAGAGATTATTGGTAAGAGAGCTGATGTCAGAAACAATGAACTTTAAATAAATTAAAAGAACAAGGAAGAAATTACCTTTCAGATCTATGCATAGAGCAGCAGTTCAAAAACAAATGACCATGAAAACACGTAAAGAAGAGGTAATTTAGGAATCATTGGATTATCTGAAAACAGTAATTAATAAAAAAAATCCTGGATATCATATATCAAGAAATCATAAATGAAACTGCCTGGATCTATTAGAATCAGAGGGCAAAGTAAAAATAGAAGGAATCCACTTATTCCTGAAAGGAACCACAAAAGGAAAATTTCCGAGAATGTCATAATCCAGAGTTTGTTCAGCAAAGAAAAAAAATATTGAAGGCAAACAGAAAGCAGCAGTTCAAGTGCCAAAGAACTGCAGCCAGCCTCAGACAAAATCTTACCCCTTTTACTAAAAATGAGAGCATATTTTAGAAAATAATATTCCAAAAGACAAAAGATAGAGTTTTGCGACCAAAAATAGTTTACCCTGAAAAATTGAGTATAGTCCTGGGGGATAGGAATAGGGAGAATGATGGATAAAGAATTTTTAAGCATTCATGATGAAAACATAATAGCTAAGAAACAAATTTGATATAACATCGGAGTCCAGAGAAACCTAGAAAAGAAAATTTATTTGAGCAATTAGAATTAGCTGATGATGTAGTACTAACATTCTGATAAAAGAAGAAACATGTACAGAACATATCTTTAAGGGGTATTGAGGAAGTTAAATGATAAAAACAGAGGATCTCCCAATGGATAAATAGCCAAAGGATATGAACAATTTTCATAAGAAGGAATCAAAGCTATCTATAGTTATATGAAAAAATGCTCTAAATCACTATTGATTATATTAATGCGAAGTAAAACAGCTCTGAAGTACCACTTCACAGCTATCAGAAATGACATATGCTTGAGAAGGTGAGGGAAAATAGGTACATTATTGGTCTAGCCATTCTAAAGAACAATTTGGGACTATCCAAAAGTCTATAAAACTTTGCATACCCTTTCACCCAGCAATATCACCACTAGTCTGTACCTCAAAGAAATCAAAGAAAAAGGACCTATACACACCAAAATATTTATAGCATCTCTTTTTGTGGAAGAAAAGAATTGGAAATTGAGGAAGATGTCCATCAATTGAGGAATAGCTGAACGAGTTGTGGTATATGATTGTGATGGAGTATTACTGTGCTATAAGAAATGAGGAGCGGGAGGGTTTCAGAAAAACCTGGAAAGACTTACATGAACTGATGCAAAGTGAAGTGAGCAGAACCAGGAGAGCACTGTATACAGTAACAGCAATATCATATAATGATCAACTCTCTGAATGACTTGGCTATTCTCAGCAATACAATGATCCAAGAAAATTCTGAAGGATTCATGATGAAAAATCCTATCCACCTCCAGAGAAAGAACTGATGGAGTCTAAATGCAGATTTAAGCATATTATTTTTCACTTTTTTTTATGGTGGTTTTTTTGGTCTACATATTCTTTCACAACATGACTAATATGGAAATATGTTTTACATGATTACATATGTATAACCTACATCAAATTGCTTACCATCTCAGGGAGGGGCCAGAGGAGGGAAGGAGGGAGAGAATTTGGAACTCAAAATTCTAAAATATGTATGTTAAAAATTATTTTACATGTAATTGGGAAAAATAAAATATTATTCAAAAAGTGGTGAAGGGGTAATTTCAGAAAAAATATGGGAAGATGTATGTGAACTGATGCAAAGTGAGATGAGAAGAGCTGGGAGACTGTGCACAGTAGAAGCAATGCTATGATGATAATCAACTGTGAAAGACTTTTTTACTATTCTGATCAGTGCAGTGGTCCAGGACAGTTCCAAAGGACTCATAATGAGAGGGTATTGTCCATCTCCAGAGAGAGAACTGGGGAACTCAAAGTGGAAATTGTAATGTAGTTTTCTCGCTTTTTTTTTTGCCTTATGGTTGATATGGAAATGTGTTTTGCATGATTTCACATGTATCACTGATATCATTTTGCCTGCTTTATCAGTGGGTGGAGAGGTATAGAATTTGGAGCTCAAAATTTTGAAAGAAAGAAATGTTAAATAAATATGTATTTTTTTTAAACACAGAGGATCTGGGGATGGATTCATTCTGTTCTTAGAGCCTTAAGAGAGAAAGGAAAAGGGAGTGTATGAAGAGTAATGCATTATTGTATAAAGGAGGAAGAAGTCAGGAATTGGGGAATTTGCTGTTTCTCATATTTTGATATGTGTGTGAAGAATAATACGCAAACATGGAGAAAGAAATGAGGGAGTGGCCATCAAATGAACTTTACTCATTGTCTGAAATGGACAAAGAAGATACACACACAGAATTTGACTTATAAATATATCAAGCAATGGTCAAAAGAATGGGAGAGTTAAAAGGAAGGATAATACATGGAATAGAATAGTCTTAAGCAAAAGAAACTTTCTGAACCTGAAAAAAGGATTGAAAAGGGGAAAGAAAATACAATAAGAGAACTAAAATCTAAACAAGAACCTTAAATTGCCTCTTAGATAACTGGGGAATAAACCAAACAAATTTTGATACGTGTACGTAACCAAATGTTATTGTTCCCTAAGAAGGTATGGACTATTTTGAAGAATCCTGGGTAGTATGAATTGAGACAAAAATTAAATGAGCAGAATCAGGAGAACATGTTATACATGGACAACATTATAAAGAAAAACAACTTATTTCTGACCAAGGAAATGGCCATCCATGTCTCTAGAACACCTTTGATGGAGCATGTTACCCACCTCCTGACAGAGAAGTAATGGAAACAAGGTGTAAAAACATAATTTTTTTGGACATGGTCACTGTGTGGATTCATTTTGCTTGATTATGTTTAATACTTAATAAGGGTTTTTTCCCCTTTCTCTCAGTTAACTAAGGAAGTAATGAGAAGAGACAAAAGAGTTAGCAAAAATGATGCCAAAAAAAGACCATTGAAACTCTTTTTTAAAACAGAGAACAGAAGGAAATTCAGAAGAAAGCACAGAGGACAGTTTTGAAAGTAATGTGTAGAATTTATTACATACTTTTTAAAAAAGCAAGTGGCTTGAAATGGAAATTCATAGTATAAAATAGAATACAGTTTTATGTTCTGTGTTTGTGTCTTCTTGTAGTTTAATTTTAGAATAAATAAAATGAATTTTTAAAAAAAAATTTAACAAAAGGACTGTTGTAAAATGGTGAAGCTCAGTGGAGGTTAAAAAGAATAAATGTGTAATGTACCCTAGTCAGCTCAATTTTGTGTTTTACTTAAACATTTTTCTATAGCTTGGGAGTGGGAGCAGAGAATGTGATTGGTAACAGATACCCAAGACTGGTTGGCACAAGTGGATAAAGGATTCAAGGATGAAAAAGAGGAATTCATGGAAATAAATGGCATACCATTGAGTGAGCACAAGTTAGTAAGAAAAGTGAGGCCAGAACAGATTTTGTGGAATAGGAGGAAATGGAAGCATCAAGGGAGCAGAGATAAAGGCAGAGAGCCAGGTTTGGGGAGAATAAGAGAGGGGGAGAGGTAGAAGGACAAGAGAGTGTGTTCAGTCAGAGAAGGTATTTGGGGTTCTGAATACTTTCTGCTAAATAAAGAAATGTTAATTTTCTTTGTCCTAAAACTATTTCAAGGGATCATAGGATTTACAACTGGATGGAATCTTAGACATCTTCTAGTCTTCTCAATTTTTAGATCCCAAAGAAGTTGGGTCATACAGAGAATAAATAGCTAAGCCAAAATTTGAACTCATCTTCTCCTTCAAATACAGACAAGGTTCTATTAAAATCTAAGAATCCATAATTTGATGAGAAAGAGCCAGATCATGTTTTTTCCTTATTTTATAGCTCAGCAACAAAGGTTTTCTCAGTCTTAGTCTTCCATAACTTCCATAACCTCCTTAGTCTGTCCTTATGTAGATACTGCCCTTACAACTCATTCTGCCCCCAACCCACCATCCACCCCTCCTATGGATTAATTGATATAGGCCTTTCTTGAGAGGCTGTTGCCAGAACTGAATGCCTGTCCCATAGGTGGATATGCCATGGGTTTTACAAGTTCTTCGGATCTACTTCATCCTTCTTTCTCCTCTTCTAACTTTGTACTCATCACATGTCACTTCCTATATTTAATGAGCATGTTTGTCACCAAGGTGTTTCAAGTTGTACTTCTCCTCTAAAAGCTTTCTCCATGAAATCTTCCTTTACTCAAGGAGAATAGCTTGTGCATTTCACAACCCCAAAACTAGAAACACTCTGCCTCAGTAATGTAAATTATGTGTAACAAAGGTAAGCCCATTAGAACATACACTTTGACTGCATGGGGAATGGGACAAGGGCTTCTGACCCCTACAAAATGGTGTACAAAAACAGAGATGTTTAGCTGGTTCCTATATTAAGGGGAGGGTGGCCCGTGGAGCCAATCAATGCACATGATCCAAAGAGATTGCCCCTGTTACATATGTAAATACTTAACTGTGCTTTTGATGGCCTTTTTTTTGTTCTGAATATTATATAGTCCAATGCATAAATTATTCTACATTGGTATTGGGCTCTAGAATGTAAGTTCTTAGAGGGAAAGGATTTTTTGTCTTGAATAGCTTTACATCTCATAAACACTACTGATAGCGAGGAAGGGAATATTCTGGAGACAAGGGCATAGATAATGAAGAAGTAAGCTCTTAGAGGTCTGAAATTCTTTCTTTTTTGTCTTTTTATCACCATTTCCTAACAAAATGTTTTGCATATGTTAGGTACAGAATAAATGCTTGCTGAATTATTGAATTAGTAGAACTGCAACTGCTCACATAATCCCTATAGTGCTAAAGTCCTCTGAAATGGTGTTGGTTTACAAAGTGAATGGCTTGACATTTCTAAAGATAATTGGTTTGACTAGGGAAAGGCTTCCCCTGAAAAAGTTTCTTTGGGGACCTGGAATTTAAACCTGCACTGCTAAATAGAACTATCAGATTAGTGGAACAACTAATGAAGCAGCATGATATTGGGGAAAGAGTGCTAAACTTAGATTCTGAGGAGACCTGGGTTGGACTCTCACCTCTCTCATGACTTATTACTTGATTACAAGAAAGTCCTTAAATTTCCCTGAGCCTCAGTTTCTTTCTCTGTAAAGTGGAGATAATAATGCCTTTAGCCCCTACCTCTGAATATCATTTTGAGACTCAATAGAGGTAACATAATATAAAGCATTTTGTAAACCTTAAAGTACTATTATTATAGGATAGAAATTTCCAAACCATTGTATTGTTTTTGCATTATGAGTAATAATAGAAACCTCCCTCTTCATTTACAAAATGAATTTATAATATAAAATGTTCCCTTTTATATTTATCATAGTAGGCAATTGAAGATCACAATGTTACCTACTTAAAACAAAGGAAATTTAGTAGTAGTTGTAGTAGTGGCTAGAATTTGTATAGTGCTTTAAGGACCACAAATTGCTTTACAAATATTATCTCATTTTATTCTACCTGGGAAGTGGCTATTATTATCCCCTTTTTATAAATGAGGAAATGAGGCAGAGAGGTTATGTGATTAGTCCAAAGCCTCACAAATGGTAAGTAGGTGTCCATGGCTGGTTTTGAACTCAGGTCTTCTTAACCCCAGGTTAGGCACTCTTTCCATTGCACCACCTCGTTGCTGCACTAACTACAAATATGTCATGTTTTTTGGTCACTTTTTCAAAAAAAATCAGAGGATTACTTACACATGTTTACTTTTTAACCACCTTGTATAACTAAAATAGTGAAAGATACTATGATTTAGTGAAAAGGAGAAGAGAAAGAGAAGATAATAAGCATTTTATATGAAACTTATTCTGTGCCAGGCATTATGATAAATGTTTTATTCTTTTTCTCTCATTTGATCCTCTCAACAACCCTGTGAGGTAGATGCTGTTATCATTCCCATCTTGCAGTTGAGGAAACTGAGGCAAACAGATATGAAATGACTTACCCAAGGTTACACAGATAGAAAGTATCTGAGATCAAATTTGGACTCCAGTCTTCCCAATTCCAGACCTAGTGCTCTATCCACTGCACCCCCTGTCTGCTGAGCATTGGACTTATAAGCAGAAGACCTGAATTTAAGTTCCAACTCCACCTCCTTACTAACTGGGCAAGCCACTTAAACTCTGTGATCTTCAGTTTCATTATCTATAAAATAAGGTTAATCATTCTTGCACTATCTTACAAGATTATCTTGAGAAAAGGGTTTTATAAACTGCAAAGTCCTATTTATAAAGCACTAAATACCAGCTTTTCTGTGATCTGTAGATTGATAACTAATGTTTTATTTTTCCCCTCCAGATCTTGGCCATTGTATCCATTCTATTCATCGTGCTATCCACCATTGCCCTGTCTCTCAACACCCTACCTGAACTTCAAGAAGTGGACGAATATGGTCAGCCCAATGACAACCCACAGTTAGCACATGTTGAGGCTGTCTGCATAGCCTGGTTTACAATGGAGTACCTTTTACGCTTCCTGTCCTCACCAAATAAGTGGAAGTTCTTTAAAGGTCCATTAAATGTCATTGATTTGCTGGCCATTTTGCCATATTATGTCACCATTTTCCTCACTGAGTCCAACAAGAGCGTGCTCCAGTTCCAGAACGTCAGGAGTGGTACAGATCTTCCGTATCATGAGGATACTCCGGATCCTGAAACTTGCCAGACATTCAACGGGCCTCCAGTCTTTGGGATTCACTCTGAGACGGAGTTACAATGAACTGGGCTTGTTGATACTCTTTTTAGCAATGGGGATAATGATATTTTCTAGTCTTGTGTTTTTTGCAGAGAAGGATGAAGACGCTACTAAGTTCACCAGTATCCCTGCCTCCTTTTGGTGGGCCACCATCACCATGACCACTGTAGGGTATGGTGACATCTACCCTAAAACTTTATTGGGAAAAATTGTGGGAGGCCTCTGCTGTATAGCTGGTGTGCTAGTGATCGCACTTCCCATCCCAATCATCGTGAACAATTTCTCTGAGTTTTACAAGGAACAAAAACGTCAGGAGAAGGCAATTAAAAGGCGGGAGGCCCTGGAGCGGGCTAAAAGAAATGGAAGTATTGTTTCCATGAACTTAAAAGATGCCTTTGCTCGGAGTATGGAACTTATTGATGTGGCTGTGGAGAAAGTGGGAGATTCTGCCAACACTAAGGACTCAACAGATGATAACCACCTGTCTCCAAGCAGATGGAAGTGGGCCAGGAAGGCATTGTCTGAAACCAGCTCCAACAAATCCTATGAGAATAAGTATCAGGAAGTGAGTCAGAAAGATTCCCATGAACAGCTCAACAACACTTCTTCAAGCCCACAGCATTTGAGTGCTCACAAACTAGAAATGCTATACAATGAAATCACTAAGACTACACAGCCCCACTCACACTTGAATGCCTCCGACTACCAAGAGCAGGCTGAAAAACCACCAGTGTACAAGGAGGAGATTGAGATGGAGGAGGTGGCCTGCCCACAGGAGCAGCTGGCTGTGGCCCAGACGGAGGTTATCATGGACATGAGGAGCACCTCCAGTATTGACAGCTTCACCAGCTGTGCCACTGACTTCACAGAAACTGAAAGATCCCCCCTCCCACCCTATGCCAGCACTCACTTACAAATGAGATTCCCCCCTGACCCCACTGGGGCAGAAGAGCACCAAAGAGCCAAGGGACTCCCATTTTTAACACTCACCAGGGAAAAAAGTTCTGCCCCTAGAGATGCTATATTTGAATACACTCCAATTGACACCACTGGGAGCCCAGACTCAGTTGTACCCCATTCTGGGCTGCATGGTACTCTGCAATTTGACAGTGCAACAGAGAGTCCAAAAAGTTCTCTAAAAGGCAGCAATCCCCTTAAGTCCAGGTCCCTGAAAGTGAACTTCAAGGAGACCAGAGGCAGTGCCCCCCAGACCCCACCTAGCACTGCCAGGCCCTTGCCAGTCACTACTATGGCAGACTTTACTCTTCCCACAGCCCAACATATCAGCACCATTCTCTTAGAGGAGAATTCTCCCCAGGGAGAGAGACCCTTGCTGGGCACTGAGGTCTCAGGGCTCTGTCAAGGACCTGCAAAAGGTTCATCCCCTCTATTTCCCAAACAAAAACTATTTCCTTTCTCTTCAAGAGAGAGGAGGAGCTTCACTGAAATAGACACTGGAGAAGATGAAGACTTCTTAGAGCTCCATGGAGCCTCAGTGGACAGGCAGCCAGACCCCAGCACAAATTGCTGCGGGGATAAGCATAGTGATGGAAGAGACCCTTTAAGAGAAGAGACCAGTGCTCTCTGTTCCTCTCCACAAAATACAAGTCACAATTGTATGCAAGACATTTACCAAGCTGTGGGTGAAGTAAAAAAGGACAATAATCAAGAAGTGTACAAGATGGAAAACCATTTGTTTGCCCCAGAGATTCATTCAAATCCTGGGGAGACAGGTTATTGTCCTACGCGTGAAACCAGCATGTGACTAGTTAAAAAAGCAATAAAAACTTGTTTCTTAAAAACCACAATTAGTGAAGCCTATGAACTAAAAATGGGAAGCCTCCCCTATCCTTCCCCCCTCCCACAAAAACAAATGCATAAGATGTTATTTTTGCATGGCATGAACAGTTTAGTTTAAGTACTGTTTAAATAAAGAGTCGAGGCTGCTTTTTGTAACAAACAACCTAACACAAATGACTTCAAAACAGTGGATAAAATAAAAAGAGCTCTATCAGGAATTGGCATTCTGCAACGTCTGACATTTTTGATCCTTTCACTTACAATTAGACAAATTTTAAACTGTTTTAACTATTTTTGGGGTTCCAATGAATTTTAGAATTTTCACATGAAAGGATGAAATGTCAATGCATGCATTCATAACAATGTGGAAAAAAAAGGTGCTTCAAGCTTGCAAAATGCATCTATTTGTAAATAATGGATTTGGGGGAGCCAAAAATCTCAAGAATATATGGAATTAAATTTCCAGGGACACAGGTCCTTCCTTCATAGCCTGATGCCAGGAGGAGCTGTACAGACTTATGTTGCAAGATTGCAACCTCTATTTAAAGTATCTCACATACCTTGCTTTCTATTATGAGGCTCGTTAAGTCTATTAGTTTATTTAAGAGAATACAGTATTTTTAGTTCTCTGTGCTATGTCATCAGGTGCATTTTGTTTAATTTGCCTTTACTTAATTGTGGCATTTGTGGTTTGAAATATAACTCATGAGAATAGGCAAGATTTAATGACCAGAAATTAAGTTATTTGGAATTTTATATTAGAATTTGGCAATACCTAGCCATCATGACATTATCTATGATGGGAAAAAAAGAACAAAGACCATAGTTTAGAGCTGTAATGGACCTCAGGAGTCATAGAGTCTCACTCCCCTTGTTTTACAGATGAAGAAATGGAGGCCCACAGGGTGAGGTGACTTGCACAAATTCAAAGAGGTAATAAACATCAAAAATCAAATTAGAACTCAGGTCCTCTGACTCCAAAGCCTCCTTCCATGGCACCATGAAAAACCAGAACATACTTGGAGTTTAGAGCATTTTACCATTAATGAAGTGCTTTCCACGTAATGATCCACTGAGGTAAGTAACATAAGTGTAAGTGGCCTCATGTTACAGATGAGAAAACTAAGACCCAGCGAAGTTAACCATCTTATCCAAAAACACACAGTCTATGAATGGTAGAACCAGTACTCAACCTAAATCCCACCCTCCAATCTCTGGGCTCCCAGTCCAGTGCTTTATAACCTGATCTCCAAAATTCTTTCTATTTAAAAATAGTTTCTTAATGGTCATTTTGGTCCAAGCTTATTAACATATGAGGACTCATTTATCTTAGTAGCTACTATATTTTCCTTGAATCCAATATGGACTGCCTCCTCTCCTCTAGTAGGGTGCAGACATTCCAATAGGCACATAACATTGCTCTTCCCTAAAGACAGCCCTCATTTAATTTTTGGATGAGTATAAAGGAAATAGTCACTAAAGATGCCCACCATATTGCCAGTGGAAGGCATCTTGATGCACGGAAAAATAGCTCTATCCTGAGAAGCAAGAAATCTCAATTCTCTTTTGTACTCTGCCACTAGCTAGTTGGCCTTACAGAAGTCATCAAAACTCTCTGCCCCTCAGTTTTCTCATCTGTAAGAATGTGGCTTAAATGATTTCCTGTGTGCCTTCTTTTAGCTCTAAATTTCTGCATTTCAACAGTTTTTTTCAGAAATCTCTAAATTTGCTTGACTTTTATTAAGAACATGTGAATGTTTGGTGAGAGATGCACAGTTCAGAATACAATGGACCAAAATACAAGCACAAAATTGTTTTTGGTTTTTTTTATAAGAAACTACATTACAAATTTTATTACCAAATCACTTTCTTTTAATGATGAAATTAGTCTGTGTTTATAATCTACCTTAAAACTTTTATGAAATACCTTTTCTTTATGAATAGAATCTGGTCATTATCTCTCAGTTTTGAATGCAACTTGAAGCGGGGGGGGGGTTCTTAGTTGAAATACAGGTAGCCCTACAATGAATATAATTTTACATACCTATTTTCCACTATGCTTATGATTTACAAGGATTTTCACATTTAATTGTTCTGAAACATAGCTCTTACATGTTGTGATCATTAATCACATATGTTGATTTGTGTTGTTTGTTAGTTGATATTTTCAATGACTCAGACTAAATAAGAGTCAGTTTTTATATGCTTAAAGTGTTGGTCTGTATTTTCTATAGACAATTTTCCAGAATCAAGCCTAAAGGTATTTTCCAGAATACTTGCCTATGGGTTGAATATAAACAATAGCCACTTCAGAATGTGTCTACATGAAATGAGGTGTTGTTTGTTTTTTTTCTGAGTGTTCTATAATAATGGGTCCATTTTTTTAAATTGTGTCATTTGTCTGCATGGCACATGATGAAACAAAGAGTACAGACAGTTTTCTAGGGTGAATGTGTCTTACTCCCCAAAAAGTTCACCAATGACATATCTTTTAATCCTACCCCAGGTTCTGCCCACAGACCCCGACTCTACAACCCATGATTTTGAAAGCCTCCTCTCAGAAAAGCCCCTTCTTCAGCCTGAAGATTTTAAGGAAAGGCTATTTTATGACTGATAATTTTAAGAAATTCTTCTACCCAAAGTCCTTTCTCCAATTCTCCCTACATTTTTTGTGGTCAAAATCTTTAGTGAAAAGAAAAACACTTTATTCTTCAGGCAAACAATTTCACAAAGAGATATTTTGGGGGTCTGAAGGCTTCCAAGATGGTCTGGATAGTGTACTGAATGCTACCTGGAGGTTATTGATGCAAGGGGATATTCCTTACTGTTACCCCCAACTTAAAGCCTATTGACACTTGTCAGTGAGCAAAGAATGTCTGGATCTCAAAAGAAGTGGTTTGTGAGATGGATGATCTGTTTGTTCGGTTAAATCTAGCAACCAATATGAATTGCCACCAGGTTTTCTTGGCCACATCTGTTCATTTTAGAATAAAAATAGGCAAAATTATTAGGTCAGCCATGTCACTGCCTAATTCCCCCAGTACAGCTTCATTTAAACAGCTTGCCAGAACCAAAGTGCATTGGCAGTGCATGAACAAAAAGGAAACCAAAGTGCATGTATAGTGTGTCACAAAGAGGAATGAGTGCCTGCAGCGAGCACTAAAAGTTAGGACTGGAAAATTCTTCTTTAAACGGGAAAAACCAACCATATTGGGCCATGAAGATATTAGCGCCCATAAAGGGATGTACCAGGTTACTCAACAAAAAATATTTGCCATCTCATGTGTACAGGCTCAGAGAAGCAAATTACCATAAAAAACAATTATGATTTGAAAGCTTAAATATATCCCCTTGAACCACCAAAAATTCAAGGAATTATCCAGAGATTTTTTTTGTAATTGCCCAGTTTATTAAAAGTAGTGTTTTGCCAGTAAGCTATAACCATTTATTTTTAAAAGTTATTATTGATAGTGAATTATGGTCATTTAAACTGTTATCAATTGAATCACATTTATATTTATGATAATATAAAAATTTTGAAATTAAATCATTACCTTCTTGTTGGATTTAGAAAAAAAATCATTGTGGATCATGTAGCTGTTTCTTCTTCTGAGACCTTGGACATGAAATACATTAGACAGGAAATCATAAAAAGCTAATTGTTTTTCTGAAACAAAAATAAATAAAAAGTATTTGCAAATATTTTTAAGCTGTGTTCAAAACAGTAAGAAGAAATCTTCCCTTAAGAGTGGATTGAAGAATGGAATTGAAGTGGATTGTTTAACATTTTTATTCTGAGAATGTAAAATTGATAAATGCTTACCAAAATAATGTAACATGAATAAATGAAATTCTGATTTTTAATATATCTTCCTAGGAAACAGATGGTGAAATTGATCAGTTGCTATGAATTTCACCACATTGTCTATATGAAATCCAAACTGTAATTTCATAGAATTTGTTTCAAAGGGCATATAAATTACTATTCTAACCCAATGAGGAATAAGATTGCTTTTCCTCAAAATTCATTTTAAAATAGTTGGTTTCATTTCTATTTATCTAAAGAAGTTGCCTGTTATGATACCAAATAAGTACAGGGGAAAAATCAAACTTTAGAAAAATGTCTATAAAGATTTGTATTTTTTTAATTAACAATTTTGGTTATCATATTAAAAGCAAAGGGTTCTTAATGATTTTCTTAATAGCCGCATGATACAGCAAATTTTTGCTATTCTTTTTATTTTGAAAGTATTTTGTTTTGTCTTTCAATTCATGTGGATTTTGAATTTTGGTTAAAATTCTAAAAACAACTTGTTGAACCAGCCTTCTTTCCTTCCTGCTTGCCTACCTGTCTACCTTCCTTCCTTTTTTCCTTCCTTTCTCCCTGCCTACCTTCTTTTCTCCTGAAACAAGTCCTATGAAACTTGAATGAAAATGGAAATTTGAAAAGAAGGCACATTACCAATAAAAAAGGGAGAGTTCTAAACCCCCAAAATCTTAGAACACTTCCTAAATTGTTGAATTCCAACTTAAGGAATATTACCATTTATTTGTTGATTTCACTAATCATTTATGCTACTTGCCTGACATAATTGAATAAATGTTTATTTTTCTATTATTGCCATTTATGCATAACTTCTTTGCTAATCTTAAAAACTTTTAGCCTATAAACATGTATATATATATATATATATATATATATATATATATATATATACATATATATTTTAATAAAGAAAAAACCCTTCTTTAATAATAGGGCAATACGGGATGACCAGGAGTTACAAATGCAACAAAAGGAAATAGGTAGAAGAAAATATAAGTTAATAAGATGTTTTTAAATGGGGAAATATATATTTAGTATACATGTGCATATATTTATATAAGTAAAAAGAGGCACATATTAATAAGAATTTCAGAACTGAGATTATAAATCTAACTATAAATCCTCTGTTAAAGAAATCATTTGTAAAAACATTCCCATCCATGAAGAAATTCTGTGACTAGGCACTTGTCTAGTTGTGTGGGATGAGCTGAGGTCTCTATAGCTTTGTAGGTCTCTTGAGTTTTTACTATGTGTATTTCAATACTCCCTTCCTATATATATTTTACTCATGTTCTAGTGCTTTCCTTTTTCCAAAGATAGAGTCCAACCTGCCATGGCAGTATCATTCTGAATGGGAACACTCATAAGTTCTAGTGATTGTTCAAAATCTATTGATAACAATGGGACTTGTCCCATTAATTTCAATGCAAACTTGCCTACTAGAGCAACCCTTTCATCCCAGAAGTGTGTTTTTTAGAAACAAAAGGTTCTGTTGTATAGAGTCATTTCTACATACCCAAGCTCAACAATATGAGTTGAAAGAAATGAATTTGTCAGGAAAGTAAGTGGTAATCAAGATAGAGTTGGAAAGAAAAATCATTATCACCTTCCACTACTTGCTACCAACTATAAAGTCAAAGCAGTATCTTTTAAGATTGGCATTTTGGAATCAATCACTTTATGTCTGCATTTTAGATGTTCCCCTCTTCCTCCAAAGTTCATGGTGGAATTACTGTCAACATTTTCTGGCACCTCTCTTGGTACAATTCTATATATTGCCACTAGATTGAATTGAAGCCCTGACAATAGATTACAGTTGATTCAAGACCCAAGTCTGCAGGTGTCTGGATCAATACAAACTGATACCTCAGGGAGTAGTAGGAGTCTGGGAGTCAACTGAAAGCACCAGTTTGTACTAATTATGGGCCTCTTTTTACTGGCCTAGTTTACCAATTGAATCTAGATCTTCAGTTCAATTCAGTGACTACAAGTAGATCCATCCTTAATCTTATGACAAAGGACCATAAAATCAAGATCTCCATTGCATTGCAGTGAACATTATGTATGGGGGTAGTGAATGGGGAGATCTAGACATGTGATTTCATCAGGGTAGGGAACTCCAGTGTGCACCAATCTGTAGAAGCAACTTATTCTGTAACTTATCTTAGAGTGGCCTGAACCACTGAAGTGTTAAATGACTGGTTCCTAGTCACATAGTTAGTATATGTCAAAAGCAGGACTTGAACCCTGGTCTTTTTTTATTCTGAAGCTGGCTTTCAATTCCCCAAGCCATGCTGCCTTTCATGGTGTATATTAGGCTTGTGTATCTTTTTCTTTTAATAGGCAACTAAAAACAAATATGGACTCATATGATCTCAATTTATTAGATACTGCATACTACTATAAAGGATTCACTAGCAACAAAATGATCCATGCTATGTACATTCTCTCTATAGAACTAGCAAAGTCTTGCTGTTCATTTCAAAGCCTATTTTTAAAAAAACTCATATCTTTGCATTATAGTATCCAAATTTTAAAGTTGATGCAAATTTAGAGCCATGACATTAAACTATGAACAAGTCAGAAGTAAATGTATGAAATAAGTTTATTAAGTAGTAATGAAGTGCCACTAACCCACTGAAACATACTTTATTTTTAAATGCCAAGCTTTAGATTTAACTGCATAATTGCTGCATGTATTTCCAGTAGCTAATGTTCATCCTGAAACCAGGTGTGTGGGAATGAGGTAGGGAATGGAAGTCCTAAAATGCCAATTGATTCAATGTATTTTCAGTAGAAAAAAAATAAATCATCCTTTATCTACTAGGTACTAATCTATTAAGAAAGACATTTGGGAAGCCTAATGAATGTTTCCACACATAGACTACCCACTAACATTTTGGGGATCTTTCCTTTCCTATAAAAACCGTCCTGACCTACTTTGGAAAATACCTGTATCTAGTCTTCAATTCAGTGTTCTAGCTTGTCTAAATTCCTCCTTTGTTACTCCCTCCTCTCATTCCTCCAATCCCCCACCAAAGCTCAGCTACCTACTGGTCATATAACAGTTACCAAGAAAGAAACATCAATTACAAGTTAGAGCAGAGTAGGCTCATGCACAAGAGCAACTTAGAACCCAATACCGACAGTGATAGGAGGCTGTGAGAGAACTGAAGAGGACAGCAAGTGGTAAGGAGAAAAGAATTGAAAAGGAGAGGCAGCTAGGTGGTTCAGTGGATAGAGCTCCGGCCCTGGAGTCAGGGGGACCTGAGTTCAAATCTGGCCTCACACGCATGATACTTACTAGCTGTGTGACCCTAGGCAAGTCACTTAACTTCAATTGCCTCACAAAAAAAAAAAATTGAAAAGAGACCCATATGAATAAAGCATAAAAGTGACTTGATGAGAGCAAAGATAGATTTTCTCCATTTTTATTGCCAATGAAAGAACAATAGTTCTCAAGAAAATAAGGACAATTTTCTAGCTCTACATAATGCACCTGATTTTTAAAAATAAATAGTTTCTTAAATGGGAGGGAAAGGTATTAATAAAATAATCATTACTGAGGTATCTGAGATGCCAGAGAGTGCCCAAATGAAGATGTAACAATATTTTAGGCTACTTGATAAATGTAACATTTCAACCAAGGAAAATAGGTACTTTCATAGCTGTTCTTCAAGGATATGTTACAGAGACTAATGGAGTATGAAATGAGGTTTGACCAAAGATATTGGTTATGAACTATGTGATTTCTTATTTCTTTTTATGCAGACCTCTGATTTCATCGGTAGGGTGAGAACTTTCTCAACCAATGCAGATTGGAAACTGATCTGTACTTTATGGGCATAGTCACCTAGGGTACTGAGAGGTTACTGGACTTGCCCAGTTAGAGACACAGGTATGGAACCTGAGTCTTCATGACTTCAAGGCCAGCTCTCTATCTACTAACATCATACTGTGTTTTCCTAATCCTAAATATACAGTAAAAATATTTTATATTTGGGTAGATTTTTTCTTCCTTTTGAATCAAATAAAAGTCCCCTTTTTTCCTTTAGTATGGCCAAGATTAATATTGTTTTATTTAAAAAAATCTGTTCTCCTACCCTTAATTGTAGAAGTAACTTTAGACTGAAGAAGCATTTTACCCAATGCATGTATGTTAATCATCTTGTCATTTTTTCAGCTATCTAACTAATCCAAAATATTTAGAACCCATTGTTTTCTTAAAAATAACAGAAAGTAGTTACTGACACTCATGTTTTGAGGAATTGGAAATTTACAAAAAACATTTATATATTTATCTCATGCTGCTTTAAAGAAAACTTAACTTCCCTGGGCAAGTATTTCATTCTATTTGGGAAATTTGATAATTCAAAATATTGGACCTAGCTGCCTTTTTAATATATAATAAAGACATATCTTATTTCTTCAGAAGAAAAAGCAGTCCTTCCTCAAGCTATTTTGTATGTTAGAGGCCTTTTATACTATCTTTAGTACTATGAACTCAAATGAACAATCTGAACCATTCATGTTCAAGACATATCCTGGTCCTCCTTTATACTCCAGAATGTCTTTATTGCTAAAAGTACATTCTGTAAAATAACTCATGTTAAAGCTGTTCTTCATGTAGAAACACATCTTACTGCTATTCACCCTTGTGTCCAGTATAAGTCATTAAACCAAAGTACAAGATGTCTCCAAGTTCAAAGTTCTCATAAATTTTGTATTTTTAATTTAGATTCTAGATTTTATAAGGTTAGTATTTTTCATCCAAATATCATTTTATTAATTCAGGTAAATGACTTAGAAGTGGATTCAACTTTGATTTTACTTAAAATAGCCAAGTCACTCAAATATGGAAATCTACCTTTTTAATATTGTCTTATTGTGTATACAGTATTATCTGTGTAATAATAATAGATTGACATGATGCAACTACTCCTACATTATCCAGAAGGAATTGTCACAATGCAGTGTATAATTACTTCAAACTACATCACAAGGCTTTCCTACTGTGAGCACAAAAAATCACAGAGAAGTTTGAGAGCACAGCTACCACATCAATCAGAGTCATAACACTATGAACCTGTTAAATTCATCTTAAAATAATGGCTGAATCTCATCAAAGCAAAGACTGTTGAAAATTCCATCTTCAGAGAATTTGGTAGGCATCTCCATAGGGTTTATCAGGATACGTGACTCTTACTGATGGATCCTTGAGCCCACCACTGTCACACTTCTCACTTTAATGCTTTCATTGATTTAACAAGAATTTAAGTGACTGCTGTGAGCCAAGCACTAGACTGTGTTACAGATACAGACAAAAACCAAACAGTTCTTGCTCTCAAGGAGCTTATTTTCTGTTATCACCAACAATGCATCCTAAATGTTTTAGCATGACACCAAACACTCCAAATATTTGTTCTAAATCATTTTTATTTTGAAATTATTTAACATAAGCTTGATATCTGCAAAAAAGTAATCCATTTTCTAGACCATATCTGCATAGCATTCAGTCTCAACCTTAACAACTTTTAACATTTTAATAACAAACCAATATTGTATTCCTTCTTTTCATTGGGCTTTGTCAAAAGAGCAAGGTTCCTGGTGTATTAAATAATATTCAGACAAAATATAATGCTGCCCTAATTGCTCACTAAATGTATTTATTACATTGTCTTCTATTACTATGTAATGTAAAATCCCAAATGTTCATTCATGTCTGCTTCCTACAAGTGCCATCAAGACAATAATGCCACTGTTACTATAGCAACACCTTATGCTAATATCAAACAACCTCATGCTATGGTGTCATGTACATAGGACATATGCAAAAGTGACTGTAAAATGATTACATAGATAATGCAATGGTACCTTCGGTTAAAAAATGATTGCCTCTTCCAGCTTTTGTATCTGCACACTGCTTTACCACAAACTTTGAAGCCTTTTTTCTCCCATAACTGGTTTTTAGAGATTTTCCAGAAATCTTTGAATCAAGTCTACATGGTCTAAAGTCATCAGACAATTTGGTGTAAAAACATAACCTATTAATGGGCAACAGAGTGAGAGTTTGGTGGGTTTTTTTAACCTGGATTACCCAGGTGATGCTTTCCACTAACCATGCAGACTTTCCCATAAAAATCTTCATATTATCTCTAATACATACAAAATAAAAGGGTAGGCTGCTGATTAGACTCTCTACCTGTCTTATATTAGCTGTTTTTTTTCCTCATATGATCATCAAAAGATAAAACAAAGTAGACTCTTTCAGAATGAATCAAAGGAATAGGAAATGTTTTAGCTCAGAGAAATAAAGTCAACTGCCTTCAAATTTTTTTTCATACTCAAACTTTTGAGAACCAAACAAAGATGGCAGAGGGATGGCCAAGGAAAAGAAGCTTAAAGGCACTATTCAAATGAGTTAAGTAAAAGAAAAACCTTGGCCTCAATTATTTTAATATTTTCAATAAAATATATTTTGAGAGGACCTAAAATATCTGGATGGTTGCTCTATTTCTCTACTATATTCTTTGGGTGTTAAAAAAGAAGTTTTCTAAATCTTAAAATTCAATAACCAATTGCTAGAAACTGAGCTCTATGTTGGGTTTAGATAAAAACACTCTATAGGGAGTTACAAAATAATTGTATGGTAATTTATGATGAAGTTGTTTAGGAGTTACAGCAACTAACTCAGGCAAAAATCCTTTGGGATTAATCATGGCTAATTTCCCAATGAGGTAGATATATTCAGAAAGGAAAGTGGTACAAAATTTTAAAAATGTAGCTTCTAACGAGTCACTCAAGTCTTACAAAGTTAAAGCACCTTTTTTGGGCAAGGGAAGGAAGGAGGTGGTTCAGACCTGTGATTTCTTTGCTATAGTAGTTTTCCACAGAAGCAGATCTATGACTTAACTATAACATCTAAACTGAGAGATATGCATGAAAAACTGAGAGGTTGGAACTTCCTACTGGTCCCCAGCCAGTATTTATCAGCAACAGATCTAGAATCCTGTTTTCCTGACTCCAAGGCCAGCAAGCTATCCTCTACTCTAAACTGCCTCTTAAAACCCATGCAACAACAAAAATAAAAAACCTTAGGGATAGAGTACACAGACATAAAAGTAATTTAAGGATTAACTAAGACAATATTCAGTCTTCATATTGTTAAGTTATATACTCTTAGGTACATAGGTGCACTAGCATGAACTCTACATCATTTTCTTCAGTTTAATATTTTGAGGGTTGGTTTTTTTTTCCTGAGAATTCTCTGAATGTTTCAGGGAAATATCAAAAAAGCACAAACAGTATTTTCCCCAAGATTTCTCAGTTGATTGGGTAGTCATGGCTTCACTACCATAAATATCATTGCATTAGCATTTCTTAATAAATAGCTATGTTGAAATATTTTAATACAAGATGTCAATAGAAGATAAAGCATATGAGTAAGTGGCAAGTCTCGTCTAATCTCATTCATCTGCCTCAACATGCTTTCTTATTATTACTATTATTATATTTGCTCAAAAAAAGTTTTGATTTCATTTTGCTATAGATGACCCAGTTTCATATATAAATGTTTGTTCAGCTGTCTGTCATACATCTTTAGTGTAAAAATTTTCTCTTACATTTAATGATATCTGTATCAATGTCTCCATATCTGCTGCATTTTAACTTCACAAAAAGAAATGTGGTTTCGTATTAATAGATTTTGCTGATCAGCTAAATATTTCTGCACCAGTCAGCATATTTATATGCATGTCTGTACAATTGTTCAACATCAAAATACTTGTTTAATTTATGTCAAATGTCTATGAAATTAATTGTTCTCCATTTCAGTCTGGTAGAATATACAGGATAGAAAATAAATGTGTAAATGAATCATCTGTGTCTCATTTCAGTTCTCTGCATGAAGTCACTGTACATTAAGCATTGCTGACATACCCACTCAGCAATTCATAGTCCCTTGAGATCTCATTACTGTTTTATGCAGGTAGATCTGGAAAGATGTGTAGGATACAACTGCTAAACTTATTTAAAAAATCAAAAATAAAACTGGAATCCACCACCATTCAGGAAAAAAAAAGAAATATTGTACTTTTGTAATTCAAAAGTCAATTGATTTATTCTCTATCCACATATTATGTTACTTGGATTATATGTCAGAAAAATTAAATGCAAACTATCTTTTCATAACAATAGGAAAAAGTGATCAAAGCAAATACCTTTAGGGTTTGTATTCAACTTCTATTCCTAATAGTAACTATTGACAATCCCTGTATTTGATTCTTGAGGCTATAGAGACTTTGGGGAAGGCTCTTAAACTTGCTTTCCTTGTTGACTTGAAAAAGTCATCATTACTTGACCAGTGAGGTCAAACCTTCCCACTAAAATAAACATATCCACACAGGCAATTAATGGATGGGGAAATGATAGGCTGGAGAAAAGTTTTCATTTTTTGTTTGTTGTTAGAGGAATAGAGTTGTAGATGACTGAGTTTACTGTCATAGAAACATAGGATCCTAGATTTAGACCTGGAAGGGACCCTGAGCTCATCTAATCCACCCCTCTCCTTTTTACAGATGAGGAAACTGTAGTCTAGAGATTTTTAGTGACTTGTCCACAGTCAATAAAACACAGTCAACCAATCAATCAATAATCACTTATTAAGCATGTACTATGTGCCAAACACTATGCTATGCACTGGAAATACAAAAGAGAAAAAAAAATAGTTCCTGATTTCAAGGAGCTCACAGTCTAATGGGCATGACAACAGACAAATAAATATGCACAAACAAGCTATACGCAGGATAAATAGAAAATAATTGGCAGAGGGAAGGCAATTAAGAGGGGTTGGAAAAGGTTGCCTCTAAAATATGGGGTTTTGGTTGGGATATTCCAGGCATAAGGGACAGCCAGAGAAAATGCCTAGAGCTGAGAGACAGAGTGTCTAGCCATGCAACAGCAAGGAGAACAGTGTCAATGGATAGAAGATAATGTGTCAGGTAGTATGGTGTAAGACGAATGGAAAGACAGGAAGGAGCTACATTATGAAGGACTTTGAATGGGGAACCACTGGAGTTTGTGGAGAAGGCTATGATCAGACCTTTACTTTAGGAAAATCACTTTAGTGACTGAATGGAGGGACAAGAGGCAAACATATCCAGTGACAAGGAAGGAAAACAAAACAAGGGAAGAGAAGGGAAGGGGAGGGGAGGGAAAGGAAGGGGAAAGGGATTGGAAGGAAGAGAAAAGGAAGGGAAAGAACAGGAAAAGGAAAGGGGAAACAAAGGGAAAGAAGAAACAAGGGCAAAGGGGGAGAAATGGGAGAAGGTGGGGGGGAAGAACAAAGGAAAGGAAGGGAAGGGAGGAAGAAAGGGATAATTGAACCACAGAGAATGTATGAACCCTTATATCTAAGGGTTGGGAGCAATAAGAGAAACCAGAGGATATAGAGAAGGAATATCAAGAAAGGTAGGAGGAAAAGCAGTAGAGCATAATGCCATAGAAACCAAAAAATAAATTTTAAGAGTAGTTTAAAATGTAGAAGAAAGTAGAGAACTAAGAAAATTTGATAACTATATGGTCATTGACTTTTGACAGAATAGTTTTTCAGTAAAGTGGTAGGGTTGGAATCCTGATTAGAAGGCACTGAAGTGGGTAAACAGGCAGTGAATATAGAATTCAATTCAATTAATTTCATCAAACATTAAGTACTCCTGTAAGGCATTTATTTTAACCAATTTCAATTGTACCCTCCCTGCAATAAGGTGGTACTTTTATTACTCCCTAATTGACCCCCTATCTCCTTCCCCACAGAAACCATTTTAAACTTTCTTCTCCCTCCTCAATCCTACAACAACCCCTCCTTACCTCTAACTTTCAACTAAGGAAAGACTTTGACTCTTATTTTACTGAGAAAAAAAATGAGACCATTCAACACATGTTCCCTCTTTAATTATAATTTTTCGTTTCAAAAAGCCTTGGCATAATGTCTTATCCTCTCCTCCTTCACCCAACCCAGCCTCTGACTAAGAGGCAACTTTTCTCCTTTCCAATCCAATTACTCTACATGTGTACTTGGCTCTCCTTCCCACCTATCTTCTCATTTCATTCTCAATCATTCCTCCTCTCTCTGGAATCTTCAACCTTTCCCTATCAACTGGTTCTTTGTCTATTACTTTCAAGCATTCTCAAGACACAGTCATCTTTTAAAAACCTTTACTAGACCCAATCATGCCCTCAAGCTATCATTCTATGTTTCTCCTTCTTTTCTTAGGTAAACTCCTTGAAATAATTGTCTATACTTGCTACCTCCTTTTCCTTTCCTTTCACTCACTCCTCAATTCTGCAGTTTGGTTTCCAACCTCATCACTCACTCAACTTCAAGCATTAACCTCAGCTCCTCACTCCCTCATTCCACATTGTTGCTGTTTTCTTTCAGTCGTTTAGTTATATTGAACTCCTCATGACTCCAAGGACGATAGCTCGCAAGGACCAACACTGTCCATACAGTTTTCTGGACAAAGATATTAGAGTGGTTTGCTATTTCCTTCTCCATTGGATTAATACAAATGGAGGTTAAGTGAAGTTCCTGGGGTCACACAGCTGACACATAGTTAAATATTGATATTTCAGCCTTTACAATATCTCTCTCATCTGATTCCTTCTCTCCACTCACACAGACACCACCTTAGTTCATATCCTAATAGCCTCTTGCCTAGATTATTGTAGATATCCTCCTCATTGGTCTCCCTACCTCAAATCTCTCACCACAAAGTTCATTATATACATTGCTTCCAAAATGGTTTTCCTTAAGCATAGATTTGACCATGTGACTCCTCTACCCAACCAACTTGAGTTGCTTTCTCTTGCCCCTATTAAATGTATATATATATATATATATATATATATATATATACATATGTATACACACACACACACGTGTGTGTGTGTGTGTGTGTATGAACACCTCTCTTTAGCTTTCAAAGCCCTTCACAACCTGACCTCAATCTTTCTTTCCAACCTAATAAGGCATTATTCACCTTCTCACACTCTGTAATACAGTCAAATTGGCCTCTTGGTTCCTCACTAATGACACTCCTTCTCCTGTCTCTGTGGCTTTGCCTGCCCATTCTCTATGCCTGCAATGCCTTTTCTCCTTACTCTACTTCATGTAGTCCATCTCCTCTCTTAAAACGAAGTTCAGGTACCATCTTCTGCATGATGTCTTTCCTGATCCCTCCAACTATTAGAGCCCTCCTTCCCAAACTACTTTGTGTTTCTGTGTGTGTGCATGTGTGTGGGTGTGTATGTAAAAATAATGTATGTATTCATTAACTTTATCCTTATGCTGTCTATATGATTTATATGTACTCATCTCTCCCATTAGAATATAAGGTCATTGTGGACAGACATTGTTTCATTCTTTGTACTTGTATCCCCAGCACCTAGCGCAGGGTACCTAATGCATAGTAGCTGTTAAATAATGTTGATTAATTGTTTGATATTTTAATATGGGGATACAAAAGAAATCCCTGAGGAAGAAGTAAGGATGGATACAAATATGAAATTGATAGAGTCCCTGCCCTCAAGCAATTTACAGTATAATGGGGGGAAGAGGAAATAACTAGGTGACATTCCAAAGTAGAGATCTAAGCAAAGGACTGTGACTATGTTTAAGTATTTTGAGATTACTTTTAACTAGAGGACTAGGAAAGGCTACATGGAGTAAGTATCACTTGAGATGCAGAAGGTCTTGAAGGAAGGGATTTCAATTTACAGAGATGGAATGGAACTTATTTCAATCATATAGAATATGAGTAAAGGCATAAAGAACCCAGTAGGTGCTGATTAATAGCCCAGTTTGACTGGAACATAGAGTATGCAAAGTGAGTTACATATATGTGAAAGGTGGGTTGGAGTAAGACTGGAGAGCCTTGAATGCAAGGATAAGGAATCTATTCTTTATTTGGTAGGCTACACACAGCTGAATATTTTGGAGTGAGAGACTATCTTGATCGAACTTCTTGATTAATTCCAAATTTAGTAGATTCTTTTGATGATAGTGTAAAAATGAGCTGAAGAGGAGAGAGACCAGAAGCAAGACCAATTGGTAGGGTCTTACAATACTCTCAAGTGTTGGAAAGCAGACCCAAAGTTGGGTGGTTAGGAAAACATAAAGGAAAAGAGAGAGGAAAGAACTGCTGTGAAAGTAGAATTTATAGGACTTGGCAAGTGATAAGCAACAAATGAAAAGGAAGGAAGACTCAAAGATCATTCCAATGTTTGAAGCTTGGGTGACTGGAAAAAATGGTTGTGTCATCACTAGCAGTAGGTAAGTAGAAGGAGGATGAGAAGGTTTTATGGTAGGAGATAATAAGTTCAGTGCTGGATGTGTTGAGTTTGAGCTGTCAGCAGGACATTCAGATGGTAACATCCAGCAAGTAGTTGGAAACAAGATTGGAGCTCTGGACTTAAGGACTTGGAAGTCTACATAGAGATAATAATTGAAACAATGGAAAGTCTAATAGTGACAAAGAAGAGAGAGATGAGATAGTAGTTCAGTTAGAAGCAATTTTAGGTTAGGAGAGTACTACATGTGTTTGTAGGTTGAAGGAAAGAGCCACTGTAGAGAGAAACTTAAAATCCATAGGAGATGATAATTTAAAGACCTAAATGAAGGGGAAGAGGAGGTAAGACTAAAAACACAAGTAGGGTGATTTGTTTTGGAACAGGACTAGAGGGAAGGGTACATACTGTCTGGTCACTATGCACTCAACTATTCTCCTAAAAGCATAAAGGGGTAGGGAGAGGAAGTAACACTGAGGATGGAGTGAAATGCTGAGATCACTGGTTCTGATGGTCTTCATTTGTATATCATTGCTAAAGCAAGTTTACATATAGGCCTGTTTCTTCATCTTGCCCTCCACCATTGTGTACTGTAGATTTGAATCCCATACTTCAAATTTCATCAAGCACTAAATTGTAGTGGAATAGAAGTGTATGAGGGAGGAGCTGGGTTTAGAAGTGGAAGAAAAGAAATGGAGCAGAACAGCCTCTGCCATTCATATGACCATCTTTAACTTGCAAAGTAGACCCCAAAGGAACTTCCTCAGGTCTGGAAGAGTCTCAAGCTTCTCTGAGATAAAGGAACTTAAGTGAATCTGACCAAGGAGTCACATCAGTGGTAGATTTTCCAAAGAACACCTGGCTTTCCTCAAGAAGTGAGCCAGTGGGCATTCTCCCTTATTCTACCTAGAGATGCCTGCTGAGGAGTAAGAGGTAGTAGGGATTTGTTAGTCACAGGATTCAACTGATGATGACAATGATGATGATGATATGTTAATGAGTTAATATTTTGCTATTCTTTTAGTATTTCTGATTAAGTCAAACAATACAATGCTATTAAATGATTTTAAAAAGTCGGTCTATGTAGCTTGAAAGTTTGAGATGTTTATGGAGAAGCCAGAATTTAAAAAAGAACCTGGTCCCTGAGAAGGAATCACTTTGGTGGGAGAGAGGGGGAGAGTGGCCAGGAGGACATTGCCTTCTTTCCTCCCCATGTTGGCCATGGCATCTAGTAGAGGAACTGCTTGCCGAGATGGACACACCTCATCCAGCATGTGGAGAGTTCATTCAAAAAAATGCAAAGCACAGTTGAGGAGGTAGAAACACATAATCTCTAGATGCACAAGGGTGAAATGACTTCCTCTTGGCAAAGTATTTCACTACTAGATGCTATGGTTCTAAAAAGGCCTTCCTACTTCCCAACATCCACATCTTATTAGATGTTAGAGGTAGAGAGTCAATTCTATCTCCTATTCCCACAAACCTTCTTTGTATAGTTTTTGGAAGAAACCAAGTAGGAAAGAAAAGCATAGAAAGCAGAAGCAGGGAAGAGAAATTGGAGTCTCCATCTCTTACAGAATCACTAAACCAAAGATGAACAAAAGGAGAGGAAAAAAAGCCACAAAAAAATCAGTCCTCTGGCATCCCTAGCTCTGGTGACCTGGGAAGGGAGTGGTTCCACACACTTCTCATTCCACAAATATATTTTGCTCCCTGCCCTACCCAACCATACTCTTCCCTTGGGCTTTAAGAAATGCATTGGGTAGTACCAAATTTAGAACACAATAAACATGGTGTGTGCGTGTGGTGGGGGGGAGGAGGGAGAAGGGGAGTATCTCACCCACTCTAAGAGAACTAAAAAAAGAAAACATTATTTTTCCCCTAGCACATCCCATCTTCCATTCCATGTAAACAGATGGATCTGATACTATGACTCAAGCTGTTTCAGGCCAGCCTAGGACAAAATGAGTTCTCAAACCAAAAGCTTAATATGCTCCACCCAAAGCACTTTGATGCCATCATCCTGACTCCTGTAGCTAATTTTCAGAGAGCTGGTAATTACATTAAAATGCCTGGGATCAAGGATCCTGAACAAGGACTTCACGATTACAGACTTTGCCTTGAAAACCTTAACGAATGCTGACTTTGGTTTAAGCATCTCTGACTTGGCTGAACACTGTGCAAATCTCATGTACTCAAATGGCACTTCTACCTTCTCTCATATGAAAAGAAGCCATGATCTTGAGAAGTAGAGATAAAGAGGATGGAATAGAAAAACTCATAAAATAGATACAATCTTTGTGAGAGTCCTGTGGATAATTTTGGCTTTCATAACTAAAGAAGGTCTTCAAGAACATAGAGGGCATTCAGAGGAGAGCTACAAAGATTTATGAGGCTAGGTGAAAATGAATGGGATTACTCAGCCTGAGGGAGAGAAGACTGAAGGGAGGATTAATAATTTCATCCGAAATTCCATTAGAATACTAGCATTAGAGGACAGGGACAGCACCTGCCTTCAAAGTGACCCGTCTTTTAGAGAGAGTACCACAAGGCATCATTATGCAGTCAGATCACATGACTGGACCATGATTATAACTAAATCCACTCAATATCAAGGCACTCTATAATGAGACTGCTCTATTAAGAAAGGACTCTCAGAGGATGATGATCAACAATTCTCTTTTTCTACTTCCTCTGAATTTTAGAGGAAATAGGTTTAAACTGACACCTTTATATTATTATAGCATTTAGAAAAAGAAGGGACCCTAAAGGTCATTTTATCCAATCTTCTCATTTTACTGTTGAGGAAACTAAGACCTGAAGAGATTAAGTTATTTATCCAAGGTCACCCAAGTAAAACTATATTTGAATTCAGGTCTAATGATCTCCAGGCCAGTGTGTGTGTTCCATTATCCTTATCTCCAACTGTCAAATAAAGAGCTTTCTTTGACCTACTTTAAAGATATGAGCATGCAGGTAGAGGAGACTTGGCACAGGAAAACTGAACCCAATGGTTCTAAATTCATACTTCATGGTTATCTTTTAGATATAAAAGGTCATGGTTATCTTTTAGATATAAAAGGTCATATGGAAGCCCAGGAAAAGGGCTTCCATGCTTAGGCATTGTATAAAGGGTATTGAACTTGGAATCACAGGATTTAAAGATCTTAGATTTAAAATATATTAAAGAATTTAGAGATAATAAGATTATACGATCCTTGATCTAGAGTGTCATCAGAGACTCTCTAGACCACCCTTCATTTTACAAATTAGGAAAATAAGTCCCAGATATGTTGGGTGATTTGCTCAGTTTACACAGGGAATACATAGAGGTACCAGGATTTGAACCTAAGTCTTTTGATTCCAAACCAAGAGCTCTTTCCACTAAATCACACTGGATTAAGTGGCATAAGAAATAATTTCCTACAAGTAAGACAGGTTATTAAACATTAGAGACAGCAAGGAAATTTGTGGAATCCTTTTTTGAGGATATATTCAAAATTGGGATAGATCCTCACATGTCGCTGATGAGAAATGTGACCATGTCTGAAAATAAGATAAGTGAAATTATCCTTCCTTCCCATTCCAAAGATTCTACAATATGTAACTCTCAGGAACCTAATTTATCTCTTCTAAAGTCGGTTGTGAATTGTACTTGTACTCATCAAATTGGCTCCAAATCCATTTAGCACAGATGACAGTTTACGGGGGGGGGAGGGAACAAGCATTTTCCTAAAAGATATTTTTAATAAACAAGCTTCACACCCACATTTTCTGCCACAACACAAGCCACAGGCTCAGAACCACAGAATTTCAGCAGTGACAGAGCCCACAGAGACTGTCTGGTTCAACTCATATCCGAAAAAGAATGCCCAATAAAACATATCTGGCAAGTGGTCCACCCAGCCTTTCCCTGAAGACATCCAGTGAGGGGAAACCCACCGCCTCCCAAGGCAGCCCATTAGATTTTGGGATACTTATCATTTTTAGAAATTTTTCCCTGGTATCACAACTAAATTGGTCTCTCTGCCACTCCCATTCTTTGTTCTTAGTTCTACCTTCTTTGGTCAAATGAAATAAAATCACTCCCTCTTCCACGTGACTGCCCTCAAATACTTAAAGAGAGCTATGGTGTCCCACTTGAGTCTTCTCTTCTCCAGGCTAACATCCTCAGGTCTTTCAATCTGTTCTCATTTAGCATAGACCCAAGGCCCTTCACCATTGTGGGTGCTCTCTTCTGGGCATTCAGCAGCCTGTCAATGAACTTACTAAAACGAGATGCCCAGAACTAAACACAGTATTCCAGATGCAGTTTGACCAAGGAAGAATACCAGCAAGACTGTTGCCACCTTATTCATTCAAGCTATACACTTCTTAATGCAGCCAGAGAATGCATTAGCCTTTTGGACTTTTTTTTAAATCCAATCCATCCCCTTCTCTTTACTCAAACGGCCACTCACCTGGTTTAAGTCCACATCTTCTATTGAAAAAGCTTCTTAATCAGTGTTCCTACCAAAAACCTCTCTCCACTCTAATCCATCCTCTACCTAGCTGCCAGAGTGATTTTCTTAAAGCACCAGGCTGAACATGTCACTCTCCTACTCAATAAATTCCAGTGGCTTCCTATTTCTCCTGGGATCTAATATAAACTGCTCTCTCTAGCTTTTCCTGCCCTTTACAACCTGGCCCAAACATACTTTTTCAGACTTACTGTACATTACTTCCCTTCCTTTGTACCCAAATTGACCTTGCTGTTTTTCACACATAAAAGAACATCTCCTATCTTTGTGCCTTTTCACTGCCTAGCCACCATGCCAGGCATGGACTCTCTCCTCACCTCTGCTCCTTAGAATCCCTGATTTCCTTCAAAACTTAATTCAAACATAGCCTTCTACATGAATTATTTGCTTATTGCCCCACTGCTAGTGCCTTCCCTCTCAATGACTTTGTATTTATTTTGTATTCATGTACATATTGTCTCCCTGATAGAATATAACCTCCAAGGCAATGACTATTTTAATTTTATTTTTGTATCTTCAACACCTAATACGATGCCCGAAATATAATAGGTGCTTAATAAATTCTCATTGATTGGCTAATTAAATTTATCTTATTGGAGTTATCACAATGTTCTAGCCTGTTGAGGTCTTTTTGAATCTGCATCCAGTAGATTGCCTATGCTTTACAAAATTATGTCATCTGAAATTTTGATAAGAATGCTATTTATGCCTCTACCCAAACATTTGATAACAATGCTAAAAGACATAAAGATAAGCACAGATCACTTGGATAATCTATAGAAGACTTCCTTCCTAGTTGACATTGACTCATTAATGACAATGTTTTGAGTCTGGCTAGCCATCTACATCTGAATCAATCTAATTGTACTATCATCTAAGTCACATATCCATCTTGCTTAAGTTAACAAATTTTGAAATTGCACCTATTTGTACTTCTTGAGCACCTGAATGGGAGGCAGGATGCCCAGCTCCCCTTCACCAACTCTAGCAAAACATAAGTTCTTACCAGACCAAATAATGATCAAGAAATCCAGTGGGAATCTGCAGTAAGTGATATCTTTCATGCCAAAACATCACAAAAAAATCAGTTGAAAGCCATAGGACAATAAGAAAGAGTGACCCACAACCAAAATGAGCACCAACTATGACCAGAGAGTAGATGTGTATATTCTTCAAAGCTCACTGTTCTGAGACATAAAGAGTGGAGGGCTTCCCTGAGAAAGCCCCAAGGTGATCAGAAAGTCCCAAAAGAGTGGGCAGCAGGCCCAGGGGCTCTGAGGTCCCTAATATTTTGTCTTGAAATGTCAGGGAGGACATATGCATCCTTCATCTGGGGATATAATTTCTCAATATGTTGTATTTGGCATACTTTAGACATACCAATTACTATATAAAGTCAAGAAATGACAATAGCAGATATCACATAATAAAGTATTGGGAGTTGAAGGAAATGAAGAAAATATTGAAAAGAAATAATTTAATAAAAGATCAAATTAGATGTATGATGAGGCAGTGTCTTCAACTTCAAAAAACCTTCAAAACTTGCTAATAACCAAACCACTTTAATGTCATATGAGTAATATTATTTTGAGACATATGATCTTTTATTATATTTGTATATTAAAATAGAAAACAACTGTGACTTCCTTACTTTCTTTTTTCCTACTATAAAAATTATTCTACACACTAAATTAAATGGGAAGAGAAAACAAGAAAATGGAGGAGAAAAGAAAGGTCTTCTATAATGCTTTAGGAAGAGAAGTAGAAAGAAAGATGTAAAAGTACATTTGGGAAGAAGGGAGATAGGTGATAGATAGATAGATTGATGGATAGATAACTGCTTATTAAAAAGATAAGGATATGTACCTCAGATCAAACCATAAAGGGAACCATAAAAAGAAAAATTGTTTAATAACTTAATTAGAGAAAACCAGATTGCAATACAATGAATGTTGATGAACCAGACCCATCAAATAACTAAAATATTAGCTTCCCTCCCCTTTAAAGAATAAGGAACTGCACAATATAAACATATGTATATGTAGATATAGATATAGATATAGATATAGATATAGATAGATATAGATATAGATATAGATATAGATATAGATATAGATATAGATATAGATATAGATATAGATATAGATGATAGATATAGATATAGATATAGATATAGATATAGATATAGATATAGATATAGATATAGATATAGATATAGATATAGATATAGATATAGATATAGATATAGATATAGATATAGATGCAGATATAGATATAGATATAGATGTAGATATAGATATAGATGAGATTAAGTTGCAAAAACAACTTCTGAGGTATGCCCTGGGCTCAGCTCAATTTTCATTTTTTATACCTAAGTGTTATAATAGCCTTAAGCCACAGCAAAATTTTGAATGTTTGAAGATTACATCCATTCACTATCAGCATTGTGAGACAGTGTGGTATAGTGAATGGAAAACTTGGAGTCAGGAAGACAGGGGTTCAATTCCTATCTGTGACACAAACTGGGTGTATGGCACTGTGGCACATCACTTAACCTCTCAGTGCCCCCAGAGAACTCCCTAAGATGATAAGTTGCAGAGCAGGTACAAATTTGCATTGGTAGAGAGAGTTTCCTCAAGGAACATTCCCTGTATCAATGAAGTAACAGGTTTGGTTAAACAAGAAAAATGTGTACTATACATAATAAGGCAGAGAAGTGAACATTTGCCCACATTTTAGAAAGATTTTCACCTGAGTCGAAATTAATGTGGTTTCTGCTCAACCTTCAATTAACCAAAAAAATTGAATTAATCAAAACACTCCATTCTATGATCAATTAAGGTCTGAATTATAATTTGTTTTACCCCAAAATTGATCCTGAGTGGAAATGTGGAGCTGTTATTACAATTCCTTCATTTTTGTAATCAATTAATTAACATACACATCCTCCCTGCAGCAAAGAATTAAAGAAAGAAAGCTCTGAGAAATTGCAAACAGCAAAGATAAACAAATTCAATTTCCTCAGCATAATAAATGGTAGCTTAATTTGTTGACTAAACCGTGTCAAGAGTTTCTTCCAACTTCAGTTTTAAATTATTTCCTTTAAACTGATTCTATTTTGCTCATAAACAATCCAACTCTTTAAAAAGGAAAACGGGTCAAAATCATTGACAGAAAGTAAGTATGCCTCTTATATACTTCTGCCACTGAATTTTGTCAGTGTGGATACTCTTCTGACCAATATCAACCACAATCCTGTGTAACTTAATAAATTGTTCTAGAAAGTTTCTGTGCCTAAAAATGTTTCCCTCTATGACCAATCTGGCAACAGGTCTCTGAATTTAACTGGGCTTTACCTCAGAAGACAAACTACAGTCATAGCTGTCACTTGAAGTTTTCTGGCCACAAAATAGATCGCAACTTGTGACCTCTCTACACACTTCTCCTTTGAGTCATTCTTCAAATCTTGTACTTCTCTTTAATCAAATTTACTTGAAAGTGCCCTGTTGAATTTGCAACTCAAAATTTGAAGAAAAAAGAATGTTAAAAATTGTTTTTACATATAATTGAGGAAAAATAAAATATTAAATAAGATTTTTTTAAAGTGCCCTTGTGGAATCTTTAGACCCATAAGCAGTTAGAGCACATTCATAAATCAGTCCCAAAATACATCTTTGTAGAAATGGAAAGCAACGCTCATAGTAAGGACCTAATCAGCTGGTGCTCTCCAAGGAGTAGTTTCCACTCTCTATGTGCCCCAAAGCCCATTTCAAAGTCTTCATAAATGTAATGGTGTTCCAAATGAACAGTAAGCAGAAGGCCACTATATACCTGAAAAGGAAAGGAACAAACCAGGAAATAGAGTGATCTTGTAAAAAAGGGCCAATACTTGAGTTCTGAGGAATGCTATTTTTTAATATTAAATCTGATGCTACAGTCTGGAATAGGGGCTGCACAATTTCAGAAGTCAATACGGTGCTCCTATTAGCCATCACCAGAAAATCAAACTGGTTGAAACCTGGCAGGATAACAAATTATTTTGCTGGACCACTATTGCAGTATAGCAAAACAGAAATGATACTGGATTTGGAGTCCCAAAATCTAGGTTTGAATTCTGACTCTGCCACTTACTACCTATATGACTTTGGGCAAATCATCTAAGCTCTCTAGGAGTTCTAGCCCCTATTGGCTCCCCTTAAGAGAACAGAGGGATGGAGTATAGCCTGATGGGGCAAAAAGCCAGGTACAGGGAGGGGAATTCCCCTGTGGCACTTTCTGATCTGTGGTCAATCAAACAGCTTTATTCAGCATATGCTCACAACCAGAAACAGCTTGGAGGGGGAAGGGACACCGCCTGGATTGGTCCTCAGGTACAAAGTCATACCATTTGAGACTATAAGGAAAATAGGCAGTCTCCTTTTTCTCTGACTCTTAGGTCCACTTAGTTAGATATGGCCAGGGCCTGATACCAAATCAGCCCCACCAAGCCAGGGTTGGTTGATAATTGGGTCCCAATATGTTAATTATTCAACCCTAAGGTGGCAGAGAAGGAGCCCAATAGTAAAACAATAGCAATAGTTAGGGATGTTAAGACAAGGAAGGGCATCCCACAGTAGTTTCCTCATGTGAAACACAAAAAGAACATTCATTTACAGATTAACTATCATTTTCCTTTTAGCCCTGGAGCTATGATTTTATTACTTAAAAGCATTTTAATAGAGAGGCCATAAAATCTAAGTCCATAAAATTAAAATACTTGCAATTTATATGAAATGATAAACAATACAATCTAGAATCATGGAATCATAGGTCTGGAAAGGACTTTGAAAGATAAACTAATCGCCTTACATTAAGAAATTTCTGTGTTTAAAGTACACTGTACAAATGAAAATATTTTCTTATTCATTCATTCAACAAACATCTATATCATGCAGGGCCTTTAGCTTTCAGGCATTTTATGAGTCAGCACCCACCAAAAATCATTGCTCGTGAATCCCAACCAAAAAAGACCTAGCACAAAGCAAAAGACATTTAATCAAACATTTGAGTACAAATTAAGTGACAAGAAAAGACCTCTCAAACTACAAACACATACACACACACACACACACACACACACACACACACACACATATGGGGAGGAAAACAAAAGAGCTACGTGAACTAGCAGGACGACAACCTGTTAATTTTTTCATCTACATTCTTGGCTTTTGTTAATCATATCTGTCAGCAACAAAATCACTTGTCTTTGAATAGCATACCTAACAGTGACAAATCTTTCTGGCCTCCTTAGCAATTAATCAAGAAGCATTAATTAAGTGCCTACTATGTGTCAGGCATTGTGATGAGGGATACAAGTCAAAAGGCTGATGAGAAAGGAGTGCATTCCAGACATGGTGGAAAATCTATACAAAGGCACAAAGGAAGGAGATGAAATTCCATTTGTAAAGAATGTCAAACAGGCCAGTTTGTCTGGAATATGGTGCATATGAAAGGAAATGATGTGAAACATATCTGGAAAGGTAGATTAGATCAGGCAGATCAGAGCCAGAGAGGTGCAGCAAAGGGCTTCAAATGCCAGGAGTTTTTTGTCCTAGAGTATAGGGAACCAGTGAAATATTTTTAGCCAGGGAGAGGCATGGTTAGATTTATGCCTTTAGGAACAATATTTTGTAAGCTTTGTAGATTATGAATGGGGAAAGAGGAAAGACTAGAAACAGATAAATTACTAGGTTATTGCAATAGTCCAAGACAAACATGATTTGGAAGTGAACTAGGATGATTGCCTGGTAAGAGAAAAGATGAGGACAAATCCAAGGTCTTGGAGACATTTGACAACTGATTAGAAGTGGCATATGAAGGAGTGGGATATTAACTCTAAGGGAACTTTAATGACCATCAAAGGAGGGTGTTCTATAAGCTTCCTCACTTATCCATTCAATATTTGGAACTCTAGCTATCCTAAAATTTCCTTTTGCTTAACATTAATGTTTATGTTTAAATTTAAATTCATTTCTTCTTGTTCTCTGTGTTCTTAGAGTTATTCTTAATGAGAATTAACTTGGTGGTATTTGGGAGGTTTTTTATATAAAACTGCAAATTCCTATTATGTATACTTTAACTGTACATTAAATTTTACATGATTATTACAAAATTAGAGGTAGAGTACATATAGAGCTAGCCCAGAAGGTGCTGGGTTCAAGTTCCTTAGTGGTATTTTTTAAAATTCTGTGGTGCTTAAAGACGAGAAACTAGTCTCTTAAGACATAATGAAAGATACCTTCAAGTCAACATTTTAAGATAAATTTAGTTGGGGGCAAGAGACATCTTGTGGGGAGACCTCAGATCTTGAGATGTTTGGAGGGAGAGACCCCAGAACATTGCCCTGCACTGTAAAGAAACAGACACCCTAGATATGAACCCCATGAGCAGAAATCCTGGAACACCCCACTGCAGTGGAAACCACTGTCAAAAGGGGAGAGGAAAGAGAGGCATTGGACTGGGAAGGAGCTCACCTGAGGTGTGGTCACAATGGAGAGGAAAAAGGTCATATAGTAGTTCCTATTTTAAATAATTATTCTTGTAGACTTGAAAAGGAAAAGGAGAGTGGGCTAGATTATCTTTTTGGAAATTGTGCAGTGCTTTTAATGAGTCTTATCTTCTCCCTGAAATAAAAGTCTATCTTTTCAGTAACAATATTCTTACATGGCATTATATGGCTGTAAGCTATGGAATACCATAGCCTCCAAAGAATTAAATAACCCAAAGAGTAATGTGGGGTGGGGGTGGTATATGGTGGCTAAAACATATTGCTAATCATGAATGGCGTGAGAGAAATGCTGTAGGGGATATCATCAGAAAGATGTATAATCAGAAAGAAGGTGCTCTTATGGGAAATGTGAAGGATAACCAGCGGAGGGCCCATTATTTCCCTGACAACTGTGAAAGTCCACAACTTGTTAGCCAACCCACCTATGAAGGACTTATGGGAGGACATACACAAGGATCATACAGGTCACACACCAAAGACCAGAATTATTCAATTCAACAAGCACTTATTAAGTGCCTACTATGTGCTAAGTCACAGGGAATCCATTGGCCAAAATATAATTGTTGAATGAAGATACCATTTGAGTTTATAATAGTAATAGCTAACATTTTACATGCTTTTCTCTTCCAACTGGTTGTGATTATTAATTTTCTTTTTATTGAGCTGTTTTTAAATATTTTTGTGCCCTCATCAATTTATTCAACAAGACCCAGGCATGAGTATAAGAGTCTGCTTCATGCCCCTGCCTTGGGTGCTGAAAGCTGATAAATGATTAGTGGTGAATCAACCAAAGATTAGAGTTCTTGTGTTGGGGGCCATCTTTAGTTGTCTTCATCTATATCTTGCCACTGGGCCTAGATGGCTACAGAGTAGAAAGGGAGACTAGTGACTTTGCACAGTCCTCCATCACTTAAATCCAATCCATTTGCAAGTCATATCATCACCTTCCTGATGCCATGGTCTTCTTCAAGACTAAAGGATAAATAATGACAACGGTCCTTATGTTAATTTATTTTACCTTTTCATTGGTCTCCTTTGTCCTTTGGATTCAGCTATAACTGTGTTACATCCGCACATAATTCCTTTTGTTGGAATGTTTTAAAGGGCAAAAGAAAACTGATGATAGTAATAATAATAATAATTGCTAGTATTTGTTGTTGTTCAGTTATTTTTCAATCACGTTTGACTCTTTGTGACCCCATTTGGGTTTTGTTTTGAGCTTTATTTGGAGAGATTGGCAGAGATATTGCTGTGGTCATTTCCTTTTCCACCTCATTTTACAGATGAGGAAACTGAGGCAAATAGGGCTAAGTGATTTGCCCAGAATCACCCAAGGTAGTAAGTGTCTGAGGCCAAATTTGAACTCGGGAAGAAGAGCCATCCTAACTCCAGGCCAGGTGCTCTATCAACTATAATAAAGAGAATATTCCCTTATTTCTATAAATGTCATAGGCTCATAGATTTAAAGCTGAAAAGGACCTTTGAAACCTAGCCCAATTCTCCTTTTGCCAATAAAAAAATGATTGAGTAGAGGTACCATTACTTGTCATAGTAATGTAATACTATACTACAGTATTATAGTATAGTCATAGTAAATGACAGAACTAGGATTTGAATTTAGGCCCTCTGACTCCAAATCTTTCCATTATACCATGCAGCTTCTTCTCTACTTTGGTCATTTTTTTCCCTTAAGCTGTCTAGAAAAGTAAGTTTTTATTTTATTATCATTTAAAGAAAACAATGAGTAGTGGAATGAGTAGTTCTGGTACAGCACCTTCTGAGCATTTTACAATTTAATTTATAGGGAAACCTCCTTGAGCATTTTTACTAAAAGGCTGGTTTCAAGCCATCTTCAAAGTAAAGTAGGAAGAAAAACTGGATAGTGGACCTGGATTCCAAATTGATTTTCCAAATGGATCCAACCCTTAAACTGTTCTTTATGAAGATACCTACATAATGTCATTTAATATTTACGTGTAATCACCAATTATATTGATATATATTTTGATGATTATGATTATATACATTGACTGAATCCAAACTTCACAGAAAAAAAGCCCTTAATAAAAGGATTTGTTCTGTAAAACTTTGACTCAGTCAACAGGCTGCACTCAAGGACCTAGAAGGCCACATGTGATCTCAAGGCCACAGGTTTCCCACCCTTGGACTAGATAGTTTGGTGTATTGATTTAAAAGAAAGCATGTGTGCTGTAGCCAGGGCAGCTAAGTGGTAAAGTGGATAAAGCCCTGAGACTGGAATAAAGAACACTCATGTTTCTGAGTTCAAATCTGACTTCAAACACTTATTATCTGTGTGACCCTGTTTGCCTCAGTTCCTCATCTGTAAAACTAGCTGAAGGAAATGGCAAACCACTTTGGTACATTTACCAAGAAAACCCTAAATGAGCTCATAAAGAGTCAAACATGAATGAAAGACTAAACAACAAAAAATACTGTAGTCAGGATATTGAATTGAACAATTAACTCATTAGCAATCTTAGAGGGAGCAGTTTCACTAGAATGATGAGAATGTAAGCCATATTGTAAGGGGTCAGAAAGTGAGAGAATGATGAGAAAGTAATGGCAGATAAAGCAGACTATCTTTCCTAGAGGTTTTTGCAAAGAGCAAGATCAAACAAGAGTTGTAGATGGTACAGCAATCAAGAATTATTGCAGGATAGCATAACTGGAAGATTGGATCAGATAGTCCTAAGTACAGTTGTAAGCAGAAAGACTGAGAGAAATGGAGAAAAATACATTGGAAAATGCAAGGCAGAGAGACAGTAATTATCTTTAAGATCTTTTCTAGCTCTAAAATGCTATGATTCCTAATATATAAGAATGGCATGAAATCAGTTCATACAATCCTATTTCCTTAAGGAAAATAGAAGGTCCTTTTCATAACTACAATGGTCGGTGGAATGGGGGGGTGGGGTGGCGGGGAGAGAATTCTTATCCAAACAAGGACAAGAGCATATCACTGAAGACAAATGAAACAATTTCAATGACAAAATTTAAAAGGATTTGCAAGAACAAAATTAATAATGATAGATCAAGAAGAGAAATTGTCCAAGGAGAGTATTTTTTTAAAAAGTATCACTGATAAAATTCTCATATTTAAGATACATAGGGAATTAAAATAAAGATATAATCACAAGAGTCATTACCTAATAGATAAATTGTCAAAGGATAAGAGTAGCTTGCAAAGGAAGGATTGCAAACTATAAATGGCCATATTAAAACATCCTCTGTATCATTACCTGCAAAAGAAATGCAAACCAAGCAACTGAGGTTTCACTTCATACTCTGCAAATTGGCAAAGATGACACACTTGGGAATGGTTATTATTGAAGTGGCCATGGAAAGATAGGTATAATTATACACTATTTGTGGAGCTGTAGATTCATTCAAAAATTCTGGAGATCAATTAGAATTAAGCAAAAAAGATAACAAATTGTCCATATCATTTAACACACTATTCCCAAAACTGGACATATGTACCCCAAAAGAAAGCAAATATAGAAACAAAGACATGATACATACTAAAATATCCAGAACTAAAAATGAAGCAGATGACTTTTAATGGGGAATGGCTTTTTTAAAAATTAGTAAATTAATATAATGAAACATTATTTTATGGAAAGTAATGATGAATATGAATGATTCAGAGAAGCATTAGAATTTCGTATGAAATAATGTAGCCTAAACTGGTCAAATAATCAAACAGATCTATGATCTCATTATTTTGAGTGTTCTTTACAATGATGTAAATCAAAACCTATCCATGCCTTTCTATCCCGTCCTATAACTTCATTCATATTTTCTGGATAAAATTATTGTAGTTCATGTTGATGTCATTTCTGTTGTCCATTTTCCATTTTTAATTTCCAGTTAATTGATTATAAATGCCAGGTTGTTTTAATTGCAAAATGGATTTTTTTCTCATCATTCTTCTTGTTTTTTACTAATTCTTATCTTAAATTTTATGAGTCAATGGTCTGTGCACAAAGAGCCAACTCAGGGATAATTCTCATCAATAATAAATATTTTCAAGTCTGTTAAAATAGAAACTGCTTTGCCCAGTATGATATTATTTGGTAGTTGCTAGGTCCAGCAACTATCCTATCTCAAAGAAAATGTTCATGATATAAAGATTTGAAGCTTCTGCTTGTTCCTCACATCTTTGGACCCCCTCTGTCTTACTCTCCAACTTTAATCTCTTTACTAGCAGCCTTCCCACCCTGGATGGCACATTTTCCAGATTGATGAATTCAATTGGACAATTGGTGAACCTAAAACACAATTTTAAGAGGGGTGAAACCATGTTCAATTCACTCCTAGCACAACTCATTCTCCTAATTTTACCTTCTCAATAGCAGCCTATCCTCTCTCAGGAGCCATCTGCCCTCCTCTTTTCCATTTCTCTTTTTATATGGTGTCTTCTTGCATTAGAATGTAAGCCCCTTTAGGGCAGGGGCATTCTCATTTCTTTGGATGTATATCACTATCAATACATTGCACATTATAAACCCTAAATAAATGTTCTTCTTCCAAAATCCCACTTTCTGAAATCCTCACCCTTCCCCACCATGGCATTAAATTCACCAAGTATCAGAGTAAAGGCTGATTTGATTTGGAGATTTAATAAAGTTCCTTATAGAATTTGCCTGTACTCACTTCATCCTTAGCAAATGCTGTTGGTGCGAAAACTGCAATTATTTTCATGGTAGTCTTTTAGCAAATACTTATTATTAATACTACAATGTGTAATGACCACAATCCCACCAAATATCCCATGAAATAATATTTTCTGTTGCCTTCAATCAAATAATAAAACCCACTCTATGAACTCCCTTGTTTGCCTCGCCAAAGAGTAATTACAAGTCACCCTTCCAATTGTCTTCAACTTCCTTCTTTCTTCTGGTTTCATTTAGTGCAAGATTACCAAAACTTATTCTGTTCCTTCAATAATATGACCACTCACTGGCCACCGGACAAGCATCTCATATTTAGAATACCAGTGGCCAAATTAAAATTTTGTCATGATTAAAAAAAAAGGGAAACTGAGGCACAAAGTTCTGTGCATGATCAAATTATTAGTATGTCTAGTAAACACTAATAAATTGGATGCAAGGCTCCTCAGTAGTCCAGGATGAAACTGACAGAGTGGCTCTTTAATACAATTCACACAATACCTATACAGACATATTTCACTCCTTATTGGTTGGTGCTGCTTACATCAGTTCCTAACCAGGTAGACCAACACCCTATGACTCACTTTCCCTGGAAAGTCTCATGGGAAGCAAAAATCTTATCACCAGATTGACTCCTCTCCCTCTATGGTCAGTAAAAGCTCACAGATTAGAATTGTTGTAGGTGGACTTTATTTAACCCATAGGAATAGGGAAGTTAAATGCTTACAAATTTTACTAATAGGGCCTATAAATCAAGTCTGAATTTGATTCACAAATATTGATCCTGATTAGATATATTGAGTAGATACAATTTTCAATCAATAATTAATCATGGAATATCAATTTTCAAATTTCACAATAAGCAACTGAAGTTAACAGGCTTAAGGGAGTTCACACTCACATAATGAAGAGACCAACCAATACATAGTGGGTTGATCATTAATACATAATAAATAGACTAAGCCTTAAAACAATACAAAACAAAATGGGTATCAATTTTCAATTTTATAATTTGTTGATGGTCCAAAAAATGGTATAATTCATAATATCTTCTGCCCTCTTTCCCATCATTCTTCCATCATCACTACAGAATCAGTACCACACAGGATTGAGGATAATTTTTTTCTTTGTATCATAGCTCACTATGGCAAAAAAAAATCATCACCAAATGGCCAGCCTACTAGTGATGGGCCCCTGGTAGTTAGCTAAGTTAGTGCTCAGTAAACAGACTTAGTCTGTTTTGAGGACCATCCATTCGAGCATGGGGTAACCAGACAAAACGTACTCTACTAGCACAGACTTAAAAAAAAAAAACTCTCAGTTGTAAGCCACAATGAAACACTGAAGTTGGATTTGTGAAGGGTGAAATAAGTGAAACCATAAAAACAATATATATAATGATTTTTTTTAATTGTAACAGAAAAGACCACTAAAAAGAAGCTGAATTGCAAGTAATTGAAAAGCCCCTGATGGTTGAGGAGAAGGGAAACTAACCTTGCTCCTCACCTCCAAATGGCAGAGGACCTCTAGGGAAGAATGCTATATAAATTGTTAGCTATTCATTGTCAGATGAGGGCTTTCTTTTTCTTTGTTAAGAGAGGGTATTCAATCTAGAGGGGATAGAGGGTTTATTTTGTTTTCCAAAAATGGCTGTGATAAAAAGACAAAGTATATTAATAAAATGTCTATTTTCTTATTTGCTTTATAAATATTCTTGCTGTCTTCAGTTCTGTTTCTCCTATAAATTCTTTCATCAGCTTTTAATCCCTCAATTTCCCCCACATCCCACACTACCCCCCAAAACACCAAAATAAACTAGAGCTTGAAGCTAATTGATTAGGCTGCTTAAAATGAACGACCTATAAGCCCTGTCCATTGAATCAAATTGGGACAGTAGGAACTATCAAATATTATTCCACACTGCACCGTTTTGGCAATCCACCCGAGTGTCACATCAGCAATGATCCAAATTAGGCAAAGCAAATCAATAAATGGCAGGGAACTCTGATTTTTAAAGATATATTAACTACTTAAAATCTATTAAGAAGAAGCTTAATCAGTCCTAGTATCAAATCCAAGTGGGCATGAGCACAAACACACATATGCAAGCATAGCTACTCAGGAAGAAGCATAGGTACTCATGAATGAAGGCATTCATTTTTGTATTATTCATTCATTCACTTCACTACCAGCATATTAACACGGAGGCAGGGGTTGGGGGATGAGGAAGAGAAGAGAAGGAATAGTCAAACTTTAGCAATGTTATTTAAAGAGTTGAGGATCTACAGAGTGTTCAGTTGTTTGTTTCTATTATGTTTGTGATGGACTCTTCCTTCCCCTTCTCTCAATAAATCTCATTTCACTAGATGATTTTATACAAACAATTCCATTAAGGATATGGCAAAGCTAACCTTATGTGTAACCTCATTTCTATTCCTTCCTCCCTTTTTGAGGATTTCTTCCATTTCTATTCTCTCCTGCATCTTCATTTCCTCACTTTCTATTAGATTCCTCCTCTCAACCTACTACAAACTTGTTCAAACTTCCCTATAGAAGAAAAAAAATCTTCCTTTTACTGTTACAATGCCCTCAAGCTATCATCCTATTTCTCTCCTCCCTTCTACTACCAAACTCCAAAATCAGCATTCGATACTACTTCCTTACCATTCACTAACTCTTCAAACCTTTGCATTAGCTTTGATTCTACCACTCTAAGGGACCAGCTTTCTCCAAAATCATTAATACTTCCATATTGGCAATACAATAAACCTTTGTTTTTTCTGTTCCATTTTCTTTAATCTGCCTGTGACATCTGACAGAGGACTACCCCTTTCTTCTAGGTACCAAATCAAATTTTATTTACCATAACCCTGCACTCTAATGGTTCTCTTCATACCTCTCTGAGCACTCTTTATCTCTTTATCTCTTTTGAGAGGATTTCACTCTTCTTCATCCTTATGCATTAATGTTCTCCGAGGTCCTAAACTAGAGTCTAATATCTTCTGTATGCTGTTCATATGATTTCATTCACTCATGATTTTATTTATTTATGATCTCTACATAGGTAACTTTCAAATCTATACTTCAACATTCAACATGTCTCATACATCCACCTGAATCTTTCCCTAGCTCCTCTGTCTAAAATTGAACTCTAGCTAAATCTATGATCCCATGATGTTCTCCCAGTTGTAAATGTTTTTATTTCTCTTAATAGAATCACTATTGTCATCAACCTAACTGTAGAGTAAGTCTTGACACTTCATTAACATCCCATATTCAATCAGTTGCCAATCTTTGTTGTTACTACCTATATAGTATGTGAGGCAGCAGGGTACATTGGAAATAAGTGATGTATTTCAAGTCAAAGGACCTAGTTTCAATTCTGGATCTGCCAGCTACTACCTGTGTAGTTGCTTAACATTTCTGTATCTCAGTTTTATTTGTAGGCCTAGAGGGTTGGACTAGATAGCCTCTAAATTCTTTTCTACCTCTAAACCTTCAATCTTGCATCTAGCTGTCCCACTTAGGTGCTATCTCCTGACACTGGATCTTGGGGGAGGGGAGGAAACACTGTATTATTTATTAATATTGTTTGAACTTAGCATTATGTGGCCAGAAATTGTCTAACCCAAAGGTTATCGTTGAGGTCAGGCTATCTTCAGAGACACTACAGGGGAGTCAAATGACTTCAAGGAATGCTTAATCATATGCAAATCTTCTTTTGCATGGAAATATGTTTTGTATGACTGCACATGTATTGCCTATATCAAATTATTTGCCTTCTCAATGAGGGGGGGAGAGAGAAAGGGAGAAAATTTGAAAATCAATTTTTTTAAATGAATATTAAAAATTGTTTTTACATTTAATTGGAAAGAATAAAATATTAAATCAAGTCTTGTTTTAGGTGCAGCCAGGTTTTGGGTCCTCCCAACAGATTTTGCCTTCACCCAAATTTTATTGAATGTTTACACTTACCTGCTGATACACATCTCAAGCAACCTTTTCTCAACCTTCCCTAGGAAATGCCCTTTTCTGGCAACTGCCCAACTGTTACCCACCAGCCAACCAGCTGCTTGTCCTTATGCCCTTGCTTGAACTCTATAAAATGTGAAACTTACAGAGACTCAGGAGGAAGTCACATCTTTTTCTGGCTTCCTCCTCAACCAAACCAACTTAATAAAATTATTTCTAAAATTCTTTTTCAATTTTAGGGGCTTATTCTCAACTGACAATTTCATGGTCCTCTCTAATTTGGTTGCAATCTGCCTGTCCAGTGTCATAGATTAAGAATAGTCCAATGTTCTTATTTTATTGATAAAGAAACTGATGTCCATAGAAGCTGTGACTTCTCCAAAGTTGGAGGAAGAAGAGAAGAACATGGGGAAGGAGGAGGATAAAAAAAAGAGGAATTCATAGTGGGCACATTTATATAGTGCATATTATGTGCCAGGCACTTTGCTAAACACCTTATAAATATTATCTCATTTGATCCTCACAACAAGCCCACAATGTAGATGATATCATTTCCCATTTGAAATGAGGAAACTGAGGTAAACATAGGTTAAGTTATTTGACCAGGGTCACATAGTTAGTAAGTGTCTGTGGCTGCATTTGAACCCAGGCCTTCCTGATGCCAGGCCTAGTGCTCTATTTACTGTGTCATCTTGTTATTTAGCAGTAAATAGCATAATCGGGATTTGAACGCAGAACCTCTGACTCCAAATCCAGTGATTTTTTTTTCCCATGATACTATAGTCCTTCTTTACATAGTCTACATTCTGGCCAAATTAGCCTGCTGTCATTCTTGTCTTGGACAGCTGAGTGGTGTAGTAGATGGAGTGCTGAGCCTAGAGTCAGGAAGACTCATTTTGAGTTCAAATCTGGCCTTAGGCACATACTACTTCTGTGATCCTGGGCAAATCACTCAACCTTGTTTGCCTTAATTTCTTCATCTATAAAATGAGCTGAAGAAAGAAATGGCAAAGCACTCCAGTGTCTTTTCCAAGAAAACCCCAAATAACATGACTCAACAACAACAACAACATTCTTGTCTTGCCCTCACCTCTCCCGTCCATCTCCACCTGCTTTCCTTCAAGGCTCAATGAAGATTTCACTTCCTTCATGAAGTCTTCCCTGACTGCTTCACCACCCTGCAGGTCTTAGTGACCTTTTCCTCTTCAAGTTTCTCAAAGGACCTTTCTAAACCTTTCCTTTTATTTAGCTTACTCTCCTTTGATTCATAGTTATTTGTGTACTTAACCAGTCTTCTGCTGTATTTATCTTTGTGTTTCCAATTACTTGTACATAGTTGATCCCAAACAAATATTTTAATTTAATTGAAATTTTATCCAAGTTTCTCCCTCTTGTTTGACTTTTTGATCACTTCGTTTTTTGTTATGATCTGCCGGGTATAGATCCATCTTCATGGATTGTTTTTATATTGCTCTTGAAGTGGCACAGAAGTACCAAGTTACCAACGTCTTTAGTTTCCTTTCTGGAACTCTTCAATCATTTTTTCTATTTCCTGGAAACTCAGTAATTTGGCTATTTTAAAAAATAAATATCCTTTACACACCAATAAATGTTTATTAACTATATATGCAAAACACAGCTCTTTTAAAATTTTGCCTTCATAAAATAGATATTAGTTCAATAAGCTGTTTGAACTACATAAAATGCATAATGGTTAATTAATGTAACATTGTTCTCAGTACAGCATAATTGTGCATACATCAAGTATCAAGTTCTGGAGTATCACAAAGCTATCTAAAAAAATATGTTTTATATCATCTGACACAAACTTATTGTGTCTACTATGTTCAATGCAATATTCTAGATACAAAGATTAGACCAAAAAATTAGACCCTATCTTCAAGGAGGTTATATTCTTAAGGAGTTGGGTGGGGGAGGTGTGTACAAGTAAATAAGCAAAATAAAGTTTGAGGACAGAGAGAAGTAGTGGCTGAATTAAGCTTTAAAGGGAGCTAAGGGAGTCTAAGTGACAAAAGCAAAGAGGGAGTCTGATCAAAGGTAGAAGATGGAAAACCAAGTTCAGATAACAGCAGAAAAGGCAATCTGATTGGAACAAAAAGTGAGTGAGGGAAATTTCTACTGCTCTCTCAAATTATACATTCATGTCACAAGACCACCGGATTTATCTTAATGTCACCTGCACTGAACCTTATAAATAACAGAATTCTCACAGAAGTGACTTCAGTTTTACAAAGTTATTACTTGCCTAATGTATTTATAGAATTGTGCTAAAAACTGGGAAAGATATAAAGTTTAGATAAGGAATAATAATAATAGCTAACATTTAATAACACTTAAGATTTCAAAAGTACATAACAAATATTAACTCATTTTATCTTCGCAACAATCTCTCTCCCACATCCAATCAGCTACTGATTTCTGTTGATACTATATCTAAGATTTTTTAGGTACTATTATTATTCCCATTTTGCAGGTGAGAAAACTGAGGCAGGTCAAGGCTATGTGACTTGCCCAGGTTCACAAAGCTAGTGTTTGAGGCAGATTTGAACTCCAGCACTCCTCACTTCAACACTCTTTGCACTGTGCCACCTGCCCCTTAGTCCCTGTCCACTCAGAGCTTATAGTCTAGTGAAGGGATCTAACACACAAAATTTACTATTTTTTAGCATCTGACTTGTAATTTCATTGGTATAAGAAATTCTCAGTGATAAAATTCCCTCTGTCAATGCAGACTGGCATGGTTCTGCAACTTCCAGCCCTTGAGAGTTGCGTGGGGCACTTAGAGGTTAAGTGATTCACCCAAATTATTAGAGCAATTATGTGTCAGAAGCAAAATTTAAATCCAGGGTTTTTTGACTCGAGGCCAGCTCTCTATCCATTCTGCTATATGAAACATGCAAATAACAGTACTACAAAAATTATACATAAGTACATAAGAGAAGTGTAAAAAGTGTTATGTGATGTCTAAGTGGGGAAAAGGTTATTACTGACTGGGTGAATCAAGAAGATCTTCAAAAAAAAGAGATGGAATTAGAGTTGGACTTTAAAAAACATGTTGGAGGCAGCTAGGTGGCACAGTGGAGTCTGGCCTTAGAGTCAGGAGGACCTAAGTTCAAATCTGACCTCAGACACATAACACTTAGTAGCTGTGTGACCCTGGGCAAGTCACTTAACCCCATTGCCTCATCAAAAAAAAAAAACACCAAAAAAAAGACATATTGGGGGAAAAGATGGGTAGGAGGTTTAATAATAGTAATGCCCCCAAAAAGGCCATCAAAAAAGTTTTTAATTCAAAGAAGAGAATAGAAAGAAGTTTGGGAGGAAACACAAACAGAATGTTTTGAAAGTAATGTGAAATTTATTATAAATTGTTTTTAAAAATCAGAAGCACAAAATAGAGATTCATGGCTTCATATACTGTCCTCTTTTGAATTCTCCTATGTATATCAAAATTATTTCTCTTTTAGTGTTTAAGTTCAAAATTTTAAAAAATTAAGGACATGTAGGAATTCAATAAGTGATACAAGGAGAGGGCTTCCAAATTTCAAAATATTAAAGAACATTAGAGGGACAGGAAGTGATACAGTTTGAATGAAGAGTAAAGTTTGTTTTCTGAACTCAAGCTTAAGACTTTATATTATCTTAACTAAATTTTATTAAGGTATGAACCACAATTCTAGACTCAAGAGGGTTATGTGATTGTTTTTGATACTATCTTTGCCATATATGATGTCAGATATCCCTTCCAATTTTGTTATAGACAGATAGAGTTTGAAATATTCATGAAACATTTTTATAGAGATGCCCTGTTAGCAGATGAAGATAAAGGAGTTTGGAGAACACATCATGGCTAAAGTCATTGAAACTCATGGGAGTCAATGGAAGAGCCTGTAGAGAAAACTGGAGTGCCAAGAAAAAGACTTAAGAAATATTCATATTAAGCAGTTGAAAACGTAGCAAGAAGACAACAAAGATGACTGAGAGGAGAGGTTAGAGGGGTGAGAGGAGAATCAGGAGAACACAATGCCTCTAGAGTCAAGGGAGAAAAGATTATGCAGAAGAAAAGGATGGACAGTGGAATGAAATATTGTAGAGAAAACCAAGGGCATGAATATTAAAAGGGGATATTGTGTTATGTACTTACTGTATGCTAGGCACAAAAACTACAAGGACAAAATGAAAATATAAGCTAGCCCAACTACTTCAAGGAGCTTACCTTGAACCTAAAAGGAAGAAGCCTAGTAGTAAAGTCTAGTAGAGGCTATCTTTGTAACAGGGGATTGAAAATTAAAATGTTAAGCCCAAATAAATATGGTCTAGCAGAGTTTATAATAAAAGTAGGAAGATTCCTGAAAAGCAATGAGGAGCCAGCTAACATCATGCCCTGAAAATTTATAGTCCATGAAATTATCTCAATGATAGGCAGCGTTCTGGGTGTAGGAGCAGAGAAAATGAATGAGGGTTCTTATTCAGGGTTGAAAAATTAGCAGGTCAAGAATTATGGAAGTAGAACAATTATTCCCTTTTGTATCTAATCCCATTTTATTCAGAAAAACCAGAGGAATATGAGATATTTGCAGAAAAGAAATAAATTCCACCTTAAAATATAAGTTTGTTTCAGAAAATGCTTCAAGTTGAGCAATATGTTAATATTAAATTTTTAGGCTGAAAGTTCAGCATCTAAAGTAATGGAAATATATAAGATCATGGTAAGATATAGATAAGTTGCCAAAGGAAATTAACAGATAGTTCTCAGAATTGGAGATCATTGACAATCAAATGAAGGAATGCTTACAATCACTAAAAAGAAGGAAAGAACAAGCATTTAATTGTCTACTATATGCCAGGCACTGTGCTAAGCACTTCACAAATATTATCTCATTTGAGCCTCACGATAACCCTGGGAGGCAGGTACTGTTATTATCCCCATTTTACAGTTGAGGAAACTAAAGTAGAAAGAGGTTAAGAATTTGCCCAAGTTCACACAGCTATCAAGTATCTGAGTTCAGTTTAGACCACAAATTTTCCTCATTCCAGGCCCAGTGCTCTATCTATTGTACAACCTACCTACCTTCAATAAGAGAAATGCAAATCAAAAAAAGAAAGAGAGAGAGAGAGAGAGAGAGAGAGAGAGAGAGAGAGAGAGAGAGAGAGAAAGAAAGAAGAAAGAAAGAAAGAAAGAAAGAAAGAAAGAAAGAAAGAAAGAAAGAAAGAAAGAAAGAAAGAAAGAAAGAAAGAAAGAAAGAAAGAAAGAAAGAAAGAAAGAAAACCCAATGTTCCCTTCTATATCCAATAAATTGGCAAAAACAGCAAAAGGTAGGGATAGTCAGTGTTGGAGAGGTTATGGAAAGAGAAGTTCACTGATATATGTGGAGCTAGTAGTTGGTACAACCATTCTGAAAACAATTTGTAATTATGCAGTGACTAAAATGCCCATTCCCTTTGACCTAGAGATTCCATTACTAGGCATAATATCTTGAGGAAATTATTGACAAAAATAAAGAATCTATACATACCACAATATTTATATCAGCACTTTCTATGGTAAAGCAAAAAATTAGAAACAAAGTAGAGAGGCTATCAACTGGTGAATAGCTAAACAAAAGGTGGTAGATGAACGTTACAATGAACATGATGAATGCAAAGAAACGTAGAAAGACATGTACTGGTGCAAAGAAAAGTAAGCAGAACCAGGAAAACAATATACAAAATTACTACAATAATGTACATTAAAAGAACAAAATTACAATGAACTTTAAATATTGTTAAATTATGTAAAGACCAAATTTGGACCAAAGAAGAGATACTATGATACAGCTCCTCCCCTTGCAACTTTGTAGAAGTAAAGTTTCAAGTGTTTGGAACATCTCACATAATGTCATTTTTTTTTCAATGTGTTCGTTTGTTTTGCTGATTTTTTTCTCTTACTCTTTTCATAATTTTTTTTTGTTATAAGGGATGGCTCTCAGGGAGGAGTAGTGGGGAAATCATGGAAGAAAAAGTAGATGATGAAAACTTAAAAGATAAAAACAAAAATCTATTTTAAAAAAAAGTTCAGGACTTAAACTTCCCCCAAAAAAAAAAATCAACAAAGACATTATGTCATCATAATTCATTTCATTACTAAAAATAGTGAAGTCTAAGAAAATTTCAGTCCTTAGTATCTGAATTTACTTGTCAGAATTTATTGAATAACATGCTGGTTCCACGTACTAATGTTCTGGGTTTTTTTATTCTGAACTTAAGAAATAAAACAAACATTTCCATAACATAGCGGAATGGGGGAGAAAAAGATGATTGTACATGAAACTGTAAATCTATTATGTACAACTTGCTATTCCTTTTAAATATATGCTAATGTTTTTATGCAGTGGAATTCTGCATATCTCAAATCTAAATGCCAATCTACTTCAAAAAAATCAAATTATTTTGGAGGTATCTTTTTAAATATTTTAATTCAGCAAATGTGTTAAACACCTGCAATGTGCTAGGTATCAGGGCAAATACAAATATAAATAAGACATGGTCTCTGCCCTCGAGGACCAAGGACATATAATTAAGTAAGGGTAAAAAGACTTCAATATTACAACCATTATGGGCCTATTTCCTGTACTGCTCTCAGAAAAGTTACCTTATTCAGCCTTGGATTATAGTTATTTGTGTTTATTGTGTCTAGACTAGAAGTTCGTAAAAGGGCAGAGACCATGGGTTTTCTCCTCTGTATCCCCCAAGCAATTAAGACAATGGACAAGACAAAGCCTTGCCCATTTGGCAAATATTGCAGTCAGTAAATAATTGTTCACAGGTTAATAGCTTTAGAGCCAGAATGGTGCCCTTAGAGGGCATCATTTAGAGATAAGAAAACTGCATTATTGAGAGGTGAAATAACTTGCCCAAGGTCAAATGGGTAGTAAGCAGCAGAGTAGGGCTCTAGACCCGTGCCCTTGGATTGCCAAGCCAGTCTTCTCTCTTCTGCCCCATGATGAATTCTTGTGAGAAAACAGATAATGGAATGAATGAAGGAACAATAATACAAACAGCACGATTCCAATGAATAATAATGCCACCTTACATTTGCATAGTGCTTTATTAAGTTTCAAAGTACTTCCATTGGTAAAATTGCTGATACAATTGCTGCGGATATCTAGAAGTTTTGAGGTCCATATCGATGGATTACAAATCTTTCACAATCTTTTCATTATGAGAGAGAGTAGTTAGGCAAAACCTTTGCTCTCATGGTGAATCCAAGAAGCAATAATCACTATCTAGGTCTTCAAAATTTTTAATAACATTTGAACAAACAATTGAAATGTAAGACCTAATTAAAAAGGCTACCACTACTTGCCATTTTATATATTAATTGGAGACATGTATAAGAACTACAGAAATTAATGATTCTTGTCAAATGTGGAATGAAATTAATGTTTGTGGACTCCAATTAAATGTTGGCCTTGAAAATGGATGTGTTTTGCCGCCAATTAAAATAGTGAATATTTCAACTAAAACCAGAAGATCACAAAATGCCTAAGGAATCTATTGAATGTAGCTAGGCAGTGAAGTGGATAGAGTACCAAGCCTGGAGCCAGGAAGAAGACCTGAACGCAAATTCAGCCTCAGACACTTATTAACTATGTGACCATGGGCAAGTCACTTAACCTTGTTGGCCTCAGTTTTCTCATCTGTAAGATGAGCTGAAGGAAATGTCAAATCATGCCAAAATTTTTGTAAGGAAAATCCTAAGTGAAATCATGAAGGTCTGATGCAACTGAAACAATTGGACAAAAAGGAATTGGTTAATAATAATAATAACAATAGCTACATTTATATAATGCTTACTACATGCCAGGCACCATGCTAAGTGCTTTATAATTATTGTCTCATCTGATCCTTATGATAACCCAGAATGGCAGGTACTATTATTATTCTGATTTTATAGATGAGAAAACTGAGGCAGATAATGATTAAGTGACTTGCCCAAAGTCACACAACTAGTACATGTCTGAGACTGTATTTATTTTTTTTATTTTTTTTAGGCAATTGGGGTTAAGTGACTTGCCCAGGGTCACACAGCTAGTAAGTGTCAAGTGTTTGGTCCAAGGTCAGATTTGAACTCATGTCCTCCTGACTCCAGGGCAGGGGCTCTATCCGCTGTGCCACTTACATGCCCCTGAGACTGTATTTAAACTCAGGTCTTCCTGATTCTATGTCTGGAGCTCCACCTGCTGAACCATCTAGCTGTTATAAGGAGGAAATCTATGTATATATGACACAATCAGGCACAACCTCATGTTTTCATGATCCATCAATATGGTTTCATGAGCATTACGAAACAAGAAAATATCTATGAGGGAAGAAAAAGAGAAAATATGTGTATGTGTTGTCATTACAATGACCATTATCACCCCTCCATTAAAGTCCTTCTCATTTGCCTCATCTTGCTGATCAGAGGTGTTCAAAGGCTGTTCCAGAAGAGTACAGGCTCTGGAAGAACCTACCAAACTGGGAAGACTTCAATTACAAGCAGAACCATAACTAGCATGGGGCAACTAGATCTCTTTCCTAGGGCACCACAGCATAGAGATTGTTAACAACATTACACTCTTCTAGAAACCAGAAAACAACTACTTAGTATGTAGGGTGCAAGAATTTTTAAATTTTTGATCCAGATCTCTGATTCGTAAATGCAGGACCTCCCTCGCATGGCAACTCCTCCACTAATAACTCTAGAATACAACTGATCTTTGCTTTCATTCTCTTCTTAATTCTCTAAGGTCTAGGGGCAGCTAGATGGCACAGTGGAGAGAGCACTAGTCCTGGATTCAGGAAGACTTGAGTTCAAACCTGGCCTCAGACAGTTGACACTTACTAGCTATGTGACCCTGGGCAAGTCACTTTGCCTCACCAAGAAAAAAAAATCTCTAAGGTCTGTCTTCTGACTACAACATTAAACCAAAACTACTCTCTCCAGTTATTAACGATCTCTTAATTGACAGATCTAATGACCTTTTCTCAAACTTCATTTTTTTGCAACCTCTTTGCAGCCTTAATGTTGTCAATCCCTCTCTTCTTGATGCTCTCTTTTCTCTAGGTTTTCAAGCACTGTTCTTCTCTGGTTCTTCTATCTAACTGACCACTCATTATCAGCTTTGATTTCGAGATCCTCATCCAGGTCGTTGTCACTAACCATGGATATCCCATAGGGCTCTCTGTCCTAGGCCCCTTTCTCTTCCTCTTTATACTGTTTTACTTGGTGATCTCATCAGTTGCCACAGATTCAATTATCATCTCTATGCTAATGATTCTCAAATCTACTTATCTGCTAACCTCCTGTCTCACATTTCCAAATACCTATTAGACATTTCAAACTAGGCCTCTTAAATTCAATATGTTCAAAATTGAACTCACTGTCTTTCCCCAAACACTGTCCCCACCCTTTCCAAACTTTCTTATTGTTATGGGGGAGTACCACAATCCTGCTGGTCACCCAGGCTCAGAATTTAAATGTCATCTTTGACTCCTCACTCTCTCCCTCCTCGTTATCCAATTTGTTGTAAGACCTGTCAATTTTACCTTTGTTACATCTCTCACACATGGCTCCTTCTCTCGTTTCACACTGCCACCACCCTTGTCACTTGATTCCTAACTATGGCTAGCTGGTTTGCTAACCACAGTTCTCTCCCCACTTTAATCCAACCTCCTCTCAGACACCAAAGTGATCTTCCTAAAGCACAATTCTGACCATGTTATCCCTAATCCATAAACTTAGTGATTCTCTGTCACCTTCTGGATCAAACGTGAAATCTTCAAAACCCTTTATAACCTTGCCCATCCTACCTTTCCAGTCTTCTTTTAGCTTACACTTCACCACATGCTCTGTAATCCAGTGATACTGTTCTTGATGTCCTGAAACAAGATACTCATCTCTCAACCTCAGGTATTTCCATTGGCTGAGTCCCATGCCTGGAATGCTCTCTGGACTCGTTTTCACCTACTAGCTTCCTTACCTTCCTTCAAGGCCCAGCTAAACTCACGTTCTGCAGTAAGTCTTTTCCCATCCCACTTTATTCTAATATCTTCTCTCTCTTGGTTATTTCCTATTTATCCTATACATAGATTGCTTGTATACATAGTTGTTTGGATATCAGTTCCCCCATTAGACTGCAAGCTCCTTGAGACAAGGGTCTATCTTTTACCTTTCTTTGTATTCTGGGTGCTTAGCACAGTGTCTAGCACACAGTAAGGCATTTAATAATATACTGACTGAATGACCCCAGGAAAGTCACATAACCTCTCAGTGCTCTAGGCAACTCCAAGACTACAAATTGCAGATAAGGTACCAACCTGCATTGGTAGAGGGAATTTTCTCAACCAGAAGTTTCCTATACTAATTAAATCACAGGTCCAGTTCCTGTCTCTATACTGAAGAAGCTAGAAATGTGACTACTGAGGTAGAACAGGGCTGAAATCTGCATCCTATAGATAAAATCATTAATGCTTGGAGCATTGAACTAAGGATTCTTATTGCAGATCTTCACAGGCATAATATAAAAGCAAATAAAGGTAATCTGAAAGTGGAAAGCACTAGTAACCAGAGGGACCAGGTAAGGACACCCACAGAACTGGGATTTGAGCTGAGTTCTAAAGTAAGTCGTGGAAACTAAGACAGTATGGGTTTGACTAGATTGCTTCTGAGATCTTTTGCAGCTCCGACATTCTCTGAATACAATGTGTAAGTGTTTCATTGAGGGAAGAAGGAAGGTTAGGAACTAAGGGGACAGATTATCTCATACAAAATCTCAAGGAGGGTGTCAATGATAGGATACTATATTAGGAACTTGGTATAAAAGCATGCATAAATAAAGTTTTTAAAAAGAAAAAAGAACAATGGGGGAAATGAATGGGTTTTATTCTTCCCTTAGGCTGAATCAGTTAAAGCCTTATCTTATATGACACCAAAACATCTGTCAATTTCTGTCAATTCAGAAGAAAAAAACTTGTCAAATCAGACATTTGGCATCATGGAGAAAAAAAAAAGTAATAAATTGTATTTTTCCCCTTTCAATTGAATGTTTTGGTATCAGTGAGTGTTGATGGTTTTAATTCAATCAACAAAGATTAAAGTCTAATTTGTAACAAGACAAGGCAGCTAGATGATGTGTTAAGCCTGGAGTTAGTAGGACAAGAGTTCAAATCCAGCCTCACATACTTACTAGCTGTGTGACCTGGGCAAGTCACTTACCCTGCTTGCCTCAGTTTCCTCATCTGTAAAATGAGCTGGAGAAGAAAATGGCAAACCACTCCAGTATCTTTGCCAAGAAAACTCTAAATGGGGTCATAAAGAATTGGACACAACTGAAAAAAACTGGACAACAATAAATGTAACAAAGCATTATGCTAGATCATTACATCAGCCCAATAGAAAAACATCTGGAAATAAATGTTTTATGGAGAGAGAATTAGGAATGTCACTTTTAAGTTCCAGAATGCTGAAAGACAGCTTAAGCAATCTTTTAGTGGAACCTTGTTGATTCATGTCTGGTGAATATGGAGCCATTGCCCTCATCTGTTTCAGCCCTCCCTCTTCTCTACCCATCTTCTCACACTCTATATCATAGCCCTGCTAACCCTTCTACCTCAGAGGCCATTCCTGGAGATTAACTCTTTCATCTCTAGACCTTTTACACTGAGACCCCGCTGTCCAAATAGGTGACCGCCTCTCCCTGACCACTATTTCATGAAAGCCCAAGCTTTACTTCATTTCACTCCTTACTCTCTTCTATACCCTAACAGCTTCTGTGCCTTAATGGTGCATCTTATGCTCCTTACCCTCTCTACTTCTGGGACTATGAATCTCGATTAAATTGACTGTGCCATTGTTCCCAAATGGAATATTTCAATCTACTCCCCAATGACCCCACTCAGCATGCTTACAATTTTCTAGTCTAAAATACCCTTATTTAACCACTATTCCCCTACATTTGTTGTATCTTCTTTAGAGTACAAGCTCCATGAAGATAAGAACTGTCTTTGCTTTTGTATTTGTATTCTTATCTCTTAATACAGGTCTAGGAAGTGCTAAATATATGTTTTTTTTATTTTCATTCAATTATTCATTTTCACAGTTCTTTTCACAGGATTGGTTATACCATCTCCCTCTCATGCTCCCAGTAACTAGTTCCATATTCTCCAAGCTAATGTGATATTTCCATTTAGCTCTCCTACTTCTCCACTGTCCTTCATATATCCGACCAGATGAAAGAATGCTCCAAATCACAAATATTAAGAGGAATGCAAATTAAAATTCTTAAGTTTTACCTCACACACACACATCAGATTGATAACAATGATAAATGTTGAGAATGGTAAAATTTTAGGAGGGTATACATTATCTAGGCACACTAATACATTGTTGGTAGAGCTATAAATTAATCCAACAATTCTGGGAAAGAATTTAGAATTCTTCCAGAAATAAAAGTCAATAAACCATATATACCCCTTGACCCAACAACAGCATTTATAGATATATACCCCTAAGGAAATCAAAGACAGAAGGGAAACATAAATAAGCATATACACATAAATGTATTTATTATAATTTTATATTACATTATAATTATAGTTGTATTATAATATTTGTAATTGCATATTTTGTAATAGCAAAGAACTGGAAGCTAAGTTAAATATCCATTAATTGAGAAATATCTGGACAATATTTGGCATGTCAATCAATCAAAAAATGTTTATGAAGAAACTTTCAACATGCCAGGCACTGGGGATATAAGTATAGAGAATGAAACAGTCCCTACTCAAAGTGAGAGTTTACATTCTAATACAAATTTGGAGAAAGGGAATGGATCATGATTGATATAGTTGAATGGATCTGTGATCGATATAGGATAAGGAAATTCTTTTCTATGAAGTCAAGTTTGTGTCTTCTCTGGAATGTATATTCTGAGAAAGTTTCCTAGAGAATTGAGAGGTTAGGTTATTATTGAGAATCACTTGAATCCAGTTCTTCCTGGCTTCAAGACCAACTCTCTATCTTCTACATTTCTGTTGACTCACAGGAGCATAATAGAATATTATTGTGACATAAGAAATTATGAATATGAAAAATTCATAGAAACATGGAAGACTTGTATGAACCAAAGCAGAGAAAAGTAAGCAAGAACCAGAAGAGCAACATACATAATGATCATAATGCTATCAAGGAAGGTAACATTGAAAAACATACAAATTCATCAATGTACTAGTCAGGACTTTAGAGGACTGACAATAAAAACATGTGTCCCTTCCCTCCACAGAAAGGCGTGGGTTGTAGGCATAGAATAACAGAACTATTTTTTGGCAGAAATGACCAAAGAGTTGGTTTGTTTTGCTCAACTGTACTTGGTTTCAAAGGAAGGTTGGGGGGAAGGAAAGGCAGTTGCTGGTAAGCTACTTTAATGTTATTTTTTACAAGTATCAATAAAGCATTTCTTTTCAAAACAAAAATATTCTTAACAAAAACTGGAATTTGTATTGCACTTTAAATTTTGCAAAATGTTTTATGTACATTGGGGTAGTGTCGTGGCACAATAGATAAAGCACCAGGCCTGGAGTCAGGAAGATTTATCTTCCCAAGTTCAAATTCAACATCCGACATTTAGTAGCTTGTGTGAGCCTGGGTAAGTCACTTAACCCTGCTTGCCTCAGTTTCCTCACCTGTAAAAATGAGCCAGAAAAGGAAATGACAAACCATTCCTGTATCTTTGCTAAGAAAATCCCAAATGAGGTCACAAAGAGTCAGACAAGACTAAAAAAACTACTGAAATTATGTGCCTTACCTCAATTAAATAAGTACTATAGGCATTGCTAGCCCCATTTTACAGAGGAAGAAAGTAAGGCTCAGAGAGGTTAGGTGACTTACCTATGAACACACAACCAGTAAGTCTTGTAGATTTAAATTTGTACAGCACTGAATGAGGTATAGCTTCCAGGAACGTGGAAATGATAGTTCCATTAGACTGCACCTTCCTCAGACCTCCGGCATATTGTGCTCAATTCTATGAACTGTGCCACAATTTATGAAGGACATGGATGAGCTAGACTTCATCCAGAGTGGGATGATAAAGGGCTTTGAATTACATTATAGAGGAACATTTAAGTCAGAAGTCAAGAAAAAACTTCCTAACAATGGGAGCTGTCCCAAGCTGTCCCAAAGCCGGAGTGGAAGACCTAGAGAACTGATTGGTCCCTCCTCCTTCCAGATCTTCAAGAGGACACAAATAGCCCACTTGCTAGGTATTTTTCGCTGGGGAGTGAAGCAATTGGGTTAAATGACTTGCTCAAGGTCACACAGCTAGTAAATGTCAAGTATCGGAAGACATATTTGAACTCAGGTCCTCCTGACTCCAGGGCCAGTGCTCTATCAACTGCGTCACATAGCTACCCCATTGCCAGGCATTTTATAGTGGGGATTGCTTTTAGGTCTAGTTTGGAGAAGATAGCTCTCCTTCACATCTCAAATTCTGTGAACCCAGAGAGCTTTCTGTCCTCCATATTGCCTCATTTTCATGTCAGTCAATAAACTTTTATTAAGCACCTACCAAGTGCCAAGCACTTTGAAGTCCTGGGTATGCAAATATGGAAAAGAAAGAAAGCCCCAGCCCTCAAGAAGGTTACAATCTGATGGGGAAAGATAACAAACAAAAGGAAGTTGAAAAGATGGAGGAGGGAAAATGGAGGGAGGTAGATGATAGAGAAGCACAAAGGAGCGCAGCCAAGTGGGAAATGAAAAGGTGACTGGCCTGGACACCCTTCTCAAATGAAAGTTTTGGAAGACCTCTCCACCTTCATTGAGAGAAGTCCCAGGCGCAGATGGTACTGATGAGTTGTGAATATTAAGGCTGGCAAGTAAATAAGAAAGTCCTCTGCCATGCACTCTACCAGCCATTCTCTGCCATGGGCCCTTACAATTTGTCCATTAGACAGTCCTCTTTCTTTCTTTTTGATGGTTCCCCAACTAGCCAAAGGCAAGGAAAGATACCAGGTATGCACTAGAGCACTAACACTGAACTCCAAGAGAAGCTCTCTGAGGAAAGAAAAAGGAACCTTTGTGCTATATCCCAGAGTAAGTTTGGTGGATAGTAGAGTGAAGAAGAGAGCAGCTAAGTGGCACAGTGGATAGAGTGTCCAGTCCTGGAGTCAAGAAGATTCTTCTTCCTGAGTTCAAATCTGGCCTCAGACACTTACTATCTGTGTGACCCTGGGCAAGTCACTTAACCCTGTTTGCCTCATTTTCCTCATCTGTAAAATGAACTGGAGAAGGAAATGGCAAAAACATTCCAGCATTTGGGATTTTGAGACAGACATGACTAAAAAATGACCAACTGAACAGCAATGATGGAAAGGTGGAGAAAAAGTAAGACCGATGCTCACAAGAATCAACCAATTAATAATAATAATAGTTAAGATTTATATACAGTTTCAAGATTTGCAAAACAAATATTTACTCATTTTACAAATATTAATTTATTTTATTCTTACAACAACCTTAGGAGGTAGATGCTATTATTATGCCCCTTTTACATGTGAGGAAGCTGAAAGCAGACACATTAAGTGATTTGCCTAGCTAGTGTCTGAGGCTAGATTTGAACACAGGTCTTCTTGACTCCAGGTCCAGTGCTCTATTCACTGTGCAACCTAGATACCTCTGATACTCCATGTAATACTATCTAGTATATTAGTCTAATATACAGATGTGAACCAGATACCACCACAAAAAAAATATTATTTTTTACAGATAAAAATACTTCTTATTGATGCACAAGTTGCCCATCAGCTATCTGTGTATAGTTAGATCACTGACTTCTAAGAGCTAAAGTCACGATTTGCAAAAAGCAGGAAGAATTATGAGAAAATATTAATGTGAACTGAACCAACTTAACCTTCATCTTTTTAAACAAGTAACCAATAATCAGAATGGAAAATGGACAACAAAAATGACATTTTTCAATGCCAATTATCATAATTTAATGGAAAACTTTAATTAGTATAAATCAGTTGCCTCAACAAGAAAACCAAAAGATCTCAGACAGAAAGTGTCAAGGTCAGGAAACATTTGACTTATTTGCCAAATGGAGAGACACTGTCGTCAAAGGCACCAGTGGGTTAGAAGATGAACTCCTTTGTGAAATCTTAGGAAGAATAATGATGAATAATTATAAATGGTATCATCTCAAAAAGCAGAAACAATAGAACCATTTTAAAGTAAGCTCGGCAAGACATGCAAAATCATCATGGCATCATTTAAGAACAAAAATTTAAAAATTAAATTTATTTTTAAAATTTTATGTAAAAATTATTTAATTTAAGAAAAAAGACAACAAACAAGCAAAATAGAAAACTATTGTGAAAGTGATAACAGATTGGGTTCCACAGAGAGAACAGTAGGTCTATGATACTTGAACTCTAACATCCCAGTCTTGTATGTATTTAGTAAAGAAGTAGAAATTGCACTACAGAGAGAAAAGATGAGAAAAATATCCAGGTTTGACCAAGTATATATAGAGAAAGCAAGATGTTGCTATTGTGTTATAGGCTTCACAGTTGTGAAGGGTTTAAGGGATTGAAATACAAGATGTTCAAAGGAGGGAAGATACTAATGGAATGGAAAACTCTCAGACCTCATTAATTCCTTCCAAAAAAGTAACTAACAGAAGAATATCAGTAACACCAAATGATAAACCCACTCTCCCAGCTATGCAAGAACTTTATGAGAGTTATCTATACATGAACTGAGGGTGTCCTCATTATATGTCTTAGTAGGCATGTAAGAAAAATTCTGTACTCTGCATTTTAGGCACAAGTCTGTCAGAAATTAATTTATTAATTTAATTGTTCTAAGAATCTCTGATGAGAGAGGCAAAATCCAAAGGGACAGAAATGAATACCACCTTTGAAAACCTCTCTGACACAAGTCATTTCCACTCACAATCTATACTATTCTCTCCCCCCCCTCAAAAAAAAACCATTATTTTACAATAAAATAAAACATAATCACAAAGTTCTAGCAAAAGTTTCAGGTAAACATTCGTATTCATCAAATAGAGCAATAGGTAATCACTTAAGACTTTTGATTTGCTTAAAAACCATTTCCTCAAAAACCATTCAATCCCTCTTTAACCATTCCCTCTAAAGAATTCCCTTTCAGCCTGGTCAAAGGTGAACTCAAGGCATTGAAGTCTATTAATTTGATCATTATCCTAAATGAGGGGTGGGGAACCTGTGGTCATGTGGCCCTGTAGGTCCTCAAGTGTGGCCCTTTGACTGAATCCTAACTTCACAGAACAAATCCCCTTAATAAAAGAATTTATTCTGTAAAACTTGGACTTGGTCAAATAGCCACATCAAAGGACGGCCTCGAGGCTGCAGCTAGTTTGACCTTCACTAAGAATGATATAAACAGATTTCAGTTCAGGACACTTTTTTTCAGAATTGAGAATTAAAGACTGCTAAGGTTTCTCATTCAGATCAAACCAAAGATTACAAATTAAAATACAGTTCTAATAATGTTTTGTAATAGATAACCTAAATTGGGAAGGCAGAGAGGGAGGGCTCCACGTGCTTCCACATTTAACCTTTTTTGTATCCAGAAAAACTAAGCACAAGCATAATCCTTGTTCATTAATTCCAAGTTTTCTTTCCCCAACTACTCCTCTTGCTATTCATTATCATAGTGTTTCCACTATCAATGTGGAGCTCTCTGAATTTCAGTAAATATAGTGAATGCAGCAAAATAATAACATGGAGAAAAGACCTATTCCTGTTGCTATAACAGAGTACCAAGTGGGATGATAGAGTTGGAGCATGACCTTGAATATGTGGAGGTGTAGAAAGAAACCGTATAGCATAGTGTGCAGAAACAAAGGAATACTTTTCTGAAATGGACAAGGTCATGGAGGATGGAAGTAATCGAATAAAAGGTAAAGGAAAAAGGTTGAGCCTTGGCAAGGAAAATTATGAGAATACAGTGAAGTAAGGGAAGATAGGTCAACAAAAATAAAGCCAAAGACATAACAAAAGCAGTATGGCAGGGCTGGAAAGATATTGGGGATGCAGCAGCAAGAGGGATGAGTTATCCTGTTTTAACTAATTCATCAAATTGAGGATCTGGTACTGGAAATAACTTCCAAAATAATTTATTTAATCTAATCCCTTTATTTTATAGATGAAGAAACACCCCCAGGGAGGTTAAATGACTTGACCAAGGTTACATTGGTTTTAAGTGTCAGAGGAGGGATCCTCTGAAGGGCAAGAGGGAATAAACATTTGCATAGTGCCCACTATGTGCCAGGCACAATGCTAAGAACTTTTCACAAAGATTATCTTACTTGGTCCACACAACTAAGGCAGGTAGAGGTTAAGTGGCTGGCCAGGGTCACACAGTAAATGTCCAAGGCTGAACTGAGGTACAGAGCTCTATCTACTTCACCACCAGCTCTCCCAAGTGCCTTCTCTGTCACATGCAGTTTCCATATTGCTAACTTCTTGCTAAACTTCTTGTTTCTACCTGCTGAAGTTGTGTAAGTGCTGTTAGCAATCTTTAAATGTTGACACCCTTGTTCAAAGCCCCAGTTACCCCAACCTAGTTAAAAGATCTGCTCTCCATCTTTTACCTTCCAAGCACTACTCAGACCTGGACCTCAGGAAGAATGTTTCAAGTAACTGCTCGTACTAGTTCCCAACTCCCCTTGACTCTTCTCAGCTTTGTTATCTATTAAATTAACTAAATGACTTCAAAAACCTCTCCAGGCTCTAACATTCTATGACCCTGGCACTTAGTTTTAATAAAACCACATTGATACCTTTTAAAGGGCAGGTATGACAGTTTAGGAGTTAGAAAGAAAGTAGCTCCTAAGGAAGAAAAAGATGTTACAGGAAATATCCATGAATGTTATGTCCAAGAAGTAGAAGAAAAAAAAAACTTTTTAATGCTCTAATGAAATCTGCCATTAAATGGTGACCTCTACTGGACAGAATAAATATATCATGAAAGATAGCCCCAAAAGTGCTCTTGATCAATTCAGGAAAATAGAAATAGAAATCAATTTACCAATGGCATTTTATAAACCCTTACCCACCCCAACTAAACCTTCTAATTATATTTTTCACTTTTAACCAGGTTGTTTTATATAGCATAACTGAATGATAAATGAGATAAAATGAGATAAAACTGGCTTCTCATAAGACTTGATGTAAATTAATTTCTCTCTCTCTCTCTCTCTCTCTCTCTCTCTCTCTCTCTCTCTCTCTTTCTCTCTCTCTTGACCTATTTTTTTTATTTGCAATGTAGCCATATATTCAGACCTCCCTTCTGCATAAGGAAGGCTTCTATGATTTGGTGGCATATTTGGGAAATGATACCTCGAATGTCCAATATGAGTTCGTCCACCGCCCCCTACCCATCCAAGGGTAAGGATCATGAGACTTAGGGGTGATAGGGGGAGGACTATGAGCCCAAGCAGTTGAGCATCATGTTCAGTCCAGGTTTAGAGAGTACCAAGTGTGATGGGGAAGTACTTAATACTAAGTACTGAGTAGGGGAAACAGAGGTGTTCTAATGGGTGCTATGAATGCAGACCAAAATAGGAAGTCATAATATGTCTGGAACCTTCCATGCTTGCCACTTCTCCTGTTCAAACTTCTGAGAAGGGATATGGAGCTGGAATGGACTAATGCCTCCAGCTATCAAAGCTCCTTGAGAAAAGTGAAATGACCATGAAGATTTAACTCCCCTCTCCCTTCCCCCAAAGCTGCAGTCTTTAGGCATTTCCTGCATGATTTTTATATTTCTTTAAGTGACTTCTACTTCTTGATTTTGTTTCATATAAAACTAAAACTGGTCATAATTTCTCTGATTCATAAATTTTGTGGGAACAAAGGGACTTCATTGGAGCAAGTCATCAAATACACTGAATTAAACAAGAGAGATTTTTTAACTTTGTTCTAAAGTAGCTATTGTTTCAACCTGGTTTGGGGGGCTCTGAGCTTTAATCACCAGAACCTCGTATGATTTTGGACTTTTATTAATAAATAAGATACACTTTTAAATAGCAAAGATAGACAAACCTTATCACTTCTGACCACTTACATGGGAATATAGAGTAGAGGTTGCAGAGAGTGTGGGAAAGAAGGAACAACCTTTATTAAGTACCTACTATGTGGCACTGTTAAGTACTTTACAAATATCTTATTTAATAATACTGCTTACTAAGCAAGATTTTATCATTTTGCTTCCGCAGTCCAGGCAGTATAGAGCAGAGGTATAAAATTTCCAGCCTATGGTGGCAACCAGATTAAAACATAATTGGTAAATGTTTAACAAAATAAATAAAAATATAATAAAACATAAATAATGTTAATTTGAAGTTTTCTAAGTCAACATGAAGCTGCAGGAATCCATTCTATTTGAGTTTAACACCACTGGTGAAGAGAAGAAAACGCCTCAGTAAAGCTTCTGGTCATCTGATTATAAGCAGAATAGAGTCATGGACCAAGTAAAGATCATGCCCCTTGAGCCACCAGATAGGAGGAAAATTATGTGGTCTGGAAAAAGTCTGACTTGCTTATACTCCTAAGGTACAAGTGCAGAAGATTGAGTGTTTCTTTCACTTTTCCTTGCTACCTGAACTCCAAACCTTGGCAGACAGTGCCATCTACTGGTTATATCAGGAGTTGTTAGTAATTATTTTTTCAAAGTAAACAGTGTTTTTGGGGGGAGGTTAAACTTGGGAGAGTTTTAAACAAAGCTATATGAAATGTAATAGTCATAGATGTTCAATCAACATGTTAAGATGCATGATAGAATTTGCTCACCTAACTTTAGTCAACAGCATCTTTATGGATTTTTTTGGCAGGGAGGAGACAGGGAAGAGCCCACAGCCTAGTGCAAGGATACTAGACTATATCCCATTAAGGGAACACAGTCAAAGTGCACCAGTGGGGATATCCACTCCTACCAGGAGATAGCTCAAAGTCAAAACAAAGGTCTCATCCTTTAACGTTGTTGTTCCCTATAAGTCTCCTCTACCAATCTCACCATGATCCCCACATATACTTCATTACAACTGAATCCAGTTCATCCCATCTAGTCTAACCCATATGCCAAATGAATACTCATTATAACATGCCTCACTGTTTTCCTCTGAGCCTTCTCTTCTCCCTACTAAACATTTTTAGTTCCTTCAACCAGTTCTCAAATGACATGGATTCAAGGATTCATCATCCTGGCTATCCTCCCCTAGAAGCTCACCATTTAAGCAATTGTCCTTCTTAAATTATGGGACTAAGACCTAAATGCAATATTGGATGAGGCCTGATGAGGGCAGAATGTAGTGGAGTTATCCCTTGCTTATTCTTGCAAGCAATACTCTCCTAATGTAGATCAATATAGGATGTCACCATCCTCATCATCACTGTTGTTGTTGTTTGCCTGCTGCAACAAAGAGGACTTATAGTGAGTTTGCAGCCCACTTAAACCCCCACATATTTTTCAAACTAACTACAGTCTAAACATAGCTCCTTCCATCAAATAGTGTGACATGGTAACAATTTTCAAAAAGCAATTAAAGAATGTTTCCAAACAGTTACATTAATTATCTTGAAAACATTTTGAAAATCCAAAGAAATGTGTCCAGATAGTTTTCCTTCCATAATGCAAATGTAATTTACATCTAAAAACTCATTCACTCTGCATTAAATATGCTTTGATTCTTATATAGTTTCTTGAGGCACCCCCAATTCACCAACAAAAATAACTAAAATTCAATGTAATCTGAGGGTTCAATCCATTCAAAACCAGGGCTCATAAGCCCCTATCAATATGTTTACCTTTACTAGAGAACTGAAGGACACAATTTGTTCAGAGTAAAAGCACCCAGTGCAATAGTATAGGAAGAAAAATAGCAGCAAAGCATCTACCCCATAAATCTGGGTCATACAGGTCACCTGTGAAAAAAGCAGACATATAAAAAATACATGTGGCTAGGACACATGTATGAAGAGAAAACTGATTTCTTTTCAGCTAGATGGAGTATTACCTCCTCATGACAACAGTGGGCTCTTCCTTGTTGTTGTTCAGTAGTTTTTCAGTCATGTCCAACTCTTCATGATGCGTTTTGGGGTTTTCTTGGCAAAGATACTAGAGCAGTTTGCCATTTCCTTGTCCAGCTCATTTTACAGATGAAAAAAACAGGGTTGAGTGACTTGCCCAGGGTCACACAGCTAGTAAATGTCTGAGGCCAGATTTGAACTCAGGTCCTCCTGACTCCAGGCCCTGGCAATCTTTCCATTGTGCCACCTAACTGCCCCTGAAGAAAATTTAGGAAAATGCTGCTAAAGACTATTGGTATCAGCTATTGTTCAAAGTCACCTGGGGACTTACAGCTGACCAGAATGTGTAGCAGTGGATTTTTGCAGATGAAGAACTGAGGCAAACACAGTTAAGTGACTTGTGTTGGGTCACACAGCTAGTAAGGGCTTGAGGTGGGATTTGAACTCCAAAGATGAGTCTTCCGGACTCCAGACCCAAAACTCTATCCTGCACCACCTAGTGGTTCTCCTGTGGAATTTCAGCTTAAAACCTAGAGGCTTTTTTCATTGTTACAACTCTTTTAGAAAAACAGCAGTGTTTACAACACTCAGCTATTAGACTAGTAAAATTCCTTTCTGTGAGGGAAAAATGACCTTCCCAGTCTCTCAAGGAGTGATATGTCTTTTGCTTTCAGAGTCTTGGCTAGAACAGCCTTCTCATCTCAACAGGAGATTATTACCAAGCTCTTTCCAACACAGAGCAGAACCCAGATACCTAGTACTTTCAGGCTTAGGAAAACAGAGTTTCCTGGTCACTGAAGTTTGCTTTTTCAACTGAGACCATATTCTTGTTTGGGGTGGAAATTCTTTTTGTCTTCCAGGTTGTTTTCAGACAGTCATGCTACCCTTAATCAACATTCTCCGTAAAGCAAAATTTTTTTAACCTTTTTGTGTCATGAACTGCTTTGGCAGTATGGTGAAGCCTCTGGACTCCTTCTCAGAATCATGTTTTTAAGTTATTGAAGGAAATGCTAAATTTCAGTTAGAGGTTTGTGAAAAATAAAGGTGTATTTAAAATAAAAAAGTGTATTTTTCCCACCCAAATTCATGATCCCTTAGAGGTCAGTATACCTCAGATTAAAATGTTATCCCCCACCCTAGAAGCACCTTTCACAAAAAACTGCCAATGGCTTTTGGAATGTAGAGTCAAGTAGTTTCTCAAATGCAAAACCATTCCTGTTCTATGCAGATGAGCGGGCAGGGGGAATGGGGAAAGCACAGAGCCAAATTCCTAATCTTCCCCTAGTCTGGACACAATCCTGCCTTTTTTATGTGTATGTAGCTAGCAAAGTCTTTTCAAATTTTACATCTCTTTCACTGGAAAGAGAAAGATTTTTAATAACCAAAACTATTCCAGTTTGAGGTGAATGATAGATTCGGACTATACTTCCTCAATTTATGATCCTAAGGCATTATCCTTGACTCCTCACTATCTCGCACCACCCATATCTAGTCTTTTTCTGAGGCCTAACAATTTCACATTCTCAACATCTCTCTGATAAGTTCCAACACCTTAACAACCACAGAGATTTTCTTAAAACACAGGTCGAACCATGTCACTCCTCACTTAATAAACTCCAGTGGCACCCTGCCAGCTCCAGGATCAAGTAAAAATCCTCTGTTTGGAATTCAAAGCCCTTCATAACCTGCCCCAACAGACATTCCCCTTTCTGGTATTCTTACACCTTATTCCCCCTCCATATGTTCTTCAATCCAGTGACACTAACCTCCTTGCTGTGCCATGAATAAGACATTCCATCTCTTGCTCCAGGCATTTTCTCTGGTTATCCCCCATCCTTGGAATGCTCTTCCTCCTCATCTCAGCCTCATAGTTTCCTTCCAGCCCCAATTAAAATCCCAACTTATATAAGGAAGCCTTTTTCAACCCCTTTTAATTCTAGTGCCTTCCCTCTTTTAATGATTTCCTATTTATTCTGTACATAGCTGATATAAATGTGTCTGCTGAACAACCCCCCCCATTAGATTGTGAGCTCCTTGAGGGCAGGGACTGTCTTTTGAATCTTTTTTATCCCCAGAGCTTACTACAATACCTAGCATATTCTTAATAAATGCTTGTTGGATGACTTTTTTTTTTTAATTCAATTTCATTTTATTTTCAGTTCTGATTTTTCCTTCCCACAATCCCCTCCCCACTAAGAAAGTAAGAAAATGAGCAAATAGCAAGCAAAATAAATCCTGCATTAGCTATGTCTATATTATCTGCATTGATAGGAGTTTCTTCATCCAGAAGTTCCTTTTACTAGTGAAATCATAGGTCCAGTTCCTATCATTATTCCTCACAGGTTGGATTCACTTATCTGTGAACATGTCATATCTCCTTAGGAGAACGTAAGGTCCTGTGATATGCTATGTCTCCTGGAGATAGAGTAAAACATAACATATTTTTATATCTTCAGTATCTAGTACAGTTCTTGAAACATTGTAGGTGCTCAATAAATGCTTGATGAGGGATTGATGGTTGCATATGATATGTCATAGGGGATAACCATATTGAGGCATAGGTTGGAGTAGATGGCCTCTGAGGATCCTTTTGAATTAATTTTCATTAATTAATGTAATTTCAGGTGGATGGGAATAAACGAAAAGAAGAGCTAATCAAACTCTTCTACCTATCTCACTTCCTACTGTTTAGCCTCAAATGGTTATCTAAATGAGTGATTTTAAATCAATATCCATAATAGGAAAGGAAAATGAGAGCCCACACATAAATCAGGTTATTTAATCAAATTAGATTTATTATAGGGCATTCTGTATAGTCAGCTGAAGCCTTAGGAAGGCTGAAATAAGGGATGCTGAAAGTCTTTGAGTTGGCATCTTAGGATTGCCTCTACTAGTTTCTTACAGTATCAAATCAACTTCTGAGAATAAATGTGGTTCTCAACCCATCCTTTTTATGCACAATGGGCCCCATCTCTGATATGCATTAAGGATATTACCTTGACCCTTTAGTTTTCAGGGATTCTAAGGAAGTAATTTGTGGAGAAGTAAGGAGCTAGCTATCTGCTACTTCTACTCTCACAACCAAATCTATGATTTAGTTTGTTTGAGTGTTGTGATTGTTTAAAGGAAATGTGGGAATAGACACAGGATTTGAATTCTCATTTCCATTATTCCTGCTCCAAGTCCTTTAATGAGAAGACAGAATTTCTTTTATTTACAAATCTAGAAGGTATAATTTCTATAAACAATCTTTCATTTGAGATTGAGATGGACACATTTATGAAGTCATAATTTTTATAAATGGAAAATATTTTTTCTCATCTAATTTAAAGGTACAAGAGGCATGTGGTGTGTTTTGCTCTTGTAGGTTGTGTGTATTCAAATGAATCTGTCCAGATGTGACTCACAGGGAGGCATGAGTAAAAATTTCCTGCCCATTTTTCTCCAAGAGAGATTCTGATTCCTCCCAGGAGAGAAACAAGAGGTCAGGGCCAGACACTAGCCATTCGTTTCTCCTCAGAGAAACAGCTAGATTTATATCAACCCAGCCCTTTAAATATTGTTAGAGTGGGGGAATAATTTTTAGGTTCAAGCTGAGCTCCTATTCACTCTCCCTTAATGGAGAAGGAGCACCCCAAACTATATATCCTAGGCTTGAAAGGCTATTTGCACAAAAGAAGATGTACCAAGTGACAAACAAATTTACTCAAGCTGATAGCAAGCAGCTATCAGAGAAAATATACAAATAAGAATATATACCAAGCAATATACAGAGTGAATGTGCTCTCCCATTGGGAGTGAGATATTTTGGCTTAAACAAAAGAGTTAGTCCCAAATATTACTCATATTCCCCAAATTCTCTAGTGAAGCAAGCTGGGGACAGAAATATGATTAGGGTGCTGGCTCTTCCACATGTCAGCTTCTTCCCTAAGTCTTTCTCTTCAGGGACCTGAAGAATCGAGAATTGTGCACCTTTTCTCTCGAAGGCTGAAGCTAAATGACCAGAATCTCCCTTCTCCTCGTCTCTCATCAACTCCACTCCCCACACAGGTACAGGATATTGAGTAATCAATCTCTAACAGTAAAGACAATTACACATAAATGGACTTTGAACTGTGAGTTGCAGTGGGAGGAGGAAAAAAAACCTGTATAGTCCATAGTTTATAATGTCTTATTTCAATTCTTTATTGTTGCACATAAGTAACCCTAGGTTCTCAAAATCTATGACAGGGAATTAAAAGCTAGATGGTTTCCCTATGCTAGAAAAGCTTTGACTTTGGTCCAAGTAACAGTCTTCTTTCTGAGGGTCAATGTATCTAAGGAGAAAGATGATCTTCATCAGTAGGCTGATTACTTGGTGATAAATTCTTTAACCACAGCTACCCAGGAAACAAGGAAAAATGCAATCAGCCCTCAGTCCTGAATGACTTCTTTCACCATCTGCAATAATAATAGTAGTTATAGTAACAAAAAAGTAGCAAAATTCTATGAAGAACTCATTATTCTCTGTAAACTAAATCAACATATACTTCCTGATGTGTATCTGACCACTGGACCCAGATGGCTCCAGAGGAGAAAGTGAGGCTGGTGACTTTGCACAGCCCTCCCTCACTTAAATCCAATTCCCTTGCATGTCATGACATCACCTCCATGATATCATGGTCCTCATCAAGAACAAAGGACAAACAACAACAACAACAACTAAAGACATCAGCACAATGGTGGGAACAGGTATGTATGGTGAGACATACATCAGGAAAAAGAACGGAGACAAGCTGGTTTGGTTGGTTACATGCCATGAATACTTTCCGCCAGAAGTAAATTAGTAGGTGCTAGACATTGTGAGCCCCAAATAATGCCACACACACAAAAAAGAAATTTAACATACAGAAAATGATGCCTTACTGACGAGAGAGTCATTTCTGAAGTATTTGTCTCTCAGTCAGAGCTGGCTTGTTAAAATAAAGGTCAAAATCAGTACAAAGCTAAAAGAAAAAAATAAAAATAAAAAAATGGTATATATCTGAAAGAATTCAATCATGACCCATTTATTTTTAATAGTATTTATTTTTCCAATTACATATAGAAACAATTTTTAACATTCATTTTTTTAAATTTTGAGTTCTAAATTCTCTTCCTCCTTCTCTCCTTCCTTCCTTCCCTCCCTTCCCTGAGATGGTAAGCAATTTTATATAGGTTATAAATCTGCAATCATGCAAGACATACTACCATATTAGTCATGCTGTGAAAGAAAACAGACTAAAAGATACCTCACCACAAAAAGTACAAAGTGAAAAACGGTATGCTTTGATCTGCATTCAGACTCCATCACTTCTTTCCCTGGAGGTGGATAGCACTTTTCATCACAAGTTCTTTGGAATTTTGGATCACTGCATTGCTGAGAATAGCTAAGTCATTCACAGTTGATAATCATACAATAGTGCTATCATTGTGTACAGTGTTCTCCTGGTTCTGCTCACTTCATTTTGCATCAGTTCATATAAGTCTTTCCAGATTTTTCTGAAATCAACCTGCTTTTCATTTCTTATAGCACAATAGTATTCCATTACAATAATATGCCACAATTTGTCCAGCCATTCCCCAATTGATGGACATCTCCTCGATGCCTAATTCTTTGCCACCACAAAAAGAGTTGCTATAATTATTTTTATACAAATAGGTCCTTTTCCCTTTTTTAAAAAATATCTTTGGAATACAGAACTATAATGGTATTTCTGGATCAAAAGGTATATGCAATTTTATAGTTCCAAATGGCTCTCCAGAATGGTTAGGTCAGTTCACAGTGCCACCAATGGTACAGTGGTGTCCCAATTTTCCCACATCCCCCCAACACTTATCATTTTCTTTTTCTGTCATATTAGCCGATATTGTATTTCTCTCATCAATAGTGATTTGGAACATTTTTACATGACAAGATATAGCTTTGATTTCTTTTTCTAAAAACTGCCTATTCAAACCCTTTGACCATTTATCAATTGGGGAATGACATGTATGCTTATAAATTTGATTCAGTTCTCTAAATATTTGAGAAATGAGGCCTTCATTAGAGACACTTGCTATAAATTCCCTGCCCCACCCCAGTTTTCTGCTTTCCTTCTAATGTTGCTTGCATTGGATTTGTTTATACAATAACTTTCAAAATTAACTATAATCAAAATTATCCATTTTACATCTTGTAATGGTCTCTGTTTCTTGTTTGGTCATAAATTCTGCCCTTATCCATAGATCTAACAGGCAAACTATTTCATGCTCCCTTATGGTATCACTCTTTATGTCTAAATCATGCACCCATTTTAACCTTATCTTGTTATACAGTGTAAGATGTTGGTCTATATCTGGTTTCTACCCTACTAATTTCCAGTTTTCCCAGAAGCTTTTGTCAAATAGTGAGTTCCTGTCCCAAAAGGCTTGGGTCTTTGGTTTTATGAAACACGAATTTACTATGTTTGGTCATAGTAAACTATGGTCACTGAGTACTGTGTGTTATATACCTAATCTATTCCACCAATCCATCACTCTTTTTCTTAGCCAGTACCAGATTATTTTGTTGATTACTACTTTATAATACAGTTTGGGATGTGGTACTGCTAAGCCACCTTCCTTCACATTTATTTTTCATTAATTCCCTTGAAATTCTTGATCTTTTGTTCTTCTAGATGGATTTTGTTATCATTTTTTCTACCTCTATGAAATAATTTTTGGAGTTTGATTGGTGTGGCATTGAATAAGTAAATTAATTTAGGTAGAATTGTCATTTTGATTATATTAGCTTAGCCTACCTATGAGCAATTGATATTTTTCTAATTGTTTAGATCTGACATTATTTGTGTGAAAAGTGTTTAAGCCTGACCCATTTAAATAAGTTATTGATAATAAAAAAAAATGGATAATGGATGGAAACAAGGTCATGGACACTGATTATTATCATTTGATGCAAAGTTTAACTGATAAAAATTAAGTACTACATTAAGAAAGCTAAAAGAGCATGACTAGTGAATGCCAAAGTCAGCAAGGGCTCTCTTTCAGTAAAGCTGTCTTTCATCCTTAGATGAAAATTATCCAAGATTCCTTGAAAGACAGAACAATGGAAATAATCTTGCTCTGTGATCCTCTGAACATTACTATCTGGTGAGGCATAGAACAGGGAGTCACTGTAATGGAAGAGATACAGAGCAAAATCCAAATTTTAAAAATTCACTATAGATAATGGGTTCTGCCAGATCCTCCTATTTGCACATGACATTGTGCTGGTTGCATAAGCGCCAGAACTTTGCAGAGTCAAAGCACTATGGAAGACCCATGTTACTTTCTACACAAATTAACCAAGTAGATGAATTGTAAGTAGTCTGACCACATCACTGCTTGCCCCCAACCACCATTCAGTAAACTCCAGTGGCTCCCTATTACCTTCAGGATAAAACACAAAACCTTCTATCTTCTAAAGTCCTTCACATACTGTACCCTTTCTAGCTTTCCAGTCTTCTTATTCCCTTCCACGTACTCAACAATCCAGTGACGCTGGCCTCCTTCCTGATCTTAGAATAGGCTATTCCATCTCCAACTCCAGTTTTCACTGGTTATCTCACATTGCCTAAAACACTCTCCCTCCTTATCTCTCACTTCATGGTCCCTCAAATCTCTGTTAAAGTCTCATTTAAAAGAAGCCTTTCCCAAGCCTCTTTAAACTTTGTGTCTTCCCTCTCCATTACTACTCTCTATTTATCCTCTATATGAGTTTGTACATAGTTGTTCACATGTCATCTCTCCCATTAGACTATATCTCCTTGAAATGATATCATTGTCATCTATCTCTTGGAGAGTAGGAACTGTTTTGCTGTTACTTAGTTGGTTGGTTTTGTATTCTCTTTTGGCCTTTCTTTGTATCCCTAGCACATTCTAGGTATTTAATAAATGCTAGTTGACTGATTTACTATGGAAGAACATGATCAAAAGTTAGTTATGGGTAGCCAAGAATGCTATTATTGCCTTTAGAGTCGAAGGGAACACTCACATCACTGAGTATTTGACATGTGCAAAGTAATTCAAAAATTATCATAGAAGCCCCAAACCCTGACAGAATTCTTTATTTTTAAATTACTGGGACTTTGCCAGAATCAGTTCTGGATACCTTCCCCATTAAGAAAACAATAGTTCACTGGTAGGGGGGTTTAGTATCCATTAGAAATCCACATAAGAAAGCATGATCTGATTTTGGAGAAAGTAAGGGAATGGAAATTGTAAAAGAGAAAAAACTAACAACCAAGTAATATGCATAATATTAGAGGGTAGATCTCATCTATCTACAAAGCTAAGTATAAATGTGTACATGCATGTATACTCTCTGTTCAATCCACCTTCACTTGATAGGAATGCTTTTTGCCTTGTCTTACATTCTTGCAGTCTCCCTACTGTGGCTTTATTCTCAGATACCTCTATCCCACAAATTCCATTCTTGGCTCCTTCCAGCTCTGACAGGTGAGGATTTGGGGGGGGGGAGGTTGGGGGCTTGTGGTGTGTGTGTGTGTGTGTGTGTGTGTGTGTGTGTATTTGCCTTATCTAATAGGGATCCTGGGCTTTCTGCTTTCCTTCTCTTTCTTTTCCATCATTTCTGCTTTCTTCTCATCTTCCCAGTATTGCTTTACTTGTTGTTAGAATAGAAGAATGTAAAGTTAGAATTAGAATATATTTCTTAGGGTAGGGCCGCTTTTGTTTGCTAATTTTAAGTGTACCCCCAGAGTGTAGTACAATGCTTGGGAGAGAGTTAAGTGCTTAATATGCATCTATTTACATTCACAAAGGAAGAGTAGCCTTGTATTTATATTTTTTTTAGATAATAAATATCTTTATATACACCAGAGTTTGCACCTTCAATTCATTTATATTCACAAAAGAAGGCATTTTATAAATTCTGAATAACAAATATTATATGCATTAGGGGAAGGTCCTTTAACTCTCACAAACTAGACTTCATGGAATAGACTATGGGTGTCAGTCACAATTTAACTGGTCTTGACTTTTCCAACTCTGAAATTCTCTGATTCTAAGATTCCAGATATGTAGCATCTACTGCATTAATGATCTGTATGGATGGCCCAGTTTTTTAGAACTTCCAAAAATCACCCTTTCATATATACTTTTTTAAAAGTGTCATTTGTTCCTCATCTACTCTGTATCTTTTTGCTTATTTAAATTCTAACCAGATCAAGTCTTATCTCATCTGCGAACTCTTCATTGACCATCCCATACCTTTATAAAACCTATTATCTGATCACTTACTTGGAAACTTTATATTGCTTTTCATTTGTTATTTATTTATTTATTTATTTATTTGTGAGTTTTTTCCCCTCTCTATCTAGACTGGAAACTTTTATGACAAGTCATATCTTACATGTACTTCATTCTATTACCCACGTCTATCATAGTATTTTACATAGTTTCAATGAATACAAAATTTTGACAGGAGCAATATAATCTCTTCTCTCTCTAGATATTCATGACACTACTCCCTCCTGGTTCTCCTCCTATCTATTTCCTTATTCTCCTGGATCACCCAGGTCAAACTTATTAGTAATGAGTATCCCCCAAAACTTAATCCTGGGACTTCTCTCTCAGTTATTTCACTTAGCAACCTTACCAGCTCCCAAGGATTTAATTGCCATCACTAGGTAGATGAATCTGATCTACTGGTCTCTCCCTAACCTCTCACCTAACTTTTCTCCCAGCCTCCAGTGTCCAACTGCCTATATGACATCTCAAACTGGATTTCCTTAAGCAAATTAAATTCAACATGTCCAAAACTGAATTCATTATCTTTGCCACTAAATTCTCCCCTATTCCTAACATCTCTAATACTTTAGAGGGACCCTTATTCTCCCAGTCACCCAGGCTTGCAACCTAGGTGTCATCCTCATTCCTGAACTATTTCAATAGAATTCTGATGGTCTCTCTGCCTTAAGTATCTTTCTACTACTTGTAGCTCATCTTCAACTCAGCTATATTAAAGTAGTCTTCCCAAAGTGCAGCTCTCATCATGTTACACACACCCCTATTTAGTTAACTCTAATGACTCCCTAGTACTCCCAAAATAAAACATAAAATCCTCTGGCTCTATTCCCTCCTTCCTTCCTTTGTTCCTCTCTTTCCTCTTTCCTCCTTCCTTCCCACCCTCTGTCCTGTCTTCCTTTTACCTTTCTTCAATTTCTCCCTACTCTTTCCTTACTTTTTTTTTTCGGTAGCAACTCACAGGCCGAACCTATTCTTTCCTTAAAATGTGTGAACATCTAGGTGGTACCTGCTTTTGTACAAAATTTCCCTGGAATCTATCTATCCCAGAATCTTACTAGCTGTATGATTCCAGTCAGTCATTTAATTTCTCTGAGTATAGGTTTCCTCATCTGTAATAGTTTGTATTCAATAACCTCTAAAGTCCCTTTCTGCTTGAAATCCAAGATCCTTTATCTAGTGATGTCCTGGAACAAAATTGTGGCCACTTGTAAGAATGTCATTGTTCTTGTAATTGTGTAGCTACCTTGTGGTAAATATTTGGATAATAAAATGTTACCGGGGAATAGTGATAGTGTTTTATTTGTACACTTTTAAAATAAGATCCTGGAGTTAGGAGAACAAAGATGTGCCCGAACCTTCCATCCATCCAGCCCTGAAAGGTTGTCTCCTGGCTCAAGATGTTTACAGTCAATTATTAGCAAAGTCATTACACTCCAGACCAATGTTTTCTCTACAACCTGAGGCAAAGAAATAACAATAAAGCACTGGAGGCAGCAAGTATCTCTGTTTTCAATACATAATTCTCGGGTGTTGTTGTTGTTGTTATTCTGGCATTATGTCATCTTTTCTAGACAGTTCAAAGAACCAAACTGATGCAGAAAGTGATCAATTTTTCGTTTGCTGCAGAGAAGGCAGGTCGCATGCGCGTCAGAATGACTGAAGCAACCTTCAGCCAATCAGAACCCACGCCTCATCTGCCTCCGGGTTCTGATTGGTCATGGAAACTCGCTCAGAGGGCGGAAGGTGCCTATAAAAGGAGGTGGGCGGCCCTTTCTCCCGTCGACCTGTTCGCTTCCCCTCAGCCTCTTTCCAGATCGCTGCGGAGAGAGGCCAGGACGGAAGGGCTCCTGGGCTGCGGGGAAGTGGAGGGCGAAGCCATGGCGCCGAAGCCGTCGCGGGAACGGGCATACATCCAGGCCATGAAACGGCAGTTCATCCCTTGCGAGGAAGAGGAGGAAGACGAGCCCGTGCCCTACACCGTAGATCCGGCGGCCGACTCGCTGGCCTGCGGATGGATGCTGGATTTCTTCTGTCTCAACCTCTGCCAGGCCTTCTGCGAAGACGACATCGAAGAATTCAAGCGCAACCGCAACATTGCGGAGGGTGAGAGGGGCCGGGGCGGGCGGGGAAAGAACCCAGGAGGTTCCCCCCCGGGGCCGGGACCAGGGGCGCCGGGCTGGGCACCTGCTTGCCTTGCATTGGTGTCCTCAGGCTAGCTCCGGGTTTTGCCGCAGTGCGGGCGGGGCCCGGGGGCGGGGCGGGAAGGATGCTGTGGCTTCATTCATTCCCGCTCAGTCCGCTCCCTGCTCCAGTTTCCGGGGTGGGGGTCGGACCGTAGGGGTTTGGTGGGTGGCTGACCCCTTCGGTGTCCGCGGCCCCTGCTTCCCCGGGTCTCTGTAGAGAAAGACTGCGCTGTTGTCTTTTGTCTTGGTCTAGGGCTTTCGAAGGTGCCCTTAAGTACCGTTAAGTACTTAGGTATGTTGTGCTATGTATGTACTAGGTAGTACTGTGTATGTGCTATGTACCATGTAGTTCTATGAGGATGTTACTAACAGAAAAGACCCTCCCTGTCAAATCTGCAAGCATTTATTAAGCGCCTGCTGTGTACAGGGCACTGTGCTAAATCCTGCGCATATAAAGACGCTCCAAAAACAAAATAAATCCTTGTTTCTAGTGGCTCACAGTCTAATGGGGAAGACAACATGCAATTAAATATGGACATATTTGTGCAAGATAAAACATATATCTGTAATAGAAATTGGAGGGAATTTAACAAAGGGGAGGCACTAGCATTAAGGGAATGACACCCCCCCCAAAAAAAAAAACACAGTACTTACCAGTAGCTCACAGTCTAATGAGGGAGACTACATGCAAAAAAAAATGTACAAAGGTATATCTGTGTATGCAAGATAAATTGCAGATAACTTCACAGAGGAAAGGCATTACTGTTAAGGGAATGACACCCTAAACCTCCTCCCATAAAAAAGTCTTCTAGTGTCTAATGGGAGAGACAACATGCAATTAAATAAGTACATACATGTGCAAGATAAATGTATATATGTAATATAAATTAGAGGGAATTTAACAAATAGAAGGCACTACTATTAAGGGGATAATAACACTCCCCCCCCCAAAAAATCCTCACCTTCTAGTGGCTCACAGTCTAATGGAGAAGACAACATGCAAACAAATATGTACAAACTGCCTCTGTATGTGGAAGATAAATGTGTGTTATGTATGTATGTAATATAAGTTGGAGAGAATTTAACAAAGGGAAGGTACTAGCATTAAGGTACTGTCATCCCCTTCAAAAAAAACCAGTCCTAGTGGCTTACAGCATGCAAATAAATATATACAAAAGTACATACATACACACATACCCCAATGTACATGTGCTTGTATATGCAAGATAAATTGGCCATAACTTAACAGAGGGAAGGCACCAGGTGCCAGGAAGGTGGTGGTAAGTGTTAGCTATTATTATTGTTGTTGTTATTGGAAATCGTGAAAGACTAAGGGGAATTTTGTCTTAGAGCCAGAGTAGGGTGGAGAGGCCAGTCAGGGGAAGATGGAAATAATTCCAGGCGTTGGGTATAGCCAGTGAAATGTAGCAAGTAGGGCAACAGTGGGTCTTATTTGGGGAACAACAAAATTTTAAGAGTATGTGGAGGGCAAGGAGGTGTAAGAAAACTGGAAAGGCAGGAAGGGGTATTAAGCTCTTCTTACCCTGTTGTAGGCTCTGTGCTCACATTGTAGTGGGGGAAGACAACAAGCACACATAGGAGGTTTTAGCTACAAGTCAGATTGAAAGGTTTGATGTTCTTTGGGGTACAGTCGCAAAGCAAATGCACATGCATCTTTTTAAAAGTCATTTCTACTTATAAAATCTAGTCAGCTTCAGATTTTACATAATGTGAATAATTTGTATTTGTCCTGCACTTGCAGTCTTTGTCACTTAATCTTAGAGAGTTGTCTAGGGGCATTGAGAGAGGTAAGTGGCTTGCCCATAATCACCTTGTCCCTCCACCCCAGGTCACCCCTCTGCCAATACCATTCCATGTTTGAAATTGTTTTGTTTTGTTTTTTGCACCCAAGTATAAGATTTCATATGTATCCCTATTAGATTTCATTTTCATGGATTTTGGTCAAGTGCTCTAGTCTAGGCTTTCTTAACCTATATCAGAGATTTTTTAAAAAATTTTTGATAATTGTGTTTTAGTATATGTCGTTTCCTTTGTAATCTTAATGCATTTTATTTTACATATTTAGGGACACTGTTTTGAGTAATCCCTAACCCAAATAAAATTAAGAATCTCTGCTCTAGCTTTTCAGAATCTTGGATCTTTCTATCTGTCTTGCAGTGTGACAAAGCCTTTCAACTTTGTCATCTGCAAAATTTTATTAGCATGTGTTTTCTTTATAACTTTATCCAAATCATTGCTAAAAGTGTTATATCCCTGGGAGACCTTTTACCAAATTAACATTGACATTTGTTAGGATCGTTGATTTAAAGCTAAGAAGGACCTGAGAAACCATCTAGACCAACCCTCTCATTTTACAGGTGAGGACATTCCAAGGGCCACAGAAAGTGAACTTTTGCCCAAGGTCATATAAGTATTTAGGGGCAGAGGTAGAATTTGAACTGAATTCCCCTAAGTATAAATTCGTTACTGTTTCACTGAATCATTGCTGCTTCTTCATTAATGACTTTTTTTTTGCCATTCAACCAATTTCAAACCCATCTAACTGTATTACCACATCTTTCCATCAAGAAAATTTTCTTAAATGGTAGTACATTTCTCTGATCTGCCAGTTTAATAATACCCTGTCCAAAAAAAAAATTAGATTGGTCTGTCCTTTATGAAGCCACTTTAGTAATTGTTGCTTCCTTTTCAAGATTATCATTGATGATCACCTTAATGATCCATTCTGGAATTTTCCAGGAATTGAAGTCAAGCTAACTGGCTTGTACTTTGTGGACTCTGAATATACAAATAACATGTACCCCTTCTCCACTTCGTACATTGAACAAGCATTTATTCTGCTTTTACATTGTGTTAGTCACTCTGCTAGTCACCGACTATGGCTCAGCAATCACATCTACCAGTTCTTTCCCCAAAATGTCGTTTGTCTGAGCCAGTTGATTTAAATTCATCAAGGACAACTGGATCCTTATTATGTGTATACTTTTCTTAGCCATTTTTGTTCCTTCATTTCCAGTGTGAAAGTCACTTCTTCTTGGCAGAGAAAACATAACAAAATAAAAATTTGAGTAACTGCATTCTCTCTTATCATTCTCATATCCAACTCAAGGTTTACTTTCTTCAGTTCTTCTTTCCTCCATATTTAAAAATCCTTTTCATTGCCCTTAGCTTTTTGACACCTCTCAGCCCGTTCTGAGCTTTAAGTACTTTTGACATTCACTCTTTTTATGAAATTGTGTCATATTCTTAAATTATCCTCTATCATCTGCCCTTACTTCTTTGTTAATCTCATTCTGAGGGGGTAGATATCCATCTGATGTTCAGTTTTTTTTCCAGCTTGCATGCCCTTTTCTCTATTCTTTGATAGGTTCTTTTGTTCTTGTGAGAACCTTCAGCACTTTAATTTTTTCCTAACAACCTAGTAATTTGGTTATTTTTTTACACATATAGTAAACATTCTGTTTCAGTAGTTAATGCTTCAGTAGAATTAGGTGAGAATAAATGACTTCAGATAGACTTCAATATAATTAAGTTTTAATTTGCTTTTGTAATTGTTTGTTTTATTAGCATAAGAAACCCTTTCATTATTGATTCATTTCTATTCCATTAAATTTTAGTTTATTAAAAAAATTACTTATTAAGCTGTGGGTGGCAATGTGGAATAGAGGTCTGGTTTGGACGACCTACCTTCCAAGTTCTAGCTCTGACACATAGTGGCTTTGTTATTATGGACAAGTCACTTAAACTTTCTGTTCTCCAGGCAACTATGTTTAGACTGTAATTTGTAGAATAATCATCTTTATTGATAGAGAGGGGATTTTCTTCATGAGGGAATTCCCTATACCAATGAAATCAGTGGTCCTAGACCAAAAAAGGAATTAATTTGTGGCCAGCCACATCTTTTTTCCTTTTTTTTTTTTTTGCAACATTTAATCCACGCTCTTTGCTATTACACAACTAGATTATTACAGTTATTTATGAACATTTATACTCCCTTTTCCATTCTGCACACTGCTGACAAATTAATCTTCCTTAATGTCAATTCGATTAAAGCATTTGTTAGGCTTCTATATGCAAGGCAGAGAAGCCTGATCTAGGAGTTGAGACCTAGATTAAAATACTGGCTCTAACACATACTGGCTGTGAGCTTGAGCAAGCCGTGTAGTCTTCTTAGTGCCCAGATAAGTCACCAAAGTGCATTTATAGGTAAGGAGGAAATTTTGGATTTGGATGAAATCCCAAATAAGGATCCCAAAAATTGCAAGGCATAGAAAGACAAAACAAAATATAGCAGTTGCCCTTAAAAATTTTATATTTTACTGGTATCTTTATATCTCAGAACATGTAATGGTGTTCTTTTGCACAAAGAAAGGTGTATATACATTTTTTGGCAATCTTTTTCCATCATACCTCTCAAGCTTTTAATGACAACAACAACATTTATACAGAGCTTAACGTATGCCAGGTACCGTGCTAAGAGCTTTACAATTAGTATCTCATTTGTGCACAGCTAGGTGGTCTAGTAGATAGAGCTCTGTACCTAGAGTCAAGAAGAACTAAGTGCAAGTCTGGTCTTAGACATGTCCTAGCTCTGTGGCCTTGGGCAAGTCACTTAACCTCTGTCTGCCTCAGTTTCCTTATGTAAAATAGGGATAATAATAGCACTTACCTCTTGGGGTTGTTAAGAAGATCAAATGAGATACTAATTGTAAAGCACTTAGCACAGTATCTGGCACAGAGTAAGCACTACTTACAGTTATCCCTTCCACATTTCAATATATTGCAGGTTAGCATAAGAAATTAAATGGGAATTTTTTGGGAGTTTTTCTGAAGTTGCAGAGGCTAGTAGAAGACACAGAAAAAGTTTAGAAACTCAGAAATGCATGAAATATATGTTTAACATTGTATAATATCAACATATTTGATCTTTTAACACCTTAATAATTCAAACGACTTCTCTGATAGGAAGGGAGGGCCAAAAAATTTTACATGGACTTTCCAGGTTGCTAGGGTGCTGCTATGCCCTTATGCCCCTTAATGTGGAAGAGATAACTATATAAATGTTACCTATTATTACTATAATTCTCAGAACAACCATAGGAGGTAGGTGCTATTATTATCCCAATTTTACAGTAGAGGAAACAGAGGCAGTCAGAAGTTAAATGACTTGCCCTAGGTCTTTCAGCTAGTAAGTTTCTGAGGCTGGATTTGAACTCAAATCTTTCTGCGTCTGGGCCTGGTGCTCTATGTACTGCACCGTTTAGCTTTCTAGTTATACCCCTGTGTTAAATCTACTTACCAAATTATTCTTACTTTCTTTTGAACATTTCATCTTCATTCCTTCTTCTGCACCTGTTCTTTTTCTACACTATAATAACCTTCCCTGCCCTTGCCAGCCTATGTGTCCATGTCTCACCTACATGAAAGACATTTGCCCAACTGAACTGTGGCAACAACTATATGAAGCACTTATTTTGACATACGTATTATCACTGGTTTGTTTGTTTTTTTTTTTAAGGCAATTGGGGTTAAGTGACTTGCCCAGGGTCACACAGCTAGTAAGTGTCAAGTGTTTGGTCTGAGGCCCAATTTGAACTCAGGTTCTCCTGACTTCAGAGCTGGTGCTCTATCCAGTGCCCCACCTAGCTGCCCCTATGCATCACTGTTTTATATACATATAACCTACGGCTTGTCAACGTGATACTAATATTTAAGAGGTCTCCCTTCCTCGGGCCAAATATCTGGAACTTGACAAAACGCTTCCTGAAATTCGTCAAATGTAATGATCACTATACACTTTCATGATTGATATGAGAACAAATGATACTTCCAGGAGGAGCCTAGAAAAGATTCCTAAGGTTTAAGGTGTCCTAAGCAAGAAATCAAAGAACTTAGGCATACAAAAGGTGGTCATCACTGTTGATTCAAAGCAGAGGTGTTGGAAAGAAAGATAACAGCTGGTTTAGACAATGCTGTTTAAGAACAAGATTTGGATCATCTTGAATGAAGCTATGAATGATCATCCAAAAATAAGACAGGCTAATAAGGCCTAGTCGAAAAAAAAATGTCCTTGGAATCTTAAAAATCCGGTTAAGAGATGAGGGAGAAAGCTGCCTTACAGATCTCTACCAAACTAGATGTCATAAAGAATAGCTAACATGTCTAATACAGGAGGAAGAATAGTTGTAGATATGTAATTAATGAGACAAAATCCAAGAAAGGGGCCAGCAATAAAACCCCTCTGTGCAGTTGATACAGAAGTGTGATAAAGCTTAGATAATAAAGCAAAATAACTTAATACAAGGAAATGGATTTGATTTCAGTAGTAACATACCTAAGACCTGGAGGGATGGGACACATGACTGCAATATGCTCTGAGAAGTTCAAATTACCAAACCTATTTGTGAGAGAATCTAGAACTAGAGAAGTAAGGTGACTGTAGGGAATATGGTGATAAGCACTTGGGGGTTGGGGTAAGTCACTTGAAGGAGAAAAAGAAGAAATATTGTCCGAGGTATATGTCAACTAATGTGGTTTTTGAGTAGAGAGAATGGGATAAATATAAAATCAGTTTTGGAAGCAAAAATTCGTTAGATATGCTGGGAGGCCAGGGGCAGGAGGGTAAAGGATAATGCCAGGGTTATGATCCTGTATGACTGGAAGGACATGACCTTAACAAATAGGGGACTTCCAAAGAAGACTGGATTTTTTGGAAAAGGGTTGAGGTCTGTTTGGGTGACATGTCTAAGATAAGTAGGTGATGCATTACTATATAAAGTTAGAAGTCATAGCATAGGGATGATAGTTAATCCAGAGGGAGCTAATGAGGCCACCAAATGACAGTATAGAAAGAAGAGGAGGCCCAGAATAGCCTTATGATAAACCCAAAATTAGTGGCTGAGCCCTTACAGTGGCAAGATAAGATCCAAGAGGGAGCAATAGTATAAAAACCTAGAGAGGAGAGGTCAATATTGTCAAATGCTATATAGAAGGTGGCAAGTGAGCATTTATATTAAGCGACTATCATGTGTCAGGCACTGTGCTGAATGCCTGAATATAAAGAAAGGCAAAAAACAATCCTTGCTCTCAAAAAGCTCACAGCCCAATAGGGAGACAATGTGCAAATAACTACTTGTAAATAATATAGTCTGTATATATACAGGATAAATTCAGGGTAGTCTGATAGGAAGTCCTCTTAAGGTAGAGGATTGAGATAGGTTTCTTGCAGAAGGTGGAATGTTAGCTGAGACTTGGAGGAAGCCAAATGTAAGCTGAAAGTTGGAGATATGGTGGGAGAATGTTCTGGGCATGGGGACAGCCAGTAAAAATGCTCTGAATTGGAGGGTGGTTTATTCTGTTCCAGTAATAGCAAGAAGCCAGTAAAGATAAGGATTGAGGGATGAGCCATTGATTTTGGCAGTTAAGTTCATTGGTAACTTTTGAGAGCAGTTTTTGTTTAATGAGATGAGAAGTCAGATCTCAAAGGGCTGAGAATTAAGAGGAGAAATGGAGGCAATGGGCATAGACAGCTTTTTCTAGGAGTCTGTAACAGAGGAGAGAGATAAAAGTGATAGCTTGTATAGATATATAGTAGGGTTCTGGTAGGGGTTTTTTCTGGGTAGGAGACGTTTGGGAACCAGTACTTGGGGAGACTGAAGATTAGAGAAGGAATGATTGTGGGGGGAATCTATAGAAGAATGTGGATCAAGGACATATATAGGGGGCAATGTGGGTTGGTAAGGACTACCTCATAATCAGACCAGTGAAGGAGAGAATGGAAGATAATGTCAACTAGATCATATAAGACGCAGAGAAGAAGAGGAGATTCATGGGTAATGGTGTTCTTTTTTTTTTCCCCCAGTAAAGTATGCAGCAAAGTTGCATAGCTGAGAGTAGAGAGAAGAGTTGGAAACCTAGGAGGTTTGAGGTGGTTGAAGCTTTGGAATAGATATAGTAAAGTAGGTTAGAATCAATTGAGGAGTTAAAAAGACTTCCTTGCTGTAGTGAAGTCCCAGTGAGATTAGGTAAGACTTTCTTTGGTGGTAGAGAAGGCTGATGGTGGAGGTAATTCAAAATTGGAGGTTGGCAAAAGATGAGTGGTTATAGAACAAGGGACCAAGGAATTGGAGGGTAGATATTGAAGAGTTCTATACTGGTTTTATACATTTATGTAAGACTACTTTTCATCAAGAATATTTCATCCAAAGAAAATTTCATCAAAATAGCAGCTATCTGTAAACGTAATTATAATCATACTTTATGAAATATATACTTGTCAAATTGTAACTGGATTTAAGTTGTATATTGAAAGCGTTAATGTGCTATTCCAACCTTGCCCTAATTATATTATCTGTACAAATGGATAGAAAAAATATTTCTGATTTCTGGTTTTTTTTAAATGCTTGTATCTGTTGTTGTTGTTTTAACTAGCCACATAGTGACACTGCTGGATCACTTTTCTTGTTTTAATCTAATTCATGTTTTGTTTCAGCTATTATTCATGGACTATCCAGACTAACAGCACATCATCTAAGAACTATATATGTGTGTCAGTTTTTAACAAGAATCGTGGAAGGAAAAACACTAGGTAAGTAAGTTTTTCAGTCCTTTATATAAATACTTATGACATGTCTCTTGAAAGTTATGTCAGTTGGAATAACAACCAAATAGAAGCTGTCATCTTTTGAAAAATGATTTTGTCAATGTATGCTTGACATCATACTAGTCATTTCACAAATACCTTTCTTAGAATTTACAGGGTGTATCAAACAATATAAGATCATAAATTTTTTGGTGTTTCTTCCTGATTCAAGTCCTGTGACTTTCCTCTTCATAGACTGCTATGAAACATTTAGCACTTTAAACTTAATGTCTATTCAGTTAATTGATAAAATTGATATTTTCCTAATATGTTCTTAATATTTATATCTATGTTACCATAGTAATATAGTTCTTCATTTTATAATTTCTGATTATTTGCTATGAAAATATAGCTTTTTAAAAAGCATTCTTTTCATTGCATAGTTCAAAATTTTCACATGTACCACAATATTTTACATAAAGGCAGTAGCCAGAGTTCTTAAAGAACGTTGAGGAGGATGAAGAACACATTCAACGAAGAGTATGATAAGATCTTTCAAACTAAGTGCTCTAGAGTGTGCCATGTGCATGCATGCATGCACACACACACACACACACACACACACACACACACACACACACACACACACACACACACACACACACACCCCCCTGCACCATGTCCTGGATATTTGGTAACTTTGAAAAAGGGGCAGAGGAGAAAGTTAGGAAATTATGTTGGTAACTATAGTTTACAACAAAAATGTGACCCAACAGGGACTTGGAGCTTACTACGAAACCTCACTTCAATACATATTGAATATTTTTCTCAGGAAGAGAATTGGAAGGTACTAAATAACAAACATTGAAAATCACAAAAAATGAAATTGCCTGTTAAAACACATTGTTTACTGATGTCATTTTCTGTTAGTTGTCTGTGGAATCAAATAATGACTGGTTAGAGTCACTCTCAAACTTTACTCACAACACAGTATTCTTTAACTTGAGGAATCCTGGGACACTGAACATTTAATTTGTCAACAAAGTATTTTTGTAATGCAGTTGCTGTTGATTTTCCCAAGCCAGGTTAGAAAGGTAGGAATCAAATGTCAGTATCCCTCTAATAAAAGTCTAGAATTTTACCAGGAATTAAAGTCTAGCTCACCTTTCTGTACTTTGTAGGCTCTGTTTTATGTATTTCTGAAAACCAGGTCTTTTACCTTTCTTCAATCTTTATTACCTCTTTTAGATGCCACAATTCACAGAAGATAAATGACAGTAAATAGGTAACCCCAATAACATCAGTCAGTTCCTTCAATATTTGTATATTCAATTCAACTGGGTTCTTTTGTCCCTAATTATCTAGCCACTCAGCTCCTACTTGTTTGTTCTGTCTATTTGTTCCCTATTTGTTCTGTCCTTTCTAATGCAAAGGGCATTCTCTTCAGCAGCTGAAACAGAAATAAGCAGTCTTCTTCCTTCTTGGATATACTTTCTTACAGCATAGCTGCAAAGCCCTTTATGTTATCCTCTGCCTTATTAGCCATTGTAAGTACATTCTGCACTTTAGCACACCTAGCTTTATTCTCTTAACAGGAATTATCCTATGTTTACCTATCATTTCAAAGTATGTCTGTGCCTCTTTGAAATTTGAATTTGTTAGTGAGTTCCCTGTGTATCTACATCAATTTCTTAGTCAACCCAAATACTCAGATATGATTGATAACATTGATTTCAGTGTTCCCTCCAGGATTACACAAAATATTTACCTGTTCTTGGAGATTAAGATCACCACAAGACTGACTTTACAATCTGAAGGAGTTCCTTACTTCTTCCTAATATTTTGGGGAGCATCTCAGGCAGTATTTCTGTCATTTTTTATCTTCGCCATATCTTTTCCTATAATACATTTCCCTTAGAACATTTTTGTTATATCTTTTACTCCTTTTTTAAAAACATTTTCACATTAGTCAAGTTGTAAAGAAGAATTAGAACCAAAGGGAAAAACCACAAGAAAGAAGAAACAAAGAGAGAAAATGGTATGCCTCAATCTGCATTCAGACTCCATAGTTCTTTCTCTGGTTGTAGATAACATTTTCGATCACGAGTCTTTTGGAATTGTCTCAGATCCTTGTGTTGCTGAGAAGAGTTAAGTCTGTCAAAGTTCGTCATCACACAATGTTGCTGTTACTATGTACATTGCTCTCCTGGTTCTGCTCATTTCACTCAGCATCAGTTCATGTAAGTTTTTCCAGGTTTTTTCTGCTCATCATCTCTTATGGAACAATAGTATTCCATTACATTCATATACCACAGCTTATTTAGCCATTCCCCAATTGATGGGCATCCCTTCAATTTCTAGTTCTTGGCCACCACAAAAAGAGTTGTTATAACTATTTTCGAGTCCTTTCCCCATTTTTATGATCTCTTGGGAATATAGAGCTAGGCGTGGTATTGCTGGGTCAAAGGGTAGGCACAGTTTTATTGAGCATAGTTCCAAATTGCTCTCCAGAATGGCTGGATCAGTTCACAACTCCACTAACAGTGTTCCAGTTTTCCCACGTCTTTTCCAACATTTATCATTTTTCTGTTTTGTCATGTTAGCCAATCTAATAGGTGTAATGTGGTACCTCAGAGTTGTTTTAATTTGCATTTCTCTAATCAATAGTGATTTACAGCATTTTTTCATATAACTATAGATAGGTTTAATTTCTTCATTTGAAAACTGCTTATTCATATCCTTTGACCATTTATCAATTGGGGAATGACTTGTATTCTTACAAATTTCATTCAGTTCTCTACGTATTTTAGAAATGAGGCCTTTATCAGAACACTGGCTGTAAAAATTGTTTCCCATCTTTCTGCTTCCCTTCTGATCTCGGTTGCATTGGCTTTGTTTGTGCAAAAACTTTGCAATTTAATGTAATCAAAATGATATGTTTTGCATTTCATAATATTCTCTATCTCTTATTTGGTCATAAATTCTTCCATTCTCCATAAATCTGACAGGTAAACTATTCTTTGCTCTCCTAATTTGCTCATAGTCTCACCCTTTATGTCTAAATCATATACCCATTTTGATCTTATCTAGATATATGGTGTAAGATGTTGGTCTATGCATAGTTTCTGCCATACTATTTTCCAGTTTCCCCAATAGTGTTTGTTAAATAATGAGTTCTTATCCCAGAAGCTGAGTCTTTAGGTTTATCAAACAGTAGATTACTACAGTCATTGACTACTGCGTCTTGTGTACCTAACCTATTCCACTGATCCACTGCTCTTTTTCTTAACCAGTACCGAGTAGTTTTGACGATTATCTTTTACTCTTGTTCTTTTGAACTTCCTCACATGTTGAAGCCTATTCACACCTGCCATGTATCTTTCCTTTGCCCTCTCTGTGGTGGTCATTCTCAGTACTTCAAAGACTAGTGTGCTACGTCTTGTAGTCATACAACAACAGCTGTAGGATGTTGAGATTAAGGAAGTGGACTTTTTTCTGGGAAAAACTTGAGATCATTAAAAGAGTTTGGCAGTTACCTGAAGGCAATCCAAGCCTTCATTTCTCCTCCTGTTTATTTATGAGACAAACATGCTCATTTTGACTGTTTTCCTGATACGCAAAGCTTCTATGTTAAAGGTTCTTAACCTGAGAGCCATAGACCCCAAAGGGGTTTGTGGGTAGATTTCAGGGAATATGTGAAATTAATTGGGGAGTTACATCTTTATTTCAATAATAATACAGAAGGACAATCTATATCACTCTAAGGTTTCCAAAGCACTTTATATTTGATTGTCACAACCAATCTGAGATGTAGGTGCCATTTATATGTAGTTGAAGAAACTAAGCTTGAAAGGCTTAATAATTTGCCCACAGTCACACAGCTAGTAAGTATTTGAGGCAGTATTTGAACTCCAGTCTTCTGACTCCACGTAGGCACTCTATCTGCTGTCCACCTAGCTGTGTCCCAGATATTCAGCTTTGATTGATTTGTTCCTTAATTCTGTGTTGTTGTAATGAATGCGCATACTGTTTTCTGAGGGCTTGCTTACTTTGCTTTGTATCCATTCAAAGAAAATCTGTATCCAGGTCTTTTATAATCTTTTATATTGGTGTTCCAGAATTTATTTCAGTGTCACCCAATTGATAGGCAAGTACTTTCTTTGCCTTTCTTTACTCGTACCAAAAAAAAAAATGCTTCTGCATATATCTAGGTGTATATATGGGTCCTTTTCTTTTTGCCACTTATCTCCTTGGGGTATAAACCTCCTAGAAATGGAATCTTTAGGGTTGACCTAGAGATACCTTTTGAGAGGGTATGGGTATTTATTTACTCTCTTTACTTCCAAATTGCATTCCAGAATGGTTGATCCAATTCACATCTCCACCAGTCATGTTATTAGTATCCCTGCTCTTTTATAACCCCTCCAAAGTTAATTTGATTCCCCACTTTCATTATCTTTGTAAATTTGCTGTGTGTAAGATAAAGGTTCAGATACGTTTCAATTTTCATTTTTCTTAAGTATGTTATATTTAGGGTTTATTGAACCCTACTGAGTTCTGTTATTTCTGATTCTTCCTTGTCTAATCTGTTCCATTGATCTGTCTTTCTAAGTCACGTATTTTATATATTTATATATAAAATCTTGAAAGTATCAAATAGTTCTAGTTGCTGCTTTATAATAGTTTGAAGTCTGGAAGTGTTATTCCTGCTACACTCCTACTCTTTTTGTTTTGTGTTAGTTCTTTTGTTTCTTCAAATGAATTTTGTTATTTTGTCCAGTTGTGTAAAGTTTCTCTAATACTTTCTAGATCTCTTCTGGCATTGTTATTTATACACATGCAGATTGCCAAAAATGGGGAATAGTAATCCATTTTGATAACTATTTAGAGGTTGCCTATTATATGGGTATGTGCCCTGGGGGAGCTACAAACTTTTCAGTTTTGAGGTTGGCAAATAATTGCTGTTCTCTTCTGGATAGCTTCTGGGTGGCTAGCTTCTCATTCTTTGAAGGATAAGCTGTCCCACCCTTCTTCCTCTGTGATATTCTTCCATTCTTCAACTTGACAAAAGGTAATTTCCCCTCTTTAACTTTAGATCTTTTTTTCCCCCATATTTAACCTGAGAACCATAGATTCCCAAAGGATAGATTTCAAAAAGTATATGGACTTAACTGGGAAGGAAGTTAATCTTCCCTTTTTCTTTCTTTTTTTGGATGCATTTGGGATTAGATGACTCGCCCAGGGTCACACAGCTAGTAAGTATTTGGGATTGGATTTGAACTCAGGTCCTCCTGACTCCAGGGCCAATGCTCTATCCACTGCCCTGCCTAGCTACCTCTCTTTATTTCAGTATTAATACATAGGGACTTCTGCTTCCAGGAGCCAAGATGGCAGAGTAAGAAGTAAGTCGCTCTTACTCTTCCTTATTAACCTCTGAAAGCCCAGAAAATATCACCCCAGGAAAAACAGGCAGATAAATATCCTGCAATATTAATGCATAACCACAATATTTATATAGCACTCTGAGATTTACAAATATGTTATCTCATTTGAGTCTCACATTGATCTCCACTTACATTTTTTTTTCCTCCAAGGTACATTTGGTTGTCTGTCCCTGATGACTATGTTTAGTCTTGTGGAAGTATCTTCACTTTTTCTTTTAGGAGGACAGCGAGCCTAGTCTTGAATAATATATAGCAAAGACTTGACTGTGGCAGAATTATAAACATCTCAACCTCAGATACAAGTCACTATTAGTATTCTCCCTGTTCTCCAGAGTGATTGTTATTGTTAGCCTTGTTTATGAGTGCTGTTTGTGGGTCTTTACACATCACTTCCTAAGCCACTTAAAATTTATCTTGTCTGCCATACCCTTTCTCATTAACTAAGTTCTTTTTTTTTTACCAATCTGTTTTGCTTACCAGTTTAGTAATTTGTTTTACTTACTTTTTCTGCATTCCTTTGCCATCTTACCTTTTTCTTTTACTCTTATGGTTGTTTTTAGTTCCTCATTTAATATTTAATCCTTTTCTTTCTTAGGATTGGGCCTTTCTCATATCATTCTTTCTCCTTTGAATTATCCTCAAGCTCTTCCAATTCACATTTAGAATTTTCTCTATATTTGGCTCAGATTTTTCTCTCTTCTTCCTCTCCTCAGGGAAGCCAGAATTACACAGTATAAGAGGATATGTAACACTACAATATTTTTGTCAGTATAGCAAAAAGTTTTTAAGACCATCCTTTGAGGTTTGTTGAAATCAGTTTTAACTTAATAAACTTATTAACTTTTGGTATCGAATTAACTCATTACTACTTAACCTAGTCTATTTCCAAAAACTTTTCATTAAGTAAAATAGGTTTTCCCATTTAAAAATTTGATTTTAAAATGGAAATTTGTCAAAACAAATGAATTACTATATTGTTATATTAAATAAGCTAGTGACAGTAAATTTGTTTTTGTTTTCTTTTTAACTTCCAAAATTACTTACGTTCTTTTGCTTTGTTTTTTAAGATGCGCAGTTTGAAAGTGATGCACGACTTACTCCGTTGGAATCGGCCTTGATGATCTGGAATAAAATTAGAAAGGAAAAAGAAATACTTCATGACCAAATCCACTATTTACTTGAAATTCAGGTCTGTACATTGTACCTAATACCCTGTGTTTTTTACATATATAGTGAAAATAGATATGTTATTGGAATCCTTTTTTTAAAAGTGCCATTAAAAAAATTGGCACGAACATAATGGAAATAAGATAATTAAAACTTTTAGGAATTTACTTAACTTTAGAGCTCTCTGCCAAAGGCTAGACAGTTTAAATGGCTTACTCTTCCTTAAAATATATACAGTTTATTATCTGGGTCATCAAGTCTGCAAAAAGGAGGAAAACCTACTAACAAGTTTAGTTTGCTATAGTAAATACTGAAAACAGAATATGCTTCATTGTTTGCACCAAAATGGAAAAGTCATTATGCAAAGTAATAACAATTTTAGATATAAAATATGAAAGGCTGTAAGTCCAAGATAAATCATTATAGGATACAAGTGTAAATTATAGCACATATACAAATGCTTCCCACTTCTAACACATATAACAAAAACGAAAAAGTTTTTTTCAGTGATTTTGAGGAGTACTGCTAAGTGCCATTTGTGAATGAGGAACAGTGAAGTAAGACTTAAACTGGAAAAAGGAAATAAAGTTTCTTAAAAACTCCCAGAATGGCAAAGTTTCCTTTGTTTCTTTTTTTAAAGTGCTTTTTGTTACTGGAAAGGTTAACCTTGCAAATAATTTTTGTATCTTAAAAAATAGGGCAGTGATGGTGAAGTAGTGGCATTCTCATTACATCGCTAGAGTCAGCTTTGGCCGCAAAACAATGAAATTCTTCTCTATAGCTTACATGATATTCAGAAGTGGAATCTCTATTAAAGATTCTAGTTTGCCTAACGAGAATTTTCTCTCATATGCCACAGTTTTCTCAAATGCTGTTATGATACTAAATGTATAAAAATAGATTGACTTTAATATGGGGGAACAATCAGGGATTTTGTTTTTGCTGGTCCAGATAAGCAGAACAAGGGTTCCAATGAGTTAAAGCTATATGAAGGCAAATTTAAATTCATTCTAAGAAAAAACTTACTAAAAGATTTCATGTTACCGAAGGTCTTCAAAGAGAAGCTAAATAACTATTTGTATTGAATATTGTAAATTTGATAGGTTCCAACTAGAAGGTTCTTTCAGCATGAGTTGAGTTGTGATTTGACCATTCATTAAATAGGCATTTAACCAAAGTAAAATTTTGAGGCATTCTCAAGTCAGATGTTTTATCATTAAAGAAAAAATTGTTTCTTAACTAATTATTTTTATAAAGCTATTATGTAGAATGTGCAAATTTTCAAATGTCATCTTAGGAAAGATCTTATTACTTTTAGAAAATTAAGCAATGTGTTTGTGACTATCTTTAACATTGTTTTTAGGCTATAGCAGTTTGCATGGAGAAAGCAAGCTATAAAGAAGCAGAAGGAGTGTTTGAAAGGATATTTGGAGACACAGAGGATGATAAGGTAACTATGTAAAGTTGTTTAATGTTGAAGTACTACATACAATCGAATCTGAATTATTAGATTTCCTGGTGATTGATGGAGCTCTGTTGTCTGGATTCTGAATTTTGGGGCTGCATTGTGTTCAGTTTTTGCTAATTGATCACATTCCTCTGGAATACCTAGAATTGTTAACTTATCTTTGCACATCTGAATCTCTTTATTTGGGGTCAGATGCTTTGCCTAGTATAGAATTTATATCTTTTTTTGAATGATGCTGACTTTTCCTTCCTCCTTCTGCAATATCTCTAGTTCGGTATTTTTGCTTTTCAAATCTTTTGTTTTAAGAACTTGAATTCTTTCAGCTTATCCATCATGTATTCTGTTTTTATTTTCTTTTCTGTGTTTTTAAAATTTGCATTGAAAACTCTGATTTCTTAATCTAAATTGATTCATAACTTTTATGATTTTGATTTCTCTTTTGTTCAGGGTGCTTTGGTTTCTCTTATCTTTTTCCAGTTATCAAACATTTCATTTCTCACCTTCTCAACTTCCCTACCCAAACTGAAAGTAAAACAAAAATGAAACAACAAATGTGAATAGTCAAGCAAAAAAATCTTTACATTGACTTTGTCCAAAAATGTAAATAAATTCTGTATCTTGAGTCCATCACCTCTGTCAAAAGGCATGAGTAAGGTGCTTCATCTTCCATTCTCTGGAATCGTTGCTGTTCACTACATTGATAGAATTCTTAAGTCTTTCAAAGGTTTTTATTTTCTTTTTTACAATGTTTATTATTGTATAAATTGTTCTCCTGATTTTTCTCACTTCATTTAGCAACAGTTCATACAAGTGTTCCCAGGTTTCTTTAAAATCATTTTCATTCTTTTAGCTCAATAATATGAATTATATTCATATACCATAATTTGTTCATCCATTCTCTTATTGAGGGACAGCCCCCTAGTTTCCTGTTCATGTTCGCTACAAAAAGAATCTTTATTGCTTGGGGAGACCTGAATGAGAGTTCTAAGTATTTAAGTACTCTTATGTTAATTCTTGATGTAGCTTGTTTAGAGTATTTTCTTATAAATTCACTTGTAAATACTCTATCTGGTGGATAATTTTTTTTTGAGCTGGAAAATATTTGCCGATAAGTCAGATGATCTTTTAAGATTTTATATGAGGTTATATACCCAGAATGAAGAAAACAAATTAGAAAATTGCTTAAAGATATACTTTATCTTAGAGAGGTATATAAGAGATAACTTACTTAATATTAACATCCCAAAGTTTTTTAAAGAGAGCTATTTGGTTACTCATATTAATGAATGAAGTCTTCTCTATGAAAAGAAGCACTGTGATAGAATGGCAAAAGCACTATTTATAAGTCCTAAGACCTGTGTCTAATTCCTGAGGCTTCCCCTTGTGAAGAAGGCTAATAATTCAATTCATACTAAGTGTTTTGCAAAGAAAGTTCCCTTTACTCTAGGCACTTTCCATTATATTGGGGAAGTTGTTGTTTGTCCTTCATTCTTGAAGAGGACCATGACAAGAAGGTGACTTACCAATTCACTTGCAAGTGAATTGTATTGAAGTGAGGGAGGGCTGTGCAAAGTCACCAGCCTTACTTTTTCCTCCAGAGTCATCTGGGTCCAGTGGCAAGATATAGATCAGGATGAGTGGAGATGGCCCCCATGTTGGGGAAGACAGTTTATATAAATAGGTACAAGATATACGCAGAGTGAGGGCAGCTAGGTGGCACACTGAATAGAGTGCCCGGCCTGGAATCAGGAAGATTTCTTCCTGGCTTCAGATACTTATTAACTGTGTGACCCTGGGAAGTCATTTAATTCTGTTTGTGTCAGTTTCCTCATCTGAAAAATAAGCTGAAAAAGGAAATGGCAGCACTCTAGGATGTTTGCCAAGAAAATCCCAAATGGAGTTATAAAGAGTCGGACATAACTGAAAAAAAAATGATGCAACAACAATACCCAGAGTAAAGGATCAGAGGTTTAGTGCTGGAGGGACCTTGGGAAATCATAGATTCCACCCCTTATTTTTCATATATAGAAACTTAGGCACATTGAGATTAAGTGACTTCGCCAGGGTCACACAACTAATAAATGTGTCTGGTGAAATTTAAACTCATGGGGGAACCCCCACCCCAGGTCCAGTGCCCTTTCCACTACAAATGGAAAGTAGCCTTAATAAGAGAAGGCTTTCGAAGCTGAAGGGACCCAGGAAAGGCCTCTTGCAGAAGGTGGGATTTGAGCAGTCTTGAAGGGGGAACCAGGAGACAAAGGTAAGGAGGCAGAGCATTCTACTAGGCATGGGGGACAAGAGAGCCAGCCAGTGTGTCTGGATCACAGAGATAATTTAGTATTAGTAATGTATAAGAAGATTGGAAAGGTTAACAAGGCGAAGTTAGTAAAGAGCTTTGGAAGAAAGAAAAGGATTAATGAAGTGCCTACTATGTGCGTGGGCTCTGTGCTAGGCACTTTACACATATCTCATTTGATTCTCTGAACAACCTTGGAAGGTAAGTATTATTATTACTATCCTTTTACAGTTGAAGTAACTTGAGGCCCAGGGTCACACAGCTAGTAAACGTCTAACTCTGGATTTTAACTTGGATCTGGCTCTAGGCCCAGTGTTCCGTCCATTGTGCCAGCTTGTTGCCTCTGTGCCAAACAAAGGGCTTTAGATTTGGTCCTTTAGGTAACAAGGAACGCCTGTAGTTGATAGAGTTTGAAAGTAACATGTTCAGATGGTGATGGGTTAGCTATTATCCTGCTTGGCCCCAGGTGTCAGAATTACTGGACAATGGGTAGAATTGCAGAAAAGCAGATTTGGGCTCAATAAAAAGAAAAACTTAATTGCAACCAGAACTATTCAAAAATGTTGATGTGCTGCCTTAGAAGGAAGTAACTTCCCCTAACTTGATATATCTTCAAGCACAGGTATCCTGGGTTTGAATAGTGTAATTTCAGAGGTTGAAATGAAAGGTGAGAATTGTTATTGCCCTACATTTAGCAGCATGTTCTCTCTTAAGTAGTTGGTAATGTGGTAAGCAGTACTGTTGCAGTTGTAAAAAGCTGGAGCAGAGTCTGACTTAAAACACTGGCATCCGAGTGGGATTTATTAAAGGTTATATGTAACATAGCTGGCATATTCTTAAATTGATGGAAGAGGATTAACAGTCAGCATGGTGCTCCCCCAAAGTGCATTGTATTTAGAGTAAGAAGACCTGGATGTTTAAAAATCTGCCTCTACCACAGAATAACTGTATGACCATAAGCAACTTACTTTAGTTTTCTTGGTATCCATTTCCTCATGTATAAAATGAAGGGTTAGGTATAATGATCTTTTAAAAGATGATCCTTTAATTAAAAAGATTAGACTTATGAAAATATTAATAGTACAAGGTGCAAGCAAGAAGTACTATAGTCCTTCAGAAGAAGGGAGAGATTACTGAGAGTAGGGCAAACAAAGAATTCTTCAGCAAAGAAGTGTGATTTAAGGTAGACTCAAATGAGAGGATGGGGGGGAGTTGGTGGGAATGTTCCAGACAGAAAATGTAAGTAAAATGTCAAGGCTTATTTTGGGGATACAATAACATAATGAAATAACATAATGCAATAAGTTTGAATGTATGAAGCATATAAAATATAGGAAAGAATTTTGTGAAATATGCAGACCAAAAAAGCAGAACCAGAACAGAGTGTATGCTAATTTTGACTAGATATAAGAAGAGAGAAATGGAGATGAATGGACCAAAGAATTATAATGGAAACTTAGGGAGTAGAAGATAAGTTATGTCATTTTGGGGAATGAATCTTATTTATTTAAATGTAAAAAATTGTGAAGTGATTTTAATGTCTATACTGGTGTTAATATTTATAATCCTCCTTTGAACCTGTTTTGACCTGGAAATTTAATAAGGTTGTACAATACTTTTCACATTCGTGGCCAATAAATTTTTTTTTTAACTTGAACTACATATGTACATATAACACATTTTTATTCTGAAAAATTGCAATTAGTGTAGTTTGTGAATTTCTACTCTTCTATTATCTTTTCTTTAGCCTCTGAAAATGAAGTTGTTGATGATAATCGGTAAGAAAGATCCGTACCATCCTTTTTTTCAACGCTTCACTTATAAATGCATGATAGACAGAGTGAAGATTTATGCTAATCAAGTGTTAACTGAAAAATCATCAAGCTTTCTAATGAAGGTATGTATGAAGTTTTAGTGATACTCTTTAAATCTTGTTTTGTTGAATTGTATCAATAGTTAGTTAGAATAGAAGGACAAAGTTAAAATCCTGATCTTTGTGGATATTTGTAAACCCAATTTTCACATTTTGATAAATGAAAATAGCAAGAGTGGATTACAGAAGAAAAATCTGGCAGGTATAACTGACTGATTCATTTTATACTCTAGCCAGAATAAATATTATTGCTATTTAATCTCCTTGCCTTTCAAATGAGGATGTAGATATTTTCTATCCATGCCTCACAATGTTTTATGTACAAGTGTCGTATTAGGACTTTTGTGATTTAGTCAATATTTATAGTGCTTTAAAATGGTCTGCTGTCTTTTTGGTTACCAAAAACCACATGTAAGGAAATTAATAACCACTTCTACAAAGCTAGAATGCACGTACAGATTCAGCATTTATAATGCCATAGCTAAAGTATTGTAGTTTAATTGGTTATAGATCAAATTATTGAGCAGTCACAAAGTTGCGAGTTGTCTATTAATACTTAACCACTATGGCTACGTCCATTCTATATCATAGTAAGACTAGCTCCTTAAATTATATATTTTATAGTTCTGTACTTAACAGGTTCTGTGATTTCATCAATGTGGTTATTCCTTCCATCAATACAGATTATGTCAACCGGCAGTCATGATTCCAAAAGATTTGAGTAGTAACTTACTTTATTACAAGAGATAGCAGAAAAACATGCATGGTAGGTCACCTGATTACAGAGTACAAATGAAGCCAGCAATGCAGACAAAACCTTGGGTATTTAAGAGTTACAGTGAAATTGGGTGGTTTGCATGGAAGGAGAAAGTGTTAATCCCCTCCCAAATGGGAGGAGAAAGGGACAGCAGTGGGAAGGAGAGAGCAAGAGGGAACAGGAGGAGCCCCAGCCTTTCCTCCTCCTTGGGAACTGCTAGACCATGAAAATAGGATGCTCTGCTTACCTGAAAGGGTCCCAACTAAACAGTTATCAGTCTGGGCTAGACTGGCTAGAGCCAGGGTTATGGCTGACTCAGCTTCAAAGGTGCACTGAGGCTTCTGTTAGGATTGAGAGTTGCAAATTATGTCAGCTCAAAGGGATTTCGTCATTGGCTCGTTCTGAGTCTCCTGTGTAGTTCTGGAAAATGTGGTAACTCAAGAAAACAGGTTAAGTTTGCTTCAGGGCCACATTCACAGTTGTAATCTATCAGTGCCTTCTCATACTATGTGATTATTGTTCATGTTCTTCATAGATTCCTCCAGAGGATCTACCTAGCTGTAACTTCCTTTTGTCTTTTGGTTTCGTTATCATATGAATATCAATATCACATGTGAGTCCTTGAAAGAGTAAAGAGTATGCCAGTTCATTGTTTATGACAAGGATCACACATTTATAATTTAAGTTAATTTTGATAGTCTAAAAACACATCCTCAGCAGCTTCTGCCCTTTTTCCCCATTATACCTTTATTATTGCTATTAAAGAGGAGATAACACAAGACTAAGAACTATATTGAGTTTTCACAGAATTTGTGTGGAAGAGACCTCAGTGGTCAGGCAGTGCAATCCAAACCTAAAAAAGAACTTTTTGTTTAAGGACCTCCAATGTCAAGGAACCAACTACTCCGTAATAGCTCTAATTTTGGGGTGGGGTGGGGTGAGGTGGGTTGGGGGGGTGGGCTCTGAAGAATGCTGATTCTTTCTTTTTTTAATAATAAATTTCCCCCAGTTACATGTAAATACAGTTATTAACGTTCATTTAAAAAATGTTTGAGTTGTGAATTTTCTCTCTTCCTCCCTCACCACCCTCTTTAAGCAATTTGATATAGGTTATACTTGTTCAGTCATGCAAAACATATTGCCATATTAGTCATGTTGAAAGAAGGCATACCAAAGAGGGGGGGAAAAGCATTTAAAAAATACGGAAAGTGAAACACAGCATGCTTTGATCTGCATTCAGACTACATTAGTTCTTTCTCTGGAGGTGGATAGCATTTTTCATCATGAGTCCATTGGAATTATCTTGATCATAGTATTGCTGAGAATAATAGCTCTAATTTTTTAAGAAGTTTTCCTTACTTGAAGACTCTATTTGGATCTTTGCAACTCCCACTTATTCTACCACATAGTGCCTTCTTGGAATAAGTAGAACATTTGTGGCCCAGAACTGAACACAATTCCCCAGATATTGTCTGACTGGGATAGAATCTACAATAATACTACTATCACCTCCTTATACCTGGATTGACTCTTTTTCTTGGAATGTGGTTTGTCAGATTGACATTCTTGACTGCCATATCACACTGTTGATTTGTATTGAACTTCTATTCTAGTTCACTATAACCCCAAGATTTTTTTTCTAGAAAAATTCTATCAGTCCATGACTCCTCAGTCTTGTACTTGTGAAGTTGACTTTTTGAACTCATTTAACACTTTACATTTATAAATGCCTTCTGAATTTTTTTGTTTAATTTTATTTTTTAAATTATGAGTTTTATATACACACATGCATGTGTGTGCACACACACACACAGAGACACACACATTCATCTTTGGCATTTCTACATACAAAATAGAACAGAAAAAGAAGACTGTATGTGAAACCATAACTCACTGTTGTGGACATCTTGCTTTTTAAGAAAAAAAATGGTATGTAATAAATTGAAACAATCATAGTACAAGAGCTGAAAAGGACCTCAGAGGCCATCGTATCTGTTCCAAAGCCCCATGTGTTACAGATGAGGAACTAAATGCCCAAGGAGCTTAAGCTTCTTGTGCAAGGTTTCAGAGACATTAAAAGTAATTATCAGAGGTAGAATTTGAAACCAGGCCTTCTAACTCCAGAATTAGTAATCTTTATATTGTAACATGCTGCCTCATGTTACTTTCAAAGCTTTCCCACTTGTCCCTTTTCTTCTGAACTTCTCTGCTCTGAAATACACAGTGGCTAGAGCTCTAAGTCAAGAAGACCTAAGTTCAGATTTGGACTCAGCACTCATTATGTGACCCTGGGAAAGTTACTTAACCTGTCTCCCTCAAGTTTCCTCATCTGTAAAATGAGTATAAATAGTACTTACCTCCTGGGGTTGTTGTGAACATAAAATAAGATATTTGCAAAGCATTTTGCAAGCCTTAAAGTGCTATTTGAACACTAGCTATCATTGTTATTATTACTATTAAATGGTTCAGTTTGGTCCCCTGTACTCTAAACTCTTCCTCCCTCAGAAAAGAAAAATACGGTCCTTGTAACAAGCCAAGCAAATCTGCATGTCCAAAAAATTGTATTCTCGTTATGCACCACAAATTATCACCCCTCTTTCAAGTTCTGGCTGTCTGTTGTATTTGTCAAAGTTCTTAAGTCTTTCAAAGTTGTTTTTCTTTACAAATTTATTGCTATATACATTGTTCTGCTCACTTTAATCTGCATTAATTCAAACAAGTCATCCTTTCTTTGTCCCTTTTAAATTTCACATTACCATGTTAGGCCTGACTTTCTGAAATTCAGATTTGGAAGAGACTTCAGCATCTATATGGTCAAACATATACCCTACTCTCAAAATCCATAGTGCAACATACTCATTACTTGAAGACCTCCAGTGAAAGAGGGCAATCCACTAGCTCTTTTTTTTTTAATTTCATTAAATATTCCCCAATTATTTGTAAAAGCAATTTTTAAGACTTTTTAAAGTTTTGATTTCTAAATTCTATCTTACCCTTCTTTCCTTCCCTTATGCACCCAGATGATAATCTGATACAGATTATTCCTACACAATCATGTAAAACTTTTCCATATTAGTCATTTTGTGCAAGAAAATTCAAACAAAAAGAAGTGAAAAAGTATGCTTTGGTCTGTATTCAGATGACATCAATTCTTTCTCTGAAGGCAGATAGCATTTTTCATGATGAATCTTTTGGGATTTCTTATATCCCACTACCTTGTGAGGCAGACCATTTCACTTTTGGATGGTTGTAATTGTTAGAAAGTTTTTCCTCTTGCATCAAACCTAGATTTCCCTCTTTGTAATTCTGTCATTTGCTTCTACATGTGCTTGCTATGACAGCATGTTTCATGGCTGGTCTCTGAGATAGAATTCTTTACCTATTAGTTTAATGGTGATAAACCTCTCTGTTTTGCTCCAGAGATGGCAGATTAGATCTGTTGCTGAGTCACTACATGTAAACTTAACCTAAGCTGATCCAAACTTTGTAATGTTGCATCTGTAAATTGGTGGTTAATTTGTTGATCTGTTTCAGTCAGAAGGTAGTACATAATACACATATACCAACAAGTTGGCTTGAATTGCCCTTTTACTTTCTCTAGTGTTTCCTAGGTCATTATTACATGGGTAAAAGCACAGAACTGAAGTCTCTCATTCTAGTTGGCTTTTGGGAGGATTGAAATGTTACAACATTTATAAGATGACCCAGAGTTTCATTCTATATAAATGAAGCACTAAAGAAACAAAGGACCATGGCAGAACCTGAAATAGACAGGATTCTGAATCTTCAATTCAGCATAACTTTTTTTGAAGTTTCATTTGTTTGTTAAAAATTGTTTTTATGTGTAGTTAGGGAAAAATATTTAAAATATAAATGCATTTATAAAAGAAAAAAAGATATTTCATTTGTTAAAACTTAGGTAAGCATTATGACTTAAATTTAAAAATTAGATTTATTTTTAATGTTCTTTGATTTTAACATATTTCCAATTTATTTTTTTGTAGGCAGCATTAAAAGTAGTGGAAAGCAAAAAAGATGAAGAAATTTTTGGTCCTTTTGTTGAAAGCTCAAGCAGTGAAACAGAAAATAGGTTTGTAAATTCATTATTTTACATGTTTATCATACAGAAATTATGTTAAATTAAAAACAGTGATGAATTTATTTCAACCCTCTATGCACTCACCTATTTTTCCTTCTGACCAACAATATGTATTTGCTGCAAGACGGCTTGCTAGGGTAAGAAGTCTATCTTTGATGAGAGTTTTCATTCTGAAAAGGGAACTGGATTCTATAGTCATCAAACCCCAGGCCAACGTAATACTTTCCAAAATTTAGGACACATCAGAAAGCGTTCTTTTATACTCTAAACAAATTTACCAACTTCCACATTGATGTGTTATCTTCTTTGTTCTCAGTCATTCTCATTCATCTTCATTCTCTTCCTTCTCCACTGAATTTTTCGCTTTTTCCTATATAGCTTGTCAGATATCCTCATTAAAAACAAAAACAAAAAAAAATCTCTTTTCTTTTATCTTGCTACTCCATCAAGTTCTTATCCTGTTTCTTTCCTCACCTTCTTTGCCATAACCTTAAAAAAATAAACTACACGTGCTGTCTTTTACTCTTTATGTGACTTGCTTCACCAACATTCTGCTGAAACTTTCCCAAAGGAAGTAACAGCTGCATTACATCTGTTGTTGTTGTTATTATTATTATTATTATTATTATTATTATTATTATTATTATTATGACTACTACTTCTCCTTGACTTCTCTGTAGTGTTGACTTCCTTCTTTCATGTCATGGTGTCTCTCCATCATCTTCTGTGTTTACTTTTCCTTTTTGTTTTCTTATCTCCTATTTTTCCTTCTGTTCCTTAAATATGTATATAAAAAAAGATTTCATTGGCACACTGTTCACTTGTCAATCTAAAGATACACTATAGCCACTAGGTCTTATGAAAAGTTTCGTGGATTCTTTGACTTTAAACTCAAATCATTTACTGACATGTACGTGCACAGACATATACAAACATAACTTTCCTTTCATAACAAAAAAAAAGTTATTGAGCAAAACTGACACAAAGTCTTCGTGCGATGGGGGTGTATAATATTATTCCAGGTCTGTCCTACTCCATCTCTGCTAGGTGTATTTCATCATATGTTCTCTTGGAACCATTGTCATGAACTTTTTGTAAATATGGAAGCAAAACTGATCATTATATTTTCACAAGAATTCAATATTCTGTAGATCTTTTCATTTCCATTATTATATTTCCACTGTGTGTATTCCTGGATTTCACAATTCATATAAATCTTGTGTTTTTGTGTTTTCTCTCAATTCCTCATCTGTTATTTTTTTTTAAGACATGGAAAAAACTTTATTATACAGAAGTTTTATTTCTATAATGTGTTCAGTCCAATAAAAGTGAAAACCCTTTATATCATTTGCCATCTCTGTGCAATAGTAACAAAAAAAACCTCAGTCTTGGCCCACTTCTTCCAAAAGTACAATGAATACAAATAGGAATTATGTATATAGCACAATAATTTTGACATTTCCTCTGAATTTACTAACTACAATTTGAGCTGTCTCAAAATTATTTATATTTTTTATTTTAGAGACAAAATACGATAGTGGGTAGAGTTAGCTATAGAATTAGGAAAATTAGTTTAATTTCTGCCTCTGATACATACTAACTTTGACTGCAGGCAAGTAACCTTTGAGTATCCCAGCCAGCAGTGAAGACCAGGGGTGGTAGATAAGAGTTTGGTGGAGAAAGTTTTCACACAGGGAATTCACTGTATCAAATGAAATCACAGGTCTAGACCAAATATACAAGTCTAGATGTGTGTGTATGTTTCACAGCCACAATTTATATGAGTAACAATTGAGAATAAAATTCCATGGAAATGCAAATGAAACCTTTTTGGAAATTTTATTAACCTTGCCAGCCAAACTCAGGTTAAAAAATACTAATTTTGCAATGAATTTGTTTGTGCAACAGCTTCTAGCAGCATTTTAAATGAAATTCGTACTCATCCATTATTTCTTAAAGCACTGTTATTCCTTTAGGATCGTGTGCTTTGATTTCTTCAACTATACCCTATTCATAGATTCCTACTTGTCTTTTTTTTTCCTACCACAAAAATTGCTGCTATGAATCTTCGTATGTATGTATACATCCTTTTTTGATCTACTTGTGAGTCTTTTTTGCATAGATTGCTTTTTTTAGCTATCAAACTATCATGTACTTAGGCAATTGATTTAACTTTGGATTTTATATCTATCCCTGTTCAATGTTATTTTTGATAGCTTTAGCCTATTAACCTTTTGAGTTGTTGAACATCAATTCTATTATGCCTGTTGGATATTCCTTCCGGTGTTGTTTTCCTCCAAATTCAATAGGCAATGTTATCTGTGCCTTCATTAAATTCAGTTCAACAGCATTTCATAAGTACTTATTATGTGCTAGATATTTGCCAGGCTCTGTGCCTAGAAAGATTTCAAGAGCAAAACATATCCCTTACCCTTAGTCAATCAGATAATCAAAAAGAGGTGAGTCATGAACTTTATATTGAGAGATGAACACAATTTTAAGAGGAAAAGGAAAAGCTTTACATGCAAGAAGAAGAAGAGCATAAATGAATGCGGAGCAAGACATTAGCCATTAAGACCTGCCTGACAGGGCTACAAGAACTGAAGAGCAGTTCAAAATAAGGTTGGCTAGGCACAGTGGGGCCCAGTTTTAAATGATTTCAAAACCTGGGAACAAAGAATTGGATATAAAAACGTAGGGAATTGAGTTTGGGGGAATATATAAACAAATGGTTGAATGAAAATAATATAACTGAGTTGTAAGGATTTCTATCTCTTTCACTGTATTTGATTTATTCTTTTGAGGTGAGATTTATTTGCTTATCAGTAAATCTGACTAATAAGCTATATTATAATGGGGCTTTATCACAAATATTTTCTGTTAAGTGACAGCTGCTGGCACACCAAGACTGCATTTATGAAGTTTGTGTTTCATTAGTAAAAATAAAAATCTACATTACAGATTGGATAGTACTTGTGAAAACCTCTTAATTTCTTGATTCTTCTTCTTTAAAAATTAGTGAAAAACAGAATGCAAAACTGGAATCTCCTGCGGGTTCAACATCTGTAACCAGGTAAAATGAAATTACATTTTTCTGTTGTTTAATTTTAAAATCATTGAATGAACCAACCAGGTCTTGGTCCTACATTTAAATACAGTAAGTAACCCAGATAGTGTGATTTTAAATAATAATAACAGCCCTTGTTTATTTAGGCTTTAAGCTTCTAAAACAGTCTGCACAATAACTATGAGGTAGGTAGTATAAGTATTGTTGTCCTCAGTTCACAGATGAATATATATAAGTACCTAATAAATAATCTACTCAGGATTTGAACCCAGGCTTCCTTAACCAAGGTCTTGTACTTTGTGTCCACTATATCATCTCCTCTGAGTCAGGAGAGGAAGAGCAAAACTAAAACTAAGATATTTAATATTATTTTTAATAGGTTGTCATAATTTTCAAAAACTCATTGGATTGTGTCATCAAACTTAGTTATGAGAAGCCAATTGATAAAATTAGTTTGGTCATGTTGTCAAATGGAGTCCTGCATTCAGTGGGAAATTGAACTAGATATAAGGTTAGAGTCCTTTTCAAGACTTTAAATTGGTACGATTAAAACATTCCAGAGTAAATCTGTTCAACAATCTATTTTCTATGCTCCCATTCATTTGTTTACATAACATGGAATAATCTCAAGATCAAATAAATTCACATTTTTAGCATTTGCTTTGCTTTATAACTTCATAAAAGACAAAAATTGTCTCCAGAAAAAGAGAAATGAAAAATCTCTAGATATATTCAGAAAGAATTGAACAAATGGGGGTATAAAATTAGACTGCCAGTTCATTTACTTGGAGTTACATGAATGTACATGGTATGAACTGAAGGCTACCTCAAGGCCCTTGTATGGTTTGAAATGTTTACCATTAGGATTAATTGATAACATTCCCTTAATGTAACTGTTAGAATGCATTTATAAGTAAGTTTAATACTTACATTTGGATGCTTTTAAGTAGAATCTGATTTTCCCATAGAAACAATGACATAATGATGAATTAAGTTTCTGATGTGACTTTTATACAAATGATGACAACCACTATATTTAGTAAACTATAAATGGTATACCAAAACAGCATAAACCTTTCTGAAATTATAAATCTATTAAATAATATTGCAATAGCTTGCTAGTGATTTCCCCACCTCATCTAGACCACTCCTGACCATCCTCCACTCAACTGTTAAATTGATCTTGTTACAGTATAACAATGTTCACCTACACCTTACACCCACATTCACAGTAATTCCCTGTTCCATCTGGATAAAATCTTGTGTAAGCTTTTCATAACCTGACCCCTTTCTGTGTTACCAGTCTTCCTAAAGTTTACTCTCCTTCTCTTCCCCCACCCAGGATAATCTTCTTGTCTACTGACACAGCCTCCTTGCTATTCTTTGCATAAGACATTCTGCAACTTCATAGGCCCACCCCCATACCTAGAATTCTCTTCTACCTCATCTCTGTCTCATTGTTTTCTTGAAGTCCCAACTCTTCTTATAAGAATCCTTTCCTGGTCCTCCTTAATCTTAGTGCCTTTCCCTCTCAGATTATCTCCAATGTGTCCTGTATGTAACTTGTTTGTACACAGTTGTTTGCATGTTGTCTTCCATTAGAGTGTAAGCTCCTTCAGAGCAGGGACTGACTAATGTCTTTTTTTGTTTCCTCTGGTGGTTCAAAAAGTGCCTGGCACGTAGTAGGCACTTAATATATGCCAGTTGAATAGACACATAAGATTTATCTAATATACAATTTTCCAGTCTTAGGTGCTTATCTTTTTAATAATCCCTGCTTTATTTTTACTGTCACAATTGAGGAGTTGAAGAAATGAAACAGCTTTATCAGGATTGTTGAAAGAACTTCTTGCAGTAGATTTTTATAACTATGTCTGAGAAGATTAGGATAGCCTTAAGGCCACTTAATAGATTTTCAAGAGTGATTCGTTAAAACCTTTCACTGGTTTATTTTTCCTTATTACACATTTTTCCTTATTGCAGTCATAAGCATCAGATCAAGTTGTTAGTCTTTCTGTTTCTTTTGAAGCAATATCTTTCAGCTTTCCTGAGAAGAAAAAAAATCAACATATTCTTTGACATTCTTACCTGGGGTCCTGATACATTAAAAAAAAATCTGCCTCTATAATGTGTGGAACAACCCTTATTTACCTGAGTTTTTCATGCTTTGTTCCTTCACTATAATGTTGCTTTATAATGTCAAGAAAGAAGCCTTAGAGTCTTTACTTTGAATATTAACAAATTCAAAAGATGCTACACTAATTTAGAGCGTAAATCTATATAATTCAAAGTCTTTGCATTTTAATCACACATTCTGTCCGTTGCATTTTAACAGTAGATTGTAACCATTACTTGTTACTGTTGTGACTTTTTTGTTATTATTTAAATATGACAAAACTTTTAAATGAATGTTATCTTTCAAATTAGTCCCCTTAGAAGCTTATGTGTCTGTTCAAATTGTTGTGCCTCTGTTCAGATTATTGTGCCGCTGCTCAAAACATTTTTGGAACTTTTCTTATTGTAGGAAACAACTTACCACCCACACCTCAGAATCAGTCACCTTACTCTATGGCAATTTCATACTTTGCTTTGATACGATACTTTTAATTCTTCCCCTATTTTCTCAATAAGTTTTCCTCTCCTGCCGATGTTTCGGGAGCTTCCAAAGGGGGGTTGTATTGAGGCTGGCCCAAGGGAGCCAAGCAGTAAAGGATCCTGTAGTGGAGTAGGTGAGGAGGAAGTTGTGGCAGTAGTCCAGAGTGAGCTAGACAGAAGGCTTACTTGGAGAACATCAGGAAGCAAACTAATAGAAATAATCTCTGAGCACAGGAAATACTTGTCAACAGAAGAAGACTGCCTGAATATTACTGGGAGTAAGTATGTATTACAGATTTCTTGAATTAACTATTAATTTAAATATTTGAATTATCACAGATAAGTTTGTTGCAGTTACTAGAAAACATAAAGGTCTTGGAAGCCACAAAGAACCTAGCTAAGAGGGGTTGGTGAGAAAGAGAATTGGGGCGGCGGGGAGGGGAGGACGACGTGACAGCAGCAGTGTCCCTGGTATTGCCTAGATACCGAGGATCAGTAGTTTCAAGGTAATGAACCCTTGGGTCAGTACCTTCAAGTAGAGGGAGAGTATCAAGTAAAAAAGATTTGATAAAGCCACTGACTCCATAATTTTACCTACACCTTATACAGGAACCTTCTATAAGATTCAACATTTTATCTTATTTAGGTGTCATCAAACTCTCTTATCTTTGTCACAAAATAAACTTGAGAGCACACAGCAAGATTTTGATGAAACAAGAATAAAAATAAGGAGTCAAGGAAGTGAGTATTGTTTTCTAATATAATCATAGAATTTCAGAACTAGAAGAGACCTTGGAGATCATCTTATTCCAGCTCCTGTGTTTTACAGAAAAGGAAAATGTGACTCAGGTCAGCAGAACCTCAATTTAAAACCCAGGTGTCCTGACACCTAGTACAGTGCTTTTTTTCTGCTCTGACATGGTGCCTCCATTTTTTTCCATCTTTACCATTGAAATAATTTTTATTCACTTTAAATCTATAGAAGGTTATTAAACTCATTGTTTTTGCAGAGTGCTTTCCCCCCCCCATATCTCTACTAACGTCTTATGTGAGTGTTTTTATTATGATATGAAAGCGACCTTGGGTTCTTCAAAGCATTACCAGTAGACCACAAGTTGTAGTAAGTCTTTCTAAGTGCAACACTGATTAAAAAATATATTGATGGACTCCTAAGGAATGGCCTAAATATATCAATAAATTGAAGCCTAAAATATCAGTTAATTATCATTTTTTTGGCCTAAAATATCAATAAATTATGATTTTTTGGGGGGTCACAGCTAAGATGTAGAGGAGAATTGAGATCTCAGTATTGGTGAAGGAAATGTCTACACTGATAGATCTTACTGTCCTTTGTTCAATAGTTTCCTAAAGATAATTGATTAATCCCCCAGGATGGGAAGGAGGGAGTTGGCTGGGACAATGTAATTTATGTGTTTGTGAAACTCTGAAATTCTGTATCTCTTTTTAAAGCTTACGTATTTGTACTTTCTTTAGGCATTCTTAAAATAATTGAATAATTAGGAAAATAATAAATAAGTAAATTTTGTGCTTTTGCACAATAGTGAGGAAAAATATAAATCTAGGAATTCGTCTTTAATTATTAAATATCCAGTTTTGTTTAATAAGAATATTTCTTCTTTTAGGTAAAAGGATCATGCAAAGTCTTAAAAACAGTAGCACAAGCACTAAAAAACATATAATAACCACCAAAGACAGTAACAAAAACGAGGCAAACAGTGAAACAAACACTTCTGAAAGACCTAGACGATGGAAAAAGAGGGTAGGTGTTTCTTAATTCAAATTAAATAAAAAATATTTATGGACAATGTAAATAGGTAAGATAAAAAAAAATAATGCTTTCAAATATACATATCTCAATGTATGGCCCTCAAAAAAAAAATGGAGTAAAGTACCTTTTAAAGCAGTCAAAAATCATTTATTAAGTGCCTACAACATGCCAGGCACTATGCTAAGCTTTGGAAAAAAAAGAAAGACACAATATGGCCCCTGCTCTCAGGGAGCTCACAGTCTCATGGGAGAAACAACATGAAAACATCTAGGTACAAACTTGATCTGTAGAGGAAGGCACTAGCATTAAGGGAAGGCTCAGGAATGGCTCCTACAGAAGGTGGGATTTTAACTGGGACTTTAAAGAAATCAGGGAGGGCAGGAGACAGAAATGGAGGACAGCCAGTGAAAATGAATGAAGTTGGGAGAAATGTGTGAGGAACAGCAGGGAGAGGACCGTTGAACATCACTAGATCCAAAGTTCTTGGAGGTAAGTGAAGTAGAAGGCTTGGGAAAATAGGAGGGGCAGGGGTTGGGCAGGGCTTTGAACACTCAGCAGTTTTTGATCCTGAGGACGATAGAGAGCCACTGGAATTTACAGAATGGAGGAGGAGGGGTTGGATGATGTGATATTTGGAAGATTGAGCATGGACTAGAATGGGGAGAGACTTGAGGCAGAATGAGCAGCAGTTTATTGCAATAATCAAGATGTGAGTTCAAGAGGGCCTGTTACCAGGATGGTGGCAGGGTCAGAGGGGAGAGGAAAGTAAGAGATGGTGGTGCAAAGGTTAAATTAACTGATAGGCTTTGGCAACAGATTGGATAGGATGACATCTAGGTTGTAAGCCTACCCTTGACGTAATGGGAAAGTCATGAAGAGAGGAAAGCTGAGGAGAGAGGGGAGGGAGCCAGGGGATGAGTTCAGTTTGGGTCATGTTGGGTTTAAGATGTCCTTGTGACATCCACTTCAAGATGTCCCAACAGTCAGTTGGAAATGCCATTCTGAAGATTTAGAAAGAGGTTAGGACTGGGTAAGTAGATCTGAGAAAGCATATATTGCACTTGATAAACTGAGGCCTATTTGAAATAACAGTTTAGCATTATTATAATAGCTTAAGCTTTAGCATTGCATCTCTATGTTGATCATCATGAAATTAATCTAGAGGCTAAAGGTGGTGCAGAAGACTTCCATGGTATAGTTAGTGAGATGAATGAAAGGGAATAAACATTTATATAGCACTTACAATGTAAAATAATATCTCATTTCATTCTTACAGCACTCCTAGGATATGATAGATGCTATCACTATCCCCATTTTGCACTTGAGGAAACTTAGGCAGACAGAGGTTAAGTGACTTACCCCCAAGGTCAAACAGCTAGTAAGTATCTGAAACTGTATTTCAATTCAGGTCTCCTGACTGATAATCTTGGCAGTGTGCAGCTAGGTGGTGCACTGGATAGAGTGCCGGGCCTGAATTCAAATATAGTCTCAGATACTTACTTACTAGCTGTGTGACAGTGGGCAAGTCACATAATACTCTTTGCCTCAGTTTCTTCATCCTTATAAAATGAGCTGGAGATGGAAATGGCAATTTATTCCAGTATCTTTGCCAGGAAAACCCAAAGAGGGTCACAAAAAGTCAGACACAATTAAACAACAACTACTACTACTGACTCTAGGTCCAATACTCTTTCCAGTGCCACCAGCTGCTTCAAATAATAGCTAGCATTTTATGTAGCACTTTTTAGTTTGCACAATGCTTTACAAACATGAGAATTTTATCCTTACAACAACCTTGGGAAGGTAGGTACTATTATTATCCCCATTTTGCAGATGGGAAACTGAGACGAAGGTTAAGTTACTTGCCCACGGTCACATAGCTAGTAAACAGAGACTGAGGCTGAAGTTGAATTCAGGCCTTCTTGACTCCCAGGTACAGCACTCAACGTTAGCCTCCTAGTTTGTTGTACTTGGTGATTCCAAAGGGAATGAGAGGCAACAAGTTTTTATTTATCCAAATTTATAAGATGAACCAAACGTTTTCACAGAGGCCTACTTTGGAAACTTACACCTTTAAAATTAAATCTTCACATGCCTGCACACAGAGAAAGAAACCAGTTTGGCTTAATACATCTCTAAGTTAGCATCAATAATATCAGTCAGTTAAACATTTATTAAGCCACTACTATGTGCCAGCCACTGTGCTAAGTACTGGGGATATAAAGAAAGGCAAAAGCTGACTCTGGCCCTTAAAGAACTCACAATCTAATGGGAGAAGACAACCCATAAAAAGAAACGGGTGGAGGCAATAGCAATGCATCTGTACCTTCTTATCTTGTGTGATTATTATCTACCATCATCATCTCATCATCATTATCTATAATAATCCTCCACAGATCTGCCAAATGTACTACTAGCCTTCCTTTAAGGATCTTTTCATATTTTATAGAATAATACCATTATAATAATTGGAATGCCCATCTTAACCTTTGTGCTCACTATTTGAACAGCTTGCCTCATCTTCTGATCATAAATGTCTTTGATATAACTTTAGTCTATTTATATCTACCATGTAACTTTTTGGGTCACCAGCCTTTTTTTATTCTGTGATTAGTCTGTTCTGTGATTCACAACGTTTTTTAAAAGGTGGACTTCTAGAGGCAAGAAGCAAGTTAAGTTCTTGAAAATGTTGAAATATTTCCAGAATGTCCAACCTGCTGCCTTACTCCTATTCAGTTCTAAGCCCGATACATTGTCTATCTATGACAAGTATCCAAGAAAGAAAATGTTAATAGCCTAACTTAACAGTTTCAACTGTAATCCATAACATATAATCCAATAATAATCTATAAGCATTTGTTAAGCACCTACTGTGTGCTGGGCACTTTGTTGGTACAATGATACAATTTGGGAAAAGGCACTCCCTGCTGTCAAGGAGCTTACAGTCTCACAGGGGAAGACAACACACAAGAGGAAGCTAAAAAGCAGGAAGCAGTGGGGGGGCTTCTTGTCACCAGGGCAGAGTGGAGAAGTCCCAAAGTAACTTGTTCAGTCATGTGGGAAATGAGGAAATGCTTATTAAGCTGCATGACATAATTTGAGAGATAAACTTTCTTCAGCCATTCAGTCTTTTGCTTATTACTATACAAATTGCAAGTAGCTGTGGATCTCATTGAAGAGGTTCTGTAGTTTTCTAATGCTTGGTTTGCAAAATACTTTGAAGAAAAAGAAATATCCGGAGAATTTTACCATATCTGTTCCATTTGAACTTTCTGCCTTCTCTCTTTCATGATAGTGGTAAACGCCATGGGTGAACATGTGTTTACCTTTTCTACATTTTGTTAGCTGTTGATCCAAATATTGTTGAACAAGATTATCTTTGTGGTGCATTTTAAGGCCTCAGTTTTGTTCTGCTGAACCTTTTTTTTTTGTAGGAGTAATCAGAAAAAACAGAAAAACAAAAAGCAGAAAAAAACACAGCCTGCCTAACTCTTGATTCATGATAGATGTCTTCTTAAGTCACCTTTTGGGAAGGTGGTGACTTATTAATATCCATCAGAAGATGAAATCCTAACTTATTGAATATCTTGAAAGTTATTGCTTTCCCATTTTTCCTTCAGTCATGGCATTCTGTTTTGGGAGTATTGTTGAGGAAACCTGGATTTATTTACATACTCTCTTTAATTCATAACTCCATCTATTAGTTCTGGAGGACATGCTTGTTGACCATATGTAGTTCACATCCCATTTTCCCTAGGAAAATAGGACTTCATAGTCAAAAATGATAATATTACTCATAATTTTCCAGCTTCCATTTCCTTGATGTTTTGACTAATGAGATTTATACTCTAAAAGGAAATTCCCTTTAGCTGCCTTTTCTCTCAGATCAGCAAGAACATTGTATTTACTGACCAAAACATCATCTATTCTCTTAGCCTCATCTTTGTGTGAGTAGTTTTATATCAGATATCTCAAGTTACAGTTTTAATCTTTCATCCATTTCTGATTGTTCGTAGTTAACAGCTTGTTGTCATTTTTTAGGTTGAAGCTGTTATGGTTGCACAGAGTGTAGTCTTTTCATCTTAGTCTTCTAATTTGATGTCAACTTTGAACTTTTCTATAATTAATTGACCTGACTGTACACATAGAGTTTATTCAGAAATAACCAATAATCTGTTTTTTCACTCTGTTAAGACTTTGGCAGTTAGGTTTTTGTATTCAGTGTTTTCCATGTCCACAACCTTCTGACTTAAGATCATTTTTATTGGCCTTTTAATAGGAAACTGGGTATTTGCCAAGAATAATGTTATCGTACTTCTATCAAAATTAGTGATTAGCTTCCTCATTGCTGAAACTGTTTGACCTCAGTGCATCCTGTCTTGTGCTTTTTAGTACCACATAGAAATCCAAACTATAGATGCCAATGTTTAGGTTATCATCTATTGTCTGAGAAGTTGCTTTTTCTTAAGTCATATTGTCCTAATTTCAGTCCTTTCTGTGGAATCTTTGGGTTTTGTCTCCATGGATTATATAGTGAGCTATGTCTTATTTCTCTTGGTGCCAAGACCTTGACAATATATTTTAGAGAGCTTCAGAGAGCAATAATGTTTGGCCTGTGACCTGCCCCAATACTTTGGCTTTGTGAGTCAGTCTGTCCCCGTTTTTCCCAGCTGATATATTAAGGCAGAGCTTTTATATGTATAGTTCCTATATAGAGTTTTCCTTTTCATCCTGCTAATACACTGATGGAAAGCTAGAAAAGTACTGACTCTTTTCTCTTAAGTAGTCATAGTTTATGGATGTGACGGTTCTGAATAACTTGCTCTCACACATCTTTTAATTTTAATATTGTTCACTATTCTCCCTTGAGTCCACCTTTGTATTAAAATCACTAAGTGACAAGGACTTCATACCTCCACCTCATCTATAATGTGTTGGCATAAAATTACAACTGTCTGTCGTTATCTTTTTGCTTATGGTCATGCATCAGATCAGCAAGGTGAGATCACCAGCTTGTCTGTGAAATGTTTCTTTATCAACTTAACTAATTCGTTCACCTGAGGAAATTCTCTGACCTGTTCTTCTATTAATATATATCTTCTGATTTTATTTGTAGCAAGAATGGTAAATATAGCTGCAGTTTAGTTCTCAGTGTATCTACTTGTTGGGTATCAGCAGTTAAACTAATGTCGTTAGCCAATTTGAATACTGTGTGATTCTTAGCATCAGCTTCCTCCCTTCCATGATCCTCACTGAGGAAGCTCAGTACACTGGATTGAGAAGCAGTTTGTTTTCCTGCCATGGTTCAACATGTCTAAAGAATTCATTGCCCCATGAACATCCTTCTGCCAAGAACCTTCCCATAGTTGGTCATGATAACTGTCAGTAGACAGACAGGCTTGTGCTCAAAACTTTTCTTGCTTGGTAGAAGTCAAGACTTACTGTCTCCAAATAATCAGAAGTCTTATGTAGGTTATTATAAATGTAATTTTTAAAAAGATTTCTATACATAATTAGAGCATTTCTAGTAATTGCCAGCACATACTTTTCTAATGCTGAAAGTAATGTTATGAATAAAATACAAAAATTTCTGAATTTGATATTAGAAATCTATAATAGCCTCTTTTACTGTCAAAATATTTGAACACTGGAAAAATTATGCAAAGCGTGGCCTATAGTAATATGACTTCTCACTGTTCTAGTAATATTTAGTTATGTAATGCTTTTTAAAACTTCTGTTACACTCAATAGTCATTATGCTATAAAATTTGGGCAAGTCAGTGCCATTAAAGTTAAACTGGTTTTTGGGAATAAGGATTTCTAATTTGTTTAGAATGTGAAAACATTTGTTTTTTTAATCTTCAAAACTGAGTTGAAAATTCTTTTAATACAGTAATAGAAATAATAGAAATCTAAAAATAAATGAAAATATTTGAAGAGATTACTCACAGTCCCCAAGTTATTAGTGAGTTTTATTCCAAAACTATTTTAAGCCAGTTATGTGGAACATATTTTATTTCTACAAATATATTAAGAATTGGAAATCAAAGGGATGCTCATCAAGGGGAATGGCTAAACAAGCTGTGGTATATACTTGTGATGGAACATTATTCTGCTATAAGAAACAAGCAGGATGATTTCAGAAAAACCTGGAAAGACTTACATGAATTGACACAGAGTGAAGTTAACAGAACCAGGAGAACTTTACACATAGTAATAACAGTATTGTTTGATGAGGAACTGTGAATGACTTAGATATTCTCAGCAATAAAATAATCTAAGACAATCTGAAAGGACTAATGATGAAGCCTACTATCTGCCTCCAGGGAAAGAATTGATATTGATTGAATACATTCTGAAGTATGTTATTTTTCACTTTCTTTGATTTTTTCTTTTATTCTAGTCTTATACAAAATGACTAATATGGAAACGTTTTACATATTTGCACATGTAAAACCTATATCTGATTGCTTAGCATCTCATGGAGGGAGGGATAGAATAGAAATTTGGAACCCAAAACTTTAAATAAACATGTTAAAAAAAATCTGGAGGAAAATATAAAATAAAATAACTACATAAGCTACAGAACAAAACAAAAAAGAAATATAACTTGCACATCTGTACATGTTGTACTGCTCATTTTTGTCAAGTTCCAACTTTGCTTTCAAAGACATCTTTTCTTGCTGCACCTCTAGTGGTATGGGGAAAGGGCTTTCAGAGCTGATAGGATCCATGGACAGCTTTCAGCGAGAATTTGGAGAGGAAAAAATTACATTCTTTGATCTAATTGGTTCCCTTTGTGATTTTTTTTAATACTTTTAAAAACGTTTTTGGAGGCATCAATAGGCTTGACCAGACTATCAAAAGATTTCCATTACACAAAAGAAAGTTGAAGAATCTGTACTCTAAGGCAACATTTTAAATGTTCAGAAAAATTATGAAAAATAATTGGAGAAAACTGGGTCATCTTAGTGTAAAAAGAAGACTTAAGAGGAACCTAATAGTTGTCTTCATATACCTGTTAGAATCTCATGTGGTAACAATATTAAAATAATCCCAAAGGTCAGAAATAAAATAATTACTCAATGATACACTTCCAGTAGTTTTTGCCATAACAGGAATGTATTAGTTGATAGTCTGTAGAATTCATCAAATTTATCTACTACTTATTAAGTGTTTTTTCTTATAAAAGTTTTGCTTTTATTGACTTTCAGAATAAAATTTTAATTTTTGGTAAAGTCCGTGTGTTACTGCTATATTTCCCAAAAACAAAAGGTCTAATTTTCTTCAGAAAATCTATGGTTTTATCAAGGTAGGTACATTCTCATAATGAAGTTCATGACCCTTTTATGCCTTCCCATCCTATATGGCATTTGTTTATGTTCCCCTATATCCATCACAGTGGGCCCACCTGTCGTGCCACTGATATTTTTCCTCATTCTCTTGACATCACATGAAATACCCAGGCTATCTCTCAGTTGCCCTTGCATTTGTCAAATGATCAGTACATCTTTTTTGCTTATGTATCTTTCTGATGATATCTTTTGAATATTGCTGTTCTTGCATACTACTTGATTGCTAAGTGCAGCCTATGACTCACACCATACATCAACAGATTACTTGTTTTTAAAATGGGCTCTTGTTTAGTTAAGAAATTTAATTTAGTCTGCTTTTCTCTCTTTTGTTTAGTTGTGGGGTTCTGTTCATTGTTCAAGATACATCCTATTGGACAAATTCTATGGGTAGTTCATTCGTTCATTTATTGTAGTTTGAACAACAGAAACTCTTCTCCACTTGTTTTTTCCAGTGTAAATAGATGGCCATAATTCATGAGTGATTATTGATCTCTTTATGAGGCTTTGTTCTGTTCCAGGGATTGGTACAACCCACACAATGTCATCCACAGATAGGAGCTTCTGGAGGATGTAGCCATCTCTAGGGGTTATTTCTTTGATTTTGGTTATGATGTGATGCCGCAGTTTTTCCAAGATGGTGGCAAACACCTTTCTCAGCCATAGGTCCCCTTGTTTTATGCCTTCCTTCATCTCAGAGGGTCATCAAGCAAGCAGTTAGGTCTGTTACATCTTTCAAGGAATTGTGTGTGTGAGTGTGAGACAGTTTAAGGCAACATTTTACTCTATTGAATCAAATGCTTTTTTATAGCCAACAAACAATGAGTGTATTAGGATATTGTGTTCTGTACACCTTCTGCTCATTTCTGTTTTTACATTGTGTGTGTGTGTGTGTATGTATGTGTGTATATATATATATAGATATAGATATATAGGTACACACACACACACACACTTTTTTGGTGAGGCAGTTGGGGTTAAGTGATTTGCCCAGGGTCACACAGCTACTAAGTGTCAAGTGTCTGAGGTCGGATTTGAACTCAGGTCCTCCTGACTCCAGGGCTAGTGCTCTATTCACTGTGCCACCAAGCTGCCCCAAAATCTCACTTGTGTGGGGATTTTTTTGTTTTTTTGTTTTGTTTTGTTTTTAATGTGAGGCAGTTGGGGTTAAGTGACTTGCCCAGAGTCACACAGCTAGTAAGTGTTATGTGTCTGAGGCCCAATTTGAACTCATGCTCTATCCACTGCACCACCTAGCTGCCCCCATTTCCTATTTATAAAGGTCTGATGTACAGTATCATTTACAAAAACAGGCTTGCTTCCTATTTCATGCCTTCTTCATGAATGCCATTGATTTATGTGTAGATTATTCTAATAAAAATTTTGAGGTAGGAAAAGGGTAAATGATTACATAATTATTAATATTCTCCTAGATACCTTTAAAATGTCAGATTTTTTTTTCTATGCCTCCCCTCTTTCAGAAGCTATAAAAATTCCCCTCTTCTTGCTTATTGGCTTCATCTAAAACAGTAAGGGGCTTTAAAGTGAGTACTCATCTGTTGTTTACTGGCTCATTTGATTAGAGCACTGTTCTAATAAGGTAATAGTTTAGTCTCCATGTTAGCCAGTTAGTTTTTTTTTTCCCTGCCCATAATCACAGGCTGTATTATAGTACCGGCCACCTGTTTTATGCAAATATATTTGGTGCCCCCAGGTCAAAATATATGTGAAGGGATTGTCATAAATCTGGACTTAATAACTATGAAAGTAAGTCAAAAATATCAAGTAATTTCTCTTCCTGTCAAAGAAATACCTCCTAGCTGAATTGGGTATATTAGTCACCTTAGGGATGAATATTTTAGTAACTGATCATAAGGTAATTATATTCTTCTGTGGAAAATAATTTATCTTTTTTTTATAATACAGTATACCAATATTTGATGAATTGCTTTTGGTAATATGTTTTTAATGTTTTCTATTGATAATAATATAGCCTGGTTTTTCTTTGCTATGAGAATTTTATCAATGTAGGTGGAGGAAGGGAGGGAGAGGATGAGGAACTACTTGATTAACAGTAGTAGAGGATGTGCCACTACTGGAAATAAGTAATGAATATTGAAATGAGTTTAACCTTTAGTTTCAGTGGATCTGTAACCATGGTTTTTGTTTTTAAAGAATTTTAAATGCAGATCTCTGAATCTTTAATATGCTACTGCCATGATCTTTGTTGATTTCAATAACAGTCACAATTCTTCCAGTACTCTGTGCTGGAAGAATTATAGTTTCCTTACATTTAATCAATAAATTTTATTTTAAATCACCAAAATAGTTGAAATTGGACATAGAATCTAGTAATTATACATAGTAAAGGATCAAGAACAAAAGGGTAAACTTACTTTCTCTTATTTTTGTCTAAAGACATGGAATTCGGATGAAGACAAGAATCTGAAATTAGGGGTGAAAAAATACGGAGAGGGACATTGGCAGAAAATTCTCTCAAGTTACGCATTCTGCAATCGAACAAATGTTATGTTAAAGGACAGGTGGCGGACTTTGAAGAAGTTAGAATTAGTTTCTTCGGACAATGAGGACTGACTGAATGTGTTTGTAAAAGGTGGGTTAAATGAGGAAAAGCATCTGGATCAATTGATTGGTTTAAAACACTGGCAGTTGATGTATTTTGGAATTTCTAAATGTTCTGGTGTGATAGTATATTTTTCTGTGGAACAAAGTCATTGGACAGGCTTCTTAGTACTATGTCTTTTTTTGAACCATGCCACATACTTACTATCATTCTGCTCAGTTTGATATAGAATAGTCTGAAAAAAAATATCTGCCAAACAAAATTTGAATGTTTTGAGTCGTTGAACAATTATGTTCTGCTAAGATACAGTTGCTTGACTTTATGGCATCAGTGTGTCACTTTCAAAGCCTCATTGATAGAATCATAAATCTGCAGTGTTATTTCTGTGCATTGTATGTTTTCCTAATAGGAGAAAGGTTGAAAAGTAATAAATTACATACCTAAAATAACATAATATTGGCTAATAAATTTTCTTACACGACAGACTGTTTTGACTTCATTCTGATAGACTTTTAAGTTAAATGTTAAGCTTGACTTTTGTAGTATATATGAAAACATACATCATAAATATCTAGTTCTGTGATTTTATTTAACATAGTACCAAGCAAAATGTATTAATTGCACTAGAAACACTTGAACTCTGATAGGTCAAATTAGCGATTTTGATATCACTTAGGTGAAAATTGATTAGAAGAACTCTTGGAATCATCATTGTGTGTTTTGTTCATCTCAGGCATTTTGTTCTTAATGTCTTGGTCAAGGAACAGATAGAATTACTTAATTGTATGCATGGATGCATCCCGTTAGTTGGACTAGCTAGAATGTTTTTCTTTGTTAAATTATCAAACCAGGAAGAAAGTAACATGGCAGATTTATTTATGATAACTGTAGAATTGCCTTGCAAGTATTAGAAATTGGAGTTTGTAGACTGAATATAAGAAAGCATTAGAACAGTTGTGTCTGTGTCTTTTCCATTTTCTATTTAAAGATTCAGTCTGCTCTTTTCTTTTGTGGTTGAAATTGTGTATTACTAAATAAAAAATTCAAATCCTCTTATTGTTGCCAAGTATTTGAATATGCAAAAATTCAGATAGCTACCAGAACTCTATTGCTTGATTGATAACTAGCTAAACTTCTTCACTGTCTTTGCTTCAGTCAACTTAGATTATAGTACAGCACAAGAGCTCTTAACTTTTTTTGTACCTTGGGCAGTTTGAAGCCTATTGTCTCATCAGAATATTATTTTTCTATACATAAAGCAACAAGAATTTATTAAGTGCTTGCTATATGTCCAGCACTGTATTAAGCGTATTTGTTAATAATAAATTCAAATGAAAAGACCATCAAGAAGCTTATATTTTAACGGTGGAACACAATACATAAGAAGAAGCTGAAAGTGGAGCGCACGCAAGTTAGGACATTGTATCAAAAGTGTAGTAAGCGGTTTTGGAGAAAGTTTGTGGCAGGTGAAGTTTAAAGTACTAACAGTACATCTTCATATAAATAACATGCGTGGGTATGTAAAAACAAAAGTATTCGGGAAATAGTTTGAAACTAAATGGGTAGATTTGGAATCATTTCCTCAGCGATGACAATTACTTCTATGTGAATGGATAAGCTTGATAAGGAAGTAGAGGGGCTTTATCTGAGGAAAGAGCCATATGTCTGCCCCCAAGGGAGTCTCTATATGGATGTCCTTTTGCCATCTTAAAAACCAAAAGATACAAAATAATCTGTTCTTCCCCCACAAAATGTGTCCTTGCCACATCCACTATTTCTAAGATGATGGTACCACCATACATCCCTCACCTAAGCTTGCAACCTCAGTATTACCTGGCTCTTTCATCTCTCACACCAATCCAATCAACAGCCAAATCCTGATTATTCTACCTAGAAAATAATTCATATCTCCTTTCATATTTCTTTTATCACTGCCAATATTATGATGATAATCTCATTTCTTCCATTCTCTTCCCTGTCCAGTCCATCCTTACAGTAGTACCAGTAACTTTAACAATAATAGCTGACACACATAGTGCTTCAAAATCTATAAAGCACTTTACTTTTGCCATTTAATCCTCACAACAATCCTGTGAGGTAGATATCCTAATAAACCATTTTACAGATAAGGAAACTAAGGCTGTGAGGTTAAGTGACTTACCCAGCCTGGTAAGTGTATTTGAAGTTAGAGTTAAACTCGGGTCTTCTTGACTTATAAGACCAGCATGCTACCCACTGTGCCACTTAGCTACCTCTACCAATGCACAGTTAGCAACACAAGTCAGACCATGTTGCTTCCCTACTCAAATCCTTCAGTTGCCCCATTTTCCCTATGACATAAAATGTATTCTACAAACTAGCATTAAGGACCTCTACAGTCTCTGCCATCTTATGTTTTCACCCTTATTTCATCCCTTCAGGGCTTTTCTTCTACATAAACTTGGCTAGTAATTGTTCTGTAATATCTTAACTTCCATGTTTTTAAGTATACCATTCCCCTGGAAATCCTTGTCTTCCTTCAAGATATAGTTCAGATGTAACCTTTTAAAAGAAAACTTCCCTCATTTCAACTCCCCTCCAGAAAATAAGTGCTCTCCATTTTCTTGAAGCACTTTAAGTCTACCTTGCATCATATTCATTTGTGTACATGTCCCATCTCCCCCACTCCCCAAATTGTCCTTAATCTCATTAAAGGCAGGGACTGGGTTTTTTTTTTCCTCCTTTAATTTCCGAGCAATTTTGAACTGTATCCAATAAGCTAATTGTATATCCTTCAACCCAACAATCCCACTACTAGGTCTACCCGAAAGAGACCAAAGAAAGAGTGAAAAGGACCCACCTATATGCACAGAAATATTTATAACAGCTCTTTTGTGGTGGCAAAGAATTGGAAACTGAAGGGATGCTCATTATTTGGGAAATGACTGAACCAGTTATGGTATATATGAATGTGTTGGAAAACTATGGTGCTATAAGAAATGATGAAGGGGATGGTTTCAGAAAAACCTGAGAGGATTTGTATGAAATGATGCAAAGTGAAATGAACAAAACCAGGAGAACAATTTATACAATAAAAATATTGGAAAGACAGTCATCTCATCTCTGAAAGACTTAGGAACTCTGATTTGTTTGTTGTTCATCCTTTGTTTTCTAAGAGAACCAATGATATGAGGAAGGTGATGTCTTGACTTGCAACTGAATTGAATTTAAGTGAGACAGAGCTGTGCAGTCATCGGCCTCACTCTGTCCTCCAGAGTCATCGGAGTCCAGTGGCAAGACGTAGGTCAAGACGACTGGCAATGATCAGATGGAACTCTGATCAACACAATGACCAATCTCAGTTTCAAAGAACTCATGATGAAACATACTATCCACCTCCAGACAGAGAAGTTATGAGTGCAGATCAAAACATATCTTCTTTTTCTTGCTTGCTTTTTGTTTTTTGGACATGAATACTGTGGGAATTTGTTTTCTATAACTACGTATTTGTAATGGGCTATCTTTTTTTTTTGCTTGTCAATAGGTGGGGGTGGGACGAAAGAGAAACTTTAGAACTGCAAATAATATTGAATTTTTAGAAAGCAGAAGATAAGGTAGGAGTTGCTAGCCATAGGGCAGGGAAGTAGTACCATTTTATTATGCTCCTGTAATCCTATAGTTGATGAAGGGTCATTTAAGTTATCTCAGGATGCTAGGGGGATGATGTATGGTTGAAAAAATAAAATTACTTGGTCAGGTAGGTGGCCCAGTAAATAAAGCACAGGACCTGGAGTCAGGAAGATCTGAGTTCAAAATGTGACATCAGACACTTACTAGCTATGTGACCCTGGGCAAGTCAGTTCCTGTTTGCCTCAGTTCCTCATCTGTAAAATGGGTACATACTGGAGAAGGAAATGGCAAGCTATTCTACTATCTTTGTTAAGAATACCAACTAGGGTCATAAAAAGTCAGACGTGACTGAAAACAACTTAACAAGGACAACACAGAACAACAGTTTTGAGATATCCACTCAGCATAATGTAATTTTCTTCTTTATTTCTGTTTATATTGGCAGCTATATGGCACGGTGGAGAGAGCGCTGGGCCTCGAGTCAGGAAAACCTGACCTGAGACCTGAGTTCAAATCCAACCTGGAACACTTATTACACTTATTAGTTGTGTGATCCTGGGCAAGTCACTTAACTTCTGCCTTTTTCAGTTTCCTCAACTGTTAAAACTGCATCTACCTCACAGAGTTGATGTGATCAAATGAAACGATTTGTAAGCATTTCCCATAGTCACTGGCACCAGGCACATAAAATGCTCTTAATAAGTGCTTATTACCTTTCCTTTATATTGCCACTTTTAGCATGGTTGCAACTTCTCCTTTTTTTTAAACTCACCCAGTACATAGTAAATTTTGTAATAGTCCTTCATTTTTAGTCAATATATGTTTTTGGTTTTGGGGTGTGTTTCTTGTAAGTAATAGATTGTTAAGTTTTGTCTTTGCTCCATTCTGTCACCTGCTTTCATTTTATTGCATTAATCCACTTGTATTTCAAATTATGTGGTATGTTTATATTTTCCTCCATTTGTTTCTAGTATTTTTTTTTCAAACTAAGATTTTTCTTCTTGTCTCCATGACTATTTTTGCTTAGTCTAGGCAGCTGTCTTCTTACCGGTTCTCTTGTCCTCATCCTCAAACCCACTCCCTCCTATTTATCAACTCTTTCCCTAGTTTTGCTTGTTATTCCTCCCTTTTTGTTATATAATTGTTTCCCTTTTTTTTGCCCTTCATTTATCCTCTTAAGTGATTAAGTCAAAATTTCTCTCATGTCTTCTCCACCTTTTTAGTCTCTTTTTTTCTTTTTCTGTGCCCTTTTTAAAAAAAAAGTCTATTGATATCTTTTGTTTTTACATTGCCTAAATTTTTCCCAAGATCCTTCTCTTCCCCACCATCCAGCCATCTCATATAACAGAGTATTTTTAAAGGAAAAAAATTGAGAAGAGAAAAAGAAAATTATGCAGTGTTCCATACCCAAGGACTTTACACGTCTGCAAAAGAGTGAGGGTGAGTGTCTTCTTATACTTCCTCTTGAGGGCCATGCTTTTTCTTTTAATTTTGCAGAATTCACTCTTAAGTAGTTTTGTGGGGTTTTTTCTATGCACCTTGTTGTAGTCAGTGTATATTGTATGCAGCTTACTTCACTCATCCGTTCTTGTAAATATTTCTATTTTTTGTATTCATCATACTGGATATTTCTTACAACATAATATTCCATTATGTTCATGTACCACAATTTGTTTAGTCATTCCCTAACAGATGGACATTTCCTTCACCTTTTCTAAAGGATTTCTTTGCTGTGTTCTCTTTCCTTTCTATCCTTCAAGGTAGGTGCTTTTGTTATTCCCATTTTACAGTTGAAGAAATTGAGGCAAACTGGGTTAAAATGACTTTCCAGAGACACATACCAAGTGTCTGAGGCTAGATTTAAACTTAGGTTTTAACTCTACATCTAGTACTGTAGAATTTGCCACTTAGCTGTAGTAATAAGGCTCCATTCTCCCCCAAATGGTAGTTCTAATGTAATACTCTTTCTAGAGTTATTTTGCACTTGAACAAACTGGATTTTGGAGAATAAGAGTTTTAACCTTTTTTTGGAGGGGGAGTCATAGACTACTTTGTGGTTGTTTGGTGAAGTCTGTGGACCCTTTTTCAGAATTAGAAATGTAATTCTGAAATGCATAAAATAAAATGCATAGGATTGCAAAGGAAAGCAATTATACTGAAATACAGTTACTAAAACATTAAGTGCAGAGACCTAAGGATAAGAATGTCCATCAGGGCAAGTCACTGGCAGAGTCCAAAATTTTAATATCCTGCCACCTTACTCTGTGGCCTTATGTTGTTTAACCTCTTCATACTCAATTTTCCAGGCTGTATTTACTTCCTTGTGTACATATTGTAGGTTCTCCTTGAAGGTATTTTTCTTTTTTAGCCCCAGCCACCCAACAAATAGGCTGGCAGACAGTAGCTGCCTAATACATTTTTAACTGACCTGAGTAAGAGAGACAGTAATATTTTTACCACTTTGTTTTGAGGTAATAATAATAATAATAATATAGTGAATGGGCTGTCAGCCTTCTGCAGCCTCACCTCTTTCTCCCTTCTCATCCCAAAGAAAACCATGCATAAGAAACAAAAGTAGTATTTTTATTTCAACTTTTAAACAGGATCTTTTCAATTTCTCAAAGATAAAGCAGTCACATCGTTAAGCAAGGTCCCATGGTTTAAAACTCTCCCTGTGGGAGTTCTGAGATATTTTTTGAGGCACTTAATTCTTACAGTTGAAATGTTTCTTGGATGCTAATAGAAGTGAAATTCTGTAATTGACGTAATTACTCCACTCCTAAGTTTCCTTCATTACTCAATATTAAAAGTAAATTCTGTTGACCCTCAATTTAACATTGGATTGTTCTTGTCTATCAGAAACATTAGTATCCATTTACTTCCTCCAGTAAAAACTTTAGCAGAGCAGTAAATGTTGTTATAAAGTGCTTATGAAAGATTAAATAATTTAACCTGTCTGAAAAGTTTTTGAGAATAAGGACCAATACTCAGTAGGAAATATTCCTAATTATTTAGGAAACTCAAAGGAGATTTTTGACATGGAAAAAAAAATTTAACATGACTTGAAATGTAAATACCCTTGTTGGATGTGGGATAATACTTTCAATGCAATGTAAATGTACATCATGTGTGTCTCATAGACTTCCCACCGAGGAGATCCCATAGAAGTGACCTAGTATAGACAGACCTCAGCTCCACCAAACCATAGCAGTCACATGGGATAGTCACCTAATTTGAGACTGGATTCTATGCCACAATTCCCTTCTTTATTCCTTTATTTTCTTCAAAACATGACAATTAAATGTTTAGCACACACAACAGATAATTTTTTAAGATTGTGAAATGTGTTAAATGTTCTTTATGATATTAAAAATATTCACAATTTTTTAAAAAATTGCTTAAGCTCTAAATAAAAATGAAACTGTGCACAGCTGGACAGGAGCAATGGTCCACTCGCCGAACTTTTTTCCACGTTCCTTGACATCGAGGATTACCAATAGCTTGCCAATGAAGAGTCTGATTTCTGAAACAATATTTTTTAAAATATGTCACTAAACCAGATAAAATTTGATATTAATAAATACACATTACTTTGCAAAGTTGATTATTTTTGTTAATTGAGAGCTGACTTTTTAAACATCCACATATAGATTTTATACTTTGCAGTATAACTAAGGAAAAACATTTATTCCATTACTTGACTTCTCTGTACCTCTTAGCACATTCTTTGTCTACTTCACTCTACGAAATCTGGCATTTGGGTACAGGAAATACAGATTAACATTAGTAGAAGCCTTTTTAAAGTTGATTTTGTTGGAGTTGTTTGTTTTCCTTGAGGGGGGAGGGTGTTGGGTGTTGAGGAGAGAGAAGACAATGGAGGAGTGAGTGTGGCCAGGCATGGCAACATTGAGCCTGGGACATCCCAAGACTTTGGGCCCCAGGCTTCCTGGCACTTAGTTCTAAGCCATCACAAATGGCCCTGAAAAACCATCACTATAAATTTCAAAGACCCAGAAGGGCCTAACTCTGGGAGATGGTGTAGGAACTCCAGTGACCTAAGTTAAGTTCAAGCATAGCAGACAGCAAAGCCTGTTCCTAGTGCAAGCTCAAGTTCAATAACTAAGGCTAGAGACATGAATGAACTGAAGAAAATATAGATCACTACAAAGAATATGCCAGAATGCCTAAAGTTACCCAAAAATCCAACCTAGAAGGAGAGAGTGACTTACTAACAACTGAAAGCAGAGACTCACAGGAAAAAAATGACTACATGAATACCTAGAAAAAATGAAGCAGGACATAAACATGAAATAAAATCTTGAAGAAAGAATAGGAAACTTATCCAAGTAATGAATTCCCTGAAAATTAGAACTGACCAAGTAAAATCAATGACTCCATGAGACAGTTAAAAAATAGAACAAAATTAAAAGGCTGAAAAAATAGAAAATATATTTGGTATAAAAAACAATGCAATTGGAAATCTCATCAGAGTATTTCAGAATCAGACTTCCTAAAAACCAATTTTTTTAAATGAAAGCCTGTACTTGTATTTTAAGACATCATAGATGACGAAATTGTCCAGCATTATTAAAACCAAAAGCCAAAGTAAAAATAGAAAGACTGTACCTATCACTTCCTTAAAGAATTCCCAGAAGGAAAAGTCTCAGGAATACCAGCCAAAGTCTTTCCACATGAAAAAAAAAAAATACAGCAGGCAGAAAGAAAGGAGTTTGAAGTCCAGAAAATCACAGGATCACAAAGGTTGTAATGCCTAAACACTGCCAAAGAGGTGGAGCCAAGATAGCGGAGTAACAAGAAGCAGTACAGTGAACTACCACTACCACCCCACCAAGAAAAAAAAAAGCTCCAAAAAGATGTCAAAAATGCATCAGACCAAGTTCTGATGGAGAAATCCATGAATCCACGAGTCTTGTTTTCCTTCCAGGTTTGCACAAGAGTGGGGAACCTGCGGCCTTAAGGCCACATGTGACCCTCAAGGTTCTCGAGTGTGGCCCTTTTTGTAAGGGGATATCTTCTGTGAAGTTTGAATTCAGTCAAAGGGCCATATTCAAGGCCACAAGTTCCCCACCCCTGGTAGGGAAACAGTCTACAGACACTGGGGAAGCTAGCTATCCAGAAGTTGTATGTGGGAAGCATTCCAGTACTGGGACAGGCTGTGTACCAGGGCAAGAAAAGGTCCCAGGCCCCTACTGGGCACCTCAATAGGAAGAGGTGGCAAGTAGCAGCTTTGTTGCTCACTATGAAGTCCCCGGTCACAGATGAAAACTGGACTGAGGCAGTCTTGCTCCTAAAAGCCTGAAGCAAGAAGCAAGCAGCAGTGGTGCAGAGCAGGGTCTTGGTTCCAGCTTCTAGTCCAATCTGAAGCATACAAAGGGATAACCAAGGCAGGATTCCTAGACCGAAGGGAATCTTTCAGTTCTGTTATTCTGAACCAGCAGAGCTTCCTAGACGGTTGAGTCAAGCAGCAATCTGTTGTTACTCAGAATTAAACTCAAGTCAGGAACTTGCAGAACTTGGATGGGAGATTTGTTGGTCAGTTGGTTGATTAGCTATTGTCCTTTGTTCTCAAAGAAGACCAAAATAACATCATTAAGTTAGAGTCAAGGTACAGTGTGTCCAAATGACTGATCAGACCAATATGGGCTTGGAAGGCCCCACCACACATCAGGCACGGAGTCCACATGAACATTTGGAGTGAAGATGTCTCTAAATTTGCTCATCTCATGTTTCTTTTGAGCTACTGGAATTCTGATTTCCTCATAGAGTAGAGTGTCTTCTTTGATGTGTGATACGCCCATGCCGTGTTGGGTGGTCCTTTTGTCAGTGTTTCCCATGTCATGCAATTGATTCCAAAGTTCTTCAGAAAAACCTTGAAAATGTCCTTGTAGCACTTTTTCTGACCTCCATGTGAGTGCTTGCCTTGTATGAGTTCTATGTAAAAAAGTCTTTTAGGCAAACATATATTTGGCATTCAAACAACGTGGCCAGCCTGTTAGAGTTGCACTCCCTGCAATACAGTTTGAATGCGTGGCAGTTTAGCTTGAGAAAGGACCTCAGTATCTGGTACCTCATCTTGCCAAGTGATGTTCAGACTCTTCCTAAAACAGTTCAAATGGAAGCAGTTCAGTTTCCTGGCATGGCAATGGCATGCTGTCCAGGTTTCACAGACATACAACAATGAGGTCAGCACAACAGCTCTGTAGACCTGCAGTATGGTAGGCAGTGTAACACCTCTTCTCTCTACTTTCTTTCAGAACATTGAATGCAAAATCATCTGCAAATAAAAATCATGCACCAACTTTCCCTTCGTTTTAGTCTTGGCTTGAGTAGCCTTTTCAAGTTAAATAATTTACCATTAATGCGGTAGCTGACCTTGGGTGCTTGTTGAAGGCATCTGACAACATTGCTGAAAACGTCATGCTAAAAAGCATGGAAGCAAGTACACAGCCCAGCTTCAGTCCACTGGTAACTGGGAAAGTGTGAGAGCATTGTCCATATCCAGAACTTAGGCAAGTATGCCATCATGAAATAATGACAAATGACATATAATACTGATGAACTTTTCCGAGCACCCGAATTTTGCCATAATTTTCCACAATCCCCCATGATTGACAGTATCAAAGGCCTTGGTCAGATCAGTGAACATTGTATACAGACCTCTGTTCTGTTCCTGGCATTTCTTCTGGAGTTGTGGGGCAGCAAACACCATATCAACCATTCCTTGGCCATTTTTGAAGCTACACTGGCTCTCAGATAGATGACCATCTTCCAGGTGAAGGATCAGCCTATTAAAGGAGGACTCTGACAAGAATCGTGCCAGCAATGACTGAGAGAGGAGACATCACACCCCACACACACACACCCATGAAGAATGTCACAGGACAACCTATTTCCTTTACCTATATAAAGATGGACAGTGGAGGCATCCTTGAACTCCTGGGAGATAATCTCCTCTTGCCATATAACTGAGAAAATTTTAGTCAACTTTTGTATGAGCAGTAGACCCTTTGCCTTGTAAATCTCAGCTGGAGTAAAATCAGCAGCAGGCACTTTGCACACAAGAAAAGCAAATCTTATTCAAAACCTCTTCTTCAATTGGAAATTTGGCTAGAGAGGGATTGACTTCAACTTGAGGCATACAGTCTGTGGCCTCAACATTGATTGATGATGATCTGTAACCCACCTCTCCAGAATCTTGTCCTTATCATTAATCAATGTGGCTCCATCAGCACCGAGTAGGTCTTTGGCCCATAAATAGCCTTCAGGTCATCATAAAAGCACTTTGGATTGTTACCGTCAGCACAAAACTGAATTTCATCTGCAAAGAATCCTGCATATCTCTAAGCGTCATTTGCATTTTACTTTTGATGGAGTTAAATGCTGCCTCCTTAGAGATGGATGAACTATCTTGCTGGTAAACCCTGTGGAGTTCTCATTTTACATTTAGCAGCTTCTGATTTCTCCATCATTTTTGTTAAACTAATCTTGACGTGTAAGAGTGTCCTGGCCCAGATGAGTAAATGCATTGCTGTACACCAAATCTCTGAAAGCTACCCATTTCTTTTCTGTTCCACTGTTGCCAACTGTGTGTTGGTTCAGCTTTCCTCCAAGTTAGCAATTTGTTATAAGTAAGCAACTTGGAGCTGTTCTTCTCAGAAAAGCACTCTAATCTGTTGATTTTAAGTCTTCTGGTAGTCATCTTGCCTTAGGGCCACCACTTTCATTTAATGCAAATATTTAGCTTGGAGAGGATAAGTCTATGATCAGTCCAGCACTATACATTGTCTTTGTCACTCTCACATCCTCTCTGTCTCTTCTTACAGTCACATATTCTCTTAAATGCCAATGTTTGCTGAGAGGGTGAATCCATGAAGTTTTGTTGCATTTAGGTAAACAGAAGACAGTGTTGGTGATGAGGTCATGGGATGCACAAGTATTTCAATAATAAGTGACCATTGCTGTTGCTGTTTCTAACTCCATGCCTTTCAAGGACGCCCTGCCATGTCTGGTAGTCTGTACCTACTCTTGCATTAAAGTCATTCAGAATTATAACCTTGTCCTCTTTTTGACACATTGATAATAAGGGTCTCCATTCTTCATAAAATTTTTCTTTGCCTTCATTAGGGTTCATCACGGTGGGAGTATACACACTGATGCTGGTGGCATGAAGCTTTCTTTTTTTTTTTAAGGCAGTTGGAGTTAAGTGACTTGCCCAGGGTCACACAGCTAGTAAGTGTGAAGTGTTTGGTCTGAGGCCGGATTTGAACTCAGGTCCTCCTGACTTCAGGGCCGGTGCTCTTTCCACTGCGCCACCTAGCTGCCCCATCATGAAGCTTTCTTGCAAGTGGCAATCACATTGTCATGAGCCTGTCATTCATTCCTCTTGGTAGGCATACAAGCTTGTTGCCTAAATTAGTTTTGATTGCAAAACTTAATGCCATCTTCATGGCACTCCCTCTCACTGTGGCCACTCTAGAAAAACATGTGTCCACCTCTAACTTGGGTAAGCTGGCCTTCGTTTACCAGCCTTGTTTCACTGAGGGCTGCTATTTGGATACAGTACCTGCTGAGTTCTCTTGCAACAAGAGCCGTTCATCATTGAGGTCTACTGGACTTTATGTTGTCCGTAAGTGTGCACACATGTACCAATGGTGAGTGGAATTATCTTTGCAAAAGTGTGTGTGTGTGTGTGTGTGTGTGTGTGTGTGTGTGTGTGTGTGTGTTCTGACCAAAGGGTGAGATCTCTGCTGGCCACAGCAAGCCAGCCAGGGTTGGGTGAGGTTCACTCTCTCTTCCACAGTCATCAAAGTCCAGTGGCAAGACAAAAGTCAAGACAACTGGTGGTGGCCCAGGATGCAGTGTATGACCTTGGTGTCTTCAATGTCTAACCATGCTCTAAGAGCATTGCAGTGCCTGCTTCAGTCGTCTTCGTAGCCACTAGAACAAATTTTTCTCCACCCATTCCACTGGGGGAAGTTTTCACAGGCTTGATGTAGGCACTCCCCTCCCTCCAAACTCCTGACATGTTTGAGGCTTGTCAGTTACCCTCAACCTGGTTTAGCCCATTTGACGAAATGGTTTATCAGGGTTTGGCAGCTGCACATCCTATAGCTTCTTGGAGCCACAGGTGAGAGTTGGGTGTATCATGTGGACAGCAAAGGTGGGAAGCAGCCCTGAAAAACGCTTGGCAGCCCTCACACCAGAAGTACTAGTCTTTCCTGAATATACCCTACACCCAGATGGGAGATATTATTGGGAATGAGGCTGGAGGGTCAGCAATCATATTTTTCCATGATCAGACCACTTTAGGAGTATTGAAAGTTTGCAGGTCCCCAACCTGTCCTTGAGAGATCCTGAAATTATATAACACTCAAAACCCCAAGAAAGCAGCAACCAAACCAGCCCACACTTTCCCATCAGAAGTGCACAGAGCCCAGTCCTAACATCACGTGTGAAGTTAGAAAGCAAGCCAGAAGAATGAGCAGAAAGAAAAAAGAATCCCATCATAAGAAGCTAGTATACTGTCAGGTATGCTCAAGACACAAACCCAGAAAAGAATAACTCCAAAACATCTACAAGCAAAGCCTCAGAGAAGAAAAATAGCTCAGGCACAAATTCAACTAGAATTCCTGGAAAAAATGAAGCATTTGGGGTTTTTTTTAAGTGTTAAAGTATCTATAAATTAAATGACAGCACTAAAGGAAGGAATAGAGAACAAATGAGTTATTAAAGAACAAAAATGGAAAGGCACAAAGAGATATAAATACCTTTTCCAAGAAACAAACTCCCTGACAATCAGAATGAACCAAATAGAAATCAATGACTCCTTGAGACAAGAAATATTAAAATCAAAAGACTGAAAAACTAGAAGAAAATTTAAAATATCTCACACAGCAAAAACAACTGACCTGGAAAACAAATTAAGGAGAAAAAACTTAAGAATTGTTGGACTACTTGCCTGCCCTGCGCAAAGTAAAAAGTCTAGACATTATATTGAAAGAAGTCTTAAAGAAAGTTGCCCAGATACCTTAGAATCAATGGACAAAGTAGAAATAGCAAGAATCCACTAGTTGGTTCGTTTTCGAAGAGGACCAAAATGACACCACTGAGTTAGAGTGAAGTTACATTGTGCCTAACTGTGGCTGATCAGACCAACATGGGCTTAGAAGGCTCTAGCACAGGACAGGCATAAATAGTCGATGTGAACATTTGGGGTGGATTCTGTATATTTGTGCATCTCACATTTCTTTTGAGCTACTGAAATTCTGTTTTGCTCTTAGAACTTAGCATCTTCTTTGATGCAGGCATGCCATGCTGGGCAGACCTTCACCAGTGTCTCCCATGTCATGCAATCAATTCCAGAGTTCTTCAGAGAGACTTTAAAAGTCTTCTTGTATTGCTTCTTCTCACCACCACATGAGCACCTACCTTGTGTCAGTTCTCTGTGAAACAGTATTTTAGGCAAACATACATTTGGCATTTGAACAGTGTGGCCAGCCTGTCAAGAGTTGTGCTTTCTGAAATGGAGTTTGAATGCATGACAGTTTAGGACATGATCCTGGAGAGATGGGCTGAACACAACCATAGTGTTCTAAACAGACCATTATTAATCAATGCTGAAGCTATTGACTGTATACCTCAAGTTGAAATCAGTTCCTCCCTAGCCAAAGTTCCAACTGCAGAAGAGGTTTTGAATGCCATTTGCCTCCTTTTGTGTGGCAAAGTGTCTGCTGCTGATTCTATTCCAGCTGAGATTTACAAGGCAGGAGGTCTACTGCTCATACAAAAGCTGACTAAAATTTTCCCAGTTATATGGCAAGAGAAGATTATTCCCAGGAGTTCAAGGATGCCTCCATTGTCCATCTGTATGAAATTAAAGGAAATAGGTTGCCCTGTGACAACCATGGGGTGGGAGTGGGGGGGGGGTCCTCTCTCTTAGTCATTGCTGGCAAGATTCTTGTCAGAGTCCTCCTTAATAGGCTGATCCTTCACCCGGACAATGGTCATCTACCTAAGAGCCAGTGTAGCTTCAAAAAGGGCCAAGCAATGGTTGATATGGTGTTTGCAGCTCAACAACTCTAGGAGAAATACCAAAAGCAGAGCAAAGGTCTATAAACATTGTTCGTCAGTCTGACCAATCCACTACTCATCTCTTGAAAGAAATGCTATAATTAAAATTCCCAGAAACATCATAACCAAAATCCAGAGCTTCCAGATCAAAAAAAATTACTGCAAGCAGTGAAAAAAAAAATAATTCTAGTACCATGGAGCTATATTCAGAAAGAATCACACACATTTGGCAGCCACCACTATAAAGGAACAGAGAGCTTGGGATATACTTCCAGAAGGCAAAGACTATATATAGGTTGATAGCCAAGAATAATTTACCCAGGAACACCAAATAGAATCCTAGAAAAGGAAAAAATTATGTCTAATGAAATAAATCACTTCTAAGCATTCCTGATGAAAAGAACTACATATAAATTTTGAAGTTCAAACAAGGATGAACAATCATAAGGGACTAGAAAAGGATAAACTGCTTATATTTAAATACAAGGAGACTAAATGTGTCCTCTGTGAACCCTATCAACATCAGGTCATAGAGGAAATATAATTAGACAAGCCTGAGAATAGTCCTGTTATGTTTTGACAATCTTAAGGCAATGGAAACAGAGGAAGAGCAATACATGAGTGGGGGGGGGCACGAAGGGGAGAAGGGAAAGGAAGGTTGTGGAAAATTATCAGTCAGGGTGTGCAAGCAGACATGCAAACAAGGAGGGGAAAAGTGCAGCTTACACTTGAACCCCACTCATCTGAATTAATGAACAGAGGGAGTAAGAATGTAGACAAACACAGTTGGATATAGAAATCGAGTTCACTGAACAGGAAAATAGAGGAGAATTAGGGACAAGGAAAGGGGAGGAGAATTTAAGGGAAGGACTAGTCGTAAGTAAAATAAATTCTAAAGATGAACAAAAATATACCTCTTTTTGAAGTGGCAAAGAATGGGAATTTGGGAGGGTGCCCATAAATTGACGAATGGCTGAAAAGATTATGGTATACAAATGTGGCAAATATGATGGAATACTACTGCAACCTATGAAATGATGAAGGGAATGGTTTCAAAGAAATCTGGGAAAACCTGTATGAACTGATGGCACAGTGAAGTAAACAGGACCATGAGAATACATTAGATAATAATATGGCAAAGATAAATTTTGAAAGAATTAGAGACTCTAGTCAGCATGACTAATTATGATTCCAGAAGAGTGTATGATTAAAAACACTACCTGCCGCCTGATAGTGAAGTGAAGAATTCTGTGCAGAATGAGATTTTTTTTTTGACATGGCCATTACAGAAATAGTTTGCTTGATTATAGATATTTGTAATGGGCAGGGTGAGGGGGAGAAGAAATACAATATTGCAAAAGGCAAAAAATAATTTACCACCAGAAACAGCTCACCCTGCAATGCTGAATATAATCCTAAAAGGGGGGGGGGGGACCTGGGAATAGACCTTTAATGGAACAAAGGATTTTCAGGCATTCCTGATAAAAAGGCTAGAGGTGAGTAAGAACTGTGAAATGAAAAAACAAGAATTGAGAGAATCTTGGCTAAATTTATTTGAACAATTGGAAAGGGCTGTAAAATTGTCAAGGGCTAAATAACATTCTGAAAAATGAGAATTAACAACTTTTCCTCCAAAACTCTATCATTTTCTTTTTTGTTGTGGTTTTTTGTTTTGTTTTGCTAGGCAATGGGGTTAAGTGACTTGCCCAGGGTCACACAGCTAGTAAGTGTCAAGTGTCTGAGCCCAAATTTGAACTCAGATCCTCCTACCTCCAGGGCCAGTGCTCTATCCACTGCACCACCTAGCTGCCCCCAAAACTCTGATGTTTTCAAAGGGTAATGATAAAGATAAATAATGAAAAGAGAGGACCTAGGGGTGCACTGGTCCTACTCTGAGGATTTTAATGAGCTAAAGAAAAGGATGGGTAAAAAGGAATATAGTAGTGTAGAACTGAGAAAGGAGATGAAATGGGGAAGAAAGGACATCAGAGTAATGTCACTCTTATCTGAACCATACAAAGTTCAGTTGAACACACATAGGTATAGAAATATACCAAACTCAAAGAGGGAACAGGAGAAGATGGTAAGGGGCAAGGGATTTTGAAGAGGGAGAGGTAATAGTTGCAAAGAAAATAAACTTCCTGATCTGGAAAAAATGATTAAAATGAAAAAGAAAATAACTGGAAACTAAGAGGGCTCTTAACTAGAGAATGGCTCAAAAAATGTATATGAATATAATAAATTTTTTCATTCTAATGATGAAAGATGATTGCAGAGAATCCTGTGAAGTAACAGAACTGGAGGAAAAATTTGTATAATGACAACATTGTAAGTAAAAACAACTTTGAAAGATTTAAAAACTCTGATTAAAGCAATGAGCAACCACATTTCTATAAATCTTGTGATCAAGCATGTTGCTTACCCAATTTACATATAAAGAGAGGTGGGACTCAAAGTATCAAGAGAGAGACAAATTTTGGCCAGGGTATGGGTTTGTTTTGATCTGTGTAACTACTTGTTACCATGAGATTTGGGGGGGTGTTTAATGGGGATGGAGGTGGTTAGAGGAGAAAATGGCATAGCAATGGTGATCCCCCCCAGAAAAAGAAGAGATAAGCCATTGAAATATTTTTTTAAATTAAAACAGGAGAACAGAAGGAAGTAGAGATAAGCTGGACAGTTCTGAAAGCAGCATGTTTAATATATGATTTTTAAAAAGCAAATGGTATGGAAAACAGATTTATGGTTTTATTTGTAATTTTTCTTGTGTTTTACTTTGTATATAGAAATGCCCTCTTTTTTATGTTTGTTAAGTTCAGAATAAAACATTTTTTTTCAAAGAACACATCATGCTAGATTAATCTTATCAGTGACATGAATAAGTACATAGGCGACATGTAGGTTTGTCAAATGTATACTATGCAAAACTGGGAAGGATAGCTAATACAATGGATGACAGAAACAGAATTCAAAAATAATTAGCCAGAATTCTACATTGGACCAAATTTAACAATAAAGTTCAATAGCCCATACCACGTATCAAACTATTTGGGTTGAAAAAGTCATGTTTGAGTTTTGAAATATTCAACTTCAGAAGTAGTCATAGTAATGTAAAATGATGATGATGATGATGATGAGCATCATGGTATAGTGGATAAAGTTGGCCTCCATCCCAAGACCAGGGTTCAGGTCTTTTTCTCTGACACAGCAACTGTGACCTTGGGGGCAAATCACATAACCACAGTGCAACAGGCATCTCTTTGAAGTTTCAGAGAAGGTATAAACCAGGCCTGCACAACATACACTGGCTGCTTGTGGCCCACCAAAACGGGCCCCGTTGGTGTGTTGTGCAGGCCTGTTTTATGTCCCCTACATTTTTCGTGGGCCACAAGCAGCACAGGCCAAATGTTGTGCAGGCCTGGTACAGAGCTTCATTAATAGTATTTCTTCAACTGGGAATTCTCTATAGCGATGAATTTACAGATCCTGTCCCTATCTCTAATAATAATAGCTAACAGCAGATATTTATTTAAGGTTTGTAAAGTGCTAAGTTATCCCATTTGATCCTCACAACAACCTTGTAAAGGAGTTGCTACTATTATCCACGTTTCACAAATGAGGAAGCTGAGAGATAACAAGCTACTTGCCCAGGATCCCACAAGTTGCCTGAGGCAGAATTTGGACTCGGGTTTTTCTAACTTTAATATCAGTGCTTTATATACGGTGCCTAAGAAGAAAGTGTTAGCAGCTTAGATGGAAATGAGCCAGAGTTTCTGTGGATTGTAAGTTCAATATGAGGCAACAATGCAATATGGCTACCTTAAGCTGCATTAAAAGAGGCTATACTATCCAGAATTAAGGAGATGAAACTAATACCTGTACTTTGACTCGGCCAAATCTAGGAAGAGAAATTTTATAAACAATTTGCTAAAAACCCTCCAAATGACATGAATAAATACTTTTATACTCGGTGAGGTCAATGAAAAGAAGGGAATAAGGAAGAATAGTAAAAAATTTTAGAAGTTTCATATATAAAAATCAAAAGCTAGTATGTCTATATATCATGAATACTTTCTTTTCCCTGTTTTATCAATCTTTTTTCACTTCACATTAATTTTTGTATATATTCTTACTTCTTTGCCTATCCGGTTAATCTTGTCCAAAAGATATTGAAGAACACAATACACTAAAAGCAGTTGATACACATGGACCTCATCTAACAATATATGCTCCATTCCATTCCATACCCCAAAGTTTCCCATTTCTCTAATGATAGGGAGGAGGTACATGAATACCTCAAGAAAAGAACTGAGAGGTGTTGACATTATGAGCACCAAATGATATCACAAATATTGAATCCAATAATGTTTTAAAAGAAACCACTTGTTACTGATAGGGGAAGTTACTGAGTCAACTGTGCAGTCAGATCACAGATTTATTAGAACAAAAACCCAAAAAATTATAAAACTAGAATGAAAATGAGCAAAATTATGTAGAAATAGATATTAATTAAAACAACTCCAACTTCACCTATTTAAACAGCTTGTTGGTGGGGAATAGTGTATTGACACTAACACCAATTAAAACAATTTCATACAGACATTTTACTGGTGTGTATCAATTGCCGTAATAAGGAGAAGAAAAAAAACCTTAGAAACTGCTTGAACTAGTGAAGACTTGATCTTCTTGCGAGAGATATGGCAGCCAAAGACAGCAATGATTTAGGATATAAACACTTTTCATAAATATAATATATTTCTATGTAAAAGCTTACATGTACTGATGGTGAAAGGCTACAAGTAATACAGAAAAAAAGCAGAGGACAGAGACAAGCTTTTTAAAAGCTTGGCAAAAGACCCAACTGGACAAAGTCATCCTGAAGGCATTTAAGGATCCAAGAGGAAGAATAATAGCTGAAAACATAGGTGAAGATTGGGGGGGGGGTTGTTTTTTAGTGAGGCAATCTAGGTCAAGTGACTTGCCCATTATCATACAGCTAATAAGTGTCAAGTGTCAGAGGCCGGATCTGAACTGAGGTCCTCCTGACTCCAAGGCTGGAGCTCTATCCATGTAGTTGCCCTGGTGAAGGTTTTTATAACAAATTCCTTTCCCATTTAGGGCACTGAAGTCCCCACATCAGATTATAATATCACAGTCCTGGATATGCTGAATTGAGAAGTAGAAAAGGCATTGATAAATATAAAGATGGGGGGTGGGGATCAAGTCAGTTAATAAGCATTTATTAAGCACCTATCATGTGTCAGACACTATTCTGAATTGTCTAAGTCCTAAGGACACAAAGAAAAGGAATAGACAGTCCCTGCTCTTGAGGAGCTCACAGTTTAATGGGGGAGACACTATGCAAACAACTATGTACAAATAAACTATACACAGGATTAATATGAAATAAACAGGGAGAAGTCACTAGAATTAAGAGGCTTCCTACAGAATTTAGGATTTCAGTTGGAACTTGAAGGAAGCTAGGGAAGCCAGGAGGCAAAATGAGGAAAAAGTGCATTCCTGGCATGGGGGACAGCAGGTAAAAATGCCCAGCACTGAGAGATGGAGTGTCTTGCTTGAGGAACTTACCAGTGTCACTGGATCAAAAGGTACATGGTAGGATAGAAGGTGTAAAAAGACTGGAAAGGTGTGTAGGGGGGTGCTAGGTTGTGAAAGTCTTTGAACACCAAACAGACGGATTTTATGTTTGACCCTGGAGTTTATATGTTGCCAATGGAGTTTATTGAGTGCCGTGGCAACACAGACCTGCACTTTAGGAAAATCAATTACCACTGAATGGAGAATGAACCAGAGTGGAAAGAGACTTCTGGTTAGCAGACCAACTAGTAGGCTATTGCATTAGTACAAAGATAAGGTCTTTCACTAGGGTGGTGAATATTGGAGGAGAGAAGGGCGTGGATTTGAGAGATGTTGCAAAGGTGAAATTGGCAGACCTTGGCGACGGATTGGTTGCAGGGAGTGGAGGGAGATTGAGAGAACTTGATCTCTAGGTTTCAAGCCTGGAGGACTGGCAGGATGGAGGTGCCTCTGACGGTAATTTTGAAGTTTAGAAGTGGAGGCAGGGTTTGGGAAGAAAGTTAGTTAATTCAATTTTGGACATGTTGAATGTAAGATACCTGTAGAACATCCAGCTGGAGACATCTAAGAGGCAAATGAAATATGAGGTTGGAGGTCAGTAGAGAGAACAGAGCTGGATAAGTAGATTGGAGAATCATCAGCATAGAGATGATAGTGAAACCATAGGAGCTGATAAGATCACCAAGTGAAACAATATAGGGGGAGAAGAGTAAAAAGTCCAGGACAGAGAACTATGGGACATCCATTGTTAGCAGGCATGAAAATCCAGCAAAGGACACTAAGAAGAAGTGGTCATATATGTAGGAGGAAAACCAGGTGTCCTAAAAACCTAGAGAGAAGTACCAAAGAGAAGAGAGTGCCCAACAGTATCAAGCTTAGCAGAGAGGCCAAGAACGAGGACTGAAAAAAAAGTGAATCTAACGACACAATTTTGAGGGATTGTCATCCTCTGTGTCATTCTAAACTCTTCATTTCCTCTTACTACACATATCCAAACAGCTACCAAATCTTGTCATTTCTATCTCCACAATATCTTCCCCAACCTTCACCTTCTCTCAACTATCTGGCCACCCACTAGTTCTGGACTGCAAGATCTTTCATCTATACTATTGCAATAGCCTCCTAGCCTAAAGTCTCTCCACACTCTGGATCCATTCTCCATATAACCAGTGAAGTGACTTTCCTAAAGTTTAAGTTTCACTGTGTCACTCCAGTGCCTTCCTATTGCCTCTAGGATTGAATATAAACTCTTCTGCTTGGCATTTACAATTCTTCATCACCTGGCTCCACTGAGCAATCTCACCCATGACTTCCAATCCAGGGAACACATTCTACAATCCAGCCATACTAGCCCATTTGGTTTCCTTACACACACAGCATTTCATCTCCTGTCTCCTTGCTTTCACTTTGGTTGTCATTCATGTCTGGAATGTCCTCTCCTCTCCTCTCTACCTCTTGGATGCCTGGTTTCTTTCAACACTGCTAGGCTCAGGCTCTAGCTTCTCAATGAAGCCTTTCCTGGTCATCTCACACCCCTCCAACCTCCCCAGCAAGTACATTGCCATACAAGTTTGCCCTTTGTATCTGCTCAGATAGATATCTTATATTACTTGAGTATGCATATATATACCATATGTACATGTTGACTTAAATTAGAATATAAGCTTTTTGAGGGCAGAGGTCATTTTGTGTTTCTCTTTTTATCCCCACTTTGAACAATAATTCTTGTCAGATAGTAGAGACTTAAGAAATACCTGATTGATTGATCAAGTTATCCAAAAAAGTGGCAGAGGATATCAAAGTAAATTTTATTACTTTGAAAAAAAAAAGAGTGACCAATAGAACATCAGTAACTATGCATTATACTCAATTACTCATTCTTCCTCATTCCACATATCTATTCAGTTGCCAGGTTTTTGCATTCCTATCACAACCTTTCTCCCCTCTATGTCACCTGGCCACCACCTTCATTCAGGCTCTTATTATTTCTTTCCTAGACAACTGCAAAAGCCTTCTTATTGGTCTCAGTCTCAAGTTTCTTCCCACTTCAATCAATTCTTCACACAGTTGCCAAAGTGATTTTCTAAAGAAGAGGTCTAGCCTTGTCACTTCTTTACTCAGTAAACTAAAATGGCTCCCTATTACCTTCATTTTACTTAATTTTTTTTTTCAAATAAAAATCTACCTTCTCTTCCTTCCGTTCCTCTCCACCATATAGAAAGCAAGAAAAACAAAATCCCCTGTTACAAACATGTAGAGTCAAGCAAAACAATTTCCCTCTTTGATCTTGTCTGAACAATAACAGATATGCATATATGTATCTCAGTCTACACTGTGAGTTTATTGCTTCTCTGTCAGGAAATGAGTAGTCTGTTTCATCATGAATCCTCTGAAATCATGGCTAGTCATTGTGATCACAGTTCCTAAAATTTCAAAGATAATTTTCTTTACAACACTTTTTTTAATATAAAAGGACCAGAATTTAAGAATACCCAAAAGCACCAAATTACATCAATTGAGACATTGCATTTTTTAACATCCATAAGCAAAGAAAATACAGATAAGGTGAAAGTTTTTATTTCAAAGTAAAATACAATAAAATTACAATAAATTTAAATTAAATACATAAATACCACAAAAAAATTTGTCAGTTGACATATTCAGAACTTTTAATGTTAACTGCCTAAGTTGTTCACCTGGTTCTGCTCCCTTCGTTCTGCATTAATTCATATAAGTCTTCCCAGATTTCTCTGGAACAAACCTTCACCATTTCTTATAACAATAATATTTTATCATATTCATAAACCATAACTTGTTTAGCCATTCCCCAATGCCTAGGCACTCCTTGTAGTTTCCAATTCTGCTATAATATTTGTACATATAGGTCTATCTTCTTACTGCTTTTAAGATCCAATGTAAATTCCTCTGACTTTTAAAGGCCTTCACAACCTGGCCTCAATTCATCTTTCCAATTTGTTATGTGTTATTCCCTCCCTATACCCTGTGGTCCAGCCAAACTAGATTTCATTCTGTTCCTCACATACGATATTCTACGTCCAAATTCCATGCCTTTGCCCTGGCTGTCTCTCATGCCTGAAATCCACTCCCTCCTTCAAAACTCACCTTCAACATTACCATCTACACAAATCCTTTCTTGATCTTGAGTAATGCGTCTGGATGGCACTGTGCTGTACTTGGAGTCAAATGACCCGAACCTGTATCACGACTCAGATACTTAATAGCTGTGGGACCCTAGGAGGAGCAACTCTTTTCAGCTGCAATTTCCTCATCTATAAAATGTGGATATAATAATAGCACCTGCTAGCAGATTGTTGTGCAGATATTAAAATGTAAAGTGCTAGATAAATGTACTACATCATCATTATTTTTTATTATTATTCCCCCTACTGTAAATGTTCTCCCCACCAAGTTATTTTCTATATATTTAAATATGCATATGTTATCTCCCCCTTGCTCTGAGAAGAGCTATTTTTTATATCAATGGAGCCAAGTGCCACCTTAAATACTCTATCCTAACAAAGTGTCTCCCATTCAAGACACCCTGAAAAATGCCACAACAGAGGTAACTTTGATGATTACTCATCCTCTCCCCGTCACTAATGTGAATTAAGACATAAAAGAGGGAGGCACAGGTGGGCCCAAAGTTTCAGACACTGACATGGTGGATGCCCAGGGCATAGTCCAAAGATGAAGAATTTTCTATAGATGGCAAAGCCCTCCAGATACTCCCAGTTATAGATGACATTGAGGTAATTGGACCGAGCCCTTGTAACACTGCAGAGCTTCCTAAATGAGATCCTTAATCATTCAAGGGTTCAGCACATTCAGTCACACAGGAAAAAACCAGAAGAATGCCTGTTGCTCACACTATTATAGGCAGCTGGAGGGACAAGATATAGAAGTTGCTTATAAGAACATATATTTTGTTGAAACATTGTAAATAAACAATGAGCTTGTCCCAGAATTGAAGAGGAAAGGAGAAAATGTATTGGATCACCTTGAGAAAGCTCCCAGAAACAGAGGTTCTTAACAACAACTTTCTTGAGTAAGAGGCAGTATAGTACAATAGATTAGATTAGATTAAATTAATTAGATTAGATGTCATGATTAAAGGTCAGATCGTCTTATTTCTGACATACTATCTCTGTGACCCTAGGCAAGTCATTTAACTTCTCAGGGCCCCTTCCACATCCTCTAAGCATATACATTGCAGATGAATTGCTGATCTGCACTGGTGTTCAGAATTTCCACACTTTGAATTCCTTATGGTGAGGAAATAATAGATCAGGACATCTGCCTCCTCTTCTCCCCTACTTCCCTGCAAAAAATTCTTCCTGTGAAGTTGTACAACTGTTATTAATGAAACTGTTGTTTTAGTCATTTTTCAGTCATGTCTGAATTTCTGTGACACCTTTTGGGATTTTCTTGGCAGAGATACTAGAGTGGTTTGCCATTTCCTTCTCCAGCTCATTTTACAGATGAAGACCTAAGGCAAACAGGGCTAAGTGACTTGTCCAGGGTCACTCAGCTAGTAAGTGTCGGAGGCTGCATTTGAACTCAGGTCCTCTGACTCCAGGGCTAGCACTGTGTCAAATTGCCTCAAACTGCCTACACAGCAAATACTTCTCAATCTGTAATGCAAAGTTTTCAATTATTCCCTTAACATAATTAGAGTGTATGAGATGGTCTATAAAGGCAAAGAGATTTGTTATTTCTCACAGGGTTAAATTACAGAGGGTCTGAGCTAAATGATCTCCTAGGTTCCCTTATAGCATTACAATTTCATAATAAAACAGTGTGAGTAATGAAAAGACCAACAAAACCAGATTATTAAAAATATAAATTTTTAAAAGTCACTAGCTCCTCAGTTCCTTAGCCAGAAGCTAGGATATTTTATGAATAAAAGTCAAATTAAAATTTATTTAAAATTCATTTAAATCCCAAATGCAAATGAGATATTCTGAAAAATATTAAATCTAAATATAACATCTATTTGAAATAGATTCCCTATTTATCTTTGTCCATTTCATAGCTTTATGTTTTAATATTTTTAATTTATATGGCATACTTATATTGAAGCCTCTAGGCCTAAGTGCCTAGTAAAATTTAATTCAAGTTATTGAATAAAACAACAATGTAGAAATAATGATTGATTAAAAAGGACTTTGGAGAGGTTCACACCATGCTTTAAAAATGCTTTTTAATCCATTTTTAAAAACCAGTTCTACCTGAGACTCTTAAAACCAGATTGTAGCCTTGAAGTGAATTGGCTTTGTCTATTTGAGTCCAAGCACTGATTCTGGTCTCTAAGTTTCTGATACAATTATCAGATGTAGCACTGGTTGAGAGTAGAAAGTACTGGGCCAGGCTGATAAAATGTTAGGCAGATTCAGGTTTTTTGAACCAGTGAACTGCTGCCTTAAACTTAAGTGATAACATCAATGATTGTATCAAAGTTTGATTCCCCTATAGAGAAATATCCCACTGTCGGTCCCTCTGTGGATCTCCATAGAAGTTGGCCTAATGGACTCATTCATCTTAAGATACGCTAGTCTGTGAAATACCTGGACCCAGGAGTGCCATAATCCCATCCCAATCTGGACCTGATAAATAAGATGCTTCCAGTTTTAGAGGCCCAAAGTGAGGTCCCTACAGTGGCTATTTTCAAACTCTCTTTTCTTCTCAAACCACCCGCACCCACCTGTTCTCTCCCTCTAAGCAGAGGACTTAACTTATATTTTATAAGAAAGATTGAGTCTCTCCATTATGAGCACGCTCTCTCTATCTCTTCCCCAGTACTATACATCAAATCAATTCACTAGCCACATGCCCCTTTGCTTCAGACTCAAAAGATGAACCCTTCTTGCAAATGGCAATCTCTTTACCTATGCCCTTCATACATGGCCCCTCCAATCTCCTCTAGGAGCTTGCCCCTTTGATGATCATCTATCCCTAATTTTCAACTTTTTATCCAATGGCTTCTTTCTTGCTGCCTTCAAACATGTCCAGATCTTTCCCATCCTTTAAAAACCTTCAACAGACTCAACCATACCTTCAAGTTATTGTCCTGTATTTTTCTCTTTCACAGCCAAATTCTTAGAAAGAGTCATCTGCATTTGTTGCCTTCATCTCCTAACCTCCAATTCACTTCTCAGTTCCATTCTATCTGGCTTCCAACCCTACCACTTTGCCTAATACTACTCTCTTCAAGGTCACCAGTGGTGTCTTTATTGATAGATGCAAGGATCTATTTTTTCCTAGCTCTCATCTCTGGGCTTTTGTAACATGGCTCATGCTCATTCATTCTCATTCTCTCTCTTTCTCTCTCTCTCTCTCTCTCTCTCTCTCTCTCTCTCTCTCTCTCTCTCTCTCTCTCTCTCTCTCTCACCCCCCTCTCCTCTCCTCTCCTTTCTTTCCCTCTTTGTCTCTCTCCTCCTCTCTCTCACTGTCTCTTGCCCTCCTCTGTCTCAGTCTGTCAGTCTCTGCCACTCTCCCTCTCTCTCATCCCCCTCCCCTTGATGATCTTAGCAGCTCCTAAGGATTCTACTATGTCACTCTGCGAAGACTGACAAATCTACTTGTCAATCAATATGTAATTTATTAAATATTTACAATAATGCTCAGGAGGTATAAAGCCAATGGGATACAAAAAAAAGGGAAAAGGCAGTCCAGGCTCTCAAGGCTATTGCATTATAGTGGGGACAAATAGATAAATAAAAGATACATTCAGACTAAAAGGAAAGTTAGAAGGAAAAGCTCTCGTTAGTAGTTGGAGTGACCAGGAAAGACCTCCAGCTAAAGGTTAGCTTTGTAACTGAGTCTAGGAGGAAGTAAGAGACTCTGAGAGTCATTCTAAAGGAGGGAAAGCATTCTAAGCATAGGAGCTAGCTGGAGAAAAAGTAAGGAGACCAGAAGAATACATCCAGTTCCCATTTTTTTCCCTGAACTTGAGTCCCACATCCCCAGCTGCAAGCCGGACATTTCCATTTGAAAGTCACATATACATCTCAAACTTGGCATGCCCCAAACAAAACTCATTATTATTCTCTCTAAAGCCACCCTTCCTCATAAAACGTGATTCTGCCAGGACACCACCATTGTTCTAGGAATCACCCTGGACTCTTTGCTCTCTCTCATTCCCCTTATCCAATTAGTTCCCAAATCTTGTTGGTCTCACCACCCCAATATCTGTCACATCTCACCTTTTTCTACTGACCTCTACTCACTCTAAAACCATTTAGTCAGTCAATGAGCATTTATTAAGTATTGGCTTTGTGCCAGGCAACTAGGTGGCATAGTAAATAAAGTGCCAAACCTGGAGTCAGGAAGATTCCTCCTGAGTTCAAATCCAGTCTCAGACACTTTTTAGCTGTTTCACATTGGCCAAGTCACTTAACCCTGTTTGCCTGAGCTTCTTCATCTGTAAAATGGGCTGGAGAAGGAAATGACAAACCACTCTAGTATTCTTGCCAAGAAAACCCTAAATGGGGTCATGAAGAGTCAGACATGACTGCAAAATGACTGAATAATGTGCCAGGCACTATGCTAAGTACAAAGGATGCAAAGACAGACAGAAACATAGTCCCTACCCTTAAGGAGCTCACATTCTACTGGTGGAGACAATGTATACATGTAGCACACATGAAAAATAATCTCAGTGTAAGGCACTGAGTGGGGGATAGGAAGCAGGAGGTAAAGGACTCTTGCAGAAAAAGAGATTTGAGTCTTGAAGGAAGCTAGGAGGTGGAGGCAAGAAGGGAGAATATTCTAGTTGTGGGGGTCAGTGAAATGGCACAGAATTGGGAAATAGATATGTATGAAGAACAGCAAACAGACCAGTGTAACTGGATTGTAGAGTATTTGGAGAAGAGAAACTGTGTAAGAAAATGGAAAGGAAGGAACAAGAAAGGCAGTGATGGGATTAAAAACCAAACAGGAATTTATATTTGATCCTGGAGTTAATAGGGAACAATTGGAATTTATTGGGTGGGGAGGGAGGTTGACATGTTCAAACCTGGGCTTTAGGAAAATCATTTTGATCACTAAGTGCAGTATGTACTAAAGTGGTAAGAACAGCCAGAAAGTTATTGCAACAATCCAAGCATGAAGTGATGACGGCCTTCACCAGGGCAACAGTTGTGTAAGTGATGAGAAGGGGATATGGACAAGAGATATTGTGAACATAAAAACAAGACTTGGAAATACAAAATATGTGGGACAAATGCAAATGAGCTTATATTCTAATGAAGAAAAATAATACATAAAAGGAAGCTGGGGAAAGGGAGAAGAGAAACCCAGGCACCTGGCATGGGAATGTGGTAAAGAAAGTCTGAATTATTATTTTGGTGTTTAACTGGAGTTTTTAATTAGTTGGCTCTCTTAAGGTCAATGAATTAGATCTATAACAAAAAACCTTAAGAGAACCAACTAATTAAAAACTCCAGTAAAACATCAAAATAGTAGTTCACAAAATCAAAGAAATTGGCAAAATTAAAAGCGAAAAAATTTAAGTACATTGAATTAATAAATAAAACTTGGAGCTTTTTAAAAAAGCAAATAGATATACATTTTAGCGAATCTGATTTTTAAAAAGAAAGAAAACCAAATTACCAGTATCAAAAATTAAGAAGAAAAATTCACAACAAATGAAAGAAAAAGAATTATTAAAAAATTATTTTACCCAATTATATGCCAATAAACCTGACAATCTAAATGAAATGTATGAGTATTTACAAAAATATAATATGCTCAGATTAAAAGAAAAAGAAAAAGACTTAAATAAACCAATCTCAGGGGAAAAAGATATTAAACAAGCCATAAATGACCTCCCAGAGTATGAAAAAAAATCCTAGGATTAGATTAATTTACAAGCAAATTCTATCAAACATTTAAAGAATAATTTATTCCAATATTAAATAAGCTATTTGGTTATATCTGTTGACATAATTATTTGATTTTTGTTTGTGACTGATATAGTCTACCATGCTGATTTTGTTGTTCAGTTGTGTCTGACTCTTCATGACCTCATTTGGAGTTTTCTTGGCAAAGATACTAGAGTGGTTTGCCATTTCCTTCTCCAGCCCATTTTACAGATGAGGAAACTGAGGCAAACAAGGTCAAGGGACTTGTCCAGTGTCACACAGCTAGTAAGTGGCAGAGGCCAGATTTGAACTCAGGAAGATGAATCTTCCTCACTCCAGACCTGGTATTCTATACACTGCACCACCTAGTTGCCCCCACCAACTATGTTTATAATTTTCCTCATATTGAACCAACTCTGTGTTCCTGTTATAAATCCAACCTTGTGAAAATGTGTATGTATGTGTATAATCTTTGTGACACATTGCTATAATCTCCTTGCTAATATCTTATTTAAAAATTTTCCATCAATATTCATTAGTGACATTGGTCTAAAGTTTTCTTTTCCTATTTTGACTCTCTCTGGTTTATGTATTGAAATGATGTTTATAACATAGAAAAAAACTGATAGGACCCCTTCTTTTCCTATTTTTCACTCCACAAAAATTATATAATTATATCAACAAATGCAAAAAAGTTTTTGACAAGATATGATATCCATTCCTATTTTTAAAAAAATAAAAAGTAGAGGAATAAGCTTTCTTTAACATAACTAGTATCTATCTAAAACTTTAGCCAGCATTATATACAATGGAATACACTAGAAATCTTTCCAATAAAATCAGCAATAAAAGCAAAGGTGTCTGTTATCACCATTCCTATTTGCCATAGTGATAGAAATGCTAGCTTAGCAATAAGACAACAACAAAAAATAATAAGCATAGGCATAGAGGAAAAAAATTATCATTTTTTGCAGATGATAAGTCCACTAAAAAACTAAATGAAACAATAACCAGCAATGTTTCAGAATATAAATAAGCCAACATAAATCATTAGTGTTTCTGTAATTACCAACAAAATCAGCAGGCACATAGAAATATGAATTCCATTTAAAATAACTATAGATTGTACAAAATATTTGGGAGTCTACCTGCTGAGACATATACAAGAACTATCTAAATACAATTTTAAAACACTCTTTATACAAAAAAAGATAGATCTAAACAAGTGAAGACATACTGATTGTTTCTGGATAGGCTAAGGCAATATAATAAATGACACCACCACCTAAATTTATTTATTTATTTAATGCCATACCAAACTACCAAAAGATTACTTCATAGAGGTAGAAAAAATAATGAAATTCATCTCGAGGAATAAAAGGTCAAGAATCTCAAAGGAAATAATGAATCAAGGGGAAAGGAATGGGGTCTAGCAGTACCAGATCTCAAACTATATTACAAAGCAGTAATGATCAAAACCATTTGGTTGTTGTTATACAGTCGTTTCAGTAGTCTCCGACTCTTTGTGACACCGTTTGGGGTTTTCTTGGCAAAGATACAGGAGTGTTTTGCCATTTCCTTCTCCATCTCATTTTACACATGAGGAACTGAGGCAAACAGGGTTATGTAACTTGCCCAGAGTCACACAGCTAGGAAGTATCTGAGGCCAGATTTGAACTCAGGAAGATAAGTCTTCCTGACTCCAGACCTGACACTTTATCCACTGAACCTAGCTGTCCCCATTTGGTACTGGTTATGAAATAAAGAGATCAATCAGTGGCATACATTAGGTATATGATATACAGAAGCAAATGAACACAGTAGTCTTCTGTTTGATAAACCCAAAGATCCCAGCTACTGGGATAAGAACTCAATACTCAACAAAAACTCCTTGGAAAACTGGAAAGCAGTTTTGCAGAAACCAGATATAGAACAATATTTCATCCATATATGAAGATAAGCTACAAATGCGTACATGACTTAGACATAAAAGTAACATCATAAGCAAATTAGAGGAGCAAGGTAGCAATTATTTTTCAGATGTATGCATGGGGAAAGAGTTCATGACCAAATAAGGGATAAAGTGGAAAAAAGAAAGTAAGGTGAACTATTTTGATTGCATGAAATTAAAAAGTTGTTTTTATAAAACCAAAGCAGCTAAAATTAGAAGAGAAGGTAAATGCAGGGGAAAGTCTTTGCCCCAAGCTTCTCTGATAAAGGTCTCATTTCTAAGCTATAAAGGGAAGTGATTCAAATTTATAAGAACAGAAGCCATTACCCAACTGATAAATCATCAAAGGCTATGAACAGATAGATTTGCAAAACTGACAACAAAGGAAAATGACAAATGCTAGAGGGGCTTTGGGGAAACAGACATTAATGAATTGTGGGTGGAGCTGAGAGCAGATCCAACCATTCTGGAAAGTAACTCTGCATACCCTTTGACCCAGAGATACCACTACCACATCTGTACCCAAAATGGATCAAAGAAAGAGAAAAAGAACCCATACATACAAAAATATTTATAACAACACTTTCTGTAGTGGCAAAGAACTAGAAACTAAGAAGATTCTTATCAGCTGGGGAATGGCTAAACAGATTATGGTTATATGAATGTGATAGAATACTATTGTGCTCTAAGAAATAATGAAGGGAACGGTTTCAGAGAAACCTGAGAAGACTTGTATGAATTGATACAGAATGAAGTGAGCAAAACTAGAACAATATATGTAACAACACAAGACATAAGAACTCTGATCAATGAAATGACCAACCACAATTCCCAGAGGATCGAAACATGCTACCCACCTCCTAACAAGTGATGAATTCAGGGTACTCACTGAGACATATAGGGGCAGCTAGGTGGTGCAGTGGATAGAGCTCTGGCCTTGGAGTCAAGAGGACCTGAGTTCAAATATGGCCTCAGACATATAACACTCACTAGCTGTGTGACCCTGGGTAAGTCACTTAATCCCATTGCCTCGTCAAAAAAGAAGAGACATAGGTCTATTTTTGCACATGGCCAATGCAGGAATTTGTTTTGCTTCACTGTGCATATTTTTACATGGTTTTTGCTTTTCTTCCTTTTTTAAAGAGGGTAGGGTAGTGTGAGGGAGAGATGAGTTTTTATTCATTGAAAATAAAATAATTTTAAAAACAGAGAAAGCAAGGTCTCTGCTTTTATACAATATACAGGACCTGGTACATATTATGTATACTCACTGAGAAAGAAGGTAGAGCTCTCCATTTCAAAAAGTTTTATCATTATAAATAAGGCAGTGTGTAGGACAGGAAAGTATCTATCCTGTAACAGATACTTGCTTGTGCAAACTAATCTGATTCTCTTACCCATCAGAATCCAGGCCATCTCCAGAACAACGTAGATTCACAGTATTCATGGCTGGAGGTTGGCAATCTACACACACAGTATAACCCTCTCGAAGGTACTGCATCCAGCGGGTCAGGGGACGATTTTCCATAGCACAATAATGAGTCAAGGATTCTGTCTTGAACTCCATACAATATCTACAGGAGAAAAAAGTTAAAGACAATTTCCTAAGTTGTACTATAGGTATAATCCATAGAGAACCTTAGGGATAGTGTTCTCAAAATCAATGTGGCATTATGGAAAGAATGCCTAACTTGGCATCAGAAGCCAAGGCTTAGAACCCAGCTTTGCAGGGGCAGCTAGATGGCACAGTGGATTGAGCACTGAGTTGGAATCTGGCCTCAGACACATAACACTTACTAGCTGTGTGACCCTCGGCAAGTCACTTAACCCCACTGCCTAGCCCAAAAAAAAAAGAACCTAGCTTTGCACCTAACTATTCCGCTCCTTGGAAGCATCCCAATAATTAGAATTTTTTATTATCAGACTGAAAAGTAACCAGAAACCTAGCACCAAAACCTTGTGCACTTAAGCTTTCTCTTTCTTAATTTCCTCATCCAAAAAAAAAAAGAGGGTACCACCCCCAGCTCCCAGAACTATCTATCCCACAGAGTTGTTATGAGAAAAGTACTTTATTATGTGTAAAATTGTTGTTTGTCCAGTGACATCATGAAGTAATATCTTGACTTGCTCACAAATTGGATTTAAGTGAGGCAGAATTGCACAAAGTTGTCAACCTCACTCTCCCTTCCAGAGTCATAAAAGTCCAGTGGCAGGACAAAACTCAGGACAACTGGTGATGGCCTAGAGTGCAGCGTATGTCTTCAATGTTTGATCAAGCTCTAAATGCTCCACAGGGCCTGCTTTAGTGGCCTTCATGACCACTGGAACAAAGTGTTCTCATCTACACATTTCAATGAGGGAAATTTTCACATGTTTGGTAAACATCCTCCTAACTCTTCAACAGTTTTGAAGCTTCAACCTGGTTTAGCCCATCTGCCACGACAGTTTTACTGGCTGCTGTGCATGCTACAGGTTCTTGGAGATATAGGTGAGAGCTGGGTAAAGGTGGACACCAAAGGTGGATGAGTGGTACATGCGGTGTTGAGAGAGCTCTGGTGAGAGGGCTTGCCAAGCCCTTCTCAGGGCTGTTCATCCAAGTGTAAACTGCTACACATATGCAAACTATTGGTACTGTCACAACATTTTTTTTATCTTGGAAGATGTACTGAAATAAGTAGTTCTTTGGTGATCTCTCCAATTTTGGATTGGTGGCTTATTTGTTGGCTGATTTTTATCATCTTTTCTCTTCCTAATCCATGATTCATTCACTCCTACAAAGCAAAATATCTGATATCTTGTTTCCTGGACATAGTTCTTAAATTATATATAAGAAGGAATTTTAGCTTTTCGTTTGCATTTTTTATTTAATTTTGTGGTTTTTTTAATTGTTGAGAATTTCTTTTTTATCTCTTTTATCGCTATCACTTTCTCCCCCCAAAACAAGAAAAATAAAACTCTTATAATACATCAGCAGAGTCAATGTTGCCTATTTTTCAAAGAATTTTACAAAGTTAGACAAATTAAGGTTGAGAAAGGCAGCATGCCTTCAAGACATTTTGCGTTTCAGTAGACTAACAGATCTTTAACTTTTTCCTCAAAGAGCTTTTGTTGATGTGGCTTATGATCTATCATTATTAATCATATTAGAAATTAAAACATCTTAGTATTATGAAGATAATTTTGAACTTGTGGACACCCTGAAAAGGTCTCAGGGATCCCTATGGTCCCTGGACCACACTGTATTAGACCAATGGAAAACAAGTCCTATAGCTTAATTCTAACAGTCATGAGTAGATAGAATGGAAGAGATTCTAACAATTTGAGCATAGTTCTCAAAGGAGAACTTCCAGGTACAGGTGAGCATTTTTAGAGTTGCTAAAAACAAAGGGAAATCTAACAGCATAAGCCATATTCACTTGAGATTTAAATGTTATTTTATTTATAGCTCTAATATAAAAACAAAGAAGAAAATTCCAAGGGCAATAGCAGAAAATATCACTTTGACACTATTATTTCCTTACTGAGCTACAAAGAAAGACTTCTGAAAATAAAGAACTGTGACAGATTATTAAGGAAGGTTGAAAAATAATGTTTTAAGTATCTGTCCTGTTCTCAAAAGTCTTATCCACAGGCAAGTTAATGAACTACATGATCTATTGAAAGGAACTTTTTCCCAGCTCAGTTGTCTTTCACATGGTGAGATATCCTTGTGGTAGGGAAGAAAGGATGTTGGAGTTAGAATGAGGACCAGGTTCAAATCATGCCTCTGACACATTAACTTTGTGACTATGGGCAAGTCATATGATCTCCGTTAGCCTCAGGCTCCTCATCTACAAAATGAAGTAATAATACTTTTACTACTTGCCTTACAGGGTTGTTGTGGAAAAGGTAAGTAGCACTATACAAATCTGAGGTTTTCGTAAGCATTATACATGCCACTTTGAAATGCACCTAGCAGAAGTTATGCTGTTATCCACAGAACCTAGACTCCATAAATATTGATAATAATTCAAGTTTGTATTGTGCTTTAAGGTTCACAAAGAGTGCTATTCATAAGCCATCCTATTGGGTGGGTAGAGAAAATATTATTTCCTGTATTTTACAAATGAAGAAACTGAAGTTATGAGAATTTAAGTGATTTGCCCACAGTCATACAGCTAATGAGTATCAAGCTGAGAATTCCCAGTACCAGTTCCAGTCTCTTTCTGTTACATCAAAGTACACTAATTCACAAAGTGATGTGATCATTTCCACCTGTACCACCTTGAGCAAGTCGCCTCTCTGGGTCTCATTTTCTTCCTCCATAAAATGAAGAGGTCAGATTAGATGATCTAAGATCCTCCAGCTTTAGATATGTGATCTTACAATTCCATTTTTATAGAGAACCTTTCTCCAAAGAACTCGGAATTCAAACCTAATTTAATTTTTATGCCACTCATAAAACCATGAAGAAGACATGTATTCCCTGCTCTGTGGTAGTGGCAGAGATATTAAATTCAGAAAGAATAAATGCACCATACAAGTCGATAAAAAAGCAAATTCAGTTATCCAGCTTAGATTGTGTCTATGTGCACAAACAGGCTTGACTTTTTTATTACTGACTTGACTGTTCAACCTTCAAATTTTAAATCAAAAATTACCCAGCATCCCCTGTGTCTGCAGACCACTGTGGAGATACCACCTGTCTTTTTCTCTCCTTGTTGTATGCAGAGGTAGTGATAAAAGCAGGAACTGCAAAGGAAAGGATTATATTAAAAAACATACAGTCTAAAAAATAAAGTACTTACAGTAGCGTTCCCAGTCCTTTGGCTTTATGACACATATCTTGAAAAGTTCTAAGTTTCCTACGACCCATCAAGCTAGGTCATGAGAGGGTAAATGGAAATATCCCTTAACCATATTTGGGAGAGGTTTACACACAAACTTTATGGAAGCAAGGAAATGGGGCTCAGATCCATGACTCCAGTATGGGATGTCTCATGTCTGTAGTCCATGATAGTGGGGAAACTGAGGTTAGTGGATTGCTTGAGTTCAGGAGTTCCAAGCTCCAGTAGAGTTAATGCAGACTTGGTATCTGAACTAAGTCTAGCAGCAATGTGGTGAACCCCTGGATGGAGTAGTGGTGGGGAGAGAGAAACTGAGATGCCTAACTAAGTAGGGGCAAACCAGCCCAGATGGGAAAAAAGGAGGTTAAATCTTTCATGATGATTAGCATTAGTTTGGAGTCCATAAGTGGGCTCTGCACTTCCAATCTGGGAGAGGTAGGGAAATTCAGTCTCAAAAATAAAATGTACTAAAAAGGGGAAAGAAGAGGAGAAGAGGAAAAACACAGTGGCAAATAAAAAAAGAATGAAAAGGAATATAATTAAAAAGACATAGGTAGAATTAATGAACACTTATTAAGCACTTATTATGTACCAAACACTGTACTAAGCTCAGGGTATAGAAATAAATTCAAAAATAGTCCATGCCTTCAAAGAGTTCAAAATCTAATGAGAGAGATGACATGCAAACAATTATGTACAGGAAAGACATACACAGGATAGAATGGAGATAATATCAGGGCAAAGGCATTAGAATTCAGGGAGATCAAGAAAGGCTTCTTGCAGAAGGCAGAATATTAGCTAAATCTTAGCTAAATCTGAAGTTAGGAGGTTAATTCCAAGAATGGGGGACAGCCAGTGAAAATTCAAGGAATCAGGAGATGTATCCTTTACTAAGAACAAGGAGACCAGCATCACTGAACTGTAGAATATGTTAAGGAGAATAAGGTATAAAAAGACTAGAAAGTCAGGGAGAGGCCATGTTATAAAGGACTTTAACACAAACAGGATTTTATATTTGATCCTGGGGGCAATAAAAAGCCACTGAAATTTATTGAATGAGTTGGGGGGAAGAGGGGAGAGGGGTGACATGGTCAAACGTGCTTTAGGAAGATCACTTTGACAGCTGATTGTAGGATGGACTGGAATGGGAAGAGAGACGTTTGGCAAGGAGATGAACCCTGTAGTAGTCTATTGTAATAGTCTAGGTATTTGTGATAAGGGCCTGCTCCAAGTTTGTAACAGTGTCAGAGGAAAAAAAAGGGCATAAAGGAAAGATGTTACAAAGGTAGAATCAACAAGGTTTGGTAAATGTTTGGATAGGGAGTGAGAGAGTGAGAAGGTTAAGAGCCTTTCTAAATTTTCTTTCTTTTCTTTATCTGTCCCATCTCCTCTGTAACTTCCTACAAGTGATCTCATTCCTTCTCATCTTCTCTAGCATATTGTCCCCTCTATTATTCCTACTCTCTCACTTATATATACATATATTATGTATATATACACACATTTCATATATATATATGTATCCATGTCTACATGTGTGTATACACATATGTGCTACAGTTCTAGTTTCTAAAGTTGCTCTGTACTGAGATTCTTTTCTCTTTCATTTCAGACTTGGTCTCCAATGACAAGCACACCTAAAGAATTTTGTGCTCCTGATTACTTCCCCATTTCTAATTATTTGAATGATCATGTTTTTATTAGCTTAAGTGGAGAAAAATATCATCTACTAGTAAATACATGCATCATAATAAAAGTAGTCCATGAACTTTTCAATTCACATTACCTGGATTTATTTTTATTTTAAAGAAAAGGACAATGCCTTCTAATGAGTGGCTAATATGTTCATACAAAAGTTTAAACTAATTACTCTTAACCCAAAGCTTAGAAGCAAGTGAAACTCTTCATTTAGATTAGATGCAGCCCAGGAGGACATGGTAGCTGTTCACAGGAAGGGGGCAGGCTATCCAAATTCAAGCCCTATCTACCCACCCTGCTGTAATGAGTAAGGGAATAAAAAGAAAGAAAAGCCACTTTTAGAGAAGGGAGGTCACAGGATCTGAGACTACAAAATGCATACCTAAAAACTTATCATGGTGTAATGGAAAGAAAACTAGATATAAAACCTGGTCCTACTCAGTCACTTCTGTAACTTGGGTGAGACATTTCACTTCTATAGATATCAGTTTCTGCCTCTATTAAATGAGGGGGTTAGATCCCTAAGGTTTTTTCAACTCTGAAGCTTCCATTCCTTTGACTCACTATTATTTATCACCTAAGTGTAATTGCAGAAGATGGAAATGGGATAGCTATGACCTTGTCAACACAGTCCCCTCAAAGTATGATTGTGCCCTTTTGCCCCACTTGAATTTATCCAGGGCTATGAATGCTTGGCTTATATTGATAATATGAGGCAGGGGAAAAAGGGAAGAGGAATGAGTTCTTCAAGAAGACAGGCCCTTCTTTGGGTGCAACCTGAGGAAATTAGCTAGCTAGAAGAGCTAATGAAATCAATATTAGACAAGAAGTCAAAAAACCTGGGTTCTAGTGCTGATTCTGCCATTAACTGACTTCATAAAATCAAGCAAATCATTTCATCTTTGGTGGATTCAGTTACTTCATCTACAAAGTGAAATGGTTAGATTAGGTGATTTCTAAGGTCCTATCCAACTCTAAAAGCTATGAATCTCTGAAGTTTCATTGACATAGTGGGGGGGAAATAGATATACAATCAAAAAATCTGGGTTCAAATTCTCTCTCCTCATTTATTAGCTATGTGACCTTGAGCTTAAAAAACTCTTAACATGTGACTTCTCAGAACTTCACTTTTCTCAATCACAAAAAAGGGGTTGTTGACAGAAGTTGACAAAAGAGGTTGCATTAGTTGACAGAAATGCCTCCAGGTCACTAGTCTATGAGGCCTTTCCTTGTCCCACCAGATTCAAGAGTCTTCCCCAAAATTATCTTCCACCTACTCTGTATGTATCTTAAATGTAGCTAATTATCTATATCACATCTCCCTCACTAGAAGAACTTCGGAGCAGGGACTTTTTTTCGCCTTTCTTTGCTTAGCACACTGCCTGACACATGACAGACACAATACATCCTTTTTGATTGGATTATTGATCTATCCAATCAATAAAGCTAGGTCCTGATTTGTGGGAATAATTAATCCCCCAAGTGGTAAACTATTGCAGTTCCCACTGCATATTTCCACTGGGCTGGGATCAATGACCATATTACAGAATTATAACTTCAAATAGTACAAATTTCAATGTGACCACTTTGGTGGATTCATTATTCCTACTAAGCAGGATCGAGCAATTCTACTAGAGAGCTTCTTCTTAGGGCCAGCAATTGTTATTGTGGTTTCGCCCAGTCTGTAGAGTCTGAGTATTTTCAATATCTTAAGGAGTATCGTTAAAGTCTTTAAAATTCTGGAAGCAAAATTAGCAAGTAAATGTGGGTATTTGTTGATGTGTCTAACAGCATTCTGAAGATTAGAGGAAGGTCAAGAAATCAAAGAATCCTAAAGTATGGCAATTCTAAAAGGGGTAGGAATTAATCATCTAAACCTACTTCCACCTATTCTGTGCATATTTTATAGGTGTCTAGGTATTTTCTCACCCATTTGGATATAAGCTCCTTGAGGGCAGGAACTGTTTTTTGCCTTTCTTTGTATGCCCCCAGGTTAGCACAGTGCCTTAAACTCAAGCACTTACTAAATGATTGTTGACTGATTGACCCTAGGGCCAACAAAACTTCAGAAGTTGGTTACCAAGTTGATGTCCTTTGCTCCTCCTGGGTGAGTAGCGAAAGGGCATTGACATCCTGGTAGCTCTTGTTTAGAGATTTCCAGCACACTTCCCTTGTGTCCTCAATGAGTTCAGTACCTGGGTCACAATCTTTCTCTTCCTTCCCAACTCCTGACTTTATACAAGACTTCAACATACATATACATCCTTAAACACTCTAACCTCCCAGTTCCTCAATTTCTTCATTTCCCATGACCTACTCCTCTATGCACCTTAGCCATACACAAAAATGTTCACAACTTTCTCTTGCCATCACCCACAAATTCACCACTTTCAGTTTCATGAACTCTGAAATTCCTGCTCACAATCTATTGGATTTCCACATCTCCCTCCCATCAAATACCAAAGTTTGCTCTTCATGTATACCATGGCCTCCAAACCTTCAGTCCCCACTTCTCTCCTGGGCCAAACTCTCCTCCTTTCCCCATCATCACCTCTTAGTGAACAACTTCAACTCTGCATTATCCTCTTGAGTCCCTTGCGCCCTTATCCTATTACTTCCTGTGTCCTCCCATGCCTCAGTCTTGGATCATTCCCTCCCTCTGCTGCATTTGCTCATATGTATGGGCTTCTGAATGAAGGTGGAGAAACCATTCTTAGGGAGTCCACTACAAACTTATGTTAAATAACATCAAATGGACCCTCAATGCTACTAGGCAATCCTTCTTCATCTCTTGAATTAACTCACTATCTCATTCACCACAACAGTACTTCCAAACCTTTATATCCCTTGTGGATCACCCTCCTCCATCTTCTGAGCAAAGAATGTTGGCTCCTATTTTACTGAAAAAAAAAATTAAGGCTAAGAGCTCCCTCTTCTCCCTTCCTCCTCACCTCATATCACTCAGATGCCTTCTACTATTAACTCCTCCTTCACCTCTGTCCCACATGAAGAGGTGGTTCTTGCCAACACAAATTCCTCTACCCTCCTAAATGATCCCCTTGCAACCTGTCTCTTTCAGGAGATTGCACCCTCAACCATTCCCACTCTCCCATTCATCTTCATCCTCTCCCCATCTATTAGCTGCTTCTCTGCTTCCTACAAACATCCCGTCTTGTCCATGCTCAAAAAAACATCATTTGATCCTTCCATGCCAGCTATCATTCTGGTTCTCCTGCCTTTTGTAGCTAAATTCTTTGAAAAGGGCAATCATAGTAAGTGCCTCCACTTCCTCTCCTCTTAACAATCTACAATCTGGAACAGGCTGACTTCAGAAAAACCTGGAAAGACTTGTATGGTCTGATGCTGAGTGAAGTGGGCAGAACCAAGAGAATGTTGTACACAATAACAGCCACGCTGTGCGATGACTAATATTGATAAACTTAACCCTTCCCAGCAATACAAAGATCTAAGACATCTCCAGAGGCCTCATGATGGAAAATGCTATCCACATCCAAAGAAAGAACTATGGAAGTTGAATTGCTTTTTTTTCCTCTTCTGTTGAGTTTTTTTTTCATCTTTCTGATGGTTCCTCCTATTGGTTTTAATTTTTACTTACAACATCACTAATGTGAAAAATGTTTAATAGGAATGTAAATGTATAACCTATATCAGATTGTGCACCATCTTGGGGAGGGTGGTGGGGTGGAAGGGGGAGAAAAACTTTAAACTCAAAAGCATATGGAAGTGATTATTGATAAATCAAAATAAATTAATAAAAAAAAATCTACAATCTGGCTTCCAACCTTAATCATTTGAAACTGCTCTCTCCAAAGTCACCAGTGATCTCTTACTTGTCAAATCTAATAGCTTTTTATCAGTCCTCATCCTCCTTGACCTCTCTCTGCAGCATTTGATAGTTGACTGCCCTCTTCTTGATACTCTCTTCTCTCTCCTGGTTTTCAGGACATTCTCTCCTGTTTTTCCTCCTTTTATCAAACCTCTCCTTCTCAGTCTCTAGTTCTCACCCCCTACACCTGTGTGTCTCCCAGAACTCTGTCCCAGACCTTCTTCCCACTTCCCTCTATATTATTTCATTTGCTGATCTCATAAGCTCCCATAGATTCAATTATCATTTCTTTATTGATGATTCTTAATTCTACTTACTCAGCCCTCCTGGCTGACCTTCAGTCTCATATCTCCAATTGCCTAGTAGATACCTTGAACTGTGTGTCCTGTAGACATCTTAAACTCAACATGCCCAAAATTGAATTATCTTTTCCCAAAACCCTCCCCCCTTCTCTATAACTGAGAGGGCACCATCATCTTCCCCACCCTCCAAGAGCTCCACCTAGGTATCATCTTTGACTCCTCATTATCTCTAACTCCCCACATCCAATCTGTTGCCAAGTCCTGTCAATTTCACCTTTGCAATATCTTTCAAATATTTCCTCTTCTCTCCTCTGATACTTTGCCACCTTGGTGCAGGACTTCATCTCATAATGTCTCAACTATTGCAATAACCCTTTGTTGGTATGTCTTCAACAAGCCTCTCCCCACTCCAGCTGCAAAAGTGATTTTCCTAAAGTGAAGGTCTGACCATGTTAATTCCCTTCTTATCACCTTCCCAGTCTTCTCACACCTTATACCTCATCCTCAGCCTTGTACTCTTTGATACAGGTTCACTGGTCTCAATGTTCCTTAAGCAAGACTCTCCATCTCTCAGCTCTGCTTATTTTCACTGGCCATCCCCCAAACCTGGAATGCTCTCCCTCCTTATCTCTGCTTCCTGGCTTCCTTCAAGTCCCAGCTAAAATTCCACCTGCTAGAGGAAGCCTTTCTTCTTCCCTCCTAATCCCAGGGCCTTCTCTTTGTTGATTATTTCCTACTTATCCTGTATATTTCTTGTTTGTGCCTGCAGGCTCGGATTGTCTTTTGCCCCCTTTTGAATCACCATCCCTGGCACATAGAAGATGCTTAATAAATGCTTATTATGTACTGACTGGTGCAAGACCTCTGCTGCCTTGAGGCCTTCTACCCACTAGATGTGAGGGACTGTGAAGGTAAGCTACAAAAGGCAGGAGAACTGGAATGATAGCTGGCATGGAAGGATCAAATGATTTTTTGAGCATGGACAAGATGGGATGTTTGTAGGAAGCAGAGAAGCAGCTAATAGATGGGAGAGGATGAAGATGAATGGGAGAGTGGGAATGGTTGAGGGTGCAATCTCCTGAAAGAGACAGGTTGCAAGGGGATCATTTAGGAGGGTAGAGGAATTTGTGTTGGCAAGAACCACCTCTTCATGTGGGACAGAGGTGAAGGAGGAGTTAATAGTAGAAGGCATCTGAGTGATATGAGGTGAGGAGGAAGGGAGAAGAGGGAGCTCTTAGTGACAGGCCTTAATTTTTTTTTTCAGTAAAATAGGAGCCAACATTCTTAGCTCAGAAGATGGAGGAGGGTGATCCACAAGGGATATAAAGGTTTGGAAAAACTGTTATGGTGAATAGTGAACTAATTCAAGAAGATGAAGAAGGATTGCCTAGCAACATTGAGGATCCATTTGAGGTTATTTAACATGTTTGTAGTGGACTCCCTAAGAATGGTTGCTTTATTTTTCTCCACCTTCATTCAGAAGCCCATACATATGAGCAAAGGCAGAAGAGGGAGGGAATGATCCCCTCAGGAGAGATCTCTATAGACGAGACCAGTTAGGGATTAATTTGGATAATCAAACTCCTCTTTTAAAATACAATCACCTCCTTAGAGAGTTAACCCTATCCTTAGCATAACAGACTTCAATCAGAAAACCAGATTGTTTTTCTCCTATCTTAAGGAAAAAATGGGGGAAGGGTACATTAGAGAAAGGCAGACTGGGCAGGGTGCTATAATAGGGCACTTTGGAAAGCCAGAGGACAATGGTGGGCGATAGGAATCTAAGGATTAGAGACAAGGAATGCTAGAAGGTAAGAGCAAAACATAGGGACAAAAAAACTAGGGGGAGGGGCGTTGGGACAAATTTCATCTACCTAGCCAGCAAATGTACATTTTTTCCCACTAAAAAGTTTTTATGCTGCCTTTAGCATACATTTCACAGCATGCCCTGAAATAGTTGTACCTGACCTAGATGTATGAGCATCAAATGTGTTCTTAAAGGTGGAAGAGTAAAAAAGGTCCCTTGACTTAAAGTCTAAAGACTGATTCATTTCCCAGCAAGGCCACTTACTAACTGCATTACCTTAGACAATAAATAAATAAACATTTATTAAGTGCCTATTATGTTCTGTGAACTATCTCAAGTGCTGGGGTTACAAAAAGAGGCAAGGAGCTCACGATCTAATTGGGCAGAAAACATACAAATATGAACAAAGTAAGCTATATACAGGATAAGTAGGAAATATTCAACAGAGAGAAGGCATTGGAATTAAGCAGGGGTTAGAAAGGCTTCCTAGAAGGTAGAATTTTAACTGGCACTTGAAGGAAGCCAGGGAGGTCAGCAGTTAGAGTAGAGAAGGGAAAGCATTCTAGGTAGGAGGGACAGCTAGTCCAGAGCCAACAGATGGAGTGTCTTGTTAATGGAATAGCCAGGAGCCCAGTGTCACTGAATCAAATAGTATATGGTACGGAGTAAGATATAATAAGACTGGAGAGGTAGAAGGGGACTAGATTATGAAGGGCTTCGAATGCCAAATAGAATATTTTGTATTTGACCCTACAAGCAATAGGGAGCTACTGGAGTTTATTGGGTAGATGGTGACTTGATTGGACCTAAACTTTAGGCAAATCACTTTAGTGGCTGAATGGAGGTTGGATTTGAGTAAGGAGACTTGAGGCAGGGCAGACCCACCAGTAGGCTATTGCAATAATGCAGACATGAAATGAGGAGGGCCTGCACTAGAGTGAAGGCAACCTCAGAGGAGAGAAGGGGGCATATTGGAGAGATGTTGCAAAGTTGAAAATGACAGGCACTGGCAACAGCTTAGATGGGGGGCGAGGTGAGAGATGGTGGAGAGTCCAGGATGACATCTAGGTTGGAGCCTAAGGGACTGGGGAGGAGGATGTTGCCCTCTACAGTATGGGGGGGGGTAGCGAGAAAGATAATAAATTTCATTTTGAATGCTTTACTTCTCTGGGTATCAGTTTCCTCCACTATAAAATGAGGGGGTTAGATTCAATCACCTCTAAATGTATTGCCAACACTAAATATAGGATTTCTGTGCTTTTTCTTTGCCAAATGGTAAAAAAGAGCCATAACAGTGACAGTCTGTTGTGTCACAGGACAGTGCTGTGGGTTCTTATTAAAGGATTTTACAAATAAAAACTTTAATAGTCCAGTTCATTCTAGCAGCCAAAGGCTGGGTGGGACTGGCTTTTTTTTTTAATTTGAGAGAATGAAAAATATGTTTTAAAGGAATAAACTGATAGTTCCTAAAAAGCCCATTTATCCTTGCCCCTTTTTAAAAGAGACATTGTATGCAAGAACCCACCAGTTGTGAACCCTCAGTTTTGAATTCTCTCCCTTTTCTTATGAGCAATTACATTTCTGTGTGCTAAGAATATAGACTACTTAATTATAAATTTGGTATTGCTACCCTTATAATTAAAATGGGGATTTGTTATTTAGAGTATTTTTATACCTGAGGGAAAATTTCTCTTATGCATGTATGTTCAAAATGGAGAAAATGCTCCTATGAAAATGCATCACAGTGCCTGAAATATATTAGGCACTTTATAAATGTTTTTATGTGCTATATGCTGGCTATTATTTTTATTACAAAGCAAGGTACAGAGTCAGCCTGTTTCCTCACATAAAAAATTGCCATACTTTGTGCTAAGTACTTTGTCGTCAGCATTAGTCCTAAACACTGTAGCTTATGATAACAGCGCAAGCCATTTGGGGGCATCATTGTATCACTGTACTTAGTGTGATATATTTTCTATGTTACTGTGCATAAATGGGTCAGAGGGCTTGAAGAAACATATCTGATAGACTATGTGAGAAAAGCTGGTGGGAAGGAAGGTATTTGTGATTGGTCTATCCTTTCTTCAGCATAAGGGTTGTATCATGGACCAGTCTGGTGAAGCCTATGGACCTCTTCTCAGAATCACATTTTTAGAATGCCTCCCCTATGTGGACCCCAACATCCCATTTCCTCCTCTCTCCTTCTCCTCACTTCCCAACCTTGACCCAGAAGAGCTATTTTTCTTTTTCTAATAGCAATAAATAATCATTTTTTTTGCATGAAATGGTAAAGACTACTATTATAGGAAGATAACAACAATGACAGACAGGAATACCATATGAATGCCCACAATCCTCTCCATGGGAAGTTGTATATTCCAGACAGCCAGCTTTCTCTTCAAGGTGTGGGCAAGGCTCCCCACCATTCTGAGGTTCCTGCTGCACATAACGTCTCCGCACACGTGTTGCTGGTTTACACTGGTCTGCACAACTGCTCCAGGGACTCCATTCTCCCACAATGCATGGGCGAGCTAGAAAGTAAAACGTTAAAAACATTTACAGTGGTGCACTTCTCCAGTGGATCATATTGACACCCCATTACTTTTTCTAATGTAGGATTTAAAGTTCAACACCATGTAAATTTGGTTTTAGCTGATATACAGTTGAAAAGGTAGCATACAAATCCTAGATTATTTCCATTTATCTTGCCCCTACAACTACTCCCAGGAACTTGATTGTTTAATATTGCAACACATACTAGACATCAGAATATCACAACGCACCAGACAGACTTGGTAAACCTATTCTTTCCATTAATGATGGATGGTGAACCTACAGGGACCCTTCTCTCAAAACCCCGAAGTGGATTTTAGGTCCATTTAAAAAAAATAAATATTGTCCTAGAGAAGGTCCAACCTTGATCTATATGAAGCAGATCCAAGAAGACTTAGCCTAGAGTAGGTCCATCCCAGAAGATTCAGTCCCTATCACTGAGAACTAATAGAGCTATGGAATACTAGAGCTAAAAGAACCTTAGAGATCATTTAGTATAACTCCCTTCTTTTATAGATGAATAAACTGAGAGTCAGTAAAGTTGAAGTATCACGAAGTTATTGGCATAGCCAGGATATGAACCCAAGTCTTCCTAGTTCAGAGCTTTCTCCATATACTGTAATATAAGATATTAAGAGAACCTCAGGCTATAACCTTGACTTCTAGAACTGCCTTAGGATTTGGTCTGCCCAAGATAAGACAAGACTTCCCAAGGCAGCTCAAGATAAGGGTGGCACAAGTTTCCTAGAACTCACCTGGACACTTTGGAGACAAGGATATTGTCCCCAGTGGGCAGAATGAAGCTGGCTACTCCCAGTTTCCCATGGATTGATTCTATTTCCTCATTCACCTGATAGAACACATTAGGTCAGATATCACATTCTTTTAAAAAGACTGAGATGTCGGTTTACTAAATTTGCTATTAAGTCATTTTTAGATTGTCTCAAAAAGCCACAAACCAGGATTTCAAGGTCAGATATTATTGAGTTCTTGAAAATCAATTATGTCAATTTAATGGTCAAGAAAAGATTTTTTAAGAGATCCTGTTACTTTTTAGATTTATTTCCCTCAGGATTTAGAGCGAGATAAAGAATAATAATAATAACAATGATAATGATGACAACAACAATAATAGTCACTAGCATTTATGTAGTGCTTTAAGTTTGCAAAGCAAGTATTGCTGCTGCTTTTTGTGAATGCTATGTCATTACTGAGCCTGCAGAGTTCATTCTTGTTTCATGCAAACTAGCCATGCCTCTCCTATCTTGTACTTATGAAACCATCACTTTCACCTATGTGAATAACTCTATCTGGGGAATGAGTGGCTATACGACTGGATATTTCGGGAGATTCTATATCATATCTTTCATACGTTCCCAGGAAAAACTACTGACCTCTCTGTTGGCTTTGTTAGGTTGGCAAAGTGCTGCTTTAGCATCCCTCAGCGTGGAGTCACCAATTATCACTATTTGTTTCTTCCCTTACCAAATAATCTCTCACTTTCTGTGTTTTCAAGGAACACTTCATTTTCCTGATAACCTGGAAAGTGAACAAATGTTCTTAAGCCCCTTTCTCTTCTCTTCTGGGAGGGAAGCCAAGCTGAACTTTGAGCATAGATAACAACTACTTGGCCCTGGCAGAAAGAAAAGCAACACCTACTTCAAAGAGCTCTCTATAAAATTCTTTCTTTTCACCATATTTTCCCCAGAATCAAGATCTTCAGTTCTTCCACTTTCTTGTAGCAACTACTGGAGGGTCCTCAATATGAAAACTGTTACTCCCTTTAACTCATTAGAACCCTGAGGGGCACATTCAACTTCATCCTCTCTCCCCTCCTTTCCCAGCTTAAATCCTTCAGTTTCAAAGCTCTCCAGATCTTCATCACACTTTCTCCTTTCCCTCAAGTCTTTCTCTCAACCTACCCTTTCATTATATAGGTACATGGGATAAGCCCCTAGCTAAGATGAAAATCAATGTTGCTTTTGGAGTCTATTTAAGATCCTACACTTCTTCAAAAATTTTGGTTCACCTTTAAAGTTTTGTTTGCTTCTTCTGGTTTGTTCCAAAGCCATTTATAGTCCCTGGATGAAAAGGCAATCCAAATAGCAAGTTACTGTTTTCTGTCATTGTTACTGTTGCTTCAGGTTTGAACTTGGCAGAATGAGGCTTCCTGTTTTGTTTAAAATCCATGACTTTAAAAGACCCATCAAAGAGATTCAGAAAGTTTCTTGGACTTTGAAATACAATATTTAAGAGATTTAACTGAGATACAAATTGAATATATTCATTTGAAAATAGTTACAAATAAAAAGGTAATCCCCAAAACATCAAGTTGAAAGATTTGTACACAATGTTTGTTCCCTTCTTGCATATAATAAAACACAATAATCTATTCTTGATTTATTTTTGTGTTTTTGGTTATTTTGACTGCAATTTCTTTTAGCCAAATAAGGACTAGTTTTTTGCAGGGAGAGTTGGAGGGAAGCATTGAGGTTCTAGCTGGATTGAATACTAAGTAAGGATCATACCTAATTACAGCTGCATGACAACAATCTCATTTTAAATCTAATGCATTACTGTTCAGTAACCTTTCCCTCTGATGCTTATCCCATTCAATTTAACTCACATTTCTATAAATCCCTCCAAAGGTTCTCTTAAAATTCAGCATTCTTAATATCCATTTCTTTTTCACTAGTTACTAATGAAACCTGACAAGACATTTTGTCTGTTCCATGATATTCTGAATTGTCATCACTACAAGTTAACTGCAATCTCCCAGTTTCTGAAAACTCAGTTAAAATTTGATCCCTTTGGGTTATCCTAGGAATTTGGGGTACTTTGCTGTCAGCCAGGGATTATAGATTCAAACAGATACCAGAAAGCAAGGTCACCAGTTTCTATAAAAATTCATTTCAGCCAATATCTGCTAAGTAGGCAAGGCATTATGTCTAGCAATAGGAAAACAAAGAGCAAATGAGACATGATCCTGGCCCACAAAGAACTTACTTATTCCAGAGGAATAAGATGGTCCTGCTCATGCATGTGCGTGTGCACACACACACCTACACACACACACACACACACACACACACACACATGACATAAGATGGAATGTGCTAAATACCAGATAGTAAATTCTATGACAAGCCTGAAATGAGAGCAATCACTTCCAGTAGAAGGAAGCAGGAAAGATACCTGGGAGGAACTGGTACCCCTGTTGGGCCTTGAGGGAAAGTGAGGAAGAAATAAAAGAAGTTACTGTTCACCATGGCTTTTACTTCAGAAAAGATGAAGAAGATTTAGGGCCCCTTAAGAGTATGAAAAATTTTATAAGTGATAAGTGAACTTTAATCAATCAGCATTTTAAAAAATAAATTGTAAAGACTGGGGAGAGTAAAGTTTATTGGATTGATTTAGGGTTGAAAGCTACCTATTGAGGAAGTAATCTAGTCCAATGCCTCACTTTAGAGATGAGAAAACTAAGAACTAAAGAGGTTAAGTGACTACCCAAGGGCAAGCAGATAGTAAGTAGCAGAGCTAGGATTTGAACTCAGGTCCTTTGACCCTAAATCCAAGGCTCTTTCCGATATACCAGAGAGAATATGAGAAGGAAAGTACTAAAGGGAAGACAGTTAGGAAGATAGAAGTAATATCCTATCAGCAGATAACAAAGAATCTACTTAGACAAAAACATGCAAAAAGGAAAAACATTTATTAACTCCTACTAAAGCTAAATATTGCTGGAAACTAAACTAAAACTAAATTAAAACTAAACTAAAAACTGGGAGATTGCAGTTAACTTGTAGTGATGACAATTCAGAATATCATGGAACCCATCCCTGCCCTTGCTGTTTTCTATCTCTAAGTCAGCTCTATCCACAGCAGGGAAAAACCCTCAAACCAAGGCATCCCAAGTCTATAACTGCCTGATATTTTGAATGATTCTCAAAAACAATGATGCTCCTTCAGATTATGCAGCTCTCACTTTCTCATTTGCCACACTTTCTCATTCTATGCTGTTTTTGTCTGTGTGTCCCTAAAGAGTCTCCCAGCAGGACCTCCCTACACACAGCAGACCTTCATTTGGTAGCAACACAGACAGGGGAAACTAAAACTATCCCATCTGAAGGAAGAGGACTTGGGTCTGAATTCTGATTCTATCACATTGTGCTACTTGGCTGACCTTGGGTTCAGCTTCTTCATCTGTAAAACAAATGGGTTGAACTCAATTAGGGGTATCAAATTTTCTGCCAGCAAAGAGACTGAAACCAGATTAAAAGGTAATTGGGAAATGTTTAACAAAATAAGTAAAAATACAAAACAATATAATGTTAACACATGTATTGCCTGAGTCCATATGTGTGCTGGAGTCAGCTCAATTGGCTCTAGAGAGTTGATTATTAAATTTTTAGTGTGAGCATTTATACTTTGGAAATCAATAAATGTCACACATAAGGGCTTGATTTATTGTTCATTTTCTAAATTTGGGGCAATTGGATGGCACAGTGTATAGAGTGCTAGAGTCAAGAAGACCTGAATTCAAATCCTGCCTCTGACACTTACTAGCTCTGTGACCCTGGGCAAATCAATTAGCCCCAATTTGCCTCAATTTCCTCATCTATAAAATGGGGATAAAGGAGCACTCACCTCCCCGGGTTGTTGTGAGAATCAAATGAAATAAAAATTATAAAGCACAGCCTCACACATGGTAAATGCTATATAAATGTTATCTATCACTATTTCTTGAGTGATGGAGAAATGTTAATAATGTAGATTAAAAATGTGTCTTGTGGTACACTTCCCTTCTCCCACCTCCCCAGAGCCAGCTGTTAAACATTTCTCAGTATACTCCTCCTCACAGACTTGTTGTGAGGAAAATACTTTGTAAAACAAAGTACTAAAGAAATGTGATCTATTACTATTTCATTCTTCTGCCTCTCCCAACTATAATCAGGAGCCAATGAACAATATTCTGCCTTCTCTTTAGGTGGTACCTTGCTGGCCCTGAAATGGGAGAATCCATGCCATTGTATTCTGCATTTGGAGATTCGTGGTCGCTCAGGCCACAACATAATTAGCCCTGCCCTCCCCACTGACTTCCTTAGCTTTGGTTCCACTGTCTAAATAAGGTGGGCTATAAATAATAATGATGAGCTAGCACCAACACTTATTGTTCAGAATGACTAAGAAAAATTACAAGTTGACATTATGAATTATTATATAAATGCTGTGTTCATTTAAAAGCCCAGACATGAAGGTGCCAGTTGGGTTCAGAGCAAGTCTCCCTCCCAGCACATAGTGCTAGAGGCTGACTGATGGCATTCTCATAAACTGCAAACTCATATCAAAAAACATTTGTGGGATTTTTTCAAGATAGAGTTTTCAGAAATAAAGGCAAGTTGTTGTTCCTTAAAAGAGATTAATTTTTTTTAAATGTCCCAAAGTTGCAAATGATAACAAACATCTCAACTAGCACCCACACACACATACCTGTGCAACTACTGGAAGGCAGAAACACCTGTTTGAGGAGGCATCTAGGAAGAAAAGAAAAAAAAACAAAAAACAAAAAGAACAAAAAACCCCTGGAGCTTACTGGCTCTGGTGCTAGAAGACCTGAATTATCATCTTGATTTTGACATTTACTAGCTACATGACCTTGAGTAAGTCACTGCGCTCTCTCTGTGGCTCAATTTCCCCTTCGTAAAACAAGGACTTTGGATTACATGATCTTCAGGGTCCTGCCTAACTAAAAACCCTTATTCCCTTCTCCAAATCACTCTGATCCTGTATCTTTTCAATAGTAAGTTAGACGTTTAGAATGAAATAGGAAAGGAAATAAACAAGCATTTATTAAGCACCCACTAAGTGCCAGGCAGTGCTAAGGACTTTACAAATCTTATCTCATTTGGTCCTCAGGACCCTGGAAGTAGGTGCTATTGTTATCCTATTTTACAGTTGAGCAAACTAAAGCAGATAGAGGCCAGATACAGCTACTAAGTATTCACGTTTGAACTCAGGTCTTCCTGACTGCAGGCCACCTAACTGAACAGTGCAGCAAGATTTGAGTCCTCCCTATATTCTGAAAGCAAGTAATGTAGATCTAGACTCACAAAGCCCCCAATTTCAGAGTAGGAAGCCTTCAGAGGCCATTTACTCCTAGATAAGAACACACCACCACCACCACCACCACCACCACCACCACCACTAAGCACTCCACAAGTGGTCACAGATCCTTTCCTCAGAGGCATCTTCTGAAAGGGAACCCACTTTGTGAGCCAGACCATTCCACATTTGGATAGCTCACCTCGTTAAGAAGTTTTCCCTTACATGAAGCTTTGTAAATTCTATTTCCACCGTTTGTCTTGTCTCTTTCCCCCTCTCTCCATTCACATGGCTACCACCCTTAAGTCCCCATGATCTTTCCCCTGGACTATTTCAATAGCTTCCTAATTGCACTTAGTCTCTCTTTCTAACCAACCCCTTCCAATACACCTTCCAGACAACTACCATATTGATATTTCTTTAAAGCACAAGTCTGACTGTGACATTCTTCTGCTCAAGAAGCTTTGGTGACTCCCTATTGCCTCTGAAAAAAATACAAACTCTGACCCCAAACTATTTTTCCAGACATATTTCGATTATTCCCCCTCCCCACCCTCACCTCCCAACTTCATGTATTCTACATACCAGTTCAAGGGGCTTACTTGCTGTTCTCCATACAAGAAAATCCATTTCCCACACAGATTGTCTGTCCCTCATGCCTAAGATGCCCTCTCTCCTCACCTCTGCCTCTTAGAAACCCTAGCTTCATTCAAGGCTCAGCTATAGTTCCACCTACTTGAGACCTTTCCTAATTTTCACAGTTGTTATCTCCACCAAATCCCCACCCCCCCAAAAAATTACCCTATGTTTATTTTACATATATTTTACATTTGCTTATCTTTGGTAATATTTCTTTCCCCCAGAAGAATATAAGCTCTTTGAGGGCAGGGATTGTAGTTGTTGTTCAGTAGTGTACAGCTCTTCATGACCCCATTTGGGATTTTCTTGGCAAAGATACTAGATTGGTTTACCATTTCCTTCTGCAGCTTATTTTTATGGATGAGGAAACTGAGGCAAACAGGGTTTAGTGACTTGTCCAGGGTCACACAGCTAGTAAGTATCTGAGGCCAGATTTAAACTCAGCAGACTCCAGACCTGGCATTCTATCCAGCTAGCCTGAGGGCAGAGATAGCTTTAATTTTTTTTTTCTTTGCATCCTTTAAGCCTAGTGTGTAATACCTGGTACATAGCAGGTGTTTAATAAATGCTGAATGAATTAAATTGACAATTAAATCTGACTCTCTTTTACTGCCACCTTTTACTCCTAATTCTGCCCTGGAGGGTGAACAAAGCTAATCCCTCTTCCATATGACAGCTTTTCCATATGAATCCAGTGATCTTCATTTCCCTCTAACTTTCATCCAATCCTGATAGCATGTGATCATGATCTTCGGACTTTATCAATCCACTCATCTCTCTGTATGCTCTCTAGCTTCTCAATATCCTCTCTAAAATATGCCTCCCAGAACTGAATATAATACTCCAGATGAGCTATGACTAGGATAGAGTACAGTGGCATTATTACCTCCCTCATTCTAGATACTACACCTTTTTTAATGCAGCTAAAGATGGAATTTGTTTGGGGCTGTCCCACTGTTGATCCATACTGTGATTTCCATCCACCAGATCTTTTTCAGACAAACTGCTTTCTAACCCTGCCTCTCCCATATTCAACTTGTAAAATTCATCTGTAAAAACCCAGGTGACTGGGTTAACATTAAGACTATATTCTATTTCTCTCTATTAAATGTCTTGTCTTTAAATTGTCATATATCTTACTCCTATTGAAGTCTGTGGAGATCTCTCATCTAACTCATGAGTTAGCAATTATTGCTCCTAATTTTGTGTCTTATGCAAATCTGTAAATATACCAACTATGCCACCTTCTTCCAAGTCATTAATAAAAATATTAACAGCACAAGACCAGGTAGAAATACCTGAATTACTCTACTACAGAGATATATCTAAGATGACATTAGGAATTAATGACTGGGTTCAACTATCCAACCATATCCAAATTCATCTAACTATAATCTAGTAGCCCATATTTCTCCATTTTAACCACAAGGATAATATGACAGACATTTTCAAATTCCTTGATAAAATCTTTATAAACCATAGCTACATCAATGACTTTATCACAACTACCATATCCATGAAGAAAAAAAGTTAGCCACCATCACCTGTTCTTGCTGAAGTGATGCTATTTCTTTATGATCCCAACTTCCTTTTCCTAAATAGTAATTCACCACATGCTAGAATTTTGCAAGAAATCAAAAGTGAAGCCCACTAGTCTAAATCTCAAAGGCTTCACTCTCTTCTCCTTTCTGAAAACTGGGACAACCATTACTTTCCCCAGTCCCGTATCCTTTTCCCCATTATTCATGATTGTTCAAATATCTATTGCTCAGCAATCATTCTTACTAGTTACTTCAGTACCCTGGGATGTACTTCCCTGCTGACAAACTATCAAGGGCAGTTAGGTGCTTTTACTGTCTCCCTACTTATCTTGCATTTCAACTCTTTATTAGCCATTTTTTGTGTTCTGTCCTTTCCAGTCCAAAGATCATTCTCCTTGGCAGGAAAAACAGATGCAAAATGGGCAGAAACAACTTAACCTTCTTTCCATTGTCCGTTGTTCATTGTCTAATCTCCCCCCAATTAGCATTCCATATTATTTTTTTTATCCTCTCTTGTCCTTAACTTTTCTAGGGGATTTCTTGGGATAGCTGGGGGTGGAGGGCCAGGCCTAGAGTTAGGAAGACCTGAGTTCAAATCCAACCTCAGACACTTAATAGCTGTGTGACCCACCCTGTTTGCCTGGTTTCCTCATCTGTAAAATGAGCTGGAGAAGGAAATGGCAAATCATTCCAGTATCTTTGCCAAGAAAACCCCTAATAGGTCACAAAGAGCTGTACACAACTCAATAACAACTCCTCAACTTTAGTGGCCCTGACACTATGCCACACTTTTGTATTCATTTTCCATTCCCTCACTTTTCTGTCTTCTCTATATGCCTCTTATAATTCTAAATTGTTCAACACTGATGTTTTTAAACCAGTTTCCCTTTTCTTCCACATCAGAATTGTTCTCCTTTGTGTCTTCCGAATTTCATTCTTGAAACCTCCAACCCATCCCTCCTGGGCTTACTACTCCTACACAATTTTAATCCATGGGATCTAACTATCTTTTCTCCAAAAGCTTTAATGACTGATCTCCAAACATTTAGGGTGGATATCAAACTATACCCAGATTTCCTTTCCTTCTGTTTTACAAATTTTTGGATGGAATGGCTACTTCCCCCCTCAAGGTCCTGTCATTTCTACTTCAGCAACTAATTCTTCCTCACTGATGAGAATCAAGACGGAATAGCTATTTCTTTTTTCGCCTCTTTTGAAGGATAAAATTATCATTAAGGTGAGCCAAGAAATCATTAGCTCTGCTTTTGGCAGAGAAAGACCTCCAGATGTACAGATAATTTAAGTCCCCTATCATTATTACTATATCATCCCTCTTTTCCAGGCTTGTGATCTATTTCCCAAACTCCTCATCTATTGCCTTTCTGTCCAGGTGTTCTGTAGTATACTACACAATATTACATATGTATATAATCTAAAGCCATAATGAAAAATATAAATCGGTGCAGGTAAATCAATTCTCTATAGTTACCATCTTTCTGATGACCACTGTCAGAAAAGTCACAGCAGGACTTTCATCTGTGAGCCAAGAGAATATGCTGATAAGAAATTCCTAAATGTCACAGACAATAAGGGAAGTGATGGTACAATCATGTTAAAGTTGAAGTATACTTTTAAAAGCCCAAGCTGTGTATAGCAGATTTGCAGTTTCATCTGCAATCCTCTTTAAGTTCTTTTGGAAATGTTCATATCTGTCAATAACTGTCAAGTTCAAGAAAAATTATTTTGAAGTCTTCTTATAGTCTACTTTCCTTTTTTTTCTCTCCAAGTCAACAGAGTTTTCATAAACTCCTGAAAATATGAAGAGAGAATGTTCAGGGATTCTGGACATGAATAAGATAAAAATCCTAGAAAATGCATATCTGTTTTCTGGCTTTCGTTTCCTCTTTATCCACCACTAACAAGAATTTTCCCTTGCATACAGTTGTTTGGAATTTTTTCTGTAAGAACTTGAGTTTATTTGAGTACTTCCAGATGGCAGGGTCATCTCCTCTATTACTTATCTCAAAGCTCTACACTGAAGTTGGGAATTGTGAGTTTGCTCTTTGTTCTAACTTTTCCACCTTCATAGACTTAAAATGAGGATTGTGTGTTGACCATATGCAGACCGTGGGAGTTCTGTAACTAGAGTCTTGTAAAGAATTGCTCTCTAGGAAGCCAAAAACAGCTTCCTTAACTGAAAGCTCTCCCTCTTCACCTTTACTTCTTGGAATGCCTACCTCCTATCAAGACCTAGCTCAAGTCCCACCTCCCACAGAAGACTTTTCTGATCCCATCAGGTGTCTATGTTCCTCCCCCAAAAAATATTTTTCATTTACACCATGTATATTTTGCATTAAATTATCTGTGTGGATGTTATTTTCCCCAAGTAGAATGTTTTGGTTTTGTCTTTGTACCCCTAGCACCAAACACAGTCCCAGGCAAATATTAATATTAGGTGAACTGAATTGAACCCTGAAGCCTTTTCCTCAAAGAGTTTTATATATCCTCTCTCTTCAGCCTAAACATGACTCCCTCCACAAGGTATCCTGAAATCACTCACCTGCCCCCCTCAGTTTCCACTGTCAATAAAATCCTCTTTCCTTTAATTCAACCATGGTAGAATCTGATGGGTTAAAGCAAAGATTATGCCTTAAATGTAACATAGTTTGATACTTTTGCACTTTATTTTTTCTTCAGTTTGTTTCCCTAATTCCTTAGTAAACCTTTTAACCCTGACTTTGTCTTTGTTGGATTAAGGAGAGGAAAATTGGCCAACACCCAGTCCCAAAGAAGGCAGATTTCCTTAGGGGTCAGGTTTAGATGGGTAGCAGCAGGAATATTCATGGAAGGGGGGGACTGAAATTCTGCAGTTAGAGCTGTACTCAATCTCCTACAGACAGTTATTTATTCCCACAGGTCTTCTGGCTACACAATAGGGGTTGAATCCCTAGACAGAGAAAAAGTAGAGAACTGGTGCCAGATAACAGTATTTTTTTAAAAAGGAGCATGCTCTAGTGGTAGAGAGCTGGACTTAGAATCAAGACAACCTGAGTCCAAGTCCTTCTAATATAGTGGATATGGAGGTAATCACATAACTCAAAGTACTCTGAACTGCTCTCAGACTACTATAAGGGGAGTTTCCCCACAAGGAGTTATCTATACCAATGAAATCACAAATTTAATGTAAAACACATAAGAAACTTAGGAAGAATTCCTCAATAAAAAGATTTCTTAAGAATAAGTTAAGCAAACATACATAATTTTGAGCATTAATCTTAAGATAAATTAATTGCCTATAGAACCCTGACCCTGGGGGGGGGGGGAATGATCTTTTGAATTTGTACAGCAAAAATCTCAAACCACAATCGTGAGATTTTTGAGGTCACTTTGTTTTCTTTGGTGCTTAATGTTCTTCAACTGAGTGGTTTCCTTAGATCTTGAATCTGCTGCACAACTTAGGGAGATTGCCCACTATCCAACTGTATCTTCAAGAAGGAAATAAGTAAAATAGCTGAATAGGTAGAAATAGCTTAATATGGGTCAACCTGCATCAGGACCATTCAACTCAATAAATAATTTATTATTATTAAACAAATTATTATTACTATATGCAAGGCACTGTGGTAGTCACTAGATTTAAAAAAAAAATCTCTAGTCCTCAATGGACTTACAGTCTACTTGGGGAGGGACATGAAGGAGGCAAAAGACAACACCTATATCAATAAATACAAGATAATTTGAAGTCATTAGAGCACTAAAACAACTTGTTGGTTCAAGAAAACCCTTACATACCAGGTGGCACTTGCACCAAGCTGTGGCATACAAGGTACTGGATTTGGGAGTCAGAAGCCAAGGGTTGAAACTCTACCTCAAATACTTACATGCTGGGCAAGTCAATCAATCTCTACTTTCCTCAGTTCTTCATCTGTTAAATGAAAGGGGTTAGACAAAATGGTCTCTAAACTTGCTTCCAATTCTAAATTTATGATCTTATGAGCCATGAAAGGAGCTAAGAATTCTAAGAGGTAATGGTGAGAAAAGAGTTCTGGGCATGGGGGTTAGTCTGTGCTCAGGTGCAGAAATCAGAGATGGAATACTGAATTCAGCAAACAGATCAATTGACTACTCCAGAAAACAGTATGTGAAAAGAGAATAATATGAAATGTGTCTTGAAAGGTAAATGTGAACCTGATGGGGGAAGAGGCAGTTTTAAATGTTGAGGTGAGGAGATTTAATTTTTTCCTAGAGGCAAAAGACAACCATTGAAGCTTCTTGAGCAAGAGAATGGCATGGTCTGAACTGTACCTTAGGAATATCAATTTGGCAGCTGTGCAGTAGATGGATTAGAATGAGAAGAGCCTAAAAGCAGGAGGAATCAATTTGTAGTTCATTGTATCAATCCCACTGCAAAGTAAATGAATTAGGACAGCAGGCACGTGAGTAGAGAAAAGGGAAAAGACCCAAGAGTATGGAAGTAGAATTGATGAGACTTGAGAATTGATTGGATATGGAAAGGGAAGGGAAGAGTCAAAGATAATTCCAAGGTTTTGAGTCTGAATGATTGGAAGAATGGTGATTGTACTCAAAAGAAATGGGGAAATTTAGAAGATGAGTCAAGTGTAGGAATTGGTGAAATGTATGTTGGAGTATCATATTACCACAATGGTTCCTTGTACTCCTGTTGACACTCTTCAGAGAATAGTTAATCTCCAAAACAGTAAACTAGAAAGAATTTCATTTCTTCCTTTGACAGCTATAACTTTACTCTTGTGCCTGCCTTACTGTTGAGATGATCACTTGTCAGAGGCAGCTAGATTGTGTGGTAGAGACAGCCTTGGGTCTGGACTCAGGAGGACCTGAGCTCAAATCTGGCCTCAGACTCTGTGATGCTGGGAAAGTCTCTTAACCCCTGTCTGATTCAGTTTTCTTAACTGTAAAATGGTGATCATGATACAGTGCTGTTGTGAGGATCAAATGAAATAATATTTGTAAAGCACTCATCATTTGTAAGGCTCAGTAAATGCTTATTTCCTCCCATCCTCATCTTTCTTCTTCTCAGCTCCTTCCTATTTGCCCAAAGTGAGAGTTATGGCAGTGAGAATAATTTAGATTATACCACATGAAACAGAGAGGGGTTGCCCTTGCCCATGAGGAGGAAAGCAGCATTACTTAGGAGCAAGAAATAATCTGGAGAATCTGGGTAAAATAAGGAGTGGCTCAAGAACATAATTACACAACCACCATTTCTCAGGCTTTAGCTAGTCTTTATTTCATCTCTCCTGGATCACTGAACCATATCACCCTAACCTATCTTTCCACGCAGGCTGCATGATGTAGTGAATAGAGTACTTGGATTGGAGAAAGAAAACCTGAGTTCAATGCCAATGATGTAACCCTGAGTAAGTCACTTAAACTCTTTGTGACTCAGACAACTTCTTAAGACCTATCTACTAAGATGGGATACAGTCAGTTTCCATTCCAGGAGTTACCCTATGCTACATAAATCAGATATTTCAGTATTCTACATTCTAACTAAAGTGAATTATTCTCCATCCCCATTTTTATTCTGAGCTCTCTGTCTCTCACATCTTTATTTTAATTCTAGGTGAGCCAGTGGGTAGAGCTCTGGGCTTGGAATCAGAAATACCTGAGTTCAAATATGGCCTCAGGTACTTCCTAGCTGTCTGACCTTGGGCAAGTCACTTTAGCTGTTTGTCTCAGTTTCTTCGACTGTAAAATGGGGTACCTACCTCCCATGGTGGTTGTGACAATCAAATGATATATTTATCAAATGCTTATCACAATGCCTGGCACTTATGATTATGATTGTGATTATTATAATTATTTTCTTTTCAATTTGATCTTAAATATCAACAAGTATAAATGTTTCAATATACAAACAGAAACAGGATTGTATGTGAAACTTTGAGTTTCCTTTACAGTTTTTAAAAGTGTATATGTTAAGTTTAACAAAGTAGTAACAAAACTGCCCTGCTTGTTTGAGTCCCTCTCTGGGCTTCCATCTGTTTTCTTCCTACTCTCCCTTCTTTGGGCTATTCTATATTTCTGGAATGTATTATTCCTTTGTGTGTTGAAAGCCTTCTTTTCCTTTAAGACAACTCAAAGTATCTCCTCCAGGAAGCCTTTCAGGCCTTGAATTTCTCAGAACACTTTGCCTAGATCTCTCCTTTGCACTTACCTCACTCTTGTGTCACAGTACTTGTGTATGTCTCTATTGAGCCATAAAGTCTTTGAGAGGAGAGCCTAAGTCCTAGCATTGTAGCCATATAAGCTAGTTAAAACACTGCTTTGCACATAGCAGGAATGTTCAGTGAATTACTGAATGAAATGGTGTAGATGTTGAGCCAATCGAGGGAGAGAGAGTAGCACAGGGGGCATCATTTTGTAATGGGGAGAAACTGTGCCTCATCTCCTCCAAACAGCCCACATTCATGTGCTGCATTGTAAGGTGGGTACTAGGCCTGTGCAACCCAGAAAAGTGGTGTGGCTCTTAGCAGGTTAATGATTCATAGAGCCATAGGGCTAGAACTAGAAGGGACCTCAGAGGTCTATTCAACTCCTTATTTTCAGAGGAGGAACAGGAGATCAGGGGCCACACAGAGAGCATTATCAATCATATTAAGATTTAGTTCAGTGGGACAGTATGGAAAGCTATCTTAAATGTACCACTTAAGATATAACAAACTGCCTATTGCTATAAATTACACACTGCATTTACATAGCTCCTGAGAGATAGATCATGAAAGTATCCTGCCCACCCTTTTTTTTTAGATGAGGAAACTGAGGCTCAAAAAGTACCTTGCCCAAGATATCACTGTAAAATGTTAGAAGAAGAGCCATTTCAATCTGGATGCCTACCTAGGTTCCCTGACTTCCACTCTAGCATCCTTTCCCCTCACCATGCTGACTCCAGTATGGTCTAAGCATTAGCTGACCTCTAACATCCCTTCCAGATCTAAATCTATTCCGATTGAAAAGAGAACTTCCCACCCTCCATATTTCTCAGGAAGGTACCCACTGGAAACACTCAGAGAAAGAAAATCTTTAGGAGAATGATGCAACGCCTACAAAAGCAAGCCCTGGCATTATGATGTATACTGGCAGATACATTCCTATGTAGGCAGGATATTTTTTTAATCCTCGCCCCTCCTCTACTCCTCCCCTCCTCCCCCCACCCCCAAGCCCTCCAAACCACGACTCCAGAAAGTTCTACAGGACCACTGACCCACCGGGTGGTCACTAACTTCTCCCCAAGTGGCTGAGTGGAACTTCTCCAATTTGGTGGGCAGCACTGCCCGGGCTCTCATCTGAGCCTGAGTCACGTCCGAGAATTCTTTGGGCCTTTAAGAGGAGAAGGGCCCCAGCGCTGGCAGCTCTGCACCGCTCAGGGCAGAGCTGTGGGACGGCCAGCCAAGCAAGGGTCAAGTGGAGGCGCGCAGTGCCCACCCTGGGGAGGGTGAGGGCACCAAGGCTCGCGAGGCGCGGGCCGCTCTCTTCAGCCGCAGCATTTCCCTGGCCCAAGCTCGCCACCTCCCTACCTGGGCACGCCCTGGAGTAGTCGAAGCAGCAGTCCCCAGTGAGCCGACACGCTTGGTCACAATAGCACGTCCCATAGACCCTGTCCAGCCTCCAGCCCCGGCCGAAACAGGTGGGGTCCCGCCCAGGGCAGCACCGCCCCACTTCTGAGCAGCCCGCTTGAGCCCCGGCCCAAAGGCGCGCCAGTCCCCAGAGTGCCATCCAAAGGGCACCCGGGAGGGTCGGCATCGCGAAGGCTTCTCCCCGCCCGAAGGCAGCAGCGATGGGAACAGGCGCAAAAGAGGCGGCGACGAGGACTTGACTTGGTCCCCAGGGAGAGTGAGCCGACTCGTCTGAGAAGAGGGTGGAGGAGGCGGCCCCCAAACCGCCACAGAGGCAAGGCGCTCCCCCCCCGCCCTCCTGCCAGCCCCCGCCCTTCTCGGACGCAGCCCCTCCCCATCTGCCGCTGCCCTTGGCGTTCAAGGGACCTCACCGCCCGCGCCTCCCGCATTGGGAGGACCAAGCGGGGGGACCCCGCCAGAACACTGGCCCGGTTAGAAAAGAGGGGTGCCAAATTCGTCCCTTTCCCTGATTCTGGCCCCTCTCAGAGCAGCTGGCCCTTTATCTACCTCTTTTCCTAACTCTACTCCCCATTGCAAGGAAGGAGCCAGAAAGCCGCTCCCCGCTGTGCTCTCCTCCCACCCTTTCTCTACTCCCAATTTGGGCTGCCCCCAGGGCAGGGAGCGCACTAACCGGAAGGAGACCCCGCTCTGAGGGGCAGCAGGTGGAGAGGCACCCTCGTGGCCCAGTGAGTCCTAATGGGCGGGGGGGACTGTCCACAGGCACCTGTAGTCCCTGCGTCTTTGGCAAGGCTCATTGTACAAAGCCATTACAACCAAGTCTGAATGCCCAGGACTAATGGGGGGCGGGGGAGGTTCAGGAATTAGTGGTAATTCTGACACCTAAGTTCACGTATCCTCAGGAGCACAGTCACTGACTGCCCAGAGAGACGCATTAGAAAGGTTGCAGCGAGGGTTGGAAGCAAGAGCGAGGTGTGTGAGTGAGGGAGTGGGATGGGGTGTGGTTCAGACCACAGAGCAAAATTGGTTTGCTTGTATGGAGAAACCAGAATGAATGACTGTGACTGAATGAATGGATGTATAAAAGAGTAGCGTGTTAGTCCCTCCTTATGACTAAAGTCAATTTCCAAGTAAATTTCCCATATCTAAAAAAGCTTTTTAAAAATAGTTGACGCTGGAATAGAAAGGATTTGGAGCTTTTTAGAACAACTTTCTCTCCCCCAACAATCCAAATACACATGAATGGAAGGCATTTCCCAGCCCCTTCTCATGCTGACCAAAAAAGGTACTAGATCTGAAATTGTGAAAGATTCCATTCACTTTAACCTCCTTCAATCAGATGACCAGATGGGTTCTTATGAGATACTGAACCCACAAAGTTTCTGGCTACAAAGATGCTACCCAATTAATTTCTTCTTCAACAGAAGCCTTTTTGCAGCAGCGCTTTTTTCATTTTTTAAAGGAAAGCATCAATAAAATGCACCAAAATAAAGTGTAATGGTGAATGTCTCACCATTGAGACATCTCACCATTATTGTCAAATAAAAGTGACTCCCCTGTCCATTCCAATCCAATCCAGCAAGCATTTATTAATCACTTAATGTTTGTCAAGCTCTGTGCTGGTACTGGAAATATGAATGTGAAATGAAAAACAGTTCTCTGCCTTCAAGGAACTTATAGTCTAGTGGGTGTGGGTAGAGGTACAGGTAAACAGATGAAAACATACGTGATGACATGAAGGAGAATTCTCTCCTAACAAATGAGGAAGATAATGAAGTGACTACAGTGGGTGTCACAGCAACTGAGCCTTGAGGGATGCTAGCAGGTGAAGCTGAGGAGAGTGCATCATGGGGACACTCTTCTACTGCTGAATTGTATTGTACCATAGGAATATAGCAATTAGATTTGTCAGATCCAAAATTAGGACACATAGCTTGATATAAGATAATCATATCTTATAGATAAAAGAATATAGATATTATAGATAGAAAGACAAGGCTTTTACAAAGCCTCCTTCAAAGCATGCTTTCATTTATTGAAATCAGAACTGTTCTAGGAAATTCCAGACACATGATCCCTTCACCTATAAACCCTGATGAGAGATAAACTCTAGTTTGAGAAGTTTGGATTCAGTCAAAGGGCCACACTTGAGGGACCTAGAAGGCCACAGGTTCCCCCCTCCTGGTATAGTGAATATGGTACAGACCTCAAAGTCAGGAAGATTGGTTCAAATCCTGCCTCAGGGAATTACTAGTAAAGTGGGGAAAGATTATATGGGATCCAGCCTCAGAGACTTACTAGTAGAATGAGAAAAAGTTATATACTCTGGGAAAGTCATACAACATCTCTGTGCCTCAGTTTCCTCATCTGTTGTAAAAATTGGGGGAAAGCTCATTTTACTTGATGGCCTTTAAGCTCCCTTCTAGCCCTGAATCCTGTGATACAGGGGAATTTATTTCTTTGTGACTGAACAATGAAGTTTTCAGAATAAATTGCTTTACTTGACTCTGTCCGTGGCCCCCTGGATAACTTTTCCTTGTCCACTCCTGCAGTCTCCTCTAATGATGAATTCTTCCCCTGGAACTTGCATTTGAAGAAGTATCTCCTTTGGCCATGCTTACTTCTAATCCAGCTCAGCACTGACTCTACTTTTCTGCCTTGTCCTATTCCCTTTTCTGCTTCCTTTTATTTATTGTCTTCCCACATTAGAATGTAAGCTCCTTGAGATCAGGGACTATCTTTTTGTTTATATTAGTATTTCCAGGAATAGCACAATGCCTGGTATATGGTAAACACTTACTAAATGCTTTATTTCTATCTAATCTAATATCTTTATATTTTTTCTTTAAATACATTTCTCCCATGATCCGTATGATTCAAATGAAGACTTCCCAAAAAAAGTAATTGATATTATTTAGTTCTCATTTTCATAATACACTCCCAAATGAGAATTTTAATAATAGCACAAAACAATGTTGTATCCATGAGCCACTTTTTTATCTGAGAGACTTTTTCCTCTACACTTTCCAAGAGGTTCCTTGCACTGCAAAGCATCTTTAAGTAACTAAAATTTTCTAACTTTGCAGAAATCTGGAAAAACTCCAGAGAAAAATGAGACACTAGTGAATTGATTTCATGAATCATCTTCAATGTAGTTATGGAAAACTATGTCAAAGAAGTGATAAAGTCAACTGGAAAAGTATGGGCTAAGGGTTTCAATAGATTTACTTTAATTTACTTTAACATACATACTGTTTCACCACCACATAAACTAAGAGAGAGAGAAAGACACATGGAGAGAGACAGAGAGAGAAAATGCCAAGTTCCCTATGCTGAGCCTCAGAAAGTGTGCTATCAGAGATCTAGATGGTCCTGTCCAATTAGATCCTGAAACAAATGAAAACCACTGTTTCCCATTACATCTGAAATGTGATGTTCTCAAACTTTTAAAATTTTTAGCCAGCAATAAAAGAGCACAATTTTTTTTAAGAGCGCTATTTTTAAGAGACAAAATAAAAGAGAGCTTGTCTGGTAAGAAACAGTGGAGCTCATCATGTTAAAGCTTGTACTCTATTGCAAACATCAAGATAAGCCACTCCTAGTAGCCACTAGCAAAGAAGCAATTTCTACAGGAACAGGCAAAGTCAGCAGGACAATTGACATTTCAAACCATAGAGTTCACATCCTTGCTGGAAACAGTATGCTGTTTAATATAACAATTAGACACTTTGTATTCTATGTTTTGAAGCAAATTGAAGACAAGAAGATTGAAGAAGAGAGAGACTAATTCCAATGACTGAGTGGGTAAGGGAGTGTGACCTGCTCCTTGAAAGAAACTCCTTGTAGAGGTTTGTTCCTTGGAAGCAGTAAGAGATGAGCAAGACCATGGAAAGAGGAGGAGAAAGGAGGCACTAATGAGAAGGTGAATCCAAATCCCATAATCTTGATCTAATAAATCCTTGCATTTGAATACTACTTTATAGTTTGCCAAGTAAGTTTTCATAATTATCCCACTTGATAGTTCACAATTGAAGGCAGCTATAGAAACAATGTGGAGCTGGGGAATCAGCCCTGACCTAGGAGTTAAAAGAACTGGATTCTAGTATTGGCTTTGATACTTGTTCACTGTCTGACCTTGGGCAAGTCAATTTTCCCTATCTGGGCCTTAGTTTCTTTTTCTGTAAAATAATTAGACTAGATCAGAGGGGTCAAATTGATCAGGTCTCTTGTGTCAAAACTCCCAGTGCTGCCAAAGCAGATTAAAATATAATTGAAAAAATATTTAACAAAATAAATAAAAATACAATAAAACATAGATAATGTTAATTTGTGGTGTTCTCAGTCAACATGCAACAGAAGGGATACATTTCTATTTGAGTTTGACACCACTGGACTAGATAATCACTAAGACCCCTTTTAGTTCTAATGCTGTATGTTAATGCTTGTATTACAATGAAAACGTGGAGATAAGCCATGACTAAAAGCAAGTTAGGTATATGCAGTTGTATAGGGTAATGGGGCTAAGCTTGTACATTGACTCAATTCTGTGGGCCACAAGGTCTGGCAGCTTCCTAAAGGACATAAGCAACCAACAGCAATTTATTGGTCCCTATGCCCCCATAATTTGGGGCTGAGTTGAAGAAGATTGAGGTCAGCAGAGAAGAGCTCCCCACTCTGTGGGCTACAAGGATCAAGGAGGGATGGTTCTAGGCCTACTTTGAGGTAGCCTCTTTATTGGAATATATCCAGGCAGAGCTTTCCTTTGAAATTCCAGTAGGATGGAAGTGGTTCCCTCTCCCTTACCTTCTGATTTGGAAGCAATGGCTACTATACATGAGGCAGTGAGAACATGTACTTGCCTATACATGCCTCAAATTGGACCTCAAGGCTGCCTCTTCTACTTTGTGTTTCTTCTACTAAGCAGAAGTGACCGAACAGAGATCTTGAGAGACGGAAGTTTCCAATCCTGACAGCCACTTTGTGAGATGTCCTGGTGTTGGATGTTGGTTACTGAGCAGGAAGTAACTTCCAAAACAACTTCTTGGAGAAGATAACCACCTCGAAGACTAAGAAAGCCAAAGCCACGCCTTGGCTTGTCAGGAGATTTCAGATTTGTGAATCTTCAAGAAAAACATCAGAAATGAAAGTGAAAGGTCCGTTCAGCAGGTCCTACAAAGTTGTCTTTACCTCTCAAAAGAGTATAATAGGAATGATGGGTTAGTGTTCCATGTTTTATTTATTGTGCACTTTGTTTTAAGCATTTCCCCTGTGATGGAGAAATAAATAGCTGTCTATACCTGACTACTACATTGTATAGTGAGTACCATCCTAGAAGTTCTCCCCTAGACTCTAGACATGAACTTTGTCTTTGCTTAATATTTCCCTGGAACTCTGGAGGGGAAGCAATGAGCTATAGAGCATGAGAAAAGCCTGAATCTCTCTCTTTGGGATCAGGCTTTCCTGATCCTGAATGTAGTGTTCTTGATCCCAAGCAAGAGCCCCTTGTAGGAACTACCACCTCCAAAGTGTCTGAGTGGAACACCACGCAAACATACATATGTGTGTGTGTGTGTGTGTGTATGTGTGTGTGTGTGTGTATGTATGTGTATATATATATATGCTATTTTTTGTGGGGTATAAACAACTAGGGGAATAATAAAAGGACTCTTAAAGCAGGTGGCATCTGATCTGAGCCCTAAAAGGGAACTATAGATTCTAAGAGGGAGAGATGAAGAAGGGAAGCATTAAATTTTGCAGATAAAACACACACACACACACACACAGAGGAGTTAAAAAACATGGTCAAAGTCATGCCACTAATTAATGACACAGCTGGAATCAAACCCCAGATTTCTTAGTCCACTCCACTCATAACACATGGCCTCATTGTAAGACAAATGAAATTCAACAGCATATAAGCTTCCAGAGAACATGGACTGTTTAATTTTGACTTTGTATTCCCAGTGGCTGACAGGGTACCTGGCATATAGTGGGTACCTTTAAATATATATAATTTTTATGCCAAACTTAATAAAACATTAAATAAAATGAACATTTATACATACATAGAAGTACATGAATGGGACTGCACATGAAATTATGACTACTTTGTATATCTTACTTTTAAAAAATAAATTCAACATGTAACTTTCAGAACTGTCCTGCTTGTTTGTGATTCCTTCTGGACTTCCTTCTTTTCTATGCATTAAACATGCTTTAAAGACCATTTTTCTTTTCTTTTTCCCTTTTTTGGGGGGAGAGGGGCTACCCTATCCCTAGCCCCCCCCTTCTCAAATTGAAAGGAAAAAGAAGGGGAAAATCTCTTGTAATAAAAATACATAGTCAAGCAAAACAAATTAGTACATGTCTCTGTACTGAAAATCATAGTAGATTCTTTACTAAATGTTTGTTGAATTAAATTGTAGTGTGGTCCTTTATTTAATACCACTTACCACCACAGCTAGTACATTTTTGGAACTCTTTTCTAGAAAAGACAGTATTTTACCCACCCACAAGCCATGAGCTTATGGCTCCCTGGTGAGCTTGAGTCTAGGATGGGCCCAGCACATGTTGATCTTCTTTTCTATGCTAGAATGCCTTATCCTATTTCTCACCTTATTTCTATGCTATGGGGCCTCTCAAAAGGCAGCTGGTATCTTGCCCCCTTCCTGGGAACAGAACAGTGGGTGTCTGCTATCAGATCAGCTGTAGCAGCAACAATGATAGCAACAGATTGGCCATTTCATACCTGCAAAAAAAAAAAAGAGAGATAGTATATGGTAAATAGATTCTTTTAAAAATATATTTAGATACATTAATGGAATACACACCCTTGACAAGTAAAAGAAATGTAAACTGATTTTTTTGGGGTGTGGGAGGAATATATCCTACAACTTTTGAAGTCAACATTAATACAAATAATTATTCTCCTCTGTGAAACTGTCAGAGACAGAATGCAAAGCTAAGCTGAATCATGCATTGGATTCATTTGGGTAATTCTTATAGTCATATGAAACTGAGGACATTCAGAAGTGGGCTGACATTGCTTCCCTCAACAACCCTTCAGAAAAGGATAGGTTTTCCATCTAGCAGACTACTATGAAAATCTCCTTGGAAGTTGTCCATCCTTGGTAATCTAATAATTAGATAAGATTGCTGAAAAATTTGTGATTGTATACAGACCACTCTGAGGGGTGTGACATGCATTTCTGTGATTCAAGGGATTCTTCAACTACCACCTTGCCCAAAAGGGTAGAGCATCACCATAAAGCTGAGATGTGACAGCTTTCAGTTTCAGTTTCATTTATGGTATCAGCTAATGATTTAATCATTTAATTCTGTTTGTACTCTGAAGCTGATTTATAAAGATGTAATTTATAAAGACCAATTTTAATTTTGAAAAATTAAAATTTTTTGTAAAATATTTTGCCCATGAGGGAAGAAGTAGAAAAAAGAAGTTGGACAGAATCAGGAGGCTAAGGTTATAGTCTAAACTTGAAAGTTTTTTGACCTTGAACAAATTATTTGTGTGCTGTGGGCTTCAATGTCCTCATCCATAAAATGAGTGGATGAGATAATTATGGGGATAATTTTATGAAGATAATTTAGGATCGAGGCTTTGTGAAGAGGGTTTAGCCTTGGTGAGAAGGACCATCTCTTCTTCAGAACCGGGAGTAAAGAGAATGAGTGGTGCTGTTAAGAAATCGTGAGATGAAGAGGAGAGAAAGAGCTTAGAGCAAATTGCCTCTACTTTCTCAATAAAGTATGAAGTGAGGTCCTTAGCTTTGGAGAAACCTCCAAATTACCAGTATAACAACTCTAATAATTGTCATCCAGCATCAACCTTCAATGGGGATGGGAGGGGAAAAACGACTATCCAGTAACCCTTTTGGATTCAGTCTAGAGCAAAGGGTCAGCATGTAGAAGAAGGCATGGGAAGAATTGGAACTTCCAACTTTCAAAAGCAGTGGCAGTGGCTTGTTCAAGGCTCTTAAGATCTTCGCACAATCATGGGATTTTATAGATGGAAGGCACTTAAGTGGTCAACTAGTCCACCCCATACGTGAAATAGACTCTCTACTTTAGCATTTCCATTGAGCCTCTGCTTGAAGACCTCCAGTGAGGAAGAACCTACCACTTCTCTGGCAGCCAAATGAGCTTGAACAAATAATTGTCATCAAGTCAAGCAATGTCTGATGTTTCAATTCCCCTCCTGCCTTCTGCACTGTGCCCTTTTGTTCAAGGGTTAAAGTGGAAGGAGAGAGGCAGTAAACTACAGATGCACTCACAAAAGCCTTTTTGGTAGATGAATAGACTAAGCAGCTCCAGAAACTATTCTAGTTTTGTGTTTTTGTCCCTGGGACCTAAGGAAGAGGGAGTGAACATGTGATTTCATGCTGAATGAGAAGTCTCTACTAATACAAGTTAGCACCATCTCTGCAACTTATAGTCTCCAACGGAGGTTACTAATGTTAAACAGCTTGCCCAGGGTTACAAAGCCAGTGTGTACCACAGACAGGATTTGAACCCACATCTTCATGGCTCTGAAGCCTTAAAGGCAATGTCTTTTTATTGCTTTTTCTCTAGGTCACCTATACATCTGGAAAATGCAGGAGAAAAACAGGTGCAGTGTGAAGTTTCCTCAGACAAAAGTTACATTGGTACTTATTCTGACTTTTCTCTAACTAGCCCAGGCTGCATACAAGTTAATTCTGGAGTGAATCCTGTTCCAGAAGTGAGTAATTTACTGTCTTTTAAAATGTAATCTCATGTGAAAATGTAAAAGTGTGGTTTGGTGCTTGCCAAGTTTAGTGCCTTCTGAGTCTTCTTGAAGAAAATAGTCATGATATATAGAAATGAGGTCTTCTGGACAGTCTTTTGAATGCTCTTGTCTTTTGGTCCTGAGCCACATTTTCCAGTTTTCACCATCCTCCTCTGTGTCCATTTTCATACTAAAATTACCAAGTAGCAAGGACTTAATTTGAAAGATCTTATTAAATTCTTCATGTAATTTCTCTACTTTATCCTCAGCAATGAATGTTGGCAGAAAAATGCAATTGTCTTCATGGTGGTCTGCTTGCTTATACCCGATGTGAGCACTGAAATGTGAGATGACCATGCCTTGTGTGTAATCAGGAAGAATCAATTGTCTCTCCCATTGCTATGGGTAGAGTATGCCCCCTGGAGCATGCCTGGAGCTTGGCCCTTTCTGAGAACACATACCCTTCCTGGTTCTAATGTGTTGACCACATGTGCTGGCTCAGTGCTGAAATACTTGGTACTTTAGGATGACCCAGCAAATTCTGAATTGTCCCTTGTTCTTCAGTAAGGGCAGGTGGGGGAGGTGGCTACTTAAGAGCAGATTGGCCACTAATTAAGGAAGAGCCGACCATTTAGTAGAACACAAAAGATTAGCCTCATCTTCTATCACTCACTCTCCCCATTGACTGAGCCAGTGGGGGAAGCAAAGGTTCCTTTGATTGCACCCATTTCACCAAATTTCCCATGAAATTCTAGTTCTTGATGTCTTTAGGTGCTTGACATGAAACCCACTCTTCCAACTCCACTGTTTACCTCTCAAGCGTATACTCTATTTAACTGCTTTATATCTTCTGAATTCATTTATAGGAAAAATGTCACTTTGGATGTGATTTGCTTTCTGCTGTAGTATGGGGCCTTGAATTAAAGTCTTGTTGATCATTGGATAAGGAACATATAGGAAGGGCAGCAATTGAATTGATGATCATTGATGATATAAGAACTGTGTACTATTAGTGACCTCTGTCCCCACCTCCACCAATGTTACTGCAGAAAAGGAAAGGCATTCCACCCCCTTAGTTTCATGTATTACCTTGACTAAAAAAGTTGACCATCCGGTGGTTGAATTTCTGGCAATGCACCTTTGTGTGTTTTGCTGACCTTCAGGCAGCAAACACAGCTTATCATCGGGCTATACACAAAGCCTGTCTTTCCAGGTTGGTTGAATCTTGCTGCCTTCAAGAATCCATGCCACCATGAGCCATCAGAGTAGGACTTGGCTGGAGGATGTTTTCCAGCTCTTAAATTCTTTTGTTCTACTTAGGGTGCAGTAAATTACAGCAACACACAAGATAGATATGCTTTACATTTTCTTCCCTTTAATCTTTATAGTTATTTGCAAGTAACATTATAATGTGACAGAGACAGCTTTACCTGCCCAGGATTTGTAGAGAGACTGAAGATTTCCTCAGAGGGAAAGGGATTAGGGTGAAGTTTAGAGATAAAGATAAAAGTTGAAATCTAAACACACAGTTCACCTTACATGGATGCATAAAGAGTCATACCAGAACACTGAATAAATCTTGGTCACAAAATGGAATTCAGCCAACAAGATACAGTAACAAAATATATGTTTAACTTCCTCATAAAAAATCTACAATGGGTAAGGTTATGGATAGTGCCAAGACTGGTCTTTCAATGATGATAAAAATCTGGCCCTTCTGATCCTGACTGCAGTAGAATTAGAAGCAGTATTTTCTTTAATGACATTTTATAAAGTTATGCAATTTGCTTTTTTTTTAGGGCAAAATGATACTCTCTGATCCAGAATATAGATCTTTATAGCACACTGTGCTTTGGACTCTCTTCCTACGTGTAGAATTCCCATTGTGACCCAGGAAATTTCTCTGGGGCAGCATACAAAGCCCTGTGAAGAAGTACATTGCAGTCATGGAGGAAATGGGTCTCCGAGGGGCAGGAATGTTCACATTCTATTCAGTTCTAAGAAAGAAGTGGGAAGTGCATCTGCTGCTTTGCATGGGAGTTCTGGGTGGGTGTGAATGCAGTTCTGTAGTGAGGCTCCATGGCTATGTATCTGAGATGACTTTGGCCTCAATGCTGGGAATGTACAAGGAAGCAAACACACTCTCTTCCACTCTACCCCACCCCATACTTCCACACGCACACCCTCACATGTGGGGCAGGACCTCTATTTGCTTGTATTATCAATGCCAACTTTGTGATCAACCACAAATGAATTTCTAATCAAAACAGGTGTATTTTTTTGTTAATATCAAGTTAATTCCTCAATATAGGCCACAGTTAAGCCATTGAAGAAAAGGAGCCAGATGCCAGATGTTAGTTTTTCCATTCACAGAATTCCTTAAATTCTTATGTTTCTAATCCTGATTTTCTATTGAATTTATTACTGTGTTGTAGCCAGTTCCTATTTGTGTCTATTTGATTTCTTATTCTGGATTTGGATTTTAGTTTATATTGAAATTTTAATATTTTAAGCTCATCTTCTCTAAGAACTAATACTCTTAAGTTTCAGAACAAGCGCTGACTTTTATTGATGGAGGTAATTTCTTCACCTGGGAGTTCTCTAGATCAATGAGATCACAGGTGTGGTTAAAAAAAAAGGTTCAACCTATTTTTGATTGCATTTCCTTGTTTTCATCAGACTTAAAATGAGAGGACCATTCTTATCTTTAAATACTATGAAATTTATGCATGGTAGGGCAATGAAAGCTACATAGTCTCAGCCTTGAGCTCCATGGGAGCTTGTAATCTGAGATAAACAACTGACCCAGTGCCTACCCCAGCGCTGGTACATAGTGGGAATTTAAATAATGCTTGTTAGCAAAATGATTGACTTAAGCAGTGCTGAAAACTTAAATTCTAGGCCCTCTAGCCAAATCTTTCAATTATACACTCTTCTCTCATAACAAATTCAGAAACGCCCTTGCTGTACCTTCCTTCACTGGCCCCCCAAGCACTGCAAACTCTGTATGCCTCGAAGTAAAGAATTTATAAAAGACACTCCGCAAGTTATGACAGCAATGGAACTGATCTGGGCCAATAGGCCTTCTTGCTCTTCATCCCACATAACATTTCATTTCCTGACTCTGGGTCCTCTGTGGAAAGAACACCTGAAGACATTTGTCTGAATATCTATTTGCATCCTTCATTGTACTAAAGGGAATCATGGAAGAATTTTTACTTAGGAAATTTGTTTCTCACTTGAGGATGAAAGAGTAATTTCCAGTTGACCCCAGGTCCCTAAAACTTATGAGGAGAGCACTACACATTCTAGGTGCTCATTCTCTCTCTGTCTCTCTGTCTCTCTCTGTCTCTCTTTCTGCCTTTCCCCCTCAGCTTACTTCTTTTTTCTAATAAAATCATGTATCCTTGAAATTTTGAAGTATATTATAACTATTATTATTTTGGGGGGTTTCTGTTTTGGGGGAGGGAGGTGGTTTTATCAGTGCAGAGAACTCCATTTAGCAATTCAAATCAGAAACTGCTCTTCACCTTACAATTTCAGAAATTTTCTTAGAACACTGAGAAATTAACCAACTTGTTCAAAGTCACAGTCAAAATGTATCAGAGGTAGCAATTGAATTCAGGCCTTCTCATACTCCCCAGTCTTCTGTCTACAATATCTTTCATTATTTAACTATTATAGGCTTATGTCCTATCCAAATACCTTTACAAGTGTTTAAGGATCCATGAAAAGACAGAATGCCACTGCGTGTATGGTGAGGATATATATGAGAATAGGGAAGTAGATAGTGGTTCTTTTCATAGAGTCCACTGAGTGGGGGGCAATTCCCCATACCTTTTTGGTAAGGGGAAAGAGAAGGTAAGAAGACCCTGAATAGGGAGAGAGATAGTTGAGGGATTTCTAAGTCTAGGTATTAAGGCCTTATCCAATCAAACCAGAAAGACTTTTTAGTAGGGGTGGAATTTCAGAAGCATTTTAAATGATGAGAGAGTGACAACATACTCAGCAAGGTGGCAAGGACTTTCTGGGCATAGGATGCAATATAAAAGGAGGGAGAAAATGGTTGGTGTGGAACAACCGGATGAAAGGAGATTTGAGGGATCTTCCATCTAACCCCAGGCTTCAGTCTACTCTGCTGTTGACTAGTTTGATTTTGTTAATGACTTGGGTATGAAAAAAAGTGATGAATGCTGTCTTTGACCTCAGGTGAAACATGCTTGGCCCTTTACGGATGAATGACTGTCTCATCTTGCTCCAAAAATTGCAATTTAAGCCTCATCAACTTAAGATACAGTTAGTGTAATCATCCAACCAATAAACTGCTGACACACTATTTCATCTGTCAAATGGACATCCATTATAAGCTTCACTGTAGTCAGTCATCCATTCAGGGTTTTAATATTCTCCCAGTAGCTAATTTCATATCATTTCCACTTAAATGGATTTTCATCATTAAGCTGGGGTTATATTATTTTAATATACACTTTGTACTCACAAGACTAAAGGCTTACCTGCTTTTATAATCAGGTTTACTAAATTATTCTTTTGGGGGAAAAAAGCAACATGGATATGTTTTTACAAATCCCCATGTAACAGTTGTACTCTTAGCTGTGTCCATTGATTAAGAGAATATATAGAACACAAAGAACTATTGTGAAGACATTAACAATTTAAAATGAAACTATATTTTACTTAACACATCAATTACATACACTTAACCAACATTAATACAAATATGTGCAATGTATTCTTTATTCAGTCTACAAAAACCTATTCCTTTTTCTCCCTTGACATCAAACCTCCCCTATACACCTATTGATTTTTCATATTTAAATGTTTCCCTTTGTTTCAGGGTTGAGTTTTTTTTTTGTCTTTTGTTTTAATGTTTGTTTTGTTTGTTGAATTGCATATGTATTCCTGGACCTTTTGCAAAATCTCTGCAGTCTCTGGATGGGGCCAAGGAGCAAAAGTTGGGAACCATTATCTTTGCACAATAGAGAGCAATTTCCTAATCATGAAAATCATTAGGATCCTCCTTCCTATCATCATCGGTGTATATTGCTCAAGTAATCTCAGAGCCTATGTCACTCTACCCAAGCCCCCAAGGAATTAGGCAAAATTGTGTAGGACAGTAATCTGTGTTTAGGATTCCTTTATCCCTTTTTATGTATTTCATGCTCTTCAGGTCCTATTACTCCAGAGTAGGAACCACAAATACAGCTAGCCACAAAATGTGCCACATACACAGGACTTTGTTCTCTTTTTTTCCCTTACCTTCAAACTTATCTATCTTCTGCTCTATTTCCAGGATCCTGTCTCTTGCTAAGGAATGAATATACTAATTCAAACTAAGCTGGCAATGGCTGATTACATTTAATGTTCTATCCAATGACAGATAACATCCATATATTGTCATTTGCATCTTTTAATACTGCTGCCCTAAAAATGGCTAATTTGGATATTTAAGACACCAAAGGCAGGTGAGGGGGAGGAGGAGGAGAAACAGACAGCAAGAGCCTTTGCCAGAATCATTCCAGCTCTTCCCAAAATATTGAGTCCATCAACCCCTAAGTCACTTTAAATTTAGGTAAGGTATTACTATAATTTCTTTAATGAAATGGAAAAAGGGTAGTAATGGAGAGAACTTGTCTCCATTCCTACTTGGGCTCCTACAAAAGTTACCAAATACTCTGTGGATCAGTAGCACTCACTCAAAACCATTGTACACAAGCCCCTGCTGATGTGCTTAGTTTTACCAGACGACAGAGGCATTGGTTCAAGAAAAGAGAAATTTAGTCAAACAGCATAGCAAAGTGTAAGAAAAGATTCCTCCATGCATTCATGGAATATCCTCTTCCATAGGTTATTATACCACCAATGTGAAAGGGTAAATACAAAGGGAATATGAATGAAGTGGTAAGTGACAAGGACCCCTATGGCATATCCATATATATGCCCAAAGCAACTCATACCTCCCACATTGCAGATCTGCCAACGTCCTTCAGTGAAATCATAGGACTGCTTTACTCTCTGTTGGGTATCTTCCTTGTCTTTCCTTTGTATTATTTCTGTTGGATGTCTCCAATAGTAGCAGATTGCCAAGCTTTTCTCTGCTGATTATTTTCTGGGCTTCAGGTATTTAGCTTCTTCAGAGTCATCAACTATTCTTTTACTATCTACTGGCAGATGGTAGCTAGACAGCCTTTTCCTAGAAGAGAACTTCAGCTATGTTTGGGAATAGCCAAAGGCTACAAGCCACTACATCCAGTCAGGGAGCCAACAAAAGCTAGCAGAGTATCACAGGCTAATATTAAATTTATTTTTTGTATAGTCTTTAGCCTAGTATAGACTCAAGGTCCTTGGTTCCAGATCAGTAACTGACTTGAGGTTAAAAAATTCATTTTATATTCTATTAAATCCTTACTTGTGAGCCTGCAACCATAATTATATGGCAATTGGTATGGACTCACCTCATTCTCTTTTTCATTTTACTTTATTTTTTACTTAACAAACATTTATTTCCTCTCTCACCCCTCAAATTTAAAAGAAAACCAAAACCCTTGTAGCAAATGTGCATAAAGAAAAACAAATTCACACTCTGTCCATGTGCAAAAAATGTATGTCTCATTCCATATCTTGAATTCATCACTATCAAGAGATAGGTAGCATGGATCATCAATAGTGCTCTGGAATCTTATTACATGTCATTACATGAAATAGAGATCTTAAATCTTTCAAATTTGTTTGCTTTACAATTTTATTGTTATAGTGTAAATCACTCTGGTTCTGCTCACTTCACTCTACACCAATTCATACAATACTTCCAAGGTTTCTGTGGACTCATCTCTTTTGTCATTTGTTATAATAAAATAATATTCCATTACATTCATATAACATAATTTGTTCAGTCATTCCCTAATTGATGGACACCCCCTGAGTTTTCAGTTCAGTTCTTTGCTAAAATGAGATGCTATAAATATTTTTATATTGTTTGTCCTTTTCTTTTTTTAAAAATTTTTTAGGTATAGGTCTAATAGTGGTAATGCTGGGTCAAAAGATGTGCACAGTTTAGTAAGTTTTGAGGCAGAGTTCCAAACTGCTTTCCAAAATGACTAGACTACTTTGAAGCTCCACCAACATTGTATATGTTTTCCTGCAGCCCCTCCACATTTGTCATTTTCCTTTTTTTTTTGTTTTTGACAATCTAATAAATATGAGATAGAACCTTGGAGTTGCTTTCATTTTCATTTAATCTAATAATTAGCGATTTGAAGTATTTTTTTAAAATATTACTGTTGATAGCTTGGGTATCTTCCTTTGAGAACTGACTATATCTTATATCCATTTCTCAAAAGGGAAGTAGATCTTATGCTTAAAAATTTTGAATCAATTCCTTATATATCTTGGAAATAAGACCTTTCTCAGAGAAACTTGTTGCCAGATTTTTCCCCAGTTACTTGTTTCTTTTTCTAGCTGCATTGTTTTAGTTTGTGCACATTTTAAAAAATTATATAATCAAGATCATTCATTTTATCTTCTGACTCTCCTCACTCTCAAGAACCTCCTAGTTTTGGGGAGGGAGGAACGGAGAAAATTTGGAACCCAAAGTTTTAAAAACATATGTTTTTTAAAAAAAGTTTTCACATGCAACTGGCAAATAAGAAATACAGAAAATTGGCTACAGAAGTCTATCCTGCCCTACAGGAAAATAGAAGGGGAGGGGGAGAGACAGAAGAGAGGGCAGACTAGGGGAAGGGATATTCAGAATACATGCCATCTTGGGGTGGGGGTAAGGGTGAGATGGGGTGAAAATTTGGAGCTCAAAATCTTGGGCAAGTAAATGTTGAAAACCAAAAATAAATAAATTTATATTAAAAAAAAGAACCTCCTAGTTTGACATTCAAATTAAATTTAGGGACATAAATAACAAAAGGAAGCAAGCAGGGACATCAGACCTGATCCATAGCTGTATCTATCAGCCCTGGTCCATATTTCTACCTTTACTATGTATATCTACAAGCAATAACATAACAGACTGTGCTGTATTTAATTAACACAATCTTTACTCATCTCCCTTCTTGCAAAACATAATTCAAAACACTTTTGATAGGTCTAAAACTTTATAAGAAAACTTGGAAGTAGATCAGTAATCGAGGAAAGGATAATATGGATTCAAGCTAGGCATGTTTGTACTGGGGTTACATTACTTGGACCTTTGTTTACCTGTGGGAATATTTTCCTTGGCTGTGATCTCCTTTGGTGTGTCCCTTTAAAGAAATGTCAAGATTATTGCTTAGATAACAGTTATTTCTATCTCTTCACTGTTGTTGTTTGCCTAATTTATATATACTGTCGCACCATAGTGTTGTAGGAATTGTAGTTGAGTTACTGTAGGTAGATAATTGCAACACACAAGGGGAATTGAAGAAATTTGCAAATGCAAAAAAAAAAATTGCAAAGCATTTACAGTGAGGAGAAATTTGGTCTCCCAACAGAGGATTTACTCAGTAGAAAAAAAAAACCAAACCACTTTGTTCCTGTTTCAAGCTTAAATTATAGCCACAGCAATATTGAAGACTTGATGAAAGGATCATTCAGGTCAACTTCAAAGTAGAGTTGAGATGTATTATCTGTCATAGGAGAGCATTCCACACCTCCACCTCCACACTAGTAAACCCCACCCAAGGCCCTAACTTGCACAAACACACACAGTTCATTTTTGTTTGTTCTCAGAAGGGATTTAACTGATGGCATCAAGATGGGGCGACTTCAAACATTCTGCATTTCTGAACTTTGCTTTCCCCCCACCCTCACTTCCTTCATACTTCCTTACAAATATCTATTTACTCTTCAGCAATCCACCTATTTTAAAAACAAGAGTCAGGATTAGAAGTCTTTGAGACCAGAGGTTTTGCACATACAACTAAAATGGCCAAGTTGAGTATTCACAAAGGTCCTGATTCACTGAATCATTGCTAGTTTTGGAATTTTCTTCCCAAGGTTCCATTTGTTTCATTTTGTTTGGAAAATATAATCCTTCCCTACGAGCTAACTTCATTCTAAAGTGAATACTGAGATCATAAATATTTACTGTTAGAACAAATATATCAGGTCAGGAAATAGTAGCACAATGCTTTAAAAATCCAATTTTTAAAAATATTATTATGTTGTTCCCAAAAACAATCTTCAGAATTTTTTAAAAGATATTTTTCTCCTTCAGGGAACTGACATTGGGATGCTGGTGAACTTAAAATGACTCCAGGCAGATAGAATTAAGGCAGTAATAGAATTGTCCCCTAGAAAGTAGGTTAAACTCTGGAGCCCAAAGGCAAAAAAAAAAAAATGTCCTTTACCCTTTGTTAACTTCCAGCAAGAAAGTGAGCATTCCCTCTCCTGGGCCCAGGGCTATGCCCACTTGCCCATAGGGCACCTAACCTTAATGACCAGGCCAACTAGGAGCTACTGCTCACCCTAGAACACTTATGGCTTCAAGTGGAATGATTATTCCCTCTACCATTCTCCTTACTAATCAGTCTTTTCCTGTTTCTTACCTGTGAATTCTTCTTATCCCCAGCTGTTGCCCTTTTCGACTGTCTGGTTATATCCTTTAAGGTCTGCGTTAGAACTGAGCTGAGTGAAAAATGTAAACATATATGGTAGGTAAGTTCTGATGGTGTATTACTAGGTATAAAGTGGAAGCAAATATACTTCAAGGATCAAGTTACATTAGGCAGAGCTTGAATTTTCTCATATGTATCTATATATTCTTTATTATCAGTTTTTCCAACTTATACCATCCTTTTATTTCCTTATTTCTGACTTGTCTTTTGAAAACACCTTTTTCCCTCTCTCTCTCCCCCTCTCTCCCCCTCTGTTTCTGGGACCATGAGAGCCAAGTTTCTTGCTAAGTTCTGATCTTCTCATCAAAGTTTGGCAATGGTTGGGTAATAAAGCTTTGATACATCAGTGTACCCATGATCTCTTTGAAGTGGGTACTCCCTGCCAAGTGCAGAGAGCAGTTTGTCCACCCTTTATTATCCTTTTTCGTGCTTGTATTTATCTTTCCCTACGTCTTCTAAGGAAAATCTATCTAGTTCACTGGAATGTTGTTTTTTGAGTATTTCATGGATACAAGTCCATCATGATGAGACCATCTAGCTCCTTTTTCAGTCATACATATTCTGATATCTTTTGTGTCATTTCTTACACGTCCATATATATACCATGTATTTCTATCTACAGTTTAGATTCTTCTGAGGCTGAGATTCCATGATCTGTAGCCAAACAGCTTCACCAGAAGAATATGCTAACAACTTCTAGGTAGTATTTGGTTTGATGTAAGGAAAAATTTTCCACCAATTGGATCTGCCCAAAAGTAGAATGATGTTTCTTTGGGAGGAAGTAGGCTTAGGGGCAGCTAGGTGGCGCAGTAGATAGAGCACTGGCCCTGAAGTCAGGAGGACCTGAGTTCAAATCCAGCCTCACACCAAACACTTGACACTTACTAGCTGTGTGACCTTGGGCAAGTCACTTAATCTCGTGGAGAGGATTTCATGGAAGGGTTTTCTGTTCTGGTACAAGTCAGATGAGATAATCTTGGTGGTCCCTTCCAACTTAAATCTGTGACTCAGATTCTATGATGAATTAGCTCAAAGAGCTTACCATTCACATGCACGTCATAATTTGGATAATGTGCATCACTCATCCTTATGTCTTTTCTTCTGTGGATTGCTAACCAAATCTTTTGAGTAAGTGGAGATCTCATTGAGGAAGTCCTGAACTACTCTGGGGTTAGTATGATCTGTTGCTTGAAAACAGGAGCATCTGGAAACATGCTCCCCTCCCTCAAATTTATAGGTAATCACTCTTTTATTTGAACTTTGTGCAAGACATTGCCTATGACATTGGAAAATAATTCTGGTGAGCATATGTTTGTATTACACCTTGCTTAATGTCTATTATTGAACAAAAGTTATTCAGAGTTGGTATACACACATACATATATGTATGTATATATACTAGAATCTTATATGACTGTAATATATGTGTAGTATTCTATAGAGTCAAATGCTTTTTTAAAAAATCAACAAATAATTGATACAGAAGGATCTGATTATCTCTTCATGTCTCAGTGACTAAGAAGATGCTGTCTACTATGGAAAATAGTCTACAAAAAAGCTTGGTGGCACAATGGATAGAGTTCTAGGCCTGGAATCAGGAAGATCAAAGTTCAAATCTGGCCTCAAACACTTATTAGCTATGTGATCCTGGACAAGTCACTTAACCTCCTTTTGCTTCAGTATCCTCAGCTATTAAAATGGGAATAACAATAGTACCTACCTCTCAGGGTTGTTGTGAAGATCAAATGAGATATCTGTAAAGCACTCAGCACAGTACCTAGCATATAGTAGGTGCTTAATAAATGCTTGTGTCCTTCCTTTCATCAAGCATACGGTTAATGCATTCATTTTATTTTCATAGTATACAAGGAAGGATGCATTTAGAACAGTAGCTGTTGATATCTTGATCATCTTTTGTCTTGGTAATATTTTCTACAATCTTTAGATTCCTGTAGAACTTTCCCCTATTTGAAATCTCTTTAGAATAAAGTGTTTTTAAAATTGTGTCACTTCCAGTATGGATTTCTGTATGATTTTGACTGAGGCCGGTCACTCTTCCAGATGCCATCTTCTTCAGTGCCAATGTCACTTTATACAGCACTGCGTACTGAGATGATGGAATACAAATTTGGTGGTTCTACTGTCATCAGTGATGAGAAAAGATCATTGCAGAAATGCTGACACATCCACAGCTGTTTTGTGTCTATTTGGTGTCCTTCCAGTTTCAGTTACAACTGCTCTTAGGATGATCTGCTTAGCTTTCTCATACAAAGCTTTCTATAGACTCACTTTCTCTTCTGCTGCCTTTTGATATTTTGTGGTTGCATAATACTTAGTATCTTCCATCCTTTTCTTCTCTAAATTTTTACAAAAGAGTTTCCAGCTTATGCTGGTGTTTCTTTGATTCTCATGTCTCTGTAAGAAGATTAAGTATTTGCAAATCATGCTGGTTTCTGGGCTCTTTGGGCTTCTTTGTTGGGTTGGATATTTTCTTCAGCCAAATTTCTCCAAGAAATGATGATAATACTATGTTGTACTATAAACTTATGATTTATTTTCTTTGTGTTAAGTACTGGGAATGCAAATATAAAAAGTTATGCAGTTGTAACCATTTATTGGGGGAATACAATGTGCACAGCTATGTAATAATATAGGCTACAAAGTGATAGCGGAAATCAATGATAAAAACCTCACATATACACATATATAAACTATACATATACACACATATGAACTATACATATATACACCCATATGTTTCCATGTGATATATAGATCCATATAAAGGTACTTTGTAGCTATATCTACAGATAGCTCTCTAGATATATAGATATATATAGATATATATGCCATATGCTTATATATGTATCTATCATATATCTATCATATGCCTAATCATATACACATACATATTTTCATATATACATATAGATAAATACATGAGGTTTTGTCATTTGTTTTCCTTTATCACTTCCTAACTTTTATTACCATATGTCTGTGTACATGTCATATGCCTCCTAACCTACAGTTACCTCCTTGATGTCAGGAACTGTATTATTGTTTGTATTTGCATTCCAAGTACTTGTAGCACATAGTAAATGTGTAATAAGCTTATAGTACAGTATTATATTATCACCGTTTCTTTATATACACACATATCCATTTGTGTATATATATTTCTTACATGTATATATGCATAATCACATATGTTTATATATGTGTATATATATATATATATACACACATATATGTATATATAGTATACACCCACACATACATACTTTAAGGCTTTCAAAGTATTTTCCTCATAGTAATCCTGAGAGGTAGGTATTGCAAGTACTGTTGTTGTTTCTATTTTGTAGATAAAGAGACTGAGACTGAGAGGTTAAATGACTTGCCCAACATGGCACAGTAAATGTCAGAATCAGTTTGAACTCACAACTTGGCTAACTCCAAATCTAGTAGTCTTTCCACTACTCTATCTGCCTCTTGGGAAATCCAAAGCATTTTAGAAAAATTGGAGGAGGAAAGGATTTTTGTCTAAGGATGGTTGGGTCAGGGAAGGCATTACAGTGGAAGTTTTTTAGTCTTTCTCTGAGTCAAGCTTCAAAGGAAGAAAAATCTTATTATATGTAGAAGTTGGAGTGTATTAGAGGCATAGGGGCTGGCTTGCATAAATGCAAAGAAACTAGATTAAAGTCATGAGATAGCAGATCAAAGGTGAAAGCAGCTACTTATTGACTATGAGAGTCAGAATTAATGTCTTTACTTTGATCTATTTCCACTTTTCAGAAACAATAGCTTATCTCAGTTAAACTTCTGCAAGGAATGGTGACATTCAGAGTCATTATCTCTTAACACTTTTCAATTTTTTTAGAGTGAATGGGTTGCTTAAATGTGCCAGATTAGAGCTACTGAACTTGCATATAGTATCTTCTCATCATTTTCCTTCAAATGTTGTGTTAATTTTGACTTTTGCTCTAAGTAGGTGATGATCTCATCACAAACAAAAAGGAAGTGGTGGATCAGTGGAATAGATTAGGTACACAAGACACTGTAGTAAATGACCATAGTAATCCATTGTTTGATAAACCCAAAGACTCCAGCTTCTCAGATAAGAACTGTCTATTTGACAAAAACTGCTGGGAGAACTGGAAAATAGTATGGCTGAAACTAGGCATAGGCCAATATCTTACATCCTAAGGTCGAAATTGGTACATTATTTAGACATAAAGCATGATACCATAAGCAAATTAGAATAGCAAGGAATAGTTTACCTATCAGATCTATGGAGAAGGGAAGAATTTATGATGAAACAAGAGAAAGAGAACATTATGAAATGCAAAATGAATAATTTTGATTACATTAAATTAAAAAGGTTTTACACAAACAAAACCAACATACCCAAGATTAGAAGGAAAGCAGAAAGCTGGCAAACAATTTTTACAGCCAGTATTTCTGATAAAGACCTCGTTTCTAAAATATGTAGAGAACTGAATCAAATTTATAAGAATACAAGTCATTCCCCAACTGATAAATGGTCAAAGGATATGAACAGGCAGTTTTCAGAGGAAGAAATTAAAGCTATCTATAGTCATATGAAATAAAGCTCTAGATCACTTTTGATTAGAGAAATGCAAATCAAAATAACTCTGAAGTACCATATCACACTTATCAAATTGGCTAACATGACAAAACAGGAAAATGATAACTATTGGAGAAGATGAGGGAAAATTGGAACACTAATGCATTGTTGGTAGAGTTAAGAACTGATCGAACAATTCTGGCAAGCAATTTGGAACTATACCCAAAGGGTTATAAAAATGTGCATGCCCTTTGACCCAGTAATACACTTCTAAGTCTATATCCCAAAGAGATCAGAAAAATGGGAAAAGGACCCATGTGTATAAAAATATTTATAGCAGCTCTTTTTGTGGTGGCAAAGAATTGGAAGCTGAGGAGATGCCCATCAACTAGGGAATGGCTGAACAAGTTGTGACATATAAGTGTAATGGAATAATATTGTTCCATAAGAAATGATGAGCAGGTGGATTTCAGAAAAACCTGGAAAGACTTACATGAACTGATGCTGAATGAAGTAAGCAGAACCAGAAAAACATTGTACATAGTAACAACAACATTGTATGATGACTGACTTTGACAGACTTAGCTCTTCTCAGCAATGCAAGGATCCAAGACAATTCCAAAAGACTCATGATGGAAAATTCTATCCATATCCAGAGAAAGAACTATGAATGCAGATTGAAGCATACTATTTTCACTTTTTTTTCTTTCTCATAGTTTTTCCCCTTTGTTCTGATTCGTCTTTCACAATGTGACTAATGTGGAAATATGTTTAACATGATTGTACATGTATAACCTATATCATATTGCTTGCTGTGTTGGGGAGGGGCTAGGGAAGAGAGGGAGGGAGAAAAATTTGGATCTCAAAATCTTACAAAAATGAATGTTGAAAACTATCTTTACATGTAATTGGAAAAAAATGAAATACTATTAAATTCCCCTCCAATAAAAGATTACACATTAAATCAATATTATGTGATTGTAGTATTAAAGACTAGAAAAGGGGGAAAGGCTTGTTTTATCTTACAAACCTAGTAGATGTGGGAGAGAATGAATATGCACTTCCAAATTTCCATTTATAATTATATTTTCTCTCATTCGGCAAAATATCCAGTGCTAAGGTAGACCAACTATGGTACTGATGATCTTGAGGATAATCTAACACTCCTCACCATGCTCACCCCTCCTTTCATTTTCTTCCTTCTGATATCAAATGATCTTTCTTCTTTATCCTGCTTCCCACCACTTTTTTAACCTCTTTTCATTTTTCTGTTGCTTCCCTATGCCTTAATCTTGCTACAGGCATCCAGAGTAGTTTTGCCCCATTGGTGGGATCTAGGAGTTAAAAATACTGCTGACTTCTGATCTATTAGGTAGCTTTTGCAAGATCTAAACCTATTTTTTAAATGTTACATTCCATCTCTGGATTATTTCATGAGTGAAGCCTCCACACCATAATTAATATCAAATAGTGAGACAAGTTCTCCAGTAATTACAAACTGGAACAAAGCCAGACAACTGGCATCAAAGTCAGACTTAACATAATTTGGCTTTGAGGGGTTGTACAAATGATGGAAGAGAACAGTCACTGTTGTATTGTGAACTGAAATGGAGTAATAAAAGGCAGACAAGAGAACATCCCCCATGACTGAAATGAAATTCTTGAAGCAATGTGACATTGTTGTTTTGCTTCTGGCACTGGACAGCAGCAGAGAGATTGTAGTGACATACAACAGTGAGAGACATGATGAAGCTCAGTGGAAACAAAAATGCCATGTCCATGGGACACAGAGAAACAGCCCCCAGACGTGAAAGTCTATGCCCACTGTTGGCAACCACACAATTTCTGAGCTAAAAAAGATCTTAGATGCTATCCAGTTCAACTGCCTCATTTTATATGTTACCCATCTGGCCTAGGGCCCATGCTCATTCTCTCCAAGAGGGTCTGGTTTCACATGGACCCCAGATCCATCCTGGGAGTCTGATCCCCCCAGGGCAAAATTTCAGGGAAATCTCTAAGACAAAGTTTAGGTATAGTTCATGTCTACAATTTCTTCTCAAATGAATAACAGGACCTCCTCCCACAAAGGGGTTCAATGTAGAACATAAGCACTCAGTATAACAGCTTTTTAAAAATTATTATTATTGGGACAGCTAGGTGGTACAGTGGATACAGCACCAGCACTAGAGGCAGGAGGACCTGAGTTCAAATCTGGCCTCAGACACATAACATTCACTTAGCTGTGTGACTCTGGGCAAGTCACTTAACCCCAATTACCTCACCATAAAATTATTATTATTATTTCCCCCACCACAGAAATTAATTAAAAAGGTACTTTTTAAGTGCTTACTATGAACCTGGCGCTATACTTAATGTTGGTGATATAAAGAAAGGCAAAAAACAATCCCTGCCTTCAAGGAGCTTACATTCTAATGGAAAAGACAACATGTAAATAACTAGATACATAAAAGATATTCTTAGAAGGGAAATCATTAGTTAGGAAAGGCCTCCTGCAGAATGCATGGTTTAAACTGAGACCTGAAGGAAGGTAGGGCAGCTAAGAAGTAGAAGTGAGGAGACAGATCATTCCAGGAGTGGGGAGATGGCCAGTGAAAAGACACTGAGACCATAGATGGAATGTCATGGGCAAAGAAGAGCATGTGGTCCAATGTATCTAGATCATAGAATGTATGAATAAGAATGAAATGGAAGATTAGAAAGGGGACAGGTTGTGAAGAAGCTTTAAAGACAAGGAGTTTCTAGCTGATCTTGGAGCTAACAGTGAATCCCTGGGGTTTGTTGAGTAGGAAGATGACATAGCCTCCATTCAGAAAAAGCATTTTAGATTCCCAGGATGCACAGGAACTCAAAAATTTATTTGGAAACATAAAATGCTCAAATAACTTACTATACTTTTTACTCAGCCTCTGGGATCACTCTCCCAAACCCCATTCAGTCTAACAGATCAGGATGTGCTATAGGCCAGATAATAACTTTCCCCCTCAGGGTTCTTGGAATTACCTGTAGGTGTTGGAGCTGTTCTATACTATCATTCACAAGCCCCTAACCAGTGTGTTCCTACCAATCATTTGACCTGTCAACATCTCACTGTATCAATCAACCAATTAACATCAATTAGCTTTTATAAAGGAATATTGACTGAAAAGATATATATACAAGGACTACATGCAAAAATATCAAACCAGGTAAATACTCTCTCTCCTCTAAACACCCATGAATTCCTTGGGGAGGATGGACTCAAAGTGGTTACTACAAAATATTACCTCCTTCTTCCTCCAAATTTATTGGGAAGGTGTTTGGCACGAATTTTGGGCTCCAGTAGTCTTTTTCTTGATTCATCAAGTCTCCATTAAGTTCACTTATGGGTGTGGCATATGATAGATTTCACATACTACTTTCAAAACTGTCCTACTTTTCTATGCTTCCTTCTGGATTTCCTTCTGTTCTCTCCTGTGCATTTTTAAAGAAATCATATATTTTTAAATTTTTTAATAATTTATTTATTTTTAGTTTTCAACATTTACTTCCATAAGATTTTGAGTTTTAAATTTTCTTTCCTTCCTTGTCTTCTGCCTTCCCCAAGATGGCATGCAATCTGATATACGCTCTACTTATACATTCATATTTTAAATATATTTTCACATTAGTCATGCTGTAAAGAAGAATTAGAACTAAGGGGAGGAACCATGAGAAAGAAGAAACAAAACAAACAACAAAAGAAAAGGAGAGCAAATAGTATGCTTCCATCTGCATTCAGACTCCTAAGTTCTTCCTCTGGATGAGGAAAGCATTTTCCATCATGAGTTTTTTGGAATTGTCTTGGATCGTTGCATTGCGGAGAAGGGCTAAGTCTATCAAAGTCACTCATCATACAATGTTGCTGTTACTATGTACAATGTTTTTCTGGTTCTGCTTACTTCACTCAACATGAATTCATATGAGGCTTTCCAGGTTTTTCTGAAATCCACCTGCTCACCATTTCTTATGGAACAATATTATTCTATTACATTTATATGTCACAACTTGGTCAACTATTCCCCAGTTGATGGGAATCCCCTCAATTTCCAAATCTTTGCCACCACAAAAAGAGCTGCTACAAATATTTTTGTACATGTGGGTCCTTTTCTCATTTTTCCGATCTCTTTGGGATATAGACTTAGAAGTGATATTGTTGGGTCAAAGAGTATATACCACATATATAGCCCTTTGGGCATAGTTCCAAATTGCTCTCCAGAATAGTTGGATCAGTTCTTAACTCTACCAACAATGCATTAGTGTTCCGATTTTCCCACATCTTCTCCAATATTTTTCATTTTCCTGTTTTGTCACATTAGCCAATCTGATAAGTGTGATGTGGTACTTCAGAGATGTGGTACCTCAGAGTTATTTTGATTTGCATTTCTCTAATCAATAGTGATTTAGAGCATTATTTCATATGACTATAGATAGCTTTAACTTCTTCCTCTGGAAACTGCCTGTTCATATCCTTTGACCATTTATCAATTGGGTAATGACTTGTACTCTTATAAATTTGATTCAGTTCTCTATATATTTTAGAAATGAGGCCTTTATTAGATACACTGGCTATTAAATTGTTTCCCAGCTTTCTGCTTCCCTTCTAATCTTGGTTACATTGGCTCCGTTTGTGCAAAAACTTTTCAATTTAACATAATCAAAATTATCCATTTTGCATTTCATAATGTTCTTGTTTGGTCATAAATCATATCTTTTTAGAAAATAAATTACATTGATATCTTTTGGTTTTGCTTTTGTGAATTTTTTTAAAAAAAAGATTGTTTCAATGGCCCTCTTTTTTATTACTATTCATAACCCCTCTTTCTTGTCCCTATCTGGAAGGAATGAAAGAAGGAGGGCAGAGGGAGGGAAGGAGAAAGGAACAGAGAGAGAGTGGAAGGAAAGAAAAAAGAAAAAAGAAAGGGAAGAAGAGAGGAAGGAAGGAAAATAGGAAGAGAGGGATGGAGGGAGCAAGGAAGGGAGAGAGAAAGAGAAGGAAGGAGGAAGGAAAGATGAAAGGAAGGAAAAGAGGAAGAGAAAGAGGGTGGAAAGAAATAAAAAAGAAACAAAGCTATCAAAAGTCACATAAAATGCTCTAAATCACTATAGATTAGAGAAATGCATATTAAAAAACTCTGAGATACCACCTCACACCTATCAGGTAACATGACAAAAGAGGAAAATGATAAATGCTGGAGGGGATGTGGAAAAATTGGGACACTAATACACCGTGGAGTAGTGAATTGATCTGACCATTCTGGAGAACAATTTGGAGCTATGCCCATAGGGCTATGAAACTGTGCATACCTTTTGACCCAGCAATACCACTACTAGGTCTGTACCTCAATTTGTGAAGAATATTTACAGTAGCTCTTTTTGCAGTGACAAAGAATTGGAAGTTGAAGGAATGGCCATCAATTGGGGAATGGCTAAATAAGTTGTGGTATATGATTATGATGGAATATTATTGTGCTATAAGAAATGACAAGCAATACTATAATGATGATCAACTTTGAAAGGCTTAGCTACTCTAATAAAGACAATGATCCAAAACAATTGCAAAAATACCCATGATGAAAAATTCTACCCACCTCCAAAGAGAGTACTGATGAACTCTGAGTGCAGATTAAAGTATATTTTTTTCACCTTATTTTTATTGGGGGTTTTTTGTGTATTTTCTTTTGCAACTTTGTCAATATGGAAATATGTTTTACATGATTTCACATGAATAATCAATATCATGTTGCTTGCCTTCTTGGGGGCAGGGGAAAGGAAGGACGGAGAGAGAATTTAGAATTCAAAATGTTTAAAGATGAATGTTTAAAAAACCTTTGTACTTGGGAAATATTTAATGAAAAAATTTTAATTTAAAAATCACAGTTGCAGTTTTCAGTTCTTCTCCAAAGCTTGGTGCCAGTATCCACTACTACAGCCACATCACTAAAACATGATGAAAATTGGAGTTAATGAATTTGGATGTATAAGGCACTTGGTGACCAGGGCTGAATTCACCTCAGGAAGAGTGGACCTTGTGGCCATCAATGGTCCCTTCATTGACCTCAACTACATGGTATATATTTTTTAATATGATTCAATCCATGGCAAGTTCAAGGCTGCTACCAGGACTGAGCATGGAAAACTGGTGATCAATTGAAAAGCTATTACTTTTTTTCAGATTCCACCAATATTAAAAGAAGAGATGCTGGAACTAAATATATAGAGTCCACTGGTGTTTCTACCACCTTGAAAAAACTCATGCTTACTTGAACAGTAGAGCTAAGCATTTCATCATCTCTGCTCCTTCCACGGATACTCTATATGTGTGATGGAAATAAGCCATCAGAAATAGGATAATTCATTTAACATTGTCAGTAATGCTTCCTATACTTCCAATTGCTCTCCCTCTCTCCTCTTTGGTCAAAGTCATCCCTAACAACTTTAGCATTATGGAAGGACACATGACCGTAGTCCATGCCATTACAGCTATCCAGTGAACAGTAGATAACCCCTCAAGCAAACAGTGCCATTGTGGGCGTGGTGCCATCTAAAAATCATCCCTAATTCCATTGGCTCTGCTGAAGCTGTAAGGCCATGCTTGAGCTGAATGGGAAGACCACAGAGATGCCTTCTAGGTTCCTACTACCAATGTATCTATTGTGGATGAGATCTGCTTCCTAGAGAAAACTACCAAACATTATATCAAGCAAACATAAACCAAGCATCAGAGAGGCCCCTGAAGGACATGTTGGGCTATATACAAAATACCAGGTTTTATCCTGTGACTTTAACAGTCACACCCTCTCTTCTACTTTTAATTCTGGCACTAGTATTGCCCTCAATTACTATTTTGTTGAGCTCTTTTCCTAACATGAAAATGAATATGGTATTGTCCACCACGTAGTAGACCTCGTGGTGTACACGGTCTCCAAGGAATAAAATAGAGAGCCATGGACCTTCATTCCCAGCCAAAAGAGGAGTTCTACCACTGGGAAGACCATATCACAAACTGTTTCCCTATATTAGATATCCTATACTCCTACACAGTCCTTACTCTAAGGTACCTCTGTAATAGAGGAGAAAGGGAAAACCATAAACTCTGATGTTCTGTAACATCAATAAAGTCACCATATTTAATGCAAAAAAATTCATGGCTTTAAGGAGTCCCATGATTATTGAATTATCTCTCCTTTACTGTTTTCTAGATCAGTTGTTTTTTATTATTAAGTATCTTGCATTTTATTCTACTTTTTCAAATTTTTTATTTGTTCTAAAATTTCTTGCTACCTCATGGAGTCATTGATTTCTGTCTGGACTATTCTACTTTTCAGGGAGGTGATTTCTTGGGTTGTAGAATAAAGAGAAAAATAATAATAGTTGAGATTTATATAGCAATTTAAGGAAAATGCCAATCAAGAATTCATTATCTTTAAAACTGAGTATAATCCTACAGAGGGAAAAAAAGAACCCTTAATACAACAGAAAATTGTTAAGAATTCTTAATTTTAAAAAAAGCTTAGCATAAACTTTGAAATGCAACCAGAGTTTTAAAAATGAATATTGAAGATTGTTTTTATATGTAATTGGGGAAAAGAAAATATTTTTCAAAAAAGAAAAAAAGCAATGTAATTTAACTAAGATACCCATGGAGTTTTTGTTGCATCATATTGACATCATTCTTTGGTGGACAAGATGATGAAAATTCTGAAAAGTTTACAACAAGGAAAAAACTTCCAGGACCTTGTGGAATTCTGGCATGTTGGATTTGAGGTTAGTTCTATAGTTTTATGAGTTTTCCATCTACTCTAAGATATTGCTATAATCACATTCTGTTCCTTCCCCTACTTTTCTATAAAACTATTACCAAATCAAAAAAAAAAATAATGAAGGAAGGAGGGAAGGAAGAAAAGAAATATGACCAGGGCAGTCAAGAAAAACTTTAAAATTTCTAAATTTGAGCAATCCACATATAAGAAATTAGAAGGAACTTATTGAGTGCCTATATTCTAATAAGAAAGGAAATGACAATTGTCTCTTTAGAAACCCGCTGGCTTTAAGGGTCACGGAAGGAGGTAAGAAAAGCAAATAGAAGGATCCAGGGTAGACTTGTTCTGTTCAATGGTTTTAAGAGAGGAAGAAAAGTGAAGGGAAAAGGAACATAATAGAAAAGAAATGAGGAAGAATGGAGTTGGAATTTACTATTTCTCATAAAATGGGTTTTTTAAAAAAGAGCATATAGACATGAAGGGGAAAGGGAACATTTTATAAATCTCATTCTTATGGGAACCACACAAATGAGTGTTTAAAGCCCTCTGTTGCCCTCTCCTTCCATACACATATTATATGGCTGTCTCAACGTGGCTCAAAAGTAGGCAAGAATGACATCTCTAGCATTTCCTCCTCCACTCTTCTCCTAAGGAGACTAATTCTTGCCAGCAGAGGAAGGAGGAGGATGGCCAGAGGCTGACCACTCTGCTCTTCTCAGTGAGAAGGGGTACTGTCTGTATAGTTTTGATCTACTCCCTTAAATGTTGTCATTCTAGGGGAAGTAACTTTAAGGTTTAAGCTAAACTCTCAATTGTTATTTATTAATGGAGAAAGGGAGGAGAATTTCCCAAACTTTATCTCTAAGGCTTGATTCCCTTTCCACCAAACACCAATTCCATATGAATACATATAACAAAGAACAAAGAAACCCATTTATCCAACTTGATAGCAAAACAGAAATCAGAGAAAGTATGCATGAAAATATATACCAGACAATACAGTTGAAGGAGATTTCCCATTGGAAATAAGATATCTCAACCCAACCAAGAAAGAGAGTCCCAAATCTCATCAAAGGAGAAAATTTCCCAAAGTCTCTAGCAAGCTGAAGATAAAGACATAATAAAGACTGTCAGCTCCTCTCATGTCAGGTTTCTCCCTTCAGCAATCTGAAGAGAGGTTGGCACCTTGCATCTTCTCTTGAAGCTGGTAGCAAAAAGAACCCTTTGGTTTTTCTTTTCTCTCATTCTAGCCAGCTCTGTCCTGCCCCTTACATAAACATGGGACATTGATCTCCACCAACGGAGAGAGGGTTCCATAGCAATGGGCTTTGGGATTCAGGCTACACACATAAAGAATTTACTATGGAAGTGAGGAAATAGAAATACATTAAGCTTAATGCATAGAAATGCACTAAGCTCAGTAAGGAAATAGGCAGGGACAAGGAATGAATGATTAATAAAGTTTATATTAAGTGCTTACTATGTGCCAAGCACTCTGTTAAATTTTAGGGATACAAATTAAAGAAAGCAACATAATCCTTGCCCTAAAGGAGTTTACATTCTAGTGGGGGAAGACATACATAAACGGGAATGAAGGAAGGAGGCATTTTGAAATGACTGGAAAGTGATGTGGAGGCTTGGTTTTGAGAAAGAAAAAGCAAAAACTTACCTATTAGAGTCCAGGGTCAGAGTCCAAGGTTCTGTTGTGAGAGGGATGAGGAGAATGAGAATGATATGCTGAATATAGGCAGCATGGTTTGGATATGGCCAGGAAGTGACATGGAGGCCTGGGAGAAGAGGAATGCAGGGTGGGGGAAGGAATAATCACAAGAAAAAAAAAGATTTCAACTTATAAGGATAGATATAATCGATCAACTGATAAACATTTATTAAGTGACTACTATGTGCCAGGCACTGTGCTAAGCATTAGGATGTGAACAGAGGCAAGGGGAATTAAAAGGAAAGAAAGAAAGAAAGAAAGAAAGAAAGAAAGAAAGAAAGAAAGAAAGAAAGAAAGAAAGAAAGAAAGAAAGAAAGAAAAGAGGAAGAAGGAAGGAAGAAGAAGGAAGGAAGGAAGGAAGGAAGGAAGGAAGGAAGGAAGGAAGGAAGGAAGGAAGGAAGAAAGAAAGAAAGAAAGAAAGAAAGAAAGAAAGAAAGAAAGAAAGAAAGAAAGAAAGAAAGAAAGAAAGAAAGAAAGAAAGAAAGAAACAAAGAAACAAAGAAACAAAGAAAGAAAGAAAGAGAAAGAGGAGGGAGGGGAAGAGAGTGAAAAGGAAAGAAGGGAGGGAGGAGGGAAGGAGGAAAGAAGGAGGGAAGTAGAGAAGGAAGAAAGGTAGGAAGGAAGGAAGTCTAAGTAATCAGCAATGGATGTCTTGTCTAAGTGAAGGGAAGAAGGACAGTAGAGAATTTAGATTGCTTTAATTATATTCAATTCACTTCTGAACACATTCCTTCTCTTGCAGAGTTTATTAGACATAAATCTTGTGATTTTTGTAATCCTGTCGGATAAATGGTGGATATTGTGAGTATTATATTATTATGGGATAGAATGGGTATTATTGTACCCATTTGATAGGTGAAGAAACTGAGGTTCACTAAGTTTTACTAGCTGGGGAAGAATAAAAGACCTAATTTGTCAAAGAAGATATAGAAAGCTTTTGAGGCTTTGAGACAGTGAGAAAATAAGCATATGGTGCACTTCACAGTGGGAAAATGTTTTGAAAAAGTTCAAGGGAAGATTTATTTGCCTGGAGCTGCTAGATAGTGAGCTCAGCATAAGGAGTAGGAAAATGTGAGGGAAATGAGAGTATGGGCCAGAGTCAGGATGATGTAGTGGAAAGACTGTGAATTTCGTATCAGGGCACCTGGATTTCAATCCTGCTTATTCTACTTACTACTTATGTGGCTTTGAAGAAATCACTTAAACTATCTGAGGTTCATTTTTCTCAGGAATAAAATTAGTGGTTTGTATCAGAAATTCTAAACTTCATTTCCATTGCAGTTCCTATATCTCTCCTTTTTTTGCATTATCATGATGCTTTGCACATAGTAGGTGTTCAATAAGTATTTCGGCACAGAGGGGGGTTGAGTTACTATATAGAAGCCATGCCAGAGAGCATGTGTCCCCAGCTCCTCTAGAAATTTCTGGGGGTATTCCAGGGATGTGATGATTCAGCATTTGGGACTTTTAAAGATGATGAACTTATTCTCTGCTTCCAGTTATGTGTAACCAAGTGCTCAAAGGATCTGTGGTTTTGTCATAAGAAGGAAACCCCCTGAGTGTTTCCTTGGTCCTTTTACCAACCCAGGAGTGGAAGACAGAGTGCTACATCAGTTTAAATGGGAGAAAGCTGAGATCCTTCATGTGACACCATATAACTTTGAGACTTCCAATGCTGGGTACAGGATGGGTCCACCCTTTCATATCCCAGCACCCTACTCACACATGGAAAATGGATTCATCTAGGCAAACTTGTGCCTGAGCTCTGGTTACCTTTTCCGTTTTTGTGTTTTCTTTGCTAAATAGATGACTGAGCATTCATCTCAAAATTAACTTTTCTGGGTTGGAAGTGACTTATGGGTTCAAGAGGTCCAGAGGTCCATCAGATCTAACTGACTGGAAGTAGGGAAAGGTTTTTTTTCATTGGAGATGACCACTACCATAAGGATAAGGAGGGATTGTTTGGACAGGGCTGAATCTAGGTAAAATATGGCCATGGTATCTGGTGGTCGCACAAAGTGCTTTATGGTCTGATGAGGTTTAATTATCAGCTTCCTGGGAGAAGTTATCATAGCATTATAATGCTACTGAATACTTTTTTTTAAAGCCATTCTGTCATTGTGAACTTAAGAATTTTCTGTATTTTATCATTTCTTTTGTGTGTAAGAAATAAATACCCATCCCAAATTTGATTTTCATTGTATATTTAGCACTTTTTACTCCTCCTTTGGTGATACGTAGACATAAGCCAAACACTAAGCTTTAAGTAATTTGTCCCCAGGACACTGCTAGGGTTGGTGTTTAATGAGTTAAAGAGTATGAGGAAAAGGAGTCTAGAGCCTCTCATTAGAGGAAAGACTCCCCAGAGCTGAAATTGGTCCAACCATGTGCATGAGTCCAAAGCAGAGGATCTCCTTAGCAAAGAACTGAGAAGGGTTAGTGTTCCAGCCCCATGGACCCAGGGTCACACAGCTAGTAAGTGTCAAGTGGCTGAGGCTGGATTTGAACTGAAGTCCTCCTCACTCCAGGGCAGGTGGTCTATCCACTGCACCACCTAGCTGTCCCATAAGCACCTCCCTGTCAGGGAATCAAACCCCGGCCTCCCGTGTGACAAGCAGGGACACTGATCACTACACTAAAGAGGAAGGGTTCAGCAGCTATTCTTAATGCTAAATGAGGAAGGAAGTCCAGAAGGGAGAGAGAAAAGGAAGGACGGGAGGAAGGAAACAGGGAGATAATAGATGGATCTTAGAATAAAAATATTAGCTCTAAACATATAGAATAAGGATGCAAACTTGTGGAGAGCTATGGGAAGCTAGTAAAAAACTTTCAGAAGGAAAAAAACATGCTTGAAATGCCTGAAAAAGATCATTTTCATGATAGCACATTAGCCTGAAGTGATGAAAGGATTGTTCTGCTAAGGCTGATGAGAAAAAGGGCACAAATTTCCCTGGTGAGTGAAAATCAAAGCCTACAGTTAAAAGTTTGACTGTGGAGTTGTATAACCGGTAAATAAATGGTTAAGGCTATAAACAGGGCTTTCCAGCACTGATTGGTATAGCTAAGGCACAAGAAAATTGTTTCTGCAATTATTATCACCTTGGAACATCATTTTAAAATGTTTGGGTTTGCTGGAACTTGTTTAATGAAAAGAAGGGAACTTGGTCAGAACACAAGCAGAGGAATCAAGTTGATCTTACTTTGGAGTTGATAAGCAAAAGTGGTTTGACTGGGAATGTAACATATAATGCATTCACAAACAACACTTCAGATTATCCCCAGATTCGGCATTTAGTCCTTATAAAGTATCAGTAACACAGTGCAGCTACTAAGAATTTTGTCTGCACCAGAGCTACCATTGTAAGCCCTTTCTGAGATGAAACCATAACATGAGTGACCTTCATATGAGCGTTCTTGCTAGAAAGGATCTAGGAAGCTACGGTAAAATAAACAATACTCTGGCTATTTGAATTAACAGGATGTTATTTGTGTATCTAAAATAAGGCAGGAAAGTAAAAACAAAAAACAAGCGTTTGATTCATATTCTCTCTAAACCTTTAGATTTTAATTTTCAAATATCTGCATACAAGTGGGAGCCAAAAATTAATGCAAACGGTAATAAGATAAAAGAAATAAGCTCCTAGAGAGATCCTCCATTTCTCTGCTCCACCTCCAACACCCCCCCCGTAAAAAAAAAATAGTGTATAACCTTGGGAAAGGCATTTCATTTCTTTGGAGCTCAATCAATTAATCAACAAGAATTTATTAAGCATCTGCTATGTGCCAGGAACTGGGGGTACAAAACCAAAAATAAAACAGTCCCTACCTGCCCGCAGGAAACTTCTACTAGAGGAGACAAGATGTACATATATAGATATATTCCAAATATATGAGAAAATAGCTATAGGGTGATTTTGAGGGATAAGAAATTAGCAATTGGGAGGATCAGGAAAGACTTACTGTAGAGAATAGTGTTTGAAATGACTTTTGAAGTAAATCAGGGACTTACAGGGACAGAGGTGGGGAGGGAGTGCATTCCAGGCATCAGAGATAGAAAACTTAAGTTTAGATGGCACATAGAGTGGCCTGCATGAAGAACAGTAAGAAGGCCAAAGTGGCTATACAGAAGAATTCATGAAGGGTAATAACATGTAATAAGGTTGGAGAGGTAGGTTCATGCCAGGTTATGGAAAGGTTTTAAATGTCAAATGGCAGCATTTATATATAATCCTAATGGTCATAGAAAACTACTGGAGATCACTGAGCAGGGCGGTGACATGGTCAGTTTTGCATTTTAGGAATATCATTGTCAGCAATTACCCTCATCCATAAAATGAAGGGTTTGGAATAGATGACCTCTGAGGTATCTTCCATCTCTAACAGTGTAGAACTCTGAGAAATAGTTGGGTGGTAGTGGATAGGATATTCGATTTAGTTAAGACCTGAGTTAACATCCCACCTTGGACCCTTATTAGCCATGTGAGCCTAAGCAAATCATTTAACCGTTATCTGCCTCTAGGATATAGTTAAAGACAAAGCTTTATCTGCCTCCATTTCCTTATCTTCAAAACGGATATTATTACAGCAACTATTTTATAATATTGTCAGGCTCAAATGAGATGATATATGTAAACTGCTTTGCACACCTTAAAGCACTACATGAATTTTAGCTATTATTGTTATTATTATCATCACTATATTCTAATAGATATTAAACTTCATCTCTTGCAGCCATTCCATTTTCTGTGATGCTCTCAGGACTAAAACTTAGGTGTCTTAACTTCCAAGGCAGCATCCCTCTTTCTATTATATGGTGTTGCCCCAACAAAGAACAAGTAGTTAGCTAGGTGAAAACTTCATTTAAAAGATTTTAAAGTAATTTAAAGTGGTAAACAAGTATTTGAAGTTGCTTAGTATTTTTTCTTTTCTTTTTTTTTAGCTCAGTATATTTTAAAAGTAAATTTCTGAAACACAGGTTCTCTAAATGAGTACTTATGATAGCATTTCAAATAAGTCTGACTACAGAGTAGAGACTAGACTGAGAGATAGAATTATAGACTGATAGAATCTTAGAGCCCTTCCATTAATGGACGCTGTGTTTTGCCTTTTCCATGCCTCCATTGTGAAACGAGAATATTAATGCCCACCCTACCCTCCTCCATAAAATTGGGTTGTGTAGCTAAAGTACTTTGTAAACCGTAAATGCAAGTTTCTATTATGTTATGAGGAGGATGGTGAAGTAACATCTGAAAGGCATTGAAAAGGGTTTTTTTCCCTCTAGTGTTAACACAAATATACAATGTTGTCATTATTTTACTGTGGAATTATTGTTAGAACAACCCCCAAAAGTATTTTCCAAACTTGCATTATTCCTATTTTTATTGAGTAGTTGATAAATTATAGTCGTTGAGTATCCAATTTACTAGGGGGAAGAGGGATTTTCTCCCTCACTTGTTGCCTAAAACATCTGGCAGTTCTTTGTAGTTCTGGATGATTTGATTTGGAATTCATTAACAATAATTGATGTGTTCTCTGGAATTTGTTTAAATAGTTAATTGTATGGCTGGTAGCAAAGCCAAGAAGGATTATTAAAATGGGAGCTGACACCACAGTGGAAATGAAATGGGTTGGTAACTGTGTACTTGAGCATGAGGGTAAAAGCTCCTCTACTTCAGGGCTTTGGTGCCCTGGGGCCATGATGGAAGTCATCTGTCATCAAGGACACTCTGTTTCTTTGTATTTGTGTTAAGATTCCCCTTTTAGCATCATGATTTGGATGGCTGACAACCCAAGTTATTTGTATTTTAATGCTGTTGGAGGAGAAGAGGCACACTTGTGAAGGAAGCTATGGATTAGTAACTGGGAGGGTTCATTATTTTCAGGCTAGCAACAGACAGGTTATAATTTAGTTTTACAGATGTCTGGAAATTAGATATAGTCTTCTTCCACGAATACCATCAAAGGGAGGAAGAGGGATAGCTGCAGCTTCTAGAACATGCAATTGCCTACTAGTGAAAGTGGCATGATATCATAAGATTTTAGGGCTGGAAGACATTTTACTAGTCCAGTGTTTCCCAATCTAAATTACATTTGGACTAATAAAGTTTTTTACTTATTTATCAAGAGTCTCTCTATACTATGAAACCTTAGCATGACGGCTCTCAGTAGCCCAGAGGTCAGAGATCAGGAGCTTGGAAAAAGAAGCAGTGTGTGAATAAGCAGGATGAAAGGAGAAAAAAAAGAGAAGGAAGAGTTAGCTTGAATTTGCAGGCTTTTAAAAGTAAAGTCTTGAGGCAGCAAAAATATTATGAACCAGTAAAAGTTTGCTACAAATCAGTGCCAACTCAATTCACTTCATAGTGCCATAGATTTAGAGCTGGAAGGTCCCTTACCCCATATGGGGTCATGACCCACAATTTAAGAAGTACTGAAGGGGTTATGAGTGGAAAAAGTTTAAGAAGCCCTGAAGAGGTCATGCAGCCCAATCCCCTAGTTCTGTAGATAATGAACTCAGGCCCAGACAAGGTAACTGATCTGCCCAAGGTCACATAGAAAATAAGCATCAGAGGCAGGATTTTAACTCCAGTCTCCTCTGTCTCCCGATCTAGGACTCTACTGTACCACACTGCCTCTATTCATCTAATTTCTTTTCATTCAACAAGCACTTATTAATGGGGAAGGCGCCCAATCTGTGGACAGGCAATGCAGAACTACTGATCTAATCCAGCCTTATCATAGAACAGGAATCTAAAGCCCAAAAGGAGTTTAGGAAGAAAAAGAGCAGAACAATACCAAGGCACAGAAAAGGACCTGAACACTGGAAACTCTAGCACGAAGTACAGATAATTCTGTTCCATTTCATAAGAGTTAATGTCTTAATACCAACAGTGGATGCATTGTTACGTTTAACATAAAGAATACTTTCTGTGTGATTAGTTTGGCTTTCTGATCAGAGTATTCTACATCATTTAAATTCTGTTTATCATCCAGAATGCCAGTAATTTTTTTTTCATAAGACTACTAGTGCATATTCAAAGCTTTTGCCAGCACGCTTGTAACTTATGTGTAATGTTATTCTTTCTCATTTGTTTTTCCAAAATGAAATTAGGTTCTCTGAGCATGTTAAGACAACTATCTCCTCCCACCCTGAAGATACAGAATTGTTGTGGTAGCTGCTGAAATTCCTAACAAATCCAGCTAATTAATTCTTTTATGTACTATTGTTTTTCATGTGAATTTCAGTCTTCACACTGTGTTGGGTACTTTGTATGGCAAAACACTATCTCTGTCCTCAAGAATCTTATAGCATAATAATTCTTTGAGGTATTTGGTTACTGAGGGTTCCCCCTCCACCCTTGAAAAACTGTTTCTTGTTGTTAGAAGTTAATGGTTTCATCTTCTGGTAAAGATGGTACTGGGAAAGGTCACAGAGGGATCCTAGCTCTCTCACACAGACTTTAGAAAGGATCTAAAAAGGGAACAAGCTTGAATATTTGTGATGAAATCCAGAAAGAGAAAACATCATGCTCTTGTCACCAGGTTCAAGTCTGAACAAAAGCTTGTGGGCATCGGGAAAGGTCAGTCACACTAGGGCAGCCTACAAAACTCAGGCAAATACATTAGAAGTTTGACAGACCTCTGACCAGGTATACTAAAAAGGCACCTGAAGACTCCATGTGCTCTGATGAGGAATCCCCTAGAGCAGGCATTGGCAAACTATAGCCACAGGCTGGGGCCAGATTTGACCCTCAGTCCACAGTTTACCAACCCCTGCTCAAGAAGAAGCCTGAAACCTGCCAATATTCTAAGACTTACTAGCTGTGTGACCCTGGGTAAGTCACCTAACCCTGTTTGCTTCAGTTTCCTCATCTGTAAAATGATCTAGAGAAGGAAATGGCAAATCACTCCAGTATCTTAACCAAGAAAACCCCAAATGGGGTCAGCACTAAAATGATTCAACAACAATAATGACAGCAACCATAGTTTACCAATCCTTGCTACAGAGGTGGCCTGAAACCTGGCAATATTCTAAGTGCAGAAACATCAAAGGATGTAGAGGCCAGTAGCAAGAGCAGAGAAAATCAGAGACTGGATCAAATAGTCTGACTATCCCATAGGAGAGTGAGGGAGGGGTTAGAGTCTGGCCCTGACACAAAGTGCCAAAAAAGGAATTGAGGCTGACAATATGAGTAAACAGAAGACACTGAGTACAATGAAGATATACTCTAGGTAAAGAAATGACTAAGAAGTAAATCCAGGAAAAAAGGAGTAGAACTCTACAACAAGCACAAGCACAGACAAAAAATTACTTGGCCCCAAACATGGTTAGAAAAAGTGAAGCAAAAATTGTTTTTAAAATAAAATTATAAGATAGATGAAAGAAGTGGAAGAATAAATAGCTTTAAAACAACTTTAAAAATTGGAGAACTATCACCAGCTCATGGTTGGGGCATGCCAATATAATAAAAAATGACAATACTACCTTAGGTGTTGGTTACTGAGGATAAGAAGGAAGGGGGCCTAGGAGCACAAGTGCTCAAGCTATACTATGAAACAATAATTGCCAAAACTATTTCGTAGTGGTTAGGAAATAGAAAAGTTTAACAGTGGAACAGATGAGGCGCACAATGCTGAAGCAATCACACGTAGAAACATTGTGTTCAATAAATGCAAGGATCCCAAGTACAAAGATAATTGACTCTAATCTTGACAAAGACTTCTAGGAAAATTAGAAAGTAATACAGCAAAATTAGGCCTATAACGAAATCTCACACCATATACCATAATAAATTCCACATTGATATAAGACTTAGATACAAAAGATCATATCATAAGCAAACTAGAGGAGCAGGGAAAAAAACTTACTTTTCACAGCTATGTTGAGGGAAAGAGTTGTTGACCCAGTATGGGATAAAATGGAAACAAGAGACAAAATGGACAATTTTTATTACATGACATGGAAAAGTCTTTCCAGAAAAAGTATATAAATGCAGTTAAAATTTAAAGGAAATACAGTTAAGTGGGGGGAATCTTTCTGGTAACCTTCTTCGATAAAGGTCTGATATTTAAGTTATATAGGTCATTTATTCAAATTTATAAGAATAAGAACTATTCCCCAATAGATAAATGAACAAAGAACATGTAGAGGCAGTTTTCAAAAGAAGAAAGGCAAACTATCACCATCCACACAAAAAAAAACCCTTTTAATTGCTAACAATAAAAAAATACAAATTAAGAGAACTCTGAAACTCTACCTCACTTCTCAGACAAAAAAGGACAATGATAATTGTTGAAGGAGATTAAAAGGATGAGCACATTAATGCACTGTTGGTAGAGCTATGGAATAGTCCAGGTATTTGGGAAAGGAATATGTCACTGTACTCAAAAACTCATTAAACTGTGTCTATCCTTTGACTCAGTAATAGAACACATATATTCTGAAACAATCAAAGAAAGAAAGAGAGGACCCACATATGCAAAAATAGACACCACAGCTCTTTTGTTGTAGCAAAGAATTGGAAACTAAGGGAGTGTCTATGATTTGGGAAATGGATAAACAAATTATGGTATATGGATATAATTGATTATTATTGATCCATAAGAAATGATGAATAGGGTGAATTCAGAGAAACACAGAAAGACTAATACAGAACCAGTAGAATAATTTTTTCAGCAGCAACTACTTTGTAAAGGAAAATAACTTTGAAAGGCTTAAGAACTCTGATCAATGCATTGACCAACCATGATTCCAGAAGATAGATAGATTATGAATAATGCTCCCCACCTCTTGATAGAGAGTTGATGGACTAGATGTGTAAAATGAGATGTTTTCAGACAAGGTCATCATATGGATTGTTCGGCAACACTTATTTGTTAGAAGAAAAGCAATAGTTATAATGGTACCCAAAAAAAAAAAGAATGAGAAAGAAGAGTGTCAATGAAAACTTTTTAAAAAGAAAATAGAAGGAATTTCAGAAAGTCACAGACAAGCAGAAACTATGGTGTTAACTTTGTTATATATCTTTAAAAAAATTAATTGTATGATTGTCATTTGTGGTTTCACATGCAATTCTCTTTTTCAGTTCTTCATATGAAAAATGATCAAGTTTAGTGATGTTCATCAAGATAATATTTCAAAAAGAAACCACTGTTTTCAGATTCTCTTTTCTTACTGTGATGATTTTGTTCTTATTGTAGAACTCTAGACACATTACCTCACAACTGACTGGCATCATGATCACTGATTAAAACTATTTTTTACTAAGCATAGTGATATGTATATCCCAAGTTCTCAGGCAATTTCATCTCCCAGAAGCCTGTGCACTAAATCAGTGGTTTTCAGCACAGTCACTTTGAAAGGAGAATGAGAATCTCATCATGGGAAAAGATAATAGGATACAAGTCTGGGAGGCACAACCAGTGAGAGAAGAAAATCAGCATACACCTTTCCTGGGGTCCAAAAATTTTATGCGTGGGTATACACATACATATGCATGTGCATATATATATGTATGTATGTATGTATGTATGTATGTATGTATGTATGTATATATGTATATATGTATATATGTATGTATATATGTATATACACATATATATATAGATTGATGACTATAATTTAATATAATTGCTTTCCTTTGTAATCTTATGTATTTTATTTTATAAATTTAAATAATTAATCTGAGAAGGGGTCCAGAGGCTTCAGTAGACCATCAAAAGAGTCCATGACACAAAAAGGTTAAGAACTCTTGGTCTAATCTAGACTATTCCAATGTGATTTCTCACAGATAAGAAAGGCAGCAGGATACTCCCATTTCAGTTTTTCAGAGGATGCTACAAGGCTTGCTACACTACCATGTAATTACTGTACCAAGAAGGCACTCTTTCCAGACACTTGGCTAAAGTACTCATCTACTTCAGGCAGGTAGGTCCAAATACTGGACTTGGAGTCAGAAGGATCTGAGTTCAAATTCTGCCTCACACTTACCAGCTATGGGACCACAAGCAAATAACTTTAACTTTTGTCTGTCTCAGTTTCTTCATCTTTAAAATGAAGACAATAGGACTTATTTCCCAAAATTGTTGTGAGGATAAAATGAGATATTTGTAAAGCACTTAAAGTGCTATATAACGATAGCTGTTATTATATTTTATTATTATTAAAGTCAGAAAGTGTCCAACAACTCATGTTATTCTAGACTATACTGCTCTACGGAAGAGCCAGAATGTGGGAAAGAGACAAGAGACACAAAGCAGAGGCAGCTAGGTGGTAGAGTGAACAGAGTTCTCGACCTAGAATCAGAAAGACCTGAGTCCAGATCTAGCTTCATACATTTACTAGCTGTGTGACCTTGAGCAAGTCACTACACCTCTGTTTGCCTCAGTTTCCTAGACTGTAAGATGGAGATAATGACAGCACCTGCCTCCCAGGGTTGTTGTAAGGCTCCAATCAGCTAATATTTGTAAAGTGCATAGCACAGTGGCTGGCATGTAGTAGGTGCTGTTAGGTATAGCCAAATGATTATACTAACCTCTTTAAAATACCAATAAAATAACTCATGTCCCTCCTGCTGTAACAAATGCTTGCAAAATACGTTGCCTAGGTGAAGCGTTTCTGAAATGTCGTATCACTTTAAACATGTTTAGCCTGATCCCGCAATCTGTTGTACAAATTGAGGGAAAATAAAAATGAAAATTCAAAAATGGAGAGAAGAAAATTCAATAGAGACATGGGTGGTTGAGTGGTTTTGCTGAGTGGTGATTTATTAGTTACATTGAATCTGGTATGACTGTTGATTAAATTTAAACATTAAGGCTTGAATTCACCAATTACTACTGTAATACCAATGGACCACATTTCAGAACTTTGACATCCCTAGGCACTTCTCACACACTCAGAGCTTTGAAAGCATTTTTTATATAACCCAGCTTACGTAAAATAGACATGACTGAGAACTGATCATTGGAAAATAATCTTGGAAAGGAAAAAAGAGATTGGGATTTTATACCTCATGGTATTAAAAAAAAATCTGAGTTTTAAAATGAACTAATCTAACTTGTCATCTCACTCAGTGGGCCAGAAATGACCCAAAAGAGCTGCTGGAATTTTGCAAGAGACCAGCAAAAATCCATTGTGCTTCAGAAAGGGTGATCATTGAGTTAATCAAAATGGTGTATTAGTAGAAGGCAAAAAAGCACTAACCAACGATGATTTCTTTGTTGTTATTATTTGCCTTGCTGGAAGAACTCTTAACTGTCTCTATATTTTACAAAATTCTACCAATAGGAAGTCCTTTTTTAAAAATATATATTAACTGAGGGCAGTCAGAGAAATCATAGCAGCATAGGACTATATATTTACAGCTGATAGGAATCTTAAAAGGTCATTGAAACCAATCCTCTCATTTTAAAGATAAGGAAACTGAGGCCTAGAGAGGTTAAGTACCTTACCCACAGTCACACAGATAAGAAGTTTCAGGGGCAAGATTTGAAGTTAGGTCTTCCTTCCTCCAAGGCCAACACTATATCCGCTACACTATACTGATTCAATCAAAGAATACAATTACAAAATAATAAGTCTGTCAAAGGAATATAAATCCTTATGGTAAATCCCCTTGTTCTGTCGTCCCTGGTTTCAAAAGTAAGCAATTGTTCTTTATAATTCTTTTACCATCATGTGGACTATAAATCTTTAATAAACTATCCTTCCACCAATGCCTCGCCTGCAACTAGAGCCAAGGGTGGCTTTTAAGAAGTTTTCTAAATGAGTAAATAAAGTTTGAGAGATAGCTTTGCAGATGCGGCAAGTGGAATGAGTCCAAAGGGAGCGTGAGCATCACTAAACAAAGTCAGGCATATCAACCACGGAGACAAAGCCATGCTTCTCCCAGACACCATGAGCAGCAGGCCCATGTGCTCCAACTCTTGCTTCTTGCAACAATGACACTGAGGCATCAATGACAATGGTTATGCTCATCAGTCTTATGTGTCCACTAAAGACTTTATTCAATAAATCATTTAAAATAAATTACTCAATATTGTGAAGCCATGACTACATCCTCTCCCAGTGGTTTTATGATATAAATGCTGTAGGCTGTTAAAATGAACATTCAGCAAGAATGGAAATAGTTTTTCTCATTTTCTCATCACCAGCAATTCTTCCTAGCAGTTTGGTTATGGTTTGTCTTAAGTCCTTCCTGTTGCAGCCCCTCCACCCCCATGAGGTTAGCACAGCACTCTGCTGGCCCATGATCTTTGTGCTAAGAGAACTCACAGAAATCATCATCATTTACACAGCCACCCCAAATCCTTTCCCTATTATATATACTCCCAAATTCCTCATCTATTTAATTATTTTCATTCTCTGATAGACAACCCATCCCTATTTAAGTCTTCTCACTAAAGAAGTCCATATATTCTTAGCTAATTAACCACTTATAGCCCCCCAAAAGCTAGTTTTATCATAATTTTGAGTAACAATAGGTAACATATATGTAGTGCGCTTTAAGGGTTTTATGTACATAATCTTTCATTGGATTTTCACAACACCCTGAGCTAAGCACACAATGAAATTCTAGTTGGTTTTTGTTATCTCTGACATGCCTTATTCTGAAGGGCTCTGTTGACTTTGTTTCTGTCCCTCTGCATCTTTCTTTCTGTCTCAGTGTCTGTTTCTCTCTGTCTCTGTCTGTCTGTCTCTCTCTCTCTCACTATGGTACTAAAGCTAAGGTGTTCCCGATAGCCTACACCCAAGGCAAGAAGTTGTCAGCACCTAGGCTAGTGCCTTGCACATGCTTAGAAAGTTTATGTTGAATTCCATATTTGTTGAATTGACCATTCTAGAGCTAAACTTTGACCCATGTTATTTCTCTACTGTAGGTGATTTCAGTGATGGTCACAAAGCTCCCATGATGTTAAGATAGCTATCATGCTGCTTCAATTCCAAAGAAGCCACAACATTACTGCCAAGTGATGGCATAAATATATATATAAAACTCTAAAATGGATTTTATTTTACATAATAGAAAGAGCTCTGGGCTCAAAGTTAGAAGACCTAGGGGTGTAAGTCCTTGCTTTAGCACTCCCTGGATGACCATAACTATTGCAAGGAAAATGCTTTCTAAAATCTGAATTATTATTTAGAATAAACAATTCTAGTAATTTCTTCTTTTTTATTGCTATTATGATGCATTAGTTGATGGATGAAGCAGCATGATCTTCGAAAATGCTGTACCCAAAGGTTTGTACAAGGCTATAGGGCCAAATATAATAGGATTGTTGAATTATCTACACCATGCCACAGATAAGAGAGCAGACAGAGATCAGGAAACCTGTATTTAAGCCCTGGTGTAGCCATTTACTGGCTATGTGTCCTTAATTAAATCAGTTCACCTCTCTAGCCTCAATTTCTTTATTCCTAAAATAAGAGGGTTTGATTAGATAATCCTTCCTCTCCTCTGTTGCGCTAAGGTTCTAAATCATGTGATCTAATGAATCACCAGAGTGACTGAACAGATTAGCTGTTAGTTAGGTGGTACAGTGGATAGAGCAAGGAGCCCAGAGTCAAGAGGACCTGAGCTCAAATCCAGCCTCAAACACTTGCTAGTTGTGTAACCCTGTGTAAGTCACTTGACCTTTGTCTTTCTCAGTTTCCTCATCTATAAAATGGGAATAATAATAATAGAACCTATTCCCATGATGTGTGAGGGTCAAGTGAGATAATATTTATAGAGGAATTTATAAACTTTAAAGCACCCTGAAAAATGCTAGCTAATGTTAGCTATTATTGACACTAAATATTATCTGCTATTGGGTCCCCTTAATGACTTAAAGTGATTCAGTCAATTACTTCAATTATATCAACGAAATCAAAGTTAATAATCAATCTTGATTCTAGGGACCTGATGACTAAACTGGCCTTCTTCTCAGGAGAGAGTAGAGGACTAAAGGTGCAGAATGTGGAAGAAATACAGTATCATATTCAGTCACTGTGTCTGTTGGTTTGTTTACATTTTTTCTTTACCTGGAAGAGTTCTAGGGGAATGGGATGGGTTAAAGGGAAATGTTATTGTTCAGTCATTTTAGTTGTGTCCTGCTCTTTGTGATGCCATTTGGAGTTTTCTTGTCAAAGATACTGATGTGGTTTGCCATTTCCTTCTCCAGCTTATTTTACAGATGAGGAAACTGAGGCAAACATGATTAAGTGACTTGCCCAACGTCACATAGTTAGTGCATGAGGCTAGACTTGAACTCTGGTCTTCCCGACTTGAGGACTAATGCTCTATTCACCACGGGGAAATGACTATGACATAAAAACAAAAATATACCAATAAAAAAAGGTTACTGAATTCATTACATATGGACTGAATCTGCACTTTTTTGATATAGAGCAGTACTTCTTAAACTGTGGGTCACAACCCCATATCTGGTCACATAACTGAATGTGTGGGTAGAAAAATATTTGGCAACAGTAAAAGGTTTCTGAACACACAATGACCAAAATAGCAGTATCAAATATTCCACCAAGATTTCTTCATGTAAAAATAAACAAGTACATATATCTCATTAGTATGCAATTAGTATGCGAATTTGCTTTCATTTTTAATAAATGGTAAAATTATATGTATACCAAAGAATTGTTTTAAAATACATTTCTTTAAGCTTTATTATCAGTAAACGTTTGATTTGTGTACCTATTTTATATACCTATATATCCTATGTCATGTAAAAATTTCTTGGGCAAAAAGGGGTCATGAGTGGAAAAAGTTTAAGAAGCTCTGGTATAGAGTACTCCCAGGTAAGGAAATTCCCTCTACCAATACGAGTCAGCATCTTCCTCAAAACTCCTAGTCTTGGAGAATTGCCTAAAGCACTGACATGTTGAGACTTTTTGAGGGTCACATAGCCATTCTGTAGCAGAGGCAGGACTGAAACCCAGGCCTTTCTGGCTTTGAGGACAGCTCTCCCGCTTTCTCCCATGAGCTGTACTGCCTCTCTCTTCTGAATTTATAATAAAGCAAAAATAAAATAAAGGTGCTTCTAGGTCCAGTGAGAGCAAATAATGCAAAGAATGTGCACAACACCAGACATGCCTTGAAACCTGAGAATATGGCTTAGTTCCTTAACTCAATGAAAAATACATCCTGATTTTCATTCTCAAGTTACTGTTTCACTAGCATTCTCTGAGCAATTGCGTGCTATCAAGTTACAAGTAGTAGCAATATTGTGTCCCAGCACCATACTGTGGGAAGTGGCACATTAGAGACATTGGTACATCTAAGTAGGCCCACAACAGGTCAAGTATTGTCTGTATGATACAGCCCAGTCCTATGAACTTGGCTATGATGACTATAAACAGGGTTTCTATAAGCAGCCCCTGTGAATGCTTAGTCTAGCCACCTCCAGATGTACTCAGGGCTCAGATGCTTCACAAGCAGCGCTGTCAATGGGCACCTGGTTCAACAGGTTCCTACCTAGCTGCCCCTGGCATCAGTCCCTGTGTAGTATCATTAGCCCATTCATCAGACAACAAGCTCCACAAGACCCAGAATGCAGGTCATATCTTATTAGCCTGTATTAGCTTTATTAGCCCGTGATAGTCTGTATTAGCCTGACAAACCATGCAAACAAAGCTTGGGTTTGAATTTCAAATTAAGTGAATATAGGAAATGACTTATGCCAGAGCATTCAGATTATGTAGTGAAGCAAGATGTCCATTAGCTGCCTCTTGAGTTAGTGGACACAGCCACAGCAGTCCCTTCGGTATTTCAAGTAGCTACATGTTGTTGTGCAGTCATTTTTCAGTCATGTTTGAACATTTATGACCCCATTTGGGGCTTTCTTGGCAAAGACACTAGAGTAGTTTGGTATTTCCTTCTCCAGCTCATTTTCCAGATGAGGAAACTGAAGCAAACAGGGTTAAGTGACTTGCCTAGGGTCACACAGCCAGTAAGTGAGGCTGGATTTGAATTCATATCTTCCTTGCACCAGGCCCGGCACTCTATCTATTGCATCACCTAGCTGCCCTATGTATCACCTCAAATCTTACTTTCCCAATTACTGGGGACATGATGGAACTCTTCAATAAAAACATAAGAATTGGAGGCAACCAGTTAGGGCCACTACCCCAAGTGCTAAGTGACTAGGGACTCTCTGGACAGAGGAGGGCAAGATGGAAAAATACTAGCAGCATCCTTGTGACATCTTCCTAGGTTGTTTTATACAAGGTACTGTTAAAGGGAGGCAGGGACTTGGAGAAACTTGAAGTGTGAATGATGAGCATCTTCTTTAACATTACTTTATTCTTCTTACCCTGCCATCTAGCCATGCTGGCATACTCAGTATTCCACCCACATGACCTGCCATTTCTTCTTTCTGTGCCTTTGCCCTGGCAATCCCTCATGCCTGGAAAACACCACCTCCCACACCTCTGCCTCTTGGAAAGCTCTGGCTTCCTTCAAGACTGAGCTTGTGTCACCTTCTGCATGAAACTTTTCCTGCCTCCCACAGTCTCTAGTGCATTCCCTCCCAAAACAACCTTGCATTCATTTTGTATGAATTAGGTGTAATACAGAATCATACACTTGCAAGGTATCGTGGCCTCTTAGAGAGTCTTAGAGCCAGAAGACCTTGGTTCAAGTTCCATCTCTGCAACATTGATTGTGTGATCTTGACAACTTCCTCGGACTATACATTGCAAAGATGGTGCCAATTTGCATTAGTATAGGGCAGGCCTGCGTAACATATGGCCAGCTAAAGGATTCTGGGGGGCCCTCCTCCAGCCCCAAAAAAAGTAGGGTTGTCACTGTGCACTCTCCTGTTTGTCACGTGACCCTTGGCAACCAACCATCAACAGTCTGTCTCCAGTGTACCACTCCTGTGGCCAAAGAAGTTTACAAGTTATGCAGGTCTGTTATAGGGAGTTTCTTCACTTGGGGTTCTCTAAACAGTGAGATCACAGGTCCAGTCTCCAGAAAGGCTGCAAGATAACTAGAAATACAAAAAGTCAAATTTCTGGGTATTTTTAAAAAGAATTTATAATCCCAATAACAAATCAACAAAATATATGGAAAAAACAATATCTGCATTATCCTAATAAAAAGAGAACAAATAATCACCTCTAAGTTAAAAGAGGAGAAAAATAGTCATGCCCTCTGTTATAAGTAGAGGCATCTAAGTGGCACAGTGGATAAAGTTCTCGGGGCCTGAAGTCAGGAAGACTCATCTTTCTAAGTTTAAATCTGGCCTCAGATACTTATTAGCTGTGTGACTCTGGGCAAATCACTTAACCGTTTTCACCTGAGTTTCCTCATTTGTAAAATAAGCTAGAGATGGAAATGGCAAACTACTCCAGTATCTTTTCCAAGAAAGCCCCAAATGGGGCCATGAAAAGTTATGTACCAATGAACAACAACTGTTATAAGTAAGATTAAATTTTTTATTTATATATTTATATATCCTTTCCTTGTTCTCTGTCTGTCTGTCTGTCTCTCTCCCTCTCAGTCTCCTCCACCTTATAGTGTCTTACATCCTAATTTTCATAACATTACAATACTTTGGTCCAATTTTTAATCTAAGCCAGCTATCAAGTCCATTTAAGTTTTCTCTTCCCTAGGCTAAAAATCCCTACTTCTTCCTGTCTTTTCTTGTATGGTGAAGTTTCATGATCCTTTACCATCTTCATTCACTCCACTGTGGGCAAACTTTAGCTTTCTTCCTCTTTTACAACCTACAAAATGTGGGTTTACCTACTGCCTCCAACACTTACTAGTTGTATGATCACAGATAAATAACTTACCCTTTATGAACCTCATCTATAAAATGAGTTTCCTCATCTATAAAATAATATCTGTCTTATTGAACTATTATGAGGATCAAATGAGATCATCCATATGATGTGCTTTTCAAATCTTTCGATTAATGACAAGTTTATGTACAAAGAAAATGTTTCTTCCTGTGCTGTTAAGCATCTACCAGAGCAGTGATAAGGCAGTCTGTTGTAATTTGCTAGGATATAATCCTTAGGAAATTTCATGTCATGCATAAGATGAGTCATCTTGGATTGTGAGGGACCACTGGTGTAACTGTGCCTGTGAGAACACAGGATGCTTTCTCTGGGAAGTTGTGGGAAAACTCTGGCAAAGAGAAAAAAAACTGATAGATATCAAATTTATCTTGCCAATAGATGTTCCATGGAAGCCACATCAGTCCCACCCTGATAAATATCTTTGTCCTCCCCCCCAAAAAAAACATATTTAAAAGGCAACAAACCATATACTGTCATCTTAGGGCTTTTCCAGTTTTATCTACTTTTATCTACAATTACAGGAAATTACGCTATGCAACAAATCAAATGTTAATTTCAGTCCAGTGTTTCCCATGTATCTTAACATTAATAATGTTAAGTAATCTTGATTGCCTTCTGTTGTTCAACAAGCATTTGTTAAACACCTACTATGTGCCAGGCATGGTGCTAGACATTAGGTATACAAAGACAAAAATAAGACAGTCCCTGCCCTCAAGAGACTTATATTCTATCTGTACATGACTTCTCTACACTGTGGATTACTTGTGCTTATTTGGGAACCATTTCCCTACATGGAAGGATAGGGTTGGACCAGTCTTATTCTTTGGAGTAGATTTTGTTTCTGTTCAGCTGTAGCACTGCCAGGGAACTCTTTTCAGATGGAGACAAAGTTTCTTTTAAGTGCTAAGTGTGAAAGTCAGAGGGGAGAGCTGTTAGCCTGGCTGATTGACTGTGGCAGTGATGGCTGCATCAGAAGGGACAGAAGTTGGCTTCCTGTGATAATGTCAAGGCATGAGGCTTGGGAGAAGAAAGGGGCCCATATTCAAAATGGAAGCTTAAGTATACCATTGGTTTCTTAAAGAACTGAAGGAGGGGAATGCTTTTCCTCCAGGCCTCATTAATGAGGAGGAATTGATGGGAGAAATAGGAGCTTTCAGAGATAGTGTCCATGTCAGATATCATGGAGCCAAGGAGAAGGCTATGGGACATAATCACATGTAGCCTTTAGGAAATTAGATTTTAAGAATTTCAGAGAAAATATACATGTATTTCATTGTCCAAGATTCTTAAAGAAAAGATGGCTGAAGAATGATGGCAATTCTAAAAATTTTAATTCTAGAGATAGATTCACAAGCGATTCCAATAAGGAAGAAAATGGGGGAATAGACCAAGGTGACCACACAGGAATTCTTTAGTAGATTCATCTTTCAAAAGAATAGGCAGCAAAGATGATGGCAGGAGTTCGTAATCAAGGAAGAATTAAAAGGAAAAAATAACACAGCCCAGTAAAAATAACATCAAGCATTCAAGGGCCCCAAATAAACAGAAACTTACCACAAATGCTAAACACAATGAACAAGGGCTATTTAGATTACATTGAGAGCAGGGAGAAGAACAAGGAAGGGGAAGGCTTGAAAGGAAAGGACAAAATTACTCAAGTCTTATTTTTCTGTTAATAATAACAGCCACCATTTATGTAGCACTTTAAGGTTTACAAAGAATTGTATGTCACTTCATTTGATCAGTTAGTCTTCTCCATCAAAAAAGAATGATTATCAGAAAGAAAAGGAAAGGACAAAAATGGCAAGTGGAAATTGAAGCTCAAAACTGGTGCCAGAGATCTCCTACCTGTCATATGTGAATTCGAGTCTTCTAGCCAGGATACTGAAAGAACGCACAAATGTGTAGTTTCTGAACTGCTACCATTAGGGGGAAAAAAAGAACTCACTAGATTTTCTTCTGTGGAAGACTTTCATTAGGTGAAGTGAAACAAGCATAACTTCCTAAGCTAACTGAGTAGGCTGTGATTTATGGGAGTGTTCTGCTTAGTGTGGGTTGAAAGGTATTTAATTTATTACAGCCTAGGACAATATAAGAAAGGACTCTTTCAGGGTATTATATTTCATTTTGTCAAAACACTTCATCCTGTAGTGATGATTATATAATACACAAGTACTTCTTTATAGCAAGACTTCCATCAATAGACCTCAAATCATGAAACACAATCAAATTTGAACTGAGTACCCTCCATAGTCTGTCTATCCAATACCACTACCTACTTTCTTATTCAATAATGGATTTTTAAAATTGCTTTGGACTTCTTTTGCTACTCAGGAGTCTAAAGGCAAGTAGGAAATACTATGTGAATTATATTTTGCATTACCCAGACTTGTCTTCACCAGCCAATATGAGACAACACATCTATGTACCTTTTATTCTCTATCTCCAATTATGGGACCTTATAGCTTATGACTCTACTCATCATTCCTGTACTTTTCCAAACCAAAATATCTCTACCTGGTTACCATTCCTCTATGTGTGTTGTCTCTACCATTAGAAAGTAAGTTCTTTGAGGGCAGGGACTATCTTCCCTTTTGTATTTGTATCCCCCAGTAATTAGCACAGTGTATAAAGTAAGTGCTTAATCAATACTTTTTTAAATTTATTTTTTGAACTTTTTTCCACATAATAGTATTTCATTTTTTCCAATTATATGTAAAATAATTTTCAGCATTTCCTTTTATAGGATTTTGAATCTCAAATTTTTTTTCTCCCTCCCTCCTTTCTCCTCTCCCCCAGACACAAGCAATCTGATATAGGCTATCCATGTATAAGCATATTAGTCATACTGTGAAAGAAGGATGAGAACAAAAGGGAAATACCACAAGAAAGAAAAAACAAACCAAAAAAAGAGAGAGAGAGAAAATAGTCTGCTTTGATCTTCATTCAGATGCCATAGTTTTCCATCATGAGTCTTTCGGAATTTTCTTAGATCATTATATTGCTGAGAAGAGTTAAGTATATCAAAGTTGATCATCCCACAATGTTGCTGTTACTGTGTACAATGTTCTCCTGGTTCTGCTCATTTCACTCAGCATCAGTTCATGTAAGTTTTTCCAGGTTTTTCAGAAATCTGCCTGCTCATCATTTCTTATAGAACAACGCTATTCCATTACATTCACATACCATAACATCCCCTCAATTTCCAGTTCTTTGCCATCACAAAAAGAGCTGCTATAAATATTTTGGGGCAGCTTACTGGTGAAGTGGATAGAGTACCAGCCTTGGAGTCAGGAGGCGAACCAATGTTTTTTCACATACTCAAATCTGAGAAAGTATTCATTTATAATTTAGGGTACACTCTATGATCTCATTATTTTTATTAGTGAGTTGTTTCAGATGTGTCTGACTCTTCATGACCCTATTTGGAGTTTCTTGGCAAAGATACTGGAGTGGTTTGCCATTTCCATCTTCAGTTCATCTTACAGATAAGGAATTTAGACAAACAGGGTTGAGTGACTTGCCCACGGTCACACAGCTATTAAGTATCTGAGGACAGATTTGAACTCAGATCCTCCTGACTCCAGGGATGGTGCCACCTTGATGCCCATTCCCACTATTACAAGGTCTTTGTTTGTTGTTTATTACTAGATCTGTAATTTGAATGGTGTCGAGCATTTCTAGTTAAGAAACTTTCTCTACCAATGCAGATTGGCACCTGCTTTGGGACCTATAGTTTTAGGCAGTTGCTACTGACAGGTTAAGTAATTTGCCCAGAGTCACACAGCCAGCATTTGGTCAGAGGAAGGACTTGAATCCAGAGCTCTTAAAACATGTCAATACCACCCCCCAAAAAAATACTATATTTAGTAATCCCAGCAAGAAACAAAGTAACTGCTTTTTGAAGAAAGATGAATATTTTAAAAGTCCAGATAAATGTAAGTTTTTGTGCGTACAGGCACATATGTGTACTCTTTAAATTGTTTCTGATCCTGCTATGTCTCTTATTGGCTGTATGACTTTGGGAAAAGAAGTTGCTCAGTGTATCAATAGAACACCCAATCTGAAGTCAGGAATACCTGAATTCAAATATGACCTCAGTCATTAGCTAACTGAGCAAGTCATTTAAGCTTCTCTTTGTCTCAGCTTGCTCACCTGTAAAGGGGGATAGTAATAGCACCTACCTCCTAGGTTTGTTGTAAAGATCAAATGAGTTGATAATTGTACAGTGCTTAGCACAGTGCCAGGCACATATATAATAAGCGCTATATTATTATTACTATTGCTTAACTTTCTGGATCTCAGGGAGACTTATCTATAAAATGAGTAGGACTGGATGACCTCAAAGGTTCCTCACACCTCTAAATCTATGATCATTTGAACTTGATTCACTTCTGTAAAAAGAGTAGTGACATCTACATATAAATTTCTTTATAATCTTAACTTACAAAATTGTAATCTTCACAAGTAAAATCAGAAATCTGAGTCTTAAACACTAAGTACTTAGTACTGTTTGGTTCATACAACAGACATTTATTAAATACTTGTTGAACAAATGAGTGACCTAAAAAATTAAATTGCTAAACATCATCTTTAGGAAATTCACATAATTTGGGGACGGAGAAGCTTGTGGGAAATTCCCTGCCCTATAAGACAAGAGACCCATACTCTTTTCCTAATAACTTTTCCATGCCTTTGAAATGAATTAAGCTGCAGTCTTCCTTTTATAATTTGGAGGGTGTTAAAAATATATTCCCTCTTGTCCCAGGCACAGAAAGAACACTCTCCTTTTATCCCCCTGTAAAATGATCTCCTTTGGTCTGAGAAAGAGAATCAATGCTCAGTAGCCTAGACAATGTTCAACAAGAACAACAATGATAGTCTTACAAAGGTTTATAAAGCACTTTTCTCACTAGATCTTCATGACAACCCTGTGAGATTGGCATTCCAGGCATTCGACCCATTTGAGAGTCTCTATAAGTGAGGCCCAGCCAAGTATTGTGCCCATGGTCATAAATCCAATCACGTATCACAGGTAAAATTTGAACCAGATTTCTCTAACCTCCAAGTCCAATGGGATTTTATGCCATGAGCATTTATATCATGCTACCTTCAAGGCAGCAAAATATATGTGATGGTTGAAAAAGTGGCTTTGTGGAGTCAGGAGGACCTGAGTTCAAATCTAGCCTCAGACACATAACACTCACTAGCTGTGTGACCTGGGCAAGTCATTTAACCCCATTGCCTAGCCAGAAAAAAAAAGAAAAAGAAAAAGAAAAAGTGGTTGTGATCATTCAGGAAGGATATTGATGCTTCAGGCAAATGCTCTCACTGCCTTTAGTGAATTTCATTCACTCTTCCATCTAAGGATGAAATTGAACACCTTCTTTTCTGGAGGTAAGGTTCCCTTTTTTGCATAAATGGGTTTGGCCTATTCAGGTTCCTCTCTTCTCATTCTCTTGCCACCACCCCAGATCACCATAGTGGGAAAGAATCAGCACCTCAATTCCATATAATTTACAAAAAGTTTACAAAGGAAATGATAGTTAGAATCCTGTAACAAGAGATCCTATAAGGAAAGTTGGCTCAAGAAGAATGGATGCTCTCAAGAAGGAAATCATTTCAATAGAACACAAAAGATTCTAATAATTGTAGCCCACTGGGGCTATACAAGGAAGGATGTGGGGAATTGTCCACTGTGGTTCCCAGGAAACTCAGCTAACTTAGCTGTTGTCGTTATTGTTTGGAATATACAGAAAGTTAGAGCAAATGTAGTTAACTTAAAAAAAAAACACTGTACAAAAAGGGATACAGTACTATAAGTGGAATGGTAGCATAGTGCCTGGCATAGAGTGGGGACTTAATAAATGGTTATTGACTGACCGACTAAACCAGGCAGTCTAGAATAAGTTGATACTTGGGATGAATGAAAAGAAAAATGAAAAGGATTTTTTAAAAGCTATTTTGGGTACAAGTAGAAGATAAAAAAAAAAGGCTAGGACCACTACTCAGGAAATATGGAGGAATGATAAAAGGCAATAGATATAAGGCAGAACTTTTCAGCATTTTGCTTTCATTTTCTGTACTAAGGAGAATGACCTTTGGACTGGAAGGCATGAGACAAAAGTGGTTAACAGAGAACTAAAACCCAAGGTAGGTAAAGAGATGGTAAGATAGCATCTAGCAACCTTCATTACATTCTGGTGACTAGGCCTGTAAGCATGACTTCCCAGGAGAATAAAAGAACTGGCAGGTGTGATTGCTAAGCTGCTTTCAGTGATCTTTGAAAAGTCATAGAAATTGGGAGAGGTGCCACAGAGGCTAGTAGAGGCAGAGAGGGAAGAAGGTAGATTCTGAGGCTGAAAACCAGTGAGCTTGACTTCAACTTCTGGACAAATTCTGGAACACTTTATCAAAGTAATGGTTTGTGAGCACTTAAAGAGAAACTATAATCATTATTAGTCAGCCTGATTTTATCAAGAACAACTCATTTTCCTTTTTCTGACAGGGTTATTAGTCTGGAAGACCAGGGAATGCTGTCAATGTACCTGGATTTTGGAGAGGCATTTCACAAAGTGTCTCATGATATCCTTGTATGTAAGATGGAGAAACATGAGTTGGATTGTAACATGTAAGGTGAATTTGAAACTGAATGAATGACTAGACTTCAAGAATAGTGATTAATGAAGAACCAAATAAATGAAAAAGATTATGTTGTCAACGTAGGGGAAGTCTTTAGTGGAGGACTACAGGGTACTCTCCTGTTCATAACTGTTATCTGTACCACTTGGGCTTCTCTCTACCCACTTGGGGGTTCCCATAAAAGGCATACCAGTTTTGAGACACTCTCAAATGGTTGAACATCAATTCAAAAGAAGAGCTCCTGAACCCTCACTGATGTATTAATGTTTATCAGTAGTTCAGGGATTACTTTAGTTCACAATAAAAGGTATTTAATTAAATAACATAGCACATATAGTGATAAAAAAAAAAGATACCCATACATACACACAATGCACATATGGGGTATACTATGGTTACCATAGTGCCAGTAGGGGAAGACACCATGAAGAGAATATATATTACCAGAGTATATACATGGGGGGCACACACATCTGGAATCCATGAGCCCAGGGCACATGCATTGAGTGCACACACGTAGGGACAAGGATAATTTGGGTGCATTTGTGGCCAGAGCAACCACTAACTTCAAAATTGCAGAGCTACCAATGTCTTTGAATAATCCTCACAGTAATCTCTGTTGGGTATGTCAAATCTCTGATCTCCATCACAGTCAGCCTTGGTATTCACATCTCATCAATATTTTCTACTGGGATAAATAAAAACCCCTGAGAGACAGTTTCCAGGTAATTAATAATCAATTTATTAATTGGTTTAGCTAATAATAAGGTGATATTATTATTTACCCAGAAACTCTTTTGGGGGGTGGGGGTGGGGAGAGGTTGTCCATCACACTAACTTTGGAATTCCTCTGAATAGAGAGTAGAGTGAAGAGCTCCTTCCCAAAGCTCCATTTAAGGAGGGTCCCCATCTCTTCATTTCCCTCCAGAATGTGCTACTTTGGGCTCTTCATCATACCTGTGCATGCCCGACCCCCTTTTAAGCTTCCTTTCATTTGTTGTCTTCCCCCATTAGATTGTAAGCTCTCTGAGGGCAGGGACTGTCTTTTTTTGGTATTTGTATCATCTGTGTTTAGCACTGTGCCTTAGCACTTAATAAATGTTTATTGACTGATTGACACCATCTATTCTGGTCTCATAGTTATCAAACTTATCTCCACTACCATCTGCTGCATATCAGCTTTTCTGGATCACACTATTCCCACTGACTAAGGTTCAGTGCTTAGAAAGCCTTTCCCTGAAAAGGTCAGGCTAATGCTTTTTTAGTTCATAGCTGCCACCACACCTAGCCAGGGAGCTAACAAAATCAACAGAAAGCTCCCAAGCTAAAATTAGGAATGTCCTTTTTGACTAACTTTGCCAGGTACTGATCTCAGGTCAGTGGTCCCAAACAAGTATCTGACTTAAGGTTACATAAAATTCCTCTTATGTGCTATTAAATCCTTGATTGAACGTCTATGCCTTCACAACCCACTTAGATTAAACACTGACGAGATGGAAACAACAAACATGAACTTGGACAGACTTCAACAGCTAGTGGAGAATAGAAGGGCCTGGCATGCTATGATTGTGATGAAGAGTCAGACATGACTGAATAACAACAAAGGACCTCCAAACCTCTACAGGAGATAAGTGGTGGGTGAGACACTGAAGTGAGTTTTACTCCCAAGATCATCTTTAATTGGCACACAAATAAAGCAGTCAAGGTCCATATTCCCACCTTGATTGTGCATATCTTAAAGCAAAACAAAACAAAAACCATTGTCTTGTTCTATATTTTGGCCAGTAAATAACTTCACTGATCTCACTACATATCTGTGATGTGGTTACAGGCACAGAGGGCATATATACCAAATTTGCAGATGACATGAAGCTAGGAGAACTTATTCTTTAGAAGGGAGGGAGGGAGGGAGGGAGGGAGGGAGAGAGAGAGAGAGAGAGAGAGAGAGAGAGAGAGAGAGAGAGAGAGAGAGAGAGAGAGAGAAAAGAGAGAGAGAGAGAAGAGAGAGAGAGAGAAAGAGAGAGAGAGAGAAAGAGAGAGAGAGAGAGAGAGAGAGAGAGAGAAGAGAGAGAGAGAGAGAGAGAGAGAGAGAGAGAGAGAGATGATCAGGAACCAAAAAGTTCTTGACAGGCTAGAGCATTGGGCTAAGTTTGAAACCCTTTACATGGACTTAAAAAATAAATAAACTCTACAACAAGATAGAGGAGTCATGGCCTGAGAAAAGTTCATATGGAAAACATCCAAAGAGTTTTAGTTGACTGGAAGGGCAACATGAGTAAAGAGTGTGACAGGGCAGCCAAAAAAAGCTAACTCAATCTTAGGTGACATTAATAGAAGCCTGTTATCCAAAACTAGGGAGCTGATAGTGCCACTGTACTCTTCCTCATTCAGACCCTACCTAGAATAGTGTCTCTAGTCTCAGATGCCATATTTTAGGAATGACATTTACAAATTAGTAAGTGTCCAGAGAACAGTGACCAGAATGTTGAGAAGCATGTCACACCATGTCACCCCAAGCCAGGTTCTAATGAGTCAGGGATGTTTAGCACAGAGAAGGGAAGACTTAGAGCAATCATGATTGTTGTCTTCAAATATTTCAGGGGTTTTCATGTGGAAGGGGAATTTCACTTGTTTTACTCTACTCAGGAGAAGAGAAGTTAGAACAACGGGGGCAGTCATATAGAAGAAGATTTTGGTTTGATGGAAGGGAAAACTTCCTAATACAACAATATATTTGGATGGGTGGATTATGCATATTCTTTTGGAGAATCTCTAGCTCAGGAGTGGGTTGGATTAGATGAACTCTGAGGTCTTTCCCAACTTTGAAATTCTATGAATCTATAATATCTGCCTTTTTGAGATAGGTGGATTTCTAGATCTCAGGCATCCAAGGCGTGGCTTGCAGACCCTGTGGCCCACGTGGCCCCAAGGCATGGCCCATTTGAGATTTTTAGGAAGAAAAAACAAATTTATCTAATTAGTGAGCACAGTGAATATTAGAGCTTAATGATTAGCCCACTAACACAACTCTGTGGCTAATTTCTACCAAATAGAGTGGCTGCTAAGTGCAGACATTAGATATTGGGGATACAAAGTCAAAATGGAAAGTGCCCTCAAGATGTTTACAGTTGGGTGATGGAGAAGTGAAGACAAAATAAATGAATGAAAATTTGTTAACCACTTATGTGTCAGGCATTATTCTAAAATCTGGAGACATAAATACAAAAGAGACACTCTCTGCCTTAAAGATCATTTAAATAGAGGGAAAGAATAGAGGGTAGAAAAGTGGCAGTTGCTGTCCTGGATGGTAAGTGCGGCTATAGGGTAGTCTATAAACACTCCCTTTCCTGAAGGAATAGAAGTGTAGAGAAGATGTGGAAAGGAAAGCAGGTAGGGTGAAGGAGGAAGAGGGGGGGAGTGAGACTTGGTGGTAGGTCTGGGGCCTGCTAGATAGAACAAGCTTTGTGAGTTTGAGCACAAACATTCAGCAATCAGGATAGCACTAGACCCCCAAAGGAGTCAGGGGTGGGGGGCTGGAGGAATGTTCCAAAGCTAAGTGAACTTGTCCTGTATGCTGATAAGGGCAAAATATGTAAGAAGAAAATGTAAAGTAATCAGGGAAGAGTATTAACAACTGGGATATTCAGAAAGGGCCTCGGTAGATTAGGGCTTCAGCTAAAGCCCTAAAGGGAGCTAGGAACTCCAACAGGCAGAATGGAGCAGAGACAAAGCATTCCAGGCATAGGGGGACAGTATGTGCAAAGGCAGGAGAGAATGTCATGTTTAGTGACAAGCAAGTCAGATATTTTGTCTGGAACGGAGAGTGTAAGAAGGGGACTAAAGTGCAGTAAGCCTGAAAAAAGTGGATTGGAGACAATTAAGAAGGGCTTCAAATGTCAATCAGGAGTTTGAATTTTATCCTACAGACAAGAGAATCATTTAAAATCTTCTTGATTGGAGCAGTAATATGGTCAGAACTGTGCTTTTGGAGTGTTACTCTGGCAGCTGTCTGGAGGATATTATTGTGGAGGAAAGAAACTAGAGGTTAGTAGGCTTGAATCAATAATTATAACTCAAATGGAAAATAATTAATTGTGTAATTAAATTCTTTCAGTCCACACATGTAAGTATAAGGGAAGGTTGTTGTGAGGATCAAATGAGACAATATTTATAAAGTAGGTTGCAATTTTAAAGCCTACATAATTTGTTTAAATTATATATTACATATAAATTATATATTTGTAGAAATTTTACATATTATATATTTATGGAAGTTTATAGAAATTATACATTACATATGTTATATATTTGTGTAAGTTTATATATTATTATATTTCATATAAGTTTATATAAATTATTTCGGGTTTTAAAGTTGCAAAGTATAAAAATTGTCTCATTTGGTCCTCACAACAACCTTGAGAGATAGGTGGTTATTATTATTCCCATTTTGCAGATGCAGAGGTGGAGATTTACCCAGAACCACACAGCCAGTAAATTTCTGAGGTAGAATTTGAACTCAAGCCTTCCTGACTCCAGGTCCAAAATTCTATACACTTTATCACCTAGCTGCCTCTAACGTAATCATTGTAAGAGTAGTGATGAAGTTTTAAATGTGTAAACATTATGGTTCACAACCTGGGATTTCTTTACCTTAGAATATGAACCTCTTTGATAGAATCAAGGAGATTGGAGGACCAAGTGGCTAGCAGAGCCTCTGGTGGTTTTAAATATGTGAAAGAATTTCAGCAGAAGTAAATCCAGCAGGAGAAACAGTTAAGCTTCTGGAACTTCTGAGCCAATTCGCACCTTGCAGAGGTAGACTCTTTCATGTAGACAGGAAAGCAGCAAGGGGTAGCAATTGAGCCCGGAAGGAGTGTTATATTACCCCACTCCAACTCTACTGACCATGCCCTCAGAGAGATTGAATGAGCAGGAGACAATACATCCAACCAGGAAAAGAGAGAGATATACCAAGGACAAACAAACAAGGACACAGACATACAGAAAGAAAGACAGCTGAGGGAGGAAGCAACTTGAAGGTGCATGACCTCTTTGGCCAGGAAATAGTGCCAGCTATGGACTTAAACAAGGGCTTCCAGCAACCAGAAGTGATGAGTTTACCCTTTGGCGTTGGCTGCACATATATATTCTCCCCATGCATGCCTTACTAGCATCATATTTTAAGTTTGAACTCACTCTTTCGCTGGACTCTAAGTTTGCTTATGGGAGAGTATGCCCCAGGCTTTGGAGGGGAAATATTTTCCTCCAACTGCTTTTACTATACTACCGTAGTAAATATTTTTGTGGTGGCTCAGTAGATAGAGAACCGGCCCTGGACTCAAGAGAATCTGAATTCAAATTCAATCTCAGACACATAACACTTACTTAGCTGTGTGACTCTGGGCAAGTCACTTAACCCCAGTGCCTAACCGCCCCCCCCCAAAAAAAAAGCTCACTGAGGCCTGGGCTTGCGCTGGCTGCACCCAGGGGTTCCCCAGTGTGCATGCGCTGCCGCCCGGGCTCCAGCTTAGGCTGCAGCCAGTCTCAAGGTTCTGCCTGTGAGTTGCGGGTTTAAACTAGAGCACTTATTGCAGACTGCCAGACAAGGAACCCGAGAACCGGTTCCTGGAACTGAGGCCCGGAAGGCTACGCACTGGGCTCCGCACTGGGCTGACCTTGACCTTCCAGCCCACCCCGAAGGAGCTGTATTCCAAAAGCCAGGTCTTTCAAGCAAGAATCGATTGCTTAGCACTGGGCTTAACACCTAATAGGCTCTTAATGCCTAGTTATTAATTGATCAGTCGATTAAAAGTGGATGCACGTCCAGAAACCCCCATTGCGGGGGTGCTGCCCAGCTTGCAACTTAGTTACAGTCCGTGTCTTTGCAGGTCCCAACCGGCGGGGATCCCAGTCCCGCCCCTCCACCCGTCCGCGGGCATCTCGTGGCCCTCATACCTGAAAATGGTCGCAGCTGGCTGGGGCAGAAGTGGTGCACAGGTACTACGGCCCCGATCTGACTATACCTGAAGTCCTCCCAAAATGTGGCGAACTCAAGACAGAGCTTCTGGAGCTGAAAACCAAAGAGCAAGATCAGATTTCTCAGCAGCAGTGATCTACAAGGTCAGCATTTGACACGGGGACTTTTACTCTGTTTTTATACTTATGGACAGTCATTTAAATGCTTGTCCGGATATACACTCAGGGTTCTCCATGAACATTAATAGATTCAGCTGTATTTGTGGTTTGACTTATGTGACCTGAGAATTATTTGAATGAACTCTCCCCAGCTTTGGAATGTAGTTTGGAAGTTATTTAATTTGGTTCTGGATAGAATGTAAATTACTTGTAAAACATTTCAGAATTAAAATTTTTGTGTTGACTCCCCCCCCCAAAAAAAAGCTCATTGAGTCTACTGGCTGATAATGGTAAGCACACACTTGTGGGGTCCTGTGAACAAGAGCATTAAAACCCCTTGCACAACTCTTCAGGATTATCTCTAGAACCCTGAGGGGAATAGTTGGAGTGGGAGTTAGGAGAGTGAGTCCAGAGGGATGCTATATAAGGATTTCTGATCATCTAGTCTGTGATTTAAAAACTTAAATGCTACTACCTATATCATCATTATCATCATCTATAATACTTATTGAATACTTATTATGTTTAGGATTCTGTGCTGGGTGCTAGGGATACAAAATTGTATAAGATATAATCCTTGCCCAAAAAGAAGCTTACACTCTAGTTGGAGAGCTAGGACAAACACGTACAAAGATTAATTACAGTATCTTAGTATATGCTATGTGCTATTGATAATAAATATTTTGGACTTCAAAAAAGATAATAACTACCAAGGGTTTGAATAGTAAAGGAAAACTTCATGGAGGAAATGATCTTGTAGGAAGATAGGACTTAGAAAAACTAGAGGAGAAGGCATTTTAATCTGGGGGAACATTGTGAACAAAGATAAGAAAGCCAACTTTATTTTGGGGAACAAGGAGTAACCTAATTTAGGCTAATCAGTGGGTTTGTGCAGGAGAATCGTGGGAGATAAAATTAAAAGACAACAAGTCATAGAGCAGATGACATTGAATGCCAGGATAAGTTTTCAATTCTTCTATCGAAGGTGTTGAAGCACCTGGGGGCTGTGGGCAGTGGTGGTGGTAGAGTGGTGTTACATGTACCAAGTTATGTCTTGGTATAGCAGTTGGCTGATCGGCTGACCCCATTCAGTTGAATCCTTCCAATCCATTTAATCAAAGTATGTGATGTCAAGAACAAGCAACAGAGAGAGTGAAATGTGAGAGCCAACCCCTTTCAGACCCTGAGTGGTCCCTTTGATCTAAAAGGATCAGAAAACAAGGCTAAGGATTGTAAAAATTGCCCACTGGATCTGGCCCAGTGCCTTTTTCTCTGCCTACTCACTGCCATAAGCAAACAGAAGAAAAAAAAGTTTGAAAGCAGAGGAACCAATCCTGCTAAGAATTGAGCTGCAGAAAAAGTCAAGACAGCAAGGTCTTGGGAGCACTTCTAGCAAAGTACAGTAGTGGAGGAGGCGAAAGTACAGGATCTCTCTCTCTCTCTCCATCCCACCTAATGACAGCGTTCAGAGCAGCAGAATACGGCTCTAGAGTTGAGTTATTGAACATAATTTAGGGTGTGGCATCTGAAGCTGGGATTCTGCTCAGGAGGTAATCTATTGGTCCTAAGGTGTGAGCTCTGATTCTTTCTGAAATCATGAAGCAGTACCCTAGGCTAGGATGGCAATTGACCCCAAAGATGGAAGTGGTGACCATAGCTAAACATTGAAGCAAAGACCATTAGAGCAGATGGATCTGCATAGTGTAGCACCTCTCTGGGCTACCTCCTCTCCAGTTCCCACTGGTAGGTTGCATCTCTTTGACCCACACTTTAACCTATCACTTCAAGATACTTTATTGATACACACTTGGAAATCTATAGCCCACAAGCCCCTACCATTGTGTTTACCTTGATTTTAGCCAGCCAGAGGGCACAATTAGCTCTAAGCTAAGGAAGGCATTTCCTGAAATAGAATAGGAAAAATGGGAGGGGGAAGTCTTCCCCATTACCCTGGGATGTACTTTCCCACAAATACATATAGTATCAGTGGGAGGAGTTGAAAAATATAGAATCCACAAAGGGGAAAGACACTCACGTAGGGAACATAAATGGTTAAGTCATGTGTGAGGAAGAACAACTCACATCTCTGATGCTTCAGGGCTGTGGTGTCCTCACACTGCTCTGCCAGATACTATTCCAGGTTGCTGCTGCACACTGCTCCAAAGGATGCCTCAAAAATGCTGTTATGAGGAATGCTGCCTTCCTGCTTGGCTGTAACCATCACTGCCTTTGTCTTTAGGCTTAGCTTCATCCTGTCCTGGGCTACTATTAGGCACTCTTGAAAAGAACTGGAGCTCTCCGCCTTAGTCCAGCAGAGAGACTTGGCCCCGGGACCTTCCATCTTCAGAGCAGCAGACTCTTGACTCCTCTTACTGACTCGACTAGACTGTACTCTGCTCCATTGAACACTGCCGTGGGAAGGGGATTGGGGGAGTGAGGAAGATAAGAGAATTCTCCCCCCCACACACACACCTCCCTTGCTGTACCGGCTTAGAAGCGCTCCTAAATCCTAGCTATCGAAATATAATCACAGGTTCACTTCCTAGCAGGATCAGTGCCTCTTCTTTTGAATACTCGGTCCCTCAGTTTGTTCATATCAATGAGTAGGCAAAGAAAAGGGCACTGGGCCTGGCTCATTTCTAGACAATTCCCAGTCCAGTTTCCTGATCTTTTCATATGCAAATGGACCCATTCAGGGTCTGAAAGGAGTGAGCCCTTGCATTTCATTTTTCTCTGTTGCTTGCCCTTCAGGTCCTGTAATTTCATCAACTGGATTATGGATTGGAGTGGGGGGAAGAAGGATACAATTGATCCCCTGATCAACATCTTCCCTTCAGTGGGAAGATTAATCTATGGGCAATGTGTAGAATAGATTGGAGGCTAAAGGGACAGGAAGCAGGGATATCTGTTAGAAGACTCTTGCGATAGTCTGAATATTAGATGATGAAGGTTTGTATTAGAATTTGGGGCAGGGGGAAGCAATTGGGGTTAAGTGACCAGCACAGAGTATCTGAGGCTCAATCTGAACCCAGATCTTCCTGACTGTCTCTATCCAGTGTGCCATCTAGCTGTCCCATACACATCTTTAATTCAACATGTTTAAAACTGAACCCATTATCATTTCTCCTCTGAGCCCTCCCCTCTTCCTAACTTTCCTATTACTGTTGAAGGTACCATCAACCTCCCAGTCACCCAGACTTACAATCTATCCAGCCCTATTTATTACCATCCTCCACTCATCAAACTCTCTCATTCCATCCCCAGTTAGTTGCCAGGACCTATGGTTTCTAGAGACAACAAAGTATGGATCAATTCTCTGCTGCTTGTGCTAATTTTGGGTTAACGATTAACATTAAGAAAACACAGGTGCTTCACCAGCCAGCACCACACCACCATCCATACATGAAATCATCAGTTATAGCAAATGGAGTTTTTAATACTATAGATAAATTCATTTTACCAAAGCAGTATACTTTCCATTTCAATTGTCTGAGGAAGATTCTGAAGGTCACCTGGCAAGGTAAGGTACCAGGCACTAAGATCCTTTCTCAAACTAAACTGCCAAGCATTCAAACTCTATGCAGAGAGGGCAACTCCAACAGTTGCTTAAATGCCAAACATACGCTACCTAGAACTATTTTATGAAGAACTCACACAAGGCAAGCGTTCACATGGTGGGCAGAAGAAGCGATACGAGGACAATCTCTCTGAAGAACTTTGGAATTGATTGTGTGACATGGGAGACAATGGCACAGGTCTGCTCAGCATGGTGTGTCCTCATCAAAGAAGGTGCTGTGCTCTATAAGTAAAGCAGCTCAAAAAGAAACACGAGATGTGCAGATTTAGAAAATCCATACCAACTGTTCACACTGACTATTTGTACCCGACCTGTGGTAGAGCTTTTTGAGCTCATATTGGTCTGATCAGCCACAGTCGCACACACTGACACTTGACTCTGACATAATGATATCATTTTGGTCCTCTTCAAGGAAAGCCAACAACCAGTCTCTCCTTTATGTCACCTCTTCTCCTTTGACATTGCCACCACCCTGTTTCAGGCCCTTATCACCTCATGCCTGAACTATTTATTGCAATAGGCTTTAGGTTGGTCTCCCTGACTCAAGGTTCTCCCTGTTCTAATCCATCTTCCACTCAGTTGTCAAATGCATCTTCCTAAAACCCACTCCTGACCAGTCACTCCCTTTTCGATGAACTCCAGTGGCTCCCTATTATCTCCAGGATCAAATATAAAATCCTTTGTTTGGCATTCAAAGCCCTTTATAACCCGGCCCCCTCCTACCTTTCCAGTCTTCCTGCAGCTTATACCCTCCCACATACTCTTCAGCCCAATGGTATTGGCTGTGTTGCTATTCCTGGCACAAACATTCCATCTCCTGACTTCAGGCATTTTCACTGGCTGTCTCTCATCCCTGGAATGCTTGCCTTCCTCAACTAGATCCTGTGGCTTCCCTGGCTTGGAAGTGCCTTTCCTCTGTTCGTTATATTCGATTAATCCATTGTCTATATTGTTCGTATATAATTGTTTGCATGTAGACTGTGAGCTCCTTTAGAGAAAGTGATTTTTTTTTTACTCTCTTTGTTGTCCCTAGAACATTGTACAATGCCTGGCACATGGTACTTAATAAATGCCTGTTGACTTGTTTACTATAGCAAGTAGCATATTTTCTAGCAAAGATGTTAATCAAAAGTTGCCACGAAACTGATCTCTGTACCCCATCCCTCACCCCCCAAAAAAAATTTACCAAAGCCAGCTTTTACAGTTCTGGGTATAATTGTATTTTACCCGTGGATTTTAAATATCCCTGATGTAATAATTGCCTGAACATTGGGAAATAGTTAAAACTGTCCTTTTTTTCCATTTCAGCATGTTTTCCCTTTCCTCTTAAGGAAGAGACTGAGTTTATTTCCATTTTATGGCTTAGCTGCTAATAATAAAGCATTTAAAACAGATGTCAGCAAGAAGTTACAGGGCATGGGGGCAGGAAACTGCCAAAGTGTAGGATTATATACACTTTCCTTATGTATCCTAATGCTGCCCTCCAAGGAACTGCGACTCTAGTCCTTGTTCTACATGCCCTACCCCGTGTGATCTGGTGCAATCACCACCTCTCTGGCTCTCAGATCTCTCATCTATAAAATGATGGATTGGACTAGATGACATTCTAGATCCGTTCTAGAAACCTTTCCCAATTTCCCTTAATGCTAGTGCTTTCTCTCTGAGATTATCTCCCATTAATCCTGTCTATATCTTGTCTATACATAGTTCCTTGAATGCCATCTCATTATACTGTAATTATACTGTAAACTCCCTGAAGGCAGGAACTGTTGTTTTTTTTTTTGCCTTTCTTTGTATCCCCATCACTTAGCACAGTGCCTGATACATAGTAGGCACTTAATAAATGTTTTTGACTTGACTTGGGTTTTAGCTCTTTTTCAGTACTTCAATGAATCTTATCTACGTGAGGATTTCCATCCTTAGTACAGTTTACAACCCATATGTGCATTTCTCATCCCACTTGATTCTTGTCCTTGCTCTCATAGATTCTTCATAGAGGATCCTTCAAATGTGTCATAGGTCTTTTTATACTTTGTTTCTTTTCTTTTTTTTGTTTTTGGTCTTTTCATATTTTGATGGTATCAGTGCATCACTGGGACTGCCCACCTGTTATTCTTAATTCTTTCCATGTGACCGACTCTTTTCTAATCATTTGTTTCCTTGGTGACATCTCTTATATCACTTCTTGTACGTAGGACAACATTGGAAATATGAAGTGTTGAACTACAGTTAATTGCACGAAGACTTTTGGGATACCCTGCAGCCTATTTGCACCCACCACATATCTCTCTATACTTTGGGGGTTACTCCCAAATTCTTCTGAGATCTGTTGTTACAAGATTCACAACCATATAGCATCCCCAGCAGAATATGCAGAATATGTCTTTTTATTTTGGGGGGTTTTTTTGGATTTTTGTAACAAGAAACAGTGTGGGATCTTTTAAAAGCACTATATAATTCCCCAAATGAAATTCAGCTTGTTCTTGTGCAGGAAATGGATAAAACCTGTGTTCTCTGAGTTTGGAGGAAAACATCTCCCCCCCAAAAAAAAAAAGTAACATTAAAGGTCAAAGAAATGGAGCTACAAGGTTGTATAAATAGACCTGTCTATATTTTATTCAACCACAGGATAAGCCTACTGATTCTATCCTGAACAAGACCTCCACTATTTTAGATACTTCCAACCCCATGAAGATATTCTGATAGGATTAACTACAAAGAAAACATTCCCACTGGGACAAACTTCATCTTTGCAACTCCTAAAACTCCAAAGTTAAGTAAGACATTCTTTTCAAAATTACCTGATATCCAGTCCTTATTACTTAGCCTCACAAAAAAGGAAAATGGCTGAGTGGTCTCACCTCATAGGCTCCTTTTGCTACCGGTAATTTTATCCTAGGGCAGCTAGATAGCAGAAGACAGAATGCCATGCCGGAAGACTTATCTTCCTGAGTTCAAATATGGCCTCAGATACTTACTGTGTGACCCAGGGCAAGACACTTAAGCCTGTTTGCCTCAGTTTCTTCATCTGTAAAATGAGCTGGAGAAGAAAATGGCAAACCACTCCAGTATCTTACCAAGAAAACCCCAAAAATGGATCACAGAATCAGACATGACTGAAATGACTAAACAACAATTTCACCCCATATATGTATGTATACCTATATGTGTGTGGTATGTGTACCCTATATGTGTGTATCTCCCTTTGTTCCTTGGAGTTACTGGCCACCTGGCAAATGCCCATCAGCTAAGCTAATTAAATTTTTTATCTTCTAGCCTTGCTTCTTGATTTATCAAACTGTAGTCAAAAGACTACCTTTTAGAATCCTAGAAGTGATTGTGACTTAGTGGAAAGATGGGTGGTGGTGATGGAGTCAGGAGACATTAGACTGAATCCCAGCTCTGATATATTTAGCCATGTAACCATGGACAAGCCATTTCAACTCTCTAAACTTCATTTTACTTATCCATAAAATGGGAATAATGATGCTTTTCAATTCCTTCCTCACATTTGTCATAAAAAAAAATTGACAAGTAAACTTTAAAGCACAACATAGATGTGAGTTTTTATTTTTATAGAGTGGTAGAACTGAAATGGACAAATTTGTGAATGTTTCTCTAATGAATTCTTATTATTATCCATATAGATCTCCCTGACAGGGACTAAAAGTGAACAATGAGTTGGGTCCATAACTAAACAGACAAAAGAGAATATTGGGGAATTTCTTAAATCTTAGGTCCTGAAATCTTTCTCAGGAGGTTATTCCTTCTACCTTGTTCCGTATGAGTGTGTGTGTGTGTGTGTGTGGTTTAATCCAGATCTGTGATTTCCTTAGTATAGGGCACTCAAACTCATCTTTGACACACACACAGCCCTAGAGACTTGCCTGGTTGAAAAACTGTCCATAGCCATATGGCCAGTATGTGTCCAAGGCAGAACTTGAACCCAGATGTTTCTGATCTCAAGGTCTCTTCATCAACTAGGCCATGATACAAAGCAAAAAAAATCCGCTGATAACAAAGTAAGTCAATAACCAGGGGGATCAGAAAAGACCTTGGGTGGAGTTGGCCCTGAGCTATGCCTTCAAGGAAGCTTGGTATCTATCCTACAAGGCAGAGGTGAGGACGAAATGCATTTCAACATGAGGGATCACTTGTGAAAAGGGTAATAAAAGAATGATCAAGTAAAGGAGACTGAGAGGGACCTAAAAGAATCACAAGAGGTGAATCTAGGGAAGCCAAGGGAGGAAAGAGAGTATATACAGGAGGGAGGAGTGTCCCCAGTGTCAGCTGCTACAGAAAAGTGGAGGATGAGGTCAATGAGTAAGGGCCAATGGATTAACAGTTACCTTTGTTGCTTTTGGTTTCCTGTTTCCCACTCTCATCCAACATTTGATGATATGTTGTGGCCACCAAAGCAATTAGTAGTCAATAAAGTTGCTTGTAGTGAGACCAAAAAACACTCTTCTTAAAAGGGTATTAAGATTAATTCCCTTATCTCTTATCTGCCTGCTGTGATAAGAATTCCTGAAACACTGCTTTTGATGGAAACACCACAAAAGGTAATAGATATCCAATTGACAGTATTTCTAAGAAACTCTACAAATAATGGTTTTTTTAAAGGAATTTCCTTACATGGTGACTTTCAAGATAATCAATATAATCCATTTTACTAACAATCAAACAGAATTACATTCTTAAAGAATGTTGATCCTAGGAATCATGGACAATTCCAGAAAGCCATGTTTTCCGGCTAATCAAGGGGGACAGGGCAAAAGGGGACAAATGTTCCTGGGAAGAGATTGAAGCCATTCTGATAGTCAAGTTAACATTTAGTAAGTATCTGTTATGCCTAGGCACTGTGCTAAAAAAATGGGGAGACAAAGAAAGGCAAAAATAGACTGTGTCTTCAAGCAGCTCACAGTCTAATGGGAAAGACAATATGACCACAAAATTTAAAGTGGCAGGGACCTTTGGGGTCATCTAGTCCAATGCTTTTCTTTTACAGATGAGAAAACTGAGGCCCAGAGAAATGAAATTATTTTCCCAAGGTCATGCAGGCAGTAAGTAGCAAAGGTGGAATTCAAACCAAGATTTTCTGGCTTTGCTATTCCTCATTTTGAGGCCAGATTTTCCAGCTGGTTAAGTTCTAAACAGGGCATCATAGATACATTAAGCAAACTCATTTTTCCCTCTTTTGTTGTTTTGAAGGACAGAATCATTGACCTAAATAGAGGTATGCACAAATTAATATCAAGGAGTAAATTCCAAAGCTTTAAAAAAAATAAATGTTTAAAAATTAAAAAAACTTCTGTCTTTATTAATATTAGACAACTAACATAAAAATAGTGAAGTCTGAAGTGGTAACACAAGTAGATAATGCATATTTTGGAAAGTCAAGAAGCCAAACCGTAGAAGGGAAGGATTATTGAGGTAAATTATATAGAGACACCTACTAGGCCCAGACATAAGTCTTGTGGTATTAAAATAATTGGTCAAGGTCATTTCTGGGTCGCTAATTACCATTCTGAGTAGACTCAGAGATGCCTAAATATAGGAAAAAGAACAGTACATACATACAAAAAAAAAGATAGAATGGAAAATAACAATTAGATTTTTTTCAAGGAGAAAAATACTAGAAAATATCATAAAAATCAATTTGAATAGAATAAGATAACAACCATCATAACTTAAATTGGAAAAAGACCTTCCACGCTGATCTGTTTTTCTCCTTTAACAAAGTGGTAGGTCTGGTTTCCCAAGAGAAACTCCTAGAAATAATCAGCCCAAATTCTTTCACTTGTTTTGTCATTATCTTTCAGTGAACTTTGACTAATTAAATTTTTTTTATAAAGTAGAAGCTAGAAAATTGGATCATTAAATGTGTAGTCAACTCTTAATTATCCAAAGCAATAAAGAAGCATGGCTAATATAAAACAATGAATAACCCAATTTATTTATTTTAAATTTAGACTTGTAGTTTGACAGAAACATATTCAGATACACATAATATGTATGTCTTATCTATCTATATTTTAGTCTGTATTTATATCTATTTATCTAGATCTAGATAGAGATATATCTCTACCATTCATAAGTTGTGATATTCATATATCTGGTCCTAATCTTTCTCATATGATCCTACTGTGTTTAGCCCAAGATCATCTTGGGAAAAAGAAAGGAGGCAGAAGGTACCCCTCCTCCCTGCCAAAAGTGAGCAATGCATTCCTGGATTATTAAAAATAGGCTAATTAAACAGGGCCTGAAAGAAATGATGCTTCAAGTAAGTAAAAACTTCAACTAAAACTAACATAGCAACCCACAGATCTCCAATGTTGTCGATGCTCATTCACATCAGGTATATCATCTCCAGGAAACTCGCATGTGAGAGATGGTTTGGTCTACTAAAATATTTTGTAGCCTTGAAGAATTTGTGTGAAGACCTTGGATGAGTCTTTAAAGCAAGCTTTTCTTTTGTGAATGTAATTTTTCTAACTGGATGTCCTAGACACAACTGGATGTTCTAAAGACATCTCTAACTCAGCACATCTAAAAAAGGGTTCATTCTCATCCTATCATTATCACCCCACCCAAATGCACCCCTTTTCCAAACTCCCCTATTCCTGTCAAAGTCACCACCATTATTGCACTCTTCCCGGTTTGTAGCCTCAACTCTTCACTCTCACTCACCACATATATCCAATCAGTTGTCAAATCTTGCTGTTCCTAGCTCCTTATCACTTTCTCTGGACTCCTGCTCACACAGCCATGACCTTAGTTCATGTCCTCACTACTTTGGCCTAGCTAATTGTAATGGCCTCTTAATCTCTACTCCAGTCCATCTTCCACAACTCACAAAGTGAATTTCAGAGAGTGTAGATCTGACCGTGTCATTCCTCTACTCAATAAACTCCAGGGGCTCTTGTGGCCTCTAGGATAAAAATATATTTCCTCTGTTTAGTTTTTAAAGCTGCCCCAACCTCTCTCTCAGCCTTATTATACATTATTCCTCTTCTCTTAGTCTATGTTCCAGCCAAACCATCCTTCTCTGTTCTTCAAACACAGCTTTCCATCTCTTATCACCATGCTTCTTCATTGTCCATGCCCATGATTGGAACACTCTCCCTTCTCACCTCCACTTCATAGAATCCCTCTCTTCCTTCAAGAAACAACTGAAGTAGGGGCAGGTAGGTGGCACAGTGGATAGAGCACTGGCCCTGAAGTCAGGAGGAGTTGAGTTCAAATCTGGCCTCAGACCAAACACTTGACACTTACTAGCTGTGTGACCCTGGGCAAGTCACTTAACCCCAATTGCCTAAAAAGGGGGGAAAAATACCAAAAAAAAAAACCCAAACCCAAAAAAACAACTGAAGTATCACCTTCTATCTACATGAAATGTCTTCTAATTGCTGAACTGCTAATGTCCTCCCTCTCTTACTAGATGTATTTATTTTTATTTTACATATATTTTTAGTAACCCTACTCCCCTGTATGTATATTATACTTTTACATGTACTTGTTTCTCATAGAATGTAAACTCCCTGAGAGTACAGACTGTTTCAGTTCTTGTATTTGTATCTCTAGTGCTTGGCACATAGCCTAGCACCTAGTAGGTTCTTAATAAACGCTTATTGATTGATTGGCATGAGAGTAATGAATGGTTTTCAATTGTGGATACAATGGAATATCCTTAAATTTAAGCCAAAGGAAGAATAATAATTCTAAGGACTTCTGGACAACATAAGAATTTAAGTTTCTGAACTATACCTTTTTAAAAATCTATTTTGTAACCATAACAAGTATAGAGTAAAATAAAACAGAAAACCTTCCCAGAAGTTGGAGTGATAGTGGTGGTACTATCTTTTATTTAAAGAAATTTTTTTTTACTATTTGAAATCTTCCCTGTACATTTTTATGTTTGATCTTCACAATGCACATATGAAGTAGCCTAGGCAGGTATTATTTTAAAGGTAAGAAAATTGAGGTTCAGAAAGTCCAATATTATTTTAAAGGGAAGAAAATTGAGGTTCAAAAAGTCCAATGTTGTCCTCCATGAATTAATATCTTAAATTGACATTCTCCTCTAGAGGGGAAAGTCTGTCTTACAGCTACATTCATGTGTACTTCCTTCCCTCATCCATTCAGTAAATATTTATTGAGAGTTCATTATGTGTAAGGTGCCATACTAGGCAGCTGAAGATGGCAGGGGCAGGATTGGAAGAGCTAAAAAGAACAAGACAAAGGACCTTTGTGGAGCTTGCTGTCTACTGGGGGGAAATGAGACATATATACAAACAGTCAGCCAGTTCTCATCATGTGCCAGTCACTGTGTTAAACGCTAGGGATATTAAAAAAAAAGGCAAATAGCTACAATACTAGCTATCACGTGAAAAATTAAATAGGAGAGGTAGCAAATATCATTAGTTTGGAAACCACTTTTGGCTGGGAGGACATAAATATCAGAAAACACCTGACCCATGAAGGTCAGGGTATAGGAGAAATAGAGATGCTGACGAATGCCTAGGTGGGGTGCACAGAACCCCCTTCTCTCCCTATTGCTTGGCAAGCTGTGTTTTAATTTCCTAAATAAATGAGAGAATACCACCATACTTTGATAAGCTTTCTAGATTACCAACTGAGTGCCTCAGAGATCTGAATATTTTTAAGTCCAACAGTTACCAGAGAGATAGATTTTTGTAGATTTCCCTTAAGCAGACTCCTGCTTACATTGTATGAAGCTGGATGTTAAACATTTTTCTACCCTTGCCCAACTCTTCCCTTGCCCAAGGCTGGTAATTCATCCAAGTGTTAAAAGATGTATGGTTTCATGAGTAGTCATGGCCTGTAAGTTAGCAGTTATCATCCTTTGAAGGCTTCCCTAGGTTATCTACCTTCTGGGAAATACACGATTCTCTTCAGACTAAGGGATGCTGGCACTTACGTAAAACTGTTACACTTATCTCATAAGTGAATGATGGCTCTTTGACGGCCCAAGAAAAACATCCTCTCCCTGTATTTGCTGCCATACCCTTAAGCTGTTCCTTTCTCCTCTTCCCCCCTTTTTCCTTCATCATTTAAGTGTTCGCAGTCATATAACTGCAAAGTAACCTTTAAAATGTAATTAGTACAAATATAAGTATGATCACTTTCTGCCTCTAACCTCTAGTTGTCAGTACCCTTACATGCCCTAGTCTTATATAGTTATAAGTCTTAGCAGTTGCATGTAGTCATCAGAATACCCTTCAGGCTCCCCTAACCTCCTTCAGCAAGTCTTATAAAGTCTGTGTGAGGCAATGAGCTATGGGGAGAGGAAGGGGAATGTTTGTGGGAGGTGGGGAGTATGGGAGGGGAGATACAAATGTAACCCACATCAGAATGACTTGTGTGCTTTCTCTGTTTCCCTGGATTACATCTCTTATAAGGCAGGGCATATGTGAGCTCTGAAATAATATTACCAGGGGTCCATGGGGGACAACACCTAGGCTCCTTTGATCATGGGACTTTAAATGTGAAGGGTGGAGAAATGATGGCTAAAGGAAAAATCTCTCTTTGTTCCGGGGCTGCTTCTGCTCTGATTCTGTGCCTAATGAGGAAGATTCCTATTCTGGAAAAGAAGCCAGCAGGTTTGAGCGGTAGAGCAAGACACAGCCCCTCCATTGTGGCTAAAAAGAAATAGTGCGGTCCAACCGAGCAGGGTAGGTGCAGAAATGTAGGTGGGACCTGGATTCATGTCACAGTAAGTGTCAATTAAAAATTTCAGAACCCAGCTGGCAGTGTGGACAGCATAAGAGATTGAACTCATCCCCTCTTGCATCAGTACCTGCAATTTTACTGTTCATTTTAACCCTGAAATGGGAGCCACTGAGGGTGAGGTTCTACTCGCTGGAAGTAGGGAAACAAGGTTGCTACTTTCTGAATATGTGTGTCTGTGATTATTTAGGATCACAGATCTAGAATTGGAAGGGACTCCAAGACCACCTCAAACAACTCCCTTATTTAACAGATGAGAAAACTGAGGCCAAGTTGGGTTCTGACTTGCCTGAGGTCACTTGAGTAGTAAGCATCAGAGCAAAATTTGAACCTTGGCCCTCTGACTCCAGAGGACCTTTCTACTATACCATACTGCTCCCTTTTACTACCTTTTATCAAACTCAGTTGAAGCATTTCCCATGATGACACATTGATATATGTTTTTGAGCAACAGCTATAAATAGATAGAGGGAATGGCTGAGGTAGTGCGATGGAACCAAGAGATAGATTTTGATTGGTACAGCACACACACACACACGCGCACACACACACACACACACACACACACACACACACACACACAATTCTACACATGATATCAGACCCAATGAGCCTGTACACAGGGTAAAATTGATGGGTTAATCACGGGCTTTATGTAGGAGCTAATTCCTGTGTCATTCTCCTAAGCTTCCATTCCAATCACTGTTTTGCCATTTGGCTTCAGGGAAAATATCCTTATCCCTGATCACCTACCCTCACTTTTTCCTTTGTTGTTGTTCAGTCATTTCAGTTGTGTCCTATTCTTTTTGACCCCGTTTGGGGTTTTCTTGTCAGATGCTGGAGCGATTTGCCATTTCCTTTTCCAGTTCGTTTTACAGATGAGGAACTGAAGCAAACAGGGTTAAGTGACTTGTCCAGGGTCACACAGCTTATAAGTGCTTGAGATCTTGATTTGAGCTCAGGAAGGTTAAGTCTTCCTGACTTCAGGCCTGGCACTCTATCCACTGCACCACCTAGCTGCCCCTGCTTTCTACTACTTAATGTTAATTCCCGGTTTTCCCATTTTTGATACCAGGGTCAACCTCTGTCCATTGCCTGAAAGACATTATAGCAGAAACAGCATTTTGGCAAAAATGCACAACCAACTCCTTCCCCATTCCCCAACAATATCATATTAAACTTACAGCTTGGTTCAACACCTAATTATCTGGGTAAATTCTATACTAATCTCAGTTGCTAATGTCTAAGCTAATATCTTAAAAATAACTGTTGCAAGCAAAGGAAGAATTTTCTCCTTATTATGATATTTATCAAAAAAAATGTAATCAGTTGTGTTGTGAGGTAATGAGTTTGCTGTCACTACAAGTATTTAATCAGAGGCTAGATGACCACTTGTTAACAATGTTCATCCATTAGGCAGGAGTTGGATTAGATATCCTGTCTCCTTCCAATTCTAGACTTCTTGTATATGAAGGAAATCCAACACTGCTGGTCGAACTATGGATTATTCTGACCCTTTTGGAGAACAACTTAGAAAAGGCAAGAAAAGTTACTAAACCATATGTATGCTTTGGTGCCTTGATCCTGAGGAGGCCAAAGAAAGAATGAGCTTATATCTACCAAAATATTCACAGCACCATTTTTTTTTGTAGATGCAAAAAACCATAAACAATTATTGGCTACCTTAATCCATAAAAGGATGATAACATCACTGGGCTCTGTGCCTGGGATACTCTTGTTCTGGGGGATGGTCAGGGTGCTAAGGGACAATACTGCAGTCCACTGCTATATTTGTATCTGGGGCCACTTGTTATATATGAAGATAATGAAAAATCAGTGCTTTGTAAGGAATATCAAATATGAGGAATCTAGAGAAATATGAGAAGACTTGCATGTACTGATGGAGAGTGAATAAAGCAGAACCAGGAGAAAACAGATACACTGACTATACAAAGGTAAATGAAAACATCAAAATACAATGGAATTCAGATACGAAGAGGTGGATGACTATGGATGCAAAATGTTGCTCTGCTGATGGGTTGTTTTGGTGAATGGTTTTGCATAAAAGAGTGCTTTGGGGGTGTGTTACTGGAAAGCAATTGTGATATAAAATAAAATGCAAAAAAAATTCTTAGAAACCAAGTATAATCTAGGAAATCTAAGATTTGTTGTTTTTATGGTCATAATTGTGAACAGTATAAATAATTCAAAAGTATATAGCTCTCTAAGGTTACAAAACACTTTCACTTTTGGCATTTGAGGCATCTCATCTGAAATGCACAACAGGCCTGTGATGTAGGTAATACAGGTAAGAAATACTGCACTTATTTTACAGATGAGGAAACTAGTGATCAGAAAGATTAACTGACTTGCCTAAGGTCCCACAGCCAGAAAGTGTAAGAGTTGGGATTTAAATCCAGGGCTCTTTCCATTACAGCATGACACAAAGGAAAATTACTGCTGTGTAAAAATGAATGGAAATATACAAATTAGCATTGACTCTGGGCCTTTAAATATAGCATATCGCAAGACGACATTAGCTGCTCCAAGCAAATTGTGCCAAGTGAAAGGGATCAGCAGGACTGTTCTCATATGTTTAAGAGATTCTTACTATAAATGAAGTGAGGGGGAAAATAGGACACATCTTTGGCAATCTTTTCTCCTTGCCACTATTTTTGGTTCCTATTCTGAAGAAAGTTTTCATGATTTCCTCATAAGGACAAAAGGAAAAAAATACTGCAGCCACCCAGGCCCTTATTATATGCAACCATGCAGTGAATACTGCTCCTCTCAAGCAGATGGAACCTAGTCTGCTACATTTGTATCCACCAGCACCCCCAAACGCACACACACACATACATAGCCCATCGCCTTGCGCAAACTTTATACATGTGTGCTGGATTGAAGGGGGTCAGGGGAGTCTGAGAGATATCTTGATGACTACATACAATTGCTGAAACTTTCAGCTATATAAGACTAGGGCATGTAAGGTACAGACAACCGGAGGTCAGAGGTGATCATATTCATATTTGTACTAATTACCATTTTAAATGTTACTCTGGTTCATATGACTGAGGAGGGGGAAAAAAGGGAAGGGGAGGGGAGGAGCAGTTTTGGGATATGACAGCAGCTATAAGGAGAGGATAAGCTTTTCTTGGGCCATCAAAGAGCCATCATTCACTTATGAAATAAGGATAAGTTTTACGTAAGTGCCAGCATCCCTTAGTTTGAAAAGAGTCATGTATTCCTCAGTAGATGGATAACCTAGGAAAGCCTTCAAAAGGTGATAAATAACTGCCAACTTCCAGGCCACGATGATCATGAAACCATATGCCTTTTAACACCTGCATAAATCATCAATCTTGGGCAACAGAAGAGACCTGGGACAGAGAAATGTCCCTGTAGAATACTTATTATACCCATTCACCCAGGAAGAAGCAGTTGGGAACCTCATATAGGACCATGAATCCTCACAATATTATTAGAAATTTCAATAACTGGGGCTGTTCGCTTCTGAGACTTTTGACTCTGGAATTTTAAAAACAGGCTGATAATTTTCTTTCTTTTTTAAAAAAATTTTAAATTTATTTTTAGTTTTTAACATTCACTTCCATAAGATTTTGAGTTCCAAATTTTCTCCCCAACCTTTCCTTCCGCCCATCCCAAGATGGCATACAATTTGATATATGCTCTATATATACATTCATATTAAACCTATTTTCACATTAGTCATGTTGTAGATAACTTTCTTTAGGTAGACTTTATACATATTGTGTTCTTTCTTTTAGATTGGTTCTTTACAGCTCTTTTTTGTGGTGGCGAAGAACTGGAAATTGAGGCGATACCCATCAGCTGGGGAATGGCTAGACAAGTTGTGGCATATGATTATAATGGAATACTATTGTGCTATAAGAAATGATGAGCAGGATGATTTCAGAAAAACCTGGAAAGATTTACATGAACTGATGCAAAGTGAAGTGAGCAGATCCAGGAGAACATCGTATACAATAACAGCAATATCATATGATGATCAACTATGAATGACTTAGTTATTCTCAGCAATACAATGATCTAAAACAATTCCAAAGGGCTCACAATAAAAAAATGCTATCCACCTCCAGAGGAAGAACTGATGATGTCTGAATTCAGATTGAGGCATACTATTTTTCATTTTATTTTTTCCATGTTTTTTTGTTTGTGTTTTCTTTCACAATGGAAACATATTTTGCATGATTTAACATGTATAACCTATATCCAATTGCTTACCATCTCAGGGAGGGAGGGAAGGAGAGAATTTGGAACTCAAATTTTTAAAGAAATGAATGTTAAACATTATTTTTACATGTAATTAGGAAAAAAACAAAATATTATTCAAATTCCATTACAAAAAACCAAAAAGATTGTTGCTTTACTTCTTAAGGCATTAGATGTATCCAAGCACTAGGAGAAAGATACATTAAGAGAAGGATAATGTCCAGGATTGGGAAGGAGATGCTTCAGTGATCTTTTACCCTGGTCAGACTACATCTGGATTATTGTGTTTAGTCTGAGTACTCCATCTTAGGAAGTACACTAATAAATAAGCTGGAAAGTAGCCCCTTGAGAGGGATTAGGACAGCCAAAGTTCTTGACGTAAAGCCACGTAGGGATCAGATAAAGAAACTAAAGATCAGAGATGAGTTTTAGGGTGTTTTTGTAGGGGGGGAAGACAACTGAGGTTAAGTGACTTGTCCAGGGTCACACTGCTACTTACGTATCCGAGGCCTGATTTGAACTCAGGTCCTCCTGACTCCAAGGCCAGTGCTCAGGCCAGTGCTCTATCCACTGCTCCACCTAGCTGCCCCAAGATCAGAGATGTTAAGTCTAAGTTGGAGATAGTTTAGTCATGATAACTGAAAGTCAGTATAGAGGAGAGAGTAACAGGCTTGAGTTCAGAAGATCTGGTTTCAAACACCGCCTTAGACTAGCTGTGCAACCATAGGTAAGTCCATTAGTATCTTTTGACCTTAGTTCCTTATCTGGAAAACAAGGAGGTTGGGCAAAGGTCCAGATCTAAATCTCTGATCCTATTAATGTTTTCCAGTATTTAAAGAGCTGTCATGTGGAAAAAAGATTAGACTTCTTCTGCTTGGTGCCAGGAAACAGAAATAGAAGCACAGAGGTAAAAGTCTCAGGGACAGAGCTGAATGTAAGGAAAACTGCCCTAAATCAAGGCTATCCAAAAGTGGAATGGACTGCCTCTCTTAGAAATGGTTTCTCCTCAGGGGAAGTTTTCAAACAGAGGCAGGACGAGCAGCACTTGATTATTATCTCATAAAAGGGATTCTTACTTGAGCACAGGTTAGATGAATGGGCCTCTGAGGTCCCTTCCAAATGTGAGATCTGTGATTCTGACTGCTTTGTGGCTAAGCTAAACTTGGCCTAGTCAGACAGGTTCAAGGGTTTTCTTGTTTTAACATACAAATGTTATGGAAATGGTCATTTTATTTCTTAAGTTCAGAATAAAATAAATAAAAATATTTTTAAAATAACAGAAAAAATAAAATTAAACAAAAACTACATTTGGTCCTTGTGAAACATAAAAAATATAATTAAAATTACTTTATATTTGAAGTATAAAAACAGATAATGACAGAATAAAAAAAAATTGTAAAACATCAGTCCCCTTATTAAGTTAGGAACTAAATGAAGCACTCTAAAGGCAATTTTAGCTCTGGAAAATATTTCTGAACCCCTTCCTGCCTCTGGGCGGTTCCTTTCATGCTTCAAACAGCTAGGTTGTGTGATAGCCAATTTAGTCTGAGTAGAAAGATTGCCAAGGGGCAGCTAGGTGACTCAGTGGATAGAGCACCAGCCTTGGAGTCAGGAGGACCTGAGTTCAAATCCAGCCTCAGGCACTTGACGCCTACTAGCTGTGTGACCTTGGGCAAATGACTTAAGCCCTGATTGCCTAGCCAAAAGAGAGAGAGAGAGAGAGAGAGAGAGAGAGAGAGAGAGAGAGAGAGAGAGAGAGAGAGAGAGAGAGAGATTGACAAGAAACAGTGAGGGCCCACTTAAAATTAGAGAACCTCAGTTTGTCATGGACCCAGACATCACAGTCATGTGATTTCCTTTAGTGATGTTCAGCAGCAAGAGAGTAGGAACAGGAAAGGTTGATAGAGAGGTAACCTAAGGTTGGGATTTGGCAAGTAATCAATAGAACAAGAGATTCAAGGATAGAAGATGATATAAAGTTGGATTGGTTAACCAAAGGTTGACCCTTTGATTGAAAAGGGAGAAAAATGAGATCAGATCAGGATAATGGACTAGGTACAGGGCTCTTTGACTAAATCCAAACTTCGAAGAACAAATCTCTTTGAAAAAAGGATTTGTTCTGTAAAACTTGGACTCAGTCAAAAGGCTGCTCCCAACGACCTAGAAGGCCACATATGGCCTTGAAGCTATAGGTTTCCCACCACTGGACTAAGACGTCAGGAAGGGGTAAAATGAATGACGATCATGATAAGAACAAATACATGTAGGAGAAATGAAGCACAGGGAAGATGGAAGGATAGGATGTTATGGTCCAAAGAAGAATTTGAGAGTTCTGTAGCATAAGGCCAAGCAGTTATTGATGATGGTGATGTTTAAGTTATTGACAGATTGTGGGAATTAAGGAAGTTGAAGAATTGTTAGAGCAGGGTGTTTAAGAAAACAATTGCATGTAGATTGAGGTCCCTAAGTGTGAGGATGGTTGTTGGAGTAGGATTTTTTAAAATAGTATTTTATTTTTTTGATTACATGTAAAAACAACTTTTAACATTCTTTTTTTTTTAAAGAAAAATTGAGTTCCAATTTTTCTCCCTCCCTCCTTCCTTCTCCTCACTCTTCCCTAAGATAGTAAACAATTTGATACAGGTTATATATGTGCAGTCATGTAAAGCATATTTCCATGTTAATCATGTTGTGAAAGAAAAAAGAGATCAAAAGGGGAAAAAACCACAAAATAATAAAGTGAAAATAGTATGCTTCGATCTGCATTCAGTGGGGTAGGATTAATTAATCAATCTATCAACAAATATTTATTGATGTGTCAGGCATTGTGTATGAAGCCAGGTGCTCAACTCCTTGAAAAAAGAGGAAGCATCACCTGTGGACAAGATTATAGTAACCAAGATCTGGATAGGGTGATATAGACAGATGGAATGAGTTTCCAAAGTGGAAAGATTGCTGAATGATGGTGGTGGCGTGTGGATACGGAAGTGGCAGCAAGGTATAATTCCACCCCTCCTCCTGGACCAGTGTGTTATGGACCTAAAAAAAGGTAATTCAATTCTGGATAATGTGACCAGAGATGCAATGCCTTTTGGGAGGTCTTGAATTTTCCTGAGTGTAAGAAGATGAAAGGAATGGGATAGAAGAGTAATAATATGAAAGATGATACTAACAACAAAACATGGGCACAATGGAAAGGAAGACCCAAAGAGAGACATAGGAGGGGAAGGGCTGAACGGGATAAGGATGAGGGAGTAAGGGCTGACATTAGGTTTAGGGATTTTTCACTGAGATAACCTAAGTGGTCATTAGGGAAACGTCAAAAGATATGAATAAATAATTTACAAAAGATGATACACATAAACAGTAACTTGAAAAAAAATTCAACCTCACTAATAACCAAAGAAATGAAGATTTATTTGTGGCTAAGCAAATCCACTCATGTTGCTGATAAAATTGTAAATTGCTTTTTTTTTTTAAAGAAACTGTGAGCTGGAAAAATTTTTGAATGCAATCTGGAAGACAAGATGCACAAAAATAATCATATGCTTTAAACAAGTAATCTCTTTTGGGGGAATACAGTTTTAAGTGTTACCATAAATAAAAAGAAGTGTCTATACATATCAGCATTATTTATAATTGCAAAGCACTAAAGAAACCCTAAACATACAAGAGAAAGTGAATGGCTAAAAAACTTATGGCATAGCAATGTAATGGAAGACTACCATAGTATTAACAATGATAAATGATCAATACCAAGATTTGTATGAAGTATTGCTGCTCTTGTAGTTCAATTGTTTCTGCCACATCCAACTCTTTGTGACCCCATTTGGGGTTTTCTTGGCAAAGATACTGGAGTGGTTTGCCGTTTCCTTCTCCAACTCATTTTACACATAAGGAAACTGAGGCAAACAAGGTTAAATGACTTGCCCAGAATCATACAGCTCAGAAGTATCTGAGGCCAGATTTGAACTCGGGAAGATGAGTCTTCCTGACTCCAGGCCTGGCACTTTATCCACTGTGCCACCTAGCTGCCTTTATATGAAGTAGTATGAGACAAAGAAAACAGAAGCAGAACAGTAGACAGACCATGACTGTATTAAATTAATGTATACATAAATATAGAGATGGATGAACAGAGAGTGGGAGGGATACAGAAAGCATAAACTAACAAGCTGTTATGGACACATTGTATGTAGAAGTTCTTAAGTGAAAATAGTGATAAATGTATGTTTATTTTTGTTTTGTTATTGTTTAAAGTTAAATGTATAATCAATTATTTTGACATAAAAAGAAAGCTAAACCAAGAGCTGGGCGTAAGGCCCAGAATTTAACTTGATCAGTGGGACAATTCAGTGAGGGCTGGCAGGGAGGGCTTCCATAAGTACATCATAAAATAGCTAAGTGAATATCGAAACTCCCTGCCTAGGGTTGCAAGCCTGAGACTAGATTCTAGTGAGCTGGCATCTGACTGTGTTTCATTCTTGTTGAAGAAACAGTGAAGTGGACGGTGGGGGTAGGGAGGTGGTAACACTAACCACATGCCCTCCCAAAGAGCTTGACAGTCTGTCATCAGGCACTGACAAGGCACAAGGAGATTAGCTTTAGGAAACTGGCCAAACCTACAGGTGTTTATGGTATGTTGTGAGGCTCGAAGAATGAAAGATGTTATCTAGTGACAGACAGCAAGCTCACATTTGCCAAGTCTGCTTGGGGAGGTCTTTGAGTCACAGGTTAGAATATATCCTTTGGTCCGGGACAGCTTGTTCTTTCTCGGTCTCACGTGAAATTGGGAGAGGAGTGTCTCCGTTTACTCGCTGGTATTTCCAACATACAAACGATAAGAGACTGTGACTAACCCACTTCAATAGATAAATGCTTTCCCCAGGTTTTGGTTAAGATTCTATGATAAAAGAAAATATTTGCAGTTTATCCCCTCTGTGCATTAAATAATATGGGCCAAGCACTAAACACAAAGTAAGCTCAGATGTCATGAGATAGTAAGTATCCCATGGGAGACAGGGGAAAGGGTGGGGAATTACTGAGAAATGCAAGCTGTTGCCAAAGGGAGGGAATCCCAAAGTGTATAATTTTCTTAAGATAACATTTCCTCCTAGAGTTTTTCTTTAGCTGGAAGACAAAAGCTGTTTCACTTTGATGTACCATCAAGTGAAAGGACTTTATATGACCATATTGCCAACCCTTCCTTCAAGTTGATAAATGCAACATACTTCCAGCTTGGAGCATGTAGCCCTGCTGAAAGAAAAACAACAACCAAAACAACTATGATGATTTGATAGCTGAAGTTACCTCTGATTGAGACTCACGGTCACATTACCAATGTCTAATCATCTAGAGAACGTACCTATGAACAATTTTTAATGCTGTACCTGTCTTCTCCCTTTAACTCTCAAGTACTCAAATTAACTTTGATCTCTTTTCCATGTTGATATTTCTTCAAACAATACAAATCACAATCCATCTGTGCTCGCCCATCCCAGGAGACTTATACCCTCGCCTAAATTTACCACTGGAGTTCTCCCAGATTTGGGAATCTTCCTTGTTTTCTCTTGTCTTGTGCAGGATACTAGGACTCTCATTATCTTGCCAGCTTATTTTATTTTTCTATCATACAATTCTTTCATTAAAAAAGAACACCTTTACTCCAGTCCTTCTTTTAAATATCTCATTTACCTGTTGATACCCACTCTGCTCATCTTTGTTGCTCTTTGAGGGCTGCTCCTTTTTAATTATTCAGAGTGGAACATTCCCTGATTCATAGCTATATATAAGACCACTAATATACTATTAATATAAAGAAGATGGATCTTTGTTTCAAGGAGAAGTTGGAGATTATTAATTTTTTAATTAAGCTTTATTATTTTTCAATTAACAAGCTTCTACCTTCTTTCTCTTTACCACCCCTGGAGGAAAAAAAGATAGAAAAACAAAGTCCCTGCTTGATATACATATCAAGCAAAACAAATCCCCACATTGACCATGTTCAAATATGATTGCCTTTTTTTTTTAGGCAACTGGGGTTAAGTGACTTGCCCAGGGTCAACACAGCTAGTGTCAAGTGTTTGGTCTGAGGCTGGATTTGAACTCAGGTCCTCCTGACTTCAGGGCCAGTGCTCTATTCACTGTGCCACCTACCTGCCCCAAAATATCATTGTCTTGCTATGTACATGTAGTTCATCGTTTCTCTTTCAGGACAGAAACCATTAGTCCTCTGGAATCAGCATTTTTACATCTTTCAAATTGTTCATTTTTACAATGTTGTTATAGTATAAATTATTCTCCTGGTTCTGCTCATTTCGCTCTCCATCAGTTCAAAATGAGGTTCAAGTGACATTCCCTTCCCCTGCCTCTTCTTCATTTGTTTAGGCTTCTAGTTGTATACCACGACTATGTGAAATAATAATGTGCCACTTCTTTTTTCTTCCCTGATGTATCTTCACCCTCTGCCCCTGATTTCTTTTCTTCTTTTAACATCATAATATAACAAAAAGCACTCCTAGGTCCTTTATCTTATTTGATTCCCTCTATGACCACTGCTAACACTATAGTTCTTATTGGATGCCTGGCTAATTCCCTTCTTCCCCATTAGAATTCAAACACTTCATCCCTATAAAGTTTCTGATTGCTAGCTTCTGTTTACCTTTTTGTGTTTTTCTTACTCTGGTGTTCATATTTCAAAGTTTCTACTCAGCTCCACTCTTTTCCACTCTTTTCCCCAGGAATGCTTGAAAGTCCCCTAATTTTATTTAATTAAAGGTCTATTTCCCCCCTTCATGATTATATTCGGTTTTTCTGGGTAAATTTTGTTGTTGTTACAAGCCTATTTCTTTTGACTTTTGAAATATCATTATTATAAACTTTCTTCTATTTTATAGTGGAAGCTACTAAATCTGGTCAGACAGTCAGTAAACAAAGTGCTTCCCACGTGCCAGGCACTGTGCTAAGTGCTCAGGATACAAAGAAAGGCAAAAAGACAACCCTCATCCTTGAGGAGTTTCACAATCTAATAGGGGAGAGGGCAGTTAGGTGGCACAGTGCATAGAGCACCAGCCCTGGAGTCAGGAGGACCTGAGTTCAAATGCAGCCTCAGACACTTGACACTTACTAGCTGTATGACTCTGGACAAGTCACTTAACCCCATTGTCTAGCAAAAACAAACAAACAAAAAACAAAACAAAACAAAAAATCTAATAGGGGAGACATGTGTAAACAAATATATGCCCAAAAGATCCATATACAGAATAAACAGGAAATAATCAACATAGGGAAAGTACTAGAAGTAAAAGATTGTTGGGAAAGGCTTCCTATAGAAGCTAAGATTTAAGCTGGGACTTAAAGGAAGTCAAAGAATCCAAGAGGTAGAGATGACGAGTACAAGCATTCCAAGCATGGGGAATAGCCAGTGGAAATGTCTGGAGCTGGGAGATGGAGTGTCTTGTGAGAGGAATGGCAAGGCCAATGTCACTAGATCAAAAATTAGGGGGTAAGGTAGAAGCAGGGTAAAGTGTAAGAAGACTGGAAAGAGGTGGCTGTGGGGACGCAGTAGGTTCTGAAGGGCTTTGAACATCAAACAGAAGATTTTGTATTTGATTCTGGAGGTGACAAGTAGCCACTGGAGTTGAGGCAGTAGTGGAGGCTGGATTAGAGAGAAACTTGTGAAAGATAGGCCAACCACAAGGCTATTACAATAATCCAGATACGAGGTGATAATAGACTATTCCAGAGTGCTGGCAGAATCAAAGGAAAGAATAGGATGGATTTTGAAAGACGTTATGAAGGTGAAATCAACAGGCCTTGCCAACAGATTTGATATGGGGGAGCAGAGATCAGAGATAGTAAGGTGTTGAAGACAACACTGCTTAGGTTGAGAACCTGGAAGACTGGGAGGATGGTGGTGCCCTTGGCCATAAAAGGATAAGTTTTTAAGGGGAGTTTGAGGGGAAAGATGAGTTCCATTCTGGATATGTTGAGTATAAGATGGCTACAGGAATAAGTCTATATCCATCTCAGTGTCCAATCAAGAGTACTTGGCTGAGATATTAATTTGCTTTTAAGAGGGAATAGGGTTTTGGCAATAGGTTTTTGCTAGGACAACAGAAATGGTGGCAGAGGAAGCTTAACTTATGTAGCCCTCTCCCAAATTAGTGCTGTGGTCCTTCCATGAAGGTAGTCTACTAGCGCAGTGTAGGGAATTGTGATGTATGTCTGTGGAGGGGGCATCCATAGTGAGGAAATCATGGAATCTTGCAGTTAGCTTGCTTCAATTCTTCAATGCCTCCATAATTCTACTAATTTGAGGAAGATTATTAAGTAGTTGCCTCCATTGGCTCAGATGGCAAGCCATCTATACCTTCTGAGATTATGTGATTCTTGTCTACGTTCTCCTATACATCCCCAACAGAGGAACTAGTAATAATAATAATAAATATAGTAAGAATTGCCAGGTTTTACATTGCTCTTTTAAAAGAATTTACATGTTTTGTCTCATTTAACCCTCACAATAACCTTGGGACAAGATACTATTATCCTGCCCCTTTTACAGATCAGGAAACTAAATCTGAGAGAAGTTAAATGACTTGCCCAAGGTCACACAGCTAGTAAGCCTCTGAGGCAGTGTTTGAACTCAGGTCTTCCTGACTCCTGACACCAGCATTCTGTCCACTGCTCCGCTTAATAAATGCTTGTTGCTTGATTGATAGATTACTGATGCTCTTCCTTCCAGAGAGACAATCTGTTAAGCATCCTAGCTTTATAGAACCAATTCTGATTTTTAATATGTCAGAAGGAAATTATACAACTTCTCCAAGTAATTCAGTGGAGTTTAACAATCCTCCACATCGGGATATTTTTCTTTAAGATAAATGAAATCCATTCCACCCATAATATCAATCCTTTCTGTTCTTAGTATAAAACAACTGATGACTAGTTTCTTTAAAACCATCTTTCACTGAACTGAAGATTATTACTGGACTTCCCCTTGACTTTCTCTTCTCTAATTCAAATAACCTCAGTTCCTTTCATCTTTACTCAAAGGTAACATTTTCCAACCCATTAATTATCTTGGCAGCTCTCCTCTGACACTTTTTATTGATTCTTCACATCCTCCTTAAGTTGTAGAGCTCAGAAGAAACCATGGTATGTTAAGGATGTGACCACAGCCCTGTATGAATAACAGACATTCCACACTTCTCATCTTAATTCCCAAGCCTACTAGGGTATGTTGGTGAACCCCTGTGCTGGGCTGAGGAAACTGTGTAATCTGGTCTGTTTGCCTGTCTATCCCAAACTGGGTTCCCATTTGTTTCTATCTCAAACTAGGCTCCTATTTATTCCTATCTCTACTGAAGGTGGACTGGAAGAGACTCGGGAGAAATCCACCTGTAATCAGCATAAATGAAAAGTCTGTCTTAGTCACAGGCTGACCACAGTAGTCCAGTGGGCCTCTAGAAGACAAAAGAGACCCTTGAAACTCCCTAAGAGGTCAAAGCAGATTCAATTCTCTTCAGCAAGCAAGGACAAAGCAGAAGCAACATAGCATAGAAGACAGTCAGTCTGCAAGCCAGGACTGTTGTTGTTTGTTCCTTGTTCTCAAAGAGGACCGTGACATCAAGAAGGTGAGACCATGACTTGTAAGTGAATTGCATTTAAGTGAGGGAGGGCTGTGCAGAGTCACCAGCCTTACTTTCTCCTCTGGAGCCATCTGGGTTCAGTGGCAAGATATAGATCAGGACCACTGGAGATGGCCCCTCCAAGCCAGAAAAACTTGTGTTCATGTACCAACTCTGACATGTAATGGCTGTGGGATGCTCTTGAGTGAGTCTGGTAGCCTCCCAGAGGCTACCTTCTGCATTGGTAGAAGGAGTTTCCTCACCTGAGAGAAACTTACACGAATGAGATGACAGGTCTCATCCCTATTTCTTGGAGGTTCCTTGTGGTTTTAGGAGGGCCAGAGTTTCCGGGTCCTCAACTGGTATAGGAGGTATCCTCTTTACCTCCACTATAGCACTTTTTAAAGAAGATAGTTGCTGGCCAGAGGACAAGCCCAATCCATGAACCCAGAGGGAATTTTTTAGACAGTGCAGCGTGATAAAATACCTATTCAACAGCCCTGTAAATCTCATCATTTTTAGAAGTTTATATCTCAACTTGCTACAGTATAGCAGTGGTTATGTTACTATATCCTGTCTTAAGTCTATCAATGAATGCTTGTGATTCTTTTTTATTTAGCATTTTTTCTATAAAGAAGAAATAGATAACTATCCTATATGCCTGATCTAGGATGTACATTAAATACCTTTCTTTTCTCTCCCTTAGACAAACTCTATTCATGAGCCAAAACCTAAGCTTTAAGTAATTTTCCTCTGGGCATTTGTGGGGGTGATAAAGAGCCAAAATGTACAAGAAATAAAGAGCTTGACCCTTATTTTAGGTGGTTAGAGCCCTCTAAAACTAAATATGGTCCATGCATATATAGATCCAGAGTTGAGAGGGGTCCCTTAGTGGAGAGAAAAAGGAAATGTTCCAGGTCCAGGGGCCTAGCAGTCATTCATATTGTTACGACATACAGTACAAAACGATCTTTTCCTCCCCATTTCATTGTCCCCATGATGTACTGGCACGTTAGAAAGTAGCAATGGAGACTCATTAGCTTATATTAGGAAGCTAGATATATCAAATAGCAGACATTTTCACTTCAGTCAAAATTTGCCCTGCTATTTTAACCCCATTTGAAAATGCTACAATGTCAGTTTGCTAACTGAACTTATATATTTTAAGGATGTGTGATTTCACCATTTTCCCACTTACTTAGGCAAATCACAACCTCTGTGACTTAGTAGCCTGTCTTCAAGAGCTTCCATACCCAAAAAACTTGTCACTCCACGGCCAAGCTGATGATCTGCATCTCTGAATTTAGCTAGGCCAGTCCTCGGACCACAGACATGCAGTCCATCACCAGTTCTCATTCAAACCCTTTCTAGCCAGGTAGGACCTGCCCTCTACCATCATAGACTCTTGAGAAGCTGAGATCAATTCTGTGTTATGATGAGTCAGTGGAAGAGAGCTTTAATGGAGGTTGCTACCGAATATACTGGGAAAATTGTTTCATCAGCTTTCCTACAAATGGGTTATGGATTCAGTCATGTCAACAGCTACATCCTGGTTCAGCTCAGAAGGTGAACTCTGATGGAAAGTCAGAGAAGGAGCTGAACGAGGGGCAGCAGAGATGCAGACCTGAACGGGACTTCCACTTTATCTTTGCATTTAAGTTACATTTAATAATGTGTTACCTCTTTGTAGAGTAGTTTATATGATTATGGGATGCCAAGAATGACATCAACATCTATTAAAACCTAATGTTTCACCTTTGCAATTATAAACATTAACATTGCTTAGTTTCCAGATATAAACTCAGAGTCATTCTCAGGTTGAATGTGTTTTTTTCCAAGAAAGTTGGTGTTTCTGTAATGAAATTTACCTAATTAATCTTTTTAAAGAGGAAAGGAATTCAGAGATGACTGTTAACAAAATCCCCAGTTTTTCTCATGTAAGCAGTGTGCCAGCACTGTCTACGTTCATTTTGGTAGAGACTACACATTCCAAATAAATCTTGGCTAAGCTTTATAGACAGTTTCTCTGCATGGTTGGGCTTGCTAGCAGCCTAAGCCAGTCACATAAAAACTTCCCTAGAGGCCCTGAGTACACATTACCCTCCCTCCCCAAATTCTATGGTTCATCCATTCTGGCCTACCTGCTTTTCCTCACAGATGACACTCTTTGCCTTGGCACTGGCTTTCCCCTCCTCCCCTTTGCCTCTTGGGATTCCTGGTTTCCTTCAACTGATGGCTCAAGTTCCACCTTCCACATGAGAGCCTTCCTGCTCCCCCTAAACACTAGAGCCCTCCTTTCCAAAATTACCTTGTAGTCTATTTGTATATATTTATATATGTACATGTTGTCTGCTTCATTCAAATGTAAACTCCTTGAGGGCTTAATATTTTATTTTATCTTTGTATCCTGAGTTCATAGCCTGGCACATAGTAGGAAAGTCACAAATTAATTGATTACTCATAATCACCTGTGACCACAGACTCCAATCAAGAAAACCAGGAATGAGTGAATGTGGAAAACACGCTGACCATACCTCTTTGAGCTCTTGCAATGACTTTCTTTCCAAGCTCTCCATTAGAAAGTTCTCCTGTTTATCATGGCAATTTCCACACTGAAAACCAATGTTCACGTATGCACTCTACTTGCTGACATCACTATGCTCTGTGCTGAAGAAAAATAATTATGATCAATGACATTCATATAGTGGGGTTGTGTTTTTGTTTTTGTTTTGTAAAATACTTTACATACATTATCTCTTTTGGACTTTCAGATTCCATCAAAAAGTGACTAAGAATACATGAAAAAATCATAATAGACATGTCAATTCCTTCTCAGTTCAGTTTATAGGATTATAAATATTGAACTGGAAGTCACCTAGTCCAAACCTCTCATTTTACTATTAGCATTTATTAAGCATCTACTGTGTACCAGGTATTCTGCCCAGTACTAGGGATACAAAGACAAAAAGAAGGCAAAAGAACTTCCTGCAAGATCACATTTACTCTGAAACTTGAACCGCCTCAGTATCCCTTGCTCCTCCAGCCCTTCCCTCCATCTGATTAGAGAGGGTGGAGAGTGGACATAGGAGAGCTCCTGCCAGACTCTCTATTTAAGAAGGGACCCTAGGGCAGTCATTCCATCATTTCCTACCAGCCTGGAAGATTTCATCATGCCCCCAATACCAGGTACCCTCCCTCCCCATCTCCCAGCCCCCCTCCCACCTCTCTTTGCTTTATAGCCTCTTTTTATTGTTATCTCCTCTCATAGATTATGAACGCAGTCCAGGGCACAACCCCTGGACAATTGTAGTGGCTGGTACAATCAGGGTGTCTGCATTTATGTCTGTGTATCCTATAGGCCTCATAGAGTCTCTTATTCCAGAACTGTGGGAAGATGCAGTATGTTAGGACCTAGAAGATCCCAGATCTCCAGAAAAGCTTTGAAAATGCATCAGAAGAAACAATGTTAAAGAAAACAGAGAGAAGAGCTATAAGGTCCTTATATACTCCAGAACTACACAAAAAGTCTTCCAGAATCCTGCAGAAACTCTGAGAGGAGACACATATGGGTAGGTGGAAGGCAAAACGCAGGCCCAGGGCAGGGAATAGGGCCAGACCAGCACAATGGCCTGTCAGTGACCTGTGTCTAGGCAGTAGGGGAGGCACAGCAGGAGACTGAGCCATACCAGAGCCCAGACAGTGCAAGGCAACCCAAAACCCCATTCTTTGCCCTCCCAGAGACCTTCAATCCCTTGACCCCTCAGTCTTTTCCGAGGCCATCACTCCTATACTGGCCACACCTCCCCTCCTAATCTTGGTGAAGGAGCTCAACTCTACACTGTCTTCTCTATAGGCCCCTGCCCCTGGTCCTATCTCTGGATCTTGCCGTGCCAAACTTCAGGCTTGAATTACTCTCATTGTCTCCTGCCTTTGCTCTGCTCACATGCTGCTGAATGAAGCTGGAGAAATTCACAAGATCATGTTTTCTGGATCTGCTACAAATTTACGTTTTACATAATCTCAGCTGGGCCCTCACCGTGGCAAGGCAAACCCATCACACCTCCCTAATGCTCTCACTTTCCCAATCATCACAGTAACTTTTCCACATCTTTTCATCTCTGCTCAACCTCCCCATGACTCCCCCTCTTTCCATCCTCTCAGCTGAAAACTTTGTCTCATATATTTCATTGGAAAAAAAAGGGAGGCCATTCACCAAGTACCCCCTCTTCTCCCCTCCTCCTCATCCCACATCAGTCAGATGCATTCTATCACTATCTCCTCCATTTCTGTCTTACTTGAAAAGATGGCCATTTTTCTTGCAAGGCAAACTCCTTTATATGCACAAATAATCTCATTCCATCCCATCTTCTCCAGTAGCTTGATTCTCTACCATTACTCTCATTTATCTGCAATCTCTCCCTATCTACTGGCTGTTTCCTTACTGCCTATGAACATGCCCATATCTTCCCCATCTTCAAAACACCCTCACTTGATCCTTCCATCCCTGCTCATTATTGTCCCATATCTCTCCTTTTTTTTGTGGCTAAACTCCTTGAAGAGGCTGTCTATAATTGGTGCTCCCACTTCTTCCCCAGCCTTCTTAACTCTATACTCTAGCTTCCAACCTCATCATTCAACTCAAGTTATTCTCTCCCAAGGTACCAATGATCTCTTAATTGCAAAATCTAATGGCTTTTTCTCAATCCTTGTCATTTTTGCAAGCCTTTGACACTGTCAGTCACCCTCTTCTTGATTCTTTCTCTTTTTTTCCCACTTTTTGGTGAGGCAGTTGGGGTTAAGTGACTTGCCCAAGGTCACACAGCTAGTAAGTGTCAAGTGTCTGAGGCCAGATTTGAACTCAGATCCTCCTGACTCCAAGGCCAGAGCTCTATCCACTGTGCCATCTGGCTGAATTCTCTCTTCTATCTAGGTTTTTGTGACACAGCTCTCTCCTACTTTTCTTCCTCCCTGACTGCTTCCTCTCAGTCTCCTTTGCTGGATTTTTGTACAGGTCATGCCCACTAATCAAATGTATCCTGCCAAACTCAGATCCTTTGGAATCTGATAGATTTCAAAACATATCTCTTCTTTCTCTATACTATTTCACTTGGTAATCTCATCAGCTACCACAGATCCAGTTATCATTTGCACATTAATGAGTCTCACTTCTACTTATCCAGACTCAAATTTCCAATTGCCTAGCAGACATCTTAAACTAAATGTCCCATAGGCATCTTAAGCTCATCATATCCAAGACTGAACTTATCTTTCTCCCTCTTCCTAATTTCATTATTACTGTTCAGGGCACCACCATCCTCCCAGTAACTTGAGCTCATCCTCAGTTCCTAATTCTCTCTCTTACCACCACCCCCCACATTCAATCGGTTGCTATAAGCATGAGTGGGGTTAACTCACCCATAAAACAGAAAAAGGTAGCAAAATAGATTAATAATCAGGATCCAACAATATGTTGCTTACAAGAAATACATTTGAAACATAATAATTTACTTGTAGAATTAGGGGATAGAATATAGTATGTTTCAGGTGAACTCAATATGTGTGTACACAAACACCCCCCCCCAAAAATGTTATAGCATCTAAATACCTAAAGAAAAAGTTTATCAAATTGCAGGGAGAAATAAACCATAAAACTAAATAGGAGACCTCAAATTTACCCCTTTCAGACCTAAAAAAATAAACATAAGAAAAGCTAAATATCTGAGTAGAACTTTAGAACAATTTGAGATTTCTGGTGACTACTGAATAGGAAAAGAAAAGCATTTACATTATTTTCAAGGTGTTTTTTTTTCATCAGTTTCTTTGAGAGAAGCTACATTTTTTGTTTTTGTGGCCCCAGCACCTAGCACAATGCCTAGCATATGACAGGTGCCTGAACAAGTTCACTGGTACCTGATCAGCTCTTAAAGATGAGGTGGCACCTAATTTTGGGCATGCCCATGGGACTGATAAGAATTTGTAAAAGAGATCCACATCCAGAGAAAGAACTATGGAGTTTGAATGCATATAGAAGCATACTATTTGCTGTCTTTTTTCTTCTGTTGTGTTTTGTTTCCTCTTTCTGGTGGAATGTATATGTATAGCCTATATCAGATCGCACGCCATCTTGGGAAGGGAGGTAGGGAGGGAGGGGGAGAAAAATTTAAAACTCAAAAGCTTATGGAAGTGATTGTTGATAAATCAAAATAAGTTAATTAAAAAATGAATTTGTAGAAGAGAAAAACATGTTATAAATACATAGTGCCCTACCATTTAACTAAAGTTGTCCATCCGAATTTCTAGGTATCCAGAAATCCAGACTAGGTATCCAGGTATCCAGACTAGATATCCCCCTCATCCATGCCAAAAATATTGCATAGGTGTCTGGATAAGTCTTGCTCGCCCTCTGGCATATTGTAAGCCCAGGACTGAATCTATTTTGTAGTGACTTCACTACTTAAGAATCATTTCTGGGGGTACCTGGAGAAGGAGGGCTCCTTGGCAATAGATTCTACCTCAGAACTGGAACATTATTGTGTCAGCAGAATGGAAACTTTTCAAAGACAGGGCTGTTATGATTTTGTCTTTGCCTCATCACCTGGCACGTAGTAAACACTTAACAAAATGCTTGTTGAATTCATCCTCATGATCTCTGAATGTGGCTGAAGCATACTTGGCAACATGATTTAGCCTCTAAGCAAGGAGTTCTTAATCTTTTCTGTGTCATGGACCCCTTTGTCTGATGAAACCTATGAATCCTTTCTCAGAATCATCTTTTTAAACACACAAAATAAAATATGTAGGATTACAAAGAAAACCAATTATGATATTTTAAAAAACAAGTTTATAGGCCCCTGGTTAAGAATCCGTCCTGAGCAGAGTAAAATTCCTATGTATCCTATGCAATTATAGTCCTGACTATATAGAGTGACCTCAGTACTTGATGTGCCAAACAAAAGTATATCTACACTGAGCACCAGGGAAGTTTAATGGTTAACAGCCTGGGCTGTTTAAAGTGAAAAGCCAAGTTTACATATCACATTTTAAACACTCATAGTTTTAAAATAAATACTAGCCCATGGGTGATTCTAGTCCTCCTCCCTTTCTTAACAAAATGAACTTGCACCTGCCAGGGAAAATTTGTGCTTTTAGGTCCTGGTGCTACTGTATTTCTTGGGAGAGTATAGTCCTGCCTAGAATCCAAGACTTAGCTAACTCACTTCTAAAAGGTCTTCTTGCCATAACTAGTCTAGGCAGGACTTCTCTTTAGGTTACTATGGACAGAAGAAAAGGAAGTCGAAAAAAGTCACAAAAAAAGAAGAAGTCTAAGAGTAGTACTAGCATCTAGTATCATTCCCTGTATTCTATGTCTATATGATATCTACACCTCTACTCCTTGAGGGCAGGACTGTTGCACTTTCATTTGTGTATTCCTAGCACTTAGCATAGTACCTGGAACACGGTAAATGCTTAATAGATGCTTTTTCATTCATTCATCCATCTATCCACCCAACCATCCATTTTAAGTGTGAGAAAATCAGTTTTCCAGATGTCAAGAATTTAGTGTCATTTAGAAGAAAGGCTATATTTTTCCACTTCTTATCTGAATGTGTGGCATCCTATAGACACAGCCATTGTGGACAAGCAGGCAAGTTACCATGTACCTCAATTTCCTTACCTGTAAAATGGTAACAAGAATACTGTGAAAATCAACAGGAGGATTTATTTTAACACCATGTGGTATTCTGCTGAATACAACATCTTTGAAAAAAAATTAACTGTTCCAATTATTAATTAGCATAGGGACAGTAACAGCTATTATAAATGTCATTCAAAATCATTTTGACAGATTCCAAAATATGTCAGTACTCAACACTGGAATATTTCTCCTACCCACAAAAGCAATGAGGACACAACACAATGGGAGGCCTAATCTGTAGCAAGTGCATAGAGGTCAAGAGCTTGTTCTTGAAGAGAAAACCAAAAGCTATTAAGCATTCATGAAGAGGAGTGGAGACCTTCATTTTCTAGGCCCCCTTCCAAATGCTACATTATCCTTCCTGAACAAGAGGGCAAATTAAATCAATGTTAAATGGTGTCTTTCCTCAACTAATTAACAAGTGATTGATTCTGCATTTTGATAGCACCTTGCTATTGAGCATTGCCAAAGGTTTCGCAGATTTCACATAGTTTTCTTTGCAGGCATCATTCCCATTTTAAAGATAGGTATACTGAGACACAGAGAAGTGGATCTAAAAGATGGAACTTTGGTATTCTTTTCCTCAGCTCTTTGCCTTAACTAACACTTACCTTCCTGTTTGGGGAGACAATGCCATTGAAAATAGGAGAAAAAAAATGAAAAACAAAAACAAAATATAGACAGTAAGCCTCAAAAGAGTGATTTGTATCACTGTGCCATCTAGTGGATGAAAGTAGCAGCACTCTCACAGACCCAAGACAACGTCTGGCTCTGTGTCCCTGGAGGTGATGGTATCTCGTGGCTCGTCCTGTTTCCTTCCAGCCAGTTCCCAGATAATTTCACAATAAGCCACTTCAGGTCCTGGACATCCTCACAGTAGCTAGCCATCTGGGATGCCAGAAATCCCTTTGGAATGGCAGGCAGCTCTCCATTAGAGTCCAGGTTGTCCATCCGTCACTCCAATCATGAGCATCCTTACAAAACCACTCAGAGGGTAAGGAATGAAAGCTGACATGGCTGTATTTAGAAGAGGCCGAAAGAATTCAGGCGAGGCTTAACATATGCTTTAATAAGGATATTCCATGAGAGCTTGCCAACAAGACGTGCTAACTCTTAGTAACTTTTGACCTGCATTTCTGGCTTCACTGCATCTTGGCTCAGCAGCAGCCTGCAGGCTCAGAAAGTGTGGCGCAGACAGAGGACTGAATCCAACTTTATAGAAGTGTTTTTAGAGGGGGGCCAAGCACTCTTTGTAGATGATTAAAAGCCGAGCCCCAGAACTCGTGTAAGCCTTACTCGTCCAATTATTCAGCTCTGGCACATAGGTCAAGGAATATTTGCAGCCATAGAGGAGAGTGAGAGTATCTGCATAAAAAACAAATCAAAGACAAGATGGACCCTGGAGAGATGTTTGCAGGCCCATAATCATCTCATTTTCATTTTTTGCTCTTGGTTCCTGGGCTCACTGACCAGAGCTGACCAATATTAAACTTTAAAGCCTAAGGGATTGGAATCAGTCACTAAGGAAAATCACTACCTTGGGCCTAGAGTCAACAAAATATATGGGCCCACATAATTACCCTATGAAGGGGTTTACTTTGTATAGTGGCCAAAACACAAGGGGTTCAGATGATTGAGCTCTGACGCCATCATTAAAAATTCCACATTATAACAGAAAATTATAATGCTCTAGGACTCAGTTCCTCCTTGGCTACTCAGTTTTAGATGGAAAGAAATATTTAACCATAAACATTTAAATTATATTTCTGGACCTTATTGAATGGTAGAGTTAGAAAGGAATATCAGATGACACATAGATCAGACCTTAATAAAAACATGAATTCCATGAACATCACCAATATACCTCTGTTTGAAGTGACAGGGAACTCACTGCCTATTGAGGCAGCCCATCTCACCATCACTCAATTCCGTGCATGTGTACGTACACACACACACACACACACACACACACACACACACACACACACACCCAAACGGAAGCCTGTTCAGAGGAAGGTTCCTGGGATGGGAATGGGGATGGGGATAAGACCATGCCATCCAAAGCTTGGTTGAAGGAATTTGGAATGTTTAGCCAAGTTCAAAAGACAACTTCAAGTGTTTGAAGGACTCCTCTGTGGATGAGAGATCAGGCTTGCTCTGCTTGGGCCCAAGACTGAACTAGGAGTGATGAATGGAAGTGACAAAAGGGCAAATTTCAGGTCAATATAAGGAAAACTTCCTAACCGTTAGAGCTATCCAAAAGTGAAATGTACTACTGTGGAAGTTATTGGGCTTTTCTTCACTAGATATATTCAAATAAAACATGGATGGCTGCTTGTCAGAGATACGATAGAAGGCATCTCTATTCAGCTGTAGTTTGAACTAGATGATCCAGAAAGTCTTTTCTAACTCTAAGAGTCATGATTCTATGAAAAGAAATTTTTGGATAGAGAAGAGGCAAAGGGATAAAGATTCCAGATATGACCTCAAATTCTTAATATGCTTTTTGTGGCTCTCCTTCACTAATGTAATCTCTGTATGTATGTTAGTATAGCACCTCCTCTGGGCTACTCCCCTAACTTATACTTGCACTGGCAGGTTGGGTCACCCAGAGGGTGGCTGCTACTTCAAGTCCTAGGGGTAGTCTATGAGTCCACATCCCCCTACAATTAGAGTTCATGAGCCTCACCATTTTGTTTCCTTTTAAAAGTAAGCAAGAAAATCAAATAAGTTCAAAGCAAATGAATTTACCAAAATGCCAAGTAAAAATAGCAGCTACAAAATACTCCCCCCTCCTCGATAGACCTCAGCTCATTCTCCCACAAATACAAACACCATCTGTGGGCAAGGTGGCCTCAAACTTAGGGTAAATGGTAGTCAGGCATATATATACAGGACACATAACCAAAGTAATACAACTCCAGAACTGCAAGGCTTCAGGGTCCTTTCTTTGTTGGTACATCCTCACTAACTCCTTTCCGGGGAGATTCTGCAAGGCTATCATGGTTTACTACTTCTGCAGCTCACTTTTTTTTTAGCTTTTTTTTTGGTGAGGTAATCTGGGTTAAGTGACTTGCCCAGGAACACACAGCTAGTAAGTGTCAAATGTCTAAGGCTGGATTTGAACTCAGGTCTTCTTGACTCCAAGGCTGGAGCTCTATCCACTGTGCCACCTAGCTGCACCTCAATTCTTGATGACCAGGGCTAGCTCTGCCTTGAGTCCAAGACCATCTCTCTTCATTTCTGTCAGAGGTCCTCAAAGACATTTCCAGCCTCAAGTGACAGTGTCTTTAGATTCCTGTCTTTCTGGAAAATGTTCCACCTACTAAACTTCAGACTTTTGAATTGATTCTTTAATTGTTAATCCAGGTGTCTCAGCCTGGGTGAGCAACTCACTGGCACCATGGTTCCCAGGAGCAGAGGAGAAAGAAATCATCTCCTTAACCTCCTGCTGGTGACATATTCCTCAAAGAACACTTGGCCTGGACTGACTCAAACTACCTGACTCTCTGAAACCATTCAGCACTATTTTTTAAGGGTCACCCAGCTACTGGAATGAATCATACAAATTGAGTGTTTTCAGAAACTAGGAAAACCTTGCTTCTTTCCTATCTTTGGTTACTAGATGTTTTATATCAAGCAGGTTAGCTGTGGGGTTTTTTGCCTGCACATCCTGTGTGGACAGATGTTCTAGATTAGTTCCACATTTCTGAGCTGCCTGGTCATTTACCTGAGAAAATTCCACTTTTTGGTTCATTTTGGCACTGCAAAACCCAATTCCTGGCTTGAGTTTGCATCTCATAACTGCACATCTAAACTAGGGCATTGTTGATGTTGCTGCCTTCTCCAGGTCTCTCCCTCCCACCCCAAGATTCAATCTTACCCAGCCCTCTAGCCACAGAAGAAGGGCACTCAACTACCAGCTTAAGTATAAGCTGCACAAGCCTGTTGGCTTTTTATATATTTTGTATATATGTAAAGTAGCTCAAAAGAAATTAATATGCACCAATTTAGAGAATACACCCCAAATATTCACATGACTATTTGTGCCCAACCTATGGTAAAACATGCTGAGCTCGTATTGATCTGATCAGCCACAGTTGAACACACTAAAACTTGACTCTGACATAGTGATGTCATTTTGGTTCTCTTGAAGAATGAAAGACAACAACCACCTCATAAATCAAAGAACTGAAGAGTCAGGTCAACGATAATTATTTAATGTGCCTACCATATTCCAGGTATTGGGCTAAGCACTATGTAGGAAGAATCATAGAGAGCACATATTCCAGCATCCCATTTGGCTAAGAAATTCCCTCTAGATACTACTTCCCTGGAAAGTGGCTATCCTTCTGCTTGTATTTTTTGAGTGACTGGGAATTCACTTCCTCACAAAGTGACCCAATCCACTTTTGGACAGTTTTAACTTTTATGAAGTCCTTCCTTGTATTGAACTGAAATCTGACTCCCTGCTACCTTCCAGCATTGCTCATAATTCTACCCTCTGGAGCCAAGGAGAATAATGTTAAGCCTTCCTTCTTAACAACTGCTCAAATATTTGAAGGCAGCTCCCTGGAGAGGGGAAGAAAAGAGAAGAGAAAGAGAAGGGCCAGGGTAGAAACAGAGAGAAGGTAGGGGAAACTAGAGGCATTCCAGTCCAGTTTATACTATCTCAGAAATGAGAATTCCCCAAAGCATTGTGCTGCCTCCCTCTCATCTCAAGGACTGTTACTGAATATTAAATGCCTCTGTTTTCTAGGGGTTTTGTTTGTTTTTTAAGGCATTAGTACATGCACAAGAATGCTGGCTGAAGCTCACCAAAACATTCTTATGAGTCAGGTTCACATACACAATCATTGTTAGAGCTCTGGTTGCTATCGGAACGAGAATTCCCCACTGCCAGCTCCACTGTATACCACAACTTCACCCTTACATTCAAGGCAGAGAAATTATGCCAGGTTTACAAGGAATCCTAATACCCGCAAACATAATTAGCAGCTTAAAGGGTCACCCTTTTCCCACAGATAATTACTGAGTTTCCCAGTTGCTCCTGTTATACTACAACCCCTCAGTGGTAAGCCAGGTGTCAGCTGTCAACCCCAGTGCTTGCTGAGAACGCTCCTCCTTGAACATAACCTCCCTCAATCAGCCAGTCAAATAGAGCTTGAAGATCTAGAAGTATTTACATGCTGGGCTTCTATACTGTAAGAAGAAAAGGAGCTTGGGGCTGAGATTCTTTCTAATCTATGAGTTCTTTCACTGAGATCACATATTTTTCTCTAAAACAAGTCATTCTTCTCTTTTTAGGCAATTGGAGTTAAGTGACTTGCCCAGGGTCACACAGCTAGTGTCAAGTGTTTGTTCTGAGGCCAGATTTGAACTCAGGTACTCCTGACTTCAGGTCTGGAGCTCTATCCACTGAGCCACCTTCCTACCCCAAGTCATTCTTGTCATATTCTCAGTAAGATCCAGCTCACCTAGTCCCTCAACAACAACAACAACAACAAAAACCCCAAAAAAACCACCCCACAACATTTTTATCATTTCTTCTACATTTTCATGGGAAAATCCTGTTTCAGGAAAAGTAACATCACAAATTTTGATGCACTCATAGAATCACTGATTTAGTGCTGGAAGGGACTTTAGAGGTAATTTGGTCTAACTCCTTCATTTTGTAGAGGAAGAAGTTAAGTGGCTTCCCCAGGTGACCTAAGGAGCAAATAGTTGGGTGGGATTCAATACAAATCCTTTGACTCCAGGTCAAATGTTCTTTTTACTGTTTGAAGCAGCCTCATAATTGGGAAACAGAGAAAAGGGGGAAGATAGAACACATCTCCAACTGATTGTATGTAAGCAGCAGCCCTGGTACAATGAAGAGCTCTGGACCTCTGGAATTAGAATACCTGAGCTCACAAGCTCTGTGACCATAAGCCAGACTTCCATAAGTCTCAGTTTCCTCATTTGTGAAATGGAAATGATAACTATGATAACACTTGCACTGCCAACCTCATGGTGTTGTGAAGAAAGTGCTAGGTAAAACTTTAAATCCTCTATAAGTGAGTTGTTTTGGGGGCAGCTAGGTGGTACAGTGAATAGAGCACTGGCCCTAGAGTCAGGAGGAACTGAGTTCAAATCCAGCCTCAGACACTTGATACTTACTAGCTGTGTGACCCTGGGCAAGTCACTTAACCCCAATTGCCTAGCCAAAAAAAAAAAAACTACAACACATAAATGAGTTGTTTTTATTACAAGGATTTTTATCATTCCCTCTACATTTTCATGGGAAAATTCTATTTCAGGACCTTCCTTCCTCACCTTTTCAATTATTTCCATGATTTTTATTATTATTATTAGTGGATTGATTAATAAATAAGAGGGAAAGAGAATAAGAATGATGTTCAAAAGGCAAAGTAATATAATTTCCCAACTAATGCATTTTTGTAAATACCAAATAGTATTAGAAAAAAATTTAGGCATCTAGAAAACCTGATTTGGGTACATGAAAAACTTTGTGGTTTTGTCCACAGTTTGCATCCCTAGCTTGATCTGCCATGATCAGGTAGATCCTCTAGCAAGCAGAAATCATAAATCAAATAAAGCACTTAATTGGGAACAATGGGAAAAAAACTCCAATCTAACAAGCATTTATTAAGTCACAATCATAGTCAAACATGAGTTAAGCATCTATGGTGTGCCAGGCATGGTGCTGAGGGGGTGGGGGAACGGAGGGAAGAAAGAGAGAAAGAGAGAAAGAAAGAAAGAGAGAGAGAGAGAGAGAGAGAGAGAGAGAGAGAGAGAGAGAGAGAGAGAGAGAGAGAGAGAGATTGAGAGAGAGAGAGAGAGAGAGTCCTTACCTTCAGAGAGCTTATATTCTAACGGGATAAGAGAACACACAAAAGTAAGGGGGTGAGGAGGGATGGTGGAGAAGTCAAGGCAGTTCCAAAAAGGAAAAAGGAACATCCCCCCTCAAAAAAAAAAAAACAAACAAAAACAACTTTCTATTCCAAGGTGAGGAGGAGGTGGTATTTCAGTTGAAAAACATTTTATTTTTTTTCACTGGGGGAGTGAGGGGTGAAGGAGAAAAAATAAATGCTTGTTGATTGAAAACATTTAATTTAAAAGAATAAATAAATTGAAATATTGCTCTCACTGTAGTGTGGGAGTCGGATGGAGAGAGGTAGAATTCTTTTCTGAGAACGACTCAGGCCAACTGGCCTGGGACTAATCAAAATATGTTCAGTTCTTTTGTTAGAAAGGCCTACCTCAATACAAAAAATAGGGCTGTCAGGCAGCCATCAAGACCTTTGCCTACTCATCTTACCCCCTTACAAAAAGTCCAGAGTTTTTATTCCTACCTGAGCCAGCAGAATAAATTCCTTTCACCTCCTCCCCACTCCAAGGTGCACGTTGTTATTTCCTTCACATGGTCCAAACTCCTTGAAAAAGTTGCCTATAGCAGTGATGTCAAATTCAGATCGAAATGGAGCTCACTGAACTGTACATAAGTATCTCTACTTGCCACATACTAACTTAGAAAAACACATACAAACATTACCTAGGTTCTATTATATTTTTATTTATTTTGTTTAGTATTTACTAATATTTTCATCTGGTTCCAGACACACTCAGGAGTTTTTCAGGCCCAATCCAGGCTGGCACCATGTTTGACATCTCTAGTTTATGGTATATCTCTACTTCCTCTCTTCTCACTCATTCCTCTGCTCTTTGGAACCTGGATTCTGAACTTATCTTCTTCAGTAGTCTTCATCACTACTGACCACCCTCTCCCCAAGGATGCTCTCTCTCTCCTCTAGGTTTTCATGACATTACTGTCTCCTGGTTTGCCTCCTACTTGTCTGGTCTCTCATTCTCAATCTCGTTTTCTGGTTTATCACCCACATCATTCGCCTTGTTCCCCAAGGTTCTGACCTGGCTCCTCTTCTATTCTCCCTCTATATTTTCTCCAGATAACCTCATTAGCTCCCACTGGTGTAATCCTCATCTCTATGCAGATGACTTCCAGTCCAGGCTGCTCGGTGGTGCAGTGAATAGAGTGCTTCACCTAGAGTCAGGAAGAGTTGAGTTCAACACTCAACAGCTGTGTGACCCTAGGCAGGTCAATTAACCTCTATGCTTCAGTTTCCTCCTCTATAGAGTTGGGGTAATATTACCCCCACTCCTCACCTTGGAGTAGTAAATACTTTACAGGACTATTGTGAGGATCAAATGAAACAATATATGTAAAGTTCTTTATAAACCTTAAAGCCCTATATAAATGCTATCATCATGATTCTCAGCATCATCCTCATCATCTATGTATACAGCCCTAGTCTCTTTTCTGAGCCAACTGCCTGTTGGGCGTTTCAAACTGAGTATCCCAAAGACATCTTAAATTCAAAATGTCTAGTTCTTTGCCACCAAAAAAAGGGGTGTTAGAATAATAATAGCAATACCTAGCACTTATCATAATAATATAACAATAATTTCTAGCACTTAAAAATTTGCAAAGTACTTCACCTATGCTAACTCAGTTGATCTTATAAACATTGGGTATATCTGGAGCCTTTTTTTCTTCTTATATAAGTGTCCACTTTGGGGTATATATCTAATGGTGGAATCTCTGGATCAAAGGGTATAGATGTTTTGATTTACATAGTTCCCAAGTGTTTTCCAGAATTGTTGTCCTAAGTCACAGCTCCACCAACATTCATTAGTGCAGAGGTCAGCAAATTTTTTTGTAAAGGGATAGATAGTAAATATTTTAGGCTTTGCAGGCCAAGGGGCAAAATAAAGTATATTAGGCAAATACTTATAGAACAAAAGAAAAAACAAATTTCCACAAGTAATTTATTGATAAAATTCCAAATATAATAATTTAGAACCATTTTTTATAATACAAAAATCCCTCCTTTTGGGGAGGAATAATATTTTGCCTCATTTAGGGTTTAAAATTAATGTTCCCTATGCTCAAATTCAATCACAAATGATTATCTGGGAATGATATTCTGTAAAGAGATTTCACATATTTCATTTTTGAAAATTTTTTTCACACAGATAGGTACTACCAAATACTGACAACACTTCACAAGCCTACGATTTTAATTGAGCCAAAATGCTTTTAAACAAGGTCATAAATAAGTTCCTCCGCCCCCACATGCCTCCTACACCCTCAACCCTCACAGTTCCTCAGCTGTTGCAGTCAAAAACGATTTAATTAACTCATCATAGGCAAACAGCTTTCTGGGATGGGTTAATAAATGAGCCATTCACAGACTTACTTTGGCTGCAGCCTTATTTTCATTTTTAATTTTTGTCAACAATTCTTGTATGACAAGATATTCCCATTTAAAATTTTCTCTGTACTTTTTTTTTATACTATTGCTTTCCTATGAGTTGGGAATATTATGATGAGTCCTTAGGTCTTGTAAGGTCAAAATATATTATATAGTATCTTATATTTTTTAGCACAGCTATAATGTCATTGCATAATAAACACAATGCTTTGCTATCTGATTTTACAACAAAATAATCCACACTCCACTGTGCTTTAAAAGTCAATATTCAAAGTCCACTTTTCTCTTCTTTTCTTATTTTGATATGATAGATATGCATTGGTAATAAAAAAAATTAATAAGGTGCTGCTGTATGGCCATAAGTGGAAATCTCACTGTTCCTGCAATTTGTAATGTAAGGAGCAGCAGTGAGAAATAATGAGTACCTCGTCCCATTTCTGTTGCAGCTACTCCACTAGGAACAACTCACTTTGTGGTGCAAAACCAGTCATAGACAATGCATACACAAATGAACACATGCCTGTGTTGTAATACAACTTTCTTTATGGACCCTGAAATTTGAATTTCCTATAATTTTTATGCATTAGAAATATTTTTCTTTTGATTTTTTAAAAACTATTTGAAAATATAAAAACCATAGATTGCAGATCATACAAAAACAGGTAGTGGGCTGAATTCAGCCCATTGGCTGTGGTTTGTGACCCCTGCATTAGTGCAACAACTTTAAGTTCATTTGCCTAATGAGGGGAGTCCAAGCCTTTAGAATAGTAATGTAATGATGGAGGATCTTATAAGCCCCTAAGGGAACAATGAGAACTATTGAAAAGATGAGGAGAATTGTATGGAGTATTTATGAAGTCTTCCTGTTGTTCATATTCTCCACTGGGATGATAACTGTCCTATAGTTAAGATGCATTGTTGCCTTGCATGCCTATATACATAGAAGCTAGGAACCCTTAGTCCTAGACACAAGCTCTATTCTGAGTTTTCCAAAGGAAACTCTGGTAAAAAACAAAAACAAAACTGGGCAGCTAGGTGGCACAGTGGATAGAGCACAGGCCTTACACCAAACACTTGACACTTCCTAGCTGTGTGACCCTGGGCAAGTCACTTAACCCCAATTACCTAAACAAACAAACAAAACAACAACAACAACAAAGGAAACTCTGGGTGAGGGCAACACAAGCCCAATGAAAAATTATTTTTGAGAAGAACTGCCCTACTCTACCCGCTCCAAGCCTGAGCCCAGTGCACGTAAGCCTAGAGCTTGGAATGCTGGGTCACAGGTTACACAGTCAACAAAAAGTATGTGTGCATGATGGGATTCTACTACAAGCACATGGTTACAGCATGACAGTTATGATAGCTAGGAGTCAAGAAGTTTTCGTTCCAGCTTCTTGACTACCTTGCTGGCTAATCTTGGGCAAGCATCTCAGTTTTTCTTTGTCTCAGATTCCTTATCTGTAAAATGGAGATGATAACATTAAACCAACTTCACCAGCTATAAACATCATGTCCTCATCTCTAAACATCATCCCTACAAGAAGCAAGTGAGATAACGACTAGCAAAGCTCTTTGAGAAGTCCAATTAGAGTATTAAATATAAAGCATTGTTATGGAAAGGATACAGATTCTATAACATAAATCCTTAAATACAGAACCAAGAATAGAGAAACTTTCTGCTTTTTTGGAATGATTTCTTTCCATTCCTTTGGTCTCAACTTTTTTTTTCCTAGCCATCCCATTCTGCTTACCCTTTTGGAGTCAGCATGCCTGTTCTGAATTACTGAAATATGTTTAAACTCAAAATCACGTCTGTTGTTAGGCCCTTTAACACATTTAATGTGGAAAAAGCTCACTAATGAGAAAATCTGAAAGAGCAGAGATAATGAACTTCCTTCCACTGTGGTTTTGACAAACTAAAAAGCTGCTCTTCAGTGTGGAGGCCCAATTATTCTTCAGTGAATTGGTTATGGGCAAGGCTGGAAATACTACTCTCCTACCAGTGCCGATTTCTTTCCAATTCTTTGTAGCTCCCGAAATATGGGCATATTGACTTTGAATAAGAAGTCACTTATGTATGTATGTGTGTATATGTATATATGTGTGTATATGTACATACACATACATGCATACACACATACACATACATTATAAAGGAAGTTCAGTATAACTTAACTTCTTTCACCTTCTGACTTAAAACCAGAAGCGTTTAGAGCAAGAAAAGACCTTCAAGGTCATCCGGCCCAATCCTCCTATTTTATTTATTTACAATTTGTCTTTACATCTTTTGTTAAAACAACATCTTCATTGATTGGTAGCCTAGTACCATGAAAAGATCAGTGAATTTGGAGTCAGGAATCTAAATTTCACATGGCACTTCTGCCACTTACTTCCTATGTGACCTTGGACAAGTCATTTAACCTCCCTGGGCCTCAGTTTCCTCATATATAAAGAAGGAGCTTTATAGCTTCTGAGGTCCCTCCTAGATCCTGTCCCCACCAATAAGCCACTCCTTGAAACAAAAAAAATTTTAAAAAGAAAAAAAAACAGATGAGTAAAACCAAGAGACACAACAATGGTGTCTAAATATATGTGAATATTCCATACCCATCGACCCCTACCTCTGCAAAGAAAAGGGAGGTACATTTTCCTAAGTCTTTTCCAGGACTAAGCTTCAACATCATAGTTACACAGCATTTAGTTTGTGTTTGCTGTTCTTTCCATCCATGTTGCTGTAGCTGTCGTGTGTATTATTTTCTTGTTTTTGCTTACTTCACTCTGCACCAGGTCATTTACATCTTCTCATGCTTCTCCGAATTCTTCATATTCATAATTTCTTATGGTGCAGCAACATACCATTACATTCCATGTGCCACAATGTATTTAGCCAATCCCCAGTCAATGATCATTTACTTTGTTTCCAGTTCTTCACTACCATAAAAAGTACTGAGATGAATATTTTGGTGTATATGAGACTTTTCTGTCTATGACCTCTTTGGGAAATATACCTAGCATGGGCTAATTCCCCATTTTAAAAATCAGCTAACTAAAGCTCAAAGAGATGACTTGACCAAGTTCACATATAAAGAGTTCCCATAGCAGAGTTGGGACTAAGAGAACCTGAGTTACTGCTCTGGTAATCATTTCACTATGTGATGCTACCTGCTTCCCACTTGATAATTTTACAATACCCTGCTCCTGTTTCTAAGTCTTTTTTCATTCTTTATATGAGTCATTTTGCTCATACCTTGGATGGTAAGTAGGCTTCTGACATCCTCTTGGACGGTGTCATTTTCTCTGTACTCCCATTATGATAAAGAAGCAATCAGAAAATTCTAAAGAAAGCTGGGTCTTGCCTCTGGCACATACTGATTGAAGAAAGTCACCTAAGCTTTCCATGTTCTAAGCAAATTTCTGCAACTATAAGTTACAGAGGAAGCATTGAACTACACTGGTGGAAGTTTCCTCAGCCAGAAATTTCCTGTATCAGTGATATCGTAGGTCTCTATTCTCATTAATACAACCAAAAAACTGAAATCACAAATGACATCAGCTTTCCCCACGTCTTCATAATCATCACCCATTTTGGTCAATGGAATATGAAATTAAAAGTTCTTGCTGGGTTTGCAAAACACTTAGCACAGTGCCTGACACATGGTAGGTGCCGTATAAATGCTCATTTCCTTCCTCCCTCTCTTCGCCTTCCTAATTCCCTGGAATGGATTCCTAGGGAAAGTTGTAAAACTTAGTTCTTTAAAGAAAGAACATCAATTTGCAAAAATTTAAAAACATTTTTATAGGTATCTCTATGCCAAATACTCATAACCTACTAACTTCATGAGATGAAAAGCTCTAAAAATATAGAGAGCTTGTGAAAGAAATCAAAATCATGTGAGTACAGAAAGAAGCATATATTATTCCTGTCATCCTGTCCACTACTGGAATTGCATCTCATCATTTTGGTTCAATTACAAAAATAAATTATGTTATCCACTTGTACAATAGTTCACCAATCATTAAACATAAAAGAACCATAATAGGATAGTAACTGTCTGGCACTTAGCATAGTGCCTGGCACATAGTAGGCATTTAATAAATGCTTATTGACTTGTTGACTAGGATCATTTCTATCTGAATTAAATTGAAGACGAGAACAAAATGATGATGATGATGATGATGATAATTAACATCTATATAGAGCTTACTACATGCAAGGCACTGTGCCAAGCACTTTACAATTATCTTCTTGATCCTCACAATAACCCTGGGAGGTAGGTGTTGTTATTATTTCCATTTTACAGATGAGGAAACTGAGGCAAACAGAGGTTAGATGACTTGTCTAGGGTTATACATCTAGTAAGTGTCCAAGGCTGGATTTGAACTCAGGTCTTAGCTTGCTATTTATTTTGACTAAATTTTATTGTGATTGATTATTCTAACACATATACTATATTGAGAACTTCTGTTCAATTTGATGAGTCCTCTGATGTACTTGATAAGCGTATACTATGCAGACCTCTGTCCACTGTGTCACCTAACTCCCCAATAATAATAATAATAGATAAAACATATGGGGTTAAAGCAGAGTGAAACCAAGAAAATCATCAGTTACACCCCATTAGCAAGTTCCTAATACCATTTTTTTTCTTTGTAGTGAAATATATTTCCTTGAGAAAACTAATGAATTCCACAATAATACATTCAAAAAGAAAAGCAGTGATTCTGGAGCTACAGCCAGAACCTTGCATAGACAGGGCAGTCTAGAGGGAGGAGGGAAAGAGGGAAAATTCAACTTAGATAATAGAGGGAAAATTCAACTTAGATAATAAAGGCAACATTTGAACAGGGTCATGGAACCACTGGTTATTTCCCAAATATGGAAACCTCAGTAACCACTCCCACATTCAACTGCAGTGAACCTGGTTGCCTAACTCAGAATGTGTGGCATTGTTCAGTCGTGTCCAGCTTTTTGTGACCCCATTTGATGTTTCCTTGGCAAAGATACTGGAGTGGTTTACCATTTCCTTCTCCAGCTCATTTTATAGATGAGAAAACTAAGGCAAACAAAATTAAGTGACTTGTCCAGGGTCACACAGCTAGGAAGTGTCTGAGACCATATTTGAACTCAGGAAGATGAGTCTTCCTGACTCCAGGCCTGGCACTTTATTCACTGTGCCATCTAGGTGCCCCTGAATGTTGAGGAGCTAGAAATTATTCTGATGCGATTTCTAGGGAGTTAAAGTAGGAAAGGACCTTAATCATCTGATGTTGTCATTAAATAATATTAAGATGTCACATTCGTGTAGTTAGTGCAAATGTATTAATCATATTTTAGAGATGAGGAAACTGAGACTAAGACAGACAAGTGATTTGTGGACATATAGCTAATCAGTGGCTGAGACAGGACTCAAACCCAGGTCTCCTGAGTCTAACTCCATTATATCACTTTGCTTGCACTTGAATTTATATATTTAATTTTCCTTGAAAAGAATCCTGTCTTTTACATAGATCGGTTTCTTTCCTTATTCAAATTATTGTGCTTGGAGAAGAGCAACTGGCATAGAACTGAATGTAACACTAGGCTAGAATATATTTGCCCATAGTCTACCTTACCTCATTCTTGTGGAACAAAATCTGAAATCACAAAAACTCAGAATCCCAGATTTGGAAAGGTTATCAGAAGTGGTCTTGGTCAATTTATACCTCAATAGTAGTCCTTTCTGCAACTTCTGTGAGTCATTCAATCTCTGCTTAACTACTTCCAGTTGTGGGAAGCTCATTACTCCTGAGGCAGCCCAGTCTACCCTTGGATAACTCAAATTTCCAGTGAGATTAGACTGGATGAATTCTAGGCCTTTGCAGCCTTAAATCCTCTGTTGTGTAGTCCTCTTAAGATCTGTGATCCCATTTGATGATTTCTTGGCAAAGATATTGGCATGGTTTGCCATTTCCTTCTCTAGATCATTTTACAGATGAGGAACTGAGGTAAACAGAATTAGTGATTTGCCCAGGCTCACACAAGTATCTGAGGCCAGATTTGAACTCAGGAAAATGAATCTTCTTGATTTCTGCCCTAGTTCTCTACCCACACCACCTCAATGACAGTTCTACAAGTACTTGAATGTACCCACTGAATGGCTTCCTGTGCCTTCTCTTCTCCCTGATCTGACCCACCAACAGATCTTCATAGGGAATAGTTTCTAGTCCCCTCACCATCCCAAATGCCCTCTTCTGTACCTCTTCAGCTTTTCAATGTTATTCCTAAAAATATGGTGCCCAACATAGAATACAATCTGACCAAAGCATAGTACCATGGAACTATCACTTCCTTTATTTTGAATATTATGCCTTTTGATGCCATTTAAGAGCACCTTCATTTTGGGGGGCTGCTGTACCACTCTGACTCATATTGAGTTTGCAGGCTGCTAAAACCTCCAGACTTCCTTAATACAAAATACCATATAGTCTTACTGCCTACATCTTGTCCTTGTTGAGTAAGATATAGCCTCTGTGAAGACTCCTCCTTAGAGCCTGTCTCAAAACTAGAGACAGGCTCTAAGAGAACAAACAGGCCATAAGTTTAAACTACCTAAACCTATAGGAATTCAGCCCTAAACCCCCTCTTGATGGCCACACTACTGCCACATCAGCATTAGACCTGCTAAATAAGGACATGTATGTTTGGATTGGCTATGCCCTGTTTCCTTGTTCTTTGTCTCAGGGGAAGAATTTTTGGGCCTAGAATGTAAGCCTGCCTCCCAGCTAACGTTAGGGTATATAATCTCATTTTGCTTTCTGTGCCTCGCCTCTCTCCTGCTGGAAGCATACTGGAGGAGCAGACGCCCTTTCTCGCCATACTGTAATAAAGAGTAACTTTTGCTTCCACCTTGAGAAGTCTCTGAGTTTAATTGGGGTAGGGTCGCTGTATCACACATTGTGAAATTGATTTTTTGAGCCCAAGTGTAGAGCTTGCCATTTATTTTGACTAAATTTTATTGTAATTGATTATTCTAATATATATATACTATACTGAGAACTTCTGCTTAATTTGATGAGTCATCTGATCCACTTGATAAGAGTATAATGTGTAGACCTTTGTCAGAAAGGAGCTGGATGTGCATCATGACCCTTTGTTTCAGGACATTTGCACAGAAGTTCTTTGCTGGAAGGATATAAGGAATTCCTGACTGGTCTCCAATTATTGCACAGCCTCCTTTAAAGAATATTTTAAAAAAATTTTCACTTCCAAATTCTCTCCCTTCCTCTAGCTCCTCCCCCACACATTGAGAAGACAAGAAATACAATACCTATTACACATGAGAAGTTATGCAAAAAAAAAAATTGCCACATTAGCCATGTTCTAGGAGGGGAGGGGAGAAGAAAAATAAAGAAAAGAATGCTGAGTCCATCAGTTCTCTATCTGGAGATAGATAACATCTTATATAATGATTCCTTTTAAGTTGTGTTGGATCATTATTTTGATCAGTTACTCAGTCTTTCACAGTTAATTACCTTTACAATATTACTATTACTGTGTTTTGCATCAGTTCTTGTAAGTCTTTTTGAGTTTTTCTGAAACTATCCCCTTCATCATTTCTTATAGAACAATAGTATTTCATCACATTCATGTACCATAAATTGTTCAGCCATTCTTCAATTGATGAGCATCCCCTCAGTTTCCAATTTTTTGCCACAACAAAAAGAGCTTCTATAAATATTTTTGTATATGTGGGTCCTTTTCCTTTTTATTTGTTCTCTTTGGAGTACAGACTAGTAGTGGTATTGCTGGGTCAAAGGGTCATAGTTTTATAACCCTTTGGGCTATAAATTCCTAATTGTTCTTCAGAATTGTTGCACTAGTTCACAGCTCCACAAACAATTGTACAAACACTTAATGATTGGTGGCTGAGAGTCAGCAGGAATAGACTCTTGTCAAATGAAACTCTTCTCTCTCTGTAGTCTATTCAAAGAGAAATGGCTCCATGGCTCTTGGGGACCATTCACTCACACCAGAAGTGTGGAATCCTTTGGACTTCCAGCGAACATGAGAGGGGATTTCTCTCCTCTTCTAATCAGGAGTAGCAAAGGTAGCTTATAGCAGAGGCACACAGTAGTGGACAACACGTGCATTCCAGGTGAGACTAAGACTAGGATTCTGAGATCTCCTTATACTGTAAACCACTTTCTTTAAAATAAAATAAAATTAGAAAAAAAAAACATTGGTAGGTACTGGACATGATGAGCACCAAATAACACCATAAAGAATTAAATAGAGTTTATTTGAATAGAGAGTAAAAGAGTTATTAATATGAAAATTGTATCTGAAGCTGTGTGTATATAGACTATCAACTCATTTGAGCAAAAATTAAAATGTATAAAAAAATAAGAGAAATTAATATGAGAAAAAGGAACAGACTTCAATTAAAATCATTGCATTCTGAATTGCCTAAATGAGTAATTAAAAATAAGAAAGGAGAAATGGAAATAGAACTGATATTAGAACTGAAAATAGATCTCACTATTTTCTTCTGCCTTTCTATTTCCTTTTCTGATCAAATACCAGCAACTAGCATTCTTTGAAATTAACATTTCTAAGGGCAGCTAGGTGGCACAGTGGCTAGAGCACCGGCCCTGAAGTCAGGAGGACCTGAGTTCAAATCAGGCCTCAGACCAAACATTTGACACTTACTAGCTGTGTGACCCTGGGCAAGTCACTTAACCCAACTGCCTTAAAAAAAAAGAAAAGAAATGAAATTAACATTTCTAGTTTCATGGGCTGAGCCTCAACCAACTAGAGGGAGATCCCCAAATCAGATGAGAGGAAAAAATACACTGTCATGATACCTATATAGCTAGATAGCAAATGCCAGTTGGTGAGGGGCTAGGAGATAAAGGACTTTGCCAACCCTCCATAATAATAGCTGTGAATTGTTCAGTGGGACATATAAAAAGTTCAAGAAACACTGTTTTGGGGTAATTAATCATTTTATTAATCATGCTAACAATAATTAATAAAAAGAGTCAGTGACACTCTCAAATGTTAATGACCTGTCATGGAACCCACTCAACACTTAGAAGCCCTTGGAAGAGTGGGTGTTCCTGAGGGTGGCAATCAACTCTCACTGGTTAGCAAGTAATGAGAAGAATCATGAGAGGTGGGTTTATTCTAATGAAGGGCTGGGAGATGAGATTGTCTTAGACAAAGAGGCTTATCTCTTATCCAGACTACCCTCCTCCCCAGGGCAATCTAGACAAAAGGGTGTCCACTTCTGCTGTGACCTGGCGGAATGGAACACAATAGGCTGGAATTCACATTAGATTAAATTCTTTATAAGATTCTCTAGCTGGGTGGGGCAACAGCTCCCACCCAGCATCAAAAGGCTGTACCCTAGGGATTTGGGTAATCTCATCCATCAGCAATGTCCTTCAGATGCTTGCTTGGCATATTAGAGAATGAGGATCTAGGAAGGGAAAAAAAAAACCTGGATCTCCCCAATAATTGGTTAGTTAATAATCATTTCTCTCATCAGATAGTGATCAGATCCAAGGTGACTATATAATATCTGTTCAGAAGTTTCACAATGAGTCTTTACTTTCTAGGGAGAGTAAAATGCATGTAATGTGCTATTTTTCTTTTCCTGAATGTGTTTATGTATGTCTTTGAGTCCTTTGTGACATACATATTTTGTGGTAGACAGAATTAAAGTCATTGTATACTCAATGCCTTTATTGCACATAGAGTACTTCCCACAGAAGTATGCAAGCATGAAACAAAGAAAAAAATTGAAAAATACCCTCAATCCTGTGTGGTCCCCTCTACTTCTGCAGTGATAAATTCAGAGTGGAAGGAAAGAAGAAAGGGGTGCTGACAATCAACTAGTTTTTAGACTATTAACAGTCTTCCATTTGACTATTGATACTCTAAATGTGAGGTCCTTGTCCAATGACCAGCAAGGAGATATATTGCTGGAGGAGCTGAATCATATCAGTCTTGACATTAGTACTATAAATGATGCCAGAAGAAAAGATGAAGTTGCAACCAAATGTAAAAGTCGGTCACAAGTATACTTTGGAGAAACAAAGAAAAGAATGGCTGGAGTGGTTTTTGTCATATGCCCAAGAGCTACAAACAACATTGTTTTATGGGACATATTGTCATCATGTATTGCAGTACTAATGATAAGTAGTAACCAAAAAAATCATCAAAATAGTTGCAATTTATGGACCAATATTGATTGGTGAAGATAAAGTGGTGGGGAATTCTATGAAGAACTTGACAAAATCCTCCAAATAAAATCACCATGCACCCCAATACCTGTTTATTTCAACATAAAGATGGGGAAAAGGTAAACAGCAGAAATAAATTGGAAAGCACAATTCAAGAAAAAAAGAGAGAGACAAAAGACATGTAGATTATACAAAAGTTTCATGTTATAGAACACTTTATAGAACATGTTATAGAACATGTTATTGATGTGGGAATTATCCCTGAGTTAGAGGAGTTTAGACAAATTCTGATCTTAGGTGATTAGAGCTAAGACCAGAATTTAAACAAAATAGAAGAAAAAATAAATATAGGAAAAAGGAATGGATTAAAATGACTGAACCATGAATTATTCAAACAACTCACTAAAAGTAAAAAATGGATAATGGACAACAGAACCAACATTGACACTTACTATAATAATTTCATCCAGAAATTTAACCAAAGCAAATGAATTGCCACAAGAAGACCAAAAGAGTTCAAGATACCCCTTAATTAGCAGGCATCTGACAGAGAGAAAGAGAGAGAGAGATGGCCCACAAAGGCAATAGCAGACTATAAACTCATTTGTAAAATGTTAAGGGAAAGAGTGTTATTAAGTGCTTACTATGTGCCAGGCAATGGCACATATCCCTAGACTTACAAAAAAGGGAAGCAGGTGGTGGTACAAAAATAGGCCCTGCCCTCAAAGAGTTTCCATTCTATTGAAGGATTCATCATGAACCTAAGTAATAAATACAAAGTACATAACCATTCCAGTGGGAAGAATTAGTGATAATGAGGAGTAGGAGGATCAGGAAAGGACTTGCATGAGAAGTATGGCACCTCAGTTGTCCCTTGAAGGAAGTCAATGATTCTGAGACGATAGAGTGCATTCCATACATGGTCAACTACCTGTGCAAAGGTATAAAAATGGGAGATGAAATGTATATTGGTAATAGCTACCAGGCTGATTTGATTGGACAGGAGTGCACGAAGGGGAGTAATATGAATAAAAGCTTGGAAGAAGGGATATAAAGATTAGACTAGATGATTAGATCAGAATTGAAGAACTATAGATTATTCTTTCCCTAAAATGCCTTCACATTACTCCAGCATAAAGCAAATACTGAAATGATGGTGAGACAGGATTCTCCTACCCCCCATCCTCTTCCATCTTTTTTTTATAAGAATCTCACATTCTTTATTTGTTTTCTTTTGGGGGTTTTTTTGGGGGGCTAGGCAATGGGGTTAAGTGACTTGCCCAAGGTCACACATATAGTAAGTGTTATGTGTCTGAGGTCAGATTTGAACTCGGGTCCTCCTGAATCCAGGGCCGGTGTTCTATCCACTGTGCCACCTAGCTGCCCCCCACTGTGCCACCTAGCTGCCCCCATCCTCTTCCATCTTGTCTGTCAATGTGTTCTATGGAGTCTACCTCTTCTGATTTTCTACTCCTTTGAAACCTCATCACACTTGGACAACTGTCATATGTTTACCATGCATAGTTAAGCACTGTAATTATGTGTGTGCTTGTTTTATCTCCATTTCTAGATTTTTGAAAACAATGTTCAGTATCTTTATATTCTCACAATACCTAGCACAGTGATGGGCACATAGCAGGCCTTTGATACACATTTTTTGAATGAATGAATGAATGAATGAATAAGTGAATAACAATTCACATTTCTATAGCACTTCAAAGTTTACCAACTTCTTTCCTCCTAACAACCTATTGAGGACAGCATCTGCAGGTGCCCTTCTTCTTTTGCAGATAAGAAAACTGAAGTTCATAGAGGTGCACATATTCACATCATTAGTAAGTTATGTGACTTGAATATAGGTTTCTTTGATTCTATGTCCAGAATTCTCTCTGTTTCTTTTCATTGCATTGAAAGAATGAATAAATGAATGAATCACTGTAGCAACGGCATTTTTCTGAGGCTAGGGCTCCAATGTTCTCTATAAGAAGGATCAGATTTCTGAGCAGAGAAAATGGGTATTTCCTGTGGGTGAGATGAAAAACCCTTATTTATCACATACCGTACTAAGAAGTAACCCATGTCTTCTGAAACATCTCTGAGCCAGAAAACTTTTCCACATGAGTGACTGCATATTTACCTTTATATCCCCAGTCAAAAGCAGGAAAACAAGTCCTTGCTCTTCTGAGACTGAGGCAACAAACTTGTTCCCAGGGCATCCTCAAATGTCCTTATCAGAATGGTCTCTGGGAAAGTTCTGTTCCTGCTCTCTCCACAAATTCAAAGATAACTCAGACCAAGGGAACATTGTCAAGTGTTACTCAGAATTGACATGATTTTCTCTTGGTTTTTGCCTTTGTCACAAATGAGTCTTTACCTAAAATTAAAGTACTTTTTATTTTTAACTAATTGGGCATGTGTATGATGTGCCCTGAATTTCAGGGGTGCTACTTGGCATCTGTGGGCCACAGAGACATAGGGGAACAGCAACTCAGTGTCATTGTTAGCAAATCAAATAACAAATACTTACTGGGTACCTAAAAGGAGGGAGTAGAACAGTGCTGGAATTAAAATCAGCCAGGACTGGGTCTGACTTGTAATAACAATATGACCCTGAAAAAAGTCACCACCTTAGGGCAGCTCGGTGGCACAGTGGATAGAGTACCAGCCCTGAAGTTAGGAGGACCTGAGTTCAAATCCAGCCTCAGATCAAACACTTGACACTAGCTGTGTGACCCTGGGCAAGTCACTTAACCCCAATTGCCTAAAAACAAAACAAAACAAAAAAGTCACCACCTCTCCTTGCTTCATGCAGTTCTCTAACACTAAATTCTCCATGCCGATAAAATCGCAAATCCTCCTCATTTTAATTTATTCTTAGGCATAAAGGACTAGACATTCTACAAGGGGGGAAAAAAGAGAAAGAAAGAAGGAAGAAACCTCATGATTTCTGGCAGAAGTATTATTGAAATAAAGACATTGAGGTAATAATGAAAAGTGACCAGAAGTCATGAAATCTGTGTTCTAGTCCAGTTGCTGTCATTAACTGTTTTGTAACTTTGAGAAACTCATTTAAATTCTCTGCGTCTCAGCTTTGTGGGGATTATAATTACCCAGTCTGCAAGAAAAACCACTGAGCTCTGAGCCATCGCCACTTTATTAAAGTCCCCTCTAATGAAGTGGACCTCAGATCCTCCTCATGAAGATCTCATTTTTATAGTGTTTGATACCCAAATATGCAGAAGAGACATGGTAAAATACAGAACCTCATTGGTTGATAGACCTTGCTCCTGAGGGCCCAAAATGATGTATCAACAGGGGTAGGGGGATGGGGGGGTATCACAGATTGGGTGAAGCACAGGGCATCTCCTCCAAGTGGTCATAAGATGGTCACCTGCTTATATTGGTCAAGAGAGAATGGTCCAGAGGTACAAAAATAAGTTGGGAGGCTTTCCAAAGAATCGAGACCTGCTGGGTTTGGACATGGAATCTGAATAGAACAGGACAGAGATATCTTTATCAGCATCCTTGTGGTTGTACAAGTGAGCTTCATAAACAAGTAGTGAACATTACATTAAAGTTTGAGGCCCATTATAAAGGCCTACTATAAGAAGCTATCTTAGCTAATTATCTCTATATGATTTATGTAAAGTATCAAACTGATTAATACTGATTGGAACAGAGTAGATGTCCAAATGAATCATTTCTCACAGCTTCCTTACCGGACATCTAGTCTCTCTGCCATTAGCTCAAGCCTTCACTGGTCATGTTTCCTCAATTTTAGGGGTCCCCTACACCCCAGTTCCATTTAACCACTTAACAGTCATATTAGTTTTTACAAAGAAATATTTACTTCCAAGGTAAAGCAAGAATACACACACACACACATACACATACACACACACACACACACACACACACACACACACACACACACACACACACACACACACACACACACACACACACACACACACCCTACCTCTGCTGTAGATTAATTCCCTCCTTACACCACTTCAGTCTCTGAGGCAGGTGAGGGGCATTAGGTTCACAATTTCATTCACTTCCTATATAGAATGTTCCGTCTGAGTAGATGAGCCAAGCCAGTGTGAGGGTAGACGACAGGCCTCAAACCCGTAGGTGAGTTGTGGGGGGGTTGTCTACCTCAAGTATGTGAAGACTTCTCTCAGCCGAATGGGCAGATGAGAACAATTTGTTCCAGTGGCCAGGAAAACTGCTGAAGCAGGTATCGTAGGGGGCGTAAAGCTTGGTCAGGCATCAAAGAAACCAGTCATCCACCGCATGCCAGGCAATCACCAGTCATCCTGACTTTTGTCTAGCCACTGGACATTGATGACTCTGGAAGAGAGAGTGAGGCCGATGACTGTGCAACTCTGCCTCACTTAAATCCAATTCACAGGCAAGTCAGGACATCACCCCATGACTCATTGGTCCTCTTCAAAACAAAGGATGAACAGCCACAACAAAAAGTATGTTCTTACCAAGTTTCAAGTCCAAAGCCCTCTTGGGCTCAAGTCCCAGTGTCCTGGCTTCTCAAGGTTACCCCTCTGGGCTGGAAGCAACATCCATCCAATATCCATCCTAGAATCACCATGGCTCCATCTCCTGGGTCAGGGGACACCTCCACCTGTACTTGGAACTGAAAAGAACAAATGAAACATTCAAACCAAGCCTGTTTCTTGGGGCCACCAGGCCTAAAAGGGAGAGGGAGAAATAAGCCCTCCCCCTTCCCCCAACTCTTCATGGTGCCTGGGCTGTGGGTCAATGGGACCTTTATTACCAGACACTGCCAGGAAAGACAGAGGGACAGAGAGATAGACTGTTAAGCCAATGAAAAGAGGCTACTCTCACTACATGGAACAAGAGAATGTCTCCTCCCCAAAGTACGTCCCTGCCATCTCCCACATGGATGCTTCTATCTTCAAAGCATGCACAAAGCCCCATTATATTCATAAAATAAAAAGTTTGAATAAGATCTCTAAGATTCCTTCAAAATTGTTATTTTTTTTCAGAATTGAAAATTGATTTTTAATGATAAATTACAATTTGGGATACAAGACGGGTAAAGGGACAAGAGCTGGATTGTCTGTGAGCTTGCTTTGTGCTGATGGTCTGTCAGGGGCTGGGGCTCTGGGCCCAATGCCAGGTCTTGCCAAGAGGCTCTCAGCCTTGGGGACTGGTGATCCGGGAGATCAGCAGAGCCTTTTTGTTGCAGGGGAAGCAGTAGGGTGACTCCTTTAAACACAGTGTTGCTGTTGCTGCTACTACTGCTTGCTGGCCGCCTTGCTGGCCAGGTCCTTGGCCCTCTTGGTAGCTGGAAGAGCAGTTTCCTTCGCCTTCTCAGGTGCTTCCTTAGCGGTTTCAACAGGTGTCTTAGGGCTTCATCTTGCAGTTTGGCCAAGATGTTCTCAAAGCCTTTGATGGTCATGGTCACATTACTTTTGAATCCAGCTGGGCCAAACTCCTGCACAGTTCTGGAGACCCCAAACAAACTGGAGGAGACCCAGGCCTCCCTGTTCGATTTCAGTCCAGCCACTGTTTTCAGGGTTCACACAGTGAACACATCTTTCTTCCATCAGCCAAGCATCGTTGATGTTCCAGGTAAAAGTGGGCATGGTGAGGTTATAGGGGTCTACAACAGAGTCCTGGAGGATGTACACTGAGTAGGCTACATGAGCAGGAAAGAAGTGCTCCACCCAGCGGGGCATCCTGTTGCTCTTTGTTAGATGCCACCCAGACAGCACTTGTGGCACAAAGTCCTCCATCAGCACATGCGTGCTGTAGGGGTTGGTGTAACGCTGCCAGAGCAGCAAATACTTGGTCCCAGGAGCTCCAGAGCATGCTCTGCCCCATGAAATGCTCTATCACCATCCCAGGGGTCAGCACAAGGTGGAGGGAGGATAGGGGAGAGAAGGACCACCAGGCTCACGCTTTTTGTCACTCCCAAAGCAGCCGTCCCTGTGGCCACCATGAGGAAGTATCTGGCTACTTGGCATTTCTGGCCACAACCCAACCCTCCCCAAATTCTGTTATTTTAATAACTCTATGTCAAATTATTGGGTGTCATCAGGAATTATATTGGAAAACACATAAAAAAGCAAAATATTTGTGCAAAACCCTTGACTGACCTTTATAAGGGACTGCATATAGTTTCAAGGTGTATCAAGGCCAGAGGAGAATCCCTGGTGGCATCAATTCCAGTTTGAGCTGTAATGCTGCTCGGAGTTGTGATATACCCGAGAGCTATAAGACAGCTTCCATCATTCATCCAGTACAGCCTTTTCCCACTTTCCCCAATTGTTCACTTTCTGATTCCCTCTCCTTTGATGGAAGTTTCCCTGGGAGCTGGATCGCAAAAAGTCTCAGCCTTTTCCCATGCTGGGCAATTCATGTTTCACTAGCCTCAGTTCCTGTACCATTCCTGCCCCCCCCAAGTGACTTCTAGGGGAACAGAAGTGACCCCAACCAGATACTGGGTACTTTCCCTAAAGCTTAGCATAGGCATAGACATACACCTGTACTCTGCCCCCATTCCCTCTGTTTCTCAGTTCCTCTGGCTGAGCACCGCAGAGTCCTGCCACAATGCTATGGCAGCCTGAGCCAATCTCTGCCATGTGGAATTTGAATCTCCATAGCATGGGGAGTAGGCAGGAGGTTGGGGTGTAGATTTAAGTTCTGCTCCTGGCACAGTCACACATCCTGCCCTTTTCCCCCTTTATTCCTCTATTCTCTAGTTAATCTCTGTTAAGACTCCAGCAAATTTTTGCCATTTGGATGTCCACAGCACTTGGTGGGGGGAGGGTGAACCTGTGGTATGGAGTTCAGTTTTGCTGTAAGCCACTGCATCAGTTTGTGCAGCCCTATTGCTGGGGACACGGTGGATAGTGGGTGACTGGGTGCCGAGTGAGCATATTCAGGATTAGAGATTAGCTTTCTCTACTGCTCATCAAGCTTTTGCCTTGTTTGGGTTGTTGGCATTCTAGATCATGGAAACAACTGAAGTTGCTTTATCTCTGGCAGAAAATTCCTATTTTGGAGAGGTTTGAAAAGTCATGAGGATCAGAAAAAATGCTGAGTCTTCCATCTTGCTGGTCATGTTAGTCAAATACATGATGTTCTGATAGTGCTTTGAGGTTTACAGGGCACTTCCTTCAAAATAATTTGGTGAGTTATACAATGCCAATATTATTACGTCCACTTTATAGATAGGGAAACCAAGCTCAGGGAGGTTGAATGACTTATTTATAATAATCTAGCTACAACCTCAGATTTTTTGACTCCAAAATTCAATGCTCTTTCTTCTACAGTCTGCACTCTACATCCTCAAGCAGACCTAGTTTGCTTGGTGTCCAACCTCTCTGTCAGGGGCCTAATATTCATTTTTCAATGTTTTTTTGTAGTCTAATAAGGAGAGCCCTGGACTTGGAATCAAGAGATCTGGGTTGGAATAACACCTCAGATACTTACTAGATAATTATTTAGGCAAATAATTTAATTTCTTAGAATCTTAATTTTCTCATTATCCTCAAGTGAGGATAATATTAGCACTGGCTGCTGCCTGTGCTTGAAGAGCACCAAAAAGACATCAGGTGTTAAAGTCAACCAGAATTGCAAGTTTGTCTTCTTTCAGCACATTGATGATGGGGGGCTCCAGGTCTTCATAAAATTTTTCTTTGACCTTATCAGAGTTCATCGTGGTGGAAGCATATGTATTGATGATGGTGATATGGCACTTTCCTGCAAGTGGTAATAGCATTTTTAAATATATATATATATATATATATATATATATATATATATAAATTTATTTATTTTTAGTTTTCAACATTTACCTCCACAAGATTTTGAATTCCATATTTTCACCCCATCTTGCCCATCACCACACCCCAAGACGGCATGCATTCTGAATATCCCTTCCCCTAGTCTGTCCTCTCTTCTATCTCTCCCCCCCTTCTCTTATCCCCTTTCCCTTCTATTTTCTTGTAGGGCAGGATAGATTTCTGTACCTCATTTCCTGTATTTCTTATTTCCCAGTTGCATGTGGAAACATCTTTTTTTTAAACACATGTTTTTAAAACTTTGAGTTCCAAATTTTCTCCCTTCCTTCCACCCCACCCACCCTCATTGAAAAGGCAAGCAAGTCAACACAGGCCATACATGTGCAGTTATGCAAAACACTTCCACAGTAGACATGTTGTGAAAAACTAACCCTATTTCCCTTAATCCTATCCTGCCCCCCCCATTTATTCCATTCTTTCTTTTGATCCTGTACCTCCTCAGAAGTACTTCCTTCTGATTACCTCTTTCCCAATCTGCCCTTCTCTCTATCATCCCCCTGCTCTCTTGTCCCCTTCCTCCCCTATTTTCCTGTAGGGTGAGACAGATTTCCATACCCAATGGAGTGTGTATGTTATTCCCTGCTTAAGCCAAATCCTATGAGAATAAGATTCCCTCATTTCCTCTCACCTTCCCGTTTCCCCTCCACTGTAAGAACCTTTTCTTGTCTGTTTTGTGCAAGATAATGTACCCCATTCTACCTCTCCCTTTCTCCTTCTCCTAGTATCATCCTCTCTCACCCCTTAATTTTACTCTTCAGATATCACCCCTTCATCTTCAATTCACCCTGTGCCCTCTATCTATGTATCTATGTATGTATGTATGTATGTATGTACGTATGTATGTATCTATCATACATATAATTTTTCCCCCTCCACTACCCTAATACTGACAAAGGTCTCATGAGTTATAAATATCATCTTTCCATGCAGGAATGTAAACATTCCTTAATAAGTCTCTTACGATTTCTCTTTCCTGTTTACCGCTTCGTGTTAAGTGGCAATAGCATTGTCATGAGCCTATCATTCACTCCATTTGCGAGGCATACAAGCTTATTGACTAGATTAGTTTTGATTGGGAAACTTATGTCAACTTCATGGTGCTCCCCATCACTGTGGCCACTCCAGAAAAAACGTGCAGCCAGCTCCAACTTCAGTGAGCTGCCTTCCTTTGCCAGCCTTGTTCCACTCGGGGCTGCTATTTGGATGTGATACCTGCTGAGTTCTCTCACAACAACAGCTGTTCATCTTTCAGGTCTACTGGATTGCTTATTGTCCATAAACATGCACACATTCCATGTATTAATGGTGAGTGAAATCATCTTTGCAAAAGTTCTTGTACAATTTTTGTGTTTCAACATTGCAGAAGGATCTCCTCCTACAGGCCAGGGATAGTTAGGTGAAGCAGACAATTTTTCGGGTACGTTTTCTAGCCCCTTCCTCACCCCAAGAGGTGAGCAGTGTGGTCCTTAAAAAAAGGCTGCTCAGACACCCAGGGGGCTACTGAATCTCACTGCTGCTTCAGTCTAGTGAGAAGATGACCCTATCGCCTGGGCTACCTGTGTACAGCATTGTGACTAGAGCTCCCAGTGTAACCGCACCTGCAGCTCTGTCACTTGCTCGTTGTCACAGGACTTTGAAGTATGTAAAAATAATAACAATGGTATGGGTGATATCTTTTTACTTCTGCATAAATTGGATTTAAGCGAGGCAGAGTTGTGCCTCTCTTATTCTGTCTTCCAGAGTCATTAGAGTCCTGTTGCAAGAAAAAAGTCAAGACCACTGGCAATGGCTTGGATGCAGTGGATGACCTTGGCATCTTCAATGTCTAACCAAGCTCTAAGCACTCCACAGTACCTGCTTCCACTGTCTTCAAGGCCCATTGGAACAAATTGTTCATATCTGTCCATTCTGCTGGGGGAAGTCATCACATCACAAGTTATCACCTCTCTAACTCAGTGATGGGTTTGAGGCCCATCAGTTACCTCATCCTGGTTTAGCCCATCTGCCAAAACAGTTTACTGGGGTGGGGCACTGTGCATGCTACAGCTTCTTGGAATCAACTTGGAGAGTTGGATGACAGATAGACAGCAAGGGTGGAAAGCAGGCCTGAGAAAGTTTTGGCAGCCTCACACCAGAGATACTAGTCTTCCCTGAACACCAGAACACCCCAATATTAGCACTACCTACTTCACAAGTATCAGTATAGCATGGTAGTTAAAAGGACTGACCTTGGAGTTAAGAAGACCTTAAAATTTACCCCTAAGATATACTACCTCTGAGGTCTTGGGCAAAACTCTTAATATCTTCAGCGACCCAAACAATTCCAAGATTATACATCTCAGATAGGCTGATCATCATCAATAAGGCTGATCCTTATTGATGAAAGGAATTTTCACACCAGGAACTCCATATACTAATTAAATCATAGGTCAAAACCAAAAGACCTACCTTATAGTGTTGTTTTTGAAAAAAGTGCTTTGCAAATCTTAAAATGCAATGAAAAGTAAGTCATTATTATTAACTTTCAGGTTCTTTTTTAATCAAAGAGATTTTGGCTAAATACCAAAGAGCAGACTAAGAAAACTTGTTTAAAATGCATTAATTAGAATCCTACTTATATCGCTACTTTCTATTTATTTACTTGAACTAAAATCTGCTCTCTTCATTAAAATTATTTATAACAACCATTTACAAAATGAACTGGATTTAATTGCTTGGACCTCTCTCTAACTATCATCTCAAATGACTTGTGCCTTTACTTAGGGTATCTGATGGGAACGTCAGAATATAGTTCCAGGCTCTAAAAAGGTCTCTAGGTCCCTTGCAAGCATTTAGGCTAACAAAGTCATTTAGACATAGAATAGATTTATTTAAGACAGTAAAGAATACAAAAAGTACTTGCATCTAAGCCCTTAGTGAAGCAAAAGCATTTTCTCCTAAATTTTGTTTCCTTCCCCAGATGTTTAGCTCAAAATCCTCATAAATTCATAGCACCAATCAATGACATAGCTGAGTTATGAAGGGAATTGTGTATCCTGAGGCTAATACCTATCTGACACTTCTCTTTATCCTCTTATGCATCTTTGTGACTGACTCTAGGTCAGCAGTGACTCTCTTCAATTAATGTCTCTCAAATAATACTGGGTGTTGGAAACAGTTCTCTTTCTCTGACCAGCATCTTAGTCTCATTTCTGCACTCCCTTAGTATGACTGCACATTTCTAAGTGCCCCATCTCTCTTCTTCATACTTGTCCCTTTATCTCTGGCATGGTCCACCGACAAATAAGCTCTTGCTCAGGAGAGGAAGGGCTAATTTGATTCCAATCAATACATGCCTGATGCATGTTAATATTGGTTATTGAATAGTACTTGCAATCAACCTTTTTATAACCTGATAACTGCAACTAATGCATAAGATTTTACCTCAACTTATTACCGAGGATCGTTCACAAGAGATGTCTAAACAGAAACTAGCATACATTTACTAATGTATCTTCTGTAGTGTAGATATTAGTAGTTGGAGACATGAGCTACTTGGAAATGGTGATGTACCTTGAAGACCTCACTGGTTTCAGAGAGACCCCTTAAGATTTCCCTGTTTGTTATCAAGACCTTCATAAGGAGTCAGAAGAACATTGATAAATATTGATATTCAAGGGACAAACAAATCCCTTGTACCTCCAAGGTAGATCAATGGAAAGTTATCTCATACTTACTAGTGGAAAGGCTGCACAACTTGCTTATTTATGCAATAGTCCCAGAGACTGTCAGGGACCCTGTCAAGACAATTTACCCCCATCATTCATTGTTCATAGAAAAATTAGTTGATAGAGCACCAGCCCTGGATTCAGGAGGACCTGAATTCAAATCTGGCCTCAGACACAGAACACTTACTAGCTGTGTGGCCCTGGGCAAGTCATTTAACCCCACTGCCTAGCCAAAAAAAAAAAGAAAAGAAAAGAAAAGAAAAGAATAATTAGTTGGACTCTCTGATGAGGAGAAAAATAGAAGTGGTGGATAATTAGCTTGCCAGATGCTGAGTAAAAGAAATCACCTACCAGTGATCCAGAAACTGCTTCAACCAGACAATAGCTCAGAAAGTGATGTTTCAAGTAAAAAAGATTTTGTATTATAACCCAGCAACCTCCCCCCTGAACCAAGGGAAATGACAGTTAGGAGAAAGGAGACTAAACCCAGAAGTAACAATTTTCCTACTTAGAACATTTATCACTGAAAAAACTTACAAAGCATAACCCTTCAGTTCAAATTTAGGAATGCCTCTCCATGCCTCTGATGATTATTGTGATTGGCCCATATCATCAGCTAGTTCAGTTATAGGAGAAGATAAATCAACAAGTCACAGGAGAGCTAGGTCTATTTGATAATGTCACAGCAGAAATCAGAGAAGAGGTTACACATGTAACAGACAATACTAAGCTTACCAATGTAATATATGCTTTGCATATACTGAATATGTTCATTAATGCCAATATTAATTACTTCATGTTTTAAGTATAATTATTTTATTATGTATCATTAATTTGCTCTTATGCTATTGCTATGTATTACTGTAGCTGCATTTGCCTGTGAGTCACACAGTATTATCTGCTTATTTATTTGCATAATTTCTCATGCTTATGGTGTTATTTATTGTCATGTAGGCATATTCATGTCTTTGTTTTGCTGTTACTAGCTTGGGTACTATGGATATGCATGTATTATCATGAAATGTGCATGTTATATGCCATGTGTGTCATGTAGATATAAGCTATATTAGATACAACACAGCCTGTCGGGGCAGCTAGGTGGCACAGTGGATAGAGCACCAGCCATGAAGTCAGGAGGACCTGAGATCAAATCCGGCCTCAGACCAAACACTTGACACTTGACACTTACTAGCTGATCCTGGGAAAGTCACTTAACCCCAATTTCCTAAAAGCAAACAAGCAAAAAACCACAACAAAACGAGCAAACAAACAAAAAACCCCACAATACAGCCTGTCAAGTGATGCTTTATCCAGAGGCTCTTAATCTAGTGCATGAACTTGATTTTATATAATTATAAATTTACATATATGTGTGTGTATACATATATAAAATTATTTCAACGTAATTGGTCTCCTTTATAATCCTATGTGTTTTATTTTATGCATATTTTATCCTATTTATTTTATGCATTTAAAAACATTATTCTGAGAAAGGGTCTTTAGGCTTTACCAGACTGCCAAAGGGGTCCATGAAAAAATTAACAATCTCCATTTTACACTGTACTTGCACATCTCTTGTATGACACCCTAAGGTGATTACCTGGGGTTCTGCTTTAATCATTTTTATTCTCTTAAGTCTTCATGTTTACTTTGTGATTTTTATTTGCAGATGTCAAGTATACCTCAGGATTTTGTAAGGAAAAGAAAATTTCTAGCCTCAGGGTGGAATACAGTACTCCCTCCAGGGATCAGTTAGAAAGTTGGGAATCTGGGAACTAGACAGAGAGCAGTGGCATTTTTGTCTGAAGGGCAAAATGCCTTTGTTGATCTTGGGAAAGAGACAAGTTCTGGTTCCATCTAGCTGAAAAAGAAGGCCACTGTCTTAACTTTGAGGATGATGGAAGATGACAGAAAATGGTGAAGAAGGGAGCCAGCGTGTTATCCCTACCGGAATCCTTATGTTGACATTTTTCACCTGGGGTTCAGTTCATGGCAACAGAATTACTTCTCCCCAGGACTAGAGCACCACAGAAGAACTTTTGGCCTGGGATATCATGACAAAAGTGGGGTCAGCTCAAAGCCAGAGAGCACTCATCTGACATACAGGAATTGGAGTTTACGGATGAGATGAACTTGGAGATCCCTCCCTTCCACTCACCTTTTAGACCTCTCTTTCACTCCCTTGCTGTTCCCCAGCAGAGAGCAGGACAAAGAGGAAACTAACCGAGCTGTTTCTTCTTTCCTTATCCCTCTTGTGAATTCAAACAGTGAGGCCACACTTATTTCTTCAAGTAGTATTGCTTAAGTTAGTTTTTTTTAATGCTTGTGACACTACTAAAAATCCAGATAACCTTTTGAATCCTTGACATTGGAGTTCACTTGAATGTGTAGTAAAAATAGAAAAAAAGAACAAGCCCAAAGGGAAGCAGCTTTAAATTACTGAAGATTTGTGCATTCAAATTGGAGTAACCTGGTTAGGGATTCATGGGCTATCTATTTAAATGAGAGGAGAATGAATCTTAGAGATAAAGAAGAGACCAACACTGAGGGCCAGATTCCCCTGAGATGTAACCCTGAGTGCTGGGCCTGGAGAAAGGAAGACTCATCTTCTGGAGTTCAAATCTGGCCTCAGACACTTCCTAGCTGTGAGACCCTGGGCAACTCACTTAACTGTTTGCCTTAGTTTCCCCATCTGTAAAATGAACTGGAGAAAGAAATGGCAAACTACTCCAGTATCTTTGCCAAGAAAATCTCAAATTATCTCACAAAGGGTCAGGCTTGACTGAACAACAACAACAAAATAGATAGTACAGTTACACTTTAATGTACTCCCTGTCTGGATAACCCAAAGGAGGAAGCATATTGTAACAAAAAAAGATAACTGGATTTAGAGTCAGAAGACTTGGATTCAAATCCAACTCTGCCCCTTATTACCTGTGCGATCCTTTGCCTCTCTGGCCTTCAGTTTTCTGATCTTGAAGATAATGACATTTTACTAGATAATCTCTAAGGTGTCTTCTAGCTCTAAATCTACATGATCCCAAATTCTGGATTAAGCAGCAAGCTAGGAATTAAATCAGATTTTACTGTTTGTGTTGTACATGCCTGCTCACACACTCATATTTACTGTAACACTTAGTATCATGTAGAGATTTAGGCATCCTGGGATCCCTCCATTATTATTAATTAAATTAACAGTGTAAATTTGGCCTAATAGCAAAGCCACTCTTCTAAACAAAGCTATGTAGGATGGGCAGGTAGGCCTGCAGGCAACTTGAATTGAAATAGCCTTCATCCATCTTAAAGCTCGTAATGGGTTCCTCTTCATTAAGTGCGATAGAGGTAGGAAATATGTTTTTGTTTACCTCTTCACATTTCTTAATATATCTTTGTGCCAAAGGCCTTATACTCATAATTTTGCTCTGGTCCTGAAAGACTAAAGTAGAGCTCTGGAGGCTCTCTCTGTACAGATCTCATTTTTAGAGTTCATGAAACCAATAATTTTGAAAATTCCTAACGATCACTGAATATTCATGGAGTGCCCTTAGGGTGAATGGCACCATACTAGGCACTGTGAAGTTTATCCTGTTAATTCCCTGGCTATAATGTCATAACTCAAGGATTGTTTCCTTTTGATAGAGCAAGTAATTAGGATTCTAAGTAAGTGCAGATTTCTATATTCATAAGGATCATTTATGTTAGGAATAGGCAGCAACATCTAGCACTTGGGGATTCCAGCATGTTCTCATAATTGAAATACTTTAGGGAAGGCTGGGTGACTTAATGGATAACAGCACTGGCCTTTCCACCCTTTGCATTCAAATGCAATTTGTCATCCAGAGTGAAATGAATTTGGTCATGTGTAATCCTTCAAGATGGATCAGCCTCATCCTGGAAAAACTCATAACTGTGAAAGGGGCATTGAAAAAAAAAATCCAAAAAATTGTTGCAAACACACATCAATATGCAAGCGATAAATTCCATTTCTGAAATGTTGGGCAACTGTCCCTCTGTGAATGGACAGCTGAACAGCACATAGTTCATTTTCTTTTTCCCAACTACGTAAGGAGGCCACATTTGTTTTTCACTTTGTCTGCCTATAATTGAAGTCCAGTCATGTCATAACTTCATGACTGTGCTTGACTTCTCCTTTTGACCTTCAAAGTGAAACATTCCAAGTGTAACAGACTCACTTTGACAACAGGATCACCCTACGTTGTAAAGACAAGCAACTTTGAAAGACTTAAGAATTCCCACTCAGTGCAATGACCAAAGATCAGAGGGCTGATGATGAAGTATGGTACCTACGTCCCCACAGAGACAGGATGGATTCAAGATGCAGAATGTGACCTATTTTCTGGATGTGGCCAATAAGAATTTGAGTTGTCTGACTAGGCATATTTGTTACAAGGGTTTTGTTTGTGTTTTTCTTTTGTCAATGGAGGGGAGAGGAGGTAGGGAGAGAAAAGAAATGCTTATTAATTGAAAATAAAATAAGAAACAGTAGAAATCACTATGACTTCAGAGAAACACAGACTAATGCATCTATGTAGGGTGCCTGGAGTTAGGACAACAACGAATCTGATGAGAAGAAGCAATAAGAGTGGTCCTCAGGGCACAAGAGCCAGTGATCAAAGTATCCAGATTTCTCCAAGCCTGCTAGAGAATCTTCTGACTCATAAAGAATTGGAATCATTGTTAGAAAGGGCAGAAAGCAGGTTATGGAGAATTTACCAGAAGATGGTTCCAAGACCTCCCAGAGCTTCTTAAGCCCAGAGAGTATACAAACTACTTAGCAGTAATTTAACTCAGGTTACCCAAGTAAATCTTTTGTCCCTGGACTCTTGGTTCCAACCTTCTTAACTGTCATTGTTAATTTAGTGTTATATATGCAACATGTTATATTCTGAAAGGATTACAAACATGGCATAGACTAGACTTCTTATTAAACATTTAAAATTAATATAGACTCATATCTATTTATACCATTTTAGGACTTACAAAAGCATGCCAGCAAGGAATAGTAGATGGTGAGAGGGCCTCTGAAGAAGGCCTGGGCTCCAGTCTAAACTTTGCCATGCGCTGGTTATGTGACCCTGGGCATGTCTCATTGCCCCAGGGAAAACTTTAAGACTATAATTATCCCTCCCACGTTGAGGCTTTCCCGATCCACATTGCTATATCTTGGGTCAGCATAAGAAATTCAATGGGAATTTTTGGGAAATTTTGCAGAAGCCACTAAGGCCAGCAGAGGACACACAGACAAATACTTAACACAAATTTTACAATAAGGTACTGTGAACATCTCATGAAAGAAAAAGAAAAAATTAAGACTTCTCTGGTACGAAGGGAGGGCCAAAAAATTTTACACAAATTTTCCAGATCTCTGGGATACTGTGCCCCTAACCCTTGCAATGTGGAAGGGACAACTGTATAAATTGCATTTTTTTTAACTTTTTCTTTTTTTTTTTGGTGAGGCAATTGGGGTTAAATGATTTGCCCAGAGTCACACAGCTAAGTGAGTGCTATGTGTCTGAGGTCGAATTTGAACTCGGGTCCTCCTGCCTGTAGGGCCAGTGCTCTATCCACTGTGCCACCTAGCTGCCCCTTATAAACTGCAGAGTGGATGCTGATCTCTAGTGATACTACATTACATATGTATATGTATATATATATATATATACACACACACACACATACGTATATATACACATACATATATATACACATACATATATATACACATACATATATACATATATATACACATACATATATATACACATACATATATATACATACATATATATATACACACATACATATATACACATATATATATACACATACATATATATACACATACATATATATACACATACATATATATATATACACATACATATATATATATATAGTATATTCCTTACACCAAAAAACAGAGGCCTTATCCAAAAAAAACCTAATTTTAGTGTATTTCCTCTCATTTATTTTCTATTTATCCTGAGTTTGTTTATAAACATTTGTCTGCTTATTTTCTCCCCCATTAGACTGTGAGCTCCTTGCAAGCAAGAGCTATTTTTTTTTCATTTCTTTGTATCCAGGGCCTAGCACATAGTGCCTGGAATTGTCAATGCTTAATAAATGCTTGTGGACTGACCACTAGAGCCCCTTACTTCTAGCTCTGACACTCAATAGCAGGAGGTAATAGAATGCCACAAAGAAACTCCCAAGCCCTTGGCAGCCTACTTCCTGACCTAGAAGGTGTTTCTATGGTCCATATGTTTCCTAATACTGCTCTGTTGGCCTCAAAGAGCTGGTGAATCTTTATAAGTCTCTAATACCTTCACCAAAGCTATTTAAGGGAGCAAGTTTTCTCTCTCACTAGATAGTGCTTTAGAGATAATTCATTTAGACATCTTAATTTTGAAATAATCCTTGAAATATTGCCTTTGTAAAGTCAATGGTGTATGAAAATGAGTAAACTGGAGTTTGAAGTTACCTAGTAATTCAGACAAATTGCTAGAAAAAAGCAATTGTTGTTCAGTCATTTCAGTTGGGTCCAACTTTTTGTGACCCCATTTGGGGTTTTCTTAGCAAAGATACTGGAGCGGTTTGCCATTTCCTTCTCCAGCTCATTTTACAGATGAGGAAACTGAGGCAAACAGGGTTAAGTGACTTGCCCAGGGTTACACAGCTAGGAAGTATCTGAGACCAGATTTGAACTCACAAAGATGAGCCTTCCTGACTACAAGCTGGGCATTTAACCACTGCTCGAAGGTAAAAAACTTGTCTTCTCCTTAACAATGAACTGGTGGCTAACTGAAGATGACCACTGAAAAGGAATTCTTATGTCATAATCAAAATATCAGTCAACAACATTTATTAAATACCTGCTGTGTGTGTATTAATTGCCAGGTTTGGTATAAGTGCTGAGGATTCCTGGACACAGGAATATCACTGAAAACAAACAAACAAAAAATCTTACTTTCAAGCTTCACTTTCAAGAGGCTAAATCTAAAAAACTTAGCAGGAAGAGAGAATGGGTGGTGCACCTTTAGCACCTCAATTCATCTCCCCCATTTGTCAACTTCCTGTGTATCTTTCCCAGGCTCCCCCACACCTTGTTCAGGGGACACTGGAAATTTACCTCTTTCTACCAGAGAAAGTTCTAAACATCGTCAGATGGTGACAAGCTTGCTCAATTGCTAGCCCAGACAGGCAGGGAGATCCATAGGCTTGTTTTCTTTCTACTTCATTGTTGTCATCCCTCCATCTTCTGTTCCCCACATTTTCCCCCTCCTTTTCCTTCCTTTATGCCATAATTCTCTGTGACTGTTCTTCCTTGCTCATCCTTTCCATAGCTAATTCAGGTCTGGATGTTCTCTAACAGACAGGTAATAAATGTCTGGGAGTGGTCCTAGATACATCTTTCTTCCATATAACTGTGCCACCTAGTCATCCTTGATATTATCAAAAGCGGGTGGACCAAGAACCTTAATAAACCAGAGCAGTGTCGCTGTGGTCTTTCTGAACACACTGTCATAGATCAAAGCAGTTCTGCAGCACAGTATCAAGTTAACAGGTGTCCTTTCTCAGGTTTGGGGTGGGGTTTTGGTTTTGTTTTGTTCGATTAATTTGAAAACGAAAAATGAGAAGGGACAAAAGAATGCAGTACTGAGTCTTTCTGTGCCCAGGAGAAGTTCCAAGAACTGCTTCCCCAATTTATGGACGAAACCCCTGGGGAAATAATCCTGGGATTTTAACTGCATTTGTAAATCTCAAGCTTTATGGGATACTTCCTTCCCTCCCCTCCTTTCCCTTCCCCCCATGAGTAGCCCCTTTTCAGAGTGCAGCCAAAATGTTCGTTTTCACAGAGGAAATCAAAGGAAAAGGATTACAACCACAGACCAAAAATCTGAGCCAGGAAGTAAGTGGGCCCAGGCCCTGGGGGTTCCCCTCATTTGTGCTAGAGCTCTGTACTCCCTGCCATATTGTAGCTGGGGCAGTGCCCCTCCTCCTACCTCTCCCATTCCAAGTTATGCTCCTAGGGACAAAGGTCAATGGCACCTCAAAACTGGACTACAAACCGGAATTACGAGATTGTGATAGCTTCCCCCACCCCACCTTGGCCTACCAAAAAAGCATAGCAGGGACATCACCTTTTTGCACTAAATACCATTTCCCAGCACCTGACATATATTTGAATATTAAACATCCTATTTTTCATTCTTTCAGCAAACAGAATCTAAACCACCTATCCAGACGCAGTTCAACCAGTGTGTATCTTTCCTTCGCACAATATATACAAAGTCTATGTATATAACTTCTATCTAACTTTGTCTATATTTAATCGTCCTGGGTATTTGCTTGCCTACTGTCTGAACTCGAACATAAACTAGTTGAGAACAATAATCATATTTTCCCTATAGCGTCTACTATTGTGCCATGTATCCAATGCCCACCATATAAATACTTCCATGAATTGGCTCCATCCGTTTCTCAAAAGTCACCATGGAAGGAGATTCCACAACCTTCCTTGGCAACCTCCTAACTCCTGTAGGCTACTGTAGGAAGAAGATTCGTGCTAACCCCATGACAACAGAGTCAAAAACAAGCTACAGTTTTTGTGACAGAGACAACACATTCTCCATCACCGTGGTGATTCTCAGTTCTGAGGGCATTTGACTCCCCTGTATCTGTTTTGCAGCCACACTAACTACGTGCATCTGTTCTGAGAAGAAGAAAAAAGTACTTCTCATGGCAAACACACCATAAAGAACTCAGAAAAAGAACTAGAAGGGTAGAGAAACTAAATTTATCAAGCAGTTGTATTTTGTAAAATTTGCCTGTAACCAAGGAATAAATTAGCTGGTGGGCATTGGCTTCTTTTTCTGGGAGAAAGGAGGGAGGGTAAACCTAATCAGCTCACTCTCATTCTTAGCATTTGTGTATAATCTTTCTAAGAGCAAACCAGAGTGCTAGCTGAGTTCTTCATGGAAATGTAGTCATTGGGGGTGGAGGGGCAGTTAGGTGAAATAGTAGATAGAGGCCAGGCCTGAAGTCAGGAAGACTCATCCTTGTGAGTTCACATCTGGCCTTAGACATTTACTAGCTATGTAACCCTGTTTGCCTCAGTTTCCTCATCTGTAAAATGAGCTGGAGAAGGAAATGGCAAACCACTCCAGTATCTTTGCTGAGGACACAACTGAAAAAAGAATGAACAACGACAATCAATCTTTTCCCCCCAGAGCCAAATATTTAAAGTCTTTATTAGACCATCTAGAAAAATTGGAGCTGCACAAACTGCTGGTTAAGGAATCCTTGCTTAAGTCTTTCTAAAGTAACTCATGCAAGTAGGGTGGGGTGACATGATTGATTTACTCAATCAGCCCCACCCTTACGTTAAAATATATTCCCATTCTCAAACCCCAAACATCAGCAAAGATCACAAGGAGGACTTGGGCTGAATCCCTTCTAGGTTTTTTAGATGGAAAGGAAGGGTTCATTAAGGTGTATAGGTATAATCCTCTGACTGCAGCCTCTCCAACAATTAGGATTCTTTTAATGGTTCAGATAAGTCTGACCACACAAGAGAATGGTCTGTGATTTTCTCTGTTATCAAAAACCTGCAGACTGCCTTTCATCTTATTAAAATTATACCCTTCCTGGAGTGAGTGGAAAAAAAAGTCAGGAACTGGTAATTGTACCTCACTCTACCAGCCTCTAAAGACAAGAGGAAAGTATCAGGGACCTAATTCCAGTCATTCTCAGTTTATAATACCACATACTCGGCTGTTTTTAACAAGGTCTGCTGAGATCTCAATACGTGTAATATTTATGTTTTCTGCACCCATAGACTGACATGGCAGGGGTCTTGCTCAATCCTTGAAAGCTGGGAGCCAGACTTTGCTTTGATTTCTCACCCTCCCTTGTTCTCTAAAAGCTTTTGGCGCAATTACTAACTGCTATATGGACAGATTTTCTAAATTCCACCCACGTGGATAGTCAGCTAATTATGGAGTCATGTCATAATCTTTTACCAAGTTGCCAGATGTTCTTCTTCTTTTCTTTTTTTGTGAGGCAATTGGGGTTAAGTGACTTGCCCAAAGTGTGTCTGAGGTCACATTTGAACTCAGCTCTTCCTGACTCCAGGGCCTGTGCGCTATCCACTGCTCCACCTGGCTACCCCCAGATGTTCTTAAACATTCCGAAGGTAAGGATGAGACTGGAGGCCACAGACCCAATAGAAGGCTGGGCAAGTCTGTGCTGCCCTTGGAATCAGGAAGACCTAACTCAAATCCAGCCTCAGATACTTACTAGATGTATGACCCTGAGCAAGTCATTTAACCTTAAAGGCTGCCTCAGTTTTCTCAATTGTAAAATGAGGATAAAATAGTGCGATATTTAGCTTGGAAAAGAAAAGACTGATAGGTTACATAGCCTGGACATTATGGCTATCTTTAAGTACTTGAAGGGAATCATGCGAATAGGAATTAGCAGATGAACGGAATGTATGGATGAAAACCATTTGAGGAATGGGGGTATGAGACCATTTGTTTCACGAAGGCGGCTGAAGCAGGTGCTGGGGAGCATGCACTGTATTCCAGGCCATTGACAGTCACCCTGACTTTTGTTCTGCCACCGGACTTGGATGACTCTGGGAAAGAGTGAAGCTGATGACTTTGTGGAGCTCTGCCTCATTTAAGTCTAAGTCACAAGCAAGTCAAGATATTACCCCTGATGTCACTGAGACTCCTTGAAAATGAAGGACGAACAACAGCATGAATTAGATTTCTTTTTGTTCCCCAAAGTGAAAAAACGAGCAACAGTGGGACAAGTTGCAATGAGACAAATTTAGTCTTGATGTAAGGAGCAATTTCCTAATATTTCGAGCCATTCATAAGTGGAATGAAATTCCTTGGGAGGCAGCGGATGCTGACTCACTGAAGGCTTTCAGGAAAAAGCTGGTTCACAATCTGTTGAATGACCAAAAAGTTGCTAAGTGGCATGGCTTATAAGATGATGCACTTGGAGTCAGAAAGACCTGATTTCAAATTCTGCCTTAAATGTTTATTACCTATGTGACCCTGGACAAGTCACAACCTCAATTTCCTCATCTATCAAATGGGGATAATAATAGAGCCTACCTCAATACCTAGTGTTGTTGTGAGGATCAAACGAGGTAATATATGTAAAGTGCTTTGCAAACTTTAAAGCGCTATATAAATGTTATTAATATCGTTATGGTGGAGATGACTTCTGAATTCCCTTCAAACTATAGAACTATGTGATTCTCATATAAATGTGTATAAATGTATGTTCTTATACATATGGCCTCCTGACTGAAGTCACACAAATAGTAAGGTGTGTATATATACCCAAGAGGTGTTTAAGAAACTGATTGGTAAAACACTTATCAATCAACATACGTCTATTAAGTGTCTACCACGTGCCAGACATTGTGCTAGGGATACAAAAATAAAGAATGAAACAATCTTTGCTTTTAAGAAGCTTATATTCTTACTTATAAAGGAATCTGTTTATATTTAGTAACTGTTAACAAAACAATGAAACAAAAATAGTTTACAGGCGTGCTTCCTTCCAACTTTAGATTAGTCTGGTTAACAGTAGAACAAAGAAAGACCTCAACAAAAGCCCAATCAAGCACAGAAATTCTCGGGTTGAGGGAGGGGCCAGTATTCCCCAACATGTTTCATCTCACTTTCCTCTCTCTGTCTCTCTTATGTCTCTGTGTCTCTGTCTCTATCCTCTATCCTTCCTATCTACCTGGTCTATCTGCCTCTCCTCTATCCCTTCCTTCCTCCTCTCTTTTTCTGCCTTTCTGTCCTTTCTCCTCCTCTTTTCTCCTCCCCTCTCCCCTTCCTCCCTCTTCTCTTATTCTATCTCTTTCTGTCCTTTCTCCTCTTCTTTCCTCCCCTTTTCTCCACATATGTACACGTGTGTAACCAAACAAACGTACTTGTTAGCAAGTAAAACTGCATACCTGTATTACCCTAACTTTTATAAATAGAAACATATCCCCCATTATACATATACATGCAAAAATATATAACGTGTATACAAAGAGATCCAAAAGAGAAACTTTAAGCTTATAATTCCTCCATCAATGAATGGGTGTACTTATCTTTACATACCCCTACACAATCCTATCCTCCTTCATGGTTTCATTGTCTTTTCATTTATATGTTTACATGTATATTTTTATGTAGACAAAGTGTCCCAAAAGTAATAGTTAAGCTTTAATAGCTTTATATACACACAAATGTACATTATACATATGTGTATGTGTGTACATATATAATAGCTTTATACACACAAATATACAAATATATACACCATGCACATATATACATGCATGTGCCTATATATACATCTATGATACAACACACATACATATGCATATATAAAAACATATATATATACAGCATGGCATAGTGGATAAAGACAGTCTCTGAGTAAGGAAGTCTTAGGTTTAAATACTCCTCTGATACATACTGTCTGTGACTCTGGTGGGGGAGGAGAAGGAGACAGAGAGACAGAGACAGAGACAGAGACAGAGAGAGAGAGAGACAGACAGACAGAGAGACAGAGAGACCAAGACAGAGAGAGAGAGAGAGAGAGAGAGAGAGAGAGAGAGAGAGAGAGAGAGAGAGAGAGAGAGAGAGAGCGCACAAATATCTCATTTGATCCTCACAACAACTCTTTAAGGTAGGTGCTATTATTATTCCTATTTTACAGTTGAGAAATTGAGGCAAAAAGAAGTTAAGTAATTTGCCCAGAGTCACACCATTAGGGAATCACCACAATTAGGGAACCAGGAAAGCCTTGTAACTAACTAAGCCAGCAAATATTTGATCTTCTTTCAAAGTAGAGAATTAGGGCAGCTGAGGACAACAATGGTTTAGAACATAAACCATCTTACCAAGAGGGATGACAGACAATTATCTCACATAACAATAAAAATTGACAGAGGGAAACAACTCTATGGAATACTGTGGAATAACTTGAAGACAAGTTATCCTGAGTGCATTTAAAAATGAAACACAGATAAAAAATGAAAAGATCCATGGAGATTTTTGGAGTAAAGTCATTTCTCTATTAATGGTAGGGGAGCCTCACATTTGGACTTGGATGTCAAAGTCCATGTGCTGTAGGGGAAAATAGAAATAGAACTAGAAAAATGAAGCAGAAAAGGTCTATGTTTAAGGGCATTGAAGGACTGAGTACCAAAACATCTCAAAGGTGAGAGGATATCAAATGCTTGGGGAAAACCAAAGATATTGCTACTGAAAAAAGACAATCAAGAAAATACCAAATAGCTATATGCCTGTGTCCCTTACACCAATGATATCAAAGGTCCAATGTCAAATACATAATATACTGATGTCAGAGGAGGTACTTAAGCCCTGAAATAATATTTGTAAAGTGCTTAGTATAGTGCCTGGCACACAGTAATAAGCTCTATAGCAATGTTAGCTATTATTATTATTCTTATAAGCTTTGCAATTTACCAAAATGAATTTACATGGAAGAAACATGCACTAAATGATATAGACCAAGATTTATCGAATATTAGAACTAGAAAATCTTTTAAAGACCGCCTCCCCCCCCCCCCCCCCGCCTTGTCCAACTCCATCATTTTTCATTTGATGAAATTCACATCAAGAGATGGAAGTAACTTGCTCAAAGTCAGATAAGGACTTAGTGGCCGCAGCTGAGATTAGAACTCATATCTCTGGTTTTCCAAATTAGCAATAGAATGCTTTCATTAAAAAAAGAAAAACAAAAAACTCTGACACTATCAGTTATCAATTTTAAGGTTAATTCAAATTTATTCACCTAACTATATGGGTAGATAAACATCAGATCCCTTTTCACCCACGTTTCCCTGAATACTCATATTTGGCCCAAGACACAGAAAACTAACAGGCCAAAGTCTCGTTTGTATCTAATAACAGACAACACCATGTCAGAAATACATTCTAATTCCTAAAAGTCAAGAAGTGCTTGCTTTTTCCCTTCATGAACTGGTGTTATGTATTCACCAGTGGGAAGTCAAAGGAAAGTAACTGTGTCTCTAATTGTGAAATCAGGCATTTTCCACGTTTAGCAAAAGCTTTTAAGGTAACCTGTCATCACTTTAGCAAGATTACCAATTCCTGCAAGCAATTACTATACTAACCCAGGGCTCCATTCTTTAAACATAAACATCAATCAATGTGCAGACTCCAACCATCCTGAAACTGATAGACATTAAAAAGCAAAAACTGCTTTCAGAATCACAAATATTTATTTTAAGGTAGATCTTAATTCAGCCTTCTACAGACACAGGATTGCTTGCTGAGCATGTTTCTGTGACATAAGCCATTTATTTCACCCTTATTAAAAAATGACTCCATGCCAAATCACCTGATGAATGGGACCCAGCTGTTTATAACTGTAGTCAACCCTTCTCCTTTCTTATTCACATGCTAGAAACTAGCTAAAAAATCTAGTAATGGCTTCACGTATTTCAGTTACTTTGCTGACTATGTGAAATCTGAAGGAAACTAGTAATTAAACTCTGAAGTATAAATCACATATTGGTAGGCATTAGGCGATACCATGGGTCAAAGCTGGACCTGGGGTTATGAAGACCTGAGTTCTGATTTGACTTCACTTACTAGCTATGTAACTTCATAGCTAAGTCACTTCATTTTCCTCATCTATAAAATGGGGATAATAGTAGCCCTTACCTCCCAGTGTTGTTGTAAGGATCAAATTAGATAGTATCTGTAAAGCACTTTGCAAATCTTAAAGTACTATATAAATACCAGCTGATATTATTATTATTGTTATTTGTTTTATTATTATTATTATTATTACATGGTAGGCAAGGAATTTCCCATCCCCTTGACTATGAGGGGATGCTCTGCTCCTTACATAAGAGGAAGGGAAAATCAAATCATATTCTATTTCTTTTCTTCATCATTACCCTGTAAGGTAGTATTAAATATTATTCCTACTTTATAGTTGAGGAAACCAAATCTCAGAAAGGAAAAGTGGCTCACTCCAGATCTCTCCAACCATGGCTTCATTTCAAACTCAACGTTTCCACAGCAGAACTTATCTCTGATATTTGAGTAATGTCCTCCAAGTAAGAATTCCCATTCCTATTTAAATGGCACCATCATTCTTCCAATCACCTAAGTTAAAAACCTTGGAGTCATTTTTTACTCCTTACTCTCTCTTGCCTTCCATATCCAATCATGCCTGCCTTTCTGTCTTTGAATTCTTTGGGAAATATGCCCAGTAGTAGAACCTCTGGGTCAAAAGATGTAAAAATTTCAGTCACTTTCTAGGCATAATTCCAAATTTTTTTCCAGAATGTTAGTACCAATTAATATACAGCTCTACCAAGTGTATTAGCGTGCCTGTCTTCCTGTAGCCCTACCAAAAAATATTTCCATCTTTTGTTATCTTTGCCAGTTTGCTAGGTGTGTGGTAAAATCTGAGAATTGTTTGATTTGCATTTCTCTTATTATTAATGATTTGAGCAATCATATAGTCATTAATAGTTTGAAATTTTTCTTTTGAGAACTGTTCATATTCATTGATATCTTATTCATTGGGGAATGGTTAATGGCCTTATAATGTAGTCCTTATTTGGTTTAGAATTTTCCTCCTAACCATAAATGTGAAAAGCACTTGATCTTATTTCCTTCTAATTTGTTTATGTTGTGACCTTTCATATTCAGGTTGTATGCCCATTTTTGTACTTATTATATTATGTGGTTTAAGATGTTGGTCTAAACCTAATTTCTGACAGTTTTTCCAGCAATTCTTTTCAAAGAGCAATTTGTACTTGAGTTATTTGTGTTCTCAAGTTGTCGTTGTTTTTTAAGTTATATATATATTTTTAAAATTCTTCCTTATCTAATTTGTGCCACTGGTCTAGTTTTCTATTTTTTTTAAACCATTACCAATTTTCTTTTTGATGATTACTACCTTATACTATAATTTATGATCTGGAAGTCCCTTCATTATTTTCCTTGATATTCTAAGGCCTTTTGTTTCTCCAAATGAATTTTTGCTTTTATAATTTAGATACTATTGTCATTTTAATTAAATTGGCAAGACCTAGCCTTGCACATTGACTTATTTATGTGTACATTGTTATTTCCCATGAAGGCATTCGTAAAACTTTAATGAAAAACATTTGTGGGGCAGCTAGGTGGCGCAGTGGATAGAGCACCAGCCCTGGATTCAAATCTGACCTCAGACATATAACACTTACTAGCTGTGTGACCCTGGGCAAGTCACTTAATTCCATTGCCTCCCCCCCCAAAAAAAAAAAACATTTGTGTCAAATTCAGTCACAAAGCTAAAAATTACAATTTTGTTAATAACTTGTTTTATGCAAAGGATATAAACATTCAACTATCCTTGCCCTAGTAGGCTTGATTTAGATGCCTTCATAGTACCCACACTCAATCCTTTTTCTGAACAGTAAGGTTTGGATTTCCCCCCCCCCACTGAATTAACTACATACTTTATCCCAGTTATCCACTGAACCATTATAGATCCAACAAAACCTTTGTTGTTCTCAATGGTTAGGGTGTTCTCACTGATTCAACAAAATGTTAGATGTTCTCATTGTTCTTAGATGTTCTCATTAATTCAGTACTACCAACTCAATATTAGGGAGGTCTTTTCTAGTTAAAGAGCCTCCTTGGGCTAAATAATTCAGCTTTGCTAAATAATTGCTTAAAATTTTATTCCACTGTGCTGCTGCAGGGAAGACACAAGTCTCTACAGCGGGTGTGTGTGTGTGTGTGTGTGTGATTCATGGGCAAGCTATAGACCCTCCTTCTTTGCATTTATTAAATTAATCAAGAAGCTAAGGTGTTTTTGAAAAAATATTTTATGGGAGGTGGATCAGTGGAACAGGTTAAATATGCAAGACACAGTAGTCAAGGACTATAGTAATCTATTATTTGATAAACCCAAAGACCCCAGCTTCTGGGATAAGAACCCACTCTTTGAAAAAAAATGCTGGGAAAACTGGAAAAGAGTATGGCAGAAACTAGGCATAGACCCAAATCTCACACCATATACCAAAATAAAGTCAAAATGCACTCAGGACTTAGATATAAAGGCTGATACCATAAGTAAACTGGGAGAACAAGGAATAGTTCACCTATCAGATCTATGGAGAACAGAAGAATTCATGACCAAACAGGAGATAGAGAACATTATGAAAAGCAAAATGGATAATTTTGATTACATTAAATTGAAAAGTTTTTGCACAAAGCCAATGCAACTAAGATTAGGAGGAAGGTAGAAAATTGGGAAAGAATTTTTACAACCAGTCTTTCTGATAAAGGCCTCATTTCTAAAATATATAGAGAATTAAGACAAATTTATAAGAACACAAGCCATTCCTCAATTGATAAATGGTCAAAGGATATGAACAGACAGTTCTCAGATGAAGAAATTAAAGCCATCTATAGTCATATGAAAAAATGCTCTAAATCGTTATTGATTAGAGAAATGCAAATCAAAACAACTCTGAGGTACCACATCACACCTATCAGATTGGCCAACATGACAAAACAGGAAAATGATAAATGTTGGAGAGGATGTGGGAAAATTGGAACGCTAATACATTGTTGGTGGAGTTGTGAAATGATCCAACCATTTTGGAGAACAATTTGGAACTATGCCCAAAGGGCTACAAAAATGTGCATACCCTTTGATCCAGCAATAGCACTGCTAGGGCTACATCCCAAAGAGATCAAACAAATGGGAAAAGGACCCACTTGTACAAAAATATACATAGCAGCTCTTTTTGTGGTAGCAAAGAACTGGAAATTGAGAGGATGCCCATCAATTGGGGAATGGCTGAGCAAGTTGTGGTATATGAATGTAATGGAATACTATTGTGCTATAAGAAGTGATGAACAGGCTGACCTCAGAAAAACCTGGGAAGACTTATGTGGTCTGATGCTGAGTGAAGTGAGCAGAACCAAGAAGACTTTGTACACAATAGCAGCCATGTTATGCAATGACTAAGAATGTTAAACTGAACTCTTCTCAGCATTACGAGGATCTAGGACATCTCTAGAGGCCTTGGGATGGAAAATGCTGTCCACATCCAAAGAAAGAACTATGGAAGTCAAATCACTCTCACTTATTTTTACCTTCTGTTGAGTTTTGTCTCATTTTTCTGATGGTTCCTCCTATTGGTTTTAATTTACTTACAACGTCACTAATGTGAAAATATGTTTAATGGGTATGTAAATGTAAAGCCTATGTCATATTGTGTGCCATCTTGGGGAGGGTGGGGGGGGAGAAAAAGGGAGAAAAATTTTCAACTCAAAAGCATATGGAAAAAAAATTAAAAAAAAATGTTTATGTTTTCATCAGCCAAAATTTGACTCCTCCTCTGTTTATCAATCCCTCTTCCCCAACTGAGAACACTGTTAGTATTCTATCACATTTACTTATCACAATTTATTCATCCATTTCTCAATTTATGGGTAACTTCATTTTTCCATTCCTTGCCACCTTAAAAAGCTATTAATATTTTTGTCCTTATTTAGAGTTTGTTTTGCTTAGGACTTATATTTCCCTTATTCTACTCTCCCTCATATTTCTCCTCCCCTTTTCTTTTTTTCTTCATATTTGTCTGTTGAGTGAAATGTATTTCTGCACCCAATTCTCTCTCTCTCTCTCTCATTCTGTATGTGTGTGTGTGTGTGTGTGTGTGTGTGTGTGTGTGTTCTTCTTTCTTTTGACTAATTCAGATAAGAGAGAGGTCCATTTTTTCCCCTTTAGAATTATGCTTTGTTTTGCTGGATAAGTTATTCTTGGCCATTGGCCCATATATCTCTAACTCTCTGGAATATTTTTTCCAAGTTCTTCCTTAACAGTGGGAGCTGCTAAATCATGTACGATTCTGAGTGTGACTTCTTAGTACTTAATTCTTTCTTTCTTTACTTACAGTATTTTTCTTTGACTTAGAAACTTTGGATTTTGGCTATGATGTTCCTGGGAATTTTCATTTGGGAATTTCCTTCAGGAGATGACTGGTGTAACCTTGCCATTCCACTTTATCTTCTGGTTCTAAGGGATCTGGGCAGTTTTTGTTAATGATTTCTTGAAATAGGACTGTCCAGGCTTTTTATTTATTTATTTTGGCAAGGTACTCAGTCCAGTTATTCTTAAATATTTTCTTTTGGATCTGTTTTCCAGGTAAGTTGCTTTTCCTATGAGGTCACTTACATTTTCTTCTATTTTTTCCAGTGTTTTCACTTTAACATTTCTTGTTGCCTCATGAGGTCATTGGCTTCTATTTGGTCCATTCTAATTTTCAGGCAGTTCGTTGCTTGAGCAAGGTTTTGTACCTCTTACACCAAACAGTTAATTCCTTCTTTCTTCTATAGCTCCAGTTTCTTATATGATTTTTCTCAAGTGCTCTCATTCCATTTGTGAAAACATTTTATAACTCTTTTTAAACTCTTGCTTCATCTCTTTGAGGAATTCTAGTTGAATTTGTGCCCAGGCTGTGTTTTTCTTTGAAGCAATGCTTATATATGTTTTGAAGTCACTCTCATCTTTTGGTTTTGTGTGTGGAAGCTTCCCTTCTACCATAATAGCTTTTAATGGCAGGATTCTGTTTGTTTGCATATTCTTCTGGCCTCCTTCTCCTCCTTCGTCCCCATCCCCCAGCTCTGTAAGTCTCTGACTTGGATTTGGGTTTGAGCAAGAGTCCCTATCAACCAGCTGAAAAGCTCTGTTGGTTCAGAGTGGAAGAATTTAGGCTCCTCTTTCACCTGGGATTCCTGCCTTGATTATTACTCTACTGGCTGGGTCAGATGCTAGAAATGCGATCTTACTCTGTGCCTCCAATCTGAGCCACACTGCTGCTACTTGCAGCTTTTGAACTTCCTGGATATCTCCATAGGATTTGTCAGGTGCATTTTTTTAGATCTATTGGCAGGGGGTTTGTGGAGGAGAGCTCAGCCATACAGGTTCCTACCACTCTGCCGTTCTGGCTCCCATCTAAGATAAAATTTATTCTCCCAGTTCTTTGGGTGGTACTTTTCTTTCTAGTTGCTTTGTCCGTCAATGATGTTATTGTTGCACACAAAAAAAAGAAAGTTAGATTTGGAGTCTGAAAACCTGGGGTTGAACATGACGTGCTGTAAGACTGCACAGCTCATCCCATCTCTCTAGGCTTCAGCTTCCTCATCTATAAAGTGAGGGATTTGTACTAGATGCTTAAGGTCCCTTCCAGTTCCAAACTCCATAAAGGAAGTGGATGAGGAATTGGCTGCCATTCACAGTTCTAATATTTATTAAGTACAAAGGAAAAGGTGAAAAGTCAGAGGTAGGGGGCAGCTAAGTGGCGAAGTGGATAGAGCACCAGCCCTGGAGTCAGGAAGACCTGAGTTCAAATCCGGCCTCAGACCAAACACTTGACACTTACTAGCTGTGTGACCCTGGGCATGTGACTTAAGCCCAATTACCTAATAAATTAAAAAATAAATGAAAAAGAAAAGTCAGAGGTATGAATAGCTCAACTGCATATTAAGAAGCCAATAAAGACAATGAATTTGTCTCTAGAGTGGTGTTTCTACCTCGGTCCCTAGCTGCTCATCTGCATAAGACCCCAGGAATAGTCTAAGAAGTGTAATTGATACCACCAGATCTGATCAACATAAAGGAAAGTAGAGAATCTTTACTAAAGGAACTTGCTTTGAATCTAAAATGACTGTGATACAGGAGAAGTTAGTTCACTCCCACCTCATCCATGGAGGTAATAAACCTCAGAGTTAACACACTCAGGGAGTCAAAGAGAAGAGGCTTTTCTGCCAATCTCATGGCATAGTGCCAAATGAGAACAATGTAACACTCCTACTGAAGAGACTGCAGTACTGACCAGCTGAACCAGGGGCTGAAGACAGTGAAAGACTGCAGCTCTCCATCAAAGAATGAACCCAGGAATTTCAGAGGATCCAGCAGATCTCCAGCAGAGACCGAGCTGAGAAGAGCCAGGCAGTCTGGCAAGCAGATGTGCCCAGCAGCCAAGTAACCCGCCCTACTGACCGATGATGAAGCCTGGTAAGGAACAGCTTAGCACTTTGACCCAGCCCAGTAGTAGGTAGCCCCAACCAGCCAAAAACACTACAACCTGCTGCAGTAAATTTAATAAAGGCACAGTTTGAGGCACAGATTCCCAAGTAAAATCAGTTTATTAACAGTGGTGGGTATGGCTGGCAACAAAATGGGTGGACAGCCACCTCAGCGAGGGCTGACAGGGTCTTTTAACCTAGCTAGCTGTGTCCTCCTTCTGATTGGCCTGACAGTTTATCATTTGGACCTCCCCTGACAAAGGTAAAACAATCCCAACCCCTAGGCATTTTAATGAGGAGGTGGGTTAAGAATCGCTTCAGCTCCTCCCCAATACCTCCTGCTGGGTGATGATAGTAATTCTCAGGTGATAGGATTAGTCTGCACACCGAGGTGTAATCTGCACCTTGCTTAGACTGAAACAACTTAATTGTGAATCAAATTGAATTTGAGTTAAGTGGGTGGTGGGTGAGGTTACAAAGGTCCACAACACAAGGGTGGAGACTCAATTCACAATAGAACTGAGCTGAGAATGGAGGTTAATTATAAGACAAAAGCTCAGACTTCAGGAAAGTTTGTCCAGAAAGTAGGGGAATGGAAGTGGAGGTTGAAGTCCCACTCATAGGGAATGGGAGACCACACTAAAAATAGAATTAAAAACAATTTTCAATTTCTCACCCTATGAGGAATGCTCCTGGGTTCATTCCTGAATGGCTTACCCAACAGAGATGTCATGTCCTGCAAGGAGCCAGCCTAGCAGAGCCACTTACTGATCACTGATGATTTGCCCACAGAGAGAGCTTCATGAGAACCCTCTGAAGGAATGACATTGAGTTCCTTCAGTTATGGAGTTGTGACTTGCCTTGGCCATGAATGTTCCCTAGAAGTGTGCCTCCCAATCAGTGTACTGTAAAGTTCATGCCCACTTTTCACCCTGTGTGGGACAGAGCCCACTTATTCAAAATAAAAACAAAGACTTAGATACCTCGAAAGTAGAAAGGAGTTTATTGCTTTCTCGTGAGAAAGGGTACCACTCCTAGTTGCCATTGCCGGCCAGGAGAGTACGAGTTGGTTACTGAAAGGAAGCCCTATTTTATACCCTAACTCGAGCTCCTCCTCCCTAACCCTCTTCCCCTAATCCCATTGGCTGGGCTTTCAGGGGGCACAATCTATTCACGATTACAAAAGTTTGCCCAGAGACAAGAAAAGAAGGGAAGTTTTGCAAGGGCAAGTAGTTCAGGTTGGGGGTAGGGCTATTATTTTTGCTACGTGCTTAAAAACAGGGTCTGAACGGGGGAGGTTTTAGAAAGAACTATCAAGAACTATTGACCCTTTGAGGAGGTTTCACTTCTGAGAGATCATCTCTCACAACCCCATGTACTCAATGTGTACTTGTGGGAGAATGTGCCTTGGTTTGGGGGGAAATGCTTTGTAACTATTCCATTCGATAAACATTTTTAAAGTACCTGCTATGTGCCAGGCACAGTGCTACGTGCTAGAGATACAAGTTAGAAAAAGATAGTTCCTGCCGTCAAGGAGTTTGCCCCTAATGGGAGTGGGGGCGATGGTGGAATCGAATCCGGGGTGTGTAGCTGGTGGGAAATGGCTGGGCTGGAAGCGTGGGGTTTTTCGCTCCACACTCAAGTCAGAGGGGAAGAGCTACTACAGCTTCTGATGAGGGATGAATACCAAAGCTTAATTTTTGATACTTACACTTCACGAGGTATTTTGGGATTTGAGGGCTAGATTTTTTTCTTCCCTATTTATTCTATCATTTTTTTTCCCAAAAAGCTGGGACAATTCACTCTTTTGTCTTGTGTAGTTTCATTTATGATTTCTTGGAATATAGTTCTGGAAAACCAGGCTATGTTAAAGCCATAGAGCTACTTGCCTACACCTTTGAACCCAAACCACTCAGGCTTTCACTGACTGGCTAACAACAGGTCCCAGCCCAAGCTTCACATGCTCATGGTTTGGGTTTTGATGACTCAGGCTGAGTGCAAATAACAATTGTTTTCTGCTCTGGGCAGAAACTCTGAGTCTTCCCCTCCTAGACTGATTATTTTGGGAAGGCAAACTAAGCCATCTTCTGTCTCAATTCTTACTTAGCCTTTAACTACTGAATGGGCATTGCCTCAGACAAGCCGAGACCTGGGAAAAAACGGAGCTTAAAAAGACCAAGGTCTGCCAATGTATCTGGACCCTCGACAGTCGTCTTGACCTATGTCTTGAGATAACCACCAAAGTTGCTGCAATTTCTAGGGTGATAAGTATTGTTTTTCTAAGAGCTTTTTTTTTTTGGCCAGGCAATGGGTTAAGTGACTTGCCCAGGGTCACACAGCTAGTAAGTGTTATGTGTCTGAGGCCAAATTTGAACTCAGGTCCTCCTGAATCCAGGGCTGGTGCTGTATCCATGATAAGTATTGTTTTTGCTATGACATTTGAGTAAATCCTTTTCCTAAAAAACTGAGTCTACTGAGTGATTATTAGAAAGAAGTATACACACTGGGGTTCATGAGATAGTGTTAAAAGGATAGACACCCATGGGGTTACCTCTAGAAGCTTAGAGTAGAAACAACTCTACCTCTGGGGATCCAATCTAATGCCAGTGTGAGTTGCGAGGAGTGAACCCTGAGGGAGGTGTTACTTGTAGTCAAAGGATAATTTCCCTTATAAAACCATGCACTAAATATAATGCTCACAAATACATCCATACTAATAGTTCATTTGTAGGCATTATTGAGAGCACACAAAATACAGTGAATGTTTACGTCATGATATACAAATTTTTTACCATGTATATCTTTCCATGAGACATAAATTTAAATGTCTCCTAGTAGTGTTCACAAAATATTTCACATACTGTTCAGTATATAAACATATAAAATATTTATTGGCTATTTACACTTCCACTTTTAGGTAAATCATTGAACATCATATTATACATGGCTGCAAAAAACAAAAAACCCCAAAACCAACCAACAACACACACCTACATCAGATACCAGTGAAGAAAACAATATCACCCCAAACAGTATTTGTCAGCAGTCTGGACACTCTCGTTTCTTGACTTTTTTAAATTTTTTGCTTGTTTCCTGACGAATAGTATCATATTCTAATATGGCCAGCTCAGAAAGTCTCTGTAAATATTCTGGTGGTGCTCCAGTGAGAGGACTTCTAAAACTAAAACCTTAAAAAGAACACATAAAAACTCGAGACTTCAATCAGGCATGTATATGTGTGTGTGTGTGTGTGTGTACATATATGTGTATATATGTATATATACACATATATATTTATTTGACAAATCTAATTAATAAGTAAAATACTTGCTTCACAATTGAACTGAAATTATGTCTTCATAGAACACCCTGAAACAGAAATGCTACTACTTACCACCTAGCCAATAAGATCAATATAAAGAAAATGGTAAGACATTTTGAAAGGAATTATTAATTCATCATGGAGATTTTGTTATGTGCCCTTATTAAAGGTGACAGGGAGGACGGAAGGAATGCAAAAGGGAGGAGTGTGATTAGTATTAATAAATGGCAGAATTTCAGTAATACAAAACTAAAAGGAACAGTTATCTTTAGGGCAATCAGTAACTCACTGATAGTTTATTTTTTTTCACTCATTCTCTTGACCCTTTCTGGTCAACTTGGCTGGCTAAAGGAAGAAATAAAGTGGTACATGTTAAAGAGCCTAATAATTGAGATTATATTAACCATGCTCCTGTAGAATATGTACAAAAATACGACATTTTTCTACACTACCATCTGCAAAATCTTCAACAGCTCTAAAGTGCCAAGAATATTTTCCTTTAGTTTTCCTTAATCAACATATGAATTTTTTTAGTTTAATTTGGTAATGAGAGAAACTATTTTGTACCTGGTATCACAGTGGATAGAACACTGTATCTCGAGTCAGGAAGACATGAGTTCAAATCCAGCTTCAGACACTTGCTAGCTGTGTGACCCTGGTCAAGTCACTTAACCTCTGTCTCAGTTTTCTCAGTTACAAAATGGAGATAATAAAAGCATCTCATAGTTGTTGTGAGGGTAAAATAAAATAATTTGTAAAGAATTTTGTAAACCTTAAGGAACTACATTAATGTTAGCCATCATCATCTGATTCATGGAGAAACTGGTAACTGAAGTAGAAATGAAAGGAAAGCAGGATAGGGAGTTTACCTTTTAAAAAGAATTCATAATAGAAATGAGCTGAAAAGCTGGACATAATCTCATATACATCCTAGATTTTAGGAAAACAGACAACAAAGCATTTAAAGTAAAAGGACAAACCAATGTTCTAAATTTCTACTGAGGAAGTTAGCCCCAAAGGGATAGGAATGATACTTGAAGACAGGATAGTTACTAGGACTGCAATTATCATTTGTACAGGGAACACCCAGATAAGCAAACTCCCTCTACCAGTACAGGTAAGCAACTGCTGTACAATTTATAGCCTTAGAGAGCTGTCTAAAGCACTGCTTTGTAAAGTGACTTGTCAGGGTCATACAGGCAAGTATGGATCAGAGGCAGGACTTGAATCCAGGTGTTGCTGATTCTGAGGTCAGCTTTCCAAGCATCCCACCAAGGCTGCCTCTCATGTTTGAGGAGTTTGCAGAAATTATCCCAATGGGAAAGAAAAAGGAAGAGAGGCAGGGTGGCAAAGTTAAAGAGACCAATATGCATAAATAAGGAACTCATAGTCTCACAGTTTTTTGAAGAAATTTATTGAAGATGGAAGAAAGGGCAAGTAAATGAGGAAGAACACAAAAAAGCATCCCAGTCTTATGAGCATATGGAGATTGAAAACTGAAAACGAGCTGAAGCTGTCAAGTAATACTCAAGAAAATAGGATTTTTTTAGCTATACAGGAACAGGAGGTGGGTCAAAGAAGGGACAGGGCAGCTTGAATAAACAGGATGATGATGATAAATGATGATGAGGAGGCTGAAATACCCAACTTTTGTCTTGCTTCTCTTTTCTCTGTCAATACTACTAAAAAAAGTCTATATATATTATCTCATTTGAGCCTGAAAACAACACAGCAAGAAATGTACAGCTAGTAAGTGTCAGTGGATTTGTACTGAGATTTAAATCTTAAACTAAATCTCAGTACAAATCCTCTTGACACTTAATAGCTATATAACTATGGACAAGTCACTTATATTCTTTGAGTTTCATTTTCCTCATATTTAAAATGAGATAATACCTGTAAGCTAGGTGGCATAATGGATAGGGCATAATGAGCCTGGTGTCAGGAAGATTCATCTTCATGAGTTCAAATCTAGCTTCATACACTTATTAGCTGTGTGACCCTGGGCAAGTCATTTGACCCTGTTTGCCTCAATTTTCTCATCTGTAAAATGAGCTGGAGAAGGAAATGGCAAACCACTCCAGTATCTTTGACAAGAAAACCCCAAATGGGGTCACAAAGAGTCAGATACAACTGAAAAATGACCAAACAACAACAATTCTTAACTTCAAATCCAGCCCCTGAAGAATGGTCTTTGACTGTTAACAATGAGGTGAAGGTGAAGACATGAAGAGATGGTAGGAGAGCATCAGACCAGACACTTGACACTAGCTGTGTGACCCTGTGCAAGACATTTAACCCCAACTGCCTTGCAAAAAAAAAAAAAAGAGAGAGAGAGATGGTCAGGGAACTTGAGCAGCTATTGATGAGTTTAAGTTACTAAACCTAGGTAGACTACATCCTAAAGCAGAGATGTCAAACACAGGGTCCACAGTACGCTTTAGTGTAGCCTAAACCAGATTAAAATGTAATTGGGAAATATTTAACAAAATAAGAATACAATAAAACACAGATAATATTACATATGAAAACTACACTGATATGTGCCCTGATGGATCTTTATGCATGGTTTAGTGGCCTCTGTTTCTATTTAAATTTGATACCACTGGCCTAGAGTACCAAGAAAGGGCTGACAAATGTGATCACTAAGCCATTCTTTTTATTTTTCTTTAAATTTTTAATCATATTCATTTTGGAATATATCACTCCCACCACCCCATTAGCCGGCCATTTTAACAGAAAAGAAAAAAGAAAAAAAAAGTCCCACAAAGCTAACCAAAACTTCAGCTGAGTCTGGAACTATCTGCAAGTTCCACATCCAAAATCCCACACTTCTTCAATGAAGCATTGTCTCATCTCTTCTGATGAACCACGGTTGGTGATCTTTGAAAAAGTTTGGAGAGTGGAACAGATGCCACAGGATGGAGAAAAGCAAAAGTTCCTTTCTGGAGAATAGAAGACCTTGGGGGTATTTTTATCTTATGCTGAGCACCTCATAGTACAACACTTATCACAGAGTAGGCACTCATAAATGCTTGTGGAATTGAATTTAAATGTAACCTCAATTTTTTTTTTGTTTTTGGCTAGGCAATGGGGATTAAGTGACTTGCCCAGGGTCATACAGCTAGTAAGTGGTATGTGTCTGAGGCTGGATTTGAACTCAGGTCCTCCTGAATCCAGAGCCAGTGCTCTTTCCACTGAGCCACCTAGCTGCCCCAGTGTAACCTCAATTTTCAAAAAGGGAAGAGGATATGGTCTGGAAACTATGGATTTCACTTTAATTCTTGACAAAATTCTAGAATATATTGTTAAGTGAATGACCAATAATTTAGAAATGGAAGTGACAATCACTAAAGTCAGAAAAGCTTTATCAAGGTGGGGCCATACCAGATGAACTGCATTTCCTTTTTTGAGAGGGTAACTAAACGGGTAGATGAGAGGAGGGCTTTAGAAACAATATACATCAATTTCAGTAAAACATTTGACAAATTTTCTCATGCTATATTTGTGGACAAAATGGAGAGCTGTGATATAGTGAGGTTGATTTGGAACTAGATGAATGATAAGACCAAAAAAAGTAATAGGTTTATGTCAATTTGGAGAGTGGCCCCTAATGGAGTGTCCCAGGCATCTGTCCTTTCTCCCAGGCCTTTCAGAATTTTTTTCACTGATTTTGATGAAGGCATATATGTCATGCTTTTCAAATTTTTTCCCTAAATATGATCTGACCTATCTCCTACCAAAACACAGTGACTCAGCCAGAATCATAAGAAAAGCAATTCCTGGCTTAGGCAGATCAGTAAGTAGGTTCTTTGGCCAGATTATCAAGCAAACAGAAGACTCTTCCCTCAGAATATCAACCAGGGAGCTTTCAAAGGTCATGTTATTCCTTCCCAGGATTTGCACTCAGATCTTCCTGACTCCAGGCACTCCATTCACTGCCCTAAAGGTGAGGAGGAAGTACATTCCAGGCATAGGGGATAGCTAGTGTGAAGAAGAGAAACAAATATATCAGATGATGATTATCAAGAAGGCCACTGTGGCTTGACCAAAGAGTGCTGGAAGGGGAATTATGGATTATAATGCTGGAAAGGGAGACTGATCACCTAGGTTGGGATGGACTTCAAAAGCTAGGTCTGTATTTAAGGACACATTTGTCTTTGAATCCCCAGTACTTAACACAATAACAGGCACACAGTAGTAGTGGGTACTAAATAACTACCCAGGTGGTTCAACTGATCCTATCTAATCCTAGAGGTGGTAGGGACCACTGAATTTCCTGAGTAGGGGACTGAGGTCAGATCTTCACTCTGATGCTTATATATGTCATAAAGAGGACAGATGTAGTGAGGAAAGACTTGAGATAGGGAGACCAATTAAAAGGCTATTGTAATACTTCAGGAGAGAGGCAATGATGGCCTAAACTAAGGTGGTGATGTGAAACACAAATGAGAAGAGTCTGTGAGATACTGTAGAGAAATGGCAAATGTGTCAACTGGAGATGCTGAGTGTGAACCTGAGTGCCTGGAAGGATAAGGGTGCCCTGGACAGAAACAGGAAACTTTAGGAAAGTAGTGGGAATGGGTGTGTATGGGGTGGGGGGGAGAGGGGGTTGGGGGGGGATGGTTGGGGCGGGAGGGTGAGAATGAGTTCAGTTTTGGATGCTTTGAGATGCCAACAGGATATCTATTTTGAAATATCCAAAAATCAGTAGGAGATGCATGTCTTGAGTTGAGGAAAAAGACTAGAGTTAGATACATTGATTTGAGAGTCAGACACTTAAACATGAAAATTAAATTTATGGGAGCTGCTAAGATTAATGAGGGTAAAGAGAGAACAGAAGAGGGTAGAGCTTTGGGAATACCTACAATTAGGGGATGTGATATGGTTGATGATCCAGCAAATGAGAGTGAGGAATGATCAGACAGGTAAAAGCACAAGTATTTAGGAAGAAAAAGTGCTAAGCAGTGCAGAGAGGTTAAGAATGATAGAGAAATCCCTCCCAGATGGCTGCTTGAGAGGCAAACCATCCAGTTCCCTTACACAAACTCCAGCAAAACCTTGAAATTCACAGCAGACTGAATAATGATAAAAACATCCAATGAGAGTATACAGTGACTTGTACCATCCCAGAACTGCATGAAGTCAGCCAAAAGCCCAAGAGCAAAGCCAGTGCCAGTATAGGATGGCCTCCCAGCAGAACTAGAGAGGGCCGGGGCCATGCAAGGCTCTGTGTCCTGAGGCAGCAATAACTGAGAATTCCCCTGAGAAAGCCCTAGTGTGAGGATGCTGGAAGTGCTAGTGGTAGCCATAACCAGCATGTGCTAGGTGGTGCCAACTAGTGTGACTATGCAATGTTCAGAAGGAGATAGGTCAGGCCCAGGGCTCTTAAGTCTTCATGCTTAGTCCTGAGATGCCAGGGAGGAGGAGCCTGAAGATCCAGCACCCTAAATCTCAAAGATCCAGGTATACCTAACCCTGGGGGTAGAGGTAAGCTCAGGAACCCAGGACATGACCAAGCTGGGCCAACCATTTCACCTAAAAATGCAGCAGTGGATGTAACCTGACCCTAACATAAAGTCCTCATTTGTGGAGCCACCACAGCTGAGGAAATGAGTATATCAACTGACTAAAAAAAAAGTCTGCAAAACTAGATATTCCTCCAAAAGGAAAGAAAAACTACATTAAAAACTGTTGAGCAGAAACTCAAAGAAAAAAAGATTTTCTACAAGTCCTACAAGAATACATAGAAGAAATTAAGCAAAAGCTAAAAGAGTGAAATAAAAGCTTTTGAGGAAAGAACTGAAAGGACAATAAATAGCTTAGGACAGAAAACAGTTAACCTTTCCCAAGAAACGGACTTCCTGAAAACTAGAATAATAAAACAGAAATTAATAAAGCCATGAGATAGCAAGAAAAATTACAGCAAAATCAAAAGACAGAAAAAGTAGAAGAAAATGTAAGCTACATTATCGTTATATAAAAACAACTGATATGGAAAACAAGTCAAGGAAAGACTAATTTAAAAATTCTGTGCTCCCTGAAAACTATGGTTTTAAAAAACCCAGAAATTACATTTCTTTTCTTTTTTTGAAACTAGCTCTTCCTATCTCTCTCCCAGGCTACAAGTGTGGTAGCTGGCCACTCAGCCTGAATCCCACTGCTGATCAACATGGCAGCTTTGTATCTGCTCTGTTTCTGACCTGGGCTATTTGCCCCACCTTAAGAAGCCTGGTAACCCCCTACTCATAGGAGCTCACCATACTGGTGCTGGACTTAATGCCCACTTAGCTTAGCCCACTATACCTCAGAATTCCCAAGCTCAAGGGTTGCACCAGTCTCTGCCTCCCTAGCAGCCCGATTAGAGGAGTACATCAACCTCTCCACAAGTAACAGGATCACTTTTTCATCTCAGACTGAAATACATATGAGATTTCGTCAATGTGCTTGGTTCCTTCAAGGATGCAGATCAAACCCCTTCATGTCTGCCCATCCTTGTCCACACCCCCTCAGAAACTCTCAGAGGGAGTCGACCCAACATGCTGGGGCCTTTCATACTTTTTCTTGACATCACAAGGAAATCAGTGATGCAAACAGGCTCTCCATTATTTGCTCCTCATTTTTATTGTATGACTAGTTTCAATGTCTTTTTCTATGCATTTGATCATTCCCGAAACATTTTACCAAAAGTCTTCTCAGGCCAGATTTCTACAGGGATGATCTTTCTGACCCATCGGAGGTGGCTGTTCCAGCTCTGAGATAACTCAGAACTATGGTAGAAATATTAGGACTTCCAGAGAAAAGCTACAGAAAGTAATAGCAAGTTGTTGGAAGATACCGTAATTTCTCTAGAAATTATAAAAACACTAAGTGGAAACTAATATGTAACACACAGTATGACTATGAAGTAATGTGACTGTTTTAACAACCAAACCAGGACATCTAAATAACATTTCACCTTGAATATTCCCCCTCTGTTAGAATTGCCTCCACAATCCATGAGCAGCCGTTAACCTGACTACTTTGAGTGATGGTAAATCTTCATCCTTTGAGAGTAGGTTTGATTTTTGAAAAGAGTCACAAGTCATTCTCACCCAAATCAAGTGAATAATATTCAAACTGAATAAAATCATATTTTGGTCAAAAGTCAAGTTGTGAGTACAAAGCAATGAGATAGATTTTTTAAGAGTGTCTCTGAAGGCAATTTCAAAAAGGCACTCCAAAAATGTGTTGCATAATGGTAGCATCATTAGAATAATTTATAGGCTCTCAGAGTAACTACTTTGAAGGAGTCAGCACTTATGTAGATATACCAATCATATACAGGCCAATAAAAGCCACACTGACCTCCCTCTCCCCATCAAATCTAGCTCCCTGAGGGCAGCATACACTCATCATCTCAACAATGGTACAGCTATAATGGACAGATCAGAATGAGAATAAAAGTGGTGGTAAAGTAGGTGATGATAAAAATAAAGTATTGTTTTTTTAAAAAATTGTAAATATATTTCATATTATGGTTCTGTATAATTATTTTTCAGTATATATATATATATATATATATATATATCTCCTTATTTTTTACTTACTAAAGTGATTTTATTTTAGGGGTAAGGTGAATATTTAGATCAACACAGTTCTGGTTTGTTCATTAACAATGAATAAACACAATTAGTCTCTTTATAGTCACATTTTGCCATTAAAATATTAATACTTGGACCTTACAACTTCTTTAAATATTTTCAGCCATTTGAGATTGGGCTTGAGTTTGGCCTACTGGGAAACAGGCCAGATTTTGAGTGAAAATTCAAAGTAATTTTAAAATTAGCTTTTCCATTTTTATTTGTTAAAGCTTACTGATCTACAAAAGTGTTGACAGTCTTGTACACTTCTTTGACCTGTATATTGTTCTATCTAACTTTCCTGAGGTTATTCAGTCCAATCCCTTCATTGTAGAGACAAGAAAAATGAAGCTCAGAAGGTTTAGGTGACTAGCAAGTGTGACAGCCAAGTCTCAAATCAGATCTCCTGACTACTGACAGTTGCAGTGTTCTTTCCACTACACAAGACTGCCTCAAATAAAGGAAGTAAAACTGTATTGGAACCACTATGGGAGATCTAAGGGAGGTAGAAAATAATCATTCTGCTCACGTTTTGTTTTCTCCTGAAGTGATAACATGCTGCCTGTCTGGTTACTCTTCATTGACCTAAATAATGACACATAATAATCACTTTTATATATAAGCAGTGCTGTACACTATTGAATTAAATCCTTTAGAATTGAGCAGTCTGCTTAAAATGAAACTCATTTATATGTTTTGTAATGTTGTACTGAAATGATAGCTCTGAATTCTGGTTAAAAAAAAAAGTGGTACAATTAAGTGAGAACTGCAACTGGCCTCTGCCATCAAACATTTATCATACTGCAAGCTCCTCCCAAGAAAATGTAAGCTCCTGAGGGTAGAGACTGTTGTGGGTTTTTTTTTAATTATTTTTGTTTTATATACCCCACACCTCACACATGCTACAGGCTCTTAAAAATGCTTGTTGAATTAAATTAAATCATGATCATCACTGGCCATAAGATGAATCCTAGATATAAAGATATCAGGCCTCTAACAGTGGAGTTATCCTCATTATCTATCATTTAACTGGGTAGAATTTAATTAATAATGAACTCAACTAGTCTGAGTCTTGGTCTATCTGTCTGTCTTTCTTTCTCCTTAAATAAGTAATCTACCCCCTCAGTAAAGGTACTACATGGAAGAATGGAACTGCTCTAGTTTGGCAGAAACAGTTCTGTGCTTCAGATTGGAGAGATACAGGTACAAATCCTGCCTCTGAAATTTTTTAAGTTTTATATAATTATATAATTTTTAGTTATAGTTTTCATGATAGGAGTTACTCAATCTTTTTGAACCTCAGTTTCCTCATCTGTAAACTGAGTAATATAGCCTGCATCACTTTGTGAGGATCGAATAAGATAATGAATTTAAAGCATTTTGAATACCCTTAAAGTCAGCTATTAGCTGTGTTAATTCATATTATAAAATTATAGTACAAGATTTAGAACCAGAAGGGAACTTACAAATTATCTGGTATAAATCTTCCATTTTACTGATGAGGAAGCTGAGGCCCAAACAGTTTAAGTGAAATCTTCACATTCACACAGCAGAAAAAGAGAATCAGACTAGTTTCTCTAGAAACAGCTTTCCCAGTTTTATTATATCCTTGTTTATTTTATTTCTATGCTGTATTTTTTTGGATAGCTAGGTGGCACAGTGGATAAAGTGCCAGGCCTGAAGTCATGAAGATTCATCTTCCTGAATTCAAATCTAACCTCAGACACTTCCTAGCTGTGTGACCCTGGGCAAGTCACTTAATCCTGTTGTCCTCAGTTTCCTCATCTGTAAAATGAGCTGGAGCAGAAAATGGCAAAGTACTGCAGTATCTTTGACAAGAAAATCCCAAATGGAGTCACAGTTGGACATGATTGAAAAATGCTACATACATATATATAAAAAAATAATTTTTTTTTTTTTTGGTGAGGCACTTGGGGTTAGGTGACTTGCCCAGAGTCACACAGCTAGTGTGTGTCTGAGGCTGGATTTGAACTCAGGTCCTCCTGACTCCAGGGCCAGTGCTCTATCCACTGTGCCACCTAGCTGTTCCAAAATGCTATATTTTTAAACAAATGAATTCCACTATAATTACAACTAACTGATTTTAAATGAACACAAGAAAAAACTCTTATCTTTGTAATTTATAATAAATCTAACTCATGCCCCAGATATCTTCTCAAGAGCTACAAATTTATTTAAACTATACCACCAACGTGGTATCAGAGACTGACAGTCTGATTTAAAACATTACTTCCCTTTAAGATTACCATAACAATGTTAACATGAACATTACCTGAGAATTACTATAATGATCCCATTATCACTAAAGAGTACTTTTGCAAAAGATATTCTCTCAAGAGTTTCAAAAAATGAAGTATTCCTATTGTACGGCTAGGGGTCAAAATGAACACGAAATATATACTTTCCTGTTTTTTAAATTCTCTTCTTTTACAGACTGTTGCCCAGGGTTCTGAGATAAAGAAAATGATGGTAGGCAAGTGGGCATTTCTTCATTCAAGCTAAAATAAAATTAAAAAACATTTTAAAAGATATTTATATAACATGCCTACAACACAATTGTTCTTCATATTTCACAAATTTAAATGAGAGTATACAAGTCAATTTAGAATTCTAGAAAATAACTTCACAAACTAGAACAGATCCAAAACAAAGTACATAAAAACAGCATAAAATTCAGTGTAGTAGACTAAACGGACAAGATGCTTAATAAACGTTTGCTCAATGAACATATAATAAATGGACAAAGGGGGAGGACCTCTTTATAATTAGTACTCCATTTCCTCTGGCCCCCAAATAATTGTAACAGTGCTGTGTGTGCGTGGTTTGTCCTTCATCCTAGTTGGCGGGAAGCCTATCAAGTAAGGTTGTGCTACGAACTCAACCTTTGATTATTTCTTGGTTATTTTCTTGAAAATTAGTAAGAAAAGCTCAATGTCAGGGACTAAGGGACAGATTAATTTTAAGGCACCTTCCTTAAGGAACAACTGTGGTTTCTTGATGAATTGGTTCTTTACTTCTTTGTACCCTCACCCTCTCTCATTATTGTTATTGTGATCTATACTCCCAATCTTTTATCTACATTGCCCATCTTTCCCAACTTTTCATTGCTCTGTGTTTCCTTCTCATTGCTTTCTAAGTTTTCACAAAGTACATTAATATAATATGTAACTGGAAATGTAATTACTATTTAAGATAGAGTCTTTTGCCCACTCTCTTCCCCAACTCCCACAACTGATCTCAAAGACTTATTCCTTGCAGGGCAACTATTAGTGTAATTTGGACATAAAATAATATACAAGTAAATCCATAGGAATAATTTCAAGGACAGTTGAACATTTAGTCATTTAAACTAATAATATTTTACACTGTAGGTAATCTTTTTTAATAATAGGTGCTTGTCAGTATCAATACTAATGTGATATAAAAGTGTTATCAATTAGTTAAGAATTTACATACACATGAATGGCTAGTAAGACAGCAGATACTCTGCATTTAACTTTAAAGTGGTCTATTTTGAGTAATACTAAATTTTTACAATATTTATTTTACTAAGGTGAAATTTTACATATTCATTAAACAATCAAATGGCATTTTTAAGCACCTATCCACTGCAAGGCACTGCAGTAGGCATCAGGGAGACAAAGACAGGGACAGCTAGGTGTTATAGTGGATAGAGCACCGGCCCCGAAGTCAGGAGGACCTGAATTCAAATCTGACCTCAGACCAAACACTTGACACTTACTAGCTGTATGACCCTGGGCAAGTCACTTAACCCCAACTGCCTAAAAATTAAAAAAAAAAATTCAAAAGGGAGACAAAGACAAAATGAAAGTCTCTGCCCTTCTGGAATGATGACCACAACTATATTATCAACAAGAAAACAAAACTAGAGGGAGAAAAAATTAATACATATCTGAAAGTGGGTCTAGAAGAAAAGCGGTTTTTTGCTTATTTGCTAATTCATTTGGTTTTATTTTAATGTTAAAATACTTAAGAGTTTTGATTTATGATTTTATTCCTTTATTTTGTGGGTTTACTTGATTTGTTTTCTTTATGGTTACTAAACTCAATTCAATAAATTTTAAAATCACTATGGATTTGGGGAGGAATGTGTAGCATCCCATTGTTCGAAACAGTTAGTATTATCACCTGTGAATAAGAGCATTTAGAAAACATCACCATAGAGAGTGCTCTGATTTGGACATTGTTCAGGACATCATCAACAAATACGGCAAATGCCATAAGTAAATAAGTATATGTCTCTCTGTTACATGCTTTCATGTTGATACTCAACAGATTATTGAATAAAAACTATGTCCATGGTTATGTCCAGGGTGTTGTGAGGCTCAAATGAGATAATGGATGTGAAACACTTTGCAAAACTTAAAGCACTATATAAATGCCAGCTATAATAATTATTATTATTAGCTTACAGTCACCAGGCCTCCAGTCTAGTGATGACTTCATTCCCTGAGCCTTCTACTGCTCTCCCACTGTGCTCAAACAATGTTTACAGAGCATTACAGGAGTGTGCTGGTAAATGTCTAACAACCAGGTTCTTCGGGGGGAAAAATGTGTGTGCACACACTTTTAAATTTAATCAGCCTTATTAACACTTTCTTAAATCTAGACAATCCACAAAACAATAAATCAAGCTCCAATTTCTTAGGTGTCAATGCTCACACTGAAAATATAAGCCCATCAGAGCTGGCTCCATGACACCCTTGGCCATATGTGTTGGTCTTACATGGTTTTAGCACATACCGGAAAGACACTTTATTTTAGGAAAATCCTTAAGGCTGCATCTTGTTCTACCAATCAAATGCTTTTTAAAAATAATCAACAAATAGTAGACCAAGTAAGCCCTTACAAATTCCATGTCTCTCAGTTAGTTATGTATATGGCCATAATGACTTACTTTAAGAAAATTGTCTCTTAACCTTTTCATATTTTCATCAATGATACCCTAAATGAATTCGTAGACTATTCTCATGAAAATTTTACATAAAGATGAAGAAGCAGGCAAAAGAAAAAGTTAGTATCTTCTCAGTTGTCTTTTTTGGTAAAAGGACCATCTTCTTGTTGGAGCTCATCTACACCATCAAATCTCTCCAAACTTCCCTATTTCTCCGGGTACCACCCTTCTGTCAGTCACCCAGGTTGGTAAGTTAGGAATCATCCTTTATTCTTTCCCTCTCCTTATCTTTTAAGGGGAGGAGCTGACATGCACATACATATATTTTGCTTGCCAATTTCCTTTTTAAGTTTTACTGATAACTTTTGTTTCTATAGTAGCCATTTCTAGATAGTGCTTCTCCCCACCTTCACTATGAGGTTTCCTTTTAACAAAGATAAGCAATTGGGTAAGACCAATTAACATAAGGACCACATCTGAGAGCACACACCACATTCTATACCTAAAATCTTCACCTCTTGAAGGAAAGGAAGGAAGTGCATTTTTTCATCTCTTTTCTGAGGCCAAGTTTGGTCATTTCAATTGCACAAAATTCATCTTTATTTCACTGTTATTTTTGCTCATATTATTGTAGATTCTATGTATATTGTTTTCCTGGTTCTACTTCTTTCATTGTATTAGTTCACTCTAGTCTACCCATGTTTCTTTATATCTTCATATGAATTATTTTTTATAATTCAATAATACTGCATTCCATTCAAATGCCAAAATTTGTTCAGCCATTCCCCAAATGCTGGAAATCCATTGAGTTTCCAATGTTTTGCTGTAATCAAAGAATTGCTATAGATATTTCAGCCTATAAAAGATCTTCCTTTCTGTCTCTGACTTCTAGCAATAGAATCCCTGGGTCAAAGTGTATGGACAGTATAGTTCCAAATCATTTTAAAAGATAAATTATTTTAATATATTTTGTTAAATATTTTCCAATTACATGTAAAAAAAATTAACAATCATTTTTTTAAAACTTTGAGCTCCAAATTCCCTCTCTCCCTCCTATCCTTTCCTCTTCCTTAAGAAGGCAAACACTATAATTTTGATTATACATGTGAGGCCATGACAAATATATTTCCCTAATAGTCACGCTGCAAAAGAAAACACAAACAAAATAAAACAACAGAGCTGGAAAAAAAAAGTATGCTTCAATCTGCATTCAAAGTTAATCAGTTCTCTGGAGTTGGATAGCATTTTCCATCATGGGTCTTTTGGAATTGTCTTGGATCACTGTACTGCTAAGAACAGCTAAGTCATTCACAATAGATCATTATTACAATGTTGCTATTACAGTGTACAATGTTTTCCTCACTTCACTTTGCATCAGTTCATATAGGTCTTCCCAGGTTTTTCTGAAACTATCCTGTTCATTATTTCTCATATCACAATAGTATTCCATCATAATCATACAACACAACTTGTTCAGCCATTGCTCAACTGATGGGCCTCCCTTCAACTTCCAATTCTTTGCCACCACAAAAAGAACAGCTATAAATATTTTTGTATAAATAGGTCCTTTTCCTTTTTCTTTGATCTCTTTAGGATATAAACCTAGTAGAGGTATTGCACGCATATTTTTATAGTCCTTTGGGCACAGTTCCAAATTATTCTCTAGAATGGCTGGACTATTTCACAACTCCATCAACAATGCACTGTGTCCCATTTTTTCAGTATCCCTTCCAGCATTTCTCATTTTCCTTTTGTCATACTGGCCAATCTATTAGACAATTAGCTAATAGCCAGTCATACCTAATAGACGTGAGGTGGTATCTCAGAGTTGTTTTAATTAACCTTTCTCTAATCACTAGTGATTTGGAGCACTTTTCCATATGACTAGTGATAGCTTTGATTTCTTCTGAAAACTTCTCATATTCTTTGACCACTTATCAGTTGAGAAATGGCTCTTATTTTTATAAATTTGGCTCAGTTCCCTATATATTTGAGATATGAGGCCTTTATCAGAGAAACTTTTTGCAAATTTCCCCCCCCAGTTTCCTGTTTTCCTTCTAATTTTTGCCTATGCAAAAGCTTTTTAATCTCATGTAATCAACATTATCTATTGTACTTCCTGTAATCTCCTCTTTCTCTTGTTCGGTCATAAACTCTTCCCTTATCCATACATCTGACAAGTACATTTTCCTGTGCTCTCCTAATTATGCCTAATTAATTTATCCATTTTGATCTTATTTTGATATAAGGTATGAGAAGTTGGTCTATGTCTACTTTCTGCCAAACTACTTTCCAGTTTTCATTCTTTTTTTTAATGTTTTGTTTTTCCCCAAATACATGTAAAAACAAGTTTTAACATGTTTTTTATTTTTGAGTTCCAAATTCTCTCCCTCTTTTCCTCTTTCTCCCCCACCCCGCATTGAGAAGGCAAGCAATTTGAAATGTTATACACATGCAAAACATATTTCCACGTTAGTCATGTTGTGAAAGAAAACACAGACAAAAAAAAGAAACAAGAAAAATAAACAAAGTAAAGAAAAAGTGTGCTTCCATCTGCATTCAGACAACCATCAGTTCTTTCTCTGGAGATGCATAGCATTTTCCATCATAAATCCTTCAGAACTGTCTTGGATCATTGCACTGATGAGAACAGCTAAGTCATTCACAGTTGATCATCGTACAATATTGCTGTTACGGTATACAATATTCTCCTTGTTCTGCTAATTTCACTCTGCATTAGTTCATATAAGTCTTTCCAGGTTTTTTCTGAGAGCATCCTGCTCATCATTTCTTATGTCACAATAGTATTCTGTCACAATCATATATACCAACTTATTCAGCCATTCCCCAATTGATGGGCATACTTAATGTTTTTCTTTGGAATTTATGTCAAATGGTGAGTTCTTACTTCAAAAACTTGGATATTTTGGTTTGATCGTTTACTATGGTGTATTGTGTACTTATTCTATTCCACTGATCCACCACTCTACTTTTTAGCCAGTACCAGACTGTTTTGATAATTACTGCTTTATAGTTTGAAATCTGGAACTGCTAGGCTACCTTCCTTAACATTTTTTTCCCACTGATTCCCTTGATATTCTTGACCTTTTATCCTCCAGATGAATTTTGTAACTATTTTTTTCTAGCTCTGTAATTCGGTGGTAGTTTGAATGGTATGACACTGAATAAGTAAACTTAGATTGAATTGTCATTTTATTATATATTGGCTGGGCCTACAGATAACAATTAAATTTCTCCAATCGTTTAGATCTGTCTTTGTGTGAAATGTGTTTTATAATTGTATTCATACAATCTTTGGGTTTGTCTTGGCAGGTGGACTCCCAAGTATTTTATATCTTTCTATCTCTTGCTGCTGGACTTTGTTGATAGTACACAGAAATACTGATGATTTATGTGGGTTAATTTCATATCCTACAACTGTGCTGAAGTTAATTGTTGCAACTAGTTTTTTTAGTTGATTACTTAGTTTTGTAAGTATAACATATCATCTGCAAAGAATGACTGTTTTGTTTCCCTGTTGACCATTTTTTCTTCAATTTCTTTTTCTTGTCTTACTGCAATAGCTAGCACTTCTACTATGATATTGAATAACAGTAGTGATAATAAATATCCCTGCCTCACTCCTGATCTTATTGGGAAGGCTTCAAGTTTATTGCCATTACAGATGATGCTTGCTCTTGGTTTTAGAAAGATTACTTATCATTTTAAGAAGGCTCCATTCATCTATATGCTTTCTATTATTTTTAATAGAAATTAGTGTTGTAATTTGTCAAAGGTTTTTTTTGCATCTACAGACATAATCATATGGTTTTTGTTATTATTATTCATATGGTCAATTATGCTGTTAGTTTTCCTAATATTGAACCAGCCCTGCATTCCTGGTATAAGAATATGAGTCATTCCCCAACTGACAAATAGTCAAAGGATATGAACAGGCAGTTTTTCAATGAAGAAATCAGAACTATATATAGCACATGAAAAAATGCTCTAAATCACCATTGATTAGAAATGCAAATTAAAACAACTATGAGGTATCATCTCATACCTATCAGACTGGCTAAAATGATAGAAGGGGAAAATGAAAAATTCTGGAGGGGATGTAGAAAAACTGGGACATTGACACACTGTTGGTGGAACTGTAAACTGATCCAACCATTCTGGAGAGCAATCTGGAATTATGCCCAAAGTGTTATAAAACTGTGTATACCCTTTGACCCAGCAATACACTATTAGGTCTGTATCCCAAGGTGATCAAGGAAAAGAACTTATACGTTCTAAAATATTTATAGCAGCTCTTTTTGTGGTGGCAAAGAACTGGAAATTTAGGGGATGCCCATCAATTGGGAAATGGCTAAACAAGTTGTAATATATGACTGTGATGGAATACTACTGTTATAAAAAGTGATGAGCTGTTTGATTTTATAAAAACGTGGAAAAACTTTCATGAAATAATGAAAAGTAAAGTGAGCAGAACCAAGAATACGTTGTATATAGTAAAAGCAATATTGTTCAAGGAATAACTGTGAATTACTAAGTTATTCTAAATATCATAAATACTCAAATCAACTACAAAGGACCTATGAAGGAAGATGCTATCCACCTCCAGAGAAATAACTGATAAACAGAAGTGTGCTTAGTATGGTTTTACATATATTTATAAATCTGCATCAAATGGTGGTCTTCTTTAGTGCAAGGTGGAATGAGAGGGAGGGAGATAGCTTAGAACTTACAATGTAACTCCCAAAAAATTAAATTAAAAAAAATATCCTATTTCAAGCTCTTCTCGTGGATGCAGCATAATCCTTTGCTATTTGAACTGACATTTCTTCAAAGCTTAAGCTTTTTTCCTGACTGTTTTCCAAATTTATTATTTGGCATAAAAATTCTGAAATTTACTATTACCTACCTTGGAATTTCAATCTTAAGAGTTCTTCTTTGTTGGCAATCTGTAAAATTAAGCAAATGATGAAAAAAAAATGTATGAAATCTAGAGTAATTAAAGCTATACCAAAAAAGATAAGAGAATGGAAACACCATCATGGTTTTAACGAGGCTCACTTTTATTTTCTGCCAAAACAACGTTATTGTACAAAAAATCATTTATGTACAGTCAGATATAAAGATGTTTGTTTGAGTGACTTCTGTGCATATATTTTCTCAGCTCAAGATTACAGCATAAAAGTTGGGCCACAATGCCAGAGGTGCTCTGCTCATGGCAGGATCAGGGAGAGGATTGTCGCTTGGAAATAAAAACACTTAAATGGCAGAAGGACAACCCTGCATATATAGACCAAGAACACTCATCCACGACCTTGTGTCTTCTCCAAATGAGGGAATTTGGGGGCCAAGTCTAGTGCTCATCCCAGACCTATGCATCTGGGTAGACTACTAGCTTCGAAACCTGTTTTGAGTGGAATAACAACCAATCTTGACTAATGGTTGCCTATGGTTCTCTTCCTACTCCCCAAGCCCATTTTACCCTGTTTGTTTCCTGCCCTACATCTCTTACAAAGAATTCTCCCCCTATTGCACAATAAGCTCCATCCCCACAATGGTAAGTGTTTAGGTTAAATATAGTCCTAGGTTATTCTAGGTTTCAAGGAGTATTACATAACTCTATCCTGCCTATCCAAATTTGGCAAAGGAAGAAAAACACTTAACATATAGAAATTGTCAACTGAAGCAGACAATTTAAATTCTTCATTAAAATATTTATAATGGGCAAAAGAATAATCAAAATCATTTCTGCAAAGAAGCCCCTAAAATACATCTAAAATAAAATCTACCTGATTTTAGGTGTCTTCAGAGGAGTATACGGATGTCTTTTAAGCACATCTAATGGAGACTCTGTATTTTTTCTGTATCTTTGCACTTCTGGTAGAGATGGAATTGTACCCACTTCCTTGAAATCTTTCAGACCAAATACTGAGGAGCATTCTAATTTAAATATTTTCAAAGAAATACATGTTATTGCTTGATCATAAACATAATACTTCTTGTATTCAAAATAATATATTAAACACAAAAAATATTTTAAATCACTCCTTTAAAAGTAAAGAATATCTTGAATTCATATAGGACCTTTACTTGGAATTTTATTTCCACATACCATAATTTCATTAAAGTAATTTTGATTTTATCATTTTAGTGCTCCTAGCCCATTCCTGCCACAGACAAGTATATGAAAAGAATAGCTAAGAGTTAGGTAAAATGACAATTCAATAGAAACTTGGGAGTCTCTAATTTCAGTTACTATCAAGGCTAACTTTGATCCACCAACAGGACAGGATGTTAGGAAACAACAACTAGGTTCCAAGAGAGTTTCTTCATCTTTCCGTTCTCTGACAGAGACTCTGATCCTGTGGCTACAGTGTTAACACTATTCACTCTTCATCCAATTTTCATCAAAGGCACAGACAATAAGTAAAGAGGAGTGAACAATTCCAAAACTAAAGTGGGAGAAAATTAAAAAACCGTCCAAGAAACTCACATAATACACCAGATATTCTGCAGATGCTCAGAATTTGAAATAAAACCATATGAATAGAGACATAATAGCTATAGTCTCACAAAGCTATATTTAATAAGCACTATGTTTAATAAGTAGGGTACCTTTTAAAGTTGTCTTAACTCTTTTCGTCTAACGTGTTGGCTTTCAATGGACTAACTATTCTTCCTCTGAATTACAGCTGCACCACCTCAACAGGATACATTGTCTTTGTTGTTTTTATTTATCTTCTAAAGTATAACTTCCTTGAGGGCAGGGATTATGTCATATCTCTAAACCTAGTACGGTTCTTTTTACATATGAGGCATTCAATAAGTATTTGTTGATGGTGGCGAACACAGATGTAGAACTGCAAAGGATCTTACAGCCCCTGTTTTCCAGGGATTCTCAAACTGGGGTCTGTGAACTTTTTTCTAAAAAAATTTTTGATAACTATTTCAATATAATTTGTTTCTTTATAATCAAAATATTTGATTTTATGCATGTACAAACTTTATTCTGAGAAGGGATCCATTGGCTTCATCAGACTGACAAAGAGGTCCATGACACACAAAAAAAGTTAAGAACCCCTGCTCCAGTTGAACCTCTTCATTTTACAGATGAGGAAAACGAGGTCTAGGGAGATTAAGTGATTTGACTAAGGTCACAGAATTAGCAATAATTAGGGCTTGGATTTGAGACAGGTCCCCTGAATCCATATTGAGTGCTTTTTGTCCCCTTCAGCTAAATATGAAATTGTATATAGATGCAAATTAAGGGAATAACCAACTTAAGTTTTGTTTTGGTGAAGTGAATTTCCTATCATCCCACTTCTAGCTGTAACACAGTCATCTATGGCTTCTCTCCCTCCAAGAATACATATACAATCCTTACCATTCCCTTGGCTACCCCACTAGTTCAGTCCTTCATTACCCCTTGCATGGATTATTCTAATACCCTATTTCCAAGACTCCTGGACTCCAGGTTCTCCTTACTCCACCCTACACTCATCTGATCAGATCACTCCACTGTTCCAAAACCTTCTATGGCTTCTTAAAATCTAGACTTCATCTAGCATCCAAAGCCTTCTATGATTTGACTTCAGTCTTCTTTCTAGCCTTATCTCACATTACCTCTAATTCATATTTTCTATGATGAAACTAAATTTAATCATCCACTGAAAATATACCATGCTCTCTTGCTTCTATACTTATGTTTGTGCAGTTCTCTCTATGCCCATCCCTTCATTCTGATATCCTTTATTTGGGCATGTTAATTCTATGGCTAAACATCTCTTTGGTGCAGGCTTCCATAATTATGCAGCAGCTGAAAGTGATCTTTCCATCCTCAGAATTTTTAGCATTTTGTATTCCTCTCATTCAGTGGAGTTTGTTGTTGTTGTTCCAGATTTGTGATTTCACTGGCATTTTCCAAATGAGAAAATCCTTCTACTAATGAAGACCAGCAACTGTTCTGTAATTTCTAGTACTAGAGAGTAGCCTAGTGCTGAGAGGTTAACTGTGATGCTGTTTGCTCAGCATCACATAGTTTGTATGTGTCAGAGGCAGGACTTGATCCCACTTCTTTTAGACTTTAAGACCAACTTTGTCCTCATGATGCCATGATGGCTGTCATACATCTGCATTACAAATACACAAGTCCATGCCTAATCTGTCCTACTACACTATACATTTCAGAATGAAGGCAGGAATTGTGTCTTATTTATAAATATCTTTATCCTTACCATCCCCAAACTCCCAATATTTAGCATGGTCCACTGTACACAGTTGGTGCTTCTCTATTTGTAACCAAAAACAGGCATTAAATAAGAACTTTTTCCAAGGATTAAATATTACAGAAGCCAGGCCTAGCTGTACATGGAGGTGAGTTTTTATACTGTTTGGTGAACTTGTCTGGTTGTTAGTTGGATGAGGGGGTAGGATCAATGATGTGAACAGGGCATGTCCACATTTTGACTAAAATTATGGAGGACCTAACCATTGTCTAAAATTTTTATAACTGTACATAGTTACTTCAGTATTTCAATTCATCTGTGATTTTCATTGATGTGGCTAGTTCCTTCACTGGCATAGCCTGCAACCAATCCATGAATTCTTATCCTGTTCAATTCTTGTCCATATCTTTCCATGAATCCTTCATAGATAATGTTCAGAGTCTTACTATAACATTCTTCTTCCCTAAACCCAATCTGGTTCTTTTCTGATCATACATATAGTTAACGATGATTTTTTTTTGCCATTTCTCATGGAAAAGTTATTATTGGTAATAGGCTTCAATATACTTACACTCCCACTATGTCTTTCCTTTGCATTTGGATTACATGAAACTCTGATTCTTCTGAAATTGTCATGATCCAGAATCTGCAGAATGCTGGTATTAAAAAAATGTGTTTCTGGGGCAAGGAATAGCTTGGGATCATTGAAAGTACTGCACAATTTCCCAAATTCAATCCAGCCCATTCTCCTCCTATTCAATACTGGGCTCAGCTTACTTTCTTTATCTACAGTATTTGGACTAATTCAACTGACTGCATATTCAACAGCATGTCACACTCTAGGTAATATGCATTCATTCATTTAATTTTACCTGTGTAGATTCCAGGCTAGTCTATTTTGAGTGGCTATAGATCTCATTGGAGAGGCATTTTAGTTTTCTGAGTTTCAATATAATCAGTAACATGTTTCCCACAAATGCAAGGTCTAGAAAGCCTCATCATCAATAACACATTTCTTCCATTTGAACTTGTTCCAAAACATCCTCCATACACTGTCACACATACCTGGTAAGGCAGCTCTGGAGCCAAATCTCAACTGATCCATGCCACATGTGGCCCTGCACAAGACACTGTGCCTCCCCGGGCTTCAGGTACCTCATCTATAAAATGAGGAGGTTGGAACAGATGGTCCCTCCCAGCTCCCACTGATGATATTTGGCAAGCATGTTTTCCTGTTTTATGCCTCAATTTGAGAAGTAATATGATTATAACAAATAGAAAATTAGCCATTTAGTCAGGAAGAACAGGGTTCAGGTTCTGCCTCTGACATGTAGCTTACAATCCTAGGCATATCACTTCACCATTCAGTGTTCCAAGTAATTTTCTAAGTCTAAGTTGCAGAGTTAAGTGCTGATCTTCATGATGCATGGAATTTTGTAATCAAAAACTCCTTATAACCAAGAAAACCATAGGTTTGACGTTCCCTCAAAAGCTTTTATTTAAATTGTTATGTTTTATTCCTTTGTCTGATACAGATAAGACTTTAGGGAGACCTGGTAGCCATCCATCACCACTACTGTCATATAATCTCTGCTCTCTTTCAAGGCTAACCTACCTGAGAAAGTTATCTACAACTGGTGCTTCTTCTTAACTGTCTTCAATCTGACTTCTGACCTCATCATTCAATTGAAATTGCTTTCTCCAAAGTCATCAAATGAGCTCGTAATTGCCAAATCTAATGGACTTTTCTCAATTCTTATTCTTCTTGACTGCTCTGTAGGCTCTGTCGACATAGATCACCCTCTCCTTGACACTATCTTCTCTCTAGGTTTCTGTGACATTGCTCTCTCCTGGTTCTCTTCCCACCTGTCTGATCATTTCTTTTCAGTCTCCTTTGCTAGATCTTGATAACCCTGGGAATTCCCCAAGGCTCTGTCTTGGGCCCTCTTCTCCCTCTATTTTGTTTGGTGATTTCAGCAGCCACCATGGTTTTTCTATACAAATGACTCCGATATCTATCTGTGCAGCCCTACCCTCACTCCAAACTTCCAGTCTTGCATCTCCAACTGTCTGTTCCATAGATATCTCAAACTCAAATTGTCCAGAACTCAGCTCATTATCTTTTCCCTCTTCTTAACTTTCCAATGAGTGTCAAGGGCACAACAGTCCTTCCAAGTTCAAAACCTAGGTGTCATCCTTGATTCCTCACTCTCTTTTACCCTACCCCAATATCCACTCAGTTGCCAAATCCTACTGATTCTACCTTCAAAACATCTCTTATATGCACCCCCTTCTCTCCTCTGACATTACCACCACCATAGTGCATGCCCTCATCACCTCCCACCTTCTGGTTGGTCTACCTGACTCAAGTTTCTCCCCACTTTAAACCATCCTCCATTCAGCTGTCCAATTGATCTTCCTAAAGCACATATCTGACCATGTCTCCTCACTACTCAATAAATTCCAATGGCTTCCTATTTCTTCTAGAATCAAATATAAAGTCCACTGTTTGGCTTTTAAAGCTCTTTACAACCTTAGTTACTTCCTACCTTTCCAGGCTTCTCCTACATTACTCCTCTCCACATACTCTGTGATCCAGAGAAAGTGGCCTTCTTGCCATTCTTTATACACAAGACTTCTCCTGACTCTATGCCTTTTAACTGGCTGTCTTCCATGCCTGAAATGTTCTCACTCCTCATCTCCATCTCCTCACTATCTAGTCAACTTTTTGCATTTTGGCTTCCATCTCCACTACTATTTTGAAACTACTTTGTTAATACTCCACCACAACCTAATTGCAAAATAAAGGAATCTATTATTAATCATGATCTTCTATCATCTCTCTGTGACATCGGACACTGTTAGTTATTTCTTCCATGATACTTTCTACTTCCTTGGCTTCCATAGGATTATGTCCTCCTGGATCTTCTGCTTCTCTGATGACTCCTCCATTTCCTTCAATAATCCCTGTTCTTCCTGCAGCTCCAGGCACCCCCTCCTCCCAAGGGGCCCTTCAAGGCTTTTTCCTTGGCCAGGTCCTCTTCTATCTAAACTGCAGATTACAAATAGTACTAGACACTGGAGAAAAAAAGTTTCTGGTTCTGGTTCTACCATAGACTCATTGAATAACCAAAACATATAACCTCTATTCTCCTCATATTTTTTTTCTAAAATAAAGATTATCCTTACCAGAATGTAATAGGGTAAACTATAAAATGTCTCATAAAGATTTAAAAAATTCACTTAATAAAGTAGCATTACCTTTTTTCATCTTTAGTGTTTCAAGAGCTGCTTTCTTCCAGCTATTTTCAAAGAAAAAACAGCCATCAAGTGAACTTTTGGTGACTCTTGAAGTTAAGTATCTGTTTTCAGGAGTGAGTACGGGTATTTTATTTTCTTCTTTTGAAAATGAAGATATATCCCTAATGTGAAGCACAAAATAAAAAGGAAAATGCAAGAATTTTAGGAATTTTTTTTTCTAATTTCTGCTCCAAACTGAAGAATAAATACTAACCTTAGATTAAAAGAAAAACACATTTTTAAAGATTTTAAAGCAAAAGAACTTTAGGAATGTAGCTAAAATGTATAGACAATGGATTTTGTTTTTCAATCCTCTTCACCCTTGTCCCAATTGGACAATGGAGAGTCTATCACTTGGGGTTTGGCAAGGCATGGTGCTGTGGCCTCGGGTTGGTCAGTCAATTAATACTTATTAAGTGGCTACTATGTGTCAGGCACTTAGAGCTGGGGGGGTACAAAGAAAATTAAAAGAAAGTCCCTACTCTCAAAGAGCTCAGAGCCTAATATGGGCCAATGCCTGGCAATCGGCCAAGGAAAAGTTGGGTTTTATAGGTATCAAAGTCCTCAATAGGAAAAAGTCAGTAAGTCCATCATGTAAAAGAGGAAAAGAAAAGATCCCTACAATGAAGAGATAAACAGTAGCTTGTCAAGGGAGTCCAAGCAAGACAACACAAAGGGCTTGTCTGAATATTTTATAAAAAGTTAGTATAAATGAAACAATAGTGTATAAGGACATTCCATTTGGGAGGTCATGAGCCAAATCTGACAGCCTCAGTGAGTACACATCTGTACAAAAACCACATGCTGTCCCACACATTTAGAGATTCCCTAATGGTCTATGGCAGTTGGACCTCGCTTTATGGACTGTACTGTTTCCTGTACATTGGGCCAGTCTGGGTTCCTCCAGGTAGCCAAAGTGTGAAGGGTTAATTCAGGTACTAAAATGGGACTAGACTCCATCTCTGTCTGTTTCTCTGATCTTTAGTCTGTCCCTATCAATATAATCATTACAGCCTAGAAACAGGCTCAGGTCTCTTCCTCCCTAATAAATCACTGCCCTATTCTGTTCTCCATTTTACTGATAGAACATTTTACTAGCAAAGAACTGCTTTAATCTCATTTCATCACTACCCATTTACTTCTTAAAACTACAATCTAGTTTCTGACCTCACCATTATACTGAAATAGCTCTCTCAATCTCTTTTGACCGTACTGAAGCACTTGACCCTCTCATGCTTCCTCTTACCACTTATTCCTAACCACTTTCTTCCCCTGGGGCACTCTTCTCTTTCCCTCTATACTACCTCACTAGATGATCTCATCAGCTCCCAGGGATTTCATTACTATCTCTATGCTGATGATTTGCAAATGTACCTTTCCAACCCTAAACTCTGTGCTGCTGACTCTCTTGGACTAGAATTAGATACCTTAAACTCAATATATTCAAAGTTGAACTCAGCATCTTTCCCTCTAAAACTTCCTACCCACCTTCCCTACTATTATAGAAGGCAACACCATCTTCCCAGTCCCTCAGGCTTGCAACCTAGGAGTCATCCTGGATTCCTCACTACCCCTCACCCCCATATCTATTCTACTAGGCCAAGGACTATTGATTTCATCTTTGCAACATCTCTTCTATACACCTACTTTTCTGATATTTCCATCACTTTAGTACAGGCCCCCATCATCTCATGCCTAGATTACTGCAATAGCCTGCTGGTGGGTCTGCCTACCTCAAGTATCTCCCTACTCCAGTCCATCCTTAATCAAGTCAATAAAGTGATTTTCCTAAAGCACAGGCCTGATCATGTTATCCCCACCCCACCCCTACTCAATAATTGCCTTCAGGATCAAATACAAAATGCAGTTTGGTATTCATAGCCCTTTATAACCTCAGCCCCTCCTATCTTTCCAGTTTTTTTAATCCCACTTATTCCCCTCCAGCAAGTACTCTTTGATCCAGTGACTCTGGCCTTCTGGTTGTTCTACAGACAAGACACTCCAATCTCTTGGTTCCAGCCATTTTCTCTGGTTGTGCCCCAATGGTTTCTCTTCTCTGCTCCAACTACTTACCTCCTTGGATTCCTTAAATGCCAATTTGAATCCCTCCCTTCTACAAGAAGCCTTTACCAACCCTTCTTGATTCTAGTACCTTCCTTCTGTTAACTATTTCCTATTTATCCTATATATAGCTTGTTTTGTATATATATTTGTAAGTTGTCTCTACACCCCCCCCATTAGATTGCAAGCTCCTTGAGGGCAGGTACTATCTTTTGTCTCTTTATGTATCCCTACCACTTAGTGCTTGACACACAATAAATGTTTATTAATTGACTGATTCTTGAAACTGTACTCTTCAAACCCATTTGAATTGGCTTTTTCCCTGGCTTAACATCCTCTCCTTATCCTCTAAATGTAGATTACCACCTCCACCCCCCACCAAGGCTCTTTCCTGGACCACCTTCTATTCCCTTTCAACACTTACTGATCTCAACCACTTTCAAGGTTTCAAATATTAGAGATAATTCTCAAATTGATAGATATAGCACTAATGTCTCTAATGGATGATAGTCACCCATTTTCAACTCATGTTGGAACTGAATGTCCTACTAGCATTTTAAACACAATATATCCAAAATGAAATTAACCATCCTTTCTACCTGCCTCCTTCCTAACTTCTGTACTTATATTAAAGGGTACTGGCACACTTCCAGACACCTAAGCTCAAAACCTTGCTATCATCTTTGACTCTTCCCCCTCCCTTACCTCCAACATGCAATCAGTGGTCAAGATTCTATAGCCATAGCATCTCTTTCATCTACTTTTCTGTGCTCACTCTGCTACCACCCTATCTCAGGCCTTCATCACCCCTCAGCTGGACTACTGTACTAGCCTCTCAACTGAACTCCCTGCTTTCTTCCAGTCTTTTCCCTCTCCAATCTTATCTTCCACACAGCTGCAAAAATAGTCTTCATAAAGAATAGGCCTGACCATCTCATGTACACATGGAAAAACTGTCATTGGTCTTTATTGCATAGAGGATAAAATGCAATCTTCTTAGGCTTGCATCTAAAGCCCTTTACAATTTTACTTGACCTTCCAGCCTTATTTCACATTACTCTATTTCACATATTCTCCATTCTAATCAAATTGGACTACAACTTCTGCTGCTTGTTCCTCAAACTCAGCCAAACTCCTGCTTCCGAGTATCCATACAAGTCACCCACTAAGCCTGAAATGTACTTCCTCATCCTTTAATTTTAAGTTCCTTCTCTTCTTTCAATCATCTTGCCAGTTGCCTGTGAAACCTGATTGCCCAATTTGAACTCCCACCAACACACAGCTGAAACTCTTCTCCCTCACTCCACATTTTCCTAGATAGTACTTTCCTTTGTTCCAATTGCTCTCTGTCTTATGGTATATGCATTTGTGTACATGTGGCGGTAGCCTGTAGGAGAATGGAAATTCCATAAAGTTTGAGTTATTTTTTGTTTTTGTATTGCCAGTGCCTACCAAAGTATTTTGCTTACTGGAGCCGCTTAATAAATACTTGTTCAACAGAATCAAATGGGATGATGGTCACCCCAGGGTACTAAAGGGTTTTGGACTGCAGACATCCTGGGATTTCCTTTACTGGTGTAGTAGGTGCTTTTTCAGTAATGGAAGGTTAGCCTAGAAAATTTTTGGGACCTTGTCACCAAGTGATAGCGTGTGGTTGGAGTTGTGCTTGTTTTGTCCAGGGGGCTTTTGCCAGCTAGGGACAGCCAGGCTATTGTATCTATGTATTGTTGAGGATGGCATTCCTGCAGTGGCCTCAGCAAGAGCCTCTTCCTACTTACCTTTTTCTCCTCACCCCCTTCTTCTTCCTTTCTCAGCAGCCCTGCCCTGAACTTTAGATATCAGGCACAACTCTGACTACAGGTGTTGGACTGGTTCTTTAAAGGGGTGGAGAGTCTGGTGGAGAAGGTATAAAAAGGCTTAGCCGTAAGGAGAAGCTAGAAGCTATGGCTGAGCAACTGCTGCCATCCAGGTACATCTGATTGTCTGCTCTGTGGATTCTGCAGGAGGAGGGGAGGGGTGCTTTATTTTGACCCTTTTAAAAATGGATTCTTTTGATCTATTATTAGTGAGGTTGGTTTTTAATTATATTTTATGATCCTTGAGAGCTTTTTATTACATTTTAGCTCTTGAGCCTGAAATTATTGAACCGGCTTTATCTTAGGCCAAGCCCAGAATAATGTGCAAGTAAGCTTTACAGGATTATACAGGTCAGATATCATCGTGCCTAAAATGGAGCTATCCGAATTCCCCAGAATCCATAAGTAATGTCTTAAATAGCCCTATCTGTGGCCTACTAAACTACTGTAGCATAATTGTAGCATAGTTCACTGTTTATTTATAGGGAGAATATATAGTTTAGAAAATAAATGGAGTTGCCCACCTAATAAGTACATGTAAAATCTTAAAAGAATTAAAAAACCAATGTCACAAGAACAGGCCACATGTGGCCTTCTGGCCTCAAGTACTGAATCTAGTCGAATCCACTTGAGGACCTAGAGGACCACGTGTGGCCTGGATGTTGCAGGTTCTCTGTCCCTGGGTTAGGAGAAGCCAGGGTTAGAGAGCAATCCATATTTAAAAAAAAAAAATGAAGTTTAAGCATACTGCAACCCAATAAATGATATGACAGCCAAAGTAGCTAATGATATAAGCTGAATAAGTGATATTCATTTTGGTTTTTTACTAAATGTTAAAAATATATATACAATTATCTTAAATTCTTGGGGTTTTCTTTTTTAGAAATTTGCCAATGGACAAGATCAACTTCACCATCCAATCTTTAAATATATCACTTCTTCCCTCTTCCAAAATAATAGTAATTAGCCTGAGGTATCTTAGTGTGGCTCTTAATCTCCTAGATTTAATGAAGTTCTCTTGGAAAAGGCTTAATCCAAGAGGTGGGGCAAAGATGGCAGAGTAAAGGCAGGGACTTGCCTGACCTCCAAATAACTTTTAAAAATGACTCTAAACAAATTCTAGAGCAGCAGAACCCACAAAAAGACAGAGTGGAACAAATTTCCAGCCCAACACAACTTGGAAGGTTGGCAGGAAAGGTCTGTTGCACCAGGGTGAGACAGGAGTACAGTCCAGCACAGGCCAGGACAGTGAAGATGGGGTCCCAGCAAACCAGAAGCAACTGAACCACTGGCAGTAGTGGCCATTTCCAGAACTCTCACCCCACAGACATCAAAAACAACTTAGAAAGTTAACAGGAAAGGTCTGTTACACCTAGGTGAGAGTGGAGCATAGGCTAGCACAGGCCATGCCAACACAGCCTGGATCCCAGAAAACCAGAAGTAGGCCTTGGGAGTAACGAAATCTGCAGCTGCAGTGGCAGCAGCTGCTTCCAGAGCTCTCAGCCCACAGATGGTAAAGGGGTAAAACAACTGGTCAGAAGGAGATTACAGGGGTCTCTTTGCTAGCACTGAGGCAGGACTCTGTTGCTTTGCCCATACTCAGTTATGGACTGCAGTCCTGGGTGGCAGTCCCAGGGCAAGGAAGAACACTAGCACATCAGAGCTTGTAGCTACAGTAGAGAGGGACCCTCCTCAAAGTTCCAGGGCAGAAAAGGGTGCTCATGGTCACTCACAGATCAGAACACAGGCCAGGAGAGTAGTAAACAGCTCTCCTTAGATCATACCATCTTAGAAGAACTAAAAACTTAATAGTCCCTAGAAGTATCTCTGAACACAGCTACACAAAACACTTGAAGCTTGGGACAATATGCCCTCCACTCTGGAAGCAGGGTCCTACTTTAGCAAAAAGTTAAAAGTCAAGTAACAGGCTGGGAAAATGAGCAAACAACAGGAAAAAAAAAAACAAAAAAACTCTTACTACACAAAGTTACCATGGTGACAAGGAAGATCAAAACACACTCAGAAGACAACAAAGTCAAAGCTCCTACATCCAAAGCCTCCAAGAAAAATATGAATTGGTCTCAGTCCATGGGAAGAACTCAAAAAGGATTTTCAAAATCAAGAGAGGTAAAAGAAAAATTGGGAAAAGAAATGACAGTGCTGCAAGAAAATCACGGGAAAAGAAAGAGTCAATAGCTTGGTAAAAGAGACACACAAAAAAATACTTAAAAAAAAAGAATACATTAAAAAACAAACTAGGCCAAATGGTAAAAGAGGTCCAAAAAGTCAATAAGAAGAAGAATGCCTTATAAAGCAGAATTGGCCAAATGGAAAAGGAAGTCCAAAAGCTCACTGAAGAAAATAATTCCTTAAAAATTAGAATAGAGCAAATGGAAGCTAATGACTTTACGAGAAATCAAGAAACAATAAAACAAAACCAAAAGAATGAAAAAATGGAAGACAATGTGAAATATCTCATTGGGAAAACAACTGACCTGAAAATAGATCCAGGAGAGCTAATTTAAAAATTATTGGACTACCTGAAAGCCATGATCAAAAAAAAGAGCCTAGACATCATCTTTCAAGAAATTATCAAGGAAAACTGCCCTGATATTCTAGAACAGAGGGTAAAATAAAAATTGAAAGAATCCACTGATCACCTCCTGAAAGAGATCCCAAAATAAAAACTTCCAGGAATATTATAGCCAAATTCCAGAGTTTCTGTGTGAAGTAGAAAATATCACAAGCAGCCACAAAGAAACAATTCAAGCATAGTGGAGCCACAGTCAGGATAACATATGATTCAGCAGCTTCTACATTAAAGGATCTGAGAGGACTTAGAATATGATATTCCAAAAGGCAAAGGAGCTAGGACTACAACCAAGAATCACCTGTCCAGAAAAACTGAATATAATCCTTCAAGGGAAAAATGGATATTCAATGAGACAGAGGACTTTTGAGCATTCTTGATGAAGAAACCAGAGCTAAACAGAAAATATGACTTTCAAATACAAGACTAAAGAGAAGCATAAAAAGGTAAACAGGAAAGAGAAATTACAAGGGACTTAATAATTTTAAACTGTTTACATTCCTACATGGGAAAATGATATTTGTAACTCATAAGACTTTTCTTATTATTAGGGTAGTTAGAAGGAGTACATATGTGTGTGTGTGTGTATATATATATATGTATATATATAGACAGAGGGCACAGGTATGAGTTGAATATAAGGGGATGATATCTAAAAAATAAAATTAAGGGGTGAGAGAGAAATATTAGGAGAAAGAGAAAGGTAGAGGTAGAATGGGGTAAATTATCTCACATAAAAGTTTTTACAGTAGAGGGGAAGAGGAGGGAGCTGAGGGGGTGTGAATGACCTTACTTTCATCAAAATTGGCTCAAAAAGGGAATATAACATACACACTCAATTAGGTATAGAAATCGATCTTACCCACAGCATAGGAGGGGAAACAAATAAGAGAAGGGGTGGAAGGTGATAGAAGAGAGAGGGCATATTGGAGGAGGGAGTAGGCAGAAGCAAAACACTTTTGAGGAGGGACAGGGTGAAATGAGAGAGAGAATAGAATAAATGGGGGAGGGAATTGGATGGAGAGAAAAAGTTAACAAAAGTTAAGTGTGAAAAAAAATTTTTGAAGCAAGTTTCTCTGATAAAGGTCTCATTTCTCAAACAAATAGAGAATTGAATCAAATTTAGAAAAACAAGAGCCATTCTCTAATTGATAAATGATCACAAGATATGACCAGTTTTCAGATGAAGTAATCAAAGCTATCTATAGCCATATGAAAATATACTCTAACTCATTACTGATTGGAGAAATGAAAATTTAAAACAATTTTAAGGTACTACTTCATACTTATTGGACTGGCTAATAGGACAGAAAAGGTAAATGACAAATGGTGGAGGGAATGTAGGAAAAATGAAGCATTAATGCATTGTTGGTGGAGTTGTGAACTGATTCAACCATTCTGTAGAGCAATTTGGAACTATGCCCAAAGGGCATACCCTTTGACATAGCAATACCACTACTAGGTCTGTGTCCCAAAAGAGATAAAAAAACAAAAAGGAAAAGGACCTATATGTACAAAAATACTTATAGCAGCTTTTTTCTGGGGGCAAATAATTAGAAATTGAAGGGATACTCATCAATTGGGGAATAGCTGAATAAATTGTGATATGTGATTATGATGGAACACTACCATACTATAAGATATGATGAGTAGAATGTTCTCAGAAAAACCTGGAAAGACTTCCATGGGATAATGTAAAATGAAATGTACTGTGTACAAAGTAACAGTAACTGTAAGATGATCAGCTGTGAATGACTTAGCTATTCTCAGCAATACACTGATGGAAGACAACACTGAAGGACTTATGATGAAAACTGCCATCCATCGCCAGAGAAAGAAGTGATGGTGTCTGAACGCAGATTGAAGCATACTTTTTCTTTATTTTCTTTATTTTTCTTGAGTGTTTTTTTGTTGTTTTTTGTCTACATTTTCTTTCACAACGTGACTATTGTGAATATGTTTTGCATGACTACACGTGTATAACCTATATCAAATTACTTGCCTTCTCAATGAGGGGGGGAGGAAGGGAGAGAATTTGGAACTCTAAGTTTTAAAAACAAATGTTGAAAATTGTTTTTATGTGTAACTGGTTAAAAATAAAATACTAAGTAAATAATAAATAAAATTAAAGAAAACGGCTTAATCCAATTACTGTCATTAAATCCAGAATTACCGGATGCTTTCATATGACCCATAATCCTAACTCTAGTAGGAGCCACACAAAGATATGTTATCTTGCACAAATCTAAGATAAAGATACTAGCCATTGGTTTTCAATCTAAAAACTACTTAACCTAGGTTCAAACTAGTGCTAAAGATTACATTTACATACATAACAAAGGTTAAAATTTCTGACCTTTTAGTGATCAAGAACAATTTTTATATGCTATAACTTGATCAGCTTTAAAACTCTTGTGAGATAAGTAAACAATGCTATTTATTTAGGTACATGGGTATATAAAGGTATGAGTAAATAAAATATTCATACATAAAGCAATGAAAATTACAATAGAACTCAGAGATTCTGGTCTCTCTTGAGCTCTAACCCGCAGACTATAATAAATTCAACAATAATGATCTTTAGAAGTTTACTATGATTCAAAATTTTGTCCACTGGTTCCTTCACACTTGCATATTAGTAGATATAAGACTACTTTTCGAAGTCCGGTCCCTTCTCCCAAAAAATGTCATCAGTCACTGCCATCAAGGTAGAATTCCATCTAAGATGCAGGAAATTAAGACATCTAGTGAAAATTAAAACTATGCATGGTAATTTATTTTAAAACTGCAATAAAAGAACCTAAAATGGGCTCATCAGGTAGGATAGGTGATCATTTTTAGTGAAGATGCCCACAATTCCACAAAGAGAAGGAAAGATGTTTTGTTAGTTTGAGTGTAATATGCAAAGTTCTTAGGCTTACTCTAAATTCTGAAAATGTCACATTTTATTCAACTCAGTGGCAAACAATAATCTTAATGTAACTGCTTCTTTGTAGATCACAGTCACATTAAAATACTAACATCCATAGTCATGAAGAGTTATGAACATTAGATGTGATCTTGCAGTTAGGTGGTACAGTGAATAGAGCACTGGACTTGGGATCAAGAAGACCTAAGTTCAAATCCAGCCTCAGACACATTAACTGTATGATCCTGGACAAGTCATTTAACCTCTGCTTGCCTCAAGTTCCTTATCTGTAAAACGAGACAATAATAGCACCTATAGGGTTGTTATAAGGATTAAATGAGATATTTGCAAAACACTTTGCAAACCAAGAGATAATATAAATGCTATTATTGTCACTATTGTTATTCTCAAGTATGCTTGCTAGTTGGGAAATACACAATTCAGAACTGTGAACATGAATGGAATGAATATAACCACGAAACAGAAGAGGATAGCAAAATAGTTTAAAAACCAGAATTCAACAATATGTTGCTTATAAGAAACATATCTGAAACAGAAAAAATGGATGCAGAATTAAAAATAAGGGGCTAGAGCAACAAAGTAAAAAAGGCAGCAGTAGCAATCATGATTCCAGACAGAGTGATAAAGAGGGAAACTACATTTTGCTGAAATGTACCACAGACAATAAATTAATATCAACACTAAACATACATGTGCCAAGTGTCATAGCATTTAAATACTTAATGGAAAAGTTAAATGAGGTAAAGGGAGAAATAGACAACAAAACTATAATAGTAGGAGACTTCAATTTACCCTTTACAGGGGTAAAATCTAACTGAAGAAATCTAACCAAAAAATCAATTTACCCTTTACAGGGGTAAAATCTAACCAAAGAAATCTAACCAAAAAATTAAAAAAAAAAGTTAAAGACCTGAAAAGAATTTTTAAAAGTTAGATATGATAGACTTCTAGACATTGTTGAATGGGAAAAGAAAGGAGTATGCATATTTCCAACTATTCTTCACAAAAAGTGACCATGTATTAAGAGTATAAAAACTTCACAAATAAATGCAGAAAAAGAGAAATACTAAACGTATCTTTTATGGTCTATAACACATTAAAATTCTATTCAACAAAAGGCTGCTATTGAAACAATTAATTGGAGACTAAATAACTTAATTCTAAAGAATGGGTGGGTCAAAGAACAAATTGGAGAAACAGTCAATTTCATTAAAGATAATGACAACAATGCAAAAGCATACCAAAATTTTGGGAATGGGGAAAATGTATATCTCTGAATACTTTCATCAATAAAAGAGAGAAAGAGCAAATCAATAAAATGAGCATGTAACTTGAAAAACTAGAAAACCAACAAATTAAAAGCCCCAATTAAGTATCAGACCAGAAATCTAGGATATTAAAGAAGAGATTAACATTGAAAGCAAAACCAAAACAAAACCACATTGAATAAATAAATAAAGCTAGGAACGGTTTTGAAGAGGGAAAAAAAGCAAATTGATAAACCGTTAGCTAATTTAATTAATAAAAGATAACCTATTTACCACAATAAAAAAGGTGAATTCACAACCAATGAAGCTGTAGAAGAAATGAGCAAGAATTATTTTGCCCAAAACCTGACACTAAATTAAACGGATGCATGAAAAAAAAATGTAATGCCCAATTTAGCAGAAAAAGAAACAGAAGATTTAAATAACTCAGTCTTGAAATAAATAAATTCAATAAGCTATAAATGAACTTTAAAAGAAAATAACTTCAGGACTTGATGAACTGACAAGCAAATTCTATCAAATATTTAAAGAAAAATTAATTCCAAAACTAATAAACTGCAGGAAAAAAAAATAAGGAAAGGTACCATGAAATTCCTTGTATTGATATAAATATGGTCTTGATACAAATAGGGAAAATAAAAAAGAGATTGTTCAATATTAAGAAAACAATAAACATAATTGGCTATATTAACAAGAACAACAAAAATCACACAATATATAAAAAAGTTTTTAGAAAGATACAAAGCTTATCCCATCAAAAACACTAGAAAGCATGGAAATAAATAAGAGTTCTCCTTAATATGATAAACACTATCTATCTAAAACCAAATGCCATTATTATATGTAATGGGAATAAATTTGAGACCTTTTTCAATAAAAACTGGGATAAAGCAAGGATGTCCATTATCATATTACTACTCAATGAATTTAAAATGATAACTATAACAATAAGATGAGGAAATTTAAGAAATAAGCATAGGCAAAGAAGCAAAATTATCACTTTTTGCAAGTGACGGTTTCTCTAGAGAATGCTAGAAAGTCTACGTTATTCATTTTGTACAAGAAGGCTTGAACCAAAAAAAAAAAAAGGAAGGAAGAAAAGAAGAAAGAGAAAAATAGTATGCTTCAGCCTCTATTAAGACAATCAATATCAGTTCTTTTTTTGGAGGTGGATAGCATGTTTCATCACTAGTCCTTTCAGATTATCTTGGATCATTGCATTGCTGGGAATAGCTAAGCCATTCACAATTCTTCAAAGTATAATATTGCTGTTACTATTTTCAAAGTTCTTCTGGTTCTGCTCATTTTACTTTGCATCAGTTCATATAAGTCTTTCCAGGTTTTTCTGAACCGTCCTGCTTGTCAGTTTTTATAGCACAATAACGTTCCATCACCATCATATACCACTTTTTTAGCCATTTCCCAACTAATGGACAATCCCTCAATGTCCAACTCTTTGCCACCACAAAAAGAGCTGCTATAAATATTTTTCTACAAGTAGGTACTTTCCCCTTTCTAAAAAATCTGTGTGGGGACATAGAATATATTGCTGTATTTGGGACACAGTAATACTGGATCAAAGGGTATGCATAATTTGATTGCCCTTTAGGCATAGTTCCAAATTGCTCTCCAGAATGGTTGGATCAATTCACAACTCCACCAGCAGTGCATTAGTGTCCCCATTTGCCCACATCTCCTCCAACATCTTTCATTTTCCTTTTTTGTCATATTAGCCAATCTAAAAGATGTGAGTTGGTACCTCAGGGTTGTTTTAATTTGTGTTTGTCTAAACAAAGGTGATTTAGAGCATTTTCCCATGACTACAGATAGTTTTGATTTCTTTGTCTGAAAACTGCCTGTTCATAACCTTTGACCACTTATCAATTGGGGAATGATTTGTATTCTTATAAATTTGACTCAGTTCTCTATACATTTGAGAAAAGAGGCCTTTATCAGAGATACTTGCTGCAAAATTTTTTCCCAGTTTTCAACTTTCCTTCTAATTTTGGTTGCCTTGGTTTTATTTGTGCCAAAACTTCTTAATTTTATATAATCAAAATTATCTACTTTACATTTCATAATATATCTTGTTTGGTCCTAAATTCTTCCCTAACAGGTAAACTATTCTATGCTATCTTAATCTGTTTATAGAATCACCCTTTATGTCTGAATCATATACCCATTTTGACCTTATCTTGGTATATGGTATGAGATGTTGGACTATACCTAGTTTCTGTCACACTATTGTCTAGTTTTCCCAGAAGCTTTTGTCAAATAATGATTTCTTTTTGTCCCAAAAGCTTGGATCTTTGTGTTTACCATATACTAGATTACTATGGTCATTTACTACTATGTACTTGTACCTAATCTATTCCACTGATCCACCACTTTATTTCTTAGTAACAGATTGTTTTGATAATTACTGATTTATATTACAGTTTGAGATCTGGTACAGCTAGACTACCTTTCTCCACATTTTTTTAATGATTCCTCTGGTGTTCCTGACCTTTTGTTCCTCCAGAAGAAATTTATTATTTTTCCTAGCTCTATAAAATAATTTTTGGTAGTTTGGTATGGCACAGATTAGATTAATTTTGGTGGAATTATCATTTTTATAATATTCGCTTCACCTACCCATTAGCAGTTAACCTTTTTTCCAATTGTTTAGATCTGACTTTGTGTGAAAAGTATTTTGTAATTGTGTTCATACAGCTCTTGGGTTTGTACTGGCAGGTAGACTCCCAGGCATTTTATATTGTCCATAGTTATTTTAAATGGAATTTCTCTATCTCTTGCTGCTAGACTTTGTTGGTAACATATAGAAATGTTGATGATGTATCTGGGTTTATTTTGTATCCTTCAGTTTTACTAAAGTTGTTAATCATTTCAAGTAGTTTTTTTAGTTGATTCTCTAATTGCCTATTCTAATTCCTTCAATTTCCTTTCTTCTCCTATTGCTACACCTAGCATTTCCAGTACAATATTGAATAATAGTGGTTGGGCATCCTTGCTTCACCCCTGATTATACTGGGAAAACGTCTAGCTTATCCTCATTACAGATAACACTTGCTGACGGTTTTAGATAAATACTATTTACCATTTTAAGCTTCATTTATTCCTATGTTTTCTAGTGTTTTTAACAGCAATGAATATTTTATTTTGTCAAAGGCTTCTTATCCATATATTGAAATATATGATTTGTTGACTTCGTTACTGATATGGTCAATTATTCTGATATTTTCCTAATATTGAACCAGCCCTACATTCCTGGTATGAATCCCAGCTGGTCACAGTATATGATTCTTGTGATATATTGCTGTAGTCTCCTTATTATTTTATTTAAAATGGCATCGATATTCATCAGGGGAACTGGTCTATAGTTAATCTGTTTGTGCTCTTCTTGGTTTAGGTATCAGCACCATACTTGTGCTGTAAAAGGAATGTGGTAGGACTCCTTCTTTGCCAATTCTTCCAAATAGTTCATATAGTACTGGGATCAATTTTTCTTTGAATGTTTGGTAGAATTCACTTGTGACTCCATCTGGTTCTAGAGATTTTTTCTTAGGAAGCTGACTGATGGTTTGTTCAGTTTCTAAGATTAAGTTATTTAAGTATTCTATTTCCTCTTTTGTTAATCTGGGCAATTTATGTTTTTGTAGCTATTCATCCATTTTATTTAGATTGTCAAGTTTATTGGCATATAATTGGGCAAAATAGCTAATAATTGTTTTAATTTCCTCTTCATTGGTGGCAAATTCACCCCTTTCATTTTTGATACTGGTAATTTGGTTTTTTTTCCTTTTAATCAAGTTAACCAATGGTTTATCTATTTTATTGGTTTTTTCATAAAACCAGCTTCTAGTTCTATTAGTTTGATGGTTTTCTTACTTTCAATTTCATTCATCTCTCCTTTAATTTTCAGGATTTCCAAACTGGTATTTAATTGGGAATTTTTAATTTGTTCTTTTTCTATTTTTTTTTAGTTGCATGCCCAATTCATTGATCTGCTCTATTTTATTGATATAAGCAGAGATAAATTGTCCCTTAAATACCATTTTGGCTTTATCCCATAAATTTTTGTATGTTGTCTCATTGCTGTCATTCTCTTTAATGAAATCAATTGTTTATATGATTTGTTCTTTGACTCACTTATGTTTTAGGATTAGATTATTTAGTTTCCTATTGGGGGTTGCCTGCAGCTGCTGCCCTCCACCTTAATCTCCTCCCACCCCAGAGAGATAGACCTTTCCTGCTGTGCTGGTGAGCTGCTTTCCCCCTCCTAAATCAGTTATGAGGGGGTTTTCAATGTTGTTTGCAGGGGAATTTGGGGAGAGTTCCTGGGAGTTCCTGTCACACTCCACCATGTTCGCACCAGAAGTCCATATCCTTTCTTAATAGTTTTCAAAGTAATATTTTTTACCTTTTCCCTCAACCTACTTGAAACCTGGTGCACCTCATAATTTCTGGTCCACCAAAGGAGATCTGAATCATCTGGCTCTGACTACATCCAATATATCTTTGTCAACACCTCATTACTGAAATATTCATTGGGTTTAAAGTGAAATTCTAACATGAAACTCATAGGTCGGCCAGCATCTGAGAACTTCATTTCATCTTCCAAGTGCTTTAGAACAGGTTCATCATGTTCCTGAACCATATCATTGAACAAGTCAACCTTTTTTAAAAAGCCAAAATTCAGGAATTCCTTTAGAGTGTTCTTTTTCTTCATCTTTTTTCTCCTCTTCAAGCCTCCTCTGAAATTGTTTGTATTATCATCTAGTTTCTATTCATATTTTGCTTCTGTAGGTTCATAAACAGCATTAATTTCACTTCTTTTATCAAAGAGTGGCTGGTAAAGAAGAGCATACTTTGAAGGGCATCATGAACTTTCCCACAGAAATTGGCTTCTATCTGCACATTTAACTTAAAGGTTTCTGAGGGCGCTGACACATTGCTTAATTTTGTAAAACTTTCAATGTAAACAGTCCATGTTCCCAACAAACCACACAATATTTCTTAGAGTGCTGTAAGAATTTGAGGATTTTTGCATCACCTAAACAGTAAGCTGATGAACTTTGCTACTTATATCTTCACCAGTTTCTTTTTCTCCCACTTCAACTTTCTGGTCAAATTCACATTGTTCTTCATCATCAATGTCTGCCAGATTTGATATCTGTAGCTATCATGGGGATCAAGGAGCCAGGGCAGCCCAGGGTAACTCAGAGCAATGGTGGCAAGAGAAATAAGAGAAAGAAGAAGAGGTGAAGGAGGATGAAGTATCCTGGGCAAATAGTGTTTTTGAAACAGTAATAGCCCCTTTGTACTTTCCCCTGTTCAAATTTCATCTGGAATAGTTTATTATAATCTAAATGCCATTCTGAGTTTAGAAAGGACATCGATAATGTCCAAAGGAGGACTATCAAGATGGTAAAGGGCTGAAAGTACGTATCATATGAGGATCAGCTGGAGGAACTGGGCATTTTTAGCCTGGAGAAGACATAGCTGTCTTCTAGTAAATACAGGATTAGATAGATAGATAGCATTTATACAGTAATTTAGGTTTGCAAAGTGTTGTGCATATGTAATCTCAGTGGATCTTCATAACAACCCTTTGAGGTAGGTGCTATTATGACCCCATTTTGCAGAGAGGAAACTGAAGCACAGGGAGGTTAGATGACTTTCTCTGAGTCACCCAGCTAGTAACTAGGGCAAGATCTGAACTCAGGTCTTTCTGAGTCCAAGTCCAGTGTCCTTACCCAGGGTGGAACCTAACTGCTTTGTGGAAGTTGTCACGTGGAAAAGGAACTGTACTTGTTTTGTTTGGTTCCAGATGGCAGAGTTAGAAGCAATGGGTAGAAGTTGTGTAGAGGAAAACCTGAGGAAGCCAGGTGGTATGGTGAATAAAGCACTGGACTTGAAGTCAGGATGATCTAGATTTCACTCTCTCCTCTGCCATTTAGTCACTCTATAACCCAGGATAAGTCATTTAACCTCTGTCTACCTCAGTTTCCTTAACTATAAAATGGGGATAATAATAGTATCTCTTTCATGGGTTACTGTGAGGATCAAATGAATAATGCTGTATATTACATAAATATTGTAAAGTCTGACCAAGGCCTGTTTTCTCCAGCTTCTGATGAATTTGCAAATCTGCTGTCACTGCTTCTCAAGCCTGGCATGTCAGAGGGAAAAAATAATCTGGTGGTAGACAAAATATTATTTGGGGGACACAGCTGTACCAACTGTCAAAAATGTTATTGTCAGTATTTTTCCATAAGTATGTTCTATAAGCTTAAAGTCTCCTTTAAGGAGAAGCTGTCACAGTGGTCTCAAGACCTCCAGGCCTAATCTTGTAACAAAGGTACAGAAGCATGGTTGTAGGTGAGGAAACTCTACCATCCAAAGAGTTGTCTGCAGAGTGTGTTTCTTGGGAAACAACCCCCTCCTTCCCTCACCACCAACCTGCATCATTTTTTACATAATTTTTACAACCTTTGCTCTGATCATTACAAGGTCAAGGAACCATTATCAGCTTCTTGATCTGAGCTGAGACGGAATTTTGAAGATGAATAGGAATTTAGTGATCTTAGGGCAGAATTACTACCCACAATGCAAAGCAAATATTTTCTTTTCCTAAATTATCTGTCCTTAAACTCAACCTTTCTAGGGCTCAGTTTCCTTATCTATAAAACAAGGCAGTTGGACTAGATGAATACCAAAGTATTTTTTAGCTCTCAATCTATGATTGAGATGCCCCTAAATTAGTATGTCAGCAAGCTTTTGTTAAGCATCTACTATGTGCCAGGCAAGCAGCTAGGTGGTGCCACAGTGCATGGAACATTAGGCCTGAGGTCATGAAGACTCATCTTCCCGAGTTCAAATCTGGCTTTAGACACTTACTAGCTATGTGACCCTGGGCAAGTCACTTAATCCTGTTTGCCTCAGTTTCCTCACCTGTAAAATGAGCTGGAGAAGGAAATGGCAAACCACTCTAGTTTCCTTGCAAGAAAACCCCAAACAGGGTCACAAAAGGTTGGACATGATTGAAACAACTCAACACAACAACAAAAATACATATTAAATATTAACTATGATTAATATTAAGCCCATTGGTAGGAAAAACTTCCTAACAATTAGAGTTGTCCAAAAGTAGACTTAGCTTACTCAGGAGGTAATGGATTCTCATTCCTTGGAGGTATTCAAGTAAAGACTGGGGGATCCACCTGCCAGGTATGTTTTAGCAGGAATTTTTTTTAGGGTATGGATCAAGCTAGATGGCTGCCGAGGTCCCTTTCAATTCTGTGATTCTGTAGTGTCAACCTTCTCGCTGCCTGGGAGGTTCCTTCTGCATAATGGTAGCCATCTGGGTTTATCTGTGTAAACCATGGGCTTGGTGTTGTCAAATCAGGTTTATAAAGTTGAACTAAGGCACAGGTGTTAAATATTCTCAGGTTTTGGCAGTATCTGTTTAGGTTGCTGGAAGGTCCATATTTCAGATTCTGGGATTATGGTCACTGTTTGTAGCACTGTGGATTACAAACAATTGCACTTTTTTTTTTTTAGGCAATTGGGGTTAAGTGACTTGTCACACAGGTAGTAAGTGTCAAGTGTTTGGTCTGAGGCCAGATTTGAACTCAGGTCCTCCTGACTTCAGGGTCGGTGCTCTATCCACTGCACCACCTAGCTGCCCCAACAATTGTAAAATTAAAGCAATTAAAGGAATGGCCCATCATATTTGCTGCAGATTTATTTTTCAGGAGGATTGAAATTGTTGGGGTTAACAGATAATGAAATGAAACAATCCAGAGGTACCACATCTTGAATGTTAGTTTAATGACAAGTCCTTCTTACAAATGGTATAATTCCATTCAGAAGTTGTTAAGTCTAGGGGAGAAGTAGTCAGAAGGCTATAGTACTTTAGAAGTCTCTCTATGTTTTAAGATCATGACCTGTCAGAAGGCAGTATGTTTCATCTTCATTCTTTTGGGATTTTGATTTATCTTATCATCGTCAGAGTTCTAGAGTCTTTCAAAGTCAATCAAATGAGGGAAGACAACTTTCAAACAGTTCTGTACAAGTAAGACATATACAGGATAAAGTGGCAGTCTCAGAGAAAGGCAGTGAGATTAAAAGGGACTGGTAAAGTTTTCTTTCAGAAGGTAGGACTTTAGTTGAGACTTGAAAGAAGCCAGGGAAGCTAGGAGGTGAATATGAGGAAGGAGATCTGAACATGGGAGGCAGCTAGAGTGCTGTCTATGAGAAACAGCAAGGAGGCCAATAACACTGGATCACAAGAGTATATGGAGAGGCATAAGACAGAAGGAGACTGGAAAAGCAGGAAGAGGGCACACTGTGAGGGCTTTAAAAGCCAAATAGAGGATTTTATATTTGACAGTAGGCATGATGGGAAGCCACTGGATTTGACTGAATGGTGGTGGTGGGGGGGCACTTGCTTCAGGAAAATCAATTTGACAGCTGAGTGGAAGATGGAGTAGAGAGAGACTTCAGGCAAGGAAGCCAACCATCAGGCTACTGCAATAGTTCAAGAATGAAGTGATAAGGGCCTGCACCAGGGTTGTGGCAGTGTCAGAAGAGAGATGTGGTATATACAAGAGATGTTTTGAGGGTAGAATCACCAGGTTAAGAGAGAATGAGAAGGCAAGGATGACACCTAGCTTGCAGCCTACACAACTAGGAGGATAGTGGTGTTCTTGACAGTAAAACAGGGAAGTTAGGATGAGAGCAGAGTTTTTTTGGGGAAAAAATGTGCTCAATTTTGGACATGATGACTCTAAGATACACGCAAGATATCCAATTCATCATAGGCTATTAGAGATGTAAGACAGAAGTTAGCAGAGAGGTTATGGTTACAAAGTAGATATGAAAGTCATCTAAATGGAGATGAACACTGAAACCATGGAAGCAGATGAGATCACAGGACAGAAGTCTGGGGGACCCCTAACAGTTAGTGGGCATGAGACAGATGAAGATTCAGCAAAGGAGACAGAGAAGAAGCAATTGGGCAGGTAGGAAGAAAACCAAGAAAGAAAAAAAATCACAAAAAATGAGAGAGTATCAAGAAGTGATATTAACAGTTATTAATCAAAGGCTGCAAAGCTGTCAAGAAAGATAAGGATTGAGAAAAGGCTATCATATTTGTTAGTTAAGAGATCACTGGTAACTTTGGAGACAGCTGCTGAAAAACAAGGTCAAACACCAGAATTAGGAAAAGGGTGGGAGGAGAGGAAGTTGTACATGGCCTTCTCAAAGAGGTTAGCTACAAAATATTTATAAACATGTTTTGTATAATTTATATGAAATATAAATACTTTTGAACATATCGGTCCTTTCACTGGGGTTACAGGCCCAGTAAGTAGCAGTATAGATAGGTCAAAAGATATGCACAATTTGATGACTTTCTAGTTATAGCTCCAAATTGCTTTCCAGAATGGCTGGGCCAAATTTCAGCTCTTCCAACAGTTATACTATTATACCTCTTTTCTCATAGTCCCTCCAACATTTGTCATTCTCCTCTTCTGTCATTTTTGCCAGCTTGACAGATGTAAGGCAAAAGCTAAAAGTTGCTTTATCTTGAATTTTTATAATTAACAGTTATTTAAAGCATTTTTCTTCTTAATCATTGATAGGTTGGATTTCTTTCCCAGAAAATTGCATATTCCTAGCCTTTTGACTATGCATTGGAGAATGGCTCTTATAAATGGGAATTAGTTCCTTATAGGTCTTGGAAATGAGACCTTGATCAGAGAAACTCATAGTTTTTTTCTCAATTATCTGCTTCCTTTCTGATTTTAACCACATTAGATTTGTTTGTGCAAAAACTTTAAATCTTTTTTCAGTAAAACTGTCTACTTTATCTTGTGTGATCCTTAGGCTTAGTCATGAATACTTCCTTTATCCATAAACCTGAAAAATAATTTCTTTCTTATTTCTCTAATTTATTCATGATGTGACTTTTTATATCTTACTCATATATGCATTTGGAGGTTACCTTCGTTTATGGTATGAAGTATGACACTAAACCTAATTTCTGCCAGAATATTGTCCAATTTTCCCAATAGTTTTGGTGAAATAGCAAGTCCTTTCCCCAGGAACTAGGATATTTGGGTTTATCGAACAATATGTTACATTTTGCTTATATATGATATACCTTATGTATGCCACTTCTTAAAAAACCAATACCAAATCATTTTAGTTAGTGATTCATGGTACAGTTTGAGATCTGATACTGATAGACCCCATTCCTTCCCACTCTTTTTCATGATTATCTCTGAGATTCTTGACTTTTTATGCCTCCATATAAGGTATTATTTTTTTTTAGGTCTATAAAATATTCTGGGAGTGTGGTACAGCACTGCATAATTAAATAAATTTCAGTAGTACTGTCATTTTTATTACGATGGCTTGACCTACCCACGAGTAATATTTCTCTAATTATTTAGATCTGTCTTACTTTGCAAATGATGTTTTGTAATTAGATTTATATAGTCCCTGGGTGAAGCCTGAAAGAAACACTCCCAAGTATTTCATCGCTTCTATAATTATTATTAGTGGAATTTCTCTTTCTTGCTCTTCTTAGAGTTTTGTTGGTTATGTATAGGAATGCTGATGATTTAGGTGGATTTATCTTACATCCTTCAACTTTGCTGAAGTTATTAATTATTCCAACAAATGTTAATTTCTTTCAAAGTACTATCATATCATCTGAAAAATCTTTTTGTGTCTATGCTTATTTCCTCATTTTTTTCCCTCGTTACAGCTAGTATTTCTAGCACTATATTAAAATAGTAGTGATGATGATGGTCATCCTTGCTCTACCCTTTATCTTACTGGAAAGGCCTCAAACTTTTCTCCATTATTGATAATGTTTGCTTTTGGATTTAGTTAATGCTATTTACTATATTAAGGAAAGGTCTATTTATTCTTATACCTAGAATTTTTACTAGAATTAAGAGTTGGAATCAAAAGTTTATGGTTTTATTATTCATATCATTAACACAGCTTACTGTATTTATAGTCTTCCTTACATTGAATCAACTCTACATTTCTAATATAAATTCAACTTGGTCATAGTATATACTATATTTCTAATATATAGTTGTAGCCTAGTTGATAAAATTTTATTTAAAATATTTGCATCAAAAAATTGGAAATTGAGGGGATGCCCATCAATTGAGAAATGGCTAAACAAGTTGTGATATATGAATGGAATGGAATACTATTGTGCTATAAGAAATGATGAGGAGGCTGACTTCAGAAAAACCTGGAAAGACTTATATGAATGGATGCTGAGTGAAATAAGCAGAACCAGGAGAACATTGTATACAGTAATTGCCAAATTGTGCAATGAATGACCTTGATAGACTTGGTTCTTCTCAGCAATGCACGGATCTAAGACAACTCTAAAAGACTCACGATGGAAAATGCTATCCAGATCCAGAGAAAGAACTTTGGAGTCTGAATGCAGATGGAAGCATACTATTTTGCTCTCCTTTTCTTTTGCTATTTTGTTTCTTTTTTCCTCATGGTTCCTCCCATTAGTTCTAATTCTTCTTTACATCATGACTAATGTGAAAATATGTTTAATATGAATGTATAAATAGAGCCTACATCAGATTGCATGCCATCTTGGGGAGGGGGAAGGGAGGAGTTGGGGAGAAAATTCAAAATTCAAAATCTTATGGAAGTGAATGCTGAAAACTAAAAATAAATAAATTATTTTAAAAAAAATATTTGCATCAATGTTCTTTAGGGAACATTCTCTGCTTTGTCTCTCCCTGGTTTAAATATCAACACTATATCTGTACCAAAGAAAAAAACTGGAAGGGTGTCTTAGTACTATCAATATTGTTATTGTGAACAGTTTATGTAGTACTAGAATGATTTGTTCTTTGAAAGTTTGATAGAACTCACTTGTGAATATATTTGGTCTTGGAGAGTTTTTTGAGAGTTCATTTATGGCTTGTTCAGTTGCTTTTTTTGATACTGGTATATCTAAATACCTTATATTTTCTTTTGCTAATCTGGGTAGTTTATATTTTTGTAAGTATTCATCTATTTCTTTAAATTATCAGTTTTGTTAGCATATAATTGAGCAAAATTTTTTATTTAAAACAAGTTTATTGTTGTTATTTGTTTTTTACATTACCTTCATTTTCCAGTATACCCTTGCCCCCTAGCCTGAGCCATTTCTCAAAAGAATTTTTTCAAGGGGGGGGGGAGAAGTTCTGTAAAACTACCCAACACATCAAGTGAATCTGGTAGTATCTGCGGTGTTTCATATGCATAGTCCATCACCTCTTCAAAGGCAAGAGGGACGTGTAGTCCCCCTTTGCCATCTACTACTTTCTTGAGACCTTAAGCAACTTAGTTAACCTCCCTAAGACGAGTGGTTTGACCTAGAGTTCATTCCAGCTACTATGATTTTAAGGGACAGGGATATAAAACATGACTGGATAGGTAGGTTAAACCTAAATTGTGGAGGTCCTAGAACAAGACTGACACCTGATACCTGGGCAATTACTCGGCCTAAAGCCCTTTCCCAATAACCTCCTGAAGGATTTTGTAAATAATGAGTTTTCCTTTCTCTTACAGCACTCACAGCTAAATTAATTCTAACAAAACTAATCTCTTTCCCCATAAACACTCTGAAAATCCCCCTTCTTTCTTTTCCTTTTCTTGCCAGTTACCTCAGAGCCATCCCTCTCCCTCTTATCCATTTTGTGGATACAAAAATAACCTTAAATGTGGTTCCCACTAAAGTCCTATTCTAATGCTTCACTACAGCATGTGGGTGATCCTGGGTTCTCAAGTGAGCCCAAACTCTGGAAGGTCGTTCCTGCCAGTTGGAAAAGCTTGAAGTATAGATTGAAAAGAGCCTTCATGTCTACTGTGGGAAAATTAGCTCTAGCTAAGGTCAGAAAGCCTCATTATCAGGTTGGCCACATAGTGACAGATATTTTTGGCTATAATAACTCCCAAACACTACCTACTTAAGAGAGCTGAGATCGAACAGTGGAAGAAATACCTGCACAGACAAAATTATGGCTTTTAGGGCATTTAAGAAATCATGTAAAAATAATGATAGAGTATGCTTATTGTTAAAAAAAAAAAGTACACATTTTTAAATGAAATTAGATTTACTGAAGAGTAAAAACCATAAATTTCTAGTCTATGCAAGTACCCCAAAGTCCCTTACAAATCTCCACAAAAATCCTCATCTCCTTACCCTGCCTTTTAATTCAACCTGCTTTTCCTCAAGCACCAATACCAAGATGAAGAAAACCATTTTTTTTCAATTTGTTGTTTTAACAATATTGAAACTACTGTTTTCTTTTTTTCTTTGCAAAAAATGTTTCAGCTTTTGCAGTCCTAGAAGCTTACATATGGCAATCCTTTCCTAGTTCCAAACATGTTAATGTACAGATGACATACCTACCTGCTTGCAAGGAGACATCTGTATAGGGAATTATCTTTGCTATAGTGTACGTAATATATCTTTAGAAGCAGTATATAAAATCTGTGGAGGTTTGAATTTTTTCTTATATTAGTGCCTGGTTTATATTAGTACTTGGTCTAATATGTTTTTATTTGGTTTTGTTTTATTGTTGGTAGACATAAGGTTTGGTATAACTGGCTTAAATCAAAAGCACTGAAATTTATTTCCAAAGTTCAAAGAATCAATTACTAAATACACTCATTTAATTTGAGACATATATGTATATGGATATATAGCAATATAGTATATTTTTAGGTATAGCTGCATACGTGTTTTCCAAATGAATCAACTGTCTTTATTTAACCTATGTTATAAATATTTTCCTAAAATTTTGGTCTGTTAAAAAAAAAGGTCATTACCATTTCTTAAGAACTTAAAAACGTGATAAACCCCAAAATCCAAGGTTTTGGAACAAAAACTCACTATTTGACGAAAACTGCTGGGAAAACTAGAAAATGGTGTAGCAGAAACTAAGCACAGACCAACATCTTACACCCTATAGCAAAATAAAGTCAAAATGGGTACACAATTTAGATATAAAGGCTAATTCTATAAGCAAACTGGGAGAGCAAGGAATAGTTTACCTGTCAGATTTATGGAGAACAGAAGAATTTATGTCCAAACAAGAGATAGAGAACATTATCAAATGCAAAAATGGATAATTCTATTACATTAAATTCAAAAGTTTTTGCACAAACAAAGCCAAAGCAACTAAGATTAGGAGGGAAGCATAAAACTGAGAAAGAATTTTTACAACCAGTATCTCTGATAAGGGCCTCATTTCTAAAATATATAGAGAACTAAGTCAAATTTATAAAAATACAAGTCATTCCCCAACTGATAAATGATCAAAGGACATGAACAGGCCGTTTTCAGAGGAAGAAATTAAAGCTATCTGTAGTCATATGAAAAAATGCTCTAAATCATTATAGATTAGAGAAATGCAAATAAAAAAACTCTGAGGTACCACATCACAACTATCAGATTTGCTAACATGACAAAACAGAAAGTGATAAATGTTGCACAAGATGTGGGAAAATTGGGACACTAATGCATTGCTGGTGGAGTTGTGAACTGATTCAACCATTGTGGAGAGCAATTCGGAAATTTCCCAAAGGGCTATAAAAATGTGCATACCCTTTGACCCAGCAATACCATTTCTATGGCTGTAGCCTAAAGAGGTCATAAAAATGGGAAAAGGACTCACATGTACAAAAAGCAGCTCTTTCTGTGGTGGCAAAAAATTGGAAATTGAGGGGATGCCCATCAATTGGGGAATGACTGAACAAGCTGTGGTATATGAATGTAATGGAATACTATTGTGCTAGAAGAAATCATGAGCAAGTGGACTTTAAAAAAACCTGGAAAGACTTGTATGGTCTGATACTGAGTGAAGTGAGCAGAACCAGGAGAACACTGTACACAGTAACAGCCCACACTGTGTGATGACTAACTTTGATAGACTTGGCTCTTCTCAGCAATGCAAGGACCTAAAACCTCTCCAAAAGACTCATGATGGAAAACGCTATCCACATCCACAGAAAGAGCTATGGAGTCTGAATGCAGATCAAAGTATACTATTAGCTCTTTCTTTTTCCTTCTGTTTTGTTTTGCTTCTTCTTTCTTGTGGTTTCTCCTATTGGTTCTAATTCTTCTCTACAACGCAACTAATGTAAAAATGCTTAATAGGAATGTATATGTAGAGCCTATATCAGATTGTATGCCATCTTGAGGAGGGAGGAAGGAAGAGAAGGGGAGAAAATTTAAAATTCAAAAGCTTATGGAAGTGAATACTGAAAACTAAAAATAATTTTTTTTTGGCTTTTTTTTTTTGGTGAGGCAATTGGGGTTAAATGACTTGCCCAGGGTCACACAGCTAGTAAGCACTGAGTGTCTGAGGTTGGATTTTGAACTCAGGTCCTCCTGACTTCAAGGCCGGAGCTCTATCCATTGAGCCACATAGTTGCCCCAAAAATAAATTAATTTTTAAAAAAAGAATTTTAAAACATGGCAAATAAGTTTTCTTTTCCTTCTTTATTAAAAACAATAATATTACACCTATCAATTAAATAGTATGACTTAAAAAGGCAGTGTACTATAGTGCACAGTGCTAGACTCAGAGTTAGGAAAATGTGAGTTCAAATTCCAATTCAGAATCAGAGATAGAGAGATATACATGCTTACTGCTACTCTTAAATTGTTTCATTTATATCTGATTCTTCATGACCCCATTTGGGGTTTTCTTGGCAAAGATATTGTAGTGTTAGCTATTTCCTTCTCCAGCTCATTTTATAAGTGAGGAAACTGAGGCAGACAGGGTTAAGTGACTTGCCCAGGGTCATATAACTATTACATGTCTGAAGCCATATTTCAATTCAATTCTTTTCGACTCCAGGCCTGGCACTTTATCCACTGTGCCACCTGGCTATAGATATATTCAAACTCCATTTCAGCTACAGATATAAATATACACGTCTATAGATATATGAACTGTGAGCCTTGGGAAAAATACTTAACCTCATTTTCCTCTTCCATAAAATGGTGACGATAATAACAGCACCTACCTGAAAAGGTTGTTATGAAGTTAATATGAAAATTGCTTTGCAAACCTTACAGAGTTATAAAAATATCAGCTGAGAGCAGCTAGGTAGTGCAATGGATAGAATGCAGAGCCTGAAGTCAGGAAGACTCATCTTCCTGAGTTCAAATCTGGCCTCAGACACTTCCTAGCTGTGTGATCCTCAGCAAGTCAATTAACCCTGTTTGCCTCAGTTCCTCATTTGTAAACTGAGCTGGAGAAAGAAATGGCAAACAACTCCAGTATCTCTGCCACAAAAACCCCAAATGGGGTCAAGAAAAGTTGGATGCAACTGAAAATGACTGAACAACATTTATACTGTGAGTTCCCATTAGATTGTGAGCTCCCTGAGGACAAGAACTGTCTTTTCACTCTTTTTGTAACCCCAGCACTTAGCACAATATCTGGCATATATAATGCTTAATAAATGTTTACGGACTCTCATGCTCCATTTGAGGTTGTACTTTAAAAAGCGAGTCAAATTATAATGACTAGGCAAGATCTACAGAAACAAAGTGAAGTGGAATACTGAAGCTAATGTCTTCATGATTAACAGGCACAGGTGAAGAAATAATACTTGTAGTGCCTAGATGTTTCAAATATGAGTAGTTTTGATATGAATCAGCTGACACTAAAATGTCATTTTTATATACTAGAGAAGTAATAATGTTCTAGATGGTGCCTCAATAGACTGAAAAATTTACTTACAAATGTCAAATGTAGAGCGAAGAAAGATTTACTTACCTTTGAGGATCTATAACATTATATTGCAGTAAACTCAATCTCAATTTCCTGTATAAATGAATCAATCAATTAATAGATACTTACTGACTACCTACTATATGCAAAGGACCGTAGAAAGCTAGGTAGAGCTATGGATTGAACACAGGACTTGGGAGTCACAAAGTTCTGAGTTCAAATCCTTCCCCAGACACTTGCTAGTTGTATGAGCTTAGTTATTTAATCTCTCTATGCCTTAGTTTTCCCATCTGTAAAAGGGGATAAAGATAGTACCTACCTTGCAGGGTCGTTATGAAGATGACAACATATGTATAGCATTTTAAACCATCAAAATGCTCTACAGATGCAAATAATACTATTACTGTTACTATAATTATTATTATCACGCTCAGCTTTATGGAACAAATTAGTGCAAGATTAGGCCTTGGAGCTTAGAGGAGGATGGAGACATTTATCTATGAATAAATATACTACAAAGTAGTATCCCATTGCCAAATGAGTAGTAGACTACGCACGTCACGGAACACAGAACTAATTGGCAGCTAGTCTATAAAGTAACATCTTTTTGGTGCTCTGACAATCTGGTTTCCCAAAGTAATGTGAAAAATCTGCATTTAAGCATTAAATATAAAAAACATCTTATGAGAAACACATAAATAATTGAGTCAATGGGTATCATGCTCAAAGAAAGTCAAAATTTCTTTTCTTGGAATCTGGGAAATAGACTTTTGTCTGGTTAACTGAACACTAAACAATAAAATATAAACTGCAGCTGTTAAATGGTTTCACATCAATCACATGACAGACTCAACAGATCACCAAATGAATATAATGCTCCGGGAGAGCTGTCTGATTTACTGAGAAAGTAAATTTTCATTTTTGAAAAGAAACCAAAGGGAGTTTTGTTTCCTAAAAGTGGATCACACTCCAATTGATTGTCTATTTGTTAAAATATTCACTTTTGGACTTTCTCATAGCAAGTACAGAGCTTACAGTTTACTATCTGAATCATTTTATATACTATGTACTCTATTATTCATCTACTCTAAACCATTGATGCATTAAATAACAGATATGTATGTTGGGAATTTTCTAAAGCTGTCTTTGCTATAGCAAGGCCCTAAAAGAGTACTAAAGAGTAAGTAAAAGTGTGATGAATAACTCCTCCTCTTTATTCCCCTGTAATGCGTGTGCATATTATGTGTAGATATAAGCAATCATACATCTGCTAAATGCTTGTCAATACCACTTTGTTATGAGGCAGAAGGCCACAGAGATGAGAATCAAAAGTGGAATGGAAAGATGGGAGAATTTTTAACAAAGAAAGAAATGGCTGTGACAGAAGAAACCTCAGGGAAAGGAACTGGCACTCAAAAGTAATGAATGTATCAGTGTAGGAGCTGAAATTCCATTTAATCCAATTCAATAAGCATTTATTAAGCATCTACTATACCAGGGGCAGAAAAGCAAAAAAAAAAATAGTCCCAGCCTTCAATGAGCTTATATTATTACACTAGATATAGATACATATATTTATAAACATACACAGAGATAAGTAAATACAAAATATATCCAAAGTAAATACAAGCTGGCAGAGGGAAAGAGCTAATAACTGAGATGATCAAGAAAGGCCTAATGTAGAAAGTAGTACTTAAGCTGTTCCTTGAAGGGAGCTAAGGATTCCAAGAGTCAGGTAAGAAGTGAAATCACTATAATCATGGTAGCCAGCCTGTGCAAAGTCACAGAGGCAGAGATGAAATATTGTATACAATCTAAAGTGGTTCACTTTCGCTGGAAAGTAGTATATAAGGGGAAAAAATGTGTTGTGATCAACCCAGAGACAGTGATTGGAGTCATTGTAAAGGTTAGTAAATACTAAACAGAGGAATTTTATCCTAGAATAGGAAACCATTGAAGCTTCTTGACCAAAAAGATGAAATGGTCAGATCAAACTGGCAGCTGTGTGGAGGGTTCACTTAAAAAGGGAGAGACTGGAAGCAAGTGGACCACTTTGGAGTCTATTACAATGATCCAGGCCAGAGGTGATGAGAGCCTCAAGTATGGTGGTGGCTATGCACTCAGAAAAAAAGGGATAGATACAAGAAGTGTTTTAGAACAAAAATAAGAAGGATTTGACAACTGACTGGATAAGAAGATGAAGGAGAATGAAGAACTGAGGATAATTCTGAGGCTGTGAACTTAGATGACTGGAAGAATGGTGGTACCATTACAGAAGTTGGAAAGTTAGAAGAGACATGTATTTGTCAGGGAAAGATAACGAGTTCTGTTTTAAACATTTTGATGCCTATGGAACATTCAGTTAAAAATATTCAGCAGACATCTAAGAAAGAACTATCCCCTCTCATTTCTTACAGCACAATAGTATTCCATCATAATCCTATACCACAACTTGGTTAGCCATTCCTCAACTGAGGAGCAACCTGAGTCTCAGTTTCCAATTCTTTGCTATGACAAAAAAAGCTGCTAAAAATAATCATGTAGCTATAGGTCCTTTTCATTTTCTTTTGATCTTCTTGGGGCACAGACCCCAAACAGCATTGCTGAGTCAAACGGTATACACAGTTTGGAGTATTTTTTCATATGATCATTGATGGCTTTGATTTCTTCCTGTGAAAACTTCCTGTTTATATCCTTTGACCATTTATCAATTGGGAAATGGCTCTTATTTTTATAAATTTGGTTCAGTTCCCTAGATGTTTGAGAAATGACACCTTAATCAGAAAAATTTGCCATAAACTTTTTTTCCCCAGTTTCCTGCTTTCCTTCTAATTTTGGTTGCATTGGTTTTGTTTGCACAAACTTTTAAATGTTATGTAATCAAAATTATCTATTTTATCTCCTGTGAACCCATCTATCTCTTGTTTGGTCATGAACTCTTCACCTAGCCATACATCCAACAGATAATTTTTTTTCCTTGCTCCCCTAATTCGTTTACGATATCATGCTTTATGTATAAATCATGTACCCATTTTGAGCTTATCTTGGTATATGGTATGAGATACTAGTCTCTGCCTAGTTTCTGACATGCTACTGTCCAATTTTCCCAGCAGTTTTGTCAAATACTGAGTTCTTGTAGGGCAAGGGTTCTTAACGCTTTTTGTGTCAATAGTTCATGAAGGATGGTAAAGCCTATGGATCTCTTCTCTAAGATTAATGTTTTTAAATGGGGAGCAAGTAAAAGTTATAGGGAGATAAATTTCAGTTTAATGTATGGAAGGACTTCCTAAAAAATGAAGCAATCTAAAAATGGCAACAGGCCACCTTGAGAGATAGTGACTGTAATTGTCAGCCACTGCAATAAGTCAAACAGAAGTAGGATATTGACCTGTCAGGGACATTGTACAAGGATTCACACTACAGGTAGTGAGGCTGGATGAGATAACCTGATCCAACACTAAAATTCTTCAAGAACTTTAGTGGAATAAGGCAATTCAATTTCACAAACATTAGGCACCTACAATTAGGTGAGAGATCAGACTAAGCACTAAGGACACAAAGACAGCCCTTGGCCTCCAGGAGCTTTCACTCTGCCACTGGGACACAACATCTCTGCAAATAAATGTAACACAACAAAAACCGAAGAGGGAAAGAAAACAATATGGAAATTAAGAAAGGCTTCAAAGAGGAAGATGTACCTGAAATGAGCCCTGAAAGAAAACAAAGAAAAAAAAAAGAAAACAAGGTATGAAGAGAAAAGATTTCTGCAAATACACGGATACAAAAGATGAAGTATACAGCTCAGCTAGCAGTCTAGTACTGCAGGAACAGAAAGTTACTGAGGTGAAGTAAGAGGTATAAAATGCAGCCAGACTGATATATGGGGACCAAGTTGTGACGGTTTTTAAAAGCTAGGCCAAAAGAGTTCCTATTTGATCTTGGAGGCAATAGGGAACTCCTAAAGGTTTCTAATCGGGAGAATGACAAGGTCAGATGTTTCCTTACAAAGACTATTTTCGTAGATGTGTAGAGAATGGGTTGAAGAGAGCCTGGAAGTACAAAGACCAAGAAGGAGACTGTTAGAATAGCACAGGTGAAAGCTGATGGCTGTGTGTGTGGAAAAGAGGACAAATGTAGGAGATGTTGCAAAAGCAGAATCAACAAGACTTGATAAATCAGATGATGGAAAGGGAAAAGTCAAAGAAGACTCTGAAAACACCAATATGTGTGAATACAAGGACGTTTATGATCTCAAAGACATAGAGGACTGTGGAAACAGGCAGACAAGAATTACAAGACCTCAGATAACCTTGATCTTCTTAAACAAGTGAGAGATCAGGTCATCTGTTTTAAGTGTGGGAGTAACAGCTTGAAGAGAGGAAAAGGTTTATGACACTGCTGTAGGGGATAAAATAGGAGATTGGGAACGACAAAAGTAAAGAGGATTCAAGAGTGGGAGCTAATCAATCATTAAAGTGGCTACAGAGAGGTAAGTGAAATCAAAAAGAAGGAGGCAAAACAAGAGCATAATGGAAGGGTGGGGGTGAGTCAAAAAACCAGAGATCATTATGCAAGTGGAAAATGGCTTTTTATGAATAAAAGGGTAGAAAAAATGGAAATGTAGGAGGTTACAATCAGAAGGCAGAAATTTCTAAGATTCTATCTTGAAGGTCATATAATTTATAAGATGGTGAGGTCATGCAATTTTTAAGTGTGTGACTGCTGTTGGTAAGATCAGCCAAGATGGGAGTAAGAATTCCCTGGAGTTAAAAAAGTCTCATTTTACAGATGGGGAAACTAAAAGCCAGAGAGGACAAGTGACTGGCCCAAGGTCATACAGATGTGAGCTATGTCTTCTAACTCCAAATCCAGGAGGTTTTTTTCACTACACCACATTTCTTTCCATGCTCCACTGGCAAAAATAAATGGTAGGACTTATTATAATATTTGAAAGTTTAAAAAAAAAACCCTAATAACTGGATGTTAAATGTTTCGTCCTAGCTCTTATCTCCATTCATTTGCAGAGCCGGGACCAGAAGCCAGGTATCCATATTCTTGCCCTTTCCACTGTAGGGAGCTACAGGACACAGTTAAAATGTTGGCAGCATGATCACACATCTATCTACCACTATCTGAACTCTGGCTAACAGTCTCAGTTTATAATCCAAACAGTTTGAACCTAGAATTAAGATCTTTCCTCTCATTTGAGAAGGAAAAAAAACCATGGTCATACATACTGCGTTTATGTAATTCAATGAAAAAGACAAACCTCTGACCTTAAGTTCCTTCTAATCTCAACAACATTGAGAATATAAACACAGTGTAGGCATTTATTCAAAGTACAAGGTAGAAAAAGTTTTATGCAGATAAACTTGTTCAACAATGCAATATTTAATAAATCACAACATACAATGCTCACCTTCTTAGACTGCATGTGGACAGCAAGTAATTTAATGCTGATGGGCATGATTCTAAAATATAAAAATATTTTTAAAATTTCCAAAAGACAAAAATTATAACTTCTCTATAGAGACAAAGACAAAAATTCTGTGCTCAACACCTGTGCCTTCACTAATCATTAGTTGGGTACTCCTGTTCACGTTGGTTAATTTCATTCAGCCTCAGTCCACAATCATAGTTGGACGGGTTTTCCAAGTTCATCTAGTCATCTCATCTAGCCTACATCTGAAAAGGAATTTCAGTATCTCAAACAAGTGCTCACCTCCAGTTCAGGGGAACCAACTTGAACCTCTTGAACCAACTTCATACACTTTTGAACATGTCTGTCACAAAGTTTTTCCTTAAATCAAGCCTAAATCTCTCTTCAACTTCTACCCCTTACTCTTAGTCCTGGCCTCTGGAACCAATCAAAACAAATTAGTGACATCACAAAACTTCAAAATGGGGACAGAATTCAGTGGCCATCCAAATCCAAAACATATCTGAAGAAAGAAAGAATCCCCTGCATCTCTAATGAGGAGACATCCCACCACCTGTCACGGAAACATATTCCACTCTGAGATAATTGTAACTGTTTTTCTTTACACCAGGCCTAAATCTGCTTCCTTGCCTAAATCTGTTCCCCATTCTGCCATCTGAGGACAAGCAGAATAAACTTAATCCCTCTTTCACCTGATGGCCCTTCAAATACTTAAATACTGTCATGTGCTCCTTAAATCTTCTCTTTTTCAGACTAAATCTCTTTAATTAGTGCAACCAATCTTCACATGATGGCATGGTCTCCACACCCCTTACTATCTTGCCTGTGCCCACCTCAGTTCCTTATGAGTGTCCTTCCTAATATGTGGTACCGAAAATTGAACAAAAAACTCCTGATGTGAAGTTTTATACACTGACCAGAGGGCAGTGGATAATGTTACTATCAATTTTTGTTCAGACATTATGTTTCTTTTAAAATGCAGCTTAGGATCATATTAACTTTTTTGGCTGCCATACTATTAAATCATTCTTCAGATTAAGTTTTCTTACCTTAAAAAAAAAAGAAAGAAAAGATGGCTTTATTTTCCCTGAATTTCTGGGAATTTCAGATCAAAGGGATGGAAAATGCCAAACATTTATTATTAAGTATTCATGTGTCATTTGAAATTGATGTGATTAATTTCAAAACATTAAATATCTTTTGAAGTCTCCAAATAACAGAACAGATTCCAAACAAATATCATGTTCCAGTACAGCTGTCTGTTTTACTGAAAGCTGTTACTTTTTAAAAATGATTAAAAACTGATGAAAATTTCATTACTAAAAAAAAAATGGAGCTTACTTAATTATTGCCTAATCACAGAAAAATAACAAATTTACTGCACTTCTTGCTGCAAGTCATCTTTAGCCTACCTAAAATATATGGAAAAATTCAGCTTTCTGTTTATTGTCTAAATATCTAACTGCAATTTTTTTTAAGCTAATAAGTGTTCATGGTTTTAGAAATAGGCTAATGTTAAAACTTTCCATTCACAAAGTAAAACAGGATAATAATAAGGCTATACTAGGGGAAAGGTGGGGTTGAGGCAATCAGGGTTAAGTGACTTGCCCAGGGTCACACTGCTAAATAAGTGTCAAGTGCCTGAAGCCGAATTTGAACTCATGTCCTCCTGACCCCAGGGCCAGTGCTCTATCCACCCGTGCCACCTAGCTGTCTAATAATGATGTAGTTTTGAGAGTCAGTGGAAGAAGACGGATTCCTGGGGTTTGGACCTACATCTACCATTACCTTCATTATGTGACGTTAAGCAAGTCATTACACACCTTTCTGGGCCTCAGCTTCCTCTTCCAAATGAGACAGATGGACAAGGTGATCTAAGATTCCTCCTAGTTCAAACATTCTAAGATTCTATGGTTATATTCTTTGTGCCTCAATCTCTCAGTTTTGCTTCTGGACAATAGGCAATATTTAGCTTTTACAGGATTTGCCACCTTGTTAAAGTTGCAAAACAGGAGATACATTTTTATATCTGCTCCTGTCCAAAAGCAACATCCCCAAAGTTATATAATTGATTTAATGGGAAGGGTGACCCCTATTGAAGGAAAAAAATATACATTCCTTTACCACCCAAATCTTTACATTTACAAGTCAGCCACACATTTAATGACTTAATATAAATTAGCAACTTAAAAATTATATAAAACAAGATCTGGGCAGTTCAGGAAACTGCCTGAATGGAATATATCACATAAAAACAAGCTATATTTAACTTCTTCCCACTAGTTCTGATTTTCTTAGCTTTTAAATCTATCCAGAACTTTCCTCAGTCCTCTGTCCAAAACCACCTTTACTTTATTTGGCTCTGAGATGGATTTGTCTATCTTACCCCATGTGCATATGTCTGTTCTCTTGTCTTTTCTAACCTGCTTCCTCTCCTTTATACCTTCCACTCCACCACTACAACCTTATCTACTTAGCTCTCATTCCCAATTTAAGTATACCTAGAAATATCTCCCGAAATCTACTATTAGGAAGCCACTCATTCATACCATACTACTTATACCTTAGGTATATCATCACAGATTTACCCTGCCATACTCATGCACCTCCCCTAATTTCTTTATGGATATGCTCTCATTACCTTAAATGTTATTTTACCGTAACTACCAATCCTCTCATTCGATTTGCACTCATTTTTCTCCTAACTAAATTCACCTTGCCATTCATTTTTGTCTGTAACCCTTTTAGATTGTGTTTCTCTCACAGTTTTAACTTGGGCTTCCTCCTCTAAACAATGAACTCATTTCTATACTTCTCCTGCAGAGGCACTTGTTTTCTTTCCTCCTCATTAATGAATCTCAATCCTCCCAAACCTATAGGTATCTGAATTTAAGTCCATTAAATTGTGCTACCCTTATCAGTGTTTCCCCATTACCTCCAGGCATTTCCATCTATCTTATCTTGACAGCAGTACTAGAATTTCCCTTTCTCTGTGCATATTCCTTTCTAGAAAGATAATGTATCCGGAAAAGTGTGCTCAATTTGGACTCAGGAGACTTGTGCTAAAATTGCATTTCCAACACTTAGTGGCTGTGTAACCGTAAGTAAGTCACTTACTGGTTTCCTGTCTCTAAAATAAGGATAATCCACCTGTACCTCACAGGGTTGTTAAGAAGAAAACCCTTTGTGATTCTTAAAAGTATCCTATAAATGTAAGGCAGTGTTGTACAATCTCTATTAAACTATTTCTGGGTCTCCACTTAAGTTCTAGCTATTCTTGTTTCCTGCATCCACTCGTTACCAAACCAAGGTCATCCAGATGTCAGCACAGCATCTAAAAGCTGCTTCAGCTTAAGGGCTTCCCCTCCTCCAGGGTCTTCTTCCACCGCCCCGCATCTCTTAGTTGAGGGTACAAGCTGGTGAAAGGGGGGCGGTGTGAGCAGGATCACACGTGTTCACAACCCACCCAAAAGGATGCGATCCCCGATCCATCATTACCAGGGAATTTGGAATTAGACCACCCGCACCTGCGCAGCCTGGCCCACCTCAGTTTCCCCTTCTGGAAATAAACCAGAGCTGCTCTGCTCGGAGGCCGTGAGGTCACCTGCGTGCCGCCACGCCGCCGCCGGCCAGGCTCAGGCTCGGCCTCACCCCCGCCCGCTCTCACCCTCCCGGGAGCGGTCGCTCCGGCTCATCCCGACGTGGTCTCCGGCCGGCCCGGGGCGGGCGGCGGGGTCCCCGCAGCCAGCGGCGAGCACACGGTCACGGCCGCCGCTCCCAGGGAGGGCGTGACCCTCGGCCGGCGGCCCGGGGCCCCATGGGGAGGGCCGAGAGGCCTCCTGGGGCCCGGCGTGTCCTCCCTCACCCACAACTGCGCTAGAGCCGACCCTGGCCGGGGCGCAGAGGGCAGCGCCTGGCCGTAGCGCAGCCCCACCACCCCCACGCCACGCGCGCGCGCTGCTAGGTGCCCGGCGCGAGAAGACGGAGCCCGCGGAGCAGCTTCAGGCCGCTGGACTAAGGACCAATGAGAGGCAGCCTCTGGGCAGCCGGGGAGGGGGAGGTTGGGCACTCCGCGGCAGGTAATAGACCAGAGGGCGTGGAGCGGCTGCTGGCGACTTGTGGATGTTCGTGTGCGGGGATGATGAGCTCCTGCAGCCGGAGCAGGACCCGGGCCATGTCACCTACCGAATGGCATTAGGTTTCGAATTCGACCTCCGGGTGAGAAGTGCTCCCCAAACTGGTCTGGGCGGCTCCTACCTTCCGTGGTTATTCCATGAGAACATCTTCCCGGAGAACCCAAAGTGGAAACAAAAATCTGTAGTCACAGCCTGATGTTCCAGTGCTTGCCCCATTAGAGTACTGGAGTCTTTGGACCTATTGTGTGCTCTTAAAGAGTTGGGCATGATCGTCCTACCAGTTCTTACAATCTGATTGAGCCCTTCTCAGTCTCGTTCCTAAATTTATTTATTTTTTGGCTAGGCAGTGGGGTTAAGTGACTTGCCCAGGGTCACACAGGCCTCTGTTTTTGAACTCAGGTCCTCCTGAATCCAGGGCCGGTGCTCTATCCACTGCGCCATCTAGCTGCCCCTTCGTTCAGAAATTTAACTGGTTAAGATAGATGAACCTATTGATAACGGTCTTTTCCCTTTTCTTAGCATCCTAGACTCCTGTAAAATCAAACTCCTTCTTTGGCCTGAGTGGGACCTTGGTTCTTGGATGTTTTCTCCAGATCCCTAAATGTGGTCTCTTCCCCATGATTCTGCTTCTTTCTAATCTTCTGAGGTCATATTTACTCTAACCTCAACTATCACCTCTGCAGATGACTTAAGAATCATCTCATGCTCCTCTGCCATCAAAGTATCTACTTCAATGACTCACTATGGAATCAAGCAGTTTACTAAGCACTTTCTACATGCCAGGCACTGAAAAGGCAAAACCAAAGCTGTCCAGACATACCAAAAAGTTTGTGACCTATAGGAAATGGCATTAAAAACATATATAAAGTTATTTTCCATTGTGCCGGGCATTACCAATTGAAGAGACGGGAAAGCAATAAAGGTTCTCATGAGGTGGCAATTTTGCTGAGCTTTGAAAGGTTAGAGATTTTGAGATGAATACCCAAAATCTGCTCCCTGTTTGTTACTCTTGAGTTAGAACTGGAGGTTTTAAAAGGGTATTTAGTCCAAACCCTTATTTTTTCAGTTGAAAAACTAATGCTCAGAGGTTACTTGCTTGCACACAGGTACCAAATGGCAGAGATCCTAGGACAACTCCAAACCCAGCACTTTCCATTATATCACACTGTCCCACACCTTCTGCCCCTAGGGCCGCTGCCTGGAGCCCTAACTTCCCAAAACCTCCTAGGCTGGCCTACTGTCATTTCCTACTCATCTCTACTGTTCTACCACAGGTACCCTTCACCCCTTTTCCTGCATGATTTTGTATGGTTTCTTCCAACATCAGATTATAAGCTTCAGGACAACAGGAATTGTCTTTTGCCTTTATTATCTCTAGCTCTTAGCAGTGCCTAGAGTGTAATAGGCACTTAGATGTTTATTAACAAATATGCCATTCTTTCCATGATCAGTATTCCTAAAGCTAAAACACTGGCTTCCTAAGTGAGAAAACCTGGCCATGAGCCTTGATTCTTCCACTTTAATTCTTGCAATGTTATTTCACCTTAGTTTCCTTAGCTACAAAATATTTTATCAGCCCAGGCTACTGGATAAGGGTGGGCTCAAGTGGCACATTAAGATAGATCAAAACATTTTGTAAACAAAGCTCTACAAAATGACAGATGTTACCTGCTAAAGCATAAACCTTGAATCCCTTCCCTTTAACTGGGCACAGTTCCTAATAGTGTAGTCAAAGCAGATGTTACCTGCTAAAGCATAAACCTTGAATCCCTTCCCTTTAACTGGGCACAGTTCCTAATAGTGTAGTCAAAGCCCTCTATAACCTAACTCTTAACTTACCTTTCCTTCTCACAACACATGCTGACATAGTGCTTGTGTTTTACAGCCTTTCTTCATTAAACATTCCCCACTCCATTTTTAAACAATTAGTCTTTGGCTTCTACATTCATTGTTCCCTTCATCCAATTTTTTGAGTACCTATAGTATTAAGAATATGCATATAAGAGGTATATGAACTTTCTGCCAGGTTATAATCCAGCTGAGATGATAAACCATATTAGTCCAATAACGGACTACTCTGTTTTAGAAGGTGTATTGATTGATGAAAACAGGGAAGTGGTAAACCAGAGACCAAAATGGCAGCCCAAGTAATGGTACTGTATTGGGGGGTGGGTGAGAGAATTAAGGGTGTGTGTGGGGCACCGGGAATTGAAGCTACATAAAGCACTGAGGAGCATCCAATTGTTCAATGATTTTTCCTGATTATTTGGGGGTTTTTGGGTTGTTTTTGACATTTCCCAAATTACCTTGTATAAGTAATAATAATAGGTAAATGAATGAAAAGCTAAGTACCTATACAAATGTGAAATAAGACTAAGTAACAGGACTAAGAGACCTAAATAATTATGATTAAAATTATGTGTTAAATGTTCAAGAAGGGTACAGAATGCCAGAGGACATTCCAAGATTACTTCTGGCAAATACAGGTGTAGTTTCCAGTTTCTAGCATGTCAGCCAAGGGTTCTTAACTTGGGGTCTATGGAAAAAAACAAAAACAAAAACAAACTACTATTGCCATTTAATTGATTTCTCTTCTAATCCCGGGTATTTTACTTTGTGCATTTATTAAAAACAGTCTGAGAAGGGGGTCAGTTGCTTTCACCAGATTGCTCAAGGTCTTTGACACAAAAAAAGGATGAAAAACCCTTTTTCTAGGCAAGGGCTATAAATTACAAAGATTCAAACAATAGGTAAGAATAGCTGTAATGCCCTGAAATTTAGCAAAAAAGTGAAAACTGATGAAAACTTTACAAGTTAGACATAGATCTAGAAGTCCATTTTAATCAATTTCTAAGTAAGGAGGATATTTGTGTCAATAATGACACTGTCAAAACATTCCTTACAAATAAAACTTATATTTTCTCTAGTAACAGCTACATGTAGTGCAGGTAGAATTACAGCAACTTCTCAATAAATGTGTTATTTTGTAAGATACAATCCCCAAGCAATGTCTGAAAGCAACATGCTGATGTGGTCCTAGCAGCTCGCACCCCAAATATGCCCCATGCTTTCTCTTCTCCAGGGTTTCTCTCTCTAGGTCCCTAGCCCTGAACATCATTCAGCTTTAAGGATAGGGGCAAGTGCATAACCTGATTAATCAGAAATGTGTCCAATAAAACAAATATCAATTTTGTCACAGGCATTTTTATTAACAGACCATTAGAAAAATAATCATGGTAGAGACCTGAAAAGGGGGAAAAAAAAGACATTAAAACTTACTCAAACACATTAGCTGAAATTAATATCACAGACTAAATATATCAGATGCAAGTAATTTTTTAAAAGGAAATAACCCATCAGTTAGAAATGTCTATCCTAGGGGGGGCAGCTAGGTGGTGCAGTGGATAGAGCACCGGCCCTGGATTCAGGAGGACCCGAGTTCAAATTCGGCCTCAGACACATAATACTTACTAGCTGTGTGACCCTGGGCAAGTCACTTAACCCCACTGCCTAGCAAAAACAAAAAACAAAACAGAAATGTCTATCCTTTAAGCACCGGACACTAAGCATAATCCATAAAAAATAATACAGCAGTCACAACCACCACCCTTTCAAATAAGACCACCTGACGTAATAATCTCTGCCCAACTAAACTAAATAAAAAATAAATAAAACTAAACAAGTTAACTTATTCACAGAAACTGAACTAAATATTCTTACTGGTTTCTGCCCCAAAGGTCTGAAACATAGCTCTCAAATCTAACCATCAATGTAATAAAACTGGAAGAAAAAAAAATTTCCTTGGGGCAGCTAGATGGCACAGTGGATGGAGCTCCAGCCTTGAAGTCAGGAGGACCTGAGTTCAAATCTGGCCTCAGACACTTGACACTTACTAGCTGTGTGACTGGGTGAGTCATTTAACCCCAGTGCCTAGCCAAAAAGAAAAAAAAATCCTCAAAATGCTTGAAACTCACCTTTAGTTCATTCTTCTAATAAGCCTGTTGATCTGGTCTTCCCTGTTACCAGCATCTCCACCTTCCACAAAATGTGTAGTCTTTTTCTTCATTCCACCTCGTGGAGAAGATAATTTGAAGGGCCACAGGAAGTTGTTGGCAGCTTTGAAGTGCTTGCCAACAGTGTAGATCTCATGGATCAAGTCCTCCATGCAGATAATTCCATATTTACCTGAAATTTTCTTGGGCTATTACTTTTATAAGCTATGATCCATTTATTCAAACATATGTTCATTGTTAGAGCTGTAGAATTCACTGGCTAAACCAACTCAAAACATATCATCTTACTGTAACATATAGGTAACAGGTCCAAATCTTAGTCTATTGGGAAGAGCACCAGATCATCAGACTAGGATTAGAATCCTGGTTGTGCTACCGTCACCCTGTAACAGTTGGGGGCAAGTGACTTCTCTTGCACACTTAATTTTGTCTTCTGTTAAATGAACCAATAAGAATAAACCTTCTTGCTCTAAATTATACAACAATCCCCCTAAATGGGCCAGACTTACCAAGAGATTTTGCAATAAGGGCATTATCCGTCAGGGCAATTCTTTGTTTCTTGATCTTGCCATAACCACGTTTGTAAATCAGGTCATTCACAGACTTCAGGTTTGGGTAACTAAAATAAAACAAAAAAATTAGGGGGGTGTATGTTATCAGTAAGGAATTATCTTATTAATATGAATGAAATTAAAACAGGAAGAACTCCTTACCCCCATGCAATGTATGGTTCTACAATCCTCAGCATGTTAATGGAAGCCTTGTTAAGCTTAACAAAAGTGCCATTGAAGATTTGGCGAAGACGAAGAAGCTGCAAAACTTTTCGGACCTTTGGGCTAACACCATTGATACTGGAGGGGGAAAAAAAGGATTAAAAAATTGATCAGGCTTTCACTTCCTTTAGTTCCTCATAATAAGAATAAAACAGTCATAGTCTTAAAGACTTAAAGACTCAGATGCAAGAATACATGCTTCAGTCCTATAAAGGCTTTTTCTGAATGTTTACTGAGCCAGGTAATCAAGTCACCTGGTATTGAAAGCTATGTATTTCATGAAAAAACTTAAACCAAACTCAGAACTCAACTTACCCTCTGATTCTGATCACAAAAGCTAACTTGGGTTCAGCAGGTACATAGTAGTTGCCAGCTTTGCGTGCCATTCTAGCCAGCCGGATTTCACTTCTGTACATCTGTCTGTACTCTTTATGGTAGGCTTTAGCTTTTTCATAGATAACTTTCCTCCGTATTTTACGAAGCTGAAAAAGAAACATCCACATTCAAATATGATTTCAAAATATTGACTGATAATACTATCACCCCAGTATCCAGGTGCTAAAAAAAAAAAATCACATTAGATCACATTGCTTAAGTAAATCTCAAGGAGATTCTCTCATCAGTCCAATCCCAAACTGTTGCTCAAGAACTTTGTCTCAATCCAAAAAAGTGAATATTAGCTCTATCTTCCAGGTGGTTAAGCAATGAAATGCCTTCCTTAAAATCAAAAGTGCTATGCTATTACCTTTTTTACAGCCATCTTCTTCTTTAGGCGTTTGGCCTTCAATATTGCAAAAGCCTTTCGCTTTTTCAAAAGGGATTCTGGAACAGATGGTAGCTTCTTCTTTTCTCTATATAAAAAAATAACAATAATCCTGACTAGTATTTCTCTTTCAAACAAATGAAATCTAATAATCCCAACACTAAATACAATTATATACTAAGGCACACAAGAAGATAGTATAATAATAAAGTATAAGAGTCTGAAGTCTGGAAGACCTGAATTCAAAACCAAACAAGACACTTAACTAGCTATGTGATCCTGGACAAATCAATAATAGCACCCACCTCCCAGGGCTGTAGTATCCAATAAGAATATTTGAGAAGAACTTGGCATATGGCAAACACTATAAAAACATTAGCCATTATTATTACTACTAATTCTTAAGTCTACTTTAGTATCACAGAATTTTTAGAGTTGAGGTCAGAAGTCCTCCAGTTGAACCCTCACTTGAAAAGGAAACCCCATTACAATAACTAACTTTTCTTGCACCTTTAAGGTTTGCAAACCACTTTACAGGTATCTCATCTTATCTTCACAAAATGCTGTAAGGTAGGTGTTATTATCCCCATTTATAGTTGAGGAAACTAAGGTCGAGAGGCTAAATGGTCGAAGAGTTGGTCAACATCTGAGCTATGTGAACCAGCTCTTCCTTAAACATGAGTGTAGCATTATTTCTGCAATACTCAAGTGGCAGGCCTTGGAACCGGGAAGACCCGAGGTCACCGCCTTCCCTCCAACATTACTGGCTATGCCACCCTGGATAAGTCACTTAACCTCTCACTGCTCTAGACAACAAACTTAAATCACCAGTCCAGTTCCTGTAACAGGTATGTTTTACCACAGATATGGAATCCCACACCAAAGACACGTTACTCCTTCAACTTCCTAGTATCCAATAAACACTATATTACTCATGTGCCAAGCACAAAAAGTTTAAGCACTGCCTTCAATTACTTACTCATTTCATCAAGGGAATATGTATATATAAACATATAACCATACAAGACTTAGAATATACAATAATATAGCAAGGGGATAAAAGGGAATGCTTGGAAATTACTACAAACTGAAGTCAAAAAGGCCTAAATTAAGTAACAGCAGCAAACGAAAAACCCAGAACTCATTTCTACCTGGATCCCTTCCAAACAAAAACAAAAAAGAATATGGCTCGTATAATTTCTGTCTCTCACAGACCTTATCTAAGCAGGGAACATACTGGATCCCAAGTGTAAGTGCCTACTATATGCACGCATTGAACGCTAATCTTTCATGAGAATATTTTGCAGGAACTTAATGGACTTAAGAGCACTGTGGCTCCGAGGAACGAACGCTCTGAACTTTAGGAAAGGGCCCAGGCGCTTCCAAACATGGGCCACGGCACGGCCCTCTGACCACAAGTCAAGAGCAAGGGGAAGATACTGGCGACCCCAGGCAGCGGCGGCGGCCGCAAAGAACCGGTGGCGCTGGGTCCGGGGAGCCCCTGAGGATCCGACCTCTGCCCCCGCAGGCCGGGCCCCCTCCCCGGCTTACTCCAATTCCTCCAGACACCTTCCCTCCCATTCACCCCCAGACGGCCCGCATCCCGGCCCGGTTTCGAAGGATCCCCCGTTCAAATGAAATTCAAATTACATGAATAAGAAACATAAAGCCCAGGCTACCGCCAGATCGACGGAATGAGGGCAGGGGGCCTCCATTCTCGAGGATGGAGAAGGATTCTCAAGAGAAACAGCGTTTACTTACTCTACGCCCGCCATGATTCCAGCCGGGAAAAGAGGAAGTAAGCGCCTGCGTACTGAACACTTAAAGACTTGGCAAGAGGTGGGGTCCTAAAATTATAGGTAGCTGAGGTAGAGCCTGAGTATGGGAGAGACAGATTAGATTGCTTTTGAAGGCGGAAATCAAAATTTCAAGTAGTATCTGGTTGGGGGCTCTTCTGACCATATTACGGAAGGAAACAGGTACTGGGGAAAAGAATACAACTAAACTTTTCCATTACAAGGCTAACATTTTTGTGTTATCCTACTTGGCAACATGAGGTCCTAAATCTACGTTTAGCATTCATTAACCGTGTTTGGGCAGGGAGTTTTCTACCTAGTTACTACTTGGGGAGAAAAAAAACACTCCCCTTCCTTTGAGCTACTTAGTGTCTCGGAAACTACACGTCCCAGTATGCCTTTCTCGCGTTTCTGCCCGCCGGACAGGAAGCACAGCATGCTGGGGACTGTAGGCAGATCCATGATTGGGATGATTAAGGCTACTACCCAGGTTCCATTTTAGGGATGGCGGCGATTAGGCATTGCTGCAGCGGATGTGTCTGTTACCGCCTCCCTAGCCCTGCCAATACTAGTCACAGACTCGGAAGGCTCCGGTGGAGCTCTGCCGAGGCCCTTCCTTCCCTCCTCACCGGCTGGCTGGGGTGTCCCCCTTAAGAGCCTGACCCAGGGCGGGGGCAGGAGCGAGCCTGGGCCAGGCCAGCTCGAGAAGCCGGTGTGGCTGGAAGGGGTCGGGGCCAGGGGGCCACGGAGGGGGATGGCGGTGGTGACTTCCATGTCGGGGGCTACCGGGCTGGACAGGCGAAGGCCGGGGCACCCCCTGGCGCGGGGCGTGAGCGGGGAAGGGAGGTGCGAGCTGGCTGAGCTGCTGCGGCCCGGGCCAGGAGAGGGGCTGCCCTGGCGCGGTGGCCGCTGCAGCGGGGCGGGCGGACTGGGGGCTGGGCCAGGGTGGGGGGCGGGGTGCGCCGTGGGGGGAGGGGGAAGGAGGGAGGGAACGAGGGGGGGGGGGAGGGAAGGAGAGCTGCTGGCTGCCGCCGCCGCCGCTGCCGCCGCCGCCGGCTTTTCCCCGTCCCGGTTTATATAGCGCAGAGCGTGGAGCCCGCTCAGTGTGCGCGGGCAAGCCTGCGAGTTGCAAGCTGCGCTTCGCTCCGGACTCCCGGTGCCCGAGTGACAGCCGCGGAGCTGAGAGGGGAGCGAGGGGGTGGGCGACACGAGACCTCTGGGGGGCCTGGCAGGTACTGGGGGTGCTTCAAGCCGTTGGGCTGCTCCTGCCTCCGGAAAGGACTGGCCACTTTCTCCAGTCGCTCCTCCGTACCCCGCTCTTTAAACTTGGGTTAAGTTGACAACTCCTCCGGCCGGCTTGCGGGTCCCGGCTCGCAGCTCTTGCGGGGCCAGGGCTGTGCGGCCGCTGCCGCCGCAGCCGCAGCAGCAGCCACAGCAGCAGCTGGAAGCATGAGGGCAGCTTAACGTGTGGCTGTCACCGCAGCTAGACCCGGCGCCCAGGCAGCGACCGGAGCCTGGCCGAGCGCTCCCAGGCGGGCGACTAGCCAGCAGGAGGCGGCCCAGGGGCGACTGCACCGCCCTGGGGGGGCAGCAGCGCCTAACTGGGCAAGGGGGTGGCACAGCCGAGGGCGTGCAGCAGCCTCTGGAGCAGCAGCCGCGCTCCGGTCCCCCCGAAAGTCAGGGAGGCAAGTTAGGGGGAGGGAGGAGTTAGGTGTGGGGTCTTTCCTCGGGTCCTTCCTTCCCTCCCCCGGGAACTCCTCGGGCTCAAAGGAGGGCGGCACTCGGCCACCTCCCGGGGCAAGGAGCCAGGAGGGTCCCGCAGCGGCTCAGCTGCAGGAAAGCCAAAAGGCCAGGGTCGGTCGGTGCGGGTGCTACGGGTGCTGCTGCTGCCGCCGCCGCCGCGGCGGGTGCAGGGCTGGGCTGGGCGTCGCGATGAATATCCTAGTGGAGTTCTTCGTGGTCGCTTTCAAAGTGCTGTGGGCTTTCGTGCTGGCCGCAGCCAAGTGGCTGGTGCGGCCCAAAGAGAAGAGCGTGGCGGGACAGGTGTGCCTGATCACCGGGGCCGGCAGCGGCCTGGGCCGCCTCTTCGCCCTCGAGTTCGCCCGGCGCCGGGCTCTGCTGGTACTGTGGGACATTAACACCCAGAGCAACGAAGAGACGGCGGGCATGGTGCGCCACATCTACCAGGACCTGGAGGCAGCTGATGCGGCTGCCCTGCAAGGTAACCCGAACCGACACCCCGTCCTCCCCATCACCCCCTGCTGAAGGCTGTGACAGCACTGTATGGTCCATGCCTCCCTCTAGGGAGAGAAAATGGATCTGAACTAGAGTCCTGCCCAATTGCCCCGTCCGGAAAAGTGAATATAATTTGCCTAGAGGATAAAGCAACTACGTATTTGATCATCTCACAGTATTAAGAAGGAGAAAATGTGCTGCAATCTGAGAACAAAACTGGTGTGTTAATTGGATCTCATTTAGTTCCTAAGGAAAGAATAGGATTAGCAGAGCTCTCTACACACTACTAAGAGAGACTTACTACAAAGTGCTTAGGGTCTAAGGAGAATTTCTCACACCCATATGCCATGGGAAGAGTACTTATTGTTGGGAAGTTGTTCTGATTGTAGGTATCTAGTCCGCTACAGTGTAGCATCATGCCTTATTATATTGCAATCCTAGAAGCTTGATCTAGGGACAGGATTAATTGCATTGTAACTGCACAGAAAAATGTTCAAATTGTTTCACTAAAGATAACGCACATACGTGCATATATGCGTGTATATACACACGCAATATATATTACCAAATGATTGAAAATCACTTTAGATTGAGCCTCATTTTTGGAATCTCTTCTACTTTTGGTAACCCCAGGGAAAGTGCAGCATTATATACAATAGCTGTTCTTAAATTTGGTCATTTTTTAAAAGGAATTAAAGCCCACCTTAAACTCAGTTCTTGGTCTAGAAAACTTGATATTGAATTTTTTTAAGAGATAGTTCATTTCAAAGAAAGGCATAATCAGATACTTCCCCTCCCCTTCAAGGAAATGTACAACATTTAGCCATCAAAATTAGATACTGAATTTTTCAAAAATATGAATTGAGCTGCTTTTTATGCCAAGAAAAGTAAAGTACAAAATGTAACTTTAAACATTAAATTGTTAATATTTGAGGGCATAAAATCTAGGTTGTATCCTTGTTTGTGGAGAAGGCCTAATGAATAAATGAGGATTTATTTAATAAATGAGAGTTATGTAGTTAAGTGTCATTTATCCAGAAATTAGCATATGGAAGCTTCATATTCACCTGAAACGTTGGCATGTGCAGGGGCATCTTTTTGAGAGGTTGGTTTCTCTTTTAAATAAGACTAATTAATTCCCCTTATGATAATCAGTTTCTAAATGGCACATGTGAGACATTTAGATTACAAACTAATTTTTTTCTTCTTGATCTTGAAGTGAGTTTCTATTTTGAAGAACTTTGTATTGGTTGTGAAAGAGAAGGAAAGAAGAATGCAAAGAGATTTTGTTCCTCACCACCACTAGTTCCCAGGAAAGGGGAGGGGGAGAAACTTTCTGGGATGAAGTCAGTTGTTTCCAGGTGTTTTTAGATCCCAGTAAGCTGTTTTCATATAGTTCAGGGTATTGAACCTTATTGCAGATGGTGTGGGGTTTATTCTGGCTTGTATTGTACTTGTCACAATTATGTTGCTTTTTCTTAAGTAAGAGTATCCAGTAAATTGCTGTAATTCTTCAAGACTGTGGGGGGAGAAAAGCAGCTGTAACTTTAATAATTGGCAAACTTTTTGTTTATAGAAATTGTAGCTTGTTGTAGTATTTTTGCTTTGTGTGATCTTTTGTCGTAATACCACTCCAGTCACTTTTCCCCCCTCCTTGTTCCATTCTTTTCCCTCATCTGTATTCCTGAGAACAGCTGGAAATGGTGAGGAGGAAGTTCTACCTCCCTGCAACTTACAGGTTTTTACCTACACCTGTGATGTGGGAAAAAGAGAGAATGTCTACCTGACAGCTGAAAGAGTCCGGAAGGAAGTTGGAGAGGTGTCAGTCCTGGTTAATAATGCTGGTGTGGTGTCTGGGCATCATCTCTTGGAATGTCCTGATGAGCTTATTGAGAGAACCATGATGGTCAATTGCCATGCGCATTTCTGGGTAAATATGAACATGCTTGATTTATGTCTTTTTTTTCCTTTTGTGGGATGATTGGGAGGGAGGGAAGATCTTGGTACATAGCTAGCAACTATAATAACACTTTGTCACTATAAAACAGCCTTACAAATAATTACTTGCTTGTAATACTTCTGCATTAGTGTCAACATTTAATATTTATACAAGAATGTTGGCTTAGTTTGTTTTACAAACTGATTACCTAAAGAGAAGAAAGAGGTCTTCATTAACATTGTACATTTTTGCAAGGTTGCCATAAAAGCAAGCAGGTATAAATGAAATGTTGGTACTATGTTTTTTCTTCATGTTAAATTTGTGTAAGAGTAATATTTTTGTTCTTATACACTTCTAAAGTTTGTTTCAACCATGCACATCTACTTGATTGGTCATGTATATATCTACAGTTTGCCTGAGATTCTGAGATCAGCATTTGTGACTCAGTGGGGAACCATTCTGTCTGTCAGAGCCATCCTGTCAGACAGTTAACACTGATTGAGCATCTACAGGGTACATGGCACTGTACAGCACCAGGGGTAGCCCATCGACTTCTTCTTCCACCCCTGATGATCTGAGGTCACAGCAACTTTGAAAATGTTCCATGTGTAAGCATAGAGGTCATCTGTATTCTGGCAGTTAGTTACTATTGCAAGGTAGGGGACAGGACAAGCCAAGCATTTTCAAAGCAGTCATAGCTCCTAACCAACAGAGGGCTGCTGCAGCATCTGAGGAAGTAATAGAAGGAATTCTACTTCCTCTGCTTCCATTAGGCTAACCCTGAAATATCTTAGTGGTCCTTGTTTTCCATAAGCACCCAAGGTGGAAGATTAACTAGGAGCAACATAGTTCAGGACACTAAAAGACTTGATTTCTGCTTTCTTTCTGACTGTTGCTTTTCTTTCCATCCTTTTCTGACAGTTATAATTTAGGGAAGAAGGTGAGGGGATGTAGGACTTCGTACCTCTTTTCCAGGTGGATAAGGCTTATAATAAAATATGACAAAGAATTTTCTTTCCTGATAGGGCACATTAAAATCATTAATTTCTTATAATAACTACTTGAAAAACTATGTCTTTGGAAATGCCTGCCATGGACTATCCTGGATTCATTCGTCAGTTAAGGGATATGTGTTTGTGTCTGTGGAAAGATATATACACATACATACACACACATATATACATATATTTTTAGATATATAATTTCTGTTTGTTTTATAGAGATGAACATTTAGGTGACTTTTATATTAATGTTGCAAAAAAAATTAACGAGATTCCTTTTTTTGTACATTTCTTAAATGAGGCAAGGCAAAATTATTACCAGTTAAACCATAGCTCTAGTCTACAGCATAGCTGGTAAAAGAGAAATGATCCTAGGCCAAGCTGTAAACTTTGAAGGAAAGTAGCAGGGGAGGGAATACGGAGAGGCAAAAGAATATTTGAAGAGGTGGTACACAACTAACCAAAAGTTCTATTAACAGTATTTACACAGGATTTCCAACAATGTATTTTGTAATCTAATTTTAAGTAAACCAAAGTACTGCCATTTGGGATAAGAGGATTTCACAGACTGCAAAAAAGACACAAACTTTAAAGAATAACACATGAAGCTGCTTTGGTCTGCACTTGAATTGAGTTAGATGTGCTTTTATGCCGCAGGGAAAGATACAATGAATAAATAAATTAGAATAGGACGGGATACTCAATCGGTTAGTAACCAGCCATAGTTAAGATTAGAATTGTTCTTTAACCTTTGAGGTGATGCAAGAATGTTTCATAACCATTAACTTGAATGATCACTAAAGACTGAAATGCAATCTATCTTTTTGCTGTTTTAGTGTGTCATTATATTGTAAAGCTTTAAAAATTTCAAATACGTTGTTGAAATATATACCCTAAAGGAACCCCATAAAACCTGCTTAACAGTAGTCAATATCCCCTAGACTAGGGACTTTCATACTCTTGGCTATGAAAATGCACCTAAATTGAAATTGTAATTCGATGTTTGTCTGCAATGTGGAAAAATTGAATCAAATATTTAATTGTAAAAAGTACACTTAGACTGAATTTATGCATTAAGCAGGAGAATATTGGCTTTCTAGAATTCTTGATGTTCTGGATGTTGCTTAACTACAGAATTTAGGAGTTCTTGGAAGCTTTGTCAATTATGACATCACTTCATATTAAAATATGGGAGGCTCCTGAATTCTCCAGCTGTTTTTGCCTTAGGCATCTAAGCTAAATAAATTCTTTTCAATATTGAGTCAGCTCATTATAAAGATGCCCTTTCCAAATTCTTGTAGTCTTTTAATCTTTCAAGTGAAAGCTGAGCTCTATCAATTTAAAATTCTGAAACAAAACTTTGCAGTGTATTTAGTTTTAAATGTTATCAACCTTAGTGCCACTAGAACTCAACTTAATACAAGTCATGATTCCTCTTATAGTACCAAGATGTGGGTAGCTTCTGAAGGTATGCTCAAAGGTGCTGGTTTCAATCCAGAATGATCAGTGGCATCTCTTCTTTCTTCTATATTTGGGCTTGGGAAGGGAGTAGATACAATTGAAATGGGGAAAGGGGTGGAATTGTAAGAGTAAGTTTGTTTCAAAAAGTGAACCAGCCAGACAAAAGCTGCATATGCCATTTGACCAGGTGATCTTAACCCTGCTTCTGAATGCAAGTATCTGCCTTTACAGGGATAACTCATAGTCTGGATCCTGAGTCAGAGATCATATACATATATAGTCATACACAGTAAAACAAAGTCATTATGGAGACTTGTCTATTCAGTCCACAGAAAATAGCCATGACTTTCTGGCCTCTATACCATGGCTCACACCATTCCTCCTAGCTGAAATAGCTTGAGTTGGTTCTTTAAAGGAATTGTATAACCTGGATTAAAAAAGGAAGGAAAAGGGAAGGGTGGGTATCTTCTATCTAGCGTCTATAGAAATGCTTCTAGCTAGCATTTCTGCTTAGCTTTTTCTGTATCTTTCCTGCTTTCCCAATTAGCTTGCAAACTACTTTGAGACAGAAACTGGGTCCTGTGCATCTTTGTATCCTCATTTCCTTGCCACCGAGTAGATGCTCAATAAGTTTATGTTGGTATGGTCTACTCTAGACCATTGTTCAGGTTTTTAAAGAAAAATAATTTTCTATTAGGAGAAAATCTTATATACTCCCATATTCTTAAATTTGAAAAGGTAAGCATTTCTTTAGACCAACAGTCAACACGCATTTATTAAGTTCCTATTGTATGCTGGACACTAACAGTTGTATAAATTTTATAGTATTTCAAAACTAGGGTTCAGTGAAGGTCTACCATTAAATGTTATAGAGTATGGAGCCAATGCAAAAAAATAGAAATCTTGGCTTTGTTTCCTTTTTGTTATTATATCCTTTTGCCATTTCCTTGCCTTACTGCTCCCACCAGTAATAATAGTATATTTTTTGTTACAAATATTCTGTGATTACCATGGCAATTGGTATTTAATTTAGCAGTTTAAATAGCCAACGTGGTACTACCACATTGTCTGTGACTTGACTCAGCTGCCTAATATCAAACAGAGGAGTCAGTGCCGTGGTCTGTCCCTTCCTGGGTCATTTGCCATTTATCTGATGTTGGACATTTTAAAGATTGATGGTGCTAGACTTTGGGATTCTTACAAGTCTGTTATATGACTTTACATCTGCCAGTGTTATATTCCCATTGGCAGCTTTCCCAGTAACCTTCTTTTGGTCAGCATTCAAAAAGTGATGGATTTTGGGTAGATTCTAGCCAGCATAATCTGTTGGGAAACAATTTAAGGTTATCATGAGACCCTGGACACTGTACATTAGCTAATATTCTTTAACTTTGGTACAAGTATTACTGGAATGTATCACTTTGGGTTTTTCTTTGCTTCATTGGGACACAAATGCTTGAAATAAACTTTCACTGTTTTGAATATGGAAAGGTTTCTGAGTATGGGATCTGCAAATCTGTTTTCTTATTCTCCAAATTATTATTGATATCTTTGTAAGAGGTGGGAAAATCTGCTCTTCCTAGGAGCAAGCTAGCCAGTGTTTATCTGAAGATTCTTTTTGGCCAAAAGACAACATCTGGCCTTTCTACAAGAGCAAATTGATCCTTGAATAACCAAAAGGGGGAAGCAAAAGCATTTAACTCTAGTCCTTTTATGTTCTGTAGGAATTTTGCATGGTAAAAGACTAAATCTGTCAAAAAGCTAGTCAGTAATTTACTTCTATTGACATGGTAGGCAGACAAGATAATTGGTAGTTAATTAATAGTCCACTTAACTTAAAAGGTTTCACAGTTTTAAAATAGTAATTACTGAATTAGGCATTTATATCCAAATGTCTAAAGCCTATTTAGGTAAAATCCATTCAGAAAAGTAAAAGCAAGGTTTGAGTAATGAAGCACTTAAGGACATTAGTGCTACTACTGTACCTAGTATTAAATGAATGGTCCCTGATCATTAATATTTTCCAAGTTCTTGTGTGATTTACCTGATTTTAATCACAAGTATACTATCCCATGGTTATAAGGAACCCAGTTTTCTTTAAACTTAAGATAGAAATCACATTCGTACAGGTAATGAATAATCATTTTAGATAATCAAATGAATAATCATTTTAGGTGCTTTGAACATTTTTTTATGTTAATATTAAGGATTTTAAGGCCTGGTATGTTATAGAATTTTGCTGTTGAGAGAGCCCTCAAGAATTATTTAGCTTAACCCCTCCTCATTTTACAGGTGGGAAAACTGAGACCTATGGAGGTTAAATAATTTTACTGAGATCATGGTGTGTTGCACAGCATTATTTATCTATAAGCATAACTGCTAGGAGACTGAATTTATGACTTCTTCAAAAGGAGATTTAGATGCATCTTTGGAAATTTTAGACTTATTAGGTAATGATGGTTCATTCTGCCATTTTCTTCATAGGCTTTCATTTTTAAATGCATATTTAAACAAAATTACAAGAGCGTGTCTAAGTTGGACTGAGTTGAGCTGAGGAGTAGGACTTTGGTGGTTTACCAATAAATATTACTGACTTGTCCTGTGAAGTACAGCATTATATGTACAAAGTAACTGAACACAGGGAGTTGTTCTCCCTTTAATATACATTTCTATTAATTAGTAGTTTTGTACTCTTGTGGGATGTGCTACTTTTCTGACTTCCTACAAGAAATTTTTCATTATTTCTCATTTTTCTTTATTTCCCTTTGTTTGTAGTTAGAGTTTGATGTGTGCATTGCAGGCATTATCCATTCTGTTCCCAAGAGGTGGCTAATCTGTAGAAAAAGTCAGAGGAAGTGTTCTTGAACTTATACTAAAAATTACATTGGTTGAATAGCTTTTTCAAAATGATTACTCCTAAATAGTGCTCAACAGTTCATTAGCAGTTCATTAGTCTGACACTTTGGACTTTCTGACAATATTCTCATTTTTTTTCCCTAACTTAAATTTTCTTTCTAATTGACACAGCATCTGATGTTTGTATTTTCTCTTGAATTAGTATTTGGTCCTATGAATAAATCTAAATTTGTATTCTATTAGGCATTTTAACCCTTGTCAAACTAACCCAATTTGTGATTTGATTTTTTTCCCCCAGTACTAAATCTCCTTTTCTCTTTAAGATATTTGTTGGGTTGTCAGGGTCTGGGGTTGTTTGCTTGGTTTTAGAATGTTAGTAATAGAATCAGAAAATGTTTGCTCTGGGTTTCACTGAAATTTTTAATTTTATATTCAAAATTAAAATAATATATAGGTCAGCAACTTTCATGTTTGAGAATAATTCAGATAGGGGTGAAAGCAAAAATAAGTTAATTGGAATGGTTAATGGACATGGATAATCTGTTCTGACAGTTATGCGATAGAAGTCAGGTATAGAAAAATGTATTTTAAACTTATACTAATGATAATATACCTTGGATAGTTTTTTTCAAAAGGAGGAGGATAATGCCCATAATCCCAGAAGACGCATAATAATTTAGGCTCACAACTTGCATCCAAATAAAATTCCACTAGGGGGAGTGTAGTCAGGGTGAATTTACATTTGCATACATTTCCTTCCACTCATGTATGTACCTGCTGTCTCTCTCTGAGACTCATTCAGTTTGTCTTTTTGGTTCCAAATAGTTTAATATTCTAGTAGCATTTAAAAGAAAAAGTAAAGTTCCTTTCAGTGGCCTAATTCAGTGTTTTGAACTTAAAAATTCAACACTATGCACCTTGATTTTATTCTGTCTAGGTTTAATTAGTGATTTCTTATAAAAGGTAGTAAAGGCTACCAGTTAAGTATTCAGTTCTATTCAGAGGGAGTTCTCTCCCCTGGTCTTCTTCACAATTTCATGGAGTTCCTTCTGGGAGGAGGCTATTTGTTATGATAATATTAAAGTACATTTGTATATCATTTTAATGTTTGCAAAGCACTTTACACATATTATCTCACTGGATCCTTACAATAACCAAGTGAAATTATAATCCCCAAGCTTAGAAAGCTGAAATGACTTACCCATATTCCAATAGCTAGTAGTAAGCATCAGAGGTGGGATTCAGCTGCCTTGAATCCAAGTCTTTTACCCTGTCCACAGTGCAAGACTGCTCCTCATTAACATAGATTATCATAAGATGTCAGTTGAAAAGGCCCTCAGGTTTGAAGTTAAGGAATTCCAAGCTTTATGAAATGAAGCACCTGGTGGCAAAGGCAAGATCAGTTGTATAACCTTTTCTTCATATAGCTGAAGTGAAATGGAGGAGTAGGTCACTGGAATTGAGTAAATCAAGAAAGCGGAAATTAGGGTAGCTGAGGGGTCATTAGTGTATGTTGAAGTCACCTGACATGAAGACAAAACTTAGCTGAAGAAACTGAACAAGGCACTGACCTCATTGAGGAAGGAAAGAGAATGTTCTGGAATTTGATAGGTAAAAGTTACAAGGACTTGGATCATGGGATAAATTTGAATAGCATGAACCTCAAAGGAGATGTTGCTGAGTGATGATGCTAGAAGGGGAGTCAGGAAGTGGCAATGGGGAGAACAAAGAGTGTTCTGACTTCCACTATGACTAATGGGGAAGAGGGGTATGAGAGAAAGTATACTCATTAACATTTATCAGTATCCCCTGCCTCTTTCTCTGAGTAGAAATTAGGTTGAAGGGATGGGGAGTGCTATACTTTTCATTCTAGGCTTCATGTTTAGATCCTGGTGACCTTTATCTGTTTGCCTTTTGGCAATTTTTCCTAATTATCCTCTTTTTTTTTCCTCTTTCCTTCTCTAGTTCAACCCAGATAACCTTTCCTTAATATAGGGAATGTAGGAACATCTCCTTCCCAGTCAAAACGGGGAACAAAAGAACAATCTCCCATTTCCTTAAGCCAAAAGGTACAGTATCAGACTTGGTGTCCTTGGTCCTTAATTCTTGCCTGGACCTTAATCGTTCCAGCCCTTTGTGAGTTGAACCTCTAGGCCACTGTAACCAAAAATAAAAAAATTTTTAAAAAAGAGAGAAAAAGGGAATACTTTAGAGATCGTTTGGTCTAACCCATGCTTCTACAGCATCTTTACACACACACACACACACACACACACACACACACACACACACACACACACACACGCACACACATATATATGTCCCAAAAGGGTCTCAGGACTGTCTTCAGTTCAGCTGTTGAAAGTCTATTTAAGTGTGGATAGAAATTAGGCACATATTTTACCTACAGTCAAGTGGCCTTGGAAAGTCACCTTTTGTCATCAATTCACTTAACATTTTGTAGTGTTGTCCTGTGGAGATCAAGTCAGACTTACTTTTACATACTCCTCTAGCCCATTTTAAATTAAATCCCTTTTATTAGCATTTTTTTACCTTTTTGAAACAAAATCCTTCAGTCTTATATAACTTTATTTTAATCTTAAGGATTCATTTTTCTTTCTTTTTTTTGCCTTTTTGGTGAGGCAGTTGGGGTTAAGTGACTTGCCCAGGGTCACACAGCTAGTAAGTATCATGTGTCAGGTCAAATTTGAACTCAGGTCCTCCTGACTCCAAGGCTGGAGCTCTAAGGGATTCATTTTTCTAACAGTTCTCTTAGAGAGGCATATAGTCTAACTCTTTTTCATTTTTTTGTCTATAGTCTGCCAAAATATCTAGTTCACAACTTTTAGGGACTGCCTTTCTGCATGGTCCAAGCTTAAAGTAGCACAATACAGGGAAATAATTGAATAATTATCATAAAAACTTTCAACACTCTGCACCAAATGCTGCTAGAATATGTTAACAAAGGAAGAAAATTACTGGAGAAGCTTGGAGTTATGTCACAGAATGTGACACATACTGTTAGCCCAATTGACAAGTCACTTATAAGGAATTCATATTTGGAAACGAAACATTATTAGATTGTTGAGACTACCAAGAGAATAGAATGTAAAAATGTTGTAACTTTCACAGAAGCATTTTAGGTATGTTGTCAGAAATGCAATGTTAGCAATATTGTTTCACTTCCATTTGTCACAAGGATGTGAAATTATCTTTGCGGCAAATAATTTACTAGTGGACTCCAAATAGTGAATTACTGAGTTCTTCTGAATATTAACATTATATAACTTAGTATCAATTTAAATGACAGAGCCCAAAATAACACTTTTCTTCAAATAAATGCAATGGGGAAATACTTGCATTATAATTTACATAAGCATGTGGGTACTTTAAGGATATTAAATTCAAAACAATTGCCTCAAATTTTGCTTCCTATGAATTGGCAATTAACATACTGCTTCCCTTATTGAAAATTTTGAATGGGATCTTTTCTGTAGGTGAATTAGATGTAGAAGAATAGAGAAGCATGAGATATTAGCTTACATATGAAAATTTTCTTTACTGATTTTTGGATTCCTTGATACTTAATGAACAACATAACTTTTGTTCCAGCAATTTTTAGTTGCTACCTTTTGGCTTTTAAATCACCTTCATTTCCAGATATGTCTCCCCAGAGAGTCAATTTTTATAATAAAGAAGTAAAAGACTGGATGAGATGCATCAGGAACAGTTAAGAAAAGATGCATTGCCATTGAAGAAATGTCTGTTCTCTCATAGTTATCGAGATTGTTGCTAGAAGGAGTTGGGAGATTTTATACTAACAGCTTCTAGAAAACTTTTTCTAGGCTTCCCACTATAATAGTAAGCATCCATGCTACATGCCAGCATAACTACATTTGCCTATTTCCAAGGAAGGCCCTCCCATTTCTAAATGTCTAATACATTGTTCAGTTAAAACATTAGCTAAAGAATTCTTTTTCATCATAGTGTTCATTTCAGTTCATGTGGTTTCCATTTCTTTTTTTTTCCTTCCTTTTTTTTGGCAGCTGGGGAGCAGTAGAGACCAGACCTATGATTTGATACAGGAGAGAAGCTTGTTCTATCCAAACAGATCTTCACCTTCATCAGCAAGCATTTGTTTTGAGCCCTGCTGTGTGCCAGGCACTGTGCTAAAAGTCTGAGAGAGTTGTCCCACACACTCAGAGGTTAAGTAATTTACCCAGTCACATAACCAATGCAGTCTAGAAGTTGGAAATGAAAATTAGGCAGGCTACAGAAGTATATTGAACTGCTGTCAGGAATCAGTCAACATGCATGGCCCCAACCCCCTCCAAATACCTGTAAAAAATGGCTTTAAACAAGCATGCTTCACTCACTTACTTTAGGCCAGTTCCTGGGCTAGGTGCTGATAAAAGTGAAACAGTCCCTGCCCTCCACGAAATTACAGTCTAGCAAGGGAAGAAAACGTGTAGGTATAAAAGAATATACCAGGGGCAGCTCAGTGGCACAGTGGATAGGGCACCGGCCCTGGAGTCAGAAGGACCTGAGTTCAAATCTGGCCTCAGACACAAAACATTTACTAGCTGTGTGACTCTGGGCAAGTCACTTAACCCCAATTGCCTCACCAAAAAGAAAATAATAATAAATAAAAGAATATTCCAGATAGTTTGGTTGGGGTAGGTGGGAAGCATTGACAGTGGAGAAATCAGGAAAAGCTTCATGTTAAAGCTAGTACTTGAACTGAGCCTTGAAGAAAGCTAGGAATTCTGAAAAACAGGTGAAGGAGTGCACTTCAGGAATTGAGGAATGCCAGAGCTAGGGCTTGGAAATGGGAGATGTAGTATCATATGTGAGAAATGGCAAAAAAGGCTAGTTTGGCTGGACTGTGGAGGTTATGGAGGGGAGCAATGCATAATTAGTCTGGAAAGGTGGAGTACAGTTAACAAGTCAACAAGCATTCAGTGATTATTATCTGCCAGACATTGTGCTAAGTGCTGAGGGTACAGGGAAAGGCAAAAACACTCTCCCTGTCCTCAAGGAGGCCACATTCTAACGGAAGAGATGTAAAATAACTATGTACATTTGGCAACTAATTGGATGTGAGGATAGTGAGGAGCCAGTGATGACCCCACGTTTGGAAATCTGGATAACTGGAAGAATGGTGTTGCACTCTGCAGTTTTAGGAAAGTTTGAAAGAGGGATAGGTTTTAGGGGAAAGACATTAGGTGTTAGACATAATGAGTTTGATATATCCATAAAACATCCAGTGTAGTCTAATAGACATGTAATAGTCTTAATGGACATAAAGTCTAAAAGACAGTTGATGATACAGGAATAGAACTCAGAAGAGAGTTAGGATTCAATTTGTGGATCTGAGAATTCTCAATATAGAGAAAATTAAAGCAAGGGCCCAGGAAGAAAGTTTGGGGTGCTTCCCCTAGTTATGAGGCAGGATGCAAATGATGATCTAGAAAAGGAGACTGGGGGAAAAAGAAAGTGATCCAACAGGTAGAAGGAAAATGAGAACAGTATCACAAAAACTCAGAGAGGAGACAGTATACAGGAGGGGATGATGCTCAGCAGTGTCAAATGCAGCAGAGAGGTCAAAAAGGCTGAAGAACGAAAGATCATCACACTTCTTTTTTAAGAGATCATTGGTAATTTTGGAGAGAGCAATTATAGTTGTGATGAAGTAAGAGGTGAGATTGTACAGGGTTGAGAAGAGATTAAATGGAGGTGTTAGGTATAAATAGCTTTTTCTAGGAGTTTGGCTCTGAAAGGCAAGAGAGATAAAGGATGAGAACCTGAGGGAATGAAAGGGCTAGAAAGCATTTAGGGTTTTTGTTTTTGTTTTCTTAGGATAGAGCTAACTTCAACATGTTTGTAGACAGCAGGGGAGGAACCAGTGGCATATAGGGAGAAAACAAAAATGAGGGAAAAGGGATAGTTGTAGAGGCAATTTGCTAGAGAAGATTGGTGAGGATGGATCAAGATTACATGTAAAGAGATTGACTGTATGGAGAAAGGTTTCCTCATTATTAGAGACTAGAGAAAGGAAATAATGGAGGATTATGCAAGGAGTTATGAGATATAGAAAATGGAGAAGAGAAAGCTGTCAGCAAATGGTTTCTTTTCTCAATAAAGTACTAACTAAAGTCCTTAGAAATATCTGATTTAATCCCCCCATCTAATATATACTGGTTATATGATCCTATGCAAATTACTTTACCTCTGAGTGCCTGAGACAACTCTCTCAGACTGCCTGACACATAGTAGGGCTTAAAACAAATGTTTGTTGTTGAAGATACAGATTTGCTTCAGTAGAGCAAGCTTTCTGTCCTTGAGATCCTTATATCAAATCATAGGTCTGACACCCACCTACCCTACCCCCTGAAAAAAAAGAACAAATGGAAATTACATGAACTGAAAAGAACACTATAACAAAAAAGAATTCTTCAGCTAATGTTTGAGAGGGCCTTCCTTGGAAATAGGCAAACATTGTTACGCTGGCATAAATTAACTTTTAACTTACTAGTTGATTTCAATGTCACTTATTCTTTTGACTTTGAGTACAAAATTGAGTGTCGTCGAATAAATTTTGAGTTTTGATTAGCATGGCTAATTTGGCATTGATTAAATGACAACTTTGAAGTTAATATCACCAGAAAATTTTTCCCATAAATTAGGCAATTGTGTAATAGTAGAATCCGAAAAAACCAGCAACATGCTGAGACTTATCAAAATCTAATTTTCCTCTTTTACTTTTATCTTCCACATTTATCTTCTTTCATTTTCTAGTTCTAATAGCAAGGGATAGCTATTACTTTAGAGATGGTAGATTCTGCCCCTACCAGTGATCTTATTTTTCCTGCTTAAAGCACTAGAATGTCTCTCTTCCCTTTCTTACCAGTGAAGGCATTCTGGTTGCCTCCTTCCAACTCCCAAGTCCTCTCAGGCCTCCCCTATAAGCAACTGAGTAGGTAATGCTGAGATTTTCTATAAGAAAATGTCAAATATGTCACTGTTGTTATCCTACTTTGCTAGTCAAGAACTCTGGTTTTACAAAAATTCAGTATGCATGTTGCAGTACAATAAATTGGGCAAGAAAAAGTGATGGTTGAAGTAGCTCTTGTTGAATGGGAAGAAAAAATTTCAATAAGCAATTAGTCCTATGTTGGAAGAACTAGGTTATATGAGTGCTTAGCACCAAAGTTTGTTTGTTTGTTTTTAAGGGTTTATTTATTGTAGTATGGCAGTATGATTTTCAGTTTATCCTTGTGAAAAAAGCTAAGCCTTTAATCTATTACATAATAAAGTCTTAAGGTACCTTATTGATAATTCAGTCCTAATTCCTAATAACTACTTATACTTTGTCTTATGAAATCAGCTTTATTTTCTTTTGCAAAAACCAAATGTCACAAGACCACGAATATCTAAAATTATGACAGTTGTGCCAATAATCAGGCTTATCCTAGCTTCTGTTTTAAGAAGATTTTTTTCCCCTTAAAATGAAGGTCATTTCGAGAGTAGTGTACCCTTTCTATGTGAGAAACAGCATCAGAGAGTTGAGGTTGTCTAATATTGAAATAGACATTCTCAAGGGCCTAGCCCTAGATAGGGTGAAATGAATTGGGCAGTACTCCAGGAGGCTAAGCTGCTTGTGCTGGGATGAGATAGGAGAGGGAAGACAATAAAGAAGAATTCTACCAGCTAAAAAGGAATGGAAGTATAAAGGTACAAATATCTTCATCATTTCCAAAGTCTCTCCTTCCTTCCATACTCTACTCCCAGGGTTGCCTGTTGTCCTTTTGTGACTTTTTTTCCCCCTTTAAAGCTATTGATGATTGATTTTAATCTGATTTTTCTTTAGTAGAAATATAGTCTCATCAATGTGATTGATTATTCCCTCTAAGCAATGCAGACCACAAGCATACCTGCTTTTCCTGTGTGTGGTTCATACATGTTTTTCCATATATTTGCTACAAGGGGAGGGAATAAATTTTTCCAACATACGTCAATACCTCTTGACATGTGCATATGAATCAAGCGTGTGGACCATCCATTGGGTCTTCCACAGTCTTGCCATGTGACTGGCTGACCTTTTCTGATTCCTCATCTTTTATACCACCTTTCTGGACTAATTCCTAATTTTTAATGTGCTACATCCTGCTCAAACCCTTCAAGTATCATATTTTCATTTGAACCATCCTCACTTTAATTCTTAAAATACTTAGTACTTCCATGACTTGTAACTATATGATATCACCAAAAGAATACCAAAGTCAAAAGGTGAACCTTTACTTCAGATAGAAGCTTGGGTCATTAAAAGAATTGTATAACTTCCCAAAACCTGTTTATGCCTATATAAAAATTTTGAAGGGACCGCACAGTGTTTATTACCTTTTCCCTAAGAGCAGCCTTTATTCAGAGCATACTTGTGTGTGTGTGTGTGTGCTTGAGCTCTAGAGAGTATGAAAGCAAGTACACAACTCTTGAAGTATACAACAGTGTCTTCCCATCTTCCTCCACTTTATCGTAAACCAACCCATTGTCATGTGGTCTTCCAGACCAGGGATGTTCTAAACCAAGCTACTTGGGCTCACGTGGATCCTCCGGAAAGATAGCATAGGTTTCTAAGGCTAGGAGATAGGGATGCCCTTCAGATTAGTGTTCATTTGGCTGCTTTTCACTTGGTTATAATATAAATATGAAGCATCTTATGCAAAAAGTAAAGCCTCCCTCTTAGAAACAAAATAGCTAATGGAAATCTTGATGAGAAAATTGTCTGTAATTTAGATGAGAGGAGAAACTTGCTGTGGGTGAGAAACTGTCTTCTTTTTGTTTTATTAACAACATAAAAATATTTTAGCAGTTTATGGTGGTCTTAAATACTGGAATATAGACACAATTCTGATTGTTAACTGATTAGTATTGACCTTATTTCTTTTTGCTGTGATTTTCCTATTTGTTTTTAAATACTTTATGAAAGTAATAGAGCAATAGTGAACATATGAAAGCAATACTCATTATTTAGCAGACAGACTGAATTTGTATTACTGATTTTATAAACAAATATTTTTTGGTTTAGTTGTAGGATCGTGATTATATGACACAAGTCATATAAACCAAAAATTGTGCACTTCAGTCTAGATTTAAATTGAGATTCTTTTGTTAGCATTCTAAACCTCTGGGAAAATTATGTGAAAAACTTGGGCTATGAAGGAAAGACTCACTTTCCTTCTCTGCTGATATGGATTTGTCATCATTGGAATTCTGGGAAAGAGAAATGGTATAGTAGTGGATAGTAATGGACTTGGAGAGAGGAAGATCTGACTTTGAATACTGCCTTAGATACTTACTAGCTCTGTGACTCTGGGCAAGTCACTTAATCTCTCCCAGACTCATTTTCCTCAAATGTAAAATAGGGCTAATAGCACCTACTCACAGTGTTGTTAGGATTAAATGAGATAAAATATATATGGTATTTTGCAGTCTTTTAAGTGCTACATAAATGCTAGCTCTTATTACAAATGCTTCTAGCAGATAGCAAGGATAAATTAAAATGATGATTTTTTCTGGCTTAAAAAATAGAAATTAATTTTGGGAAGTTAAATTTTTCTTATATTCATCACTTCATTGAGACTGGTTGTTTTACTCTTTGAAGACCAGAAATTAGCCTACTCCCCAACACCCACCTACACCAAAGAAAAAAAAAAGCCCTAAATGCCCAAGGAAGGGCACACTTTTTTTAAGCCTTCACAAAGAACTTGTAGACTGATGACTCTTAATGAGGTAGAAGGCATATAAAAAAAGTAATATATAATCATAATAAGGAAACACCTAGTAATTTGCTACTGATTCCAGAGGCAAGAGGAACAGAGAGCAACTTCTGTGGCTTGAACAAAGTAAGCATATATCCATGCCTAAGATAAATGGTTATTTATGATTAGAGTAGTTCAGTGTTTCTGTTTTTTGGAAACCTGATTAAAGTTCTCAACAGTTGTGTCCTGATTTTGGGTTAAAGAAAAAGGAGTCATGATAATCTAAGCCCTTTATTCTAGGAAGCTATTCTGAGGGTTCAAGAGTAGCCCTGAGGTGTGTAGAAAGGGTTAGCTAGAAGGAAAAGAGATCTGAATGTCCTCCAAATTTAATTATTTTCATAGTTCTTATATGACATGCTTTAATATAGGAGGAAACAAGCATGTGATCATCCAGGTCCAGCCCTTAAAATAAATAAAAAGTTAAAAGATCTTGAGGTACAATGGCACGGTTGAAAAGGAAGAGGAAATAAGATTTCAGAAATAGTGTTTAGCGTTAATAATTCTAGCTGATATGATTACTATGAACTTTGTAGAGAAAACTAATTAATGATTCTCAAATTATTAGTGATTTCTAATCTATGGATTGAATTATGGGTCTGATCTATCCTGTGTCCTGATTATAAATAGATTTGGGCCTAAGTTCTTTAGACAAGTGACTTATCTATGTGAGTTTTAGTTGGTCCTGATGTGCTGTACATAAACTTTCAGCATCACAGGAAGATTAGCTACTTAGCTAAAAAGGGAAGGAAGAATATTCATAGAATCCTTGAGCTTCTAGCCTGAGGGAAAGGGCTGTCTTTTCCTTTTCTTTGTATCTCCAGCACTGAACACGGAGCATGGCACTAGTAGGAAGACTTGTTGACCGACTGGGAAATTTGAATTCTAGTTGGCAATATGATGAAAAGAGAGAAATGACTTTTTAAGCCATTAAATATTCAACTTATCAATTGCCAAATGTTAACAGTTATCTTAATGGAATTGATACCTTATTAGGTCATCTGAAAAATTACACGTGTTGCTCTAAACTCCATTTGGTGTTAATTTTTATCTATAACTCATTACACTTGTGTTTGGAGCTGAGCAGGAGCTCTGGATGTTTCTTGTATTATGCACCTCTTGGGCAGTCTGGTGAAACCATAGGACTGCCTTTTAGAATGTTTTTAAATGCATAAAATAAAATGCATAGAATTTCAAAGGAAATTAATTATATTGAAATACAATTATCAAAATATTTTTTAAAATAAGTTCATCAACTCCAGGTTAAGAACCCCTGATTTAGTCCAACTACCTCATGTTATAAATGAGAGAACAGTCCCAGAGAAAGTTAGTAATTTGTGCAAGTTCACACAGTAAGTTAGTTAGTGGTAGAACTCAAGTTTCCTGACTACATCTAAGTTCATCATGCTTTCCAGTATAACACACTACATCCTATAAAAATCATAAGCAGATTAATTTTTTCTAATTAACATTTTATTGATTCCCTTTTTCACATGGTCATTTCTGGATATACCACCTCCCCCTCACTAATGAACCTTCCTTTGTAACAAAAACGACTAAGTAAAATCAGCCAACATAGCAACCATATCTAATAATGTAATATAACATTTTTTGCTGTGGGATCCCTGCCTCTATTCCCCACCCTCACCCCCCCTTACCAACTTTACTAGAAAAGAAAGGAGGAAAGGCATTTCCTCTTCTCTTCTCCTAAGGGGAAAATGTTTATTGCAGTTAGTGTTCAGCTTCACTTTGTATTCTCTTTATATTTACATTATTGTAGTCATTATATACATTATCCTGGTTCTGCTTAGCTTGCATTGGTTCAGTTCATACAAGTCTTCTCATGCTTTTCTGAAATCCTCTTTTGTCATTTCTTATGGAATAATATTGCTTGCATTGTATTAATCTATACAATTTTTTCAGCCATTCCCCAATCAGACAGTTACTTTGTTTCTGGTTATTTATAGCTACCACAAAAAGTGGTGCTATGAATATTTTAGTATTTGTGAGACCTTCTTGTTTTTTTACCTCCTTTGAATATATGCCTAGTGATCTGATGGTCAAAAGCTATGAATAGTTGAGTGATTTGTCTTACATAATTCCAAACTTTTCCAGAATAGTTGAGTCAATTCATAGCACCACCCACAATATATTAATGAGCTTGTATTCCTGCAGCCCTTTCAGCACTATTTCCATCTTTCCCCACCTTTGCCAGCTTGCGGGTTGTGAGGGTAAAACTTCAGAGTTGTTTGAATTTCTTATTACTGTCTTTGAACAATCTTTCATATGAAATTATTGATAATCTTTTAAAATTGTTTATTATTTTGTCTCTTATCTATTGGGAAGAGATTGAATTTTAAATATGAGACTTGAATTGGAGCAGTAGATATACTAATAGTATTGTGAAATTTTTGTAGTTCTGAGTCACCATTTGAGGTAACATCATCCCATCCTTTAATAGCAGCAGTCACTGTTTAATGAGCACTTATTTTTGCTGAATTATTAGTATTGCCATCATTCTAATTGTATCCATTTTAAAAGTCTAGCTGCTTCTTTTATTAGCTTTTTGGCTGCAAGGCAACTATAGAAATGTTCTTGCATATATGTATTAGATATTAACTGCTTCTGTAATACAATTTTAAATCTCTGTAGCCACAAAAATAATAAATCAAAAAATATAGGATGGATAATGGTGAAAATTTGACTCTTGGGCTTTTTCTGTTCCCATCTCCTTACTTAAGTAATAGAGAAGAAACAATAGTGTGCCATATATTTTTAAGGAAAAGATACCTTGCCTTAATTCAGATATAAGTTAAGATGACCTACTTATGTCTAGGTACCTTAGAGGATGCTTAACCTTTTTTGGTGTTATAGATCCCTTTGGCAGTCAGGTGAAACCTACAGACTTCTTCTCAGAGTAATGTTTTTAAGTGCACAAAATGCAAGACGTGGGATTACAAAGGAAGCCAATTATATTGAAATGTAGTTTTCAAAATATTTTCTTAAAAAATGCTCGTGGACTTCTGCCTTGGAGAGCTACCCCCACTGTTATCAGTCTCAAAAGTCTTGGGAATGTATTACACAATTTGGTTAAGCATCCTTTCTGTCACTCTCTATATGTCCATTTAGATAACTCTTGATGGCTATAATTAAGTGGTACAAATTTCAAAATAGATGTTGATTAGAACCAAAATATGATTTTGTAAAGTTTATATACTAGTAAAGGTTAGGTTTGTGTTTGGTTTACATTTAAAGGTTAACTTCGTAATTGGGAAAAGAGATTTTCTAAATACTTCTATGAGTATAGTAAAGTTTCAATGTTTTGGTGGTTAGCATCTTAAAACATTAACACTTACTTGCAAATTTAAGAATCTTAGTCCATGTAACCCATATCTTTTTTTTTTAGTTTCCCAACTCTCTGATTTCCCTTCCCCCTTCTTAAGTATTTGATTAGCTTGTTTTTTCCACTATTTCCAGAATTTTTTACTTGGTTTTACAAAGTTTTGTATGTCTTAGTGCCTTAATAGTTCGCACTATCAGTGCAGTAATTATATAAACTTTTCCAGTGGAGATGAGAGAGAGATCTTGCTAAAGCAAAAAAACCAACCTCAAAATATCACCTTACCTTCACATAAGAAGGTAAAATTTCCTTCTTTACAGTTTGTGTGTGGATGTTTCTGTTTTGGCACAAAATGTACTTCTCAGAAAACTCCCCAATAAAATATATTTCTCTAAAACAGATAAACAAAACCTTCTAATTACATGATTGTGATTAATAGAGCATTTCACTTTCTACTTTTATAATTTGCCATATGTTAACAAAAAAGAATAATGTCTACATTGACTTTGGTAACAACCATCATAGTAGATTTATTTATGTTACTAGTTGCGTACATCCTTCTTTTGGCTCTTCTTTCCTCATTCCTACATCACTTCATTAACATTTTCCCATGTTTTTCTGAATTCTTCATATTTACCATTACGTATGGTACAATAATATTCCATTGTGTTCATATGCCATAGTTTGTTCAATCATGGGAACATTTTATCACTTAATGATGCTACTACAAATATTTTTGTGCACATGGTTCTTTTGTCATTCGTCTCTTTAGAGTACTTTTTTGTGTCAGAGGGTAATAATGTAGTGGGAAATAATCACTAGGTTTGGAGATTCAGAGAACCTGAGTTCATTTCCCCACTTTTCCACCTTCTTGTTTAGTTGGTCAGTCGTGCCTAACTCTTCATGACTCCTTTTTGGGGGTTTTCTTGGCAAAGATAGTGGAGGGGTTCGCCATTTCCTTCTCCAGCTCATTTTACAGATGAGGAAACTGAGGCAAACAGCATGAAGTGACTTGCCCAGGTTACAGAGCTAGTAATTGTTTGAGGTCGGGTTTGAACTCAGGTCTTCCTGACTCCAGGGCTAGTGCACCATCTATTTGCCCTTTAAAAGCACTACTAATGATCATATTCCTATCCTAGAAATCCTTTATCATCATTCATCACATTTATTTTTTTCCCCACATTTATGATTAATAACTTGCCTGCTTCTAAGAAGAGTTTGAGGCATCAAGGTATTTTTTCGTGTTCCTATCATAATCTCCACTGTGTTTTTTAGAATATTATGGGCCTAAACTTGGGATTCTTCCTCTGATTTGTAGACAGCTGGATAATAGGGAGTTAGAAAAGCTTTGAGGAAGGATGCTTTTTAGAAGTGTTTTCTTGATCCAGAGAATACTATATATATGCATTAAGAGTATTTCTCTTGTGAGAATTTTAATTTTCTTAGTGTCCATTAATATAATTTATTTACAAATTAAAATTTGTGTAAGCTTTTAAATACATTTTTAAAACATCATCAGTCTCAAATTTTCAAAAGCCACACTTTGCAGATACAGCATTTCTTTGCATTCTCATTTGTTTAGTTTTCAACTAATTTGCCCTGACACTGCAGCTGCAGTCCTCTTTGTGCTGTAAAAATCTTTCATTAAGAACACCAAGCATGAACTAGAGGATTTTTGGAAAGGGAAGAGAAGGATTGCTAGACTGTTAAGAGTTAATTTGCCGTAAACCTGTAAGAACAGATTACTAAAGATGTGACATAGCTTATAATTGTTCGTTTAGTTTCACTCACGTGTTTAAGAAGTCATTAAGACTGTGCAAACACAGGAAAACATAAGAGGTTTACAACTAACATTAAAAGTTACTTATGGGGAAAAAGAAGTTGTTTATGCTTTTGAGAGAAATGTTGAGATATTATGGAAATGTTTGGGATATTTCACAAAATGTGGTAGCATCTATTACAATTTCACTGTACATCTGACTTTCACTGTTTATATCTGACTTCCTGTTCATACAAAACTTTCTGACTGAAAGATTTAGTAAGAATTTGGTATTGTAGGTTCTTGATAAAACTCCTCATTTCAACTTCCACAATTTGTCATGTTTGGCTAGGGTTGAAATATACAATGCAATAATTTATGTATAACTGTAGCCAAAATGGTGTATTATATACTATGTAGAAAGTGTAGATGACTAGAATGTGACAAAGCATTGTGCAGTTCTCTAGAATTTGAAACCCCCTAGGATGAGGGCCCTAGCCTTTTTCCTGATGTTCAGACCTACTTTGTATTTCCCTGAAGTCCTGTGATGGTTGCTGAGAGAGTGTGCAAGTCTCTGCCAGCTGAACTCCCTGCTGGTATCCCCTGCCAGCTATGGGAAAGCCGGCATCATGCCAGCAACCAACTTAGAGGTCTGCCCAGGTAAGTCTGAGAGTCAGTGATAGACTACTGTCTACTGTTTGAGGATCCACTGACCTAAATAGTCACTTGTTATCATCTGGATAACAAAGCCAAACTTCTTTCAGGTGAACTTTGTGGACTGGCACAAATCCATCTGATAATTGTGTAACGCTGTTGTTTTCCACTTTGGCAACATAGCCCTAGATTTGTACATAAGCTATTGGGTTATGCATTTCAAATATTTGCCCTTATATTTTTTCTCATGACTGTTCTGGAACAAGTGAGAAGCTCTTAGAACCTTGGTTTGAACTGACTGGTGTCATAGCAACTGACACTTCACCCTTTGCTGATCCCTACCTCATTCTTGGTGTAATATTTGTGTGCATTAATAATGCATTATGAAGTGCCAAATTTCATTCTGCCATCAAACTATGTCAACCAGTGAATACCTTGTACTAGTCATCTCAGATAGCATCTACCAAACTGCAGGGCGCAAGAATAATTAGGAAGGGAAACTAGTACATAAAGTCAAGCTGCTTTTGAAATTACAGAATGTGATGCTTTCCATACAAATACATGTACAAATAAAAAGTACATAACATCCTTTTTCTTGTTTATGATAAGATTGATGTTGATTAAGTAATTTACTCTTGTTCTTGTGAATTTAAAGCCCGAGTTTATTTGTGAAAGCATAAACAACATAGTTGATTCCTTCCATACAAGCTGCTGAGGAAATGTTTAATGGAAACTCAGCACTCAGTCACATATTGTATTATGCTACAATATGAAACCTAAGCCAAGGTTTAGAAAGGAGACTGATTAAGTGGTAATGATTTGAATGTCCATACTAGTCCTTGCTACTGGGTGTTCATTCATAGAGCAGTTTTGTGATGCCTACAAAATGACGTTCTTTCTAAAGAAAGGCCTTCAACTGATTAGCCAAAATATGGTTATCTTAGAGCTATAGAGAAAGCTATGGAAAACTTAGTCTTTTGTTCACAGAAAGCCAAATTTCTCCTTGATGGGGAACAGGGAAGGGAGACTGCTAACAAAAAACAAAGTTTCCTTTTTTAAAATGCTGTTTGGTACAGTTTTTTGGTAGCTGTTAAAAGTGGGACAACTCACTAAGTAGGTATTTCTGGTTTTGTCCTCTAATTTTACTGTGTCCACAAGATGCCAGTTCAAAAGCAAAAATCTCTATCAAACCAAAGTTGTTTTTCATAGATTTCTTGAAGTAAGTTACTCTTAATTTGGGGGGGGATAGGTGAGGGAGAGGGGAGCAGGTGGTTTTTCTTTCTGTATGAAATTGACCTAAAATGTTTGGCTTTTGTGACAGATGGACATTTCCTAGAATGTTTGGCCCAGTTGTCACGCTGCACAGAAAGATGCACAAACCAAGTACTAGTCTCAGACAGAAATAAAATCTGCTTAAAAATGTCATCAGAACTGGGAAGAAGTTACCATTATCACTATCAGAATCTGATAGCCAGTGAAGCAAAATCAAAACCCAGTTAAATTTGTCTTCTACCAGATGTATGGTGGAAGAAATCATCTTTCAAGGCCTAGGGGAATAGATATGTCATTTAATACCTATAGGCAAAAATGTCTCATAAGGATATGTAAAGATTATTAAAGCAAAACTATTTTGTCTGTGTTTTTCTAAACACAAGAACCAGAATTGGATTGTAGTAAACAGCGTTTGTGTTCTTATTTGCAGCAGACATGATTCAGAATGTCAGTTAACCAAGTAGCAAATGTTAGGATTTTATATCATGTGTATTCCTCAGGACTTAATGTTGGACCATTTAGCAAAGATATATGTAGAAATTTTTTTTTGACATTACTACCACCATTTTGGTTAATTTTCTTCTTTTCAATCTAGTCTTGAAAAGGTAATGAGAACTGATTTAGAATTTGTCATTAGTGATTTTTGACCTATTACTACTTTTGCAATACTTTTAGAGTATATAAAGATAATTAGCCAAAGCATGATTCCTAACTAAATAGATCTGGAAACACACAAATACTTTTCCTGGCCTATTTTGAGAACATATGTGTTCTGTGTTAATGTGACTTTATTTTATTTATACAATTGAGTTATCATTCTGGACTTTTATGCTAGAGCCTGAAGACAGATTTTAATGTCCTGAAATAGTTGGTTCTCAAAACTTAGGGTTCATGAACCATTTCAGCAGAACAAAATAAAGGTAATGACATGAACTACCTACCCCAATCACTCCTACTTGCCAGTACTGGAAAAAAAAAAGTCAGAACTTCTGCAAACTATGTGTCTTTAATCTGTGCCCACCATGGGCTTAGTATTGCTAGTTTTATGAGGAATACTGGGAAATTATATGGCACAGTCCATGCCCTTGAGTGAAAATCTAGTTGGAGAGGCTGTTAATACTAGAACAAACAACATTACAAGGCAGCCTATGTATAATTAAGTGCTAAACTGTATAGAACATAGTGTCATATAGGAATTTGGGGAAAGGAGAAGACTATAGACAAGGTTGGGATAAGAGTTTACACTATAGGATTATTGTTGGCATTAAGTGAGAGAACATCTGTGAAGTACTTTGAAAAGTATAAAGCACTATACAAATATAATAATAATGCTACCAGCTTATTTGTATGGTTCTTTATAACTTATAAAATAGTTTCACACAGTTATTTCATTTTGATCCTCATAGCAACTCTGTGAAATAGGTAGGGCAGGTGACATTTTCAACTTACAGATCAAGAAATTGAGACTGAGAGGTATGACTTGCCTGGTATCACACAAGCTAACAAGCCCTCTCCCCCAAGGGGCTCTAGCCTGGGCTCCCATAGACTTGGGGGAAAGTAACTAGGGAAGTCTCTGAAACAAAGCTTAGCTATGACTCATTTAGGGTATCCCCAAAATGTGGGGAATAAGGTCTCTTTTGAAAACATTCAGTATACCACATGAATATTAGAGAGAGGATAGAGGGTTTTTTTTTCCACCACAGAAAATGCTTAATTTTTTATGTAAAAGACTCACAAGCCTACATTAACAGATACAGAAATATAAAACAATAATATGCTCATTATCTTCTTCTGGGAGGTAAAAATAACTTTGTAAAAGTGTGAAGCACATATTTCCATTTCACATTCATCTTGGACCTTTATTGCCTCAGTAATTCACCAGGGTGTCATTTGGGATTTTCCACTACAGGGTCCTCCTGGCAGTGGAACCATTGTGTTATTCTGGAAATTGTCTCCTGCTAGGCAGCAAACACCCACCTCAAAACCCAAGCTTTCTGACTCCAAGTCCAATAATCTTTATACGCCATGCAGCCTTTCTTGGTATATGAGGGATTGTGACTGAGCTGGGTCTTTAAAAGAGATAATTAAAAAGAAGAGCATCCCAGAGGCATCAGCATGAGTCAAATGAATATCAAATGGTAAGACAGATAAGGAGACAGAAGCAAAAGTTTTGAGTTGGTTAGTAGTGGAAGTTAAAGTTGTTGGGTTGTGGGGATTTTTTTTAATCATTTATAGGCAGTGGGATAGAATGGACACAGCACTAGGCTTGGGTTCAGATACCACTCCTGACAGTTACTAGTTGTGTGACCAACGGTAAGTCACCTAAACTTTCTGTTTGTTTATCCATAAAATGGGGCTGGTGTTGGTAATAGTCCATAAAGTTCTTTGCAAATTTAAAAACATTACATGTGTCAGTTGCTAACATAATTTTTATAGGTAGTCTGGGGCCAGATTATACGGGAAAATGAATGGCAAGCATAATATAGACTTTAGAGTATTCAGTAAAAAGCCATTGAAGGTTCTTGAGTAGGGTGAGGACATTATGGAAATGGTTTTCCAGTAAAATTAATCTGGCAACTTATGCAGGATTTACTAGGGGATATGAGGACAAATTTCACCAGAATCAATGGGAGGAAATGACACTGCTTTTGAAGAGATACCAATAAGGATGTAGTGGAACAAGTACTGGATTTGGAAGCCAAATATTTGAGTTCAAATCTCAACTCTGCCAATTATGACATGTGTGATCTTGGGTAAATCATATCCTGTCTCTGGGCCTCAGTTACCTATATTTTTTTTAACAGAGGTGTTGGATTAGATTAAAAAAGCATTTACTTTGCACCTACAATGTGTCACGCACTCTGCTATTCACTGTGGATAAAAAGACAAAAATGAAACCATCCTTGCTCTCAGATATAGTTGATCTGGGTAGGCATGTACATATATAAGTATATACAAAATATATAAGAACCAAAGGGTAATAGGAGATGGTTAACCAGGTGGGAAGAGGTAAGAGACGCCTCAGGTAGGAGATGGCTTTTGAGATGAGCTTTGAAGCAAACTAGAGATTCAGAGTGGTGGAGATGGGGAGACAGTGCAAAAGCCACCGAGATGGACCGTCACACATGAGGAACAGCAAGGCCAAACAATTTGACTGGACTGTGGAGTAATGTGTAACAAGGCTTGAAGGGCTTTAAATACCCAACAGGAATTTGTCTTTCGAATATGATCAAGAAGCCTTCAAAATGAAGAGAGGGAGAGAATAATAGGTATCACATAGAAAGGATAGCTGAAAAGAAGATCATTAAGTCATTGATGGGAGACAGTGTCTGAAAGCTAGCAAATTAAACCCATAAACTCAGATGTCTCTATGCAAAAAGCAGAAAGTATGGGTAATAAACAGGATAAACTAGAGATCCTAACATAAGGAAACAAGTTTTATCTTCTGGGCATCACTGAAACTAGAACTTGTGCGTGAATACGGCTCTGGAAAGATAAGGCTTGTACAAAAGGAATAGACTAGATAAAAGGGGTGGTGGTGAAGCATTATATGTAGCAATAAGACCCATTTAAGAGGAAATTCAAGAGCCCAAGGAGCAGGCATGATGGAGAACATTTGGTTGGTGCTGAGTCAAGACAATGCATTGATGACACATGTAAGGTTAAATGTAAATAAAATTTTAACTCCTTGAGAACAGGGACTATTTTGGTTTTATATCCCCAACACATAAAACAGTAACTGGAACGTTATACATGCTTAAAAAATACATTTTGAATGATTAAGTCATCACCATAGGAGAAAAAGAAGTGATATTGTCACTTAAGTATACTATAGAATTGAAGGAGGAATTAAATGAGGGATTTGGGGAAAGAATCACAAATCCAGCATGAAGGAATGATAGCCTATTGATGAGAGATTTTGACACTAAACATCGATTGGAGTTCTCTTTCTGCTGAAAGCAGAGTGGCTGAGAAACTTGTGGCTTGCCTTTATGGTAATTTCATCTTTCTGAAAGGACGGCACCAAGTGCTGAAGTAGAAAGGATAGGAATCTTTGAATTCATACAGTTTGTGATCAAGGAGAGGAACGATATCACCTTGGATTTTGGCAGAACAGATTTCAAAGAGTTCACAGTGAGGACAGGCAGGATCCAATGGCCTCATAGAAGAGGAGTTGGCCCAAGAGGGATAGAAAACTCTCAAGAAAGAAACCCTGAAGATAAAAAAGGGAAGTTATTCCAAAGAGGTGAAAAAGAAGGAACTGCATGAAGAGAACCCACTGACCATGCCAGATTTTTAAAAGTTATATAAAAGATGGAAAATGGAGTAGGTGATTGAGGACGAATACAAAAGACTGGTACATTCCCATAAGAATCATTTTTAGAAGCACTAACACTCAGAATGGCTGAGGCTGATTAAGAATACTAAGGACAATAAAGAAGGGTCTCCTGGGATTTTAAAAAAAGTTGTGTTGAAGTCAAAGGAGATATCGAAGAAAGGATAAGATTGCTACTTATTAAAATATTTTGGGCAGTGAGAAGGCCAAACTATTCAACTCTTATTTTGTTTAATGTCTTCTGTGCCAAGAAGAATTGTTCTTTGGAGTGGAAATGATGGAATTTTTTTTAACTTAAGAGGGAGTTAAAACTAAAGTAAGATGATAATGTAATAACTGTCTTCAATGAATCAAGTCACCAGAATTAGATGGCCTGTGTCATCTGGTATTGAAAGAACTAGGCAATTAAATTGGCAGTGTAATTGAGTAACTGTCAGTGACTGGGAAGATGTGACTAGGCAGTAGTTCATGTGAGAAGAAAAAAGATCTGGAGATTCTTTATTGTCCTTAGTATTCTTAATCAGTCTCAGCCATTCTGAGTGTGAGTACTTCTAAAAATGATTCTTATTTAGTAAACCCGAAACTCAATGAGTCAACTCCTTTTTTTTTCAAAGATATATAACAATAGTGGCCATACTAGAGTACATTCAGGGGCAGCTTCCAGAAGGAGAGGGGTCATTGTTCTTCTGATCAGATCATACCTACAACACTGTTCACTTCTGAAAGCCACATGTTAGGAATGGCATAGACAAAGTAAAGCATATCCTGGTGGTGGTCGGATTTTGGAAACTCTGTTATATGAGGATTGGTCAGAGTTGGGTATGGTGGGGGGAAGGGAAAGAAGAGGTATTTTCCAAATGGACATCTGGCCAGTGGTTAGGTTATAACCTCTGTGAGCTACTGAAGTTAGGTGATAGAGGGACTGGGTCCTGGTACAGAAGTAAGGAGTAGGGAACTGAACAGTAAAGGCCTCAGGGAGGAATATTGGAGTATCAGGGTAGTTAGAGTTGTATTGTCAATAAAGCTATTACTGATCATCTTGAGGAGAGTGAGATTCAACCATCTTCCCACCCTCTGATTGGTTGATCACATACCCCTTGCATCAGGCCATGGCTTGGCCCCATTTTGAAGATCACTGATCTAGACCACTGATTTAAAGAGCTGTTTTTAACAGTTCTTACCCTTTTCCTTAACAGTACCTCAGGATAGATGATCATGTGTCCTTGCCATAGGAGTAATCCATTGTTGTGTTAAGTAGACATTTACAGGACCCACCATCTTTCTGATAAATGCAGAAGTTTTTGTTTTTGTTTTATTGAATTGGGAAAATAAAACATTTTGAAGCTAAAATTGAATTTCTATTAACAGTGTTTTATGTTCTAGATAGATTTCAGATAAAATTAGGAATAATTGTTGACGCTCAACTTTCTTTTTCAGACCACCAAAGCATTTCTTCCTACAATGCTGGAGATTAATCATGGTCACATTGTGACAGTTGCAAGTTCCCTAGGATTGTTCAGTACTGCTGGAGTTGAGGTTTGTCAACTACAAATCATTTTCTTCTGTTAAATCTGTATAACTTTAAGTGTCAAGCCCACTTGTAGCAATAAGGTTAACTACTGTTTAAATAATTCATAGCCCATTAAGGACTCCCCCCAACCCCCATCTCGAAGGATTTCTGGTCTTGCTAGTTAGAATGAGAATGAGACTTTTTGCAGAATTTCCCTTAAGAATCTAAACTTTTATCCCAATTGACAGCAGTTATCAGTACTTAAACCTCTCAGTTGATGGAACGTTGTTTGTGTTAGTACTGGACCAGATAGAAGGACAAGTACTGATTCTTCCTGGGTGTCATGGAGGTTAATGGCCCTGATTTGTAACTGCTAATGCTGAACCTTGGCCAGGGTTTGCCATCCCGGGCAGGACACTTGCAGTCCCATCCAAACAGCACCTGCAAAGTGTCAGTCACCGTACAACACATTGGTGACACCAGAGAACAAAACTGAAGCAATCTCCCCCATTCCTTCTCCTGAACCTCCACCCCCTCCTTGCTCCCAGAGCACTTCCACTCTGCCAGGGGTGCCAGGGAGGGGATACAGCATGTACAGAGATAACTATATACAGGGTAATTTAAGGACGTGAAACAAGTGTTAACTATCAGGGGACTCAGGAAAGCCCTCCCAGTGGAGATGGTCCATAAGCTGAACCCTGAAGGAAGTTACTAAAGCAAAGAAGCAGAAACCAAGTCAAACCCTTATTAAAATGGATGGTGGAGGTACATAATACTTGCTTACTCAGGTTAATTCATCCCTGTTTCAGTGGATCAGAAGAGGAAGCTATGTTACATGGGAGACGTAGCCCATAAACCTCCCAAGACTACCTTTTCATTTAAAATGACCTTCCTAATCACATACTAATTTTATTTTTCTTATATTTTTTAAAATTATATATAAAGACAATTTTTAACAAAATTCATTTTTTTAAAAATTGAGTTTCAAATTTTTTCCCTCCTTTCTTTTCTCCTCTCCCCCCTCATTGAGAAGGAAAACAATTTGGTATAGATTATACATCACAAATTAATTTTAAAGGTAAGCATGGTACAGTGTTGGGTGTTATTAAGCATGTAAAAGGGCCACTGTATCTTCCTCTGCAGAATTCTAGTAGATAAAGTAGAAAACATAAGTGCAGATGAACATGTTAAGAGAACAGACTGAAAAAAGACAGCTTTAAATCCTGGCTTATGAAAAAATAAATCTTTTCTACTATGGTCAGAGGGGTAAAAGTCCTGGTTCTGGTCTTCAGATATAGGTAATGAGGAAAGACATCCTTTTCACTATGTTGGGGGTGTGAGTTTCCTAAATTAGCGTTAACTTGAAGCCAAGCTATTTAATATTTTTTTATTTGAACTTTAGCTTTAAAAAAAAAAGTCAGAGACTCAAACAAGTTATACTCTAAGCTAGACTAGTCTGCTTTGTTCTAGTCTTAATTTAAACAAACTGGTTTTTCAGTCTCATTTACTGAACAAGAGTCCATTTGTCAACTTTCCAGACACTTCAAAGGCAGCCTCTCTCCATCTTTAACTTTAGCTTGTTAGCTTTCATAAAATCTTTGTGGTAACTTCCCCAAAGTAATGTGATATGTAGTTGCTATGGCCAAAAAAAAAAAGTTCATCTATTTCTGCTGTCACTTTGGAAATCTTATTTCTGCACTGACCCAAATCAAATATCTGCCTAGAAAATAGTTTCCTTTTCTTTGTTCATTCACCTGTAACATATCAGACATCTAACCAAAGTTAATGGGACTGGTGCATCTAGTCTGCTTTGACTTGTGGACGCTACTTAGTGTTTCTGTTCTGGCCTCTAACACAGGATTATTGTGCCAGCAAATTTGGAGTTGTGGGTTTTCATGAATCCCTGAGCCATGAGCTAAAGGCTGCTGAAAAGGATGGAATTAAAACGACATTAGTTTGTCCTTACCTTGTAGATACTGGCATGTTCAGAGGCTGCAGAATCAGGTAAGAAAAACCCACCTTTCTCTTTTCCTATAAAAGGGGGCAGGAGGTGAGGGGGAGAGTAAAGTCATCCTCAAACTTGGCATTGGTTTTTCAGACATTTATAGCCTACCTTGTCATCATAACTATTAGACAGTAATTACTATTTTATACATAAGAAAACTCATTTATATGTATAAAATTAAAGTATAGGACTAAAGCATCATATTGATAAATTCACAAAAGTTAATATGAAATTATCAAATAGGAAAATAGTTAGAAAAGCATTGAGTCAACCTAAGCATCAAAGGTTTCTCTTGTTAAAATCTCACCTGTATTTTATTCAAAATTTCATTGGCCAGAGAAGGCTCACTCTCTCCATTAGAGATTCCCTGTTTCCAAATGATACAAAACATACCTATAACATCAAGACAGAATGTATCAAGATGACTCCTAATTTTTGCTTAAGACAAACAATTGCAAGATTCTTAGAGATCATTCCTTGAGAAATAACTTCATTTCTATGTTAGTGCAAGTAAGGGCAACAGTGGGCAGCAGCTTTAATGTGGGTTTTGATCGTGTAGAACATAACTGACGACAGCAGGGTAAAAAGACGAATTTCTTCTGAGGAGGTCCCAGCCAAGGGTGTAGGCCACCTGCTTTCTTAGAGAAAGGTGAGAGAAGGTGCTCCTCTTCCCAAGTGAGCAGATCCAGAATGTCCCACGTGGAAAGAGCCTGGAGTGGCTCTCTCTAACTTGAGCTAAGGACTGATCCTACAGCCCGTCCATAAGAAGATGAATGAGAGGCTTTGAGAATGTTGTTTAAATGAGTTTGAACAAAGAAAGACAACTTAACTTGTCGAGCTTGGTCAGAGCTTGTTCTTAACATGTTGCTTTTTAACTCCAACATTCCAGCAAAGCAGGTAGGTGGAAGACTATTGCCACATTTGCAAATGGGACACAATTAAATGATTTGTCCCATTCTTAAAAATGAGTCAGAACAGAGTAGGATATAAATAGCCTGACTCCTCATTAAATCTTGTTTTCTTTTTTTCAATTTTGTTTTTGTTTTAGTCTAAGTACTCAGCTGACGTGGTGGATTTTGAGAAGGTCTCTGCAGCACTGAGCATGGTGACAAGTGGGGATTTAATTAGCATAGTCACTTTTCAGTTATCCACATTAACAGAGAAAGGAACAAATAGTGACTTCAAAGTAACAGTTTCTCCAAAGATGATATACAGACTCAAACATCTGTAGGCACACACCACCCCAAACTTTAACTTTATTTCATCAGCCATGGATCTGATAGGGAAATGGATGATAACTTAAAAAAAAATAGTACAGCAAGCTAGTGGGGAGAGCCCTGGAAGAGGAGCCAAGGAGCCTGAGCTCCACTTCCAGCTCTGCCTCTGGCCATTGGTATGCCTTTGGGCAAGTCACTTCCCATTTTTTTGTTTTGTTTTTTTTTTATTAAAATAAGAGGAATGGACTAATTAACATTAACTGAGTAAATGTTCTCAGATTACTTAAGAAAATATTTTAGCATTTGTTCTTTGGTAATTTAAAGGAAGGTTTATTTCTCACGATACCCAAGCTCTGCCATTGCTCCAACAACAAAAATCACCTCCTCGTTTAGTGTTTATACCTCACCTAAGTACAACCTCAACCTTAGCCTTGACCTCCTCTGGAGGGGGCTACAAAAATGATTTGAAGGAATGTTTTTTAGCTTTATGGTTTTTGTCAGATTTGACTATGTTGTACTTTACTAGAAAACAGACACACTTGGCTTTTGTTATGATTTTATTTTTTTTAAAATATTCCATTTCCAGGAAAGAAATTGAGCCTTTTCTGCCACCTTTAAAGCCAGATTATTGTGTGAAACAGGCCATGAAGGCCATCCTCACAGACCAGCCCATGATCTGCACCCCTCGCCTCATGTACATTGTAACTTTCATGAAGAGGTAACCTTTTAAGAATCTCGTTGTGTGCAACATTGTCAACCTGGATGTCGTCTACTCCAGATGTTTTCTGAAACTAAGGTTCTGTTTTTAAAATGATGGAATCTTCTTTCCTTTTCAGCATCCTACCTTTTGAAGCAGTCGTCTGCATGTATCGGTTCCTAGGAGCAGACAAGTGCATGTACCCCTTCATTGCGCAAAGAAAGCAAGCTACAAACAATAATGAAGCTAAAAATGGAATCTAAGAATGTTTTGTCCAGATTGTCATTTGGAGCTGAAGACGATCAAAATGTTTCAAGGCAATGCACATCAGCATCTATCCTGACATTTTCTGGATCCTAAGCCTGTGCGAACTTTTACAAATCAAACTTTTTTTAAATAGATTTTGTAAATTAACTGACTAGAGTACTTGGAAAATGTGATAGGCGAAGATGAACTTAAGTAACTGCCAACAGTGTCCTTTAATGAGGACATTAAAACCAGTAACATTTTTTATAGAAATGCACTGTGAGCTATCTTCAGACTATCGTTGTTGTTGAAAATGAAGAAGAAGTCTAGAGATAGTAACTTTGGTGTATTTCAGGTGTGTTTTTCTTCAAAATTTCTCCAGGACTTATAAATTCATGCAGTTGAGAACTCCTTTCAGCCAACTTTTTGCAACTTAAAAGAATGATGGCAGTGCTATTCTCCTTACTTGTACACATTAGCTCCGATTTGCAAAGATGGTGGTTGGGCTGTTTTCATATATGCATGTATCTTCAACTGTTTGCAAAAAGCAATTTTTAAATCTCCACCTATTCAAAGCTAAAATAATGTTCTTGAGTGTTATGGTAGAAAGCTGAACAGGTCTCTTCTATTAAAAGTTACAATAAATTTTCTAAGCCTAATTCCAGATTTTATATTTGAAAAGCTTTGTTAGTTATCTATCCATCACTCTGGAGACCTAGATGTTTAGGAAAACTTTACATTTTTCTACCTAGGAATTTTGCTGCATAAAGTGTCCTTCCCCCAGGAAGTTGCTGTATTTATATTTCTTTACCTGGATTCATGCCTAAAGTACATAGCAGCTCATCAAAGAACAGTTTATATAAAATTTCCATTTTTGTGCCAACTATGATTAGTAAGGAAAAAAACTTACTCTATGGAGTGTGAAAGGGTGTAAAGAGTCTTTCAGAAGTTTATTCAAATTGTAGAACAGCAGATGACATTTTTACAGTATTTTTTTGTAAAGCAAACTATTTTGTGCCTTGAATTTGGTATCTGTGTATTAGTGAAACATTGTAAAAGTGAACTTCTACCTCTGTATCTAAATGTGTACCATTCATTTGTAAATTACTATAAACTATTCTGTGATTACTTTTTTAGGATGTCTCGTTTAAATAGTGACCAATGTCTATGGCTATTAAAGAAAGCCATCTTTTATTAAATGATCAGGAAGTTTTGTAAAAGACTGATTAAATTGAAAGAACTAACTTCCAGATAACTGACTGTCTGCCTGTCTGTGATTGGCTATGCTGTTGGGAAACACTGTCTGTTTTGCACACTAAGTTCTATCTTAGGCTTTTAAAAATATTTAGGTGAGATGATTTTGCTAAATACATTTGTTAATGTCCACTCTACTTGAGTCTTTTTAAATATTTCATACTGAATGTAGAAAAATAGGAGTTAGGAAAAAAAAGAGTAAAACTCCACCAAACAGCACTCTTGTTCCATAGATTCATTTATGCTACAGATCAGCTCAATGGAACATATGTTAATCCTTCACCCAGGGCTGTGGTGAAGCCTTCCCCAATACCAGGATCAGAGAGGCCCTACCAGATAACCTCTGTATGTATATCTTTAAGATCTATATTAGCAATATAGATTTATGTCTGTAAGATACATGTGCTATATATATCTTTATTTAAATGATTACACATAAGCAGTGTCATCAAAGGTATTTGCATCCTTGGTATAAATTTAAATCACAGATTTAAACAAGCAGTGAAAAAGTGGGATCATAGAGTTGAGTGGTTGTACCTTAAAAAGTCATTTATTGTCATTTGAAAGTCATCCAAGACATTAAAATCTGCCTTTTTTTAATCATCCAAAGAAAAACATTCTACAGCACACTCTAAGATGTAACAAGCTTCAAAGTAAAGAAGTTCTTTATATTCAACACAATTCCTTCCCCATGATTTAAGCGGTATTTCTCCAGCTTTCCTTTATTTCTTTGCTGGTCACCATCCTTGCTATTCAAGGTTATCAACCTCAGCTTTACCTTCTCTAAGCTTGAATAATCCCAGTTTGCTTAATGTTTCCTTTTAGATTTTGTTTTCTTACATGCCACACTATTTAATCATTTTTCTAGTTCATCCTCTTTCTCCCCCAAACCACCCCACACTTCTCTGTATCCTTTTAGTTACCTCTAGCTGTTAAGAGGCAGCTAGGTGGCACAGGGACCTGTGGACCTGGAGTCTGGAAGACCAGAGTTCAAATCTAGCCTCAAACGCTTGTGGGCTATGTGACTCTGGGCAAGTCACATAACCCCTCTCTGCCAGTTTCCTCAACTGTAAGATGGGAATAATAATAGCACCTATCTGGCAGGATGATTATGAGGATCAAGTAAGATAATATTTGTAAATCATTTAGTGCAGTACCTGGCAAGTAGGTGTTTTCTGTCCCTTCCCCTTTACTCCATTATAGAATTTTGAACTAAACAATCAAAGTTGAGTCTGATAGAAAGTATGGTTGTCAACATATTAGATCTAGACTGAATGAGGAAGTCTGTAAGTTCCCTCTCTAGCTTGAGGTTCTTTGGTTCTCTGCTCTGTCATCCATAACAGTTCATGTTCTATACTACATAGTTATCTCAATAGCAGGCTTTAAAGATAATGCTGCATCACACACAATTCTTTTCTGGTTTCCATCTCTCAGCCATACTTGTTCCTGATCATGTCCCCCTGTGTTAAAGTTACTTCTAATTTAGATTCACTGACTTTGTGTTTTCTTTTCCATTATCTTAGTATTTTTTTCTAATATTTTAAATGAAACTTAAGATGCTTCCTTTGCTGAGTCACCTTTTTCTCTCGTTAAATATAAACACTACATCAATTCCATGTTCCTGGCCCTACACAATAAATGAGTGCATAGTTGAGTCAATCACATCTCTTGGACCAGTTTAGAATTGTGAAGCTATCTCCTAAAATGAGTCAGTTAATTTGCATCATTTTTTTGATCAAGTGAAATGATGAAAGTCAAAATTCCCAGGTAATAGGGATATCCAATAATCTCAGTAAAGGCACTAATACAATCATGGGGGTTTTTTCCCATGTCGGAGGCCCTGCCTTTGAAAGAGAGGTCAGTAAGACCAAGTCTGCTGTGAACTGGAAAAACTTGGGGGTCAGACTCAGTTCTACTTCTTTTCCCATGAGTGACACAACTCAGAATTGGGCCCCCAACCCTACCTCCACACCCCAAAGTGAGACCAAATTTAAGGAACAAGCTACTTCTGCTTTTCCTGGGCCTGATCCATTCTCAGATTGAATGCTAGCAGTATTTTCCCCAACTGGCCTCTAGGCCCAAAGGAATGGGGATTGCAACTAGGGTCAGTAATGCTGGTAGATGACACATATGAGCCACAACACCAATGTTAGGTTTCTAGGTACAGAATCTATTCAATTGTTGAAAAATAACAAGGACAATTTCTTCACTAGCAGAACCTGGACATCTTTGTTGTTTCTTTTTGTTTGTTTGTTTTGGGAGAGGGGGGTTGGCTGATTCTCTGAAGCATACCTTGTTTAAACATGAAGACTTGTGAGAACTCTCGGGTTTAGGAAAATGCTTTTCAAATGTCACCAAATGAATATAGGTTCAGCTTAATGGACCACTTTTGTACTCTAAGTGATGTGACAGAGGACCTGCCACTATCAGTCTTTTAAAATACAATTTCCTATCTGGTTACTTGTTAAATCACTAAAAATTAACTTGCCAGGAGCTGCCCAGGGACAAATTTCCTGTGATGAAATTTATATCCATTTTGCTCCCCTGATACCTCACCAAACAGCATGTAGCTTTGAGGCAGAGTGGGAAGTATCCATCAGCCTGGACCATGTTGTGAACCTTGGGCTTGAATTTCGTATATTATGATAGCTACTTTAGGTTTGATTTAATTGGTTCAAAACACTTAAATATTCAGAACTGTCTCCTTAGATGAAAAATACAAAATGCTGCCCGTTTTCAGAATTATGCTCACAACATAATAGTTTCCACTGTGAGTTCTTGAGTACATTGTAACCCTCCAAGAGTTCCAAGGCTTTTAGTTATGAGCATAGTAAAAACTTCCTATTCTCAGCTAAAGGCAGCTGGCTGGTGAGTAAGGCAGATATGAAGAAGGAAATTGACTATCAAGAGCAGTAAAGCCTCTTTAGCCCAGACTCTCGGGTAATTAAAAACACATTGATATGATACTGTTCTTGCATAACATTCATGCACATTTCCTACTTTCTGGCCATTCAGATTGGTCTACCTACTGTTCACTTCGAGCTCTCAGTGGTCAAGAGGGAGAGGAATAATCAGAGCCGAGTTAGCCCTACCCACTTCACCACCATTCACACATACCTTGCCTCCCTTTCCTTCACACTAACCCAGCAGGTTTTTTTGTTTGTTTCTTTTGTGGAATCTAGGCCTGGCTAGCTAGGAAAACAGGGTCTTTGGTTCTGAACATGAAAATACACAATGTCACTGGTGACTTTCATCCAGATGATGATACCTTTTCATTTTTTTTTTCTTTTTGAACTAAATCCTTGATTTCATTGATATAGGGACCTCCAACTATTCGGCAGGTCTTAGAGACTTAAAGCAGTAAAAGGTTAAATAACTTCCCCAAAGTCATGCAGGCAGGATGTGACTTGAACCAAGTCTTCTTGATTTCAAGACCAGCTCTATCTACTGCACCTCACTGCCTTTTGCATATCACTTGATAATAAGATCACTTTATAAGTAGAAAAAATGGTTTGCCTCTGCTTTACCTGAGACAAGAAACTCTCCTAAATCTCCAGCTAGGTGTCTTTTGGACTAGGCGATACAGTGGATAGAGTATTGTGTTAAAGTCAGGAAGACTTCAGTTCAAATCCAACTTCAGACACTTATTAGCTGTGTGACCCTGGGCAAACCATTTAACCTCTCCCTGCTTTGGTTTCCTCATATGTAAAATAGGAATATTAATAATGCCTACACACTATGGTTGTTGTGAAGATAAAATGATATCATATTTATAAAACACTATATAAATGCTAGCTATTATCCCCAGTATTCTAATGTCACTTGGGGTTTGGGGCTCTTCCTGTATTTCATTAAAGGGGTTCTTGGAGGCCTTTTGATATTTTCTACCTAGGTTCCTTTTTATACATTCTCTCCTTAAATGGGGCAAATTTAGAATGCAAAAACAAAATTTTTTTTTTTTAAAGTGCAAAAACAACTGTCCTTTTACCTTGGAGTAGAGCATTCCCCAATAGGCTGCTCCAGCAAATGCATAAATAAGAAGTTTTCTCCCAGTCCTCAGAACAACCAATCAATGAGTTGATTAGGTCGACAAAACCAAATTCATCCATACTACCTACCTATACAAGTTCAGGAAACAAGTATTGGAGTTGTTTTAAATGAAAAAAAAAATCTTGTCTCTGATTTGGAGAGCATTTGAGATTTGGAGTACCTGAGAACATGGTTTGATCAGAAAAGCTTATCCTTTTAGAAGGAAAATCTCCATTTCCCCAGCTCTCTTTCTTATAAAACGAGTTCTCTTTTTTCCAGATGCTACATTTTATTTTTGGTATCTTTTTTCCTAGCTTCAACAATAGGGAGGTGTTGTCAGTTTTCCTGGGACCTACCTCAGGAAACTGAGCTGTCTGTGAAATTTTTGGAACTGGACCCAAAATGATTCTCTCACAAGGGACCCCCTAACACAATCTGCTGCCCTCAGCATTCCTAAAGTACAGGGCCCGGAGGAGTGAGGGAGTCGGGAAGCAAAGAAACTGGCCGGAAAGTAAAGAAATGAATACTGCTGTCACTGAAGGAACAAGATGGAGCAAAAAGCTAAGCCCCATGGGGAGATTCCCTAACCACAGCTCCTCCAGCTGCTACAACTTCCTGCTCAGGCATGGCCTGGGGTTTGTCCCTGAAGATAATTCTCACAGCAATCTGAAAGGCTAAAGAACCATTTCCTCTTCTTACCTGCTAAAGATGCAATGTTGAATATGAATGTGTTGAAGAAGAGCTGAACAATTTGGCTTAATGTATCCACAGTCATAAAATCATAGATTTAGAGTTGCAAGGGATCTTGGAGGTCATGAAGCCACATCCTTTCCTTTTCACAGAGAAGGAAACAGGCCCATAGTGGTGAAGTGACTTGAGTAGAGTCACATAGGTAGCAAAAGTTCTGTGAGACTCAGTTTCCTTCTTTTGGGCTTAGGTTTTAGAAACTTGTGCCTGCCTCTAGATTTTGGCTTAAATGGGCTTAAGTAGCATGTTATGATATCACTATCACCATTACCGTTATAACTGACATCAATATACCACTTCATGGAATTGCTGTGTTTGAGTTAGAAGAGATCTCAATGGCAATCTCATGTTACCCAAACATGAAAGGAATCCTCACTATAACATAGCTGGCAAATGGCTGTCCAGCCTCTGCTTGAAGATCCACAAGGAAGCGGAACCCACCACCGGGAGAGGCAACACATCACATTTTTTGTCAGCTCGAATGGTTTGCAGGCTTTTCCTGAAATCAAGCTTAAATATACTTCTTGGCAACTTCTACCCATGGCTCCTAGTTCTTCCCTCTGGGTCAAATAGAAAAAGCCTAATGTCTTCTCCACATGACAACCCTTCAAATATCTGAAGACAGCTGCTATGTTCCCTCTGAGTCTTCTCCATGCTAAGCATGTCCAGATCCTTCCAGCAATCCTCATGTCACATGGACGTGGGGCTTTTCACTATCCTCGTTACCTTCATCTGGAGTACAATACTCTAGGAGATCTCAGTACAAAGGGCCCATCACCTACCTATTCTTGCAAGCTATTCCTTTCTTACTGTAGCCCCAGATCAAATTCACTTTTTTGGCTACTACCTCCCACTGCTGTGGTCCCTTAAAACTCCCCAGAGCTTTTTCAGAACAACTGCTGTATGTCCACGCCTCCTCCATCCTCTATTTGTGATGCTGACTTGTTGTTGTTGTTGTTGTTGTTGTTCCCCAGGGGAAGACTTATTTCTCCCTAGTGGATTTTATTAGATTCAGCCCAATGCTCTAGCCTGTTAAGATCCTTTGGGATCTTGACTGTCATCCACTGCATTAGCTATCCCTCCCAGCTTGGTGTCATCTGCAAATCTGATGAACATACCAGCTATGTCTTTATCTAAGTCATTGATCAAAATGTTAAGCAGCACAGGCCCTAACACAGATCCCTGGGCTACTCCATTGGAATCCTCTTGCCATGTTGACATTGAACCATTAATACCTATTCCTTGAGTCCAGTAATCCAACCAGTCTTGAATCTATCTAATTGTAGTTTAAGATTTCCAAAGCACTTTACATATATTACCTCACGTGATCCTCATAACAACCCTATAAAGTAGGTACTATTATTATTCCCATTTTATAGACTAGGAACTCAGGTTAATTGACTTGTCTGGTATCACACAACTCAGTAGATGTCTGAAATGGAATTTAAACTCAAGTCTTCCTAACTCCAAATTCAGGGCCCCATCTGCCACATCTTGCTGCCAGAGACATTTAAAATCATGGGCCAATCACACTGGAAAGAAATCTGAAACCATGTTAAGAAAGGGCTTAAGATGCCCATTGACTCAGAGATCACACTGCTGGCATATATCCCCTTAGGAGATCAAAGACAGAACCTGGAAAGAGAGTAGATGCCAACAGATTGAGGAATGACTAGACAAATTGTGGTACATGATGTAACGAAATGTCACTATGCCTTAAGAATTGAGACTTCCATGAATTGATACGAAGTAAATCAAGGAGAACCAATGATGAACAATGCACACTATGACTACACCAATGTAACACATAAATGTGCATACATGTGCATACACACACATCCACATATACCCCCTAAATGCTGTGTAATTGTAATGACAAAGCTTGGTGCCAAAAAAGAAATGCAACTCCCTCCCTTCTTTTGAGAGGTAGGGGACTGCGATGTAGGACATTACTACACTTACCCATTCTGTTTATGTGTCCATTTTGCTTTCCCCCTTTTCTTATTCTTTCTTAAAGACGATGGCTTTCTGGGGAGGTGGGGAAAGGAAAGATATATTTAGAAATGAAGGTGATATTTAATATAGGATCATTTTTTAAAAAATAAAATGATAGGAACTGGATTTCTAATTATTTAGGAAGAACAAAAGCTTCTAAGAAGATGAGTCGAAATCATAACTTTGTTTAGTAATTCCTGTGAGGAGAGTGTCAACTAAAGAGAAAAGAGAGAGTAAGACTGGGCTAGGGAAAAACACAAAGCTCTAACACTTTGGGTGATGGCCTTTAGCTCTAGCTATTTCACTCCTCCTTCAAGGGCCCAAAGTGATGGCCAGGTTGACCACCCAAGGTGTGAAAGCAAGCAGGAAATCTGCTTGGTTGTTATGCATACATTCTTCTTTTGGGTTTGGGGGCTGGGGAGTGAGGAATGGTTAGGGAGTTTCATGTGTGGCTATTTTGACTATTTTGTAACTGTGCCTTGTCTTGGTTGGGCTTTTATGGTCAGTACTCCTTCTTTAATCCCATCTCTTATCAAACCAGTCCCAGGAGGATCTGATGAGGAGGAAAAGAGAAAGGGAATTTAAAAAATTTTTAAAAGATGAAATAGTATCTTTCCATATGCTAGTGAAACTTATCTAGGAGAAACATCTGGAAGGAAGGATGTCTGTATAGAAGGGGTTGGGTCCATTACAAATTTATGTTATCTAATCTCACTGCTACACAGAAATTCTTTAGTTCATCTCTAATTGACCCCCAATCACACTCATAACAACAGATTTTCCAAACCTACTTTTCTATCTCAACGATACCTACGAGATCCCTCTCCCCACCCCCGCCAAAAAAATCCTTATGACCTGGATTCTTATTCTATTGAGACTGAGGCATTTCAACCTCTGTTATCTTTTCTCCTCTAAACCTCAAAGCCTCTCTATACACTTACCCATTGTTTAGTCTCAGAGGACAAAATGGTTCTTCACTAGTAGCCAGGGTGGACCCCTCCTCTTGTCCTCGATCCTGTCTCCTCCCATCTCTTTCAAGAATTTGTCCCATCAATCATTCTCTCTACTTACAATCCATCCCTACCTACCAGCTTGTCTCCTGTTGATTATAAACATGCTCAGCTCTCCCCCATCCTTAACACCTCCCTAATTCTCCCCCTCAATAACCATCCCCTGTTCTCTTCCCTTGATCATGCCTTCTTCTCAAATTATCACATCCTATATTTCTCTCCTTTTCACTGTTAAACTGATAGGAAAAAAGTAATCTATATTTAATGCCTCTACTTCCTACACCCCTGGCAACCCAACCTCCAAACCCACCATTGGCCTGAAACTCCTTTCTCAAAGGTTACCAATGGCCTCTCTATTGCTAAATCTAATTTTAGTCCTCATCCTCCACAACCTCATCTTTTTTGCAGCATTCAACACTCTTCTTGGATATTTTTTCTTTCCTTGGTTTCTGTGACACTCCTGCTTCTTCTTCTAGCTACTACATTTTGGAATCCTTCACTGGTTTACTATGAACCCATATCATAAATGTGAATTTCAGTCAAGTCAACAAGCATTTATTAAGCATCTTGTGTGGCAGGTACTGTGCTAAGTGGTAGGAATACAAAGAAAGGCAAAAACAGGCCTTGCTCTCAAGGAACACATAGTCTGATAGGGTAGACAACACGCAAACAACTATTACAAACCAGCTGCATAGAGGGTAAATTGGAGATAAGTTTCAACAGATAAAAGGCACTAAGATTAAGGAGTATTGGAAAAGGCTTCTTGCAGAAGGTAGGATTTTAGCTAAAACTTGACGGAATCCAGGGAAATTAGGTACCAGAGAGAGTCAGTACAAATGCCCAGAGCTGGGAGATGGAGTAACTTGTTCAAGGGTTATCAAGAAAGCCAGTGTTACTGGATCACAGCCTATGTGGAGGGGAATAAAGTGTAAGAAGACAGGAAGGAGTCAGGTTATGAAGGACTTTAAAAGCCCTTCAGGATCAAATATAAAAAGAGGATTAAATTTTTGCTGGAGGTAATAGAGAGCCACTAGAGTTTATTAGGTGGAAGTAGGGGTGGTGACATGGTCAGACCTGTACTTTAGAATTGACAGCTATGTTGAGAGTGGACTAGAATAGGAGGAGACAAGACAGAGAGCAACCAGAAAGTGTGCATTGATGAGAGCCAGCACCGGGACGGCAGCAGTGTCAAAGAAAAGAAGGGGACATATACAAGAGCTGTTGTGAAGGGAGAGTTGATAGAATTTGGCAACTGATTGGGATGAGCAGAAGTGGGGGGCCAGTAGGGAGGGTGATAAAAAAGTGAGGAGGTAAAGTTGACACCTGAGTTACAAGCCTGGGAGGATGGTGGTACAGTTGACTGGTGAAAGGGAGGTTAGGAAGAAGAGAGGGTTTGAGAGGAAAGATGAGTTCAATTTTGGATCTGTTGAGTTTAAGATGTTTATGAGACATCCAGTTCCAGATGTCCAATAGGCTGTTGGACATGCAAGACTTGACTAGAAGTCAGGAAGTATCCCCAAAGCTTCTGCCCTAGACTCTCAGCTTTCTACTCACTACCTTGGTTGTCTCATCCATTCCCATGAGTTCAATGATCACTTCTATATAGATGATTCCCAAATCTATACCCAACATTACTCTTCCTCTTGATTTACAGGCCTGTATCAACTTCCTGCTCCCATATCACCATCAGGATGTTTCAGTAGCATCTCAAGCTCAACATGCCCCCAAACTGAATTCATCATCTTCTACCTTCTACCACAACCCTGTCCCATTCTCCCATCTTCTTTATGTCTTCTGAGGCCACCACCATTATTCTTGGAACCCATACTCAAAACCTCAATTACCTTTAACTCTTTCCTATTTCTTTTTTTTTTTAAGGCAGTTGGGGTTAAGTGACTTGCCCAGGGTCACACAGCCAGTTAAGTGTCAAGTGTTTGGTCTGAGGCCAGAATTGAACTAAAGTCCTCCTGACTTCAGGGCTGGTACTCTATCCACTGCACCACTAGCTGTGCCCCTCTCTTTCCTATTTCTCTCACTCCCCTTTCCCTTTCCCCAATCCACTTAATTTCCAGGACCTATTGATTTTACCTCAACAATATCATTTATGAGAGCACAGTGGAAAGAGAGCAGTTCTCAGAGTCAGGATGACTCCACCCCTTGACACATACTAGTTGTGTGACTCTGAGCAAGTCACTTAACCCTGAAGTGCCCCAGCAACTCTCTAGGATTATAAATTACAGAGCAGGTACCAATCTCCATTGGTATGAGGATCTACACTCAAAGTTCCTTACATCAATGAAATCGCAAATCTGGATTTTAAAAAAAAGAAGGGGGGGGAGAAGGGCTCTAATATCCACTCTCTCACTTTCATCACTTCTTATCCAGACTATTGGATTAACCTCTTAAATAGTCTCTGTCCATTTAGTCTCTCTTTTCTCTAAGTCATCCTTCTTAATTATTATTATTTTTTTTTCAGGCAATTGGGTTAAGTGACTTGCCCAGGGTCACACAGCTAGTAAGTGTCAAGTGTTTGGTCTGAGGTCACATTTGAATTCAGGTCCTCCTGACTTTAGGGCCGGTGCTCTAGCCACTGCGCCACCTAGCTGCCTCATCCTTCTTGACACATTTACCAAAAAAGATTTCCTAATGCACCAATCTGACCATGTTATTACCCTGTTAAGACTCCCCATCAATGTCTCCCTAACACCTCTAGAATGAAATGCATGCTCTTTAGTTGGGCATTTTTGAAAGGATTACTAGACTCGTAATTCTGGGGACTGCTGTAGATATAATTCACCTAGGTTTTAACAAGGTATTTGACCAGGTCTCTTATGCTATTTTTGTCAGTAAGATAGAGATAGGTAGGCTATATGATAATATGTAAGTAGGTTCTGAATTAGTGGAATGGCTTGTCTAACAAAGTAATTGTTAGTGTTAAGTCAACTGAAAGGAAATCTTCATTCTGGTGCCCCGGTGATCTGTGTTTGACTCTTTGATAATTTAAAAGTTTGGTTTATTTTTCAGTGATTTTAATAATATGTAAGGGTGGCCTCAAAACCACCTCACCCATTTTAGCTTTGATAATTTAGCTAGATGAGAAATGCCTTAATTAAATCAGAATAGACTTTGGATTACATGCTAAATGGTCTTTGACATTGCACAAGAATTGTATTTGTGTTCAGCTAAGCTTGTATGCAGAGGTAACTTGGCCATGCCATGGGGATCATTTATAAATCATCAAAGGAGTCAAAAAGAGATGAAACTCCTAAAATCAGAGCATGTGGCTTTCCAGGACACTCCTAAAAAGGAACCACCTAAAAAGAAGGAGAGGCCTTGGCCAGGTCTCTACCCTCTCCCCACCATCACCATCTTTTATAACCTTGCCAGCTTTGAAGTGTCCAGAGGATATTGGGCTTTCCTCTCTTCCCATTAATGTCCTAGCATACCACACAGCCAGCAGCTGCCATTGGTGTCCTAAATAGCATCTTGAGACCACCTGGCTTTAGGGTCTACAAGAGCCAAGAACAGATTGGACTCATAGCCCTACAAGAAGCTTAGTAATTAGAATATACAAGACCTAAGGAGAAACTTCTTGAGCACCTCATGAATAGGAGAAAAGGACTTCCAGCAATCAGGAACTGTGAGTTTCCCCATAGACATATGTGTTCTCTCAGCTTGACTCCCTTATCCCTGGGTCTCTGTATATATCTGAAAGAGAATGTGTCACAAATGTTGGAGGATAGGCAGATGAAAGGTGTTGTACCAATTGTTCTTATTACATCACCTTAGTAAACACCCTTTTCTAAAAGCTTGTTAAAGCTTGAAAACTAAATAGATTCTTCTCTGTCTCTGTCTCTGTCTCTGTCTCTGTCTGTCTGTCTCTCTCTCTCTCTCTCTCTCTCTCTCTCTCTCTCTCTTTCTCACCTTTCCTATCCTGCATTAAAAAACCAAAAAAAGCAAACCAAAAATTCCTGCCATAAACATGTATAGTTAAGCAACAAATTCCCACGTTAGCCACGCCTAAAAAATATATGTCTCTATCTGTATTCAGAGTCCATTATTTCTCTATCAGGAAGTGGGAAATATGTTTCACCATGAATCCTCTAGAATTATGCTTTGTCATTGGTTAATGGTCATTGGTCATGTTCAGAACTCTTAAGACTTTCAAAGTTGTTTTTCTTTACAATATTGTTACTGCACAAATTGTTCCAAATGAATGGATAAAGTAAATGAATGAATGAAAAAGCATTTATTAAGGGCTTACTATATTCCAGGTACTCTGCTATGCCCTGGGGATACAAATACAAAAACAGAAAGTCCTTGCTCTCAGGAAGTTCAAATTTCAATGAGAGAGACAATACATTGAGGAGGGTGCAGTCATAGGATGAATGGTAATGTATCTTAACCCATAACCATAAGTTGTTAAAACCATATCCATTTCTGATGCTGAACCATTCAACGGTGCCAAAGACTGATTTTGAGAATTTTCTTTTTTGAGCCTTGAGTAGCTGTGGCTTGCCTGGTCACATGAAGGTTTGATTCCCTGGATGGTGACTTGAGATCAGGCTAGAAAGGAGGCACAGTGGAGTGGGGTCACTGCTATTCCAGGAACTCTTGGGCTCAGGGTCCTGGGATGACCCCACTGAGATCCTCTCTTTTTTGGTTCTTTTTAGTTCACTTTGCCTCATTTTATACAAGTCTTCCTAGGTTTCTCTGAAACTGTCCCCTTCATCATTTCTTACAGCACAATAGTATTCCACCATATTAATATACCATAATTGGTTCGGCCATCCCCCAATTGTTGGCATCTTCTTCAGTTTCTAATTCTTTAACACCACATTTTCTTTTTTGCCAATCTGATGGGCATAAGGTAGAACAGAGTTATTTTAATTTGCATTCCCCTATTTATTAGTGATTTAGGCATTTTTTTCTTATGGCTATTGATAGCATGGATTTCTTCCTCTGAAAATTACCTGTTCATATCCTTTGACCATTTATCAATTGGGGAATGACTTGTATTTTTGTGAATTTGAATCAGCTCTCTATATATCTTACAAATGAGACTTTTATCAGAGAAACTTACTTGCAAAGATTTCCCTGCCCCCCAATTTATCTTCTGTTTATCTTTTAATTTTAGCTGCAATGGTTTAATTTGTGCAAAAACTGTAAAAAATTTTTTTCCTCCAGTCTCTTGTGTTTATTCTTTCTTTTATTTTTTTTGATTTTTTTCCCATATGCTTGAGGTGAAAATTTTTCTCCCTTTTTCTCCCCCCCACCCTCCCCAAGACGGCACACTATATGACATAGGCTTTACATTTACATACCCATTAAACATATTTTCACATTAGTGAAGTTGTAAGTAAAAATTAAAACCAATAGGAGGAACCATCAGAAAAATGAAACAAAACTCAACAGAAGGCAAAAATAAGTGAGAGTGATTCGACTTCCATAGTTCTTTCTTTGGATGTGCACAGCATTTTCCATCCCGAGGCCTCTGGAGATGTCTTAGATCCTTGTAATGCTGAGAAGAGTTCAGTTTAACATTCTTAGTCATCGCATAACGTGGCTGCTATTGTGTACAAAGTCTTCTTGGTTCTGCTCACTTCACTCAGCATCAGACCATATAAGTCTTTTCCAGGTTTTTCTGAAGTCAGCCTGTTCATCATTTCTTATAGCACAATAGTATTCCATTACATTCATATACCACAACTTGCTCAGCCATTCCCCAATTGATGGGCATCCTCTCAATTTCCAATTCTTTGCCACCACCAAAAGAGCTGCTATGAATATTTTTGTACATGTGGGTCCTTTTCCCATTTGTTTGATCTCTTTGGGATATAGCCCTAGAAGTGCTATTGCTGGATCAAAGGGTATGCACATTTTTGTAGCCCTTTGGGCATAGTTCCAAATTGTTCTCCAAAATGGTTGGATCATTTCACAACTCCACCAACAATGTATTAGTTCCAATTTTCCCACATCTCTCCAACATTTATCATTTTCCTGTTTTGTCATGTTGGCCAATCTGATAGGTGTGATGTGGTACCTCAGAGTTGTTTTGATTTGCATTTCTCTAATCAATAACGATTTAGAGCATTTTTTCATATGACTATAGATGGCTTTAATTTCTTCATCTGAGAACTGTCTGTTCATATCCTTTGACCATTTATCAATTGGGAATGGCTTGTGTTCTTATAAATTTGTCTTAATTCTCTATATATTTTAGAAATGAGGCCTTTATCAGAGAGACTGGTTGTAAAAATTCTTTCCCAATTTTCTACCTTCCTTCTAATCTTAGTTGCATTGGCTTTGTTTGTGCAAAAACTTTTCAATTTAATGTAATCAAAATTATCCATTTTGCTTTTCATAATGTTCTCTATCTCCTGTTTGGTCATGAATTCTTCTGTTCTCCATAGATCTGATAGGTAAACTATTCCTTGTTCTCCCAGTTTACTTATGGTATCAGCCTTTATATCTAAGTCCTGAACCCATTTTGACTTTATTTTGGTATATGGTTTGAGATTTGGGTCTATGCCTAGTTTCTGCCATACTCTTTTCCAGTTTTCCCAGCATTTTTTTTCAAAGAGTGGGTTCTTATCCCAGAAGCTGGGGTCTTTGGGTTTATCAAATAATAGATTACTATAGTCCTTGACTACTGTGTCTTGCACATTTAACCTATTCCACTGATCCACCTCCCTATTTCTTAGCCAGTACCAAGCAGTTTTGATGATTGCTGCTTTATAATACAATTTAAGATCTGGAATTGCTAGGCCACCTTCCCCTGCATTTCTTTTCATTAGTTCCTTTGATATTCTGGACCTTTTGTTTTTCCAAATGAATCTTGTTATTATTTTTTCTAACTCTATAAAATAATTTTTTGGTAGTTTGATTGGTATGGCACTGAACAAGTAAATTAGCTTAGGTAGGATTGTCATTTATATTATATTAGCTCGGCCTACCCATGAGCAACTGATGTTTTTCCAATTATTTAGATCTGATTTTATTTGTGTGAAAAAAAAATTTTATATAATAAAAATGATTCATTTCACCTTTTTGTGACTTTCTCTATCTCTAGTTTGATGATGAACTCTTCCCCTACCCATAGATCTGATAAGTAATTCCTTCATTAGTCTTCTAACTTGTTTATGACATCACCCTTTAGGTCTAAAGCACGTATACATTTGGAGCTTCTCTTGGTTGTCAGATGCTGTTCTAAACCTAGTTTCTGCTAGATGGCTCTCTAGTATTCCCAAGAGATTTTGTTGAATATGGTGTTCTTGCCCCCAAAGCTAGGATCTTTGGGTTTATGAAACATCAGGCTACTATGCTTGGTCTCTTTATTGTTTTAGACTGCAATTATACAGCCCTCAGTTTTCCAAGTGGAAAATGGCTATAGAAGTTCGCTGATCTTGGAAAAACCAGACCACTTCTTTTTGAAATAATTTTTGCAGACTTTTAGATTTGTTGATGCATTGAATATTAGTTACTGATGCTTGCTGCATTACTGAATCTTGCACAAGTATTGATGTTGATATTGAGAAGAGAAGCTTGGCTTTCTTTTCCTTATATTTTTCTTTATTGTTTTTGGGTTGGATGACAGGATACAAAGTGATCTTGATGGACTAGAACCAATAACAAGGTTAAATTTAATAGTGATAAACGTAAAGTATGACATTTGGATTAAAAATATCAACTCCACACACAAAATGTGTGTGTGTGTGTGTGTGTGTGTGTGTGTATGTGTATACAGGCATGCTCCAGCTCACAAAGGTGTGTGTGGCTAAAGAGCACTTCATTTGAAATACATCTGTGGGTTTTAATAGACTGAAAACTTGGTATTAATTATGAAATAGAAGTCAAAGAAACTAATATTGTCTGGATTAAGAGAAGCACAGTGGTCGTGATTAACAATCCAGACATAGTCTGCCCTAGCAAACCACATCTGGAGCATTTTGGTCACTTTTATGCAACACATTTTAAGAGATATTGAAAAGCTGGAGGTCAATCCATGTAATCAGTCATAAAGCATTTGTTAAGTGCTTACTACATGCCAGGCACTATGCTAAATGCTAAGGATGCAAAGAAGGGTAAAATCGATACCTGGCTTCAAGGAGCTTACATTCTAATGGGGGAAGCAACATAGAAATAATTGGTCACCTCCCCCCACCCACCCACTCACAGTAGATGGGAGGTAATCTCAGAAGGAAAGGTACTAGCAGCTGGGGGGACTAGGGAAGACCTCTCACAGAAGACAGAAGTTGAGCTCGGACTAAAAGCAAGCTAGGAAGTTAAGAGGCAGAGGTAAGGAGGGAGAGCATTCCATGCATGGAGGCAAACCAGTACAAAGGCACAAAAACAGATGGAGATTTGTGTGCCAGGAGCAGCAAATAGACCAGAGTAGGTCAATTGTAGAATGCTTGGAGAGGAATAAAGTATGAGAAGCATGGAAAGGTAGGAAGGGGCTAGGTTGTAAAAAAAAAAAACAACCTGCTAAACAGAAGACTTTATATTTGATCCTGGGGGCAATAGAGATTCACTGGATTTTAAAGAAGGTAAAATGGTCAGACCAGTGCTTTTGGAAAATCACTTTGTCACTAAGTTGAGGATAGATAGGAGCAAAGACCAATTAAAAGCCACTGCACAGCCCTTTCCTCACCATTACACTGTATCAGCTCATCTTCATGTGTTGTCTTCCCCTATTACAACGTAAGCTCCTTGAGGGTAAGAACGATCTTGCTTGCTTGTATTGGAGGTTTATATATGTATATGTGTGTGTATATGTATATACATACATACATACATACATGCATACATACATACATATATATATGTTAGCAAAAATCTATCTTCTCTTTCCCTTACTCCAATCCTCCCTCTCCCAATTGAGAATGAAAGAAAAGCATACCCCTGTTACAGACATGAATAGTCAATCAAAACAAATGTCTGCATTGGTAATGGCCAAAAAAAATATCTCATTCTGCACTTTTGAGTCCTTCCCCCCTCTGTCAGGAGGTAGGTACCATCACAAGTCCTCTGCAATTGTGGTTGGTCATTATGCTGATTTGAGTCCTTAATTCTTTTAAAGTTGTTTTTACTATACTGTTGTCATTGCATAAATTGTTTTGATTTTGTTCATTTTGCTTGGTAACCATTTTATACAAGACTTCACAGGTTTCTCTGAAACTATACCCTTCCTTTCTTTTTTTTTTTCCTGCTTTTTGGTGAGGCCCAGGGTCCGGTTGCTCAGGGTCACACAGCTAGTAAGTATGAAGTGTCTGAGGCCGGATTTGAACTCAGGCCCTTTCGACTCCAAGGCTGGAGCTCTAGCCACTGCACCACCTAGCTGCGCCTATACCCTTCATTTCTTATAGCATAATAACACTTAACTTGCTCAGCCATTGCCCAATTTATGGGCACTCTCACCCAGACTCCCATTCTTTACCACCTCAAAAAGGGCTATAAATATTTTTGTACATCCTTCAATTTTGGTTTGATTAGTTAAGACTAATCCTTTTCTTTTTTTGGCTTTTTCTTTTGCTTTTTGTTGAGGCAATCAGGGTTAAGTGACTTGCCCAGGGTCATACAGCTAGTGTCATGTGTCTGAGATCAGATTTGAACTCAGGTCTTCCTGACTCCAAGGCCAGACCTTTATCCATTTTGCCACCTAGCTGCCCTATAAATGAAGTCAACTTTTTTTTTGGGGGGGGTTAGGCAATGGGTCTAAGTGACTTGACCAAGGTCATACAGCTAGTAAGTGTTATGTGTCTGAGGCCGAATTTGAACTCAGGTCCTCCTGAATCCAGGGCTGGTACTCTATCCACTGCACCATCTAGCTGTCCTGACTAATCCCTTTCTTACTCTACTCTCTCTCTATTTCCCCTTTCTCCCTTTTTCTCCTATTTCCCTACTAAGTGAAATGTAATTCTGTACCCATATGTGAGTGTGTGTGTGTGTGTGTGTGTGTGTGTGTGTATTCTTTGTTTCTTTGACCAGTTCCAATGAGAGTGACTTTGAAGTGCCAGCTACTCCTCCTTCACCCCCACCTCCTCCTTATTTGTAGAGATGTCTACTTGCACACCCACATTGGTGAGATAATTGTCTCTAACATTTCCCCTTCCTTCCACCCTACCTAGAGTATTTTTCTTCCCCTGTTTCCATTCTCTTAAGATGATCATGACATAACAGCACTGTTCCTAGGCCTTGTCTAATTAGAGTCCTTCTGTGACCCCTGATAATGATAAAGTTTAAAGACGACACACGCATCATCTGCCCATATCTGAACGTAAGCAATTTTTCCTGATTGCTTGTTCATGTTTACCTCCTGAGCTTGAACTTCAAAGTTTCTACGTAGCTCTGGTCTTTTCATCAGAAATGCTCAGAAGTCCTCTTCATTAAAGACCCATTTCTTTTCCCTCCCTCCCCCCCATCCCCATAGCATTATACACATTTTTCTGGGTAAGTCATTCTTGGCTATGATCCTAAATATTTTGCTTTCTGTAATATTATATTACAAGTTCTCTGCCCCCTTTATAGTGGTGGCTGCTAAGTCATGTGTGATCCTGACTGTGGCTCCTTAGTACTTGAATTCTTTCTTTCTGGTTACTTGCACTTTTTTTTTTCCTTGACCTGGAAGCTCTAGATTTGGGCTGAGAGTTTTCGTTTGGGAGTTTCTTTCAAGAGTGACCAGTAGATACTTTCTATTTTCACTTTGTTCTCTGGTTGTAAGAGATCTAGGCAGTTTTAAGAAATATTCTAGCTAGGCTCTTTTTTGGGCAGTAGCATTCAGGTAATTCAATGATTCTTAAGTTTTTTCTCCTTACTCTGTTTCTTGAGCAGTTGTTTTTGCTATGAGATATTTTGTTTTCTTCTATTTTTTTCCATATTTTTGGCTTTGTTTTACTATGTCTTCTTCTTTTGCGGAGTCATTGTCTTCTCTTTGGTCTATTCTAATTTTCAGAGAGTTTGTGACTAGAACAAGGTTTTGTACCATTTGTGCCAAGTTACTAATTCCCTTCCCAATTCTTTCCTCCATAGCACTCATTTCTTTTCCATTTTTGTCTCCAGTTTCTCATTCCATTTGTAAAAATATTTTTTAACTTTTGCTTCATATCTTCTTAGAAATTCAAGTTGATTTTGTGTCCAAGCTGTGCTGTTCTTTGAGGCTTTGCTTAAAGATGTTTTAGTATCATCCTCTTCTCCTGGGTTTGTGTCTTGAGCATCCCTGCAGACCACAAGCTTTCTATGGTAGTATTTTTTTTTTTTTGCTTTGCTCATTCCTTGGGCCTACTTCCTGACTTCAGACTTGATATTAGGGCTGTTGCTGTTGTTGTTGTTGTTCAGTCTTGTCTGACTCTCCATTTTGGGGTTTTCTTGGCAAAGATACTGGAAGGGTTTGCCATTTCCTTCTCCAGCTCATTTTACAGATGAGGAAACTGAGGCAAACAGTTAAGTGACTTGCCCAGGGTCATACAGCTAGTAATTTGTCTGAGGCCAGATTTGAACTCATGAAGATTACGCTTTATGATTCCAAGCCCAATGTTCTATCCATTGTGCTCTGTGCATTTCTGAAGGAAAGGTCTGAGCTGGTCCTGCTGCTGTCTTCTTGGGATGCTGAGTGTTGTGTTATTCGAGGACCTCAGGGCCAGCTCAGGCTGGGGACTTGCAAGCTTTCAATTGGTCCAAAGTGGTCTGAGCCTGACTACTGTCCCCCTAGTCTGAGCTCTGCAAGTTCCTGACCTGGGCATGGATCTGAGCAAGAGTGGACTGCTGCTGGACTCAATCTGCTATCAGCCAGCTAGAAAGTTCTGCACGTTCAAATTAACAGAATTGTAGACTTCCGTTTGGGCTAGGATTCCTGCAGCTTCAGATTGGGCTAGAAGGTAAACCTGAGACCCTGCTCTGTTCCTGGGGTCTGAGCCACAGTGTTAATTGTTTGCTTCTGAATTTGTTCTTTTCTCAGTACGTAGCTTAGGGCATGTGTCTGCTCCTTACCCCTGAATACCACCCTTAGATGCAGGTACCCTCCTCAGTCTACTCTGGATCTGGGTGACAAAGCTGCTAACTAATAGCTGTTCCCATATCCTGCATGCAATGCCAGTTCTGAATCTGGGACTCTTTCCTGCCTGGGTGTAGAGCCTCTTCCTTTGCTCTGCAGTACTCAGCAAGGTAGGCTCCTGGCTAATCCCCACCCCCAATGTCTGTACCTCCCTATGGAGGTTTGAGAATGAATTGTCAAAGCAGAAGACTACAGAGGTAAAGTCTTTGCCAAACTGAAGAAGGTTCCTGGGGCAGAGATTCAGAAGGAGGCCGGGAGTATTAATGGATTAATTGAGTTGCCAGTATTAATTATCTCATTTATCCTGTATATGTCTTGTTTGTACATAGTTGTTTGCAGGTTGCTTCTCCCAATATCCTTGAGAATAGGGACTATCTTTTGCTTTCTTTGTATCCCCAACACTCAGCACAATGTCTGACACACAGTAGGCACTTAATAAATGCTTATCATCATAATCTATGCAATATTCATTTTTAATCTGCTTTGTTTTTCTACTGTAGTTGTTAGGTAGGCCAGTTTATATTGTGTAATTATAGAGCTCACTGTATTTTGGTAGTATTGTAGGAGTCAATGCAGTCAATGTAATACCATCAGCAAACAGCATTTGTAGAATATCTCAATTAATGATAAATCTTTCTTTTATTTGGACATTATGAAAGATAGCTTCCATGACACTGGCAAATAGTCCCAATAAGCATTTGTCCAGGGCTTTAAGTATCAGGCAGAGGAATCTGAATTTCATTTGGCCATAGGAAGCTATTGCAGGGTGTTGAATGGAGCAATAGCACCAAATCTATGCAGAAGAAAGATGAATCTGTCACTAGCTGTGTGACTCTGGGCAAGTCACTTAACCCCAATTGCCTCACAGACAAAAAAAAAAAAGAAAGGAAAAAAAGATGAATATGGAGGTGCTATGAAAAATTGATTGAAGAGAGAGTAGGGGTGACCTGTCAGCATTACCTCCTCCCCAGATCTCATATAACACTGATTCCCAGACCTCTGATGCATTTATCATGTAACACAGTGTCTATGTTTCTGTCCTTTTGTTTTACTAAACTTTAAGCTTCATGTGGGTAAAAACTTTCCTCCCCTGGTGCTTAGTCTAGTGATCATCTCAAAGTAGGTATTTAATAAGTGCATATCTCATTTAATTGAATTTATTGAGTTATAACAGTCCATGTGAATAAAATAACTCTGGAAATAGATTTAGGAATAAATCTTCATTGTGGGAAATGATCCCAAAGAGTCTATAGCAAAATCTGGATGAAATAGTTTTGACACTGAAAGTAGAGTTAAGTCATCATTCTCTTTAATAGAGAAGAGACACCCTGGGAATACATGGCCATCCTGCCCTAATGTAGCTTCAGCCCTTGTCTCTGACTCCTTTCCTTGCTCATCCTTTACCTGCTAATGTGCAGCTGAAGGGATGATGGATTGCAATTTCACCTCTCCTCCCTTCATTCTCGAGGGGGTCCTAATAAGCAGGGAAATGACCAAAAGACCCACAGACCAAGGCAGAGAGAGGAGGATATGCTGCCTGCCACTGGGCAGTAGTAGCTTCTTCTCCATCTTGATTAATCCATCCCTTGACTTATTGTTCCGTGTTCCAGAGATTAACATTTCTCAAAGCTGCAGCACATTGGAGAGGTAGCTCAGTGCCATAGAAAGAGCATTTGGAACTAGCTCTTGGGGTGGCATCCAGCTCTGAGATTTACTACTTGTGTGACTCTAGGCATGGCACTAACTTTTTCTGTGTGTCAGTCTCCTTATCTTTAAAATGAAGGAGCTGGACCAAATGATGTCTGAAGTCTTTTAGCGTGCAATGTTGGCACAAATTGAAAGCACACTGGGGTTATGTCAGAGATATTTCTGTTTTTTCAGGAAAAAAGCTAATAGGCTAAAGTCTGCTATTTTTTTCTTAAATTCAATTTCATTTTATTTTCAGGTTCATATTCTCTTCTGATCTCCTCTCCCTGCCTTCTCCCTCCCCAAGTGAGAAAGCAAGAAAAACAAAATCCTTATCATAAACATATATAATCAAGCAAAACAAATTCCCACATTGGCTGTGTCCAGAAAGCTAGATAGAGATAGACAGATAGATATGTGTATACATATATGTGTGTATGTATGTGTATTCATACATGCCTCAATCTGCACTGAGTCCATTATCTCTATCTCTTGAAGTAGGTAACATGTTTCATCATGATTCCTCTGGAATTGGAGTGGGTCTTTGTTTTGATAGAGTTCCCAAGTCTTTACAATATTGTTGTTATTGTATAAATTGTTCTCCTTGTTCTGCTCACTTCAATTTGCATCAATTCATGCAAGTCTTCCCAGGTCTCCATGAAACCATACTCTTCATCATTTCTTTCAGGACAATTGTATTCCATCACATTAATATACTATAATTTGTTCAGCTATTCTCCATTTGATGAGCATTCCCTCAGTTTCCAATTTTTTGTCACCATAAAAATAATTGACATGAATGTTTTAGTACATATAGGTCCTTTTCCTGTTTCTTTGCTTCCATTATGATATAGAACTAGTAGTGATATCACTCAGTATATCACTGAAGTATAATTTGCTATTTTTCTTAAATATGCTTCCAATCTCGGTCTGTGGATAGCTTATTTTAAGAAAGTATCTCCAGGTTGGGTATCTGGCTATGGTAGATGAAGGAAGGAAGGAAGGAAGGAAGGAAGGAAGGAAGGAAGGAAGGAAGGAAGGAAGGAAGGAAGGAAGGAAGGAAGGAAGAAGAAGGAAACTAGAATTTATAAACACCTGCTATGTGCCAGGTACTGTGCTAAGCACTTTATAAATATTGTCTCATTTGATCCTTACAACAACCCTGGGAGGTGTACTATTATTATCCCCATTTTTACAGTTGAGGAAAATGAGGCAGACAAATGTCTGAGGCTAGATTTGAACTCAGGTTTTCCTGACTCCAGTCCCAGCACTCTACTGTACCACCTAGTGAAATTAATTGTACCATTTATCTCTTTGCCTAAGGAGGGCCAAGCACTATGCTAATTGTTGGGGATACAAAGAAAAAGCAAAAGATAGTCCCTATTCTCAAAGATATAAGTCTACTGGGGGAAGCAATCTGCAAACAACGATGTATGTACAAACAAGATAAATGAGATAATCAATACAGGCATAAATGAAATAATCAATGTGGACAACTCACTGAATTAGTCCATTAATACTCCCAGCCTCCTTCTGGACCTCTGCCCCAGGAACCTTCTTCACTTTGGCAAAGACTTCACCTCTACAATCTTCTCCTTTGAAAATTCATCCTCAACTTCCATTTGGGGAAGTACCCTATCATGCTCTCTCCAAACTTCACAGACCTCCTTCTGGACCTTTCCTTCATGAAGATAGCTTCTTTTTTCTCCCTTCCCCCAAATTTTAAGCTCCCTTTTATGTGTTGTCTTCTCCCATTAGAATGTCTGTCCTTGAGGCAGGAATATCTTTTGCTTGTATTTATATTCCAGGCACTTAGCACAGTGACTGGTACGTAGTAAATGTGCAATAAATGATTTATCAACTTTTTCTATCTAATACATATAACTAGCACAGGCACTAGAGAGACCATGAGCTGGGACAAAATTAAGTAGGAAGGAGAAGGATCTAAAAATGATACAGTGAGCAGAACCAAAGGTACTAGTAGACTCATCAGAAATCTAACAAAAGCAATAAACAGAAGAGCATGCTAAAAAGAGCACACACAAGAAAATGAAAACTAATCAAAATTTTAAAATGAGCAAAGTGAAAAAAAAGCAGCATATCCCAAAGAAAATTTATTCAAATGAGTGGCTGACATATTCAAAGAAATTGAACAAAAATAGGCAATGCTAAGAAAATGCACAAGATAAAATTTTTTTTAAAATTTAAGAAAGTAGAAACTTAGATGAGAAAATTAGGCAAGATGTAAGAAGATGAAAAACAAATAACAAGAGAAACTAATAAAGAAAATAATAATTGTGGAAAATATAACCTAAAACAAACAAACAAACAAAATAAAACCATTAGAAGCAACAAACAGACTCACCACAAAGGAAACCACAATTGAATACAATGTAGGCCAACTGGAAATAAAAGCTAAATTATCCAAACTACTACAAAACACACAGACCAAGTGATAGACTGGGAGGATGGATCAGGATGCATCAACTTCGAGATTACTGACATTACCAAAACCTTAGAAGAAAAAAAGGATCTTAACCCTATATTTCAAGAAATCAAATCAGATTTCCTGGAATTGGCCAAAAAAAGTTGCAAAATATAAACAGAATAGAAACAATATACATGTGACACTTAACAAGGAAGAATCCATGATTTAACATGCCTAGACATGGCATAGTTAAACTTCAGAGCTACCAAATAAACGAAAATACAATGAGCACTGAGAAGTTAAGTGATTTACCATAGAAATACAATTAGGATCACTGCAGACTTTCTAAGGCAGATAAGGGAAGATCTTAGGATGTGGAATACAACATTTACAAAACTAAAAAAACTTGGGCAGGAGATTAAAAAATATGAAGAGAGGAGATAGATATTTGAAGCCAGCAAGCATCTAATAAGTGCATACTATATGCCAGGAACTGAGCTAAGCCTCTAAAAAGTTTATATAGATCTAGCTACTTCAAGGAAGTCTTCAAACAATAAACAAGCCTCCTAGACAAAAAGGTAAATATTTTAAAACAAAGACAATATAATTGCAAACATAATGCAAGCACTCTGAGAGTCTACTAGCTTAAATCACTAGAGGTTTCATGAGTGTATTTCAGAGAAACAGAGGGAAAAACACCATTGGGAAAAAAGAAGGAAGGAGGGTAATCTTAAAGCAAAGATATCTTTGATGAAAGGGGAAGTGCAAGTCCAAGTAACCTACGTAATATTAATATTGAACAAGTTTGGCCACTAAAAGTGACAGAAAATACACCTCTCTACCTTCCTTGCAAAGAAGGATGACCATAGGTGGAAAACATTGTTTATACTGTCAAAGTTCCTGTGGCAATGATTAACTTTGCTAAACATTTTTTTTATTCTCTATTCCTAGGGATGTCTCTCCGGGTAGGGTAAAGGACAGTATATACTTAGAAGTGAAGGTGGTTAAAAACAAAAAATATCAATTTAAAATGTTTAAGTAACCTATATATAAGACAGAGGGATTTTATAATAGAGTAATCCTTTTAAATTTAGATTATTACTATTACTACTACTACTACTTATGATAATAATAATAATAATAAAGTATGTATTCCCTCCCAAGAGAGTAACCAAAGAAAAGTTTAAAAAATTATGTTAAATATAAAAGGGCTAAATTCTCCAATAAAACAAATACTACAAAATGTCTTAAAAAGCAGAATCCACCAATGTACCGCTTATAGGAAGAAGACATCACATAAAAGGGAGCAGAAGGGGGCAGGGAGAGCAGGGAAGTACCTAAGTACATAGTGGTGAAGTCTAGAGTCAGAAGCAAAGCCAAGGGAGGAATGGTGATGGCTGTCTAGGACACGGGGGTCAGCTGCATCCAGGGACCACTGGTCTTGAGAGCAGACTGTTAAAATTTCAGCGTGACTATTTATACTTCAGAAATCAGCAAATACTATAAATCAAGACTTGATTTATAGTTTTCCTTGTCTAGACTTCAGAAAGTGGTAAGAAAGTGTTAATAATACAGAGTTAATTTAAAGTGTGTTGTGCATACATTTTTTTTCCTGGAGAGCTGATTGTTTAAACATTTACCAGCACACCCCTGCCAGGACTCTTCCCCAAAACGGAGGTTCTGGTAGGAACTCACCAATGACAGACAGTAGGATGTCAGAGAGTGAGAAGGCCATGGGGTCTGTGGGTGGGAACTGGGAAGCAGACCTTCCTTCTGACTTCTTGGCAGGCTCTTTATCACTATATCACATTGCCTTTCACAATATACTATGCTACTTCCACATCACAGAAAACAGAAATAGCCCTAAGCAGAGAGGACAATGTTCAGTTTAAACCAGAAAATAAATATTAAAACAAACAAGGACAATATATAATGATAAGGGATTGTGTACCATATGAGAGTAAATCAACCTTAAATGCATATGCATTCTGCATGTGCAGAAAAATGCACAATAAAATAACTAGATTTGCAAAGAAAGATGGCTTTGAAAAGACAGTTGTGGGAGATCTTAATACCATTATCAGCACACGATAAATCCAATAAAAAGATAAACAAGACAGAAATCCCAAAGCTAAATAGAGCACTAAATATACTAGGCCTTACCTATAAATATGTAAATAACTGGGTGAAGACTACATACTAGGCCACAAAGACAGACAAATATAGAAAATCAGAGACCATATATGCTCTGTGACAATTGTGCAATAATATATAACATGTTTATTATTAAAACTAATGTTAATCAATTGCAATAAAAAACGATGTAATAAATAAAAGTGTATGGCCCCATAGAAAATTTCAATTGACCTTTTAAATAATTGCTGGGCAAAAGAGGAAATTATAAAAACAAATTTCACTAAAAATATTAGCAACATGTATGTTACATGTCAGAATCTATGGTATAGAGCTAAATACAAAGAAGAAAGCAAACCCAAATCACCAAAACTAGAATCAAGAAAGAAGAGATCATAATAAGGGTAAGAGGACATCATCAGAGATTACTATATACAGCTAGCTCTATGACATTAAACTTAAGAACCTGAAAGAAATGAATGAATGAATGAATGAATGAAAAAGCATTTGTTAAGTGCTTACTATATTGCTTTGTATACTGTTCTAAGTGCTGGGGATATGAATACAAGAGCAAAGATAGTCCCTGACCTCAAGGAGCTTACATTCTAATGGAGGAAGAAGGGAGAGAGGTCAGAGAGGAGCACTTTGGTTCACAAAGTTACCAGGAGGATGGTGAGTAGGTTGAGTTGTAACAGACAGTAGATTGATACACTCCATCCAGGAAGAATGGTGGAGTTGATTTGATCATGTTTGATTGTTTTAGAACTAGAGGGAAAGTAGTTGAGGAAGTAGAAGAAATAGTAATAATATTAGTAATTATTAATAATAATATCTAGCATTTATACAGTGCTTTAAGGTTTGCAATGTATTTCACATGTTGTCTCATGTGAACTGGGGAGTAGGTGCTATTATTATCCCTGTTTTATAGATGAGGTTGAGAGAGATTCAGTAATTTACCTAAAGTCACACACTTAGTAAATATATGGAGGTGTGGAGAAGGAGGAAGAAGAGGAGGAGGAGAAGGAGGCACTGCAGCAGTGGTAGCATCATAAGAGGAGAAAGTAAAGTGACTCATGGTTGGGGCTTTCCTGAACTGGATGATCATCTATCAAAACTAACAAACTGAGAGGGGACAAACTGCAGAGACCAGTCTCAGAAGGAGAAGTCAGACATACCATCAAAGAGCTGTCCACCCAAAAGACCCTGGACCTCAGCAGATTTACAACTGAATTCTACCAGTGTTTTAAATGTAATAAGCCAGCCTCAGACACTTGACACTTACTAGCAGTGTGACCCTGGGCAAGTCACTTAACCCTGATGCCTCACCAAAAAGAAAAAAAAAGCAAATTTAATAAGTAGCCTTTGGAACATGACCAGAGAAGCCTTCTCAGACTATTTGAACATGTTCCAAAGGTCCCTCTCATAAGAACAAATCATTCCCATAGTATGTAGACTGTTTCCAAACCCACATAAAGTGATGTGGTCAGACCACATTTGAAAGTGGACCTAGTGCTCTAATGATCCTAAGTTGCTCGCTGCCACAGGAGCCCATCTTTTTTTATACCAGCGTTTTTCAGATAATGGATCATAGCTATAAATCACAGGATATCACGGTCTTAGAAAAATCAAAACTTCAGGAGACCCGAAAGATTAAGCCAACTGATGGATGTAAGAAGGTTACAGCATATTGCCTACAATAACTTCTACCTGACAAGTGGCATAATACGTTATAAAAACCATATGTAATTGGAAGAGGAGGTGGATTGGTCATTGTATCAAGATCAAGGGATTCAGCTGGTGTGCTGCTATGGTATCCACAAAACATTGAGAGAATCAGGAGGGCCTCCAGATTGCTAGGTGGACCCTTGAGGGGAGAGGGAGGGAACTTACAGAAAGACAAAAATAACTCAGTGTAAGGTGTGAGTGTATTGAGACCTATATCTATGCCAATATCTATCTATAGATCTATATCTGTATCTATATACCTATATGTGAGATCACAGATACATTAAAATATAAGAAGATATAGTCTGCCTTTGAGAAGCTCATCTATCTTTATTAACACCTGCTATGTACAAAGCACTGTATGTACAAAGTGCTAGGGATATAAAGAAATCTTTCTTGTAACTCACTTTGCTGGACTTTTTTGTTAAATCACTTTTGCTTTGAACTAATGGGTCTTCTAGTTGTTAGGTAAAAGAAATCTATCAATGGGTGCTCATGAGTTATGGTTCTGAGTGAATGCTGACCCACACCAACCATGTGGCTGATACTTGGTCCAGCATTCAAGGGAACTCACACGCTACTGAAATCACTATGATTAAAAAGGCTGAACAATTGACTAATCCCAAATGATAAAGCTTAGGATTTAGTAGAGGATGCTGGATTTGAAGCTTTGGCTTATTCAGGTGTCAAGTTCTCTGCAAAACCACAAGACTGATACACCAAACTAGAGATGAGTAAGAACCTTTGAGATATCCTGAGTGAGAAGCTCATGAACATCTTGAAGATTATCCAGGAGACTAAGACATCGTCTGGCACCTTGTCTTGCCTAGACAGGTTTCTGTAAGCTCATGGCTTTCTAAGCTAGAGCACTGACTGATTTCTCCCTCCAATCAGGAGGGGGATCAGGAAGGATCATCTAATGAATCAATTTAACGTTCTGGTGGAGGCTGCAGACATCCCTTGAGAACAGAAAGTCCTGCAGCCTCTGTGACAGCTTCTAGTGAATGGCACTGAGCCACCTAGCTTTAAATCAGATTTGACCTGTCACTTTAAGACAGGGAACTGTCAATAGGAACTGTTTTCCCTGAATTTTCCCTCACAGCCCACCCTGGGCCCAATATTTCTCCCCTGAGCAAGAAAACATTCAATCTCTTAAAACCACAGTTTCTATTCCATATGGCTGAAAATCGGTCTTAAAGGGGCAGTTTAGTTTCAGGCTCGAGGTTTTTGACTCCTCATGCCACCCCCTACCTACTGCGATGTGGTCAAATTCATACCAAAAAGGACTGGCTCTTGTGGCAGAGATTTAGAGACTAGAAGCCGTGTGGGACTGAGAGAGCAGGAGGAGAGGATGGAGGAGTCCACTGGAAGAAGTGGGAAGAAAAGAGAGATCAGATACCAAGGGTAGGCACAATTTTGTGCTTTTCTGACTGATTTCTTTAAGACTTCATCCTGGAATTCTCAATTTGGGTTGGCAAACCACATGCCAATCAAAATGAAAGAAGCTACATTTTTAAAATAGCCAATGTGGGACCTGGGGCAGTGCCAGGAAACAGACAGGAAGGGGAGAGACAAATGAAGAGGAGCTAGTTCAACCTTCTCAACAACTTCCAGATGGCTGGAAGGGAGGGACAGAGCCAGGTGTATACTTTTCTTCCCTCTGGTACCCCTGGTCCTATGACTGATGACTGAATGAGACAGAGAACCTGTTTTCAATCTAACTGGAGAGGGGGTGCTGTGTGTACTCAAATAACTAGATACAGGGGAGAATATGTTTGGGGAGATATTTGAACAAAGTGCTATGAGAAATTTGAGGAAGGAGAGATCATTCTGAGGTGGGAGACAGATTATCAAGGAGGTAGTGCCCGAGCTAGCCCATGAAGAAAGGTAAGGATCTGAAGAGGAGGAGGTGGGGTCAAGTTCATTCTGGGCAAGGGGGATAATGTGAGCAAAATTACACAGTTGGGGAAGGGTGAATAGTCCAGCCCCTTTCATCTACATGACTAATGATTAGTGGTATATGTTTTTCAAAAGGTATCCTCAAAGTTGTGTTTTTATTTTTAAACTTGGTCACCCAGGGAGCTAATATATTAGACCTCATGCCCTCTTGTTCTAGTCAAGTAAAAGATGAAAAACTCTATTGTAGCTCAAATGGGAAACTTTTTCACAAAGTGTTCCCTAGGAGGAAGGTGAGAAGAACAGAGCAGGAGAACAAATACAGACCTAAAATGACAAAGCTTCCAATGTCCAGCTAAAGTTAAAATACAAACACTCTGGGTGATAGACAACATTACAAAGAGACAAAACCGAACATATAGAGGCAACTCCAAGCTACTTAATGAAATGAAAATGATGAAGAGGAAAGACAAATTCTCCAGCTGTCTCTTCCTATGTGCAAGACCACCTCCGGAGGATGCTAAAGCATTCCACACAGGACATGTTATGGTAAGCTTCACATTCAGGTTAAAAAGGTATTTATGTAAGTACAAGATAAAGGAGATGTAGTTTAACAGAAATACATTTGGAAAAGAACTGGGAGTTTAGCTGATTGCAAGTTCAATATGAGACAACAGTGTGATGAGACTTTTTTGATGATGATGATGATGATGATGATGATGATGATGATGATGATGGTGTGGGATTTTTTTTAAGCAAACATGATATATGCATATAATAGAAGTATTTTGCACACAATAAGAGAAATAATAAATCCGCTGTACTCTGGGTTGTCCAAAATATAAACAGAGTGCAGTGTTCAAATACTGGGCACCATATTTTAAATAAGAAATTGACAAATTGGAGTATATTCAGGAGGATAGCCAGAATTATAAAGAGCCTGAGAAACAGACGTGGTTAAAGGAACTGGGAATGTCTAGCCTGGATGGGAGAAGACTATGGGTAGTTGGGAAAGAGTGATCATGGCAGCATTAGCGGGCCCAGGACCTAGAATGGGGCTGGGCAGATGATTGGCAGGTACTACTGTATATTAGGGAAACCAGAGGCTAAGTACAAAGAGGGCAGGAAAGAAAAGGAGGGAGCCATGGCTAGATCTAGGCACTCATAAGCCCTAGAGACTGAAGAGGTGGCCAAGAGAGGGAAGAAAACATAAGTGTTAGTAGAAATGAGGCCTAGAGCCTGAAGAGTCATCTAAGGCAAGGAGAAAGCCACGGATCCAGGCAGACAAGAGGTTTAGGGTCTCCAGGACTCAGAAACCCCAAAGTAAGATACTAGGAAACAAAGGCAATGTGGTACAAAGGTTAGAATACTAGATTTGGAGTAAGAGGACATGGCTTCAAATTCTGGCTCTATTTCTTATTACTTCTATGACCTTGGACAAGCACCACTTTTCTATTTCCTCCTCTGTTGAAAAAAAAATTGGGGGGGGCAGCTAGATGGCACAGTGGATAGAGCACCAGCCCTGGAGTCAGGAGGACCTGTTCAAATCCAGCCTCAGACACTTGACACTTACTAGACGTGTCACCCTGGGCAAGTCACTTAACCCCATTGCCTAGCCCCACCCCCCCAAAAAAAATTCCAGCTAAATTTTTTTAAAGCATTTATTAAGCACCTACTACATGCAAAGCACTAGGTTAAGCAAGCTAAGCTGTTTAGAAATATTACCTCATTTAATCCTCACAGCAACTTTGGAAAGTAGATATTATTATTATCCCCATTTTACAGTTAAGGAAACTGAGGCAGGGAGTGGTTAAATGACTTGCCCAGGGTCACACAGCTAGTATGTGTCTGAGGCCAAATTTGAAAATTAGGTCTTCCTGAAGATGAGCATATTGTATTAGGTGACCTCTGAGATCTCTTCCTGCTCTAAATCCACGATCTATGATCCTAAAGATTCAGAGACTAGGTATTAAAAGAATAAGGTGCCCAGATCAAAGCATCTGAGAACCATGAGACCAGGACCTAAGAAAAGAGTTTAAGTAATAGGTATGAGGCAACAACAGTATAAATAAGTGTAAGAATGAACCCACTTCCTTCTAAGTTAGAAGCTTTCTACATGTGTACTGCTCAGGGCCAGAAATGGTCTCAGGGTAAGTTTACCTAAGCCTAAATAGGAAGCTAAGTAACCTTGAGAGAAAGGACTTGGTCACACTCATCTCTGTAAGCTGTACCATGTGAGTATCTGAATTATAGTCATTAGTATAGCAACTTGAATGAGGGTTATTCCTGTAAGTTCTGGGAAGTTTAAAATGAAGAGACTTAAGCAGTTTCTCCATCCATTTCCACTCATATATTTGCCAGCAAAGTCAAATGAAAAATTGTGGGGTAATTCAGCATCTATAGTGGGGAAGGGTTAAGGAAAAATCCTCACCCATGATTTACTTGTTTAAAGTAAAAGATATTCTGAAAAGATATTAAAAGATGCTCTGTACAGTTGACTGGAGAAGAGAGGGACAACTGCGGTCCTCCAACTCTGCATCCAGACTGGGGTGGTGGAGTGGGGTGTGCTAGCTCTAAAGATAGCTTCCCAGTCTCTGATGTGTGTTAGAGATGTTCTCTGGCTTTGGAGGTTTCAGGGTAGAGACTGGGAGGGAGGCAAGGGGTTACTTTTTCTTCTCTCTCCAGATCTATGCTTTGGGATTTTTGAACACTGTAATTGGGAATAGAGTGGGGATCTTAAGTATGATCCAGGGGTGCCATGGGGCTCCTTGAGTCTGGGCAAACACTTATTAATAAAGCTATAATTGGTGAGACAGGGGAAGACCTTATTGCCTGGTTTTAGGAGTGAAAGCAAAAGAAACCAAGAAGCAATTAAAACTAGATAGGTATATAAGATAATTGCCAATTCCCAGGGAATTATGTCTCTTAATCTTCTGGCTACTGCTAGGAGGGTGGCCTTGGGTTGTTCTCACAAATAAGGATCAAAAGCCCTTTAATGGAGTGGTTTAGAGATTTTCTCTGTGGATTCTCCATCTGAATACTGATTTTTTTAAGGGAGGAGGTAAAAGCCTCCAGTACATAAAGATAGTGAGGGTGGGGAGGGGAGAGGTGGAAGGAAGATCTCTACTTGTAGAAAAAGTACTGGCCATGGGGTCAGAGGATATAGGTTCAGATCTGACCTGTGACACTTATTAGCTGTCACCCTGGGTAAGGTAACATCTCCGCAGGCTTCAGTTTCCTCATCCATAAAATAAGAGGGGTCGGAATAGATCACTTCAAAGGTTTCTCAGTCTTACTATATGGTCCTATGAGTAGCCTTACCTACATGTCCACCAGCACACTCCAAAGGCATCTCAAACTCAACAAGACCACAAAAGAACTCACTATATTCCCTTCAAAATCTCTCCCCTCTAAACTTGCCTGTTTCTGTTGACAGTACTGTAATTCTTCCAGCCATCCAAGTTTGTGATCTTGTCCCTTACCTTTCCCTTGCTTCCCATATAATAAGAGTAGTCAGCATTTACAGAGTATATTAAGGTTTGCAAAGAGCATATAGGTTCTATCATTTGCCCCACATCTTTGTCTTTGCCAAGTCTTCTCAGTCATATCTCTACAAGATCTACAATGTCTCTCCTGCCTGTCTTCTCTTCATTGACATAACATCTACCTTTATTGAAGTCTTCATCACCTCTCATCTGGATCACTGCAATTGTCTCCTATTGGTCTCCCTGCCTCTAATCCTCCCTCCCCCCTCTCCAATCTCCACACCTAGGCCAAATTGATATTTCTAAACATAGATCTGGCCATATCTCCACTGCCCTCAAAAATCTACAATGACTTCCCCATTGCCTCTAGAGAAAATGCAAACTGTTCAGCCTGAAATTGAAAGCACTGCATGATGTATTTCCCACCTATTTTTCCAGTCTTTTTTCGTATTTTTCTCCTTGCACTTTCTCTCTTAGTCAAACTGGTCTGTATCACATACACTTTTCCCTTTATACAATATTCCATCTCCCACTGCACCCCTTCTTCACCCCAACCTCATAGAATCGCTAGATTTTTTTTCAAAGCATCTCTCTGGACCTTTCTTCTACATTAAGTCTTTTCTAATCTACATAGTTGTTAGCGCTCACTCCCTCTTGAAATTGCCTTTTTTAATTAAAAAAAATTCTTTTGCTAGCTTTAGTTGTCTCATCAAATGCATTTCCTGAATATGTCCTGTTCCTCCCTCTCTCCTTCCTCACCCCTGCCCAGGAAGTGGTCCCCTTTAGCAAATATTTAAACAGAGAGAAAGAAAAAAAATATTCAGCAAAACCAACCAACACATCTGTCATGTCTTACAGCATATGCAATAGTCCCCACCTCTGCAAGGGTGGAAGTTTCATTTTATTCACTGTTCTCTGGGGCTGAACTTGGTTATTACAATTACATGTCATTCAGTTTGATTTTTCTTTCCATTTATGTTGTTGTAATTTTGTGAATGTTGTTTTCCTGGTTTTATCAACTTGACTCTATGTTAGATTAGGTAAACCTTCCCATGTTCCCATGCATTCTGCACATCCATAATCTATTATATTACATTCACGTACCACAATTTAACTCTTCCCTAATAGGCACAAATTTTGTTTCCAGTTCTTTGCCTTGTGAAGCTCAACTGGAGGAACTAAAAGAGAAGGCTTGGGGGTAGGGTTGGGGAAGAATTTAACACAGTCATGGTCTTGAAGTACTCGAAGGGATGTTAGGGGGAAAGGGATTAGATTTGCTCTACTTAGCTTCGGAGAATCCAATTTAGATCAATGGGTAGGAGTTACAAAGAGACAAGTTTAGGTTTCATGCAGGGGTAGGGAACCTGAGCTTGAGGCCACATGTGGCCCTCTAGGTCCTCAACTGTGGCCCTTTGACTGAAACCAAACTTCAGAGAACAAATCCCCTTAATAAAAGGATTTGTTCCTTCCAAATTTGATAATGTCTAAAAGTCTATAAATATAGGGCACTGATTGGTGCAGTGGATAGAGTGCTGGGCCTGGAGTCAGGAAGACCTGAGTTCATATTTGGCCTCTGAAACTTGGTAGCTGTGTGACCCTGGGCAATTCACTTAACCTCTGATTGCCTGTTTCCTCATCTATAAAACAGCTATAATAACAGCATCTACATCCCAAGTGAGACCCAAATGAAATAATTTTAAAGGCCTTAGCACAGTGCCTGGCAGATAGTAAGCACTACGTAAATGTCAGCTATTATCATCATTATTATAATAAATCCCCAATCGCAGGGCACATGTTTTATTTCCAGCTTTTCATTAGCACAAATCATGCAGCTATGAATTTCATGTATTTACATTTCTTTTCTTGTCAGTAACTTGTCAATCATTTGTCAAGCGATTTTCCCAATAGTGGAGTCCTTGGTCAAAAAGTACAAACAATTTAGTAACGCTTCTCACGTAATTCCAAATTGCTTTCCAGAATGGTTGATGCAATCCACATCTCCGCCAACAAAGAATTAACATATCTTTCTTCCTGAAGCTCCTGTCCTACCACAAGAATGAGTTTTCCCATCTTAGCTAAAGTTAATGGGTGTGTGCTGTTCCCACAAATTGTTTTAATTTACATTTCTCTGATTATTCGTGGGCTTGAACATTTTTTTTCAGCAGGTTGTTGATAGTTTATACAATATTTCTTCTTTTGGAGATTTCACATCCTTTGAGCACTTGTCTGTTGGGAAGGGGCCTTTAATCTTATAGATTTATGTGTGTGTGGCCTTTTAAAAATTCTGCCTGTGACAGAGAGGGAAAGTGAGAAGCCAATAAGTAGAGGGAGGGTAAAGGGGAAGGAGGAGGGAGAGGGAAAGAGGAAAGGTGCTGCCCTTGTCCAGTGCAGTTATGCTGAGGCCAATGAAGGGGGGGGAGGCAGGAGGGAGCAGAGGGAAGCCTTCGAAGTTATAGTCTGAAACTGGAGGTCACTTGCTGAAATGAGCGACAGGTAAATTGAGAACCAGAAAAAGGTCCACTGAACAAAGAAGATGTTTGCCTTGGATGAAGTAATTCAGTGCCTTGGGTGGATCACCAGTCAAGTCCTAACTAAATCCTGCATTCTTACAGAATGGCCAATTTCATGACCAGTCATTACATTTATGGGTTTTCTCCAAGTATAGATGACAGTAACTTGATCTCAGGGTAAGGACTGATTGTAGGCAAAGATTAGCTAAGAATTTCCCATTTTAGGTACATCCCTGAACAGCTGGCCACAGGAAGGGGCCTCTTCACCTTAACCTGTAATCTGAGGCTTTTGCTATTATCAGAATCAGAAAACCTTAAGACCACAGATCTAGACCTGGAAGCAGAACTCAGAGGCTACCTTGGCTGACCTGTTCATATTGCAAATGAGGAAACTGAGGCCGACAAAGATGAGAAGATTAGTCCAAAGTCACCTAGGTAGTGAGTGTCAGGTAGTGAAAGGCCAGGTTTGGGGCCCTGGTCCTCTTACTCCAGCACCAGCACTTACTGGGGTATACCTTACTTCTTCCTGGGAGGAGTCTTATAGAGAGGTTATCTGCTAGGATTCCTTCATTTTACAAATGGAAAAACTGAGGTACAGAGGATTTAGTTGTGTTGAATTGGACAGACCACCAGATTTAGTGTCAGCTCTGGGTTCAGCTCCGCCACCTTGATTAGTTATGTGGCTCTGGACAAGCTACTTCCTTCTCTGAACCTCAATTTCCTCATTTATAAAATGGGAGATAACTGACCTATATAACAGTGTTGTTATGGGGACAATGCTTTGCAAATCTTAAAGCACTACATGAAAAGAAGTTATCATTACTAAATTTTATCTCACGAGATATAGTCTATCATTCTATCCTGCCAAGATCTTTTGGGATCTTTTGGCTCTGTCTCCCATTTATCCCTTCAGCTTTTTTGTCATCTGCAAACTTTATAAACATGTCATCCTTACACCTTCATCCAAGTCACCGATAAAAATGTAAAGTAGTACAGGACCAAGAAAAGTTCCATGAGTCACTCCATGAGAGGCCTCCTTCCAGATTGACATCAATCTATTAATCACTATTTATAGGATCACAAAATCATAGATTTAGAACTGGAGGGAACCTTAGAAAGCCAATCCCTTTATTTTACAAATGAGGGAACAGAGGCCAGAGAGGTTGTGAGTTGCCAAAGTCACACATTGCTAATAAATGGTAGGTTCAGGATTTGAATCCAAGTTCTCTGACTCTATATATTCAGTAGGGTCATTTAGCTAAGCCTAAATCCACCTGTATATTATCATCTACATCATATCTCTTCATCTTGTTCATATAGTATGAGAGACTACTGAATATCAAAGTGCCATGCTGAAATCTAAGGACCCTATCCATTCAGCAGACCCCCAATCTATAAATCTAGTCACCCCATCAAAAAGGGAAATCTCTGGCATAGAATCTTCTTGATAAAGCTATGCTAGCTCTTAGTGATCACTGATTCTCTTTTAATGCTCACAAATCATTCCTTCAATAACATGGTCTAGAACTGCCAGCAACTTTGGTAAAAATCATTGACCAATATTCTTTCAAATGCTTTTTTAAAAACTGGGACATTTTGCTCTTTCCTAGTCCTATAGGTCCTCTTCTGTTTTCCATGATTTTTTAAAGACCTCCAGTAGTAGTTCAGCAATTATGTCCATCAGTTTTCAGAAGTTATTTCATCTAATCCACATCTGAGCAGAAACCCCCTCTGCCTGAGGACCGCCAATGCTTGAAAATACACTACAATTCACATATGTTCCCAAATGATGTTTTATATATATATATGTATGCATGTACATATATATATATATATATATATGAAACTTTGAAAACCTCAAAATGCTACAAGATATTATTATTATTATTATTATTATTATTATTATTATTATTATTTTATTATAACTACTGTTGCTATTATGCCCCAAAGGACTTCATTACAGAGAATCATAGAACTACAGAATGCCAGAGCAAGAAAGAACCTTTTCTTCAATATCAGGAAACTAAGACCCAGAGAGGTTAAGTGATTGACTCAAGGCCACAGAAAAGCCACTATGAAAACTGGGCCATTGTTCTTCCTTCCTCTATAGCAGCATTGCCTTCCAGAGCTGCTGGGCTTTGACCTGCTACAAGAAAAGTAGGACCTTCACTAAATAGGTAGAGGAAAGAGATGAGGAATGGACCCAAAAAAGAATTATTATTTTATACACTTTTGGGGAGAGATAACTCAGCACAGAATACTCCCTCTTGCATGAAACCTTCCCTAATCTCAGCTGGAAATGATCTCTCCCAACTCTCATAGCACTCATGGTCTCTACCAATCATTTGCAATTTATCACTGAGTTCTTGAATTATTAATGACTTGTTTATGCCTTTACCTCTTTCAAGACTAGGAACTCTTTGAGAGTGAGGAAGTGTTATATTCATCTTTGTGTTGACCTCATTGTCATATGCATGTGAAATCTGGACAACTGACCAGCACTACGCCAGAAATTGAATTGCTTCCATTTGAATTGTTTTGGAAGATTCTGAAGATCACCTGGCAAGATAAGGTGCTGACGTCCTTTCTCAAGCTGAACATCCAAGCATTCAAACTCTGCATCAGAGAGTGCAACTGGGATGGGATGGCCACATTGTTTGAATGTCAAACACTTGTTTGTCTAAAAGGTTATTTTATAGAACTCATAGCACTCATGGAGGTCAAAAGGAGCAATACAAAAACACTCTCAAGATCTCTCTGAAGAACTCTGGATCAGTTGTGAGACATGGAAGACTTTGGCACTGTCTGCATCAAAGAAGGCACCGTGCTCTATGAGTAAAGCAGAGTTGCTGTAGCCCAAAAGAAACATGAGCTGTACAAACTTAGAGACATCTACATTCCAAATGTTCATATGGACTATTTGTCCTCAACCTGTGGTAGAGCCTTCTGAGCTCAAATTGGTCTAATTAGCTACAATTAGCCACACTGTACATTGACTCCAACATAGTGACATCATTTTGGTCATCTTCAACACAAAGGACAACTACCATTAGGTTTAATAATAATGACTCAGGGGGCAGCTAGGTGGCGCAGTGGATAGAACACCAGCCCTGAAGTCAGGAGGACCTGAGTTCAAATGTGACCTTAGACACATAACACTTACTAGCTGTGTTACCCTGGGCAAATTACTTAACCATATTGCCTAGACAAAAAAAAAATTATATATATATATATAAAAAATACTCAGCATCATGTATTGTTTTTTTCTTTTAATTTTTTTCCTTTTTTTTTTTTGGTGCCACCTAGCTGCCCCTAATTTCCTTTTCTTTAAAAAAAAAAGTGCAGAACTTAACAAGTACCAAATAAAATGAACATTTCCATTTACAAAGGAGGACAGAGACAGAACATTGTATATGAAATCTTGAATGTCTCTCTTGCCTTTCCATGTACGCATAAAGTAACTTCAACATGAAATTTTCAAAAGCTGTCTTTCATGTCTGTATTTCAGGATTTCTTTTTGTTCTCTTCTGATACACTGTGTTTTATACATAGCAAGTGTTTAGTAAATGTTGTGTCAGTGTTTTTTTTTAAGAACAACAATGAAACATTTTAAAAAACAGGAAAAAAGCTTTGTTTTATATTCACTGAAGGGCTGGCCTTATGAAAAGGAACAATGAGTGTGGTACTGGATTTGGGGGTCAGGAACTCCTGGGTTTAAGTCCTACTTCATACAGTAGTTGTTGACCCTAGACAGACTCTCTTATCTTTAAAATGAAAGAACTAGACTCAGTGGCTTCTTGGGTCCCTCTCAGCTCTAAATCTATGGTCCCGTGAGCTTTCCTAATGTAATATAGTGGATACCCAGAAGAACCCCCCCCCTTAAAGAGCATACAATCTAACTTGGTGAATGAGGCACATAGATGTGAAAACATGAACAATACATGTTTCTATCATGTGTTAAAAGATTATAGAGTAGGGTAGGATAGGATAGTATAAGCTAGGCTTTATACCTTAATATAATAACAAACTGGCAGTTGCCCTAGAGTCCCTAGTTTTGAGTTTCCAAAGCTCCATTTTGCCTTGCAATTTGTACTATAAATTTTAAGTAAAAAAGGAGGAATTCAGAGAAGCATAGGAAGATTTGTATAAACTGATGCAGAGTGAAATTAATAGGCCAGAAAAAATATGAAACAAGGTCAACAAAAAGGATTTCAACAGGTCTGAATTCATCCTGGGCACAAAGAATATTGCGATGGTGGGCTATCATTATTTCTTGAGTCATTTGCAGGGATATTCTAATCAAATATTAGCTAAAGAAAGAACAAGAAAATCTTAAAGAGCTCATCTGTCTATCCAGTTGGTTTTGAGCTGAGCTTAAGGGCCTCTTCAAAGCTTTTAAAATCTATTTATTCACCTAATCTATCTCCAGTCACTTTAGAATTGGTCTCTAGTGTCTATATTTCAGGCCTCTTAAGCCAAATCTTGAAAGATTTAAGTGGCAAATTATACATTATTTCCAATTGGAAACTTGGGGAACCCATCCTACCATGACGATAATGGAGCTAACAGGTAATATAAAATAGCTTCCTAGTAAGCATCGCTGCTTTGAACATGATTCACCTGAACTCTAGAAAAAAGTTTTGTAATAGCCAGTGACTAGAGGAAAAGCAAGAGTACACTGACTGAGGACTGCTTGGACAAATTGTGGTACATACCAATGGAAGAATATTGTGCAATAAAAACATGATAACTATGAAGTCAGAGAAATTTGGGGAGACTTGTATAAACTAATAGAGTTATGGAAGCAGAACCAAGAGAACAATTTACACAATGACCACAATAACGTAAAGGAAAACAATGTGGAAAAAAATTCAGAACTCTGATGTTGTTCCAGTGACCAGTTGTGACTTCAGAGGGCTAACAATGAAATCTGTGCTTCTTGCCTTTCAACAAAGAAGTAGCAGACCATAAGATGTGGAATGAGTCCTCTTTTGTCAGACATAGCCAGTGTATAGTTTTATTATGCTTCAATGTAATTCTTTATTACAATGGAGGTCACTTTTGTACAGGTTGGGGAGAGGTAGTTAGGAAATGTCTGTGATTTTTTTTTTAACAGGAAAAAAGCATTGTCTTATACCCACTGAAAGGCTGACATTATGTGTAGGAGCAATGGGTGCGGCCCTGGATTTGGAGTTAGAAAATCCTGGGTGCTACTTCACATACTAGCCGTTTGACCCTAAAGAGACCTCTTTATCTTTCGAATGAGAGGGATGGACTCAGTGACTTCTAGGGGCCCTGGCAGCTCTAAATCTATGGTCCCATAAGCTTTCCTAGTGGGATCTGGAGGGCACCCAGAAAGCCTCCCTTTATGGAGCTTATAATTTAGGTTGGGAAATAAGGCATATAGGTGTGAAAACATGAATAATATATGTTTCTACTATGTGTTAAAAGACTATAAAGAGCTTTCCTCATAAAAAAGGTAGAGGCCATATCTTATTCATTTAGCACAACACCTTGCTACAGTAAAAAAATCAATAAATATTTGTGTTTTAAGTTCAATTGCATAAAATATCTCATCTATCTGCCTTCTACTAATATGACTCAGTTTTGGTTTTGGCCATAAACTGTCATCTGAGGACAAGCTAAGCAGAACACAGCAGTGGAAAGAACCTTGGACTTGTTGTTAGAAGACCTGGCCTCCAGTCCTGGCTTCGTTATTTATTAGCTATGTGTCCTTCCCACTTGTGGCCTATTTCCTCATTGATTAAAAAACATGGGGGACCCTGTGATTTCTGAGGTCCTTCTAGCTCTGACATTCAGCCAAATTAGGACTTTAAGTCTGGAGAGGCTTGTTGCCAGAAAGTGGGTCTCAAGATGATGAGTTGTCTTGGCCTTGGCATCTCACGAAGACCTACTACTTAAGCTTGGAAGGACAGTCACGTGGATGACAATCACAGATCTTTAGAGGAAGGAAAAACACTTCATTCCTAGAGCTTAAGACTATGTATCCTGTTAAAAATTACAAGACCCTTGGGAAGGGGGAGCCTATCAAAGCTATTTACAGTCATTTACACCTTAGTGTGAATTAGTTTATCAGGTCTTTTCCAAAATTGACAGTAAGGTGTGGGTAGAGTCCTGGGGGAAAGTGGCACAAAACAACTGAATTTTGATAGGGAAAAAAGGGAGATCCAGAGTATGCATAGTTGCTCCAGAAAGATAACGACTTAAGATGAAGTAATGTTCCTCCAACATAGGGGAATGGAAGTCGAGGAGAGATACAAGAGGGGGTAGGGCAGAGGCACAGCTAACACCATAACAGGATCTGGCCACCTGAGCATCAGGTTCAAAGATGTGTGTGGCCAGAATGACAAGAAGGCTGGAGAAGATTGCCTGACAAAACTAAAGATAATTCACCTGGATAAGAGGAGATTTTAAGGGGCCAGGTCCTCTGTCCTCAAACATTTGAAGCTGTTGTCCTATAGAAGAAAGATTTGCTTTGTTCAGTTTGGCCCTGGAGGGCAGAATGAGAACAAACGGGTTTAAATTGCAAAGACAAAGATTTAGTCCATGTTCTCTAAAAGAGAAATGGGCTATCCCATGACTTGAGGTCTCCAACCAGACAAAAATGAGAGCTTGTCAGGGATTCACAATGGGATATATGATTTGAGGAGGAGATTGAAGTCCCTTTAATTTCTAAGGTTCTACAATTGTATACACCTGGGTCCAGAACTCACATGCTGATAGCAATTCATGTATTGTTTAAAGATAATAGTAATAGCTTTATTTAAAGATAACAATAACATATGTTTGTGTGTATATATGTATGTGTATATATATATGTATATATATATATATATCACTTTAAGATTTGCAAAGCACTTCACAAACATCATGTCACTTTATTAAAGATGAACACTCATTGTGACTACAGGCATGTTATAGTTTGAAGTGATTCTGAGGGTTTCCTTTGTGAAAACATTTGAGATTGAGGCTATGAGAGGAGAGGGAGGGAAATACAGCTCAGATCTCTAGGGAGCAAGCAGAGACTTTGTCCCCCAAGCCCAAGATATGATCTCCCTGGGGTGGTAGACAGCATCCTAAGAACCAACATGTTCCAAAAGAACATGTGTTGAAGCCTTCCACCATAACATAATGTGTTATATTTTGCAATTTGTTAAAAGTCAAGTGAGTTTTTCTGTTCCTGAGTCTAATTTAGCTCTTGGAAGATTTCATTATAATGCTGCTTTACGTATCTTAACAATGGACTACCACCTAGGGTTTCAGATTGGTTAGCCCAGGAGCTGAGTGAATGAGCTATTTGTTTCTTGGACTTCTTGGTGCCAAGCACAGTGCATGTATCCTTTTCTTCTCCCCTCTTTCCCCTCCACCCAGAATATGAAACCTTGTCAAATGCTTTACTAAAATCTAGGTACACAGAATTTGAAGTTTTACCAGGATCTCAGTGATAGCTCAGGCTGGGGACCTGCAAGCTTTTAATGAGTCCATAGTGGTCTGATCCAGGGCAAAGTCTGCTGACCCTGGCCTGAGCTCTGAAAGTTGCTGACCTGGGTCTGGACTCAGCCACAATCAGTCAGCTGGGAAGCTCTGTGCTGGTTCAGTGGAAGAATTATAGGCTCCCCTTTCATCAGGGATTACTGCCCTGGTTATTCATCCACAGGCAGGCTAGATGATAGAAATGAGACCTTGCTCTGCTCCTACAGTCTGCACCACACCACTGTATGGCCAAGGGCCTGAAATTATTGGGGGCAGATGCAGGTCTCCTCATCAGTCTGCCCTGGATCTATGACCTAGAACTTGGTAGTGGGCAATAAAGCTACCAGTTTGTACCTGAGCCCAACATTGTATCTCTGGATGGGTCTGGAGCATCCCACTCTGGGTACGGGACTCCTGACCCCTTCTTGTCCTGGTTCACAGCCTCTCCCTGGGCACTGGTGTGCTCTGTGAACAGTGTATCAGGCCCTGGCCTCGGTACCTCAGATCTCTGTGTATGTCTGTCTCCCAGCCAACCTGCGCTGGAAAAATGACTCACTATGACTTTTCCTGGGATTTTCCCATCAGGATTCAATCTGGTGAGTTTTCTAGATCTGTTTGGAGAGCTGGCTTTTTTTTTTTTGGTGGGGGGTGGGGAGGAGAAGAACTCCTTTGCGCACTACCTCTTGCTACTTGACCAAGTTGGCTCCCCATCGTTAGGTTTCTGATTGTTTCTGGCCATCCCATCAATTCTGATCACTACCATCCTATAAGAGTCTACCAGAGCCCTGGCATACTAGGGCTACAGAGTAGGAGGAATGGTACTCCATGCCAGAGTAAGCCCTTCTAACACTCAATTCAGTGCTTCCATGTGGCTTACAAGATGAATTCTCTTTCAATTTCTCCTTCCCAGATTTTTTTTTAGGCAATTGGGGTTAAGTGACTTGCCCAGGGTCACACAGCTAGTTGGTTAAGTGTCAAGTGTTTGGTCTGAAGCCAGATTTGAACTCAGGTCCTCCTGACTTCAGGGCCAGTGCTCTATCCACTGCGCCACCTAGCTGTCCCTCTTCCCAGAATTTTCAATGCCAAATTTAAAACGTCACTAAACTGGTGAGTTCTAGGACTGAATTTGTTTATTAATTTCCAGAACCTGACAGTTCCGTGGCAATATTCTCTAGACAGTGGCCAAGGAAAGGAAATGTGTGATTCAATGCAATCACATTTCCATTTAAGCATTGAGTGTTTGAGGATCCTACTATCCAATCTTTGAACCACTTGAAATCTGCTCTTCCTAAATCTAGGTTGTATATCAGATTATTCTTACCTTTCCTCTCCTTTTCTAATTAGAATTTTTAAATGGAATGACCAGTTCCCCACAAGTTCTGTATTTCTACTCCAACAATCAATTGCTATTTGTTGTCGAGAACTGAATCTAGAATAGAAAGTTTCTTTCTCGATTCCTTAACTTCTTGAAGGATAAAATTGTCATTAAGACAAGCCAATAAATTATTAGTGACCACGTTCGTAATGGGGCAGATAGGTGGCACATTGGACAGAGCATTGCGCTTGGAATCAGGAAGACTCATCTTTATGAGTTCAAATCCAGCCTCAGACACTTACTACTTACATGACCTTAGGCAAGTCACTTAACCATGTTTGCCTCTGTTCCTTATCTGTAAAATGAGCTGGAGAAGCAAATGACAAACCATTCCAGTGTCTTTGCCAAGAAAACCACAAAATGGGGTCACAAAGAATCAGACACGACTGAAACAATTGAATAACAATACTTTGGGTAAAGAGAGGCCTGTAGCAGATGTCCAGATGATTGAAGTCCTCTCCTCACCCCATCCATTATAATAATTATTGACACTCTATCAGGCATGTAATCTATTCCCCAAACTTCTCATCTATTTCTTTTTTTCTGTTCAGATGATCTGTGGTATATTCTGATGATATGCTACTGTTTCTGTATCTATTAATCTTTACCCAAGGCTCTCCTGAGTTCAAAGCTGGTCTCAGACAGTGGTCTGAGTCTGGGTAAGTCACTTAACCTCTGCTTGCCTCAGTTTCTTCATTTGTAAAATGGGGATAAAAATAGCACCTACTTCTGGTTGTTGTAAGGATCAAACAAGATCATAATTGTAAAGCATTTAGCACAGTGTCTTACACATAGTATTATATAAATATTAGCTACTAGCCATTTGTGATTTCCGCCTATAAATTATTAATAACGTCCTTTTTTTTTCCACCTCTTAGGATCTCTAACTTCTTTCAAAGCTTAGGTCATGTGCCTACCTCCAGGGAAACCTTTCCTTATCACCCTAATTGTTACTACACTCTCTTCCTACTCAAGTTATTGTGAACATGCTTATTTGTTTCCATATTGTTTGTATTTTTTTTAACAGTAAAATCTAAGCTCCTCGAAGGCAGGAATTATTTTTCCTTTTTGTCTCCATATCCTCAGTGCCTAACACAGTGCTTTGCACATGGCAGATGTTTTATTAATGTTTGTTTGAATAGATTGGATTGAGAAACTAGATTCCAGATCTCCTAACTCCAAGTCTAGAGACAGTTTTTAGTGCCCTCCAGGGTTTGTATCTAGAGTTAGAGTCTAACCTACCCTTTCTCATAGGACTCCCCATCATCTGTTCTAAGGTCCAGACAAATTGGACCACTCGCCATCTGCACGTCTCACACTGCTCTCTTAAATCCTCCCATTTCACTCCTGCTGTCTTCCAAACCTGAAATGGACTCTCTTCCATCCAAATACCTCATCCCTACCTGTGAAAATCTCTCAAGGCCTATCTCAGATACCTCTGCCTCCTGGAAATCTTCTCTGATCCCTTCCTTTTTCAAATGTCTAGCACTTTGGGTGGCCTTTTGCACTGATTCCCCTCTTCCTTTTTCCATTCTTATTTGTGCACCAGTTTTATCCCCATATTAAGCTCTTTGAGGATAGGGTCAGTATTTGTTGTCATCTTTATATCCACCCTGAAATCTAGCACATTGCCTTGCACATAAGTGGATGCTTAATAAATGTTCAATTGAATTAAATTCTACAAGTCTTTGTTAAAAGTAGAAATATAAGTTCCATTATTGATGATGCAATTTTCTTTTTCATGGGTCTCTTTGCTGTGCTTTATTTTTGTCATCAAAGTTGTCCCAAACTGCTGGTTAGAGAACCCACTTCCTTCAATGTCCTTATGCACTAATGTTCCAGAATACATCAAGTTAATGATTTCTAGGTATATTTCCTGGCCCTCTAGCTCCGGGTTCACACTAATGGGCAGTGTTGCTGGGCAGAGAGCCATAGAGACAGGCAAAGGACTGTTGCCAGATACCCTTCTATATGAGATTGTCCTTTACTCTCTTTTCATGATTGTGTCTGTGTCAGGGGGCATAAGGGTTTAGTATTTGAATATGGAACAAAGAAGGAGTCACAAGTGATGCCCCAAGCATTCAGTCACAGCAGCTATCAAAATTTCCTTTTGAACAGCCCAAGACAAAGCTTGGAAGTAGCTAGAGTTCATTTTAGTGGGGTCCCCAAACTTGCTCCTACCATCCTTTACTTTCCTGGACTTCTCTTTTAGGCAGCCATCCCTTCCCAAAATCGAAAGCTTTCTTGCCCTTCCTCTAGCTGGCCAGGAGCCTCCATAGGTCCCCCTGAGTATCGCTCCAGGCTTTGAGCCTTTTTAGACCCTTTCCTTCCAGGAGGACTTTAGTGAATCTTAGAACTCTGCTTTTCAAAGGCTCAGCTGTTCAGTCTAATAAACTATTCCATGATAATACATCAATAATTACTAATGTATTATTCTTCTGAGGCAGATAATTGCCTTTTTGAAAGACTCCTCTGGAGATAATGTTCTGATTACTTAAAGCAGTGACTCTAATGGTAAGAATTTTAAGCATTTTAGAAGGTCAGTGGAGAGGATTTTTTTTTTTTAGGTGAGGTGGGGAAGGAAAAAAGGGCATTTGGAGCCCCTTCAAATCATACCCTACAGATCTTAGAATTTTCCAGCCAAAATTCTGTGTAACCTGTATTATTGGTACCTGAGCAACAGCCATTCTCATCATCCCCAGGACATCTGCCATTCACACAGGCACACACGGGCACAGCTGAGACGCAGGAACCTTTGTGCAAACTTGAAGGGCTTCCCACCCAGCTCTTCCTGAGCCAGCTCCCCTGATGTCTCCAAGAGGAACACAGTCAGAGTCATCTCAATGACATAAGGGAAACTCCTATTTCCAGCAGTTTCTCATTCAGCTGCAAAAATGTACAACAGTAGGCCGAGCCTGGCCTTTCAAAGTCTCTGCAGGAAGCAAAGTTGTTTTTTAAATACCACATCTGAGAATATCTTTTAAGCAGGACTGTATCCGAGAGCGGCTGGAGCTCAGCTGGAGTCCTAGCCCTTCCCTTCCTTCACCCTGCCGGCCACAACGTCTCAGGGCAGCCCTACAACTGCATGGGGGAGGGGAGAGGGAAACTGTCAGGGAGGCCTGGTATTCCTCCAGATTTCCCCTTGGCCAGGGAGGACTGAAGGTTTCTTCCCCTCCCCATATCCTCCCCCAATTCACAAAGGTAGTACATGATCACTCCAGTTAGTCTGTCTCTCACTTTTTTTTCCAGTTAATCTCTTAAAGGAGGGATCCTTTAAATCAGAGACCTAAACCAGGGCATTCACCTAACTAGAATGGTCATTTTATTACATTGTCAGGATTACAAGGAATATATCCCAAAGAAAACCCTTCTGCCCTCTGAAAATGTAGCTGCTATCACAAATCAATCTAATCACCCTGTCTCACAATTACATCCACACCCTAATGTTCATAAGAGTAAGAGTCCTGTCCTAAGAACATTAGAAAGTTGACCAGGTCTGAGCTGGTTCAAGGATAGTCCTTTTTGGAGATAGAATACAGAATTAGGTTATCTACTGAATGTTCCATTCTAGTCTTATGAATTCTACTTTTTAGTAATATAATTTTATTTCTAGTATCTACAGAACCTCCCCATTGTTCATAGAATAAAATGCAAACTCCTTAGTCTGGCATTCAATGTCAGTCATGGCAGATCTCTATGATTTGCCTTTACAGATTTGTTTCCTGGTATTTCCCTTTGTGAATTTTATATTCCAGAGAAACTGTACCAGTCACCCTTCCCCAGTGTCATCCTGTATTCTGCTGCCTTTAAGGCTTTGTACACATCATCCCACAAAAATGGAATGGCCTTATTGGTATCTTTCTTTTCATTTAAGACCAACTATAGGCTCTTCCCTGATTTTCCCTGGTAGAAGTGATCCCTGCCTCCTAGAGCCTCTGTCCCCTCTCTTGGGCTTCTGCTATGTTTTTAATTATTTCTATCTTGTATCCCAGTTATTTTTGTATATGTTTCATCCCTCTATTAGATTATAAGCTCCTTGAAGGCAATGGCCATGTTATTTTTCATTTTTGGCTCTCCAGTACCTAATACAATATTTTGAACATCAAATATATTTAATAATTTTTCTTTAATTGCATAATAGTGACTATAATTTAGGACTAATTTTCCCTATTAATAATGATCATTATTTTATGCCATTTGTCACAGGATTACAGATTTAAAGCTGGAAGAGACCTCAGAAATCATCTTTTATCTTTACAGATGAGGAAATTGAAGCCCTGAGAAGCTAACTGATTTGCCCAAGGTCAGATGGGTGGTAAAAGAACTGAGGTTTGAACCTCTATTTTCTAACTATAGTCTAGCACACTTTCCACTAAAGTCCCCTCTCAACATATTCAAATCAACAAGTATTTATCAAGCATCTGCTATGTTCAGGGCATTATACCAGGCACTAGAGGTACAAAGAGAAAGATGAGAAACAGTCCCTGTAATCAAGAAGTAGATACTGGGAAATACTGTATACTATGTACATAGGTAGATAAATACAGCATAAATGGAAGAATATAAAAGCATTTAAAAATACGGGGAACAGGTAAGACTTCTGTGGCTTTTAATAACACCTGAGCTGAGCCTTGAAAGAAGCTAAGGATTCTATTAGCCATTAGTCTAGGTGGCAGTATATTAGAAATGGGATACTATGCTGAAGGAATAGAAAGTAGATCGGTTTAGATGGAATATAGAAGACAAGAAGGGGAGAAATAAGAAATAAATCTGAAAATGTAGGCTGGAGCCAGATTATAAAGGGCTTTAAATTCCAAGCTGAGCAGTTTGTATTTTATTCTAGAGTAAATACAGAACCATGGAAGCTTCTTGAGCACAGGAGTGATATAGTCGGACTTAAGCTTTTAGATATGGCTGAAAAGGTAGGGTTGCACCACATTGTGGAGCTTTGAACACAAGGCAAAGGACCTTGGACCCTGACTTGTATTTAACAGAATAAATATCCCTCTACCCTAGTTGGACTTGGTTCTTCTCTTTTTTCAAAGTTACACAAAAATAAGATTCCAAAGCTAGAATGCCTCATGAATGTCTACTAGCAGGTTTATGGTTTTTTAAAATTTATTTATCATAAATAAGAGGTAACTTCACTCACTAATTATAATGATCTTTCAAAGTAGTTTGATATTTGAACTATAGCTGGCCATGTGTGTTCTAATAAAATAAATGGATTTTAAATTTCTGACTTGGGTAGCAATGTTCATTCTTTCACTTATTTGGGTAAGTCATTTAAAGCATCTCTGCTTCAGATTTCCTTATCTGCAAGACCGGGGATAACTGTTCTCACACTTACTACCTCAAAGGGCTATCATTAACTTTAAAAGGCTGTGTAAGCTATTCTCATTTAACCCACTGGGATAGATCCTTGGGATCACTGGTTAGGGGCTTATTTGCAAACAGGCCTACTGACACACCTGGATTCAGTCACTAAAATATATATCATATTATTACATTTTTCTCCACAATTTCCAACTTTTAAAAATGTTACTGTAGTACTTCACCTGTGTCACATATGGGGTCAGTTCAAGGTACTTTGCGGGTCCACATCTATTCAAAATGATGTTTCCTGAGTCCCCAGGACTTAATTTTTTTCCTAATCAAGCCAGATAATACAATTAGTTCAGATATCTCCTAAGACATCTCCTCATTTTCCACCACAGCTGCCCTTATTTTGGACTTCTTTTGACTTCTCCAGCTATACTCATTTTGGATTTCTTTGACTTCTCCACCATTCTCTTCCCTCCTCTCCCGCTATGGCATAATGCCAGGCATATACTAGATTCTTAATAAATGTTTATTGACTATTGATTCAAGGCAAAGACATTTAATGAAATAGCATAGTAAGAAAATTTGCATCACAACATTCTCCTCATAAACAAAAATAACACTCTACCACAAATATACACCCTATTATATGGGTGAGTAAGCATGTATAGGATTCATACCTGAGAGGCCTACACATAAACAATTAACAAACAACCAATAAACATTCGTTAAGCTTCTACCCTAAGCTAAGCAATGGGGATACAAAAAGGGGCAAAACATAGTCCTTGCCTTCAAGAAAACTTAACATCCTAATGGGGAAGACAACATGCAAACAAATATACACAAAGCTAGCTATATACAGGATAAATAGGAAATAATTAATAGTAGAAAGACACTAGAATTAAGAAGGGCTGAGAATGGTCTCTAGTAAAGGATGGGATTTTCAATGGGACTTAAAGGAAACCCAGGAGGTCAGTAGTCAGAGATAGGAGGGAAAGCTTTCACACAGGACAGCCACATTTTCTCACATATTTGAGAATACGTTTCAAAGCCAAGAGATGGTGTGTTTTGTTCATGGAACAACCGGGAGGCTAGTGTTAATGGATTTCATTGGATCTAAGAGTACGTATTAGGGAATAAGACTAGAAAGATAAAGGAAACAGCTAGGTTATTAAGGACTTTGAATGCCAAACTGAGCATTTTATATTTATTTGATCTTAGAGGCAACAGAATCCACTGGAATTTATTGAGTAGGAGGATGATGTGATTGCACCTGTATTTTAGGGAAATCACTTTCATGGCTGAATGGAGGATGGATTGAAGAGGGGAAAGATTTGAAATAGACAGGTCTACCACGTAGAGAATTTGTGTGAAGGAACAAGTCACTCCAATGTTGCAGAACCCCTAATGTTATCTGTTGATATCACTGAACTGCTCTTTCTAGGCATGGTCCTTGTTAGGCACAGTGTCTCTTTAGAGTGAGTTGCTCTCCTGACTTCACTGGGTACAGCATCTCTCTTCCACTTGCCTCTATCAGTCTCAACATATAGTCTCCACCGGCATATTGTTCTGCTGGTCTCAGTGTTGCTAAGCTGGCTGTCTTCTGGGTTGTCCCTTTTGGGCCAGCTAAGCTATCTCAGATTCAGTCTGCTAGGGTATAGTGGATAAAAGTTCACCTTGATAAGGACTGGGTGACAGCCATTCTTGGACACTATAGCTAGTTAACCAAAACCAGGCAGTGTGCCTTCAGGCCAAGATTAGGTCTTTCCTTTTCTACTCCTAAGTGTGGATCAGAGATCAAAGTCTTCTGTTACAAATAACTAATATAGTTAACGTTCATATAATACTGTACAATTTGCAAAATGCTGTCTAGCTTGGAGTTCCAATGATCTTACATCAACCAGAGATTTACTCTAGTTTAGCTGAAAATAAATTTAAGCAAGAACAAAAGGTAGGAAGTCAGTGTTCTCTACCTAAATTTAATTAGTTTAGCCTAAATTCCTGTCTTTATTATGCTTATCTGTTAACAAGAGAGCCTGTATATACTGGTGCTATATTTTGGTCAGTGAAAACCTCAGTTTCCCAACATTACCATAAAAATATTTCTCCAAAAGGGAATGTTTCCACATATGGACTATAACATATTTATGACAGCTGGACTAAGCCTTGATAAAATAATGGTGTCTAAAGTATGTAAGAATGTGTTATGAAAGACAGTGGGATAAAAACTGGTAAGAGCACTTCTTCCTGCTTTTTCCCTCCTTCATCCAATATTGAGCAAGCTATTTCTGTAAAATGGTAAGAATAATAGATATCTTCCCTCCCCACGCCTCACATATTCAAGTACTTTGTAAGCTGTAAAATATTATCTTTCTTTTGTGGTAGCTACTGTGGTAAGATAGAAAGAATGCTGCACAGTCCTGGTTGTTGGGGAGTCTTTCTTTCCACAGAGTCAAAATCTGCCTCTCTACAAGTTCCATTTACCTCATTAGAATCAGAGAATTTGGGTTCAAATCCTCACCCTTTTACTTACTACCTATGTGACCTTTGGGAAGTCAAGTTTCTTCCCATGGGCCTTAGTTTTTTTTTTCTCTGTTAGATTAAACAAGAATTCTTTGAACTTATAAAAAAATTTTTGATAACTGTATTTCAATATAATTGGTTTCCTTTTAGCCTTGGTATTTTATTTTATGAATTTAAAACTTTCTGAGAAAGTGTATACCAGATTGCCAAGTAAGTTCCTGGCACAAAAAAGGTCAATGACCCTTGGATTGGAGGATCTCTAAGATACTAACGAGCCCATTCCATTATGAATCCTCAGATTCTAAGACCTAAGTCTCACTATCAGTTCTGTCATTATTAGTTGTGTGACCTTGGGCAAATCACTTTAGACCTTTCAGCCACTGAGAAAGGCAGGACCTGGTAGGAGGCCACATGTGGCCCTCTAGGTCCTCTGGAGTAGCCCTTTGACTGAATCCAAACTTCACAGAACCAGTCTCCTTAATAAAAGGATTTGCTCTGTAAAACTTGGACTCAGTCAAAAGGCCAAACCCAAGGACTTAGAAGGCCACATGTGGCCTTGAGGCCACCGGTTCCCCACCCCTGATAGAGACCGTTGATGGGAGGCATTCTGAGAAGGAATGGCATAAGCAGCTGGGGGATGATTAAAGGTCTGCAGAATACGGGATCTGTGATTTGAACTGGGTCTAGAAGGAAGGAAATAGCAAAGTTCAGAAGATGGATGAGGGAAGGGGGAAAGCTAATGAGTTCAGTTTAGGACTTGTAGAGTTTGAGATTCTCAGAATCCCAAAACCTCGGAAGTCTCTCTATCCCACCAAGAATCCCCAGGAAAACATACAGGACAAATATTTATCCAGCCTCCCCAGAAGCCCTTCAGGGAAGAGGCACCCCCTATATTCATTAGGAGCCTCCAATGAGAAAATGTTTCTAAAGTGCTTTCAAAAGTGCTATGAAAATTCGAACTAATTTACTTTTGAGGGAAAAGATGGGAATTAGGCAAAAGCAGTTGCCCCTTCCAGCCTCAATTTCCTCTATTCCTTGCTCGTTTAAAAAAAAAAAAACAACCAAACCAAACCAAAAAACTAGGGCCACGGTTTCCCTGCACACCCAAAAATAAATAAATAAATAGATAGATAGATAGATAAATAAAGGTTGCCCTCCCTTCCTTCCAAGTGTCTGTTTCATAAGACTTACTGGCAAATCTACCTTTACGACGTCATTTGTGCAAGAAGTAATAGGAAAGCAGGCTGAGCGCCGCCTCCGCCGGGAAGCCCGACTTCCTGGGAAGCCAGGAGTCCGCTCGGCCAGCCCAGGGCCTAGAGGGCAGGAGTGGGGGAGACTCCCGGGCAGCCCCGAGGAGGGGGCGGGGCCCGGAATGGACTAACGCCGGGCCGAGCCCTTCACTCGCCGGCCTGCCCACCCGCGAGCCGGAGAACACTCCCTTCTTTATCTCCCGCTCCTGCGGGCCAGGGAGTTTCTCCTTTTGAAGGAAGAACAACCGTGGGGCCGAAAATGCTTCGTGGGGGATTTCCTCGGGCATTACCGAAAGTGATGCGGCTTTACCGCCCCGTTGCCTCCGTTCCCCGGAAAGAGAGGCGCAGCCGCCCCCAGCCCCCCGGATCCCGGGGCCCCCGCGCCTCTGCCCTCTGCCCCTCGCCGCGGCTGCTCTGTGCGCCCAGCCTTTCATTCATTGTCCGTCGGGTTGACTTTGGCTCGAAAACGCAGGAAGCTGTTCGCCGGCTTCCCTGGCACAGAGTCCCGGCTCTAGCTCGCTCCGGCCCGGGGGCTTTCAGACGGATTTCTAAAGCGAAGCCCTTCTCCCCGAGAGAAAGGCATTTCTGTTTCACCCCCACATTACTGGCCCAGACATTGCGTGGCCCCCTTTTAAACAAAGCCTCAAGGTCATCGGGCATGGCTGTTGGGCCACCAGGGCTCTTTGGAAACCAGGTCGGCCCTGGGCGCTGGGCTCCTTTGCCAACCTCCTCAAGCATTAATCAGGAGCCTGGGGAAATCATTCGGAGGGCATTCACAGGGTCTCTCCAGCCCCAACGGGACCGGGGTCAGGACGGAAAGCCCGAAGCCCCGAGGGGGGTGTGGAGGAGGACAACAGCTGTAAAAAGAAGCGAGGCCGCGAATACACACACACACACACACACACACACACACACACACACACACACACACACATTCACACTCACACGCACACTCAAAGGCCTAGAGATGGAAAGGACCTGAGAGGCTGACTAGTCTGACTTGTTCATTTTACAAATTAGGAAACCGAGGCCACATAAATTAAGCGGCTTGTCCAGGGACCCACAAGTAATAAGCAACGTAAATCACGTAAGAACATTTTGTCATTGGAGTCTCACAAGATCACTGGGAAATAAGTACCAAATGAATACAGGCGATACTTTTTCCCTGGGAAGCTTGTGGGGGAGGTTGGATGAATATTCTTGTCTTGTATGTTTTCCAAGGGATTCTTGGTGGGGCTAGAGGACCTTTAAAGTTCTGGGATTCTGGGAATCTCAAAAGATGCAATAAGCATCAGAATTCGAGATCGGAAAGTAGGTCCTTTAACTCCTGGAGTCCTACCTCAACAAGAATACCTTCTAGAACAAATTTGTCAAGTGGTCAACCAGCCTGGGCTTGAAAATCTCCACCGAGCCATCTATTTCACTTTTGGAGAGCTCTTTTAGGAAATTTTCCCTTAGAGTAAATAAATCTTCATTTACTTCTTTACGACTTCTACCTCTTGTTGCTAGTTCTGCTGTTCAACACCAGCCAGCTAAATCTAAACTCTCTTCTACTTGACAGACTTTCAAATATTTAAACTTATATATGGCTAGTATTTACAGAAGCACCATAGCCTAGAATTGGAGAAAGAGAACTGGAGTCAGAAGACAGGGGTTCAAATCCCACTTCTGTCATTTACCACCTCTGTGACTCTGGGCAAGTTACCCTTTCTTAGCCTCAATTTCCTTAACTGTAAAACGGGGATAATATACCTACCTCACATAACATACCTATCTCAAATGAGATATTTGTAAAAGCATTTGGCACGGTGCATGGCACAGAGTAGGCAATACATAAATGTCTCTTCCTGCAGTCCCTAAGGTCCCTTCCAATTCTAAATCTATAATCCATTGAACTCCACAAAGTACAGATTTATTGTCCCTATTCTATAGATAAAGTCATCTAGCAAGTATCAGAGCCAGAACTTAACCTTAGGTCTTCTGTTTTAAAGAGACCAGAATCCTTGTGCCAACATTGAGCTATGCTCATTTATCAGATTATCAATTTATGATGGTCCTCCACCTCTAGGGGAAGCATATTAGTAGGGGCTTAATAAATACTTTTGGAATTGAAAGAAACAATTGCTTCTCCTCACTTCCTGCTCCAGTAAATACAAAAAGTAGAGTTGAATAACTACAGAGAACAATGAAACAGCTGTCTTGGGACCTCTGGGGTTCTTTTTCCCCTTATCTTCTTTTAGATCAAAAAAGAGAAGGTACCATACAGTGTCCTGGCACCCTAGACTGTGAGAGGGTAGACTACTGTGACCCTGCTTCACATTGTATGCCAGCTTTACTTCCATCCAAAAAAACGTTAAGTACCTCCTATATGTAGGACACTGTGGCCGACTCTCAAGGAAATACGAAGTTTAGATAACTACCTATTTCATGATGTTTACGGTAGGTACATAAAAGATGCACTAGCAAAGTTCTAAATAGAGTCTGTATAAAGAGAAGACTCGAGATCAGGAAAAGCCTTATAGAGGAAGACTTTGGAGCATTTGAGGAGGGTTTTAAAGATGAGTAGTAGTTCAGTGAGAAAGGATAGAAATTCAGACCATAGTGGGCACAGAAGTACAAAAGTATGAAAAGGGCAATGAGTAGAGAAAAAAAATGTGGAAAAAAAATTGGCAAAGGTCCTACTATGTGCAAACCATTAAAGGTCTTACTATGTGCAAACCACTCTAGAAACTGCTGGAAATGTAAGGATGGAAAATGACACAGTCCCTGTCCTGAAGTTCACAATCTGATAGGGAGAAAATGGCATTTGCATGGGGGGAAAATCACCAACTCATGATACAAGATAAAATGTGATAAGGGCTTGGGGAGTTTCAGATAAAGAGTTCTAGGAAAAATTGAAGATAGAACAACCATTTTTAGATGGCTGAGATCAAGGAAGGTTTCATAGAAGAGATGGCTCTTGGACTGAACTTCAAAAGACAAGAAAGATTTCAAAAGATAAGAGATGAGGAGGGCCTGTACTCCAAGGCATGAGGGACAGAGAGTCTATATCACTGCATGGAGGTAGGAAAGGGGATTCTTCCCTGTGCTCCCAACTTCCTCTATCATGCCCTGGCTCTTCACCCTGAAGACTTACTTCAGCCCTAGGATTCCCACGTTGGAAGAATCCCCTGCCCCTTCAGCCTCTCCTCCTGATTAGATGGCTCATTTCAGAAGGAGGGAGCCCAGGCCAACCAACCGTGTTTCATTTCTCTCTGGGCTTCACTCCAGACTTTCTCTACCATGCTCCCACCTTCGTTGTTGCCCTCCTCCTCCATACCCCTTCCTTTTTTTGTCTTGTCTTCCCCCATTAGAATGTAAGCTCCATACGAATAGTGCCGGACACATACCTAGTAAGCACTTAATAAATGCTTACTGGCTTGACTTGTCAGGATGAGCTCAGGAAACAGCCATTAGTCTAAGTTGTTTGGAACCAAGAATGTGTGAAAGTGAGTAGAGCTCATAGGTCCATAGGATCATAGACACAGAATTGGAAGGGACCTTTGAGGACTTCTAATCTAACCCACTCATTTTACAGACTAGGAAACTGAAGCACGGACAGGTTAAAAGATTTGCCCACGGTCACCCAACTACCATGACAGGAGCCTGGATTCAGACCCCATCAAACCGTTCTCCAAAGTACATCGAAGTTAAGCAATATTGGAAAAGTAAAGTGGATAAAGATTGGTGTGCTGACCAACCTGTCTCTAGATATCTTGGGCCCTGACAAATTCTAAATCTAGCAGAACTGGAAATGTTACTGGAAAAATAATTACACTCGAGTCTCAGCTATTGTAGCTGAAGCAAAAAACTATCAAATTCAGGTCTCTACACCTCAGATGCTATAGATCTAAGGATGACTATGGCTTAGGGCTTGGTCTGTTTTCCCAGATGAAGCCACTGTTATGTTCTCAGGGCAAAACTGGACCCTACGTAGCTGGGTACCTTTCAGAACATTCGACAGACTTTTTTCTCTGAGAGAGGAAGGATTTGTGTAATCTAAGCGGGAGGCTTGTAACTGTTTCCTGTGGTTTGGGCTTTGACATTCTATTCTGCTAAAGGCTAAATGGGTAGAGTTAACACTAAGTGAAGACTTCAGTTTCTAGCCAAAACAACAACAACAAAAGGAAATACATCCAAGAGCATAACTCAGTGGACTAAATCTGAGCTACCAGACACCATAGATCTCAGTCTCAACTTAGACAGCTCCACTCTAGGAGACTTTGAGCCAGCCTTAGACCAGCCCATTCATCCTTCCTCCAGTAAAACAATGATGAATATCTGTCATGCATGCACATACCACCTGAGAGGCTAAAGATTCATTAATGGGCAGCTTTTCAGCCCACTGCTCACAAAGGTAGCTGGAATGCTAATTAATGAGGGATCCACAGACCAGTAACTCACTACCAAACCCCTGAAGCTACCTTGTTTGGCCTGTGGTGTACAGAGCAAAGAGAGTGAGTTATTCAATAGCCTTTGTATGAGAGCAAGCAAAGGATATTAATTCAAAGATTTGTAAATGGCATCTACTCATCTGCATTGGCTGAATACCAGCATCAGACTCAGAAAACACTGCTTAATTTCCCACCTGTATAAGGCCCTAAAAGCAAGTTGAACAAATTAATTTTGCCTTATATAAATTCCAGTGGTATAGCATCTCCCCAAGAAATACATTTGCATTCATAAGCAGTATGATTTAATGGAAAGAGTATTGGTCTTGTCAGGAAGTTCAAATTAGACATCACTAGCTCCATGACCCTGGGAAAGTCATATAACCTCTCTGAGCCTTAGTTTCCACATTTATAAAATGGAAATAATAATGCCTTTAGTATCTACCTAACAGAATTATCATGAAGATCACATTAAATACTCTAATCTCTCTCTCTCTCTCTCTCTCTCTCTCTCTCTCTCTCTCCTCTCTCTCTCTCTCTCTCTCTCTCTCTCTCTTTTCTCTCTCTGTCTCGTGTGCATGTGTGTGTGTGTGTGTGTGTGTGTGTGTGTTGTATGTGTGTGTGTAGAGAGGTATATGTCAACTACAGATTTGGGTATAATTCTGCTATATATATTTCCCATTGCATATAATATATACATGTATACATAATTGAAATATGCACACATTTAATTAGAAAAATGTATAGAAGAATTGTAATAAAGTATAATCAAAGTATAAATAAGGAGCTGTGAGAAAGAGCCAAGTAGCTGCTTGCCTTGATGTCATGGGTTCAGGGTTGAAAGGACTGAGCAGCTTTGAGAAAGTCTAGTGATTTTTCCCCCCATGATGCCATAGACCTTATTGCATGTGTATAACAGAGAGAAAGATGTAGCTTTCAGCAGCTATGGGGAATGTATTGGCCACCAATGAGTACATGAGCCAGACTTGTAGTTGCAAAAGCCACTGGTGAACTATGTCTCGAGAGCTGGGAAATATATTGAGTATGAAAGAGAGATAGATAGATAGATAGACAGAGAGAGAGAGAGAGAGAGAGAGAGAGAGAGAGAGAGAGAGAGAGAGAGAGAGAGAGAGAGAGGGAGAGACACAGAGACACAGAGACACAGAGGGAGAATCTGACACCAGATTGGCCCTAGGACCCAAAATAGTATTGCATGAAGCGGGGTCATGGCTAGTTAGTGCTATGAGTTTTGCAGGGATATTCCTTTACTAACCAGGTTAGGATGTGAGTCATTATTCTTTCTTTAAAAGCTTTTAAATAAAACCATTCAATGTTTAAATGTTTTTGTTAACCTAGAGTGCTTGAAAGGGACCAAAGGTACTAAAAGAGAAAAATACAAGCCAAATTCAATTCATTCAACATTTATTAAGAGTCTACTATGTGCCAGGCACTGTGCTAAGTGCTGGGGATACAAATTTTTTTAAAAAGATACTTCCTGTCCTCAAAGGGCTTACAACCTAATGAAGGAAGACACACAAAAGGAAGCTGGGGGAGGGAGGAAGTGGTGAGGGGTCCACTAGGGGGTATGATGTTCTGGGTAGCTGAACCAAGCAGAGCTGCCGGGGGAAAATCAAGAGTTTCCAGATGTTCCCTGGATTTTCTTTGGGGGACTGGGGTAGGGGTTGGGGGGGGGAGTGCGGGGAGGAGTAACAAGACATGGAAGTTATTATTAGAGAAACTTAACCCAGTCTTTGGGAGATCAGAACTTTGGTTCTGAGTCACAGGTTACATGAAGATATGTGTGTGTGTGTGTGTGTGTGTGTGTGTATGTGTGTGTGTGTGTGTGTGTGTGTGTGTGTGCGCGCGCACGCGCATGTTTGTGTGTATGTTATTTAATAAACTTTTCTTCATTCTAGGCCTTTTCCTTTCCCACTCTTTCTATTATCTGGTACTCATGAAAGCCTGGCTCCCTATGAAAAACACGAGTCTCTGGCTACCTCCTCAGAACTGGGTGTTTCATCTTTCATGTCTTGTGACGCATAGACCCAAGAGGAGGAGGAGAAGGAAGAGGAGGAGGAGGAAGCATAGTGTTTGCTCGTTGCTTCCACTCTGCAGCTTCTCTTTTGAAGCTCACTCCATAACACCTGGTCTACATCCTTGTTTCAGCCATTTACCAGTCTCTGGGTTACTCTCCTTCCTTTTTCAAGTGGTTCAGTAGCTAACTTACAGTCTCTCTCCACTCTAACGCATGCCCTCATACCGTAAAACTTTAATGGACGTGTTCGTGTCCTTCAAACACGCTGGACTCCTAATTTATTAACTTCCTCAACTCCCTGACCAATATTTTCATTTTATCTTAGGGATGATGCCACCTCCATGATCCCATACTCTAAAACTTCCCTCTGATCAGAAACCAATACCTTTCCACCTCCCCATGTTACTGCTCTTCGCCTGTACATCTGTCACCCACAGAGTCATCCAGGGCTTCTATTTTTTGCTCTTCTCCAAGGCTATCATCCTTGTTCTAGCCTCCCCTCACAGTCATGACCCATTTTTGTTTAGTTCAACTGTCCTTCACTCTTAAATATTCCATATTCGTGTTGTATCCTTGTGCAGGCATTGCCAAACACCAGCCTGGGTGACTTTCACTATCTATGCTTTTACTCATGCTAATGAATGCCTCTGGAGGAAGTCATACAACCCTGTCCATTTGGGACTGTAAAACTGGGTTCTCCAATGTTAAATGGGCCCTTAATGCAGTTTTTTTTAATTCTTTTCTAATGGCCTCTTTACCACAGTCCCCACAGGTTTGGCTGTTCCAAACCTCCTCTTTTCTCCCTGAGCATTTTGCTTTGCTGAGAAAACAGAAGCCTTTCCCTCTAATTTCTTCTCTATTATTGCATTCCATCCCTCATTTTCTCTTTTTCTCCAGTCTCTCAGAAAAGGTGGCATCTTTCCTTATGGTCATAGAATTATATATACAGATGAGGAAATTGAGGAACAGGGAACTTGCCCAAGTTCAGGTAGGTGGTAAATGTCAAAGGCAGGATTTGAACCCAGGCCTTCTGATTCCAGAGCCAGTGCTCTTCCACTGTACTATGCTGCCTTGCCCATGTTAACCCCTCCATTTACGCCCTTGCCTGGCTTATAGTAGACATTTGACAAAGTCTCACTGATTAATCCACTAACCTCATCTCTTCTGGGAGCTTACCTTTCTGTCTCTCTTCTTTCCTTCCCTTCACACCAAATGCTCTTTGTCTCTCCAATCTCCATCTTTTATATCTTTCCTTGCTTATTATAAATATGTCCGGGTCTAACTATGCCCAATGAGCTATAAAACTGTGCATACCCTTTGACCCAGCAATACCACTACTAAGTCTGTATCCCAAAGAGATTCCCCCCACCCCCCAAAAAGGAAAAGGACATGTTTGTACAAAAATATTTCTAGCAGCTCTTTTTGTGGAGGCTAAGAATTGGAAATTGAGGAGATACCCATCAATTGGGAAATGGCTGAACAAGTTGTGGTATATGTTTGTAATGGAATACTATTGTGCTACCAGAAATGATGAGCACATTGCCTTCAGAAAGACCTGGGAAGACTTACATGAACTGATACAGAGCAAAGTGAGTAGAAATAGGAGAAGATTAGACACAGTAACAGCAATATTGTATGATGAACAACTATGAATGACTTAGCTATTCTTGGCAATACAATGATCCAAGACAACCCCAAAGGATTCACGATGAAAAATGCAATCCATTTCCAGAATAAGACCTGATGGTGTCTGCATATAGATGGAAACATACCATTTTTCACTTTCCTCTCTCTTTTTGTTCCTTCCTTCCTTCTTTCTTTCTTTCTCTCTCCTTCTCTCTATTTCTTCCTTTCTCTCTCTCTCTCTCTCTCTCTCCTCTCTCTCTCTCTCTCTCTCTCTCTCTCTCTCTCTTTCTCTTTCTTTCTCTCAGTTCAAGTTTTCTTCCACAAAATGACTAGTATGAAAATATGTTTTACATGGTTGAAGGTGTATAATCTAAATCAGATTACTTACTGTGTCAGGGAGGGGAAGAGGAACAAGGAAGAGATAGAATTTGAAACTCAAAACTTTAAAAAATGTTAACATTGTTTTTACATATAATTGGAAAAAGATAAAATATTATTTTTTTTAAAAGGCCCAGGTCTCCTGTTAGGGAAAAAGAGGGAAAATTTTTGGAAAACACTTCATACCCTCTACCAAGGGTTATTGATAGAGAAAAAGAGGGAGAAATGTAATAAACTCTACACCTGCATCTTCTACTTTCTTTTTATTGAGCCTGCCACACGCCAAATCTGTTGAGGGCCAATACTCTAAGGATCATCTAGGCATTGACCAGTAAAGCACCTGGAAACCGGACCTTGAACATTAAATACATAGCTTTGCTCAAGAGAGCTATTTAATAAGAATTAACAGGCACATATGCTGTAGGGAAAATTTGTAGCTCAGTAGGAAAAATACAGACCTAGTATGAACTGAGACCTTGAAAGCACACAGATTTCCAGGGGAAATTCCTAGCTTAATAAAAACATAAACATGTAACAAATACTCCTATCTAAGTAGGGTAGAATGCTTAATAACAATTCTAAAAATATAAGATCACAATTATGGCAATGGATTATTAATCAATGTCTGTTATTGTTCTAGCAGGGCCTGCCATGTCATCAGCTGAGAAGAGTGTAAGAACCAAGGAGCACTCTTTAGACCACCAGAAAGTGAGAGAGACTTAGAAAAGAGGGAGAGGTCCCAGAAGAGATAAGACAGTTGGAGAAAGAGATAAAAGAGAGGGAAGACCTCAGCCTCTGTTCTCTTCTTCATCAACTGGAAGGAAAGAGAACCAGGACAAAGAGAGGGCCAAAAAGCTTTTGCTCTCCTGTTCAGCCAAAAGAAAAGAGAGAGTCAAGAGAAAGACTCAGAAAACCAACTGCTACAGTCAGTCAATTCTGATTACACTTTCCTAGTTATGTTCCTTTCTGCTAGGGTGCAGATCTGTTCCATAGCTCCTCCTGCTATGATGAGGTAATATCTCTTCTCCATATTCCAATGTCTTTCAACTCTTTTTGGTCAATAGGGGTGAGGTCCCTTTTCCAAGAAAGGCGATAATTTTGAGTCTAGAGAATCTTCCCCTATTAATAAATAGAAAGCTACCCCCCCCATGTTATCCATAAAGACTGCTGTTCCTGGCACCTATTGTCCTGGTTAGACAGAAACAAGTGAGGTACAATGTGACTCTCCTTCTTCCTTCCCTCCCAATTCAAAAGTTGGTACCAGTTCTTAACTACAGTTTTACCAAGGATGGCCAAGCAGGAAGACTCATATAACTCCTAAAAACAAAAACAAAAATCTTGGCTTGACCTGCCATAACCTTGAACTAATGCCTTAGGTATTTTCTACTTTTTACCACCAAACTACAGAAAATACTGTCTATACTTGTTGACTCCCAAGGCTCTATCCTGGATTCTATTCTCTTTTCTCTACACATTCCCTCTTTCAGAGATCTCATCAGCTCCCATGGGTTCAATGATCTTCAGTCAGATGATTCTAAATCTATATATCTAGTCTCTTGACTCTCTTCCACATTGCAAACTCCTTACTAGAAATCTCCACCTAGAAGTCCCAACAAAATTTTCACCTTAACACCTTCAAAATTCATTTCTTATCCCTACTCTCCAACACTGCCATTAACAAATCAATCCTCCTCCAAAATGCTCTATATTCTTTTCTTTTTTAAAAGATAACACAAGGGGCAGTTAGGTGGTGCAGTGGATAGAGCACTGGCCCTGGAGTCAGGAGGACCTGAGTTCAAATCCAGCTTTAGACACTTGGCCCTTACTAGCTGTGTGACCCTGGGCAAGTCACTTAAACCCAATTACCTCAAAAAAAAGAAAAAAGATAACACCATCATCCCAGTTACCTAGGTTCACAACCTTGAAGTTATCCTTAACTCTTTCCTCTCTCTCTCTCTCTACCTCCCCACCCCCCAAATACACAGAGCTCAATCAATTGCAAAGTCTTGATGATTCTGCCTCTACATCTCTGGCATTCATCTCCATGTCCCTATTCCCATGACCATTACTCTAGTTCAGGTCCTTATCACCCATCATGTGACTGTTCGCAACAGCCTCTTAATTGGCCAGCCTGCTTTTAGTCTGTTCCTTCTCCAATTTACCCTCCACAGAGCTGCCAAAATAAATTTTCTATTTTTTGAATATAAATTTATTTATTTTTAGTTTTCAATATTTACTTCCACAAGATTTTGAGTTCCAAATTTTCACCCCATCTCACCCCTCCTCCCACCCCAAGATGGCATGCATTCTGAATATCCCTTCCCCTAGTCTGCTCTCTCTTCTATCTCTCCCCCCCTTCTCTTATCCCCTTCCCCTTCTATTTTCCAGTAGGGCAGGATAGACTTCTGTACCCCATTTCCTGTATTTCTTATTTCCCAGTAGCATGTGAAAACATTTTTTTTAAACATATGTTTTTAAAACTTTAGGTTTCAAATTTTCTCCCTTCCTCCCTCCCTACCCACCCTCATTGAAAAGGCAAGCAACTCAATATAGGTTATACATGTGCAGTTATGCAAAACACTTCCATAGCAGACATGTTGTGAAAAACTAACTCTATTTCCCTTAATCCTATCCTGCCCTTCCATTTATTCTATTCTTTCTTTTGACCCTGTCCCTCCTCAGAAGTATTTGCTTCTGATTACCCCTTTCCCAATCTGCCTCCTCTCTATCATCCCCTGCTCTCTTGTCCCCTTCTCCCCCTATTTTCCTGTAGGGTAAGACAGATTTCCATACCCAATTGAATGTGTATGTTATTCTCTCCTTAAGCCAAATCCTATGAGAATAAGATTCTCATTCCCTCTCACCTTCCCCTGTTTCCCCTCCACTGTAAGAGACTTTTCTGTTTTTTGTGAGATAATTTACCCCATTCTACCTCTCCCTTTCTTCTTCTCCAGTATAATCCTCTCCATCCCTTAATTTTATTCTCCAGATATGACCCCTTAATCTTCAACTCACCCTGTGCCCTCTATCTATCTATCTATCTATCTATCTATCTATCTATCTATCTATCTATCTATCTATCTAATACATATATTTTTTCCTCCAACTACCCTAATACTGACAAAGGTCTCATGAGTTATAAATATCATCTTTCCATGCAGGAATGTAAACAGTTCAACTTAATAAGTCTCTTATGATTTCTCTTTCCTGTTTACCTCTTCATGTTCCACTTGAGTCTTGTATTTGAAAGTCAAATTTTCTATTCAGCTCTGGTCTTTTCATCAAGAATGCTTGAAAGTCCTCTATTTCACTGAATGACCATTTTTTCCCCTGAAGGATTATACTCAGTTTTGCTGGGTAGGTGATTCTTGGTTGTAATCCTATCTCCTTTGCCCTCTGGAATATTATATTCCACCTGCCAGTTCCTTTAATGTAGAAGCTGCTAAATCTTATCCTGATTGTGTTTCACCTACAGCTTGAATTGTTTCTTTCTGGCAGCTTGTAATATTTTTTCCTTGACCTGGGATCTCTGGAATTTGGCTACAATATTCCTAGGAGTTTTCCTTTGGGGATCTTTTTCAGGAGAAGATAGGTAGATTCTTTCAATTTCTATTTTGCCCTCTGGTTCTACTATATCAGGGCAGTTTTCCTTGATAATTTCTTGAAAGATGATGTCTAGGCTCTTTTTTTGATCATGGCTTTCAGATAGTCCAATAATTTTTAAATTCTCTCTCCTGGATCTATTTGCCAGGTCAGTTGTTTTTCCAATGAGATATTTCACATTGTTTTCTAATTTTTCATTCTTTTGGATTTGTTTTACAGTGTCTTGATTTCTCATAAAGTCACTAGCTTCCAATTGCTCTATTCTAATTTTTAAGGAAGTATTTTCTTCAGTAATCTTTTGGACTTCCTTTTCCATTTGGCCAATTTTTCTTTTTAGGGCATTTTTCTCCTCATTGGCTTTTTGGACCTCTTTTGCCATTTGGGTTAGGCTATTTTTTAAGGTGTTATTTTCTTCAGTATTTTTTGGGTCTCCTTTAGCAAGCTGTTGACTTGTTTTTCATGATTTTCTTGCATCACTCTCATTTCTCTTCCCAGTTTTTCCTCTACTTCCTTACTTGCTTCTCAAAATCCCTTTTGAGCTCTTCCAAGGCCTGGGACTGATTCATATTTTTCTTGGAGGCTTTGGACACAGAAGCTTTGACTTTGTTGTCTTCTTCTGGTTGTATATTTTGATCTTCTTTTTCACCAAAGTAAGATAATATAGTCTGACTCTTTTTGTGCTGCTTGTTCATGATCCCGGCCAATTACTTGAGTTTTAAACTCTTTGTTAAGGTAAGAGTCTACTACCAATGTGGAGAGTGTATTGTCCCAAGCTTCAGGGGTTTGTACAGCTGTTTTCAGAGATACTTGTAGGGACCTGTAAATTTTTCAGTTCTTCCAAGGTGGTATGATAAGGGGTGGGATGTTTACTCCTTTCCTGGCCTGTGACCACAAGTATTCCTTTCTGTCCTGTAACTGTGAGGAGGGGTTCCTCTCCACAGCCACTACAAGCTCCACCATGCCAGTGCTCCTCCTCACCCCAGCACTGCCGCCCAGAATTGTGACCCAGATCCAAGCACAGACAAAGCAAGAGATTCCTGCCTCAGCACTGGCAAAGAGATCCCTGCAATCCCTCTCTGATCAGCCACTGAATTCCCCCTCAGTCTATGGGCTGGAAGCTCAGGAGGCAGTTGCCCTGCGCTCTAGGGGAACTGGAGTTGCGCCCCCGCGCTCCTCTCTCAGTACCGCAGAAACAGACTTTTCCCACTGACCTTCTAAGTTGTCTTTGGCATTCGAGGATTGAGGAGTCTGGAAGCCACCACAGCTGCCCGTGATTCAGTCCTGTAAGGCCTGCTCCAGGTTTGCTGTGGCCTGCACACCAATGCCACCCTGCGCTCGTCTCTCAGACTGGCACGATATACCTTTCTGATCAATCATCCAGGTTGTTTTGGGCTGGAAATTTGTTTCACTCTGTCTTTTTGTGGGGTCTGCTGCTTTAGAAATTGTTTAAAGCCATTTTTTATGAGTATTTGGAGGGGTTTGGGGGAGAGCTCAAGCAAATCACTGCTTTCACTCTGCCATCTCGGCTTCTCCAAAATAAACTTTCTAAATGACAGATTTGACCCTATCACTCCCTTGTTCAAAAATCTTCTGTGGCTCTCTACTGCTTCAAGGATAAAATGCACATTTCTTAGCTTGATAGTTATAACTTCATGCTATCTGGCTACCATCTAACCTTTTCAGATTTATTTCATATTGTGGCACTTCCCACATTCTCCATTTTAGTCTTGTCAAGTTAGCTCTGTGCCACCTCTCATCTCAGTTCCTTTGCATAAACTGACCCTAATGTTGGGAATGCATGTCTTCCTCACCTCTACTTCTAACTGCCTTCAAGGCTAGCTCAGGGGTTATCTCCAGTAAGGAACCTTCCTTATCTCCCCAGTTACTAGTGTTTTCCCTCTCCCCAAATTTCCTCGTATGTACACATTGTCTTCCTCAACTTATTGTAAGCAGCTTAAGGGCTGAGGTGGTTTCATTTTCATCTTTAGTCCACAGAGCTCAGCACTGGGCTTCACACATAGAAAGTGCTTGATAAATGTTGGTTGAATTGAATTAGATTGTCTGAAGGCTCAATCAATTCGGATGCTACCTCTTCCAAAAAGACTTCCCTGAGTCCCTTTGTTTGTAATGAACTTCCCCCTCAGACTTTGCAAAGAAATCTGTTTTGTAATTTTCTAATATATTTACCATATTATGTTGTGTATATTTACATATCTATCTAGGTTGATGCCATTTCCCCACGACCAGATTGTAATCTTTTTAAAAAATTTTTTTTTATTCATTTAAAACTTAAATACAAAAAGAGAAAAGAAAAAAAAAAGAATACTTCCATGCACATAGCAGACCATAGAGTATTCAGTATAAAACAATAAATTTCCATTTCAAACAGTTTACTTATTTTGAAACCTGTGTAATAAATAGTACACATTGTTTTCAAGGCTACTTGGCTTTTCTGTGCTTCCTTCTAAGTTTTTTTCTCTGCTACGCATTTATTATTTTTTTCTCCCTTGCTCCCCACCCTGCCCTACAGAAGGCTACAATTAAACATGACTATATATATACACACACATACATACATATATACACATACATACATGTACACACATATACATATACACAAGACCATATTGCACATAATTCTATCTGTCAGTTCTTTCTCTGGAGCTGGCTAGCATCTTCCTTCATAGATCCAAGTCTTTCCATGTCCTTCTAAAATCAATCAGCTCATCATTTCTTATATCACAGTAGTATTCCATCATAATCACATAACACCACTTGTTTAGCCATTCCCCAATTGAAGGGTATTTATCATTTTAGCCAATCTAATAGATGTAAGATGACATCTCAAAGTTATTTTAACTTGCATTTCTCTAATCAGTAATGATTTAGAGCATTTTTTTCATATGACTATATATAGTTTTGATTTCTTCATCGAAAAACTGTCTATTCATTTCCCTTTTGATTGTAACCTTCTTAAGAAAAGGGACTATGTACTTTTGTATCTTCTCCAGTGCATAGCACAGGACTCTGAACACATCCACTACTAAATCAATGTTCAAGTATTTATGTGGTTAACAATGTTATTAAATTGTACACAGAAACAGAGTGCCTTAATGGATAGAAAGCCAGGAACACCTGGGTTAAATTCCTGGGCACTTATTTTTCAGGAGCTCCAAGAAGCATCCTAAGACCCTAAGTCTTAGCAGAGAAGGTAATGCCCTGCATTGGTAGAAGGAGTTTCCTTGCCTTACAGTTCCCTAGACCAATGGAATCTGCTGTTTCTTTTGCAGCATAAGCCTCTGGAACCTTCCTATTCCTCCTGGACTCACTCCTTTCAACTGCTCAGGATTCCACACCCCAGCATTTCACTTGACCCTTGTCCATTGCACCATAGTGCAGAACTTTTTCTCCTACTTCTCCTTCAACAGAACAGGATAGTATGGCAGAAAAAAAAACAAACACTGTACTGAGTATCAAAAGGCCTGGGCTCTGACATTCAACACCTTGGTGACCTTTAAGGGTATGTTACCTTCCTGAAGCTCAGTTTTCTTATATTTAAAATAGGAATACCAATACTTGTACCATCTGCCTCACAAGGTTTTTGAGAGGAAAGAACTTTGCAAAGCAAAAAGTGCTACATACAGTTAAGCTATTGTTATTATCAAATTTTTCCTGGCTCATACCATACCACCAGGGGTTCTGCTAGGTGATATACAAGCTAATCTAATAAAATTATATGTTAATTTCATTCCATTCCATTTAGATCAAGAATGACAGGATGTGAGCACAAACTCATTGAACAGTTAAATAGCAGATCATGATTACTTGCACATATACAGTGATAATAGTTAGCCTTTATATAGTGCTTTAAGGTTTGCAAATTGCTTTTCAGATAGTATTTCATTTAACAATAATAACAATAATTAACATCTACATAGCACCTCCTATGTGCCAGACACTGTGCTAAGCACTTTGCAGTTATTATTTCACTGATTTTCACAACAACCCTAGGAGGTAGGTGCGATTATTATCCATATTTTATGGATGAGGAAACTGAGACTGAGGGAAGTTAAATGGCCAGAGTCACAAAGCTAATAAGTGTCTGAGGTGGGATTTGAACCCAAGCCTTCTGACTCTGGGTCCAATGCTTTATCCACTTTACACTTAGCTGCTAGTGATTAATTATTGTCAATAGATGGTTGAGTAGCCATAGATCAGTGTTCAGCCCTGGCACTTTCCTCCCTGGCTTGTAAAGCGATGCTTGTTGGCCTAAGGCAGAGTTGCACCCAGTATGCTGTGACTTCTTCATTCAGCTGGCTTACTGGGGCTCAGTTATCATCCCTCTGTATCGTCTAAGGATATGTATTCTTTGCTGATTGGTCTATGCCAGTTTAGGCTGATACCATCTCCTGCCTCACCCAGCCTCACCCAGCCCTTACTTAGGGCGTTCAACTAGAGCATACTCATCTCAACGATTTATGGGTCTGCTTCCAAGCCCTCCATGTTTAGCATGTCATTCCAAGCCAACTCCTACCCAATAATCATTTAGGCTATTGACCTTCAGGAAGCCTTCACAGCACTAGAAACCAGTGGCTTCTTTCTACACCTCTGGATGTGTTATTTTAGCTCACTCATTTAGCATTTTACTAATTCATCCTGCTTGGTGAAAGAGAATGGTAGCAGGTAGAGGGCCAGGGGCACTGGCCCTGAGACACTGAGAGGAAAGCACACAGTACTCTCTGTTAATAAAGGCTGACCCATTGGTGACCTGGGGTGAAACATTTATCATTTCATAAAAGTCTTATCTTGAGCTTGGAATAGAAAAGAAGGAAAAGGGTAGGATAGATTGCACTTAGAAATGACTTAATGGTTTTAATTATCACATGCTTATGCTGACAAAAAACCCCATCTTTTTAACGTCAGTATTCTTCCAGTGATGCTATATGACTGAAACACGGAATGCCACATTCTCCAAAGAACCAACATTTTGAGTGAATCAAAGAACATTAGCAAGATAAATGTTGTGTATGGCAGCATAAGCAGGCTGCCTCACATTACCGATGATGGCTTATACACTAGAAATGGAAAAAAAGAGAGATCCTCCAGGAAGCACATGATCAGAAAAGGGAGTTTAGCTATCATTTGGTGAGAGCTAGTGCCTGCCTATGAGATATCAGAAGCCCTGGAGGTCTGAAAGAAAACTTGCCATATATTGGGTAAATCCTCTGTGGAGAGTTTATGGGAGGACACGGACAGGAATTGAGCATAATGAAAAAGAGAAAATGATTCACCAACTTCTGGAGGGATTATTCACATTGATGAGAGCCCAGATCTATTGAAATACTGAAGTATAAAGGTCTATCAGTGCCTTAACTTCAAGAAGTGAACAGTGTGGGCATATAAGGCTTTATGGAAGAGATTGTGAAGGAAGGGGGTCATAGGATCATGGATTTATAGCTGGATTAGACCTTTGATGTTGTACTGTTTAACTAAGGTCACAGCTGTATTAAGTGGCAAAGCCAGAATCTGAACCTGGGACCTCTGACTTAAAATCCAGAGTTCTTGAAATATTTGTTACTGTTCAGTCATTTTAGTTGTGTCTGAGTCTTCATGACCCCATTTGGGGTTTTCTTGGCACAGACACTGGAGTGGTTTGCCATTTCCTTCTCCAGTTCATTTTACAGATGAAGAATTGAGGCAAACAAATAAATGACTTGCCTGGGGTCACATAGCTAGTAAGTGTCTGAGGCCAGATTTGAACTCAGGAAGATGTGTCTTCCTGGCTTGAGGCCCAGCATTCTATCCACTGTACCACCTAGCTTCTCTTAAAATATACTCTGCCATATAGGTGGCTGTATCTACATTTCCACATACGTTTAGAATAGATTTTCTTGAAGAGCTCAGAGTTGGTCTTCTTTCTCCTTACTGAGCACCTCCCTGTTCTTCTGTATGTTTCCATATTGGCTCATATGTACAAATAACTAGTTCCAGGTTTATGCTTTGCCGGTAGAGCCCAGATGAAGTGCAATATCATATTTGAACTCATGGTCTCAGGGTTCTGTTTATAATTTATCTATTCCAACCAATTCATTTAACCTTTCACAAGGTTGTTATGAAAATCAAATGAGATGATATGTGTTTCCCTTTGGAAATCTCAAAGTACCATATAAATGTGAACTACATTCAGGATAGAGGGGAGGATGTCGCAGTAAGACTTTATAAAAGTTAAAGTTATATGAAGACTAAAAGATTTAAAATGTAAAGAGGAAAGATTTCAGATGCAAAATAGGTATTCCTCTCTCTAAAAGGGGTTGGAGGTTTAAATAGTTCAATTGTTTAGGAAGAAGCCAGGGAGATAATGGCTTACTGAGATGATTCAGCAAGAAATATTGAAAAGGAGAGGTAAAATCTATTTCATCATTTGCCTAGGGTCAATATAGAATAGCTTTTTGAGGCAAGGGCTCTGGTGTTGGGGAAAATGTTTTGTAAATACTGCCATTTGAGTAAATGCCTTTGCTAAAAAACTGTGTCTACTGGCTGATTGTTAAGGTGAAACACACTGGTGGGGGCTCATGAATTAGTGTTTAGGTGGACAACAACCCACAGGGTTACCTATAGAACCCTGAAAGTAGTTATCAGTCACTCCTCTCGGGACCCAACCTGCTGGTGCCAGTGTGAATTGAGCAAATGAGCCCTAAACACTGTTACGACAATGATGTTGTTATTTTATTGTTATTGTTAGTATCTAAAGTATATATTCTTTCTCTCCACAATTCTGGGAAAGATACCGGGCCCAAATGGTTCTTGCCAAAGCCCCTTGAAACAATACCCAGGATGGAGAGGGGGTTTAGGGGACAGTCAGTGACGAATTGGTGCCTGAGAGTCTTGATCTGAGCCAAGTGTCTTGGCCCAGAATCTAAACCACAGAAACCAAAAATGTCACAGGGGAAAAACAACATTGTTGCCCTTGTGTGTATGTTCAACAGCCACAGACAATTTGTATTCTTGGATTTGTTAGTGATGTTCAGCTGCTCTGTTCTGGGGCATAGTGACCAATAGGAAACCAGACCTCTGTTCTCAATGCTTTGCAGGGCTTATAATTACAAGAGATCCGGAGAGAGCTCCCAAGCAGACTGGGGCCAGCCAGAGACCAGCTGTTCTCACACACAGGACAGTTTGAATGCAAACCTGGAGGACAGCAATGCCTGCAGATAGTAAAACATGTTCTCATATTAGTATCTCACTTATGAGTGCTTCCCCCACCACTGTTAACACAGTCACTGGAGTCAAAGTGGTTTCACTGTGTGTTCTCCCAAGAACTTCACCCCCCCTATTTTTCTTACCGTGGAGTTTTAAATTTCACGTTCTGTGATCTAACTTCTCATTTCCCACTCACAAACAAATGACATCTGGCCACTCTCAACAATAAACTTGGAAAGATGAGACATTTCCTGTTAGTTCTCCATGTAACCCCTGCTTAAACTTTCAAATTCCTTAAAGAATTGCTTGAAAAATAAATGGGTCATTAAAAAGCAAGGAAAGGGGGGGAGAAGAAAACCCCACAAAAGCCCTTTGACATTTAATGCTGATAAGTTTTAGTCAGTATTTTAGTGCTCTATATTTTAGCAGCCAAAAAAGCACAACTTAATCCATGAATTTAGCTATCTCATTTAAAACCACTATGGGTAAAAGATTTTACTGTGTCTGTTGTATTTAACACACTATTAATTGTCTGTTTCCATTAGCTGGTACTAGAAAATATTATCATACAGTAATATCAGCATCCTGGGCCCTCAGTCGGCTTTTCTCTCGCCATTTTCTCCTTTGGAGGTTTCAGCAGGTCTCACAGGTTCAACAACTATCTCTTCAGGGATAACTTTCAAATCTCATCTCTGAACCCTGCTCTATTTCCTAAGCTTCAGGCCTGTAGCTACAAAGCTGGGAGAAAGGACAATTAAAGGGATGGGTTGTGAGTCATATGCTAAAGTTCTCCTCCAATATCTCATGGTGGTATTGAGGTGTGCCTGAGTTCTCAAAAGCTATACCAGTAGAATGCAAACTGGCAATCAATAAGTCAATCAATAAGTATCTATTAATCACCTAATATGCTGGACACTATATCAGGTTCTGGGACACAACAAGAAGAAATGAGATAGTCCCTCCCCTCAGGAAGCTTACATGATACTGAGGGAAACAATTTGCACATATTCCATCCCTGACACTATCTGTGTGACCTTGGGTAAATCTCCTTAGACCTCAGTTTCCTCATCTGTAAAATGAGATGCTTACACTAGGTGGCATGTGAGGTCCTTTCTAGTTCTACATCTGTGATCTTACAGTCTTCTGAATATACAAAATATATGCAAAATGAAAAAAATTTGGGTGAGGGATGCATAGCTTCTGAAGGGATAGGAAGGGCCTGAGGAAGCAGGTGGTATTTGAGTTATGCTGCAAAGGAAACTAGAGATTCTCAGAGGCAAAGGTCCTACTGAGCTCCAAAGGCTCAGATGCTGGACCTCTATGGCTGTCATTTAAAGACCAGACCAGCTAAATCCAGTAAATAAGTGGAGAAGTATCAGAAATGGGATTTGAATCCAGGACTCTTTCCATTATGCCATGGTGTCTCCCTAACATTTATATTATAATATATATGCATACATTCATGATGGAGGCAGCATGGTGTAGTGGAACTATCAACATATCATCAACATATGATCATCATCATCATATATGACATCAACATATCATCAACCCAGGAGGACCTGGGTTCAAGTCCTGCCTCTGATATATACTGGCTCTGTGTGTGGCAAGTCAATTACTGGCTCATGGGCAAGTCAATTAACTTAATCTTCTAAGCAGCTCTCTAAGTTATGGAGAAGGTACTGACCTAAATTAGTGGAAAGAGTTTTCTCATCTGGGAATTTCTTATACTAATGAAATTACAGGTCTAGCCCACATCTTATCTCTTTATCTATCTATCACATATCTATATATGTCATTCATAGAATTTGTATTTGTATCTGACTCTGGTGTCAGAGTCATGAATTCAAATCCCACCTGGATACTACCTGTGTGATGTTAGGGAAGTTATTTAACCTCTGTGGGCCTCAGTTTCCTCACCTGTAAAATGAAGGAATTAAACTAGATGGGCTCTGAGGTCCCTTCTAGCTCAAGAGCCTATGATTTCAGTAAGACATTTGCAAAGTAAGTCTCTTATGACATATTTGTGGACAAGATGGCAAGATGTGGGCTGGATAATGTAGTTAGGTGAATTTAGACCTGGTAAATGACTGAACACAATTGATGTCAATCTGGAAGGAGGCTTTTGGGCGAGTACTGCCAAGCTCAGTTCTTGACCTAGTTTTATTCGATATTTTTATTAACGACTTGGATGAAGGCAACAGAAGGCATGCAGCATGTTTGCAGCTCATGCGAAGCTTGAAGAAATAACCAATACAGAATGCTGCATTGACCAAAATGGATTCTAAGAGGATCCTGATAAGCTGGAAGAGAGGATTGAAGCCACAAGATTACATTTATTAAGGGTAAGAGTAAAATCCTGGTTTGGCTTAAGAAAATTGGCTACATAAGGTCAGAATATGTGAGTATACATGAAGAGGAGCAGATGGAGATAGGGACAGAAAAACATTCCCTCTGAAAAGGATACAGGTTTAGTGGGCCAAAAGCTCAGAATGAAATAGGAGTTTGATTTGAGTCAAAACTAATATGACTATGTTGGGCATATTAGAAGATATGCTGGTCTTGGAGTCAGGAAGACTTAATTTCAAATCCAGTCTCAAATATTTATTAGCTCTGTGACCCTGGCCAAGTCACTTAATTTCCACCTCAGTTTCCTTATCTGTAAAATGCCAGTAATAATAGCACCCCAGTCCCTATCTCAGTGCTGTAAGAATAAAATGTGATTACATATTTAAAGTGCTTTACAAACCTTAAAGCACCATATCACCGCTAGCTATTATTATGTATGATGTACAGAACAAGGAGAAATAGCACAAGTGCACTCTTCCCTACCAGACCACATTTGAAGTGCTATAAGCGGACGTCACACTTGAGATGGGACACTGACAAGCTAGATGGAGCCCTGAGGAGATAAGAGGACTTGAAACCATGATGCAGGACACATGGAAAGCTACGAAATCTATCCTCACATATTGGAAGGGCCAATGTGTAGAAGAGGCCTCAGGCTTGCTCTGCTCCATCTCAGAGGGCAGGATGAAGACAAAATAAGGAGGTTACATGAAGCAGATTTCACCTCAATATAAGGAAAAACTTCCTACTGATGAAATTAGAGATCCTTAACTATGGACTACAGTTCACACACCATTTACCTCTTGATATCCTCCATTTTGTGGTGTTCTTTAGCTATTCTAATTCCTTTAGCTCCTCCATAGGGTTACAAGGTTCTTGGGGCAGGGATTGTCTCATGTATCCTTACAGTGCACATAGCACAGCGCTGGGCACATAGAAACTAACAATCAATTTGTCAAACACTTTTTGATCACCTACTATTTATAAAGCCTTGTAGTAGAAGAGCATTTCTCAAACTTTTTGGTCTTAAGAACCCCTTTTTACCCACATTCTCTCACTTTAGAGGCAATTGGGGTTAAGTGACTTGCCCAGGGCCACATAGCTACTAAGTGTCTGAGGCCGGATTTGAACTCAAGTTCTCCTGACTCCAGGGTTGTGATCTATCCACTGCTCCACCTAGCTGCTCCTCCCCCTTTTACTCTTAAAAATCACAGAGGACAGCTCAAAGAGCTTTTGTTTATGTGGGCTATAGCTATTGATATTTGCTATATTAGAAATTAAAGATGACAAAGCTTTAAAATAATTATCTATTAATTCATTTAAAATAAAATAACTGACCATTACATGTCAATATAAACAACATAATTTTATGAAAAAGAACTATTTTCCAAAAAAAAAACATTTAGTGAGCAGAGTTGCATTGATTTACATCTTTTTTGCAAATCTCTTTAAGGTTTAGCTTAGCTGGAGACAGCTGGATTCTTATATCTGTTTCTGTATTCAATCTGTTGTGTTATGGTGTTTTGATTGAAGTATATATAAAGAAAATCTGGCTTTATACAGCTGTGTATTTGGGGAAAGGAGGAGTATTTTAATAGGCAGATAACGTCTTAGTACTATTATGAAAATAGTTTTGACCTTGAAGACCCCCTGAAAGAATGTCAGGGAGCCCCAGGAGACCACACTAGATGCTATGGATACAAAGATAAATAAGGCACAGTTCCTTCCCTCAAGGAGCTACCAATCTAATGGAAAAACAAGGGCAAAAATTAGTATTTCTCACTGAACTTTGCCTGAGCCTCTCTTTTGCATTTACCTCATTAATGATTCAGTGAAAATTTGGGATAATAGCCCCAGAAATCTGTGCTTAGCCCTGTGTTGTTTGACATTTTTCATCAATGCTTTGGGTGAAGTCAGGCTTATCAAATTTGAAGTTGAGACAAAGCCAGGAGGTCCAGCTAACCCAGATATACAGATAATAATGATGGTAAGCACCAGCATTGTAAAGTTTGTGAAATGCTTTACAAATATTATCTCATTTAATCCTCAGAACAACCTGAGAGATAGATGTTATTATTATCCCCATTTTTCAAATGTGGAAACAGAGACAGACAGTGGTTAAGTGACTTGCCCAGGATTATACAGCCAGGAGGTATCTGAGGCAGGATTTGAATTCAGTTCTTCCTCACTCCAAGGCCCATGGCTCTATCCACTGTGTCACTTAGCTCTACATAGATGGGGACGTCCAGCAAGCATTTGGTGACGAGAGACCAGTGTTCAGGAGATATTAGAGCTTGGATATATAGATTTGGGAGTCACCTGCATACAGATATTAAAACCTATGGGAACTGACAAGATCACTAGGGAGAAAGGCCCCTGCAGGGTCTTGAAAGATGCCCATACTTAGTAGCAAGAGAAGGATGACTTAGCAAAAGAGACCTAAAAGAGATGGTGGAAGGGGACAATATATATCATTTGTGTGACGGGGAAGATAATGTAGACATAGACTGCATTCAGGAAGGAATCGTGTCTAGAACTAGGGAGGCCACCAAAACTTGGCAGACAATTCCTAGAGTATTGTGTCCTGTTCTGGGCACCACAGTTTAGGAAATACACTGATAAGTGGGGGAATGTCTGGAGGAAAGATGTTAGGATGCTGATGGACCTCAAGAAATGCCATATGAGAAGCTAAACTGGGGATGTTTAGCCTGGATAACAGAAGGCTTTGGTCGGGGGAGGGGGATGATAATTGTCTTCATGCAATCAGAGGGCACTTGGAAGAAGGATTTAGACATTCAGTTTGGCCTCTGAGGGAGGAAGTAGGAGCAGTGAGTGGAAGCTGCAGAGAGGCAAATTTCAGCTGAATGTAAGGAGAAAAAAACTTCTTAATAAACAGAGCTATCCAAAAGAGGAATAGGCAGCCTCATGGAAGTGGTGAGTCCCCCATTAATGGAGGTGTTTTAAGCAGAATTTTGATGAACATTTGTCAGGGACGGTGTAAAGAAGATTTCTGTTCAGGTATAGGTTGTATTAGATGACCCTGAGCTTCCTTCTGACCAGGAGGCAGCTAGGTGGCACTGCGGATGGAGCACTAGACCTGGAATTAAGAAGATCTGAGTTCTAATACTGCTTTAGACATTCCCTGGCTGTGTGACCTGGACAAGTCACTTAACCACTATCTACCTCAATTTCCCCATCTGTAAAATGGTGATAATAATAGCACCTACCTCCCAGGGCTGTTTTGAGGATCAAATGAAATAATATTTGTAAATCAATTTGTAAGTTTTAAAGGGCTATATAAATGTTAGCTATATTTAAAAATTTTGTAATCTCACCCACTCTGACAGCAGAGTCTGTGTCACATCTACCTACCTTTCGATCTCCTATCCCTAATACACAATTCTTAGCATATGATAGGTGCTTAATAAATGTTTGTTAAGTTAACAAATACATATCAGAATGTGTTATAAGTAGATAGAAAAGATGAATAAAATGTTACTGATAGGTCTGAGGAAAAAAAAATCTCTTCCAAGGGGAAGGGAGGGAACCAGAGAAGGGGCAGCTGAACTGAGCCTTTTAAGATAGGAAAGATTTCAACAGGGAGAGCTGGTAGTAGAGTCATTTCCAGGAGTTAGCATTGGCGTCAGCAAAGGTGAAGAAGACCTGAGAGGGCAGCGTGAGTTCAGGGAACAGTGAGTAATCAAGTCTAGCTGGAGGAGAGAGTAAGTGAAAGGAAATAGTATAAGATAAGAGTGAAAATATAGGTGAGAGCCAGAATGCAAATGGCCTGAAATGCTAAGCCATCATTAGCCTGACAAATCAATCAATTAACAAGTCCCCACTCTGTGTTCAGCATTATGTTAGTATATTTCTGGGAATGGGGTCATAGGATCATAGCTCTAGGGTTGGAATGGACCTCAGAGGCTATCTAATCCAACCCCTTCATTTTACAGAGAAGGAAACTGAGGCCTAGCAAGATCAATTGACTTTTTAATCTGCATCAGAGGCAGGATTCGAACTCTGGATCTCTTACTCCAGAGCCAGTGCTCTCGGAAGGGAGAGTGATACAGTTGTGAGCTATGCACTCTTAAGTGATGCTAGAAGTATAACAGAGAGCCCAACATGTCTTATGGTTCAAAGAATCCTAGCCAAGAAGCCAGGAAAGCTGAATTCCTATCTTAACTCTGCCTCACTAATATGCTGTGTGACCTTAGGCGAGTTGCTTCCCTTTCCTGGGCCTCAATTTTTTCATTTATAAAATGAGAAGTTTGTACTAGATGATTTTTAAGGTCTCTTGCAGTACTAACATTTGGTGATTCTGGGTAAGAGATAGAGGGAAATAGATATTGAGAATATCGATTCTCCTTTTCCTTCATGGCCACCTTAGTACACGTGCACCTTGTACTCTTTTGAGATTGGCTGGCTGCTTATTGTCCTTCCTGCTTGAAGAGGACCAAAATGACATCACTATGTAGAGGTCAAGGTACATTGGGTTTGACCGTGGCTGATCAGACCAATGTGAGCTGCTCAGAAGGTTCTACCATAAACTGGGCACAAACAGTCCATGTGAACATTTGAAGTGGACGTGTCTCTAAATTTGCACATCTCACATTTATTTTGAGCTACTGCAGTTCTGTTTTGTTCATAGAACACAATGCCTTCTTTGCTGTGGGCACACTATACTGGGCAGCCCTGTGCCAGTGTCTCCCTCGTCTCACAATCGATTCCAAAGTTCTTCAGAGAGACCTTGAAAGTGTCCTTGTATCACTTCTTCTGACCTCCATATGAGCACTTACCTTGTGTGAGTTCTCTGTAAAATGGTCTTTTAGGCAATTGTCTGCAGTAGAATTTGAATGCTTGGCAGTTCAGCTTGAGAAAGGACCTCAGTATCTGGTACCTTTTCCAGGTGATCTACAGAATCTTCCTAAAACAATTCAAATGGAAGAGATTCAGTTTCCTAGCATGTGTTGGCATACTGTCCAGGTTTCACAAGCATACAACAATGTGGTCAGCAAAGGGTTCCGTAGACCTTCAGTCTATTGAGAAGGCTATGGAAGTGTTCAGCATGCTTCTCCAGGCCATGTTCTTATCACTAATCAACGTGGCTCTATCAGCACGGAGGAGTTGAGATGCACCATAGGTCTTTGGCCCATAAATAGCCTTCAGAGAATCATAAAAGCACTTTGGATTGTTACTATCATTGTAAAATTGAATTTCATCTGCCCCTTCTCACTGAGTCAAGAGTCCTACATCTCTCTGAGCTTCACTTGCACTTTACTTTTGATGGAGTTAAACACTGCCTTGTTAGAGAGGAATGAACTATCCTCCTGGGATACCCTATCGAGTTCTTGTTTTTTTTGCTGAGCAGCTTCTTAATTTCACCGTCATTTTTGTCAAACCAGTCTTGATGCCCGCAAGTGTTCTGGCCTAGATGAGTAAATGCATTGCTGGGCACTAAATCTCGAAAGCTGCCCACTCCTTTTCCGTTCCACTTTTGCCAACTGCACGTTGGCTCACCTTTCCCTCCAAGTTAGCAACAAACTGTTCACCCAAGGAGAGGTGCTCCAGTCTGTTGGTGTTAAGTCTTCTTGCCTTGGAGCTTCTGCTTTTGCTGAATGCAAATGTTTAGGTTGGAGAGGATGTCTATGATTGGTACAGCATTCTGTACTACACATCACCTTTATCACTCTCATGTGCTGTCTGTCTCTTCTTACAATGACACAGTCTATTAAATGCCAGTGTTTGCTGCAAGAGTTCATCCATGAAGTTTTACTGTGTTTATATAAATGGAAGACAGTGTTGGTGATAAGGAGGACATGAGACCTACTGCTTTGTCACTTGCCTGTTGAGGTAAATAAAAATGGTAAAATGGTATGGGTGATGTCCTTTGACTCATACATAAATTGGATTTAAGTGAAGCAGTATTGCTCAATGTCATCGGCCTCACTCTCTCTTCTAGAGTCAGCGGAGTCTAGTGGCAAGACAAAAGTCAAGACAATTGGCAATGGCTTGGTGTGTAGTAGATGACAACTTCAATATTTAACCACGTTCTAGCCACCTAGGTAGCTTTGGCCACCATCATGGCCATTGGAATAAATTGTCCTCATCCACCTATTCTGATGGGGGAAGTCTTCACATGCTTAAGGTAGATAGCCCCTTAACTCATTGGTTACCCTCAAACTGGTTTAGGCCATCTGCCAAAATGGTTTACTGAGGTGTGGCCACTGCTCATGCTACAGCTTCTTGGAGCCACAGGTGAGAGTTGGGTGACTAGTTAGACACCAAAGGTTGGAAAGCAGGCCTGCAAAGGGCCCAGCAGCCCTTACACCAGAAGTGCTAGTCTTCCCTGAACACCTATATACCCCATTCTCTCAAGAACAGCTACCCTAGAGGAAAACCACGCCATAGACCAAATAGGAGAAATAACTTTTAGCTTCAAGATATTTGAAGAAAGGGCTCTTGGAAAAAGTCAATAGCACTTGTGGGTTTGAACCTTAGTTCTGACACTAGCTACAGGACCCTGGGGATGACATTTGATCTCTCTGGGCCTCAGTTTGTGCCTCTTAATTATTATTTTAAGTCACTGAGTGGCTAGGGCTTTTGTTACCCTTAAGCCATAGTCATAAAGTATAAGAAGTAGTAACAGTAGTAAAAAGTGGTAATAAGCTTAATACTGGAATGAAAGAAAAGTGACTTCTTGATGGGACCTGGTAGGTAAGTGATGAATTCCCAAGGGTTTGAACAGGAATGATGCTTTTGGTCTTTTCTTTCCACAGCTGACAGCAGGTGGGAGACACCAGTAGTCTTGCCTGTTTTTAAAGGCCATGATATCACCCTCAGCTGAGGAGTCAAGTGATTGAATAGGTCCCAGGGGTAAAATAAGCCCTAAGTAGAATGAACAGTCAGACTTAAGGACTGGCTGCAACTTCTCAATTAAATTCTTGGGATCCTGGGCCAAGAAGACAGCATGGGCAGTTAGTGGAAATGATGCTTAATCCCTGAGTCAGATAGTGCTAGGGGAGAAACTGTGTATTCAGAGGCATTGCTACAAGACAGATGTCAGAGACATGTGAAAATACAGCTCATACAAGAGTAGGGGAGGGATACTGGAAGTCTCCCAAATGGCACAGAAAGAGAACTGGGGGGGAAAGTGTAGCCTTTTTGAGAAGACCAACAGTGAGGAAGAACGCATTACTTTCTCAAAAAAGAACATTCTACATTTAGATAGCTCTAGTTGTTAGGATGTTTTTCTTCATTTGGATCAAAATCTGATAGATAATTGTTCAACTGTATTCATACAGATGAGTTTTTTAACTCAAGGGCAGCCCTAATAGATCTCATCTTATTAGTTTTTACTTATCGTTCTAGCCCACTGAGTTCTTTTTCTAATCTTTATTTTGTCATCTAGTCTTCAAGTTATCTTTACTAGTCTCATGCCTCCACAAATTTGATAACCATATCACCTGTACCTTCATCCAATTCATTGGTAGAACTGTTGAAAAGTCTCCTTTCAAAGAGAGGTTGCAGGTCCACTCCACTAAAGAGCTCCTTCCAGGCTGATCTTGATCCATTAATTGCTGCCCTTTAGTCAATTAATTCAATTGATTATCAATCCACTAAACTGTATTACGGTCTAGCTCATATTTCTCTGTTTTGTCCATAAAGACCTCATGGGAGCCTCTGTCATACATCTTTGTGAAATTCTCAACGTCTATGCCATTTCCCTAATTTATCTTGAGTAGCCTTGTTTTTTTTGTTTTTTGGTTGGTTTTTTTTTTTTTAAAGAAAGGAATGGGGTTAGATTAGCATGGTATCCTGTGCTGGCTCTTAGTGATTACCCCTTCCCTCTCTAAGAGTTCACAGACCAACCTGTTAGGAGTATTCTAGAATTTTGCTGGGAATGGAAGGTAAATTTGTTAGCTTATGGTCTGGCGTTTTCATCTTTCAGAACTATTCCTGCAGCATTCATTCCATTCTCTGTCTTGTTTTTTTTTTCCCCCAAAGATCACAGGGATGGGTCAGTAATTATATCCACCACTTCTTTTTATTTGTCATTAAATAACAGATTGTCATTCATCCTCCATACCATAACAATCCTTTCCCTCATTCTAGGTGCCTTTTTCTGGACTTTTTCTGCTGCCGTGTATTTCTTTTTTAGATGCAAATCTCCATGGCCTCTGTACAATGGTGGGAAAAGGTATGGGTTTTGTTCCTGATCCCCTTCTGATGATGCCTAGCATTTTGTTGACCTATTTGGCCCTGATGACATTTGGGTGCATATAAAAGGGAACAGTCAATAGTGACAAATCCTTTATCTCTTTCCTGAGTCATAGTTGAATGCTCAGAGCCCATTACCATAAGACTACAGTCTGGATTCTTTTTTCTCTGACTGTACAATTGTACCCTTGTCCATACAGAAGATTATTAGCCACTTACTTCTCCACCCCCTCATGCAACCTGGTCAGAACTTCCTGCCTTGAGCTGCATCCACTTGGCATTTTGCCAGCTGAAAGAACTTAGCATCACCTATAAGTTCAGCAACATTGAATATATCCTTCTTCCAATTATATACCAAAATATGAAAAAATACATATCCTTACATCAACTGAAAGGGAGTGTAATGCAAACACTTTTCCATTCACAAAAGTGTCTACTTATATCTAGTCTTTGTTTCTTGACTTTAAGCCAATTCCTCGTCCATAACAAAACATTCTCTTCCATGTCATAGTGACTCAATATTTTTTTATTAGTCTTTGGTGTGGAAACCTGTTGAAGGCTTTTTGTAAGTCTAAATAAATTACATCCACTGGCTCCCCCTGTCCATACTTATTTATCTTTTCCAAAAACTTCAGCAGATTAGTAAGAACTCACTTTTGTATAGAGCTTTATAATTTCCAAAGTGCTTTCACACTTACTACCTCATTTGATAGATTGATTCATTCAATAAGCATTTATTAGGTGCCTACTCTGTGCTCATTTTCACAGCAACTCCTGGAGTAGGAAGAATAGATGCCTGCCTAATTTTACAGATTAAGCAACTGAGACTCAACTGGGTTAAGTGTCTGCCCAAGATCACACAGTTGGTTAGAGGCAGAAGCAAGAATATAATTCAAGGCTTCTGATCCTAGCCAAATATACTTTCTAGACTACACTCTAGTGTATGAGTCTAATCCCTTAGGAGTAGAAGTCTTAAGAATTCAAAAGTAAGGCCTTCATCAATAGTGACTGTACTCCTAGGCCTGGGGGTTGGGGAGAAGGAACAACCTCAACTCCCACTTCTTAGGTTGATTCCCAGTGCCCAATCTAGGCAAAGTGGCACAACAGGCAATCTCCCTTTTGGTCTTTTCTGCCCCACCATTTACCATTCTGTTTGGCATCTACTTTGGACATCTAATGTCGCAGGATCAAGCCAACTGACTCCATCTCCAGCACCCAAAGTTTCCACCCATCTTTCCTGAGCCAGTCTGGAAATTTACTAGGCAAGTAGGGGTGGGGAGGTAGCTACTTCAGGCCTTGATGGCAGGCAGCAGCTTTAGACCAGTGACAGCAATTGAACTTCCCATCCCAAAGGGTAAAAGGAAGGGCTGGAATTCTTTCACCTTTGAAAGCAGAATATCTGGTTCCCATGTCACAGACTTTCTTTACAAAGTAGGCAGCTGTTCACCTGTCTGGTCCCTACGTGAACCTTGGGCTTGGATGCTGCTACAAGCTCTAGCTCCTCACTTCTAGCATGTACCCTCTTTGGCTGTTCTCAGGGCAAGGTGAAAATAAATAGTTATTAGGGGTCCACAGCCCTACTATCTGTCCTATCTCCCCACCTTTAGGGACTGCTCCAAAAATTCCAGAAGCCATCAGGAAAGAATGGTGCCCTGGCATGGGAGGACCGATGATGCTAGGCAATGAGTCCAAATGCACTCAGGCCATGCTTTCTTGTAACTATTCACTTGTAAATAACACATATCTCCCAGAAATAACCAGAACAAAACCATTCTCCTTTGTAGAGTACACATGGTTCAGACCCTTTATTTTAATTTGCATTTTTTTTAGGTTCTGTGGGTTTCTAGGTTTTAAACAAACTGAAGATAATCTTACTAGGTTCTTCTCACCAGACTTTGAATGTGTTTTATAGTCAGTTACAGGGCAGTAACAAGGATAGGGAGGTTTGGACTTGGACTTTGCCCCAGAGCACCAAATTTAAATGGTACTAAAGGCACTAGAGTATCTAGAAATCAGAGGTTTTGTATCTAGTTAGCAAGAGTACAAAGTTAAGATGGGAAAATTTCAGAAGACACATTTTAATCCCTTGGAAAAGCTAAGCTTTTCTCTCCTCCCTCCTCACTACCCCCAAGCTCACTTTCATGAAGAAGACCTATTTAGTAAAGCCTGACTTGGGTACAAAAATTTCTGGTTACATCTCTAGTCAAGTAGAAGAGAAAAAAAATCCCACCACCAAAACCTTTGTTTCTGCTTTCCCTGGCCCCCAACAAATCACTAGGAAGCTATGTCCAAGTAATAGTCAGGTTGTTACCTTGACACTCAATCTGTATTCAACGGAACCAAAGGTTTTGACCCCACACCAGGATACCTTAATGGAAAGCTACATTTCAATGCAGAGCTGACCTCTTCTGCAAGAAGGTGCAATATCACTGTCTAATGGTACTCATTAACAGAGCCATGCTTGGCCAAGACAAAGTGTCCCAAGACCAATGGTTAATGGGACTTATTTGTTCCATAGACAGCCTTTGTCACACATAGATTGTAATTAACGTGCTTTTTTAAGTGTGCAGGCAAGTCAACATTTAGGAAATTGCTTCCAGAGTTAGGGAATAGAACAATTAGCTGCTATCCTCAGTGTAACGAATTTACCAGGGAATTTGGGTTTCTGGAAATGGAAATGGTCAGTATTGTTGTCCATGGCGCAATGTAGTTATATGCTGGCTGCTGGATCCCTGCATAGCAAGAGTTTGGTTTTTACATTTAGTCTGACTGGGGAGATTTATCTGTTCCAAGGAACTGTGCTAGGAAGGGTTGCTCAAAGAGGGCTTGCCATGAAGAAATCTTGTCTGTCAAACATGTTGGTTTCTTCAGTGGTCCCAGGCTTCAGAGATTATATCCTTAACACATCAATAACTTAGCCTCTGGTTAGCGGGGTTCACTGGGGCATGACTAATCAGCAGATGAAAGTGTCTTTGTGGGGATTAGCTTTAGTGAAAAGAAAAGGGATAGTTATTTGGGGAGTTCGAAATCTTTCATAAATCAAAGTGAACACTGACAAAGCAGGTTCATAAGGTAAGAATGAAGCCATTGTGGGGAAAATGAAGGGCACAGCAACTTTGTATATAAATCACAGATCAGGACAACATTGGTAGAAGAATCCATGGGAACAGGATCATTTAACTTCTTCAGGTGTAAATAAGTGATATTTAGGGGCAAACAGCATATCCCTAAAGAAAACCAGATGCCCTGATATCTTTATTAACTCTCTCTAGTCACCTTCAGGGATATTGAACACGTGGTTTATTTAATCTTTGAGACAGTGTACACACTTGTCAGAGAGAGAGAGAGAGAGAGAAGAGAGAGAGAGAGAGAGAGAGAGAGAGAGAGAGAGAGAGAGAGAGAGAGAGAGAGAGAGAGATTGAGATTGAGATTTGGAATCAGACAAGGTCAGTTCTGGGATAGCCAGGTAGTGTGGTGGATAGAGTGCTAGGCCTACAGTCAAGAAGACTCATCCTCTTGAGTTCAAATCTGGCTCCAGACACTAAGTAGCCCAAGGTCAAGTCACTTAACCATTTTTGCCTCAGCTTCCTCATCTGTAAAATGAGCTGCAGAAGGAAATGCCAAACCACTCTAGTATCTATCTTTTTGAAAAATATTTCGTTTTTCCCCCAATTACACCTAAACACTCTAGTATCTCTGCCAAGAAAACCCTAAATGGGATCTTGGAGAATAGGACACAACTGAAAACGACTGAACAACAAGGTGAGTTCAAGTCTCATCTCTGCTACTTACTGCTATGTAATATTGGGCAAGTCAAGGCCTTCTGGGCCTCCATTCATTCACCTATAAAACTAGGGATTTGGATGGACAATCTCAAAGATCTCTTCCAACTCTGTAATTGGTATCCTGTGATACCAGGATACCTGTTACAATTCTGGACATATTTCTCATCTTGACTAAGGAATGTTACTTCAGGCCAATGGCATGTACCTCTGTTCAACATATTAATATCAAATCAAAGGAGTGCTTTCTCTGTTCTGTTGAGGGTTTAGGAATTAGGATCTATGTTACTATATAATAGGGATTTTCTGGGATCATTTGAAAACTGTAGAAGAGGGGGGAAAAGTTCCAGGCAGTGGCTTCCTGAGTACTGGAAGTTCCTTTAGCTGGATTCCAGCAGTGATGGAGTCATAGTCTACAGCCCAGTGAAAGTGTACATTGTGAAAGTGAAGTTGCTGAGTTTCCCCTCCAAATCATTTCCTCTGAATCACTTCTAGATAAGCAACCTGGAAAAAGGACCCATTTCCTGCCCCCAGGCAACCTTTTTCGGATTTCCAACTTACAGGGTCATTACAATGAGCAGTTTCTGACAATGAAGGAAACCAGTAACCCGGTGTGAAGCAATAGCCCGCTCCTTGGAGTGTCACTGACTCTGATGGAAACCACATTACATTTATAAAACAACTGCAGCATGTTGACTTCTGGGCTTCCCAGAATGCTCTGTTCCAGCTCAATGGTTCAAAATAGGCTAGCTCTCTAGTCTTTTATTTGTTTGCCTAGATTCTCTGGATCATTTCCCTTCTGCTAGGGTACCTTCTTTTGTCTGACTTTTCTCTCTAGTGCCCTAGCATAAGAAGCCTCCTGAAAGTAGCCTGGCAAGCTCCCTGGGGTGTTTGCCTGATGCCATAATGATCACAAATGTATTGTATGCATTTATGATGTATAGTGCTATTGCTCTCTGTCTTTCTTCTTCATGAGGATGTTCAAAGAGGAAAGAGTCTAAGGATAGGAGAGAGTATTTCCAGAAAGTGTTAGCTTGAGCAATTGCAAGGTCCCTGAAGAAAACATAATAGAAAATTCTCTGAACTAGAAGGCTGGAGATCTTGGGTTCTGGGCTAGGCTCTGTCATAGAGTCTTGACTAGTCCATGGTGAATGGGCCATTGACCTAGGACCCTGATGGGGAGGTAATGTTTCCTCCTCTGAAGAGTGTGCCCACTCTGCCGTAACTATATTCCCTTCAGCCCACCGTGAAGTTGTCCTCAGGCCTATGTTGCTAGTTGGCATAATCATCTCCTAGACTAGGGGTGGAAAACCTCCTGCCTCAAGGTCACATGTGGCCCTCTAGGTCCTCAAGTGAGGTCCTTGGACTGAATCCAAACATCATAGAACAAATCCCCTTAATAAAAGAATTTGTTCTGTAAAATTTGGACTCAGTCAAAAGGCTGCCCCCGAGGACCGAGAACGCCAAATGTGGCCCTAAGGCCATAGGTTCCCCACCCCTGCCCTAGACTACCACCTCCAAGGACTAGTTGATATGGCACACTTCTCTCAGTACCCACTTTTTCTTCTAACATCCTTGGAGGTAAAGGCAAAACTTTCTGAGGACAGAACCTTTTTCTGTAAAGGTCTCTCTAGAGGACCCACAGGTGATGGGGCACAGTCTCTAAAGTACATAGAAATCTTTAAAAAGCATGAATTCCTTTAAGGAAACTGTAGGTGAGAAGTAGAAGGACCCAGGGGATGGGAGGGCTCTGATTTAGGCTCCTTGAGTTTCTGGTTTCTAAGGAACTTCGGCTTTCCAAGGACAGGTCTACAAGTTGGACTGGGATGTACTGTGGATGGTTTCCATTTGATTCCTGAGTTCTCATCCCGGCACATGCAGTACCCTCAGGAGACTGAGTCTGTAGCCGTCATGTGGTGAGAAACCATACTCTCCAAGCACCCTGTTCATTCTATGGATTAAGTCTTTACCTCTCATATACCATTCCCTAGTGGACAGCACTGGGCTGATAAGGCAATTTGGGGAGAGGAGATAAGCAGATTCCTAGGTTTTGGTCTGTGGAAGTTTATGAGGTGGTAGTTTGGGAAATGGGTGGTGAGAGTTCTTCACTTCTGACTTACTACTTCCAGTTTTTTTTTCTTTATCCTGTTTTAAGTAAATGGTCTTTACCTTACTGTCTAGTTGTATTCTGAATTTTGTTCTTGGTGTTCAGGATAGTCAAAAGAAATGAAGGCTAATGAACATGGATTTTCAGAGGGATCAGCAAGGTTTTAACTTGAAGGTTTTAACTCTTTTATCTCCAGAGCTTCCCCTGGCCGCTCCTCTACTCCTGCTTATTGACTGCCTCACAAACTGAAGACCATGGTCAGGAAGACCCTGTTCACTTCACTCCCTGATCACTCTCAGTAGCCTCTAGAGTTGCCTTGCTGCTCTCCCTCCTTCTAATTCTATAACCATGATCAAATCAATCCTCTCATTTTTTGAAAAAGGTTTGCCAGTCTGTTTTCCTATGATACCTCTCACCAAGAGGCTCTTCCCTGGCCACAACCATATCCATTATATACATCAGAATGTCAGATCTTTGAGAACAGGAACTGTTGCTTTTTCATTTGCATCCCCAGTACTTAGTGCAGTGCTTAGAATGTTGTAAGCACTTAATCAATTTATTTTTTCACTTATTCATACATTCACAATGAGCCCAAACAATTTTGTTCAAGGGTGGGGAACCTGCGGCCTCAAGGCAACATGTGGCCTTCTAGGTCCTCAAGTGTGGCCCTTTGACTGAATCCAAATTTGAATTTTCATCTATAAGGCTCTAAAAGAGGAAAGGGGCAAAACTTTTCATTTACCTTCTAAGTCTCTTAATAAGCTTCCTTCCCTCTCTTTGATTCTTTAAGAATCACTGTCCCTCCTCCATTTTTAAGGAGCACTTTCCTTGCCTGGATGTTCATGTGATAGAGAAGAGAAAACATTGGGGTTTCATTAATGGCTATAATTTATTCACATGTACCATCAGTGATTTATATATGAACCCCATTATCAGAGTAGCTTGCCCAAATATGACCCTTTTCAGGCCTATTAAGGAATGTGTAGACAAATCTTCATTGTGTATCCATATAGTATACATCAGCATAATATGGGTGTTTGGTGAAGATCAAGCTAATTTTTCCTCTTGTCCCCGAAAAACTTTGTGTCTAAAAAGTCTTATCCTTCTCCTAACCTTCATTGCCCTCAAGCATCCCCTCTGTTGAAAAACAAAAAGGATATTGCCCAAGTGACCCCTTAAAGTTTACTGAGTTTGGGGTTCAGATCTGTTTAGAACAGGCCAGTCTGACCTTTCCTTCTTCTTCCCTGGGCCCCTGGCAAAGCCTAAGAGAGAAAGTTTGTACCACCACACACCCCCTTCTCTGTCATCCAGCTGGAGCCTTGAGCTGGCAGCCCAAACCCATTGACTTTTTCTCCTGGAAATTGTTTTTATGGAAAGTTTGGAACCCGACATAGCCACTGAATACAGAGGAGAAAAAAACAAGAGGGTTGTGAGATGAACAGTGAGAAAGAGACATCAGGGGGTGCCAGACAGCAGGCACTCTGCCTGGCAAAACACACTGTTTCAAACCCACAGCATAATTGCTTTGAAAATAGATCTTACAGACTTTAAGATCCAATGCATACTTAACCCTAAAGTTTTCTCAGAAGTATAATGGGAAAGCATGATGAAATATATCCAAAAGTAAGGTATTAATAATTACTAATACTATTATTTTCATCATCACCCTCCTCACTATGCAGAATGGAGAACAATCAGGAGAAGATGAGGGCACAAAGAAATTTAATTAAGCAATTTGTAAGCTGGGGTGTCCCAAAAGTCTTAGTGCAGAAAGGAACTACTGGAAGGGAGTTTAGAAACTACCAGGGGTGGAGAACCTGTGGCCTAGAGGGCCATTCATTTTACAGATGAGAAAACAGAATCCTCAAAAGACTAAATGGCTTGTCTAAGATGACAGTACAAGGGACATTGAGGCACAAAAGATTATGCCTTGGTTCCCTCAACTTTTGTCTCTGCACAGGGAAGAAGCTATATACTGAGAGAAAATAGTTGCAGGATTTCTTCAGTTGGAAAAAAGGCTTAGCATAAAATGTTACCAGTTCGAATAATAATAGTTTACATTTCTACAGTAATTAAGAATTTCTCAAGTGGGGTGTGTGTATATGTGTGTGTATTAATCGTTGTTAGCTTTTGGGTACCAGGCACTGTGCTAAGTGCTAGAAAAAAATGTAGAAAAAAATTAAACAATCCCTGCCCTGAAGGAGCTTACATTCTGTCATATATTCCAGGATGTCTTAGATGGAAGATATTAGCCAGGTCTAAAGGCCCTTTCTTTCTAAGAATTTCCATGGGCTTTAGCAACTTTCAGTCTGCTTCTAATTAACTTTAAATATTCCACTTTAAAAAGCACTCTGATTATTTCTAGGATTCAGAAGTTAAATTCAGTTCAATTTAATCTATGGGGACAGCAAGGTGGTACAGTGGATAGAGCACCAGCCCTGGAGTCAGGAGGACCTGAGTTCAAATGTGACCTCAGACACTTGACATTTACCAGCTGTGTGACCCTGGGCAAATCACTTCACCCCATTGCCTAGCACAAAACAATTTAATCTATAAATACAAAATCAACTTATTAAGTACCTACTATGTGCACGGTACTAGATACTAAGAACAAAATATTTTTAGATGACACAGTACCTTCCTTCAAGAAATGAATAGTCTGCTTAAGGCAGGGAAGAGTAGTAGGAGTATACACAAATGAGTAAAATACAAGGCATATTGTGATAGTCAAAAGAAAGTGCTATGGGAAGGCAAAGTACCATAGGAAATTTGAGGAGGGGTGAGATCTTTGACTTGGGAGTGTTCAGAAGGCTTCATGGAGGTATCTGAGTTGGGCCTTGAAAGAAGGAAAGGAGGGCCTTTAACAGAGATGCTGATTGGGAGAATCTATTACCAGCATGGCAGATGGTATGAACAAAGTCAGTGAGGTGGGAGAGGGTGAGAAAAGGAGAGAGGGAAAATCACAGCATTTCCAAGTAAAAAAGACTTATTAGACTATAAGCTCTCTGAGGGCAGAGACTTCAGCTTGCTCTCTTTTTTTTTTAATCACTTACAGCACCTAGGATAGTTCTCTGTGCTAACAGGTGCTCAATAAAGGTCTGTTGATATATTGAATTGGCCAAGAATACTCAGAAAGAAAAAAATAGTCTAGCGTTTTCTTTGCTAATTTTGTATGTGCAACAGGTGACTGGCCAATGAGCCCAGGCCTTATCAGCATGTACAGAATGCCATGGACACAATTCCCCATGTGAAAGAGGATGAGGACACTGCTTCTGAGAGAACTGTGAATGTGTGTAATGAAAGGAGGAGAGTATTGATGACATGGAATGGAAATAAATGCCTTGGAGAGACTTTGGATCATACAAGGATATTCTAGCTCTAGTCTGCTAAACGTGGGGAGGAGGACTTTTTTTGATTGCCTAGGGGTAAGTTCCTTCTCTTGGTCAGACTCCCTTCTTTTCCTGTGACTTTTTCCTGAGAAAAGAGACAATATGGTAGGGAGGCCTTGGGCTCTCCCCAGCTGAGGCTGATGTGAATAAGGCCTTCCATTCTTTGCCTGTCTTGCATATTTTCTTTTTTTCTTTCATTTTCAAAGAAGGAGATTAATCTGAAAGCTACAACCTTGTGGGTTTCAAAAGGTCAAGGGAGCAAGCTATCTGACATTCAAGAGTCTGAGAGCTGAATCCATGCTGAGTTTGCAGCCAGACCGGCATTGATGCTCTAAGGATCATGGACTTTGAGACCCGGCCCATCGTAGCTGAGACAAGGGCTAACCTTTTTGAACTTGTGAACTTGGTGGGACCAATGCTATGCAGAAACTTCATTAAGTCTGAACCAACTTTCCTCAGAGATCAAGGTGCTATAAAGAAAAAATGCCTCCTGAGGTGTCAGAGAGATTTTAATACTTCTATTCTTGCCATAACTTTGGCATAAACATGTCTTTGTAAAAGCTAATGGATGTTAATTGGTTAAGTGGAAGTTAGGATGTAGGGGAGGGGAATCACACTGGAATAGGGACTTGAGCCAATGGCATTAGAGAAGATAGATTCTAACCCCTTAGAAATATCCCTAGTATCCTGAGGGAATGGTACAGTCTCCCTAATCCAAAGATAGAGAGGCCAGAGAGTACTAGTTACCTGTGATGCCTTGATACCTTCTATTTTTATCATCACAGAAACCTTGTGAGATATTAATGATTCCAAGCTGTTCATCACAAATTATGGAGCACCATGATATCTGAAGGTTCAAAACTGTGGATGGCCCAAAGGAGAGATGCATGGTGCAATTAAAGAGGCTATGAAATATTACCAAAGACAATTTGCATGCAACACAAGGCAGAAAAAAATATCATCAGGGAATGTATGATTGGAAAGGGTGAAGGCAAGTCATACAGGTGCCTCCAGTTTCTTTCTCTAACTCTCTTCTTAACTCCTTACAATCTGGCTTTCAACTTCATCATCCCACTGCAACTACTCTCCCCAAAATTATTAATGGTGTCTTAGTTGCAAAATCCAGTGGCCTTTTCTCAGTCTTCATTCTCCTTGACTTGTCTGAAGCCTATGACGTTGTTGATCACTCTCTTGTCTGACAGTCCTTCTTTGTCTCCTTTGCTGGATCCTCCTCCAGATCATGGCTTCTAACCATAAGTGTCCCACAGGGTTCTTCCCTGGGCCTTTTTCTCTTCTACTCTATCCTGCTTCACTTGGTGATCTCATCAGCTCCCATGAATTTAATTACCATCTCTGTGCTGATGGATCTCAAAACCACCTTTCCTGCCCCAGTCTCTCATCCCCCATATCTGATCTATCGCCAAAGCCTGTCAAATTCATCTTTGCAACATCACTCCAATATGCCCGCTTCTCTCTTTCAACATTGCCCCGTGCTGGCGCAGACCCTCTCACCTCACTCCTGGATTATTATAATAGCTTGCAGGTGGGTCTGCCTAGCTCAACTCTCTCCCCACTCTAGTCCATCCTCCATTCAGCCACTGAAGTGATTTTCCTAAAGCACAGGTCTGATCATGTCTCACACACACACACACACACACACACACACACACACACACACACACACACACACACTCCCCTACTCAATAAACTCCAGTGGCTTCTTATTGCCCCCAGGAACAAATACAAAATGCTGTGTCTGGCATTCAAAGCCTTTCATAAGCTAGCCCTCTCCTGCCTTTCCAGTTTTTTTTTAAATCCCACTTATTTCCTCCAACACATACTCTTTGATCCAGTGGTTCTGGTCTCCTGGCTGTTCCACAAACAAGACACTCCATGTCTTGGAATGCTCTTCCTCCTATATTCTGCCTACTGACCTCCCTGGCTTCCTTTAAATTTCAGCTAAAATCCCACCTCATACAGGAAGCCTTCCTCAACCCCTCGAATTCCAGTGCTTTCCCTCTGTCAATTATCTCCTATTCACACTGTATATACTGTATCTAGCTCTGTACATATTTGTTTGCATGTTATAGGGACTGCTTTTTGTCTTTTTTTTTTGTATGCCCAGGGCTTAGCAGAGGGCCTGGCATATAGTAGGTACTTAATAAATACTTTAAAAAATTAATTGATGTGTGAATAAAGGGTCAACAGCCAGAGCACGAACTGGCATTTCTAAAATATTCAGACAGAAGAAGGCCTTGAACCTATTGGGTAGCTCTGCCACAGTGGATTTATAAGAGGGCATGACAAGAATTCCACAGGATAAGAATGTGTGGATGAGTTGTTCCAGGAAAGGGAATACTTATGTGATGCAATCACAGATACGTTGGATCATGATGGCATACTGAGGCATAAGGCTTTGAATAGTGAATATAATTTTTCAATAGCTTTTCTTAAATTTTAATAGATCTATCAGGATTGCTTTGGATAGGGGCTGCAGATCAAATTCTGAAGTATCCTGTCTGTTTTCAGGCTGGTCCACTCTCAATGCCCTTGAGCTATAGGCTATCCCCAGTGCTACCACTGCCCTGAACCCCTTCTCTCAACAGCTCCACTCCAGGCCTGGCCTGCAGGGGGTCACAGCTCCGCACACCCACCTCTTATGCCAGGCCTTGTTGCCTCAGCCCTACTCCTCTCACCCCTGGCTCAGCCATATACTATTGGTCTTCATAGTCAACCAATCCTACTCACTCTTGCCCGCACTACAGTTACTGCCACATCTTCGGGACCTCCGCGAATGTTCTTTTTTTCCCCCATCACTCTTTCCCATCATTCTCAGTCTTGTGTGATCCCCTCAGGTGAAGCTCTTCTGTGAGAGCCACAGGATTAGCCCAGGGATTCTTGAAGACTTTCTTAGGTAGGGAGTATATCTGTTCTGGTTGTGGTTGTCACTGAACTGGCCACGCCCAGGCTTTCTGTTCATTCAAATCAAATCCCCAGGTACTTAGTGAGTATCAACTGCAATTATAGCTGACATTTTTGTGGTGCTTTGTGTTCTACAAACCGCTTTCCTCATAATAACCCTGCAAGGGAGGTGAGGCAAGCATAATTTTCCCCATTTTTTTTTTAACAGATGAGCCTGAGGCATATAAATTAAATGACTTGTCTATAACTGGAGACCTGGCAAATAGCAGAGCTGGGACCCAGCTCAAGTATTGTGACTTCAAGGCCAGCAACCCTTCCACTTTACCAATATGGTATACAGAGCTGTATAAAACACGGTCCTTATTCTCCAGGAGTTTTTAGTCTGGGCAAGGACACGATACGTTGTTGTTCAATCATTTCAGTACTGTCCAATCCTTCATGACTCCATTTAGTATTTTCTTGGCAAAGACACTGGAGTGGTTTGCCATTTCCTTTTCCAGCTCATTTTACAGATGAGGAAGCTGAGGCCAACATGGTTAAGTGACTTGCCCAGGGTCATACAGCTAGGAAGTGTCTGAGGCCAGATTTGAAACCATGAAGATTAGTCTTCCTGACTCCAGGCCCAGTGCTCTATCCACCGTACCACCTAGCTGCCCTGAAGACAAATACATATGAAAAAGTTAAATGTTTTTGCTAAAAACAAAACCAAAAACATACAGCAGCAGATATCTTCTGACTCAGGCCACAGTTGCTGGTAAAAAGATTGGCCAGAGATACTGTAAGCTCCCTCTTTAGCTCCCTGCCCTGCTCCTCCCACCTAACTCATGTCCCCAGGGGTTCTGTCTCCCTGGCCCAAGAGCTTCATCCTCTTTGTCACTTGCTTGACCCCTGAGCCTGCTTCACTTCACAAAAGCCAAGCTCCTGGGAGCAAAGGCCTCCCAGCCCCAAAGGCAAGCCCTTCAGAGGGCCATGGAGCCTTCTGGCTAGGAGTCTCTCATCGCTAATTATTTCTAATAAGTGACACGGGGTGAAACTTTAATCCAATTAGAAACACAGCCTAAACCAGAGTCCGAGCCTAAGCAGGAAGGAAGGCAACAAGCATTTATTAAGCACCTACTGTGTGCCAAGGGGTTTACAAATATGATCTCATTTAATCTTCACAACAACTTTGCACAACATTTAGCACAGGGCCTGGCACATAGCAGGTGCTTAATAAATGTTTCTTTTTTATTGACTGATGTGTGAATGAAGGGTCAACAACCAGAGAGGTAGGTGCTATTGTTATCCTCCCTTTATAGTTGAGGGAACTGAGGCAGATAAAGGTTATGTGACTTACCCTGGCTCACTCCGATAGTAAGTATTTGAGGCTGGATTTGAACTGGGGTCTTCTTGACTCAAGGCCCAGCACTATGCAACCTCCTTGCCTCCTAAGCAGGAATGACCAGGGCCAGTATCATGGAGAAGGTGGCAGTTGCTTGCCTTAAATGACTTTGGATAAAGCAGATGGGGAGCACCTGAATGGAGACCATCACATGTGTATATTGGAGAAGTACTAGAGACAGAGTAAGCCTATGGAGTGGGCCTGGGGATGGTAAGCCACATTTTCCCAGGCCTAGACTAAGGTAAGGGTTTCTGTGGATAATATCAGGAACAATGTGGTATAGTTCGTTATATAATAACAATATTAGATACAATAATATATTATTATTTAATATACCATCTATTATATTAATGTGATACACAATAACAGATTACTAATATATAATTATTATAAATTCTATATATTACGTATAATATAATAATTATATAAAATAAATGACAGAATTATACTGTAATTTATATATTATTATATAATATGATATATAATTATATGTAATATTCATCATAATATATTGAAGTTATATTGGCTGGGACAATATTATGCAGGGTATACTGATTACAGTAAAAAAGAAAAATGAAAGAGCTGTCACAATGACATCATTAAGTAAAAATGAAGCAGCTAAGGACAGTGGAAAGAGTGTTGGGTTGGGACCTGTTTTCAAATCCTATCTGCCACTTAGTCCCTGTGTGATCCTGGGCAAGTAACTTAATGTCTCTGAGTCCCACTTTACACCTTTGGAAAATAAGGGGGATGAACTGGATGGTTTCTAAGGTTCCCTTTAGGCCTAAGTCTATGATCTTATGAATGACCTGGGTTCAGAGGAGGTAAAGGTCGCAATAGCCTGGAAAGCCTTGATAGAAGAAGGGAAGCTTTAGCTAGGTGTTGAAGAATGGGCATGAGTGGTTCTCAAACTTTCTTTTGCTCACAGAACAAGATTCTTTGAAAGAAGGATTGCTGAACAGCCTGGAGACCTACACAGTTTCTCTTCAATGAGAAGAGTAGGTTTTATTGGTTTTGTTCTGGGGGTGAGCTCAAGGTCTGAGGGGTTTTGAGATTAATGTGTATGTTAGAATAGACAAATTAGGTTTATATTTTGGGAATATTTGAGTTATCATTCTATGTATGCTACACACAAACACACGGAGAATGGCTCATGAACTCTTCCCCTATTCATATATCTGACAGGAATTTTCTTCCCTTTTCCACTAATTTGCTTAGGTTATCACCCTTTATGTCTGAATCATGTGCCCATTTTGAGCTTCTCTTGGTATACTCTGAGGCCTCAAGGCCACATGTGGCCCTCTAAGCCCTCAACCACAGCCTTTTGACTGAATCCAAACTTCACAGAACAAAGTTTAGGTTTAGTCAAAGGGGCACACTTGAGGACCTAGAGGGCCACAGTTTCCCCAGCCCTGGTGTGGTATGAACTGTTGGTCTATGCCTAGTTTCTACCACACAGATTCTCCGTTCTCACAGCAGTTTTTCAGTGAGTTCTTGCCCCAGTCACTGGGACCTTTGGGCCACTGTGGTCACTTGCCTCTCTCTGATGTGAGCCTCATCTGTCCTGCTCAGCATCATCTCTCTTCTCCGGGACCCAATTGTTCCAGGGATTGTGTTTTGGTGGTTGAATGATTTGAGAGCAGGCACTGCCAGGACCCTTCCCTTCTGTCTCCCTCCCTGCCTTTCCCAGTTCTTTGTTGATTCCCTTGATCGGTCTCACCTTCTTTGTCATCATTCCCCGGGGCTTGTTCAGAATAGCTGCTCTCCACTCCTGTCCCCCATCTTACTTTTTTCAAGGCAATTCTTGGAGCCCAAATCTTGTTATCTTCTGTAAAATGGTGTGGTGAAAAGCCCCTCTCTTCCCAGGCTGCCAGCAGCCTCTGATGAGATGGCAAGAGCTTCTCAAAACTTTAAGGCTCTAGAAAGGAGCCTCAGCTATTGTTATTATTTCGTCTTGTTGGTCCAATGCTGTATTCCATCCATTTCCCCATATTATCTCCCCTCCCAGCTTCGTGTCCTCCATGGCTTTGATCAACTGGCCGTCTACGCATTCGTCCAAACCATTGATAAAAATATGAAATGGCACCATGTCAGATTTCTGGAGCACTACACTGGAGACCTCTTTCTACATTTACATCAAACCATCAATGACTGTTGTTCGACTGACCTCTCAGCCAGTTCTGAACTCATTTAATTGTACTATTTAGTCCACATCATGCAGCTAGGTGGCACAATGGATAAAGTGCTGGGCCTGAAGTCAAGAAAACTCATTTTCCTGAGTTCAGATCAGACTTTAGACACTTACTAGCTATGTGACCTTGGGCAAGTCACTTAACCCTATTTGCCTCAGTTTCCTCATCTGTAAAATGAGTTGGAGAAGGAAATGGCAAACCACTCCAGTATCTTTGCCAAGAAAACCCCAAACGGGATCATGAAGTGTCAGGCATGACTAAAATGATTGAACAACAATGTGCCTCATGAAGAGTCAGACATGACTTCGAAATGACTGAACAACAAAAATATGCTAAGTAGTAACACAATCATTTACAAATTTCCTTTTATTTGTAATAACGTAACATTCACAATTTTGTGGCACACTTGGGGAAATCTGTGGTGCACTAGTGAGCCATGGCATACCTTTTGAGTGGGAAAGGATTTGACTAGATGGAAAAGGTCAATCCGGACAGGAGAAACGCAGGAAGCAGTCATAAAAGGAGGAGGAGGGTGCAGAGCATGTTTCAGGGACAATTAAGTTATTTTGTAGCAAAGATTTCTTGTGAAAGAGGTAAGCCAGAAAGGTAGTTTGGGGCCAGATTGCAAAAGCTTTTGTATATCAGGCCAAGGAATTTGATGTGGTTTGGCCCCTCTTTTTAGAGGAGAAGTGAAAAGAGTGATCAGCAATTAAAACCCCATGACACCAGTCAGAAAGCTAGACACAACTAAGCAAAATGTTCTTGAATTCTGAAAGATCTACTTATTTTTCTTCCTGAAATTTTAAATTCCACTAATTAGAATGTGGGACTTCACCACCCTTGTGAAGTTCAGAGTGTACTTTTCTTGTGTAGACTGACAAAAGCTGGACAGGGTGGGGAACCTTTAGTTATAGGGTTATGCAACTGTCCTTTGTAAAGGGGCCGGTGTCCCTTTTTGCTTTTAGACCGTCTCAATTTTTGACTACATGTGACCTGCAACCCACAACGGGCTGAACACAGAGGCCCAGAGAAGGTGGGCCTTTAGCCAAGATAGTTAAATCGGAACGCTTTGAGAAGGTTGTGTTCCATTCTATGAGTCAAGTCCATGCCAATATCTTGTCCCCTAACGGATTGGCCAGCTTTTTGGAATTCCAAGATACAAAAAGTGACAAGCCATTTCTGTGACAACAAGGATCTCTATTGCTCATAATCTCTGTATTTGCCCCCCCCCCCAATTTAGTTCAATAACTACCCATTGTCTATGATTAGCTGAGTCAAATCTTATTAGAATGTTCATATTCCATAAGCATTTATTAAGTGCCTACTGTGTGTGAGACACTGTGGTAAGCACAAGTGGTATGAAGATTAAAAAGTATTATAGCCCCCTATTCCTCAGGGAGTTTAATTTACAAACTGTGAAGGATATGGTATTGTTGTTGTTCAGTCATTTCAGTCGTGTCTGACTCCTCCTGACTCCATTTGGGGTTTTCTTGGCAAAGATACTGGAGGGTCAGGTCAGGTTTCAATGATTTGTCATTTCCTTCTCCAATTCTTTTTACAGATGAGGAAAATGAGGCAAATAGGGTTAAGTGACTTGCCCAGGGTCATACAGCTAGTAAATTTCTCAGGACAGATTTGAACTCAAGTCTTGCTGCCTCCAGGCCTGGCTCTCTGACATGGCACACAAATAAGTATGAATGTGACAGGGGCAGAGGAAAGCTTCGAAGTGTTAGAAACTTCAAGGAAGGAGAGAATGGCTTTATTACAGGGGAGCAAGGCATGTTTTAGAAGGAGGGGGCTCCTGAGTTGTGCTTTGAATGAAGAGGAACTACAGTAGAAAGTACACTGGATTTAGGACCAGAGGGACTGGGTTCAATTCTTTGCTCTATTCTCTCCCATTCCAACTCTGAAGATTAGTAGGATGATTTCAGTAGGATGAAGAGAGAATGCCTTCCTGGCATGGGATCTTCACAAAAGAGTGCGAGTGGAAGGTTAAGAGATGACGTTGGGGCCCAGTTCAATGGCTTAATGGAAAAAACATTCCAATCGTGCCTGGTGAGTCTTTACAAGACACTTTGGTGCCCGAGTCTCCAAACTTTATTGTCAATAAGCAGACGTCCTGGAGCTGGATTTCTGAGGTCCCATCAGAGTCACCTGAACTTTTGGAGAAGAATTGAAGAAATTTGGTGTAAATAGGTTAGGTTTGCTGACATTAGTCTCTCCACCAAGTTATATAACCTCTTACACCCATTTAACTTGTCTTTGACTTCAGAAGACAGAGTTTCTTGAAAGTTCTCCCATGTCCACAAAGCTGGATTAGGAAAAAAGAAAACATTTGACCTGAAATACCAGGTAAAATGGTGGATGGAAGGAGCAGGAGTGCCTGAGAACAATTCAAGGACCCTCAGAACAGTCGAGCCTCAAGGGATTTAGCAGATCATCTAGTCCAACATCCTTCTGTGAAGACAGGAAATGTAGGCTCAGGGCAGGTTAAACAGTAAGCTGGTGCCAGCATTGGATGGCCTGGCCAGCGGGCACCTCATAAGATAAGGTCATAGATTTAGAACTTGATTTTCCTCCTTATATTTCTGTTAGAAGAATGTTTGGTAGTTAGGGCTTCAGTGCACTTTTGCCTAAATAAAGAATGTGTTTTCAGTGATGCTAATGAAAAGTGCTCTGGATCTCACTGCATATTAACAATACAGCCCAGAAAGGCCAAGCAGATGGCAGTGAAACTGAGTGGAGGAGATGCTGTGGGAAAGCATTCAAGATCGGTGGCTTCTGGATGCAGCTGGCCCAGTGGGATTGTGTCAAGAGGAATTTGGGCTGGACATTTTTGTTGCATGGACTTCTTCTTCTTGATCAGCATCCCTAGCTCTTTATGCGGCAAGAGATTTGTAACATGTTTTATTTGCTAGTGTCAAGACCAAAGCAAGCAAGAAAACAAAGCCATTGAATCAACCTGATTCTCCAGCCGGCAGATCAGAGGTCAGGTTGTTGTAAACCTGTAGAGTGCTTATCTTGGGATATTCATGTTGGATGGGAAAAATATATTTTCTTATACCTAGAATGAAGAGGTGGCATCTATCAGTCAGTTTGGCAGGCCCAACAGGAGAGTTGGTCCTGTGTGGGAAAGAGCATGGAGGACTAAATTCTGACCCCAAATGATCAAGCCACAATTTGTCAATGTCAACAGATCCAGAAGGTGAGGCAGGAGTGGTAGGTGTGTATGTGGGGTGGGGGTGGGGTACGGGTGTATGAGCATGGGTGTAAATAACAAAGAGGAGAGAGGATGTCAGCCTGGAGTTCACAGTGGATAGAGTACTAGAAGATGGAGTCACCTAGTCTGGGTTCAAATCCCACCTAGACACTTATTAACATGACTGTGGGCAGGTCTATCATCTTCTCTGAGTCTTGGGCAGCTCTTTAATATTCTACGTTATTCTCTACAGATATTACCCTAATACTACTAAAAGGCAAAGGTCTATGACCAGTTTTTAAAAAAAACTTATTTATTAATTTTTTTTGAGTTCCAAATTCTCTCCCTCCCTTCAGCCCCTCTCACACCCATTGAGAAGGCAAGCAATATGATATTAATTATATGTGAGGTCATGCAAAATATATTTCCATATTAGCCATGTTAAAAAAAAAACAATGAAAATAAAGTAAGTGAAAAAAGTATGCTTCATTCCTCACTCAGAGTTTGTTAGCTCTCTCTCTGAAGGTGGATAGCATTTTTCATCATGAGTCCTTCGGAACTGTCTTGGATCATTGTTTTAATCAGAGTAGCTAAGTCTTTCACAGTCGATCATTGTTACAATATTGCTATTAACGTGTACAATGTTCTCCTGGTCCTGCTCATTTTACTTTGCATCAGTTCATGAGTCTTCCCTCATGCAACCGTGATTTTTAAGGAGGTATTGTGGTGTAGGACAAAGAGTGGTAGATTTTAAATTAGAGGATGTCATTAAATCTTATCTCTGCCACCAAGTCACTTCATTTCCAGGGGGTTCAGTTTCCTCAAATAATAAGAGTGTGGGGCTAGATCTCTGAGTTTTTGTCTAATTCTAACACTATGAATCTATTAGGATCAGGTAAAATGGTGCAGGGAAGAGCTGACAGTCCAGGTCCCATCGAGCTTCTGCCTGAGACAGTTCTTTTGAATGAAGGCAGAATGAGAGTGCTGCTCTGACTTGGGCTACCTGCTGTGACAAAGCCGTCTTGAGTGTGGGACTCCGTGTGATTGAGAACACAGATGGCTGACCGACAGCACTTTCCATTATGCAAACATGTGGGGGCTGTTTTTTCATTTGTATCCATATGGCCCACTGAAATTTATACTGTTTCACCGCTGGATGGCAATCCTGGTTGGTGAGCCTCAGTGTTCTACGACGCTGGCCAGGTATTGAACCCTGCTGACTCCCCTGGGTTCTCTGGGTTTTTTTTCCCAAGTCCCAGCTAACATCCCAGTCTCTACAGGAAGCCTCTTATCCTTCTTAATTCTAGTTTAATTCTAGTGCCTTCCCTCTGTTGATTGTTTCCTATTTATCTTTCATATAGCTTGTCTGTACATAATTGTTTGCATGTCTCTGTTAGATTGTGTTTTGAGGGCAAGGACTGTCTTTTGCCTTTCTCCCTGTCCCCAGTGCTTGGCACAATGTCTCACACACAGTTAAGCAGATGCTTAATAAATGATTTTTGACTGACTGACTGACTGACTTCAAGGCCATCTCCTTCTAGAAGCCTTTACTGATTCCTTGAGTTGTTAGTTCCCCAACTAGTAGAATGTAAGCTCCTCAAGGGACTGCCTCACTTTTGCATCCCTAGCCCAGTGCATGAAACACTATAGGAGTTTAATAAATGCTTGCTCATTGATTGATTCATTCATTCTGAATATGAGTCACCTGTGTATTTTGCTGCTTAGTTTATGGTCTTTCACCCTTTCTCCCCTCCCAGTCAGTCTTACTGCAACAAAGCAGTAATTGTTTAAAATTAAACAATTGACCCTTTGGGACATGTTGTTGAATTCGATGCCCAGACTGATCAGACAATCTCAGGTATTTATTCTCATGCTTCTAGTGGCAGCCAAGAGACACAATGTGTTCTTGGTTATGGAATAGCCAGAATGACAAGGAAGTAATTCAATCTAGCAGGTTATGGTGAAATTGCCAACCAAAAGAATAATTTATGAGATCATCTAGACTCTAAGATGGAATTAATTCTGTGGACTGTAACTCACTACAGACCACCTTGTTTCATCATACTTATTTTCACAGTAATAGGAATCTCCCATTCTGTCATTTAATTTTTCAAACACGTAGAAACAATATAACAATCATGCTACAGTGACTGTAAACATGAATCCAGGGACCATCCGGGTGAAATAACAAAATCTTAGCATATTCTAAGAGTTTGAATGATAGCTAGCAATTCTAAAGTCTCGTAGAACTTACAGGATCATAGATTCAGAACTAGAAGGCTCCTTAAAAGTGCATTTGCCCAGCCCCCTCATTTTACTGATGAGGGAACTGAGGCCAAAAGAAGTTAAGTGACTTGGCCAGGGTCAAACAGTAACTGTCTGAGGTGGGATCTGAACCCAAGGCTTCCTGATTACAAGTCCACTTCAGCAACTGCACCTACAAGGTGCTCCCATTCTCCCCCAATAAGTCAATGAGTTAGGTGATATACTATTTCCATTTTACAGATGAGGAAACTGAGGATGAAGGAATTTAAGTTACTAGCTCACCGTCAGATGGCCACGTGGCATTTAGAATGCAAGTAACACTTTGAATTGTAAGTTTCTTGAAGGCAAAGACTGGTTTTTTGTTGGTTTGTTTTGTTTTGAACAGAGATACCTAATAAATGTTCGTAAGATTGGAGTGAGTCACACCTCAAACCCATGACTTCTGCTTTCCAAAGATAGTTCTCTTTACAATGTACTGTGCCACCTTCCAAAAAGTTTTGAGTTCCCTTGAAACCCAAACATCCCTCCCTGGCCACTACTTCCTCATGCTATCTTCCCCTATTAGAATGTAAGCTTCTTGTGGGCAGGGCTTATGTTTTGTTTTATATTTGAGTCCTAAGAGCTTAGCACTGTGCTTGGCACATAATAAACATTTGATAAATGAGTTTTCATTCATTCATCTGGATTATGATCATCCCTATTAGCCACTGAATCAACCAACCAACAAATATTTATCAGGTCTACAAGGTGGCCAACACTGTACTAGATGCTGATTACACAGACAGCTGTTGTTATTTAGAGGCATGGGACCTGGAGTCAGGAAGACCCAAGTTCAAATCCTGTATCATCAGGATGTAGATACCTACTAACTATGTGACCAGAGGTTGACACCTATTACTTATGTGACCCTGAACAAGCCATTTAAACTTTGTCTGCCTCAGTTTCTTCAACTGTAAAGTGAGGACAATTATAGCACTTACTTCCTAGGTTGTTATACAGATCATGTGAGCTATTTGTAAAGTGCTTTGCAAAACCTTAAAGTGCTACATAAATGCTAGCTATCATCATCATCATCACCATCATCACCATTATTTTGCTACTAGGACTTCAGAAACAGCCCTCGTTCCAAGCAACAAGATTCTGGCCTTACCTAATAAGAGAGACAGCACAATGGTAATATTATGCTTCTTGGTTAAGAAGCCAGATCAAATTTTGAGCTGGTGAAGAGAGAGCTGGTTCTTTATTTCAGCTCTACCTAGCAGTCCAACCTCTTTAGCAATCTACACTACTAACCTAAACTAGATTCAAGTACATGGCTGAGCTCATAGCAGCTCGAATCAGTGGGGGTGAGCTGATTTTTTAAAGTTCACTTATGTTAAACTTGGAGATTGATGGCTACTGGAAATAAACAGTTCAGTTTGAGCAAGTTCTTTAACATCAAACATGGCAATAAGCCTCCTCACCAGGAAATGAACGTGTGAAGGTGTGTAGGTATGTGTGTGCATTATTAATATATTTTGTTTCCTTTTGATCAAATCAGTACCTCCATTCTCAGAAAGGCTGAGTCAATCAATTGTCTTATGGCTCCACTCACCATTTCTACAACTTCCTAACCTAACACATGTCTCCCTGGCCCCTGCTTCTAATAGAATGTAAACTCCTTGCTGGCAAGAATTGTGTGTGTGTGTGTGTGTGTGTGTGTGTGTGTGTGTGTGTGTTTGTATTTTCAACCTAAGAGCTTAGCGCAGTGCCTGGCACATGGTAATCATTTAATAGAAGTGTTTTCATTTATTTATTTGGATGGTGAACTGCCCAAGAATAGACATTATGCTGGTCAATTGTTTTTGTGGAAGCATTCAAAGATGGTGGAAGCCTTCAGCTAGCCATAAACAGGCAGGCAACTTTTCCTTCTGCTTCTTTGCCACCTCTGAGCTACTGAGGTCCCTTGCACAACATTTAAGATCTATCAGCAGCTTCAGGATTCTGTTGGAATTCTTTGTAAGCATGGATTGGGACTGATATGGGCCTAGCCTGGACTTGCCACAGGGTAGGAGTCTGTTCCAGATTTGGGCCTGCTTGAAAGTTCCACATGACCACTGTTTGTCCAGAAGCTAGGTGATGCTGGTTTGGAGAGAGTGGGTGCTGGTCCATAACAAGGCCCCTGGGATAAGTGGGGGTATCCTGGACCCATCAGTAAGAAGCCTCACAGTCTATATGGGATTCTTGGCACAGGCAATCCAACAAACAGAGAGTATGGCTAACCTCCCCATGAAATTTTGGGATATGTGGCAGTGAGTTTAGGTGCTTTCTTATCTTAATCATACAGTACTATGTAATTCCAGGCAATCCCCACTCCAGTGCCAAGTACTAGGTGAGTACTCAAAACAAACACAAACACAAAAAATGGTTGCCACAACAATTTTCTCTTGTCTTTGTCTGCAAAAATGTAAAGATCGTCATTACTCTTGGTTTAAAAAGATAATAGGCAATATTTGAAAGTTAAATTTTAAATAAGAAACACTGAGAATGTTAGTTATATAATAAATAGGAGGTACATTTCTATCCAATGTAAGAGTTTGGGGAGGAAAAAAAAAGAAGCAAACGACTACAAAGTTTCATGGGTCATCAGAAGTAACCAGGAAAATGAATCTTGTCAATCTCTGGAAAATGAGGCTTATTTTCCATGGACCTGTTTTTATTTTTCTCTGTGTTCAGGAAACTGGTTAATGTTTTCAGAACGTCACTTTTAAGAATATTTGCTAGAGAGAAGAATGCTAAAGCAACCCCTTGATGAGGTCACATAAGGAAACAATAGGAATAGCAGTGTCACAGTGTGATCCATGATGTCTCAATGCTGACTCTTTGGAAAGTTGTACGAGAAGGGGATGGCCCAAGTTCTAAAGGGATTCAATACTATATCTCCAGATTGAAATACTGAAGCAGACCATTTTATAAAACATGCTGGCCCTGACACTGGGAAGTGACTACAAAGTCTAATACTGATTGAGAAAAGCTGAAAGCAGAGACTGTAATTGATAAAGGAGATAAGTCAATCTGTATTCCTTTAAGGAATAATGAGTTCCATTTTTCATCAAAAGATTTCTTTGTGCTGAAGAAACATTCTCTCAATAAATCTAGTTAATGGATTCCCCACTAATGATATATAGCATCACACACTTCCATGCACTGACTCTTGGCAGCTCCAGTCCTATGCATTTCTAATTTAATTCAAAGAAAACCCCAACATTTCACTGGAAAAGATGGGGGGAAAATCAGATCTTTTGGGGCTTTTAAAGTCTATAGAGAAAATTGGATTTTGAATGCCTGATATATCTTTACCTTTTCTATTGCAAATAAGACTAATTTTTCCTTCACTCTTCTATGTTCTAGATTAGGTGAGTCAGCACCTTGAGGATGATGAGACTGCAGGACAACCAAAGAGCGAAATGCTTCAGATACTTCAGCCCTGAGAAATGATTAGTCTTGTTTGTTTCTGAGCTCATCACCCTCCCACAGAAATGATTGTGTTTGTGTTGTTCCAGGCTGTCTGCTGCAGAAGCTGGTCTGTGTTTACTGTGTTCAGCAAACTGAAGATTGAATCTACTTTTGAAACCTACTGTTAATAATCTATGCCTCTGGGGGCATTGATGACAAATACATCTCTTTTTCTTAAGTCTATCTCTGTCAGTCCCTAATCTGAGTCTCAGACGGTGAATGTCTGATGGGGAAGAATACTGCTCCTAGAAGGATGGTTGATGGTTGACAGTTCCGGTGGGACCCCTGAATCAATAAAATGCTGTGTCTTAAAACTCTTTTTGTAAGCCACAACTTAACAGATGTTTTGTTATTTCCATGAGCACATACCTTTTTGTAACTAGACCCATTTCATCTAAGGGTACCTAACCCTCCAAATACTGTTGGACTCCCCCACATGGGACCAATTAAAAATAACCCTGGGGTTATTTCCTTATGTTGCTGTTTGTTTACTCTCTGGTCGCGTGTGAGTCAGCCAGAGCATGACTTGTGGTGGTTTTGCTTGTGAAATCTTACATAATTGTACTCCTATTGTCACGCTGGGGTTGAGCAGTTAAATTGTATACTGCTTTCTTGTGGCATAAGATTTGAAAATCAATAAAGAGAAAGCGTACACAAGAAGATTACACTGCTTGGTCAAGGACACGGGCCCTGTGAGCTGTCAGGGAGGCCAGCCATGAAGTTTCATAGGCAAGGCAGCCTGTGTGTGGCACAAGCACCAAGGGCATTGGTCATTACGTTACTTTGTGTCATGACTAGTCAGGGAAGTGATTTTTTTCATTACTTCATTAGGTTAATATTTTAAATGAGAGTGAAAGAAAAACAACAACAACTTGCACATGGACTGACATGGTTTTACTGTTTGGCCACATGTGCAATCCCAACATGTGGGTACAGAATCAGGGTGCAGCTTTAGGTTCTCACAGGGCCAAAATCATCTTTACATTTCTTTCAACACTTTTTTTTTGTCTTTCCCACAACATTAATTATTTTATTTCAACGCTGTCTACGGTTCCAGGTCAGAATTCAGTTACTAAAAACACTCAGTTGAATGCAAACAGTGGTTTGATACAACATACAAAATGGGTGTGAGATGTGTTTCACACAACAGACAATGGATTCAAGGGGAGAACATTCCCTCAGAGGCAAGACGCCTCATTAATTGCTAATGGAATTACGGAACTCAAATATCATAACTGCTTTTACCTGGAGTATATCATAACTGATTCTTACTAACATCAGTTCATATTTGAAGTAAATACTTGTCATGATTTAAGACTTTTTTGCATACAACTCTGAGTAGTGCATCTTAATGTCATATATATTCATATTGCATGAAGAATGCATGTGATTGCATAAAAAGATGAGCTGTATGACTATATATGAAGACAACAACTACAGTTTTCACAGCACTGCCATTGGTTAATTTTAAAGTATTCAAACATTGTCTTTAAAAAAAGAGTTGAACTTAAAACTATACTATGAAAAAAAATCATCCTAAGTGAACCAAATCCATCCCTTTCTTCACTATTCATAGATTTTAAACTTGATCTCTTTTTTTCTAACACTTTTCCACTAATTGTTATTTTAAGCTCCAGTAGCATGATCTGATTTCAGCTGCCTCTGGGCAAATGAGTTATGATTTGATATCAAGTTCCAAGGAAAATGCTCAAAGTTTTATTTTTCCCCAGTTGAATAAACAGTACCATGTATATTATCTCTTGTGTTAGAATAGTGTTGTCTTCACATAGGACTCAAATAATGGTATTAGTCATTCATTTCCTTGAACACATACACCCTATTGCGTGTTGACAGGTTTATAAGGATGCAGTGGCAGCCGTGGGTGCTGGCGAGCTCTAGACGACAGCCTTTGAATCCTTGCAGTCATGAGCCGCGGTGCCTGAGTTAGTCTGTTTATTGTCTGCTTTCTCCCCCAGATGCTTGGCTTGTCTGAAAGATTAATACATTAACAAGAGCTTAAGGTCCAGGGTTGCACATCTTAAGACATGTTTATTAGCAGATGGCACATAAGATTCAAAGGTCACCACAAAAGTGACATTTTAAAGTGAAACAACAATATTTATGCTCAGATAGTCTGCTGATGAGATCATGTGGAAATGTTTTTGATTAAATTAACTTATAAATAGTTGCCAATCTATAGAAAACTTAAAATGCCATTTCTGTCTTCCATTGGTTTTCTAATCTTGTTATTATCAATGTTGCACATTTTATCAAATACTATTTGTTTCCTACATTTCTACATTAACCATAGAATAAGTTTACCAGGATAATATATAACCCTATAAGTACAATTTTCTAAAATATTTTAAATATCCTACAATTGTTCTCTCACAACATATTTCATAGCAAAAATCTAGGAAATGATGCTTAAAACCTGGAGTACTATTATGTAAGCACAATTGCTTTCAAAATTTTCAGGTAATATTGACTATCTATGGACTACAAGTTTAATTTCTCACATGGTATAACATAACAAAACATCTAATTAAAATAAAAAAAGATGAAGTGAACTGCAGAACCAAGAGAAAGAAACCATTTATTTAGTTGTTTTCTGTTTCAATCAGCACCAGCAAAACAAATGGTGCCATTTTGGCAACACTTCGGGTGTGGGAGGGGAGAGGAGGTGACAAATTTGGACAGTGGATGTTAGCAAAGGTGAGAATTATCTCTTCCCAACTTCTTTGCCTCATTTCCCTATTATCCACCCCCACTCAGAGTTTGCTGAAAGGGCAATCTGAAGAGATTGCCTTCTAAATATTTAGGGTGATCATTTCTCATGTCATACTTATTTCTAATCATTCTATTTGCTTTCGGTATGTTTTGTGTTAATTCATCAAAATCTGTACATTAAAAAAGCAAACACTAACCCACAAAAATTAAGATTGATAAAGACAAAATATTTATTAAAAAAACCAAGATGATTACGTGTTAGTTTTAGAAGAGCAAGAGGATTATGTTGGAGTCACAGATTCAGCTGTGGCTGAGGGTTTAGAGACTGTTTAATCCACCACCTCATTTGATAGGTGAGCTCAGGGAGGCTGGATAACTTGCTCAAGGTTACACATGTAGTAAATAACAACTGGGATTCAAACCCAGCGTCCCTGCCTCTAAATCTTGCAATCTTTCTCCTCTACTATTCTCCTTCCCCCCATTCCTACCCCCCCAACCTTTTACATGTTTTTCAAGAGTTAACAAAGTTTACATTAAATTGTTGAACACATAGGCATAAAAATCCAGAGATAAATATCAATACAGCTACTCAAATCTTTCACAAATCATTAATAGGAGATCTGTAAGTTGTTTTGGTTATTTCCATTACCTTAGATACACTAAGTAATTTAAAAAGCCATTAACATGATTTTGAATCCTGAGGCAGTTCCCTTTAATTCAGTATGCATTTACTATGTAGATATGTGCCCAGCACTGTGCTAGGGGCTTGGGATATGATGACAAACCAAAAAACAATCCTTGCCCTCAAGAAGTTCATATTCTTTGAGTGGATCACACTTGTATGAAATACCTTTTACAATCATAACTGAAAAGAGAATATCAGAAACCAGAGAAATGACAGAGATGGTACCTACTGTTCAAATGATCCATTTTCAATCTTCATTGCCCCTTCTAGTGGATCAAGACCTTGCTCTGAAAACTGTTTCAAGGCATTTAAAGCAGCCTAGAAAAGAACATTGTGAAAAATTCACTAATTTTAATACAGTAGGAATAACATTGTACATTAAACCAAGCACCTTTTGCCATTCTGAATGCCCTTTGCCAACTTAAATACACTTATGACTATATACCCAAATAATATCTGGGAATGTATATATGACATACATTCTGTTTTTATATCACATTCTGAATCTTTGCTTCCCCCCTCCACTATGATTCCCTTGTAATAAAGATTTAAAAAGAAAGGGAGGGAAAAAAAAACAACTACTACATCCACCACATCTGATAATACATGCAATATTCCAGGGAGTGGAGACACTTCGGGTGTCCCCCAAATCTTCAAGCTTTAATAGCTTACAGCTGTGCTAATACTTTTGGGACATCCAAAATTTTGGAAGGCTAAAAAGAGAGCGTTTTCTATTTGCTTTTTACAGTGGAATATATTAATTGGTGAGACACAGTAGATACAGTGTTAGAGCTGTGAGGATTTTCCTCGGGGCAAAGGGTCCAAGACCCAGATTTACATAGAATATAGGTTATTCTCTAGCATCTGTGCAAACACCATTAGAGCTTTTATTGGTAAATGCAGAGACAACTCACTTGAAGAGGAAGTATTCTAAGACATCTTTCCGAGGTGGCATGTTTGTCAGTGAAGGCTGCAGAGTAACATTCTCTTTCTTTTAGCCTTACAGACTGAGCTTTTCATTTGGATGGCATTCACAGCAGCAGCTCCCCCTTTACCTAGTTCTAGTGGTAGTCAGCTCACTATTATTAGCAAGAGAACTACAAAACGGATAATGGCTATATGGAGTAAATAGTGTTGTAGAAGGAAGAAGAAATCTGTGAGCTCATCCAAGAGGTTTTGGGAGGCACAACCTTCCACAAGGGCTAGATATTTCTTAGGTGCCGATATACTTTATGATGCGTGGGTTGGTGAAGGGTGTTGACAGGATGGTGGAGTCTAGGCTGGATATCTGGGAGGCACCAAAAATGCAATAATGATAAGATCTACATAACTTGTTGACACTCTTGTGCACTTTCCAAACTGTTATTTCTCTGAGTAAGAATTCAAGTCTCCCCCCACCTCCAACTTTTTTTTTTCAAAGCTTGATTAGAAACTTTCTGTTGAGTCCAGAATAGATGTGAGCAGTCAGGATTGTTTTTATCAGTTGGAAATCCACTGCTGCACACTCTGGTCAGCTATAAGTCAGCTATAAGTGGCTTTGAACAACAGCTGACACCAATAATCTTTAGCAGCATTTCCCTAACTTTTCTTCAGGGGCAACTAGGTGGCACAATGGATAGATTGCCAGGGCCTGGAGTCAGGAAGACCTGAGTTCAAATCTGACCTTAGACACTTACTAGCTGTATGACCCTGGGCAAGTCACTTAACCCTATTTGCCTCAGTTTCCTCATCTGTAAAATGAGCTGGAGAACGAAACAGCAAACCACTTCAGTATCTCTGCCAAGAAAACCTCAAATGAGTTAGGCATGACTAAACAACAACAAATTTTTCCTTCTTTGTTGGCTTGAAGCCTCTACTTGTGCCCTTGATCCCATCCCTTCCTATCTCCTCCAGAAGTTTGCCTTTTAGATCACTCTAATTTTACAACTTTCCTTATCCACTGTTTCTGCCGCCTACAAACATGCTCAGATCTCCCTATTCTTAAGCTCATTATCTCCCCTCCTTCCCCCTACCCCCATCCATTGCCAGTTTTTTTTTTCTGTTTAACTTCCCTCTTTCTGTCAAGGGTACCCCCATTGCTCTAGCTGCCTCATAGAATAAAGACCTGGATTTGAGGATTTACAGAAAACTAGTACTTGGGAAGCTAGTATGAGCATGAACTTTATTACTGGGCAGTATAGCAAACACGCAAAAACAAAAGCACACAGATGAGACATTCAGCCACACATAGGGCCAGAGTCACTCATGTATGGGAGATGTATAGAGCAGCAAAATCTCAGACGGAGTACATGCTTAGAGAGGGGTCTGAGCAGGGAATTTTTTACCTTGAAGATGGGCTTGGTTGAGAACAGATAATCAATGTCAGATATGGGAAAGGAGCATTTCTAATGAGATGCAGAAGTGGTAGGGAGATTCCCCAGGGTGTTTATCAATACCAGCCTCTGGTGGGGAGTTTCCCAACTGGGACCAGAAATTGGTTGAGGGTCTGAATCTGTAATTGGGGAGCCCAGAAATGCATGCTGGTGGACAGCTGTTGGGAGCTGGGTCCAATCAGGAGTCATGATAGTTTACATATTTAACAGAGGGTCAGAACGAGTCAGGACAGTGGAAAAGTAAGTACAGGCCGTCTGTCATAGCTTCTGTGTTTATGGTCATTAGGACCACTTAGCCTAAGCGACTCCATAATTGAGTCCTATCATTTGTAACTACAAGATCAAACAACAGATTTCAAAAATCACGATGACAGCAACCATCCTTCTAGTTGTCTAGGTCTGCAATTTTAGCATCATCTTTGACTCCTTCTCTCTTCACCCCTCACACTCAATCAGTTGCAAAGTCTTATCAGTTCTATCTTGACAATGTTTCACATCAATCCCCTTATTTCCATACAGATACTGCCCTGGCTCAGGCCCTAATTACTTTGCATCTAGACCATTGCAATAGCCTTTTAATTGGCCAGCCTCCAGTCTTTTTTTCCTTCTCTCTGATGTCTTTGACATAGCCACCAGATTGATGTCCACAAAGCACAGTTGTGAGCATGTCACTCCTCTCCTCAAGAAGCTCCTGTGGCTCCCTTTTATATCTAGGATAAGACACAAACTTCTCATTCAGCCACTAAAGCCCTTTACCATCAGGCTCTAGCTTACCTTTTGGGGCTTACTGCACATTACTCTTCTTCAATCACCCCACATTCTAGCCAAACTGGCATGCCTGTGGTTCCTTGTATATGAGATCCATTTCCTGCTTTTGGCTTTTACACAGGCTGTCCACCATGCTTGGAAGGCATCCCCTCTTCACCTCAACTCCATCTGGTAGAATCCCTAGCTTCCTTTAAAGCTCAGCTCACAAACTAGCTCTCACAGTTAAGTACCTGGCTCACAGTCACTCCTCCCACCTTGCCCTCAAATAAAGTGGCTTCAATAAATATAAATACCCTAACCTTCTTCACCTGACCTCCTCCCCACCCCCCCCACCTCAGCTACACACAGTGATGGCCATACCCTTGATCTTGCCATCACCCATAAGTGTTCTGCTTCCATGTTCACGAACTCTGAAAATTTTTTTGTCTGATCACGATCTCCTGTCATTTTACCTCTTCCTCTGCCTTGGGAAAGAAGGACTATAAACCCTATCCTTTGTCCTCACCATGACCTCCAATCCCTCTGCCCCTCAGTTATTTGTAGGCCATAACACTGGTACTGGCTACACTCTCTTTTCCTCCCCAACTTGAACCTTTGGTGAATCAGTTCAAATCTACACTGTCCTCTTCTCTTGATTCACTTGCCCTTTATCCTATCAAAGACCTTGACCTGCCAAGCCTCTGCCTTGGATCACTCCCTCCATCTGCTGCTGAATAAAGCTGGAGAAAATTATGAAGCCATGTTGACTGGCTTACATACAAATTTAGGTGACATAATTTCAACTGAGCCTTCACTACGGCAAGGCAATCCTTATACATCGTCCTAATCAATTCACTATCCCGCTTCCCACAGCTACCCCTCCCCTCACCCTCTCAGCTGAGAACATGATCTCATATTTTACGGAAAAAATGGAGGCCATTGGCTAAGAGCTCCGTCTACTCCCTTCCTCATCTTATGTCACCCAGGTGCCTTCTGCCACTATCTCTCCTTCACTCCTGTCTCACAGGAAAATGTGACTTCCTCCTTGCCAAGTCTAACCCTCTACAAATGACCCCAGATCATCCCATATTCTCCAGCAGACTGCCCCCTTTATGATCCCTACTCTGTCACTACTGTTCAATCTCTCCCTGTCTACTGGCAGCTTTTCTACTGCCCACAAACATGCTACAATCTCCCTTATCCTAAACAAACCTCCCATGATCTATCTATCCCTGATAGATATTGTCCCCTATCTTTCCTCCCTTTTATGACTAGCTTCCTTGAGAAGTTTGCCTACAATTTATCCCTCCATTTCTTTCCACTCACTCTCTTCTCAACATGCTGTGGTCTGGTTTTCGACCTCATCATTCAACCAAAATTGCTCTTTCCAACATTACCAAGGACCTCTTAAATGCCACATCTAATGGCCTTTTTTCAGTCCTCATCCTTCTTCATTCTGTAGCCTTTGTCACCGTTGGCCCCCCTTTTCTCCCCCAAACTCTCTTCTCTCTAAGGTTTTTGTGACACTGTTCTCTCATGTCTCCTCTTACCTGTCTGACTGCTCCTTTTCAGTCTCTTTTTCTGTATCTTCAGTGAGATGCTAACACACTTGCTAACTGTGGGTGGCTCTGGCCTAGGCCTTTTCCTCTTCTCCCTCTATATTATGTTACTTGGTGAGTTTATTAGCTCCCATAGATTCAATTAAATAACTACGATGATGATTCTTATCATCTTAGCCAACTCTTAGCTACTTATCTATCCCTAATCTTTGTCCTGACCTCTAGCCTTACATATCTAATTGTCTATTGGACATCTCAAACCAGATGTCCCATAGATATACTAAATACCTCACTCTCTCTTATCACACCCCTTCTCCAACCTCCTTACCAAATCTGCCAAGTCCTGTCATTTCTACCTCCAAAACATCTCTTATATTTGTCCCTTTCTGCTACTGCCACTGCCACCACCACAGTGAAGGCCCTCATCACCTCACAATGGATTAAAGAAATAGATTGCTGGTTGGTTTCCTTCACGCATTCTTCCCCACTCCACTCTATCATCCACTCAACTATCAAAATGATCTTCATAAAGTGTATTGGTGACCACTGATCAATAATCACCTCCAGTAGCTCCTGATGATTTTCAGTATCAAATTCGCTTGGCTTTGGAAGTCCTTTATAACTTGACTCCTTCCTACCTTTCTGGTTTTCTTCCATCTTATCTCACCCTCTGCTTCTCCAGCCCCCCAACTGTGTGATCCGGGGGCTTCTAGATTGTTTTTTTGCATACAACGCTCCACCCCTGACTCTGGGGAATTTTCTACCATGCTTGGAATTCTTTCCCTCTTCACTGTCTCCTCCTGGTTTCCCAGACTTCCTTCAAGTCTCAGCTGAAGTCCTATCTTTTACAATAAACCTTTTCGAGTCCTCCTTAATCTTAGTACCACCCTTTTGAGACTATTTTCAATTTGCCTTGTGTATATCTTGTTTCTACATATTTATTTGCATGTTGTCTCCCCATGTGAACTCTTTGAGAGTAGGGCTTTTTAAAATTAATTTATTTTTATTTTTCAACATTCACTTCCACAAGATTTTGTGTTCCAAATTTTCTCCCCATCTCTCCCCTCCCCCACCCCAAGACAGTGAGCATTCTGAATACCTCTTCTTCTATCACCCCCTTTCCTTCTCTTATCCCCTTCTATTTTCCTGCAGGGCAGGATACATTTCTATACCCCAATGCCTGTATATCTTCTTTCCTAGTTGCATGTAAAAACAATTTTTAACATTTGTTTTTAAAACTTTGGGCTCCAAATTCTCTCCCTTCCTCCCTCCCACCCACCCTCATTGAGAAGGCAAGCAACTCAATACAGGTTATACATGTGCCGTCATGAAAAACACTTCCGTAATAGCCATGCTGTGAAAAACTAACTATATTTCCCTTCATCCTATCCCGCCCACCAATTATTCTATTCTTTCCTTTGACTCTGTCCCTCCTCAAAAGTGTTTGCTTCTGATTAGCCCCTCCCCCAATCTGCCCTCCCTTCTATCACTCCCCCCTCTTATCCCCTTCCCTCTTATTTTCCTGTAGGGTAAAAAAGATTTCCATACCCAATTGAGTGTGTATGTTATTCCCTCTTTAAGCTAAATCTCATGAGATTCATTCATTCCCTCTCCCCTCCCCTCCTCTTCCCCTTCACAGTAAAAGCTTTTCCTTCCTTCTTTTATGTGAGATAATTTAACCCATTCTACCTCTTCCTTTCTCCTCCCAATGTAATCCTCTCTCATCTCTTAATTTTATTTTTTAGATATCATCCCTTCATATTCAACTCACCCCATGCCCTATGTCTATATATATTCCCTCCAACTACCCTAATAATGAGAAGGTTTCATGAGTTACAAATTAGATCTTACCATGTAGGAATGTAAACAGTTCAACTTTAATAAGTCCCTTATGATTTCTCTTTCCTGTTTACCTTTTCATGCTTCTCTTGAGTGTTATATTTGAAAGTCAAATTTTCTATTCAGCTTTGGTCTGTTCATCAAGAATGCTTGAAAGTCCTCTATTTCACTGAATGTCCATTTTTCCCCCTGAAGGATTATACTCAGTTTTGCTGGGTAGGTGATTCTTGGTTATAATCCTAGCTCCTTTGCCCTCCAGAATATCATACTCCAAGCCCTCTGATCCTTTAATGCAGAAGCTGCTAAATCTTGTGTTATCCTGATTGTGTTTCCACAATACTTGAATTGTTTCTTTCTGGCTACTTGCTGTATTTTCTTCTTGACCTGGGAACTTTGGAATTTGGCTATAATATTCCTAGAAGTTTTCCTTCGGGGATTTCTTTCAGGAGGTGAACAGTGGATTCTTTCCATTTCTATTTTACCTTCTGGTTCTAGAATATCAGGGCAGTTTTCCTTGATAATTTCTTAAGAGATGATATCTAGGCTCTTTTTTTGATCATGGTTCTCAGGTAGTCCAATAATTTTTTAAATTCTTTCTCCTGGATCAATTTTCCAGGTCAGTTGCTTTTCCAATGAGATATTTCACATTGTCTCCTATTTTTTCATCCTTTTGGTTTTGTTTTATAGTTTCTTGATTTCTCATAAAGTCATTAGCTTCCATTTGTTCCATTCTAATTTTTAAGGAATTATTTTCTTCAGTGAGCTTTTAGACTTTTTTTTCCATTTGGCCAATTCTGCTTTTTAAGACATTCTTCTTCTCATTGGCTTTTTGGGCCTCTTTTGCCATTTGGATTAGTCTATTTTTTAAGGTGTTATTTTCTTCAGTATTTTTTTGGGTCTCCTTTAGCAAGCTGTTGACTTGTTTTTCATGATTTTCTTGCATCACTCTCATTTCTCTTCCCAGTTTCTCCTCTACTTCTCTTACTTGCTTCTCAAAATTCTTTTTGAGCTCGTCCACGGCTTGGGACCAATTCATATTTTTCTTGGAGGCTTTGGATGTAGGAGCTTTGACTTTGTTGTCTTCTTCTGGTTGTATGTTTTGATATTCTTTGTCACCAATGTAAGATTCTATGGTCTGTTTTTTTGTGCTGTTTACTTATGTTCCCAGCCAATTACTTGACTATTAAACTCTTTGTTAAGGTAGGGGATCTGTTTCCAGTGTGGAGAATGTACCGTCCCAAGCTTCAGAGGTTTTGTGTAGCTGTTTTCAGAGAAACTTTTAGGGGCCTATAAATTTTCAGTTTTTCCAAGGTGGTACGATCAGAGGCAAGGTGTCTACTCCTTTCCTGGCCTGTGCTCTGGTCTATGAGTGACCACAAGCACTTTTTTCTGTCTTGGAACTGTGAGGAGGATTCCATCAGAACTACCACTATAAGCTTCAAAACACCAGCGCTCCTCCTCACCCCAGGACTGTCACCCAGAACTGCAACTGACATCTAAGCACAGGCAAAGCAAGAGAATCTTGCCTCAGCACCAGCAAAGAGATCCCTGCAATCCCTCTCTGATCAGCCACTCAATTCCCCCTCAGTCTGTGGGCCGAGCTCAGGAAGCAGCCACCGCCCCAGGGCTGTACCAGGACTGGGGCTGGGTCCGAGCTTCTCTCACCCACAGTTACATACTTTTCCTACTGATCTTCTTGGTTGTCTTTGGCATTTGTGGGTTGAGAAGTCTGAAAACCACCACACCTGCCCGTGATTCAGTTCCCTGAGGCCTGCTCCACTTTAGCTGAAGCCCTGTCTTTGCCTATGCAGCCCACATTGAACTGCCCTCCTCTCCCTGCCTGGCATAACAGACCTTTCCAATTAACCATCCAGGTTGTCTTGGGCTGGAAATTTGTTTCACTCTGTCTTTTTGTGGGTTCAGCTGCTCTAGAATTTGTTTAGAGCCCTTTTTTACAGGTATTTGGAGGGGTTTGGGGGAGAGCTCAAGCAAGTCACTGCTTTTGCAGTGGCTCCACCCCCAAGAGCAGGGGTTTTTGCGCCTTTCTTTTTATCCTCAGTGCTTAGCACATTATCTGGCATGGAGTAGGTGCTTAATAAATGCTTGTTGGTTTGTTGACTTGACTACAGGAAATATGTCCTGATCCCATCAGTTGCTAGTATTCTCTCTCTGTTAATTACTTTTTACATAGTTTGCATTAAATTTTCTGGGCACTTGTGGTTTTTACCCAGTGGGATAACAGAGACTGTTTTAGTTTTGTCTTTGAATACCCAGAGCCTGTCATAGTGCCTCATACAAATGTAGGTACTTAATAAAAGCATCTTTGACTCTGTGATCCTCTGTGAAAAAGATGAGCTCTGTTTCATCGCTGGTCAGCACTGGTCAGAGTGGCATGACACTCAGAGTATTTTCTCATGGTCAGAACTGGTCACTCTGGCCTCAGAGATATCCTCTGTGTGTATGTTTGATTCATAATTATCATCTAAACCAAATTATAAACAATTGAAGACTAGTATATTACTCAGTAATCACCCCATTTTTTAACCTCAAGGGGGTCAAAGCTCGATCATTCATTTTACTAGATTTGGCACTGACTTGTCTGATTCCACAAATCAAGTCTACCTTGAAAGGACAAAGAAGTAAAATTTTAATCCAAAAATCTTTTGAGCCACCACAGCACTATACAAAGATGTGTGTGGTAATTACTTTGCAGTGGAGAAGATTTGTTAATTTTACGTTGTTTTCTAAAAATAGCTATACTAATTTATAGCCACATTTTACATATACAAACACCTAGGAAATAAAAGAATAAATCAATTCATTAAGGACATTTGCCTGCTCCCTGAAAGGGCCCATCAGGTCACTGACTTTAGACACATTCAACCTTGGAACACAGTTTTCATTAACTTGACCAACTCCGAATCCTCTGTTGATATTAATGCAATGTTAAGAAATGTAGAGGAAGGCCTTTACCATGTTGAGGAGATCAACATATATGGAGGATTTATAGGACATGACAAGAGCTACACATGAAAAAAAGCTGTTGATGGGAGTGTACACATGATGACATCACAGATCTACCAAAGTATTGACCACGAGGCACAGGACAGGAGACTTGTGTCTTCATCAACTGACAATGTCCCAGGCCTGCTCACAAACTGGGTTTGGAGGTCTCCTTTCTGTCTCCCTCAACCAATCTATTGCTCAAGAGCCTATGGACTGTTTTGCCTTGACTTAATGCAATAACATAGCTATTTATTAGTACCTTGGTAGGACGAGGGTGTTGCTCTGGCTGCACTTGACTTTGTGTAGAACCAAAGCCTCAGATTCCAGGTCTCTCACCTCTAGGACCACAGCATAAGAACCACAGCAATGTTTCTGACACCAGGGATAAAACTTGACTCCACAATACAATCAAGGAATCTTTGGATGGAACATCACCTCAACTCTCTAGGGTTGAGGCAAAGGAGTTTTCAATCAGACCACTGGGGCACCTGATCACAAGGTATTTATAGATTCACATACCTGACCCAATATCCCATCTTCCCTGGTGCTTAAGAAATAACTGATGCTATTTTTACCATCACATGACCCTAAGGAGTGGATTGTTATGCCAAAAGTCAAATGGCATTGCCTCCTCATCTTATGGCTAACAAACTCCTATCTCTTCCTTGTCAAAGAGCTGGGATGTCAAATTGCCACCTACCTAGGTGAAAACGGTTTTCACTACCCACTCTTTCATCCCCATCTACCTCAGCCCTTCTATGTTATTATCCTGCTCTGCCCTCCCTTTCCAGTGGACTTTCTGGAATCTTCTATTGTAAGCACATTTCCCTTCATCTCCTGTTACTTTTACGTCTCCTGCATTCATAGGTACCTGATTCCCCTCAGAAGGCATTATATCACTGGCCACCTTCTTTAGCACTTGATGTACTTTCTTTCATGTTCCCCAACAAACTAGGCTAGGAGAAATGTGCAGTTTCTTTGCTCATCATTGCCACTTCCAGACCTTCTAGCCATTATCAGTCAGTAGCCTCTACTCTTTTAGCGTTAATCCTATCCTGTTAACATTATATATTATATTGTATCATATCATATCATATGATATCATATTATATCATATTGTATCATATTGTATTATATTATATTTCTTGTCCTTATGTTAGTCATCTTCTGCTTTTTTTTTTTCAAGGAGTTCAGTGTTCCTCTCCACCTTAATTCCTTGTCCACTCTGGGATTTCAAAATGCATATTGATGACTATGGTAGATCAATCATTAAAAATCAGGGGAAAGGGGCATTGCATGTTACTGCAGAAGTGGTGGAACAGCTCTTCATTTGGGCCATGATACAGCAATTCCATTGTTCTCAAGATGTGCTTCTAACCCAGCTCCTTTGGCTAGAGATGGGCAACATTCCCCAGCTCAGCAATGTGGATAGCCTACATAGCTGTCAAAGCCTTGATGGCTGGATTTCTTATACTTCATGGCAATACTGCCAGAGATTCCAACAAAGTGCTTGCAATCAGGTGCTTCAGTGTCATTGGAAGACTGGAGAAATTTGGACATTGAGGAAATTAGGACATTAGTGTAAAGTTGCTGATTTAAACTGTTAATTTTTGGTTCTGCATCTTGCAAAGAAGCAGCAATTCTGGACACAAATGAGGCACTTAGGTTTGGTGAGCCCAAGAAAACTCTACTACAATGCCTCCTCAAACATCCTTGATTCCTTCTTTATAAGCCTCTTCAATTTCCAGGACCTGTACTTTCACTACAACTCAGCCACACAAAGGAATGGTTATAGCCTTAATCTTATCTTTGGTCTCACCTCCATCATTTAAAACATTGAAATTTCTCTGACCACAATCTCCTGTCTCTCCTTTTCTTTTTTCTTAATATAAATTTATTTATTTTTAGTTTTCAATACTCATTTCCACAAGTTTTTGAGTTCCAAATTTCTCACCCCTCCCCCCAAGATGGCATGCATTCTGAATACCCTTCCCCTGGTCTGCCTTCTTCTATCTCTCCCCCCTCCTTCTCTTATCCCCTTCCCCTTCTATTTTCCTGTAGCAGGATAGACTTCTGTACACCATTTCCTGTATTTCTTATTTCCCAGTTGCATGTGAAAACATTTTTTTAAAAACGTGTTTTTAAAATTTTGAGTTCCAAATTTTCTCCCTTTCTCCCTCCCCACCCCACCCTCATTGAAAAGGCAAGCAACTCAATATAGTTTGTACATGTGCAGTTATGCAAAATACTTCCTTAGTAGATATGTTGTGAAAAACTAACTCTATTTCCCTTAATCCTATCCTGCCCTCCCATTTATTCTGTTCTTTCTTTTGACCCTGTCCCTCCTCAGAAGTATTTGCTTCAGATTACCCCTTTCCCAATCTGCCCTCCTCTCTATCACCCCCTGCTCTCTTGTCCCCTTCTCCCCCTATTTTCCTGTAGGGTAAGACAGATTTCCATACCCAATTGAATGTGTATGTTATTCTCTCCTTAAGCCAAATCCTATGAGAATAAGATTCCTCATTCCTCTCACCTTCCCCTGTTTCCCCTCCACTGTGAGAGACTTTTCTTTTCTGTTTTTTTGAGATAATTTACCCCATTCTACCTCTCCCTTTTTCTTCTCTGAGTATCATCCTCTCTCATCCCTTAATTTTATTCTCCAGATATGACCCCTTAATCTTCAACTCACCCTGTGCCCTCTATCTATCTATATATACATACATACAATTTTTTTCCTTCAACTACCCTAATACTGACAAAGTTCTCATGAGTTACAAATATCATCTTTCCATGCAGGAATGTAAACAGTTCAATCTTAATAAGTCTCTTATGATTTCTCTTTCCTGTTTACCTCTTCATGTTCCACTGGAGTCCTGTATTTGAAAGTCAAATTTTCTGTTTAGCTCTGGTCTTTTCATCAGGAATGCTTGAAAGTCCTCTATTTCACTGAATGACCATTTTTTCCCCTGAAGGATTATACTCAGTTTTGCTGGGTAGGTGATTCTTGGTTGTAATCCTATCTCCTTTGCCCTCCGAATATTATATTCCATGCCCTGCGGTCCTTTAATGTAGAAGCTGCTAAATCTTGTGTTATCCTGATTGTGTTTCCACAGTACTTGAATTGTTTCCTTCTGGCAGCTTGTAATATTTTCTCCTTGACCTGGGAACTCTGGAATTTGGCTACAATATTCCTAGGAGTTTTCCTTTGGGGATCTCTTTCAGGAGGAGATCTGTGGATTCTTTCAATTTCTATTTTGCCCTCTGGTTCTACTATATCAGGGCAGTTTTCCTTGATAATTTCTTGAAAGATGATGTCTAGGCTCTTTTTTTGATCATGGCTTTCAGATAGTCCAATAATTTTTAAATTCTCTCTCCTGGATCTATTTTCCAGGTCAGTTGTTTTTCCAATGAGATATTTCACATTGTTTTCTAATTTTTCATTCTTTTGGATTTGTTTTACAGTGTCTTGATTTCTCATAAAGTCACTAGCTTCCAATTGCTCTATTCTAATTTTTAAGGAAGTATTTTCTTCAGTAATCTTTTGGACTTCCTTTTCCATTTGGCCAATTTTTCTTTTTAGGGCATTTCTTCTCTCATTGGCTTTTTGGACCTCTTTTGCCATTTGGGTTAGGCTGTTTTTTAAGGTGTTATTTTCTTCAGTATTTTTTTGGGTCTCCTTTAGCAAGCTGTTGACTTGTTTTTCATGATTTTCTTGCATCACTCTCATTTCTCTTCCCAGTTTTTCCTCTACTTCCCTTACTTGCTTCTCAAAATCCCTTTTGAGCTCTTCCAAGGCCTGGGACTGATTCATATTTTTCTTGGAGGCTTTGGACGCAGGAGCTTTGATTTTGTTGTCTTCTTCTGGTTGTATATTTTGATCTTCTTTTTCACCAAAGTAAGATAATATAGTCTGACTCTTTTTGTGCTGCTTGCTCATGATCCCAGCCAATTACTTGAGTTTTAAACTCCTTGTTAAGGTAAGAGTCTGCTTCCAATGTGGAGAATGTACTGTCCCAAGCTTCAGGGGTTTGTGTAGCTGTTTTCAGAGATACTTGTAGGGACCTGTAAATATTCAGTTCTACCAAGGTGGTATGATAAGGGGTGGGGGTGTTTACTCCTTTCCTGGCCTGTGACCACAAGTATTCCTTTCTGTCCTGTAACTGTGAGGAGGGGTTCCTCTCCACAGCCACTACAAGCTCCACCATGCCAGTGCTCCTCCTCACCCCAGCACTGCCGCCCAGAACTGTGACCCAGATCCACACATGGGCAAAGCAAGAGATTCCTGCCTTAGCACTGGCAAAGAGATCCCTGCAGTCCCTCTCTGATCAGCCACTGGATTCCCCCTCAGTCTGTGGGCCAGAAGCTCGGGAAGCAGCTGCCCCCCCCTCCCCCAGCCACACTCTTGGGGAATGGAGATGAAACCCCGCCTTCCTCTCTGACCACCAACAGAAACAGACTTTTCCCAGTGACCTTCTAAGTTGTCTTTGGCATTGGTGGATTGAGGAGTCTGGAAACCTCCACAGCTGCCCACGATTCAGTCCTCTGAGGCCTGCTCTAGGTTTGTTGTGGCCTGCGTGCCCACACTGTGCTGCGCTTCCAGCCTGGCACGATATACCTTTCTGATCAATCATCCAGGTTGTCTTGGGCTGGAAATTTGTTTCACTCTGTCTTTTTGTGGGTTCTGCTGCTTCAGAATTTGTTTAGAGCCATTTTTTATGAGTATTTGGAGGGGTTTGGGGGAGAGCTCAAGCAAGTCACTGCTTTCACTCTGCCATCTTGGCTCCGCCCCCTGTCTCTCCTTATCAACTGTGCTCCCCCCAACCCCACTTTCATTCTTGCCCTTAATCCCATTCCCTCTAGTTTCCTCTGGGAGGTTGGCCCTTTGATTATCCCTCATTTCAACTCTAATCTCCAATTTTTCCTTCCCTAATACCTACAACCATGGCTGGATCTCCTACATTCTTAAAAAAATCTTCAAATGACCTATCATCCCCTTAGCTACTGCCCTATAGCTCTTCTCTCTTTCACAGCCAAATTCCTAGAAGTTCTTTTTCACTCACTGCTTCCACTTCCTCACCTCCAAATCACCTTGACCCTTTGCATTCTCACCATTCAACTGAAACTGATCTCTCCAAGCCTACGAATTATCTCCAAATTATTAAATCCAATGACCTTTTCTTAAATGTCATTCTTTTTGACCCATCTGGAGCATCTGACACCTACTTTCTTGGATACTACCTCCAACCTTGGCTTTCATGACACACATCTCTCCTGGTTCTGTATCTCTCTGCCTGGCCACTCTTCAGTTTGCTTCTCTGGTGCATTATCCATGTCCCATCCTCTACTATAGTTGGGCTCTCTTCTATTCTCTCTGTGCTCTGCTCTGGTTATCTAACCAACTATCCTTATGCAAGAGATCACCAGATCTATATATCTAGCATGAAGTTCTCTACTGAGTTCCTTTAAATTTTTGTACTGTGCTGAAAATGCCTTTCTGCTAGGCCTATTGGATATTAATTTGCTTTTTTAAATTTTACTGTTCATTTTGTTTTAAAATCAGTAAGTAATAAGTAAATTGCAGTGTAGAGGGAATTTTCTCACCTCAGAGTTTCCTCTGCCAATGAAATACTGGGTTCCATACCTATACCTTCCCAAATGGCTCCTAGACTTATATATCCAGCCTGGATGTCTCTCCTGAACAACCATCAGGTTTGGAACTTCCTTCACATATCTATTGTGTCCAATAAACATTTATAACACATTCAAAATAGAACTAATCGTTTTTTCCCCTGAAGCCATGTCTTCTAACTTCCTGTTTTTGTTCTAACCATTATCTTTCCAATCATCCAGGTTCACAACCCAGGCGTCATCCCCAATTCTTTGCTCTACCTCATCACCTCCTATATTCAATTAGTTTACCAAATCTTATCAGTTGTATCTCCACAATATATCTCTCATTTCCCCATCCTTTGCACTTACACAGCCTTAATTCAGAGCTTCAATACCTCTCACCTATGCTACTGCAAAAGTCATAATTTGGCCATCCTACTTGTAGTTTCTCTCATCTTTAATCTATCTTCCAAAGAGCTGACAAAATAATTTTCCTGAAGTACCGGTCTATCTATGTATTTTCCCACTCAAGAATTTCAAGGACTTCCTGTTGCCTTTAAGAAAGATGCAAATTCCTATTTTATTTTAAAATGTTTTTAAAATTAAAAAAAAACTTCTTAAAATTTTTAAAATATTTTTTTTTGGTCTTTTAAAGAATCTTTTTAACTCGTCTAGAAATTCTTGTTGGGATTGTGCCCAATCTGCATTTTTTTTTCCCCTCTGAGGCTTTGCTTATAAATGTTTTCAAGTTACCATCTTCTTCTGTGTTTGTGTCAAGCTCTCCCATCACCATAGTAGCTTTTGGTGGTCAGGTTCTTTTGTGTGTGTGCTCATTTTCCCAGCATACTTGACTTTGGATGTTATGTTAGGGCTGGGCTCTGCTCACCTCTGGGGGAGAGGGGAGGTGATGTCTAACCTGAGCTTCTTTCATGTGTTTCTGCCACCCTCACAGCTCACAGTGGGGGCTTGTAAGTTTTCAGTGTTTCCAAAGTGGTGTGATCTGGGAAGGGGTCTGTTCACTGCTGTCCTGCTCTACATTTTGCAAACTCCTGACTCAGTTTGGATCTGTTGCTTGTATGTGGTTGAGTTTCCATAGACTGCTGCTGAACTGGGCACAGTTAGGCTGTTGTGAGGTTCTGCATGTACAGAGTGACTGAATTGCTTGCTCCCTTGTAGTTTTGGTCTCTTGTAGGCTTACATGCACAGCTAAAAGCTAGAGCTGAGCCCCCCACTCTGTTCTTGGGCTCAGAGCCACACATCTGTTTTTGGAGCTTGTTCCTTGCTCCACACACAGGAAGGGCCCCTTCTCCCTCATAACTGCTCCTCTCTGCACTAGAACTGTGACTTGGAACTGGCTAACGGGCTGCCAGATGGCATCCATTCCTGCTCCCAGTACTAATGCAGGCGTCTCCTGAGATCGCTTTCTGTCTAGATGCTTAGTCCCATTACGATCCTGGGGTACTAGGCTGCTCCTTGCTGATGCTGACACTGGTTGCTGCAGTGCTGCTGAGCCAGGCTCCAGGTTACCACCCAGTGTCTGTACACCTCTCTATCTTCCTAAGGTGCCCTGGGTTATAAAAATAGCTCACCCTGATTTTCCTTGGCTTTCCTGATCAAAATTCAGTTTGGCGAGCTTTCTAGGTAGCTGTAGAGGAGATTCTGGAGGAATTAAGGGGGAAAAAATGCTGTCTCTCCCTCTATCATATTGACTACAACCCCTAAGATACAAACTCCTTATCTTGGCAATTAAAGCCCTTCAAAATCTGGCCCCATCTTATCTTTATAGGCACATTTCATGTTATTTTCCTTCATACTCTATTGCAGCCAAAATGGCTTACTTGCTATTCCCAAAATTTGGCATTCTGTATTCCATCTCCATCAACCAATCAATCAACAAACATTTTTAAAGTGCTTACTATGTTCCAGGAACTCCACTGTGGGATTAAAAAATATAAAAAAAAATGGGACAATTCTTACACTCAAGGAGTTTACATTCTATTGGTGGAAAGAAGGCAACATGTAGATATACAATTATATTCAGTATAAATACAGAATGAATACAATGTAGTTCACAAGGAGGGTACTAACAACAGAGGCAGGGGCATCAGTCCAGGTTTGGTATAGGAGGTAGTAACTGATCCTTAGTTTGAAGGAAAAGGGGTTCTATAAGATTGGAGGTGAAAAGGCAACAGACTTTCTCCCATGCTTGGAATGAACTTTTTTCTTACCCTCTACCTCTTAGAATCCCTACCTTCTTTCAAGTCTAAGCTCACATACTTCCTAGGGGGAAGGCCTTTCTGATACTCTTAGTCATCAGCTTTCTCTCCCTTCCTAAATGATCATGTATGTACAGATCTGTTCATATGTTGTTTTCCTTTCATAGAATCTAAGCTCCCTGAAGGCAGGGACTGTTTAAAAATATTATCTTTGCATCCTCAGCCTCTAGTAGAGTGCCTTGCACAAAGCAGATGCTAAATAAATGCTTCTTTTTTTGAACTGGAATGGAAGCAAGCTTTGGAAGTAAGGCATTCCATTAATTGAAGACCTGGCATGGAATGATTATGAAACCCTTAGATACCACAATCTGACTCAGCCCAATAAACCAATGGCACCTGTTCTAATTTCATATCAAATCTCTAATCTCTAATTGTATATACATAATCAAGTCCAGATCTCAGAAAATATGCTAAGTATTTCAGCTCCTGCAAAATTTTGCGAAATTTTTCCCCTTATATTTTATTTCTCTCATGCACTGTCAAACTGGCTGTCATCACTTAAGGAATTTTATGCAGGGCTGCCAGCAGGCTGTAAAGGCAGTACTATCTTTCATTCAGCACTACAAACATTATCTGGATTTGTCTATAGTCACTCCCTCACCAACATATGTTTATGTAATTTAAATGTACCTCCAAATTCCAAATGTTCTTAATCACTACAACCTACAGACAATTTATAGCCAAGGATACAATTATCTATAAGGTCTTTTTTATCTATCTCATCTATCTATGAAGCCTTTATTTCTAATTTGCTAAAATGTTATGAAGATGTTTTAACAATTTAACAATTTCTGAAAAAAACTGAAAAATCTATTTCACTTCCCTAACAACCTTCACGAACTGTTTTTCTTCTACCAATTCCTCTAGAGAGAGAGAGGAAATAATGTAGTTTCTCCTTAGAGTTGGATTGGGAGTCAGGGAGACCTGGGTTCAAATCCTACCTCTGACACTTTATACTTATGTGGCCATTTGACCTCTGAATTTCAATTTCCTCAATTGTAAAATGATGATTAAGAATACCTGTGCTACCTACCTCACAGGGTTGTTGCTAGGCTCAAATGTGATAATATATATAAAAGTGCTTTGCAAGTATAACATAAACATAAATATTATTATTAGATGGAGAGAGTTAGGCAAAAAGAAGCTAGAATTTCTTGTCTCATTTAAAAGGCCAGTCACCTACAGACTTGTGAAAAACATTGTTCTAGTAATATGAAGATGCCCACTGAATATAATCACCACCATTTGTTTTGTAGATACCTGGCATTTCCAAGAAGTCACAAAATTCAATGAGTGTGGTGAGTAGGATACTTTTGTGTACAGTGCATGAGCAGAAGGAAAGCTTACTCCTCAGGTGAGAAGACCTCAGACTACAGATGTGCTAAGGCACAGCATATCCCTGGGGGAAAGGCTATTAGGGGCCAAGTCAAGAATTTTCTAGTTGCCCCAAAGTAATCATTTCTATCACCAGTAACTTCTCTTCCTTTGAGAGAATGCTATTCATATGCTACTCATCTCTACACCCAATAAAAATCCTGGTAACTGTTGTCTATAGACCCTAGGGTTATTCTACTTCCTTCCTCAATGAGTGTGATACATGGCTTATAATTTTATTCTTCTCCAACTCCTGCCCTCATATACCAGGGGACACTAATTCTTCCTCAAATTCCTTAATCACTTAGCTCCTCAACCTACTCACCTCTTAAGAGTACTCCACCACACCTCAGCTGTACACAAAGCTGGTAATACCCTTGATCTTGTCATCACTCACAAATGTACCACCTCCAAGTTGAAGAATTCTGAAATCCCCTTATCTGACCACAATCTATTGGTTGTTTTACCTCTCCCTCTGTGTTCCCTTCCATAACCCTACTCTTTACCTGTACCATGACCTCTAATCTCTTGATCCCTCAATTCTCTCCCAGGCTATCTTCCCTGTATTAGCCACTCTCTCCTCTTCTCCCTATCTAGACTCCTTGCTGAACCAATTCAACTCTATACCATCCTCCTCTCTTGAATCCCTAACTCCCAATTATGCCCAGCTAAGCCTTAGGCTTACATCCCTCCCACCATTTATTGCCTTTGCACCTACACAAGTGCTCCTGAACACAGGTGGAGTAAATCATGCAACCATTCTGACTGGGTCCACTACAAATTTATGTTACATAACCTCAACTGGGCCCTTGTTGCTGTTAGGCAATCCTGCTCTACCTCCCTAATCAACACACTACCCCACTCTCTGCAGCAGCAGTTCCAAACCTTGTTATCCCTCTTCAAACCTCCTATGGCTCCCCCTCCCCTGACTTGCTCAGTTGAGAACCTTGCCTCATATTTTACAGAAAAAAATTAAGGCCATCCATCATGAACTCCCTCTTCTCCCCTCTTCCTCATCTATCACTCAGGTGCTTTCTACTTTCTCCTCCTTCACCCTTGTTTTACATGATGAAGTGACTTTACTCTTTACTAAGGCCAACTTCTCTACTTGTTAAAGTGATCCCACTCTATCTTGTCTTCTCCAAGGACTGCCTCCACTCTCATCTCCATTATTTCACTTGTTTTCATCCTCTCTCTGTTTACTGACTCATTCCCTCCTGGTACAAACATGCCTATGTCTCCTCTATTTTGAAAAAAAATTCACTTAATCCTTCCATCTATAAGTATCATCTTTTATCTCTTCTGCCCTTTGCAGTTAAACTCCTCAAAAAGGCCTTCTTCAATAAGTGCCTCCACTTTCTTTCCTCTCATTCTTTTTTAACCCCTGACAATCCCACTTATCATTCCTCTGAAAATGCTTTCTCCAGAGTTACTAATGGTCTCTTAGTTGCCAAATCCAAATGCCTTTTCTTTATCCTCATTCTCCTTGACCTCTTGGCAGTCTCTGACATTGCTGATCACTCTCTCTTCTTTGATGCTCTTCTCCCTAGGTTTTTAGGATACCACTCTCTTCTAGGTTTTCTTTCTACCTATCTGACTGTTACTTCTGTCTCCTTTGCTGGATCCCCCTCCAGATCATGGCCTCTAAACATAAGTGTCCCACAGGGTTCTTCCCTGGGCTCTCTTCTTTTCTCCCTCTATACTTTTCCACCTGGTGATCTTATCAACTCCCATGGATTTAATTATCATCTCTACGCTGATAATTCTCAAAACTATCTTTCCTGCCCAATACTCAATAAACTCCAGTTTATTGCCTCCAGGAGCAAATACAAAATAATATTTGGCATTCAAAACCCTTCATAATCTAGACTCCTCCTACCTCTCCAGTCTTCTTATACCTTAATCCCCAACACATACTTTTTGATCCAGTGACATTGGTTTCCTGGCTATTCCATGAACAAGACACTCCATCTCTCAGCTCCCGGCATTTTCTCTGGCCACCCTCCATTCCTAAAATACTTTCCCTCCTCAATTCCAACTCCTGAGATTCTAGCCTTCCTTTAAGTCCCAACTAAAATCCCACCTTCAGCAGGAAGTCTTCCCTAACCCCTCTTAATTCCTCCTTTAATTATTTCCTATTTATCCTGTATATAGTTTGTTTTATATATATTTGTTTGCATGTTGTCTCTCCAATTAGATTATAAGCTCCTTGAGGGCAGGGACTAGCTTTTTGCCTCTTTTTGTATCTCCAGCACTTAACACAGTACCTGGCACATTCTAGGCACTTAAATGCTTATTGATTCTTCAAGGAATAAGGGAAAGTATTTTTCTTTAGCTTTAGATGTAATGAGAAACCTTTGTACCAATACACAGTAAACACTGCATTTAGGTGATTTGGAAGATGCTAACCTTGTGGCAGCCCAGTTCCAGAAGCATTAGTGTGCTCCCTCTTATGCATATGTAAGCAATATTACATGACTGCTCCCTCTGCCACTTGTCATAGTTTCAGCTATTGAGTCAGAATATTCCTCAATTCATCACCTACTCCCTCCCTGGAAGTGAATTCAGAAGTTAAGAAGTTCTATGGAAAAACATTTGTTTATTCTCTTTCGCCACAGAGAAATGTCCAAGATAAATGATCTATATAGAGATGCCTAAGATAACCACATTAAATTTAAGGAAGAGTCAACCACAGACTGATGTCAATATAAAAATATTGTTAGCTAAAAAGAGCAACATAGGATAAAGGGACCTTTCAAGCCAAATCTTAAATATAGCAGCAAACAAAAAATGTTTCAGTATCTACCTCCTGACCTGTAGAAAAGTGGAAAGATAAACATTATTCTCATTTTTTTCATTACCTGCCCTGAAAAACTGCTACCTGTCAGAGGCCAGTTGTTTTTTTCCACAGCTGTTTAATAATAACATTAAAATTTTTATCAATACACTATACAGTTTGAAAAAAAGCTACATTTCTTATGGGAAAACAAATATGGTAGGAGTAGTAACTACTAGGGTCCCTGCCAGAGAGGCTATGCTAATTTTTCTTAAGGCCCTCCAGGGTGAGCTTTTCCTAAGACCAATCCCAATTAGGGTAGGCTAGGTTTTCCTTAACTTCCTTGAGAATTAATTGGTCTGTGGAGCTAAGACTTGATTACCCACACAGCTTCTTGGCAACCTAAATACAAACCAAAGAACACAAGGAGTTAGGAGCTTCTTCCAGCTTGAAATCATTCCAACATGGCGAACACAGGTACATGGAAGCTACATTCAACTGAATTAATGTTGTTATCATTGCTGAATATATTTTCCATGCCATGGTTAGGTACATCTTCTTTTCTTAACTGCTAAATGGCCTATGAGTTTCTCATTCAATTCCAGTCTTGAGCTTGAACTACCAGATTAGCCCAGGTCAGGTTTGGCCAATGACATTTGACATCAGTTAAAAGAATTAGATTAAAATGACTTGGTGAAAGTCGAAGAAGACGAATTTAGAGGAAGAAGGGAAATTCCAGGTGGGCAAAGATCCTAACACAGAAGCCCCACACCCTGTGGTCATGTTATTTCTGTCGGTCATTCTGGCCATATACTAAGAGAAGGCCCCCAGTGATCCAAAGATCTGAGATACCAAACAGTCTATGAGTATTCAGGAATTAGAAAATGGATGTGAATGTACTCTCTATTTAAGAACTGGAATGTAAAGATGATGAATGCTGTAAATTGTTCTCTGAAATTTTTGTATTTGGGGGTGATAATTCACCAGTTGTAGTTGGCTTGGACCCTCCATATTTTGGGACTGCTAGGGGAGAGGGGTACAGTGGTTCAGCACCCTGGCCACATGGCAGGGGAAAAGTGGAGATATAAATGGCAGTACTGGGGTTCAGAACAGGAAGGTAGCATTCTGGTGCTGCGACAGGAGGACAGCTCTCTGGCCTGGAAGAGGAGAATGTTTCCCTTACTTCCCCACCCCCAAAAGGGGGACAGTGCTTAGCCCTGGGTGGCAGTAAGGTATTCTTGCATACAGCATTCAGGTTTGAGAACAGAGGTGCAGTTGCAGCCCTAGTGGACTTTAGCTAGCATGGGGATCATTGCTACATAGGCAAAGAAGTGTGCAGCAGTTTAGGTGCTACCCACAGCAGGCAGTGGTGTGAGCCACAGCAGATAACAGAATGGGCTCTAGTGGCAGTGGAGAAGGTAGTGTCTTGCCCATTCTGGGCAGTGATGTGAGCCCCAACAGGGTCAGGATTGGTAGAAGTAGCAGCAGGAAGTTCCAAACTAACTCTGCTGAAACCTGGAACTTGATTTCTAGAGAAAGGAGGAAAGTGAAATTGTCTACCTACCCTTTGTAGAAGAAAGTAAGCAGTCCTTAGCAGAGGCCCTAAAAGGGGGACAATTCTCTATAAAAAGGTATTGCCTCCATAGGATTCCCAGGGAGGTGGAGGTCCTATCTGATGGACTGGGGAACATTGAGTTGGTGGTGCTACCAGCCAATATTTGGTATTGACCTTGAAATCTGAACAGGCTAAATGCAAGATAGTAATGATCTCTCAGCTACCTTTATTCAGATGACTCTAACCTGTGATGTGGAATGGTGATATTCCTTGAAGTGTCATCATATGAACTATGCCTTGAGATGTTTCTGATCCTCATTACTGCATTACATCAGGAGAGCCACTGTGAACTGCAAAGACTGGGCATCACCTACCACATGACCAGATTATTAAGATATGGGATTCAGTTCTTCTGAAGGTGGGAGGTAAAGTCTAGGATTTCGGTTCTTCATTCTCTTCTATATTACATCACCCCTTCAAGTTCACTGTTTCTTTGTTTTGATTATCTTTTTGTTTTTGTTTTCCTCCTCCAGTGCTGCCTATAAAAGGCTTTCCATATCTCCAGGGCAGAAGTATTAAGGCTTTTCCAATGACAGAAGATCCTCTAGTACAGAGGTATCAAACTTTCAATCTGCAAAACTCCTGAGTGTGGCCCAAATCAGATTAAAATGTAATTGGAAAATGTTTGACAAAAAAAAGATCCAAAACAATATCACATCAATAATGTTAATTTGTGGCTTTCTAAGTCAATATGTGTCCTGTGGGGATCTATTTCTATTTAAGTTTGAAACCATTTGGATCTTGCCACCAAGGGGTGGGGTATGGTAGGATCAATATTTACTGCAATATCCCTGCCATGTAAGATAGGCTAGTTTTTCCCAAGGCCCTACTCCATGTGGGTTAAGATAGTTTTTCTTTAAATGAAAATATCCTTGAGACTTAATTAGTCTAGTAGGTTAATGCTCAAAGCATTGAAATAACCTCTTGATGGCCTAAGTACTGAAGCCAACACAGGAAAAATCAGGAGCTTCTCCTCAGGCATGACTAGCACAACAGCATGGTGAGCACAGACCCAGGGAAACTGTACAGATGAATCAATGTTATATCTTTGCTGAATATCTTATCTATGCTATGGTTAAGTAAACCTCCTTTTGTTAACTGATAGATGGTATACAAGTATTTCATTTCATTTCATTTCATTCTAATCATAAATTTGAACCTCTAAGAGAACTAGAAAGAATCAGGTCTGGCCTACAGTAGTAAATCAATATTAAAATTTCTAAATGTGGAACTTGATGAAGTAGCACATCTAAAATGTGCTATACAGAAAAGAGAGTGGAGCAATAAGGTTTGAATGCTAGTTTATTTCTACTGCCTACAACTCACCATGCTTGATGTAGATATTTTGCAGTAATAAATGTAAACTAATCTCTGGGAGGCGTGGGAAGGAGGTAAATCTGGGCTCTCTAATGAGGAACATCCTGAATGATAATTCAACCCAAATTGTGCAACTTCCCACACAATGTGGATTAGAGCATTTCAAAGCTACATTAACCCAAGTAAGTATACAGAACCTTTCATAAGTCTTTGGCTATAAACAAATAGAAGTCTAAATTATTTCTTTTCCAAGGGCAGAAAATGTTTTCCTAGCAAATCAAAACAAACTCTTACCCAGTATCCTTTTGCACATTACCACAGCTTACCAAGTGGATTTTTTTTAACTTAACATTACAACAATTTAAGTGCTCTGTGGTGATGAGAAGCTATAAGCAAAGCAATAAATGTAGCTTTCAAAAAAGCAACTCTCTTCTATTTAGTTTGTAAAAAGAAAAACTGATGTCACATTTGAACATTTAGAAATCAAAATGAATTGAATGACAGACATTTCCTCTTCTTCACTGGTATCTTTTCAACTCCAAACTTTGTCCATTTTTTTTTCTTCCTTCAAGGAGAGCATCTGCATAGATACATGGAAATACTTTTGCCCCCCAAAGATTTTATAACAGTTTTGTGAGTAAAGTCCCACGGGTCCCAGAACAGATGTTTTTACGCACTTCATGTTAGTATCACTTGTTTTCTGTGTAGTTATAGCAATGCCAGAAGCACGATGCCAACAGGACACACTCCACTGCTATTTGTTTGTCTTGGCTGTTATTTCCTTTATAAGTATGTGTGTGTCTCATCTGTGTGGAGGTGAGTGTTTCCAGTCATTTCTGTAATTTCTAACTTTCCTCCTGTCACTTAACAATTAGTAAATACTGCTGAAGCCTGTGAATATTCTTCCTGCTTCCTTCTACAGGGATTAAATGTTTTGTAATGACAATTCAGCAGCATTAGGTCATTCTCAGAGAGACAACAGCAGTCTCGATTACCAAAAAGTGAATCTTAACTCATGTAGCTTACGATTCAAAGTTTTCAGTGTAGCCTTTGACCATCAGACATTTTTGCTTTTTTAAATATTAGTGTTTCCCATTAAACTCCAAAATGTTGCCCAAAAGATGCATTAACTTCCCATTAATCATAGTGGTAACGTCAAAATTTGGCCCTAGACTTTCCAAAGTGCTAATGTTGTATGTGTTTGTGGTTTTAATTTTTTATGGTTATCTTTTGGTTTTGTATCACCTTCATTTCCAAATATATAACTCTCCTCTCCCCTGCCCCGTCCAGACAACAATCCCTTGTAACAAAGAACAAAAAAGATAGGAAAAAATGCAGTTTAGCAAAACTAATCAATATATTAACCAAGTCTGACTATACATAATATTCCACCCATAGTTCTTCACCTCTACAAAGGGGGAGGGAGGTACATTTTCTCATTTCTTCTTCAGGATCAAGCTTGGTTATTATAATTCAATAAATCAAAGAGCATTTATTGAGTGCCTACCATGTGCCAGACATTGGCTAGGTACAGAAGATACAAAGACAAAAATGAAACAATCACTGCTCTCAAGTTGCTAATATTCTTTTGGGGGATTTGTTTTGTTTTGCTTTTCTTCTAAAATGTTTAAGTTGGATAACCAAAGGTAGGAAAAATTGATTTATTTCAGAGGACATACAAGTGCACTCTCTCTCTCTCTCTTTCTCTCTCTCTACACACACACACACACACACACACACACACACACACACACACACACACATGTATCTATGTTATGTCTTTGGTTAATGAAATAAATCTTATTATTCGCTCCTTTAAGAAGAAAATAACGACTGATTTCTAATTAAAATGGCTACATTTTCAAGCAAGCATCAAGGAGGATTATTTTAATACCTATCTAGTTTCTATATCACTAGAAATCAGATTGTTTAGAAAAATTAAGATAGCTCGTTATAGAGTTTGTAGACTTGATTCTCAAAGTATGCTTATTATTATTTATCCAAATTATTAATTTTCATATTTCTAAATTTCTCTAATTCATTTTTGTAAGATTATTCACTATTGTTGAACCTATGGTAAATAATGCTATTAGCTCCAACTGAATTATTTCTTAATTATTTTAATATGCCCACATTAAGTCAATTATATTCTATGCAAAATAATACTATGATTAAAATTAAGGAAGGCTATATTTCAGTTATCAGTCTGAGTACTCAGAGGCACATAGGATCCTAGAGCTGGAATAGATCTCATAGGCCATATAGTCCAACATTTTTATTTTACAGATGAAGAAATTGAGGCCCAAGAGGATTAAACTACTTGTCCAAAGTCACACACATCAGAGCTGGGGGCATTTGAACTCAGGCCCTTTGACTCTAGGCCAGTGATCTTTCTACCATACTTTGCTTTCTCTACCTTCTTGTCCACATCTTTCTGTATGTACTCCATTGAAGATTGTACTCCAATGTGCTAGAAGTTTTCTTCTGATTTTCCAGAAAAAGGAAGACAGGCTAATATGTCATTAAAGTAAAGCTCTTAGAGACTTGAAGTTTTTAGATATGGCTTATGTTTTCCACATATAACAGAATTCTATCAGCTTAGTTAATTTGCATTTGTGCCCAACAAATGGAATACTGATTGCACAGAGATGTCTATTTGCTATACTGAGGCAAGGGTGATGGTTACTATTTGAGAAAGAAAGAGAGAGAGGGAGGGAGGCAGGAAGGAAGGGAGGGAGGAGAGAAAGAGAGAGAGAGAGAGCGAGAGCGCGCTTGAGAATATGTTGCTACTTACATAAGGGTAGAATTCAGAGTACAGAATTCTAAGCATAGAACGAAACTGGGCACATAAGCTAAGGAAACCCACAAACATTTCTAACTCTGTCAGTCCTTTCATGCCAGGTAATTTATGTAGACACTAGCTTTGAAAGCAACAAAGGGTTGAACTTTAAATAAGGATAATCTGTGTTTGAAGGATTTTTCTTACACATTAAGAACATTTATCCATAGTTTCATTTTCTTCCAAATGTTTCTCTTTTCTTTTATTTCATCATAAATTTCAATTGAAACCACTCTCTTCTGTTACCAATGATCTCTTAATTGCCAAATCAAATGGCTTCTTCTCAGTCTTTATCCTTCTGGACTTCTCTGCTGCTTTTGTTATCACAGATCACCCTCATCTCCTTGATTCTCTTTTCTCTCTCTGTTTGTTTTGTTTTGTTTTGTTTTGTACATTGTTCTCTCCTGGTTCTCCTCCTTCCTATCCAATCACTATTTCTCAGCTTTCTTTGCTAATTTTTTCTTTGTCCAGGTCACACCCACTAACTGTGGGTGTCCTTCAGATCTACTCTGGGTCCTTGTCTTGTCTCCTATACTATTTGACTTGGTGACATCACCAAGTCCCATGGATTCAATCACATCTCTATGCTGACGATTCTCAAATCTATCTATCTAGCTCTAACCTCTCTGCTGACATCCAGTTATGTAGTTCCAGCTGTCAACTGGACATCTAGAACTAGATTTCCTACAGATATCTTAAACTCAATATATCCAAAACAGAACTCATTATCTTTCCCCTCAAACCATCCCTTCCTCATAACCTTCCTACTTCTGATGGGAGTACCACCAACCTCCTAGTCACTCAGGCTTGCAACCTAGGTGTCATCTTTTACCTTTTACTCTCTCTCATCCCCATGTAGAATCTGTTGCTAAGCGCTGATGATTCTACCTTTGTAACATCTCTCAGATTTGCTCATTTTTTGACTGTGATAGTGACAATACCTTGGTGAAGGCCCTTATCACCTCATGTCTGGACTTTTGTACATAGCTTGCTGGTTGGTCTCTCTGCTACAAGTCTCTCCCCACTCCAGTTTATCTTCCATTCAACTCTCAAAGAGTGATCTTCCTAAAGTATAGGGCCAAATACGCCACCTCTCTATTCAAAACACTCCACTGACTCTCTATCACTTCCATGAGCATATATAAAATTCTCTGGCTTGCAAAGCCACTCATGATCTACTCCTTCACCCACCTTTCCAGGCTTCTTACACCTCACGCCTTTTGCAGTTCAGAGATGCTGGCCTCCTTGCTGTTCTTCACATAAGACCAGATCTTTTCACTGTCTGTTCCCCATCCTAGAATGCTCTCCTTCCTCATCCCAGCCTCCCGGCTGCCCTGGCTTACCTTCAAGTCCCACCTAAAAACTCATTCTCTACAAGAAACTTTTTGTGATTCCTCTTAATACTAGTGACTTCCTTCTCTTTATTATCTCCAATTAATCTCTTAAATATCTTATTTATACAGAGTTGTTTGCCTGGGGTCTACCCATTAGACTGAGAGCTCCTAGAGATAGTAGGTATTTAATAAATGTTTATTGAGTGAATAATTGACCCTTCAATTGCTCCTTAATAAATTCTGAACCCCTTGGTCTGGATTTCTAGGTCATCCACAAAAATACCCTTGCAATTAAAAAAAAAGTTTTATTAATGTTTTCTTTTATATTATAATCATTTCCTGATAATATCTCTCACTGAAACATCCTCACTTAGAGTATCTCAAGATCAGGGACCATCTGGCATACTTCTTCATATTTTCCATTATGCCTGACAAAGTCTGCATTTTGTGAATACTGATTTTTTTCTAGTTATTTTTGGTAATTCTAAATCATAATTCAAAAGAACATACAATTAAGTGACGTTAAAAAACCCAACACATAAAGTATCTGATCCTTTACCTACATAGACTAATAACAATAAATAAAAATTTTTTTTCAAAAAGCTGGGACAATTTACATTTTGTCCTGTACAGTTTCCATTTATGATTTCTTGAACTATAGCTCTGAAAAAACAGGTTTTAAAAAAGCCTATTGTGTTTCAAATGGAGCTACAAAGCTAGTCTTTAAACACAAATCACTCAGACTTTCATTATGGCCAATAATAGTCCAAGCCTTTGTGGCTCATGGTTTCAGTTTTGTTGGCTTAGAATGAGTGTAAATAGCAACCATTTTCTGTTCAGGCAAGAAACTTTGGGGGCTTCCCCTCCCAGACTGATATTTTTGTGATGGTAAATTAGGCCATCTTTTGTCTGAATTTTATTATAAGACCTATATCTTAGTCATTCAATGGGCAAACAAACGGAGACCTGGGAAAGACCTTAATTTAGAAAGGCCAAGGTTACCTACTGTATTCCAGGCCATCACCAGTCATCTTGACTTTTGCCTTACCACTGGATTTCGATGACTCTGGAGGAAAGAGTGAGGCTGCTGACTTTGCATAGCTCTACTTCTCTTAAGTCCAACTCAAGCACAAGTCAAAACATCTTTGTGATATTGTTGGTCCTCTTCGAGAATGAAGGGTGAACAACTACAACACAGACTACCCAGTTTGCTTCTTTGTGCTCTCTCTTTTGCCACTATCTACCTATCCCCCCTTAATTCTAGGGTCTTTCTTCTGTTGATTATTTCCCATTTATCTTGCATATATAGCTTTCTGGTACATAGTTGTTGTTTGCATGTTGTCTCCTTCATTAGACCACGAGCTCCTTGAGAGCAGGGATTGTATTTTGTCATTCTTCGTATCCCTAGCCTAGAGCCTGGCAAATAGTAGGTACTATAAAGGTTTATTGACTGACTGACATACCTACATCATTTTACATAAATTTAATTCTATACCTCATTCAAAGGTAATCTGTATCCTCTAACCTGAACAACCTCAGGTTGTAATCAAATGGCCATTGCTATTTTTGGTTCCTCTATTTTTTTTCTTCCATAATTTGCCAATATCCTACTCCAATGACTCATTGTGGTGTTGAAGTGATCCTGAGTTACTGTAACCTAAGCCAGTAGACTGAAAATTCCGGAAGTTTCTGCCATCATGAGAACATTTTTAAAAAAGAACCTGGAAAAAGACACAGATCAGTATAGCAAAGCATGGGCAAGTGCATCACCAGAAAGTCAGCTGCTGGTGACGAATATTTTCAACGTGTCAATCAATGAAAAAGATAAAAACGCAAAATGGTCCTCGGTTCTTTAATTTCTCATCTGTTCCACTTCTGCAGACAGTGGAGAACAAATAGGAAAGAAGACATAGACCTTTAAGTATTATACAGTTCTTGGGCTGTCACCCACTCAAAGGCATCAAAAACCCAAATATCATGGGATGATATCCTATCTCTCATCTCTGTGCCTTTGTATTGACTGTTCTCTAAGCCTGGAATACCCTCTGTCTCCTCCCTTCTAGAATTCCTAGCTTCCTTTAAAGTTGAGCTTGAGTGCCATCTCATATAAGAAACCTTCCCCAATCCTTCCAGTTGTTAGGGCCCCACCTTCTGAAATTACTTTGTATACGTTCTTAATGTGCATCTCTGTGTACATTTTGTTTCCCTCACTAGAATGCAAGTTTCATGAGGAAGGACCTATTTCATCTTTTTCAATATCTCCAGCATCTAGCACAGTGATTGACACACAGAAAACACTTATTAAAAGCTTGTTTAATGAATGAGACAACTGATCATCTTATCTTGCAATATTCAAAATGAAAATAAGTGAACAACATCATTATGGTAACTTCAATTTTGTTCCAAAATGTTGCACAAGATTAAGAAGTATAAAAATTCTATGAAGAATCTGGCAAAACCACTAGTCTTAAGTCAATATATATCTGTGAAGATTGGCACATGGAAACAGGATGAAAACTGTATGGGAAAATGTGGTTTGGCACAAAGGCCTATAGATTACTCAGAGGCCTTACACCTGTATTTTATGAATATCTTACATGTAACAAGGACTGGAAGACATCAGATGTGATGGCATGGAACATGAAGCTGACTATTAAGACAGAAGGCAATATGTAATTCACACAGCAGTCATTTCAAAATCTGCCTACTTGCAGTCAGATCACGGATTGATTAGAGCAAAAGTTAAAGTAGAAACCAATTTTGAAGGATGGAGATAAGAAAACAATGGATGCAATAACAGTAGATCCTATTCAATCTTCTTAAATAAGCTTTTTTACATTAAAAAATAGGGAAATGATAAAAACCAAAGCAATTTATTTTATCTCCATTTCATAAAAAGATAAATTTCTTAAATAACAAGTCAAATGGCTGCTACAACAAGGAGGACATAATCACCTAGAATCCCCCTTGGTCAAACAACATTTGATCTCCTGACCAAGCAAAATGAGAGATGCCTATCATGGAAGCTGAATTTTAACCTGAACCTGAATTCATGTATCCTGAATTTTTAAAATATACATAAAAGAGATATCAGGGAAATATACAATATCTTTCTATAAATGACTCCCAATTTATTAAAGCATGGAAGTATAAACACTTATACTTGATAAAAGAACTTTCCAGATGTGGGTCCTTCATAATGTTGCAACTGTTCCATAAGGGAATTCTCAAATATTCTGAACTTATTTTATATAAATTTTAAGTTTGGTTGAAACTATATTAAAATTAGACTTTTTATTTTAATTATCTAGAGAGCCTAAGTTTTAAAATCTGACATAGTCACAAATTTAACTTTAAAGTTCAAGACCTAAATTATGAGTTCTTTTGTACTTCACTCAGTTAAATCTCAGGAGAAAAGCACACAGAAATAATGTCACATTTCAGTTTGGAAATTTTTAGGGATTATAAATAATTTTTCACCAGTTGAGAAACTACTCCACTTTTAGTCTCTGTGGTACATCTCTCCAGAGACCTCCTTTGGTACAGAAATATATTGATTGCAACCAGACTATCATAAGCATATACCTTTTACTTTCATGCAAATGAGTATGGGGAGAATGGTTCTTTTACCTTTAGAACACATCTATGGTTTTCTTCAAAGTTGTGCCAAAAAATGGCTCTTTCTCAATAAGATTCCTCCGTACCAGTTGAGATACAAAACAAAGTTCTTTCTAATTGTTTGGCAGCATGTGTAGATACTGGGCCATAAGAATTTATGTGATCAGTGATGAAACCCTACTACATTTTAAGACACAGGAATAAATGATAATCCATGATGCATAACGAACATAAAACAAAGTAGAAGAGTCCATTTTCATGCCTAAAAGCATAATGTCTTAAAATAAATTATTTTAGAAAAACTATCTCCCCTCTGAACTAAATAGCTGGCATTGATATGGCATTTACGTTGATGTGTAAATCTTCAAGTTTACAAAGCATTTTGCAAGCATTATCTCATTAGAACCTCACAACAATCTTGTGAAAGAGGTCCTATTCCCATTTTACAGATGTGAAAACTGAGAAGTTAAGTGGTTTACCCCTAGTCATGCAGGCAATAAGAAGCAGCATTCAGATCCAGGTTTTCCTGACTCCAAATGCAGCAAACTATTCACTTTGCTGCTACTCATACTTAACTAGCATTTTGTTCCTCTCTTATTATTATCCACATTTTACAGAAATCAAGGTTAGAAATACAGTTATGAGAATCATCAGCATTAAACCCACGTAAGCAGATGAGATCACTCAGAAAGAATTCATTGAGAAGAGAGAAGAGAGTCTATGCTAGGTTCATCAGAGTCCACTAACAGAGGAACATTACGGATAATGACCTAGTAAAGGAAACTAAAAAAGATTGTCAGTAGGAGAAGCAAGAAAAATCGTGTCATGAAAACCCAGAGAAGAGGGATTATTCAGGAGAAGAGTGTGGCTAATAGTGTCAAGTGCAGCAGAGAGGTCAAGAAGGATGAGGAGTGAGAAAAGATAATCAGATTTTACAACTAAGGGTCTCTTGGTAACTTTGAAATTGGCAGTTTTGGTTGAGTGACGACATAGGAAGCCAGACCATAGAATATTTAGAAGACAGGTCATTAAGAGAATTAGCATAGGTAGTTTTTTCAATGAGTTTGGCTGAGAAAGAGAGAGCTTGAAGGGGATTGTAGAGTTTAATGAGAATTTGTTAAGGAGATTTGGGCATGTTTAAATGCAGTTAGGAGGAAACCAGAAGGAGAAAGCTTGAATATCAGAGACAGAGATGATATGATAATAAGGGTGATCTTGGGGAAGACAGGAAGGTATATGATGAAATATGGACAGAGGTTGCCCTTGGCAAAGAAAAGAGCTACCTACAGAGACTGGGGTAAAGGAAGAAAGATGAGATGATAATGTCCAAGTATTATGAGATGAAGAAAAGGGTAAAAGAAGAAACTCAAGAAGACAGCCCCCTATTTTCTCAATAATGTATGAGGCAAGGTCTTCAGTTGTGAGGGTGGGGGCAAGCAAGATGAGAAGGTAAAGAACAACAGTTTTGGAGAGTGTGATTTAGAATCAATTAGGGAGGACCAGCAAGGATACAGTATCATTGGACATTCCCGTCTTTGGAAGTCCAAGACCCCAAAGAGTCCAGAATAATTTTCACTATATGCTAGGAGCAGTAGGTAGTAAAGAGAAATAAATATGAAAGGCTAGTATTTATGTAGTGTATTAAAGTCTGTAAAGTACTTTACACATGTTATCTCATGTGATCCTCACAACAACTCTGTAAGGAAGTGCCATTATTATCCCCATGTTATAGATAAGGAAACTGAGGCTGAGAGGGTCACATAGCTAGTAATCTGTCTGAAGGCAGGATTTGAACTCAAGTCTTCCTGATATGAAGTCCAGTGTTCTATCCATTGTATTACCTATCCACCTTCATATAGAGGTCCGATAGGAGTGATCCAGGGTTCTTGAAAGCTCTACTACCAATGTACAAGTCTATCAGATCCTATCAAGATTGAACGGCTTTGAATATTGGCCCATGGACAGGCTCAGCCTCTAATTCTGCAGAGAACCACTTTTTTCTTCTACTTTTTTTTTCTTGCAAGAAAGGCTCCCCAAAATACAGGCATTTATGTTTCCTTTTTAAAAAAAATTATTTCAAGGACTAGCCTCACTGATTACAAGTCAACATCTGCTTTCCTTTTTTCTCTCAAAGGAATTTCCAGGTGGAAACAGGGTCAAAAGGATTGATTAGTTATTAACTGTCAGGAGGATGGGCAGCAGACTTCCTTCTTGGAGTATGCCAGGTATATTTTTAGTACACTAAGATATGAGATATTCTGTATCAGAGGAGGGGGTTTTCACATTGGGTCTTACACTGATGAAATAACAGGTCTAGACAAGGAGAAAAAAAGCAACTAGGTAAGGTTTCTCATAGCAAAGTTCTAGGCAGCAGACTTTGCACATGTTTTGTCCATCCTTTTAAAAATGTGTACACTTATGCTAGGGACCTTTCTAGCATAACACTAATTTCCTGGACCTAGAGAAATAAAGCAATTCTTAAGTCCTTCATTGCTCTCCTAGCCATGCTTCTGATTTTCTGCACTTCATCACCTTCCTTTCATTTCCTTTTTATGTGCTGTCTTCCCTCATTTGAAAGTAAGTTCCTTGAGGGCCAGGGACCGTCTTTCTTTTTGCTTGTATTTGTATCACCAATGCCTAGCACAATGCTTGGCACACAGTAAGCACATAATCAATGCTTACTGACTTGAATAGGTATAATGTCCATGACATTAGATAATCATCTTAAAATCCGGCACAAATTTCATGTCCATCTATTTTAAATAAAAATTCTGATTCAGCTCTACACAATCATCCACTTATATGGAACTGTTTGCTATCAGTGCATCAATACAGACTCATCTGATGTGCCTTTTTGCTGTCTACTTTGTCCACATTCAGGTGCCTGCCAAGTATGGGCTAGACTAGAGGTCAGAGCAGAAGATGTATAAATCTTTGGCATGTCTAGTTCTGCCACCCAGTGATGGCTTGGACAGAGCAGGGCAGAGGGGAAGGAACAAGGAGCTTTTATGGATAGGTTTCCTTAGGGAAAGGTACTCTAGGACTGAGGTTTCATATCTCTTCCCTAGTATCAGTCCTACAACATTAAACTACTCTTGCTTAGGTTTATGGTGGACCCTGGAACACAACTTCTTCCTAAGCCACGTGCACAGAGTGAATGAATCCCACCAGGGTATGACCTAAGAAAAATTGTGAAGTGTTAGTCTTTAGTACTTCCTTTTCTCTTGCCCTTTCTGGCTGTCTATGTACATGGTTGATAGTTTCAGAATTTGCTTGATTCTTTCCCATGTTAGGGAGTGGCAGATTGCTGTAATTATATGCATGTTTACATACCCTAGCCTGGAGGTTATATGTAACTGCGCCAGACAGGCTTTAGGGGGATCTTACCTGGGGTACACCAAGGGTGGAATGGGAAAAAAACACCCAAGTAAGCATAAGTTTTTCCCACCAAGGATTAGTTCCATTGAAAAGGAGAATACTGAAAAAGCGTTATTAGGGGGAGGTAAGAAAGGAGTCATTGAAAGGTTGTTTACTATTTAAAGGCAGTCCTACCAAGAAATAGTTGAAGTATGCTAGAGTAAGATCCTGGAGTTCATGTACAAATCCCTCCTCAACCTACCGTATACCAGCCCTCTATCAGAAATTGCCTCCTTTAATGCTATTCTTCTCAGATGTAAGACAGAGGCAGGGTGTGGCCAAGGCTGTCTATCCTCACTTCTGACCCTATCCCATTAGCACATTATCAAAGGCTAATTCATGAGATTACCTACAGATATCTTGGAAGTCAGAGAACACAGGACCCAGAGCAGATAGGGGTATGTTTGTTGTTCAGTTGTTTTCAGCTGTTTTCAGTCATGTCTGACTCTTCATGACCCCATGTGGGGTTTTATTGGCAAAGATACAGAAGTGGTTTGTCATTTCCTTCTCCAGCTCATTTTACAAATTAAGAAACTGAAGTAAACAAAGTTAAGTGACTTGCCTAGGATCATACAGCTATTAAAGCATCTGAGGACAGATCTGAATTTAGGAAGATAAGTCTTCCCGACTCCAGGCCTTGTATTCTATCCACTGCACCACTTAGCTGCCCAAGATAGAGATACAAGACAGGTAAAAATTTCTATTGGAAAGAAAGAATAGAGAGAGAAAAGAAAGTCTGAAAGGAAAACAGTAAAGGAGAATGAGAATGTCAGACCAGAAAGGGCAATTCTTAGATTGGGAGAGTTGTCTGGTGGTGGGATAGTGCATAGCCCAGAACAGAGGTTAACCCTAATCTTAACATTAATTCTAATTTATTTTTTAAAGTTTTCTGTCAGAAGTAAAGGCATAGATTAAAAGGTCATTTCACTTTTAACTGTAGTAGACTGATAGAAGGTTTTCTTTTTTGGGGGGGAAGTTTATAAAACAAAGGGAGAAAAGGAGTAAGATAGAATATTGGGCTAAGCATACAATTTCTTCAACAAAAGATTATGCTTCAATGAGAGCTGAGTAGTCACCCCCTGATCTACAGGAAGGAAGCTCCCCAAATGACTTCTAAAAGTACTGTCTGCTTCTTCCTCCACTGAAACTAACAGGTAATTTTCGATCCCTAGGAAGTACAGCCAGTGACAGAAAGCTTCACGCTGGAGCCAGGGTTTCTATCTAGTTTCCTTGTGAGGAAGGGAGGATTGGAAAACTGAGCCACTTCTCAAGAAGCCATTTGAAGATCCTGAATCTATGGTCCCTGAAAGATGCTCCAATCTCTGCCGAAGCCAGGGGAGTGGCTAGGGATTCGTCAAAGACAAACCATTTCTGTGATGTCTAAGGATGGCCCTGCTAGTGTCTTAAATGCTCCTCAAATGGGTACAGCTGATCTAAAAGGGGGAGAGGGAGTGAAACATATATGAGGTATATCAAAAGTCTTAGTGCAGTTTCTATTATTAAAAAGGCTTCAAATTGCACTAAGACTTTTGGGACATCTTGAATAATTATCTCAGTTTTGTCACTTATTAGTGGCAAAGTCACTTAATTTCTATAAGCCTCAGTTGCCTCACCTGTAAAATTAAGGAGTTTGAGTGAATGGCTCTAAACCCATGAATTCAATGGATCTGTGATCTAATCATTGTGGGTAAATCCTCCACAGCTGCAGACTACAAAAGAAAACATAATTACAAAACCCAGAAATATTGAAATTGTTTCATTAATATAGTCTTATAAACAATTAGAAATTTAGTATAAAATATCTCTTGTCTGAAGGAGTTGGGTGAAGTAATTACTAATAAAGCTACTTAAATTACCTCAATATTCCTATAAATTGAGCAAGTATATACCTTATCTGAGAAATGAGGAAACTGAAGCACAAAAAAGTTCAATGTTTTATTCAAGGTTCTCAGGCCAAGCCTAGAGGAGAGGACTCTTAATTTCTCAGGTGACTGCACACCTCAGTTATGTGACTGGGCCTCAAAGGGCAACGACTGGAAAACAAATGCAAGTTTCATGATTTTTTGTCTAGGCCATCTTCCCATACTAGATAAGCTGGTCTCCACAGCAAAAACAACTTGAATGGTTAAATTGTATCCACATAAATCTTTTTCTTAAAGCCCATGTTACTCATTAATAATATTTTCAGGGAAATTATTTCAAAGAACTTGGTTGTAGCTGGTCTTGTATTAGGAATGAACTCAATTAATTTTCAAATTCAAGTTTCTAACATATGACCTAAACCAATAATGCAAAGAAAAACAAATGCTTGTCCTCTCACGATAATTATTCTTTGATTTTAATTACTCATCCACTTGCCTGCAAATAATTCTGAAAACTTGGTTTTTCATAACTTATCATCTCAAGGAACCAGCTCACTTTTCCCTCTTGCCTCCAATCTTGGATTTGTTTATTTAAACCTAATAATATGTGTGTCTCCCATCCCCGCCCCCTCCAAGGTAATTTGATGGTGAATTTCACTAGAAAACACATACGTAAATGTATTCTGTCTTTGCTCCAAACTGACTGGATGCTTCTAATATTATGTATCAAGATACAACAGGGTGTGGTGGCACAGTAAACTAAATCACCACCCCTCGGGTGTATTGTGAGGCACGAAGGTGACGGCATTTTCAGTTACCAATTTACCTCTTTTTTCTCTAGATGTTTTCGTATTACACATTCAAATGCCAATACACAGTGATATGAAAACCACAGCCAAAGGATGAAACTGAACACAGAAAAATATTGTTATTTGTGTGTAAGCTTTATATCTTGTCCATGGAAAATTTAAGTGGTGCATATCTGATAAGCATTTTCTCTTTTCCCTAATTTTCCTCCTTGAACAAGAACTCTGAACAGTGCCTACATGATTGTGTGCCTGCTAACTTTTGGTGAATTCTCTTTGCTCATCCCATTTGAACTTAAAGCCATCAGCTCCTTTAATGGGTATGTCTATAAAGACCTGCCCTAAAATATGCTTTTCCACTGCACTTAATGTCCTTCCAATTAAATCCAGATGTGAAAAGCTGAAGGAACAGTTCTCAGGACTGAAAAAGATGACATAAATCTTGCAGCTGACAGAGATCCCACTGAGCTCAGTTGGGGAAACTCACAGAGGACTTGTTTTGGGCCAGAAAAGCTGCTGGGTATAAAGACAGATGTGTACACTTTGATTCAAAAAAATATTTTTAAAAAGAACCCCCCCCACAATAAAGCACCTACAAATATGACAAGAGGCATTAAATAACCCAGAAAATAACTGGTTAGTTTAACCCCTCCTCTCTCTACCCTTTCCCACATCTAAATCAAAGGCATTGATTGAAATGGTTTATTAGGAAGAGAAAAAAAAGACAAATGCAGCCCTACTTTCTGTTTCTTGCTAATTTCACTTATCAGACAGGAAAAGGGATGACTGGAATGATCACTGCTATGAAGCAAGGACAATTTGTGCAGCTACACATTTTACTCTTTGGGAAAGCTATCAGGTATTGTGTACTTTTTGGAAAGTTCGTATTTTAAAATGGTATAACCTTGGTCTTCTCCAGATGCTAGGAAGTGCAGGTTCAACCCAAATCAGGTCTATTTCAAAGGGACAGAAAAAACCCAGCACAACTACAGTGATAGGAAACTGATGGCATGGAGTCTCAGTACTCAAGGATTAGTTTTCTCTTACCTTCCCAGCATTTTTTTTTAAACACTTGGAAAATAAACATCAAAAGATCAATGTGAGACAGTATAGTACAGCAGAAGAAGCTGTGGGCTAGAATCAGAAGATGAATTCTATTTAACAAGCATCCATTAAGTATCTGCTTTACACAAAGCATTAGGTCATGTGATAAAGGAAGCAAACTCTGGAGATAAAACACTAGTCCCTGCCCTCATAAAGCTTATGGTGGGGGATAGGACACAAACACAGATGACCAGAATAAATAGAAATGCAAAAATTACAAGTCCCCTTTTAGGAAAAAAATCTCTCTACTTGATTTTGTATATATGTATAGTCCATCTTGGGTTTATTATCTGAATTTTATTAGCTTCTTAAGGGCAAGAAATATTTTTTGAGTTTCCTGGGCACATGTGCCAAACCCCTGTTACATCTCCCCAGTCATGCTCTATGCATTAGCCATTGAGTTACTGTGCTTTTAGGTGCTTCACAAATATTTGTTCAATTGAACCGAATTGAATGTTTACTATTTCCAAGACCAGCTAAAGGAAGGAACTTTCTTCCATGGGGACATTTTTCAATTAGTTTCTCAAATCTCTGCTTAGAGTCTCAGAATTTAAACTTATTTTCCTGAGTTGTATCATTCAGAATCAGTTCCAACATGTCCAGGCACTCAAATCAAGGAGACAAGTTTCCTTCTCTGCTACTGATCAGCATGCTACTTAACCTCTTGATACCTCAGCATCCTCATCAATAAAACCAAGAGGTTAGATTAGCTAGTCTCTATGATTCTGTCCAGCTCTAAATGATATGACTGAAACTTCCAAACAGCAGAAAATCATGGCAAGGCTGGCAGAACATGACTATCCATTACTATGACTGGGGGGCAGATGCAGCATAAAGACTATTTCCAACTGTATTAGGATATTTCATTTTCCTAGGGTTTGAAGTTCATATGAGAGCATGTATATTTCCAAGGGATTTTTTTAAAGGGGGTGTGCAGAAGGGAGAGAAGGTTTCATCCACATTTTCCTTTTTTTCACCCATTTTTGCCCATGTCATGCTGGACTATTCTGCAAGAGAAGATATAGTTCCTTCTAAAGCTCAAGGCAATTAATTTGAGGGGACTTGGTCAAGTGATGTTTTTGCTTCTGAAAGTATTTGACAGCTTCCCCAGCCAAGACTGGCTCAGTGCTCCATTCAGATACCTACTTAGAGGTTTTGCTCCAACACTGATCCCAAGGCCAGCCCTAATTATATACTATCTTTTATTTACATTTTTATGACCCTTCTCATTTTCTCCCTGGAATAATATCTTTAAAATGACTCCTTGTCTTCACATGGGGAAGAACAATGTTGTCTTCCTCTTTCTGTTTCCTGCTTGCTAAGCTTCTCTTTTTGCACTGGTTGTCTTAAAATATTAGAAAGTGTGGCTCTGCCACATAACTTTGACCACTTGTGTTTTCCATACACAGATAAAAGCCAAAACATCTTTTTTTCATTTATTTTTTACTTCCCTATAGTACTGCCTTTCTGGGAGAATTTTAGGTATTGTAAGATGCCTTCAAAAATGGACAACGATTTAACTATAAAGAAATTGAAGCAAATTATAGCATATCTGTTACATGCTAATTTATGGCACCTCATGGATAAAGCTCAAGGTTCTTAAGAAGCAGAAGGAAGTCTGTGGATTGATGGTTTGTGGCAAGAAAAGATTTAGAGCCAATAAAATGTAACTAAGATTTTAGTTAGGAAATGAACTAAGAGGCTCATTTGTTCCAGGTTACTGAGTTTTTAACTTAGATCTGTTTTGAAAATCTATTGCCTTCTGTACTAGTGGTTAGCACTGATCCTAGCTCTGTTTTTATGGGAAAACTGTAAAGGAGAAAGATATCTCAAGGACATCGGTACCAGGTAACATAGTATTAATTGTGTAGTTTTTGTATCCCACCTTTAAAAAAAATGTTTCACAGCAGAAGTTTGAGGAAAATGAAGCAAATCTTTGGTATTGAAGTCATCAGCAACTATCACTTCTGAAAAAGAGTAGACATGCCAGCACCCACAAAATCTGACATATTAATAAGCTTGTTGTAGCCATTATATATTCTAGTTATAGTCACTGGGAGCTAGAATGTCAAATCTATGGTGTGAAACCATCAAATTAATGCAAAAGTATGAATTTTTATTTCTCTGCCCAATACAATGGATATTTATTTAGGTTCTGAGATCTGAATAGAAAGAGTTAATGGAAGGAACATTTTGCAAAAATCTAATCTTATAAGAACTAGTATGTGGGCTAGTAATAATCTTGGTACTTTAAGATCCAAGCAGCTAAATCAGCTTGAAAAGTGTTCTCTCCTTATTAAAAAAAAATGCAATGAGAGGCTTTTTTTGGATTCCATGAAATTTTAATGGGGGAGGGGGACAAGTTTTCATCTTGAGCCTAAGAAACATAAGCTCTGATTCGATAATTCAGATAACACCTCTTATTAAGATACATCAGGCTGCCAATTTTCTTTAATTTTAATGGATCCAGCTCCTGAGTAGGCACATATTTCCATTTCTGTTTGGAAATGAAGTTTTCCAGCTACATGTAAGCTGTTTGTTCAGAGACATCAGCAACCAGGTACCAGCTTTCCCTGGGAATTCTAATTCTTTGAATAGAGGAATTTCTCCAGCTGGCACTCAGTCCCAGTGATCAGGGCTACTTATCTCCAATTACTCAGCCTGCATAATGGTAGCCCTCTGCCTTTTCATAACTGCAATTTCTAGCTAGAGAGCAAACAGACACTGTGAAGTAGTGGAAAGGGCACTGATCTGGAGTCAGAAGACCTGGATTTGAATTCCAGGTCTGTCATTTACTTGCTATGTGCCTATGTATAAGTGCCTTAAATTCTCTTATTCTCAGTTTCCTTATATAAAAAATGAAGGAAGGCAGGAAACAAGCATTTATTAAGTCCTTAAAATGTGCCAGGCATTGTGCTAACCACTGGGTATCCAAATACAGGTAAAGAGAAAGACAGTTCATGTTCCCAAAGAGCTTACATTCTAATGAGGGAAGACAATATATAAAAGGGAGCCGAGAAGTATAGGGGTAGAAGCAGGAGTAAGGAGAGGAATGAAGGTAACTCATGTGAGGACATGATTTTGAAGTCTGGAAAGTCAAGAGCAGAGCCAGGAGGGGAGTGAAGGTTGGCCAGCCTGAGCCCTTCCATAAAATGGAGACTCCAGGAAGAACTCACCAATGGGAGAAGGGGGCTGGCCTAAGGGAGGAATACTGCAGGGTGAGAAGGCCACAGGGGTGGTTGGATGTGCTAAGATGAGGAGGCTAAAATGAGGATAATAATACCTCTGCTATCAACCTCAAAGGGTTATGGCTGGGATCAAATGAGCAATTTATGTAAATGCTTTGTAAGCTGTAAGGGCACATAAAAGTTATAGCTATCAGCCATCACACTGATATGGACAATCAAATAATATGAGGTCTTGTTAGTGGCTTCTAAATAATCATTTACTTCTAAGTAACCATTGAATTTAAAAAAATCTATTAGGTCTACTACTTTAAATTTAATCTTAGCTAATTAGATAACATACTAGTAAAATGTGGATGATATTTTGACCATTAGGTCACTCTAATGTCACACTGTGAGGTAGAGGTGGCGCTGGGTTCTTACAGGCTTTATTGGCAGAGGACAAGCTCTGGCAGGTCCTACACTAAACTGGGAAGGCTTTGCATACAGGTAGTCCTGCCAGAGGGAGACATCTGTTGTCTGAGGACTATCCTAGCTAAGTTCAGAGAGGCTCATCTTCAGAGGATTGGCCACCAGGTGCAGGATTTTTCATCTCTAACAACTTACAAAGCCAGTCTACCATGGTGTAATCTGCCTAAAGTGATTTGCCTAAAGTACATCTGACTATCATTCCCCTACCACTAAACTCTACTGAATCCTTAATAGCAATAAGATCAAATACACATTCTTGTGTATGATGCTTAAAGCCCTTCATGGTCTGGCTCCCATCTACCTTTCCAGAACTTTCACCATACTCTGTAGCTCAGTCAAACACATATCTCCTCTCTCCATGCCTTTCCATGGGCTGTTCTCCTTGACTGGAATGTACTTTTTCTCACTTGAACCTTTCAGAATCCTTAATTTCCTTCAAAGCTCAGCTTAATCACCACCAGAAATTCTACACAAAGGCTTTCCTGACCTCCCAGCTGCTACCCTGTAATAGATATATTTGTATTTATGTGTTTCTGTATATGTATATGTGCATATATAAATATAAAAAAACTCTATCTATCTATCTATCTATCTATCTATCTATCTATCTATCTATCTATCTATCTATCTATATACACACACACTACCAAATAGCAACAGGACCAAATACACATATATATGGAGGCAACTAGGTAGCTCAGTGGATAGATCACAGGGCCTGGAGTCAGGAAGACTCATCAACCCGAGTTCAAATGTCACCTCTTACTTACACTTACAAGCTCTCTGACCCTAGGCAAGTAATTTAATCCTGTCTGCCTCAGTTTCTTCATCTGTAAAATGAGTTGGAGAAGGAAATGACAAACTGCTCTAGTATCTTTGCCGAGAAAACCTGCTATCGTCCACATTATATATAATATGTGTGTGTGTGTGTGTATGTATGTGTGTATGTGTGTGTGTGTGTATACGTATAGACAGAGATACAGCTCTCTCTCTCTCTCTACTTCTCCACATACTTAGCAGGATAGGGGCAAACAAGTAAAGGAGAAAGGACTGAACTATGACAGAGAAGGGGGACATCCAAAAGGGCCCTCCAGGCAGCTTGAAGCAGAAGACTTACAATGAAATCACCATTTGTATGCAATTTAAATAGCACAGGAATGATGTAACATATAGTCACACTTCAATGATATTTTCTTCATTGGGTTCAATGCCAACTTGGAAAGAGGTTTCCATTGGGATGCCCCAGGGTTATACGTTAGACCCCGTGCTGGGATGTTCTCTCCTCACCTCTGCCCCTTAGAGTCCCTGGCTCCCTTGAAGACTTTACTCAAGTGACAACTCCTTTAAGAGGCCTTTCTTGATTCCTCAAGTTATTAGCACTCTCCCCAATTCTGAAGTATTTTATGTAGTCATCTATGCACATTATGTTTTCCTCTAGTAAAATGTAAATTCTTCAAGGGCAGGGACTATTTCCTTGTCTTTGTATGCCCATTTGCCACAAAAGTCTCTGGCACATAGTAGGCACATAATAAACATTAAGTTGAATTCAATCATCAACTACTTGGATAAAAATATGGATAGCATGTTTACCATATTATCTATAGTACACACAGGAATGAATGAATGAAAAAGCATGTATTAAGTGCTTATTATGTTTCAAGCACTGTGTTATATCCTGGGATACAAATAGAAGAATTAAGATAACTCTTGCTTTTCAGGTACATTCTAATCAGAAGAGACAACATATATAAGAGAATTCAACTGTAGGGCACTGGAAAGACCTGGAAATCCTAAAGGTGCACTGTGCAACTGATGACAAGTCCTGGTTTCCATTTTTCTGAAAAGATTGTATTTGGTGATTTTTTTTATTCATTTAAACCATGGCTTCTTAAACTTTTTCCACTGGTGACCCCCTTTCGCATTTTGGCAGTGGGGTTCATTGATGCTGCATGGCCTGAGGGCATAAATAGTGCAAAGTGTGCATGCTTTGTATTCAGAACCAAGGCTGCTGTGAAGTTGCAGGATGCAGTACTGGCAAGCCACTGCCAAGCACACTTGGATTCATTATGAGTTTGATTTTTTTTTTTCCGGTGAGGCAATTGGGGTTAAGTGACTTGCCCAGAGTCACACAGCTAGTGAGTATTATATATCTGAGGACAGATTTAGACTCAGGTCCTCCTGACTCCAGGGCCAGTGCTCTATCCACTGCGCCACCTAGCTGCCTGTATAAGTTTGATTTTTAATTAATTTTTGGATATTGCCCAATCAGAAACCTTTTAGTGTTGACCCATATGGGGTCTTGACCCACAGTTTAAGAAGTGCTGGTTTAAGCCAAGGGTTCTTAACTTTTTTTTTTGGTATCATGGACCTCTCTGGAGTCTGGTAAAATCTATGGAATCCTCAGAATAATGTTTTTAAATGCATGAAATAAAAAATATATATAGTTACAACTATATTGAAAGAGTTAACAAAAAAAAGCTCATGAACTCCAGGTTAAGTGCCCTTGAATGGTATGAACAGTTAGCGCTGCTCTTTCAACCTAGTGGTCCCAGATAGGATAGAGGGTGGAGGAAAGGTAGAAAGGGACTTTCACTGGTGGTTCTTCTTCCTACCTGGCTACCTCATGAGCTTTGGACCACAAGAGCAGGGGGGGAGGGATGATGGAGTTAACTTTAAAATATCTTCTTGACAAGTTAGAACATTGAGCTAAATCTAAAATGATGTTTTATAGGGATAAATGTAAAGTCTTACAATTTGTTTCAAAAATATCAACTTTACATGCACAAGGAAAGAAAGATGTGACAGGGCAGCAGTTCACCTAAAATATATTTAGTGATTTTAGTTGACTAGAGATTCAAAATGAGTGAAAGTATGATCTGGCAGCCAAGAAAGCTAATGCAATCTTATATTGTTTTGATAGGCACAGTGAGATGATACTCTCACTGTATTCTGCCTTGGTCAAACCACATCTAGAGTATTGTATTCAGTTCTGGGTGCCTTGTTTTAGGAAAGGAGTTGATGACAGACCTTTCCAGTCTTCTTACATCTTACTCTCTTCTATGTATTCTGCAATCTAGTAACACTGGTCTCCTTACTGTGCCTCATACACAACAGTCTCATTTCCTGACTGTTCATTTCACTGGACGGCCCCTAAGTCTGGAATTCTTTCCCTTCTCATTGCTACTTCTTGTCTCCCTTGGTTTATTCCAGGTGCTAGCTAAAAAGCTCACTTTCTGCAAGAATCCTTTCCCCCACCCCCTTACTTAGCATCTTCCCTGTATTGATTATCTCCAATTTATCTTGTATATATCTTGTCTAAACATATTGTCTCCTCCATTAGACTGTGAGCTCCTTGAAAGCAGGGACTTTTTTCTGGCCTTTCTTTGTATATATTACACTAAACAAAATGCCTGGAAAGTAATAAATACTTGTTGACAAGACTTATTGATTTGATTGGCTGGAAAAAGTTGGAGTAGGGCCACCATTATGGTAAAAGGCCTCATTATCATGCCACTATCATGCATGAAAAGTAAAATGAAGCCTTAAATGAAATGCATGTGAACACAGGTCTGTCTCACTCAGTCGCAGTGTGGTATCATAAGAGTAGAAGGGAAGCCTGGTAGAGTGGAAAAGAGTCCTGGTCCTGGAGTCGAGAGACCAAGTCAAGAAATTCAAGGAAACCTTTAAGGAAAAGTTAGCCTTAACTGCATGGGGGGAATGATTATGCTCTACCAAATGCCTCCACATCTTTTATTGTTCTATAACACTTAGTCTAGGAGCAGCTAGGTGGCACACTGGATAGAGTGATGGACCTGGAGTCAGGAAAACTCATCTTCCTGAATTCAAATATGGCCTCAGACACTTGTTAGCTGTGTGATCCTGCGCAAGTTCCTTATCCCTGTTTGCTTCAGGTTCCTCCTGTAAAGTGAACTGGAAAAGGAAATGGCAAACCACTCCAGTATCTTTGCCAAGAAAACCCCAAATGGGGTCTGGTTTCTCTAACTGGGCTGTGAATTCTTTTCGAACCAGGTCTACATCTTAAGCTCTCTTTGTATCTGTCACAGCATTGAGCAGAATGACATGAATATAGTAATTATTTTTGCTGAATGAATGGATATTATTTGTATGTTAGATTTCAAAGCTGCTCACCCATAGTACAGGGCAGGCAGTATGGTATGGTGGGAAAAGTACTGGACTTAGCATTAGGAGGCCTGGGTTCAAGTTCTAGTAACTTCCCCCATTTTGGGACTCATGTTCCTCATCTGTAAAATCAGGGTGTTGGACTAGATAACTTCAAAGGTCTGTCCTAGCCTTAAAATTCCATGACACTAATATCAGTTTTTTACTCTAGGCAATTATCTACCAGTCATAACTTTTGCTGAGTTCTCCTTCCTCAAGGAACAATAATGAAGGCAGGATATATAGCTCAAGGCACAAAGCAAGGTATTAATTTAGGTATCTACTAGAATTCTTTCATATTTTCATACAATAGTTCCCCTGAAATTATTTTCCTAAAACTTGTATTATGTTCTCTAAAGTCATCCCCTTCTGTTCTAAAATTATTTAATTCTATGAGATGATACAATTTAAAAATATTTGATATCTGTATTTGCTAGTGATATTTCTCTGAAACTACCTCCATTAAAGATTTTTTTTAAAAAAATGGAAATAATTTTGAGGAGGCAAGATTATTTCTCCCATAAAAAGAAGAGATATGAAATTTAAAAATAAGCTTAAAATATATCCTTTTTTTTTTTTTTAGCAAACCTCTAATGATTAAGGTCCCGGGTTGGGGGAGGGGAACCATAAATGATTACAGAGGAGTCAAGAATCTATTTTCTGTTGGAAAAAAGGCAGGAAGAGCAGGGTATTTAACCGAACATAAGCATGCATAGAAGAAACCTCAACAACCAAGAAAGCAGTTCTATTATGTTATTATAATCCAACTGTATAATCTAAATGCCAACAAGTAATGTAATAGACTATAAGCACTGGTTTGCAAAAGAAGGGATTGGAAACCACAATGCTCTTACAGTGAACCGTTTCTACTAAGAGTTGACTTGCTCAGCAAGTGAAATAGCCAAAGGAGAGCTGACAAAACTACACAGAATTTATTTTTGAACTTTTAAGCAAGTGTCTTACCAAAACAAATTACTTGCTTTAAGCAGTCACTTTTGACAGCAACTGTTTCTAGAAAGAAAATAATGCCATCAAATAAAAAACTAGAAGAGCAATCCAAAACTCATTCTACTCTACTCTGATAATTAAATTGTTTATATTGAGTTTGGCCTCATTTTCCAAACAAACCATAAATGTTCATGTAACCACTCATATTTCAATTTGTAATCTTGTAGTGAAGAATTCAATTTTGCACTTCTGAGACAAACTGATATTTTAGATATAAACTAGCCCATATCTATCAACAATATCTGAGCACAAAGAGGTATCACACACAATAGGAATGGGATGAAGGGAAGAATTTTTGAGGACTTTTATGCATTTGTAAAGCAATTAATCAACTGGGAAAAAAAGCTATGGAATGACTTTTTTGATTTCTTCCAGTGATACAGTTGGATAGCTTATCTACTGCTTCTATTTTTTTTTCCTGTCTAGGAGGATCAATCTGATCCTTAATTCAATAGCCAAAGTTTTTGTCCTCCCTTTGGTTTGGTTACTTGTAACTTTTTTTTTTTTGCTTATGTTTCTCTCCTGTTTTGCTAATATTTGCTATTACTGGGCTACTTTCTTTAGTAAGGACTTGAGGTGTGACTCATAACTCTGGAATATAGCTTTTAATGTCATTGCTCTATTCAAGAACTTATGTACCACACAAAACTGCTTCTCTGCTGATATTTAATTTTATAGCTACGCAAAGCTTCTCTTCAATTTTTGAACAAATGTGGTGTTTACAAGCTGTTTTAACTTATGATAACCCTTAAAAGAGCACAGGAAAGATGTTACCCTATTAATTTGTATAGCAAGAGTTCCTTTCAGCCAGAGAACTTCAAAGCTCATCAAGCTCTCAGAGGGCATTACATGCCAAACTCTCCAGCAACTCATTCGCCAAGATACTGGGTCATTCAGTCAGAAGAGAGCTCAAAGTGAATAGAGCTCAGTTTGACTCTTTGAGCAAGGTTGACTAACCTAGTCACAGTTCTGATACAGCAAAGGTATGTCAGACCTTCATTTCCCCTGTCTACTCTTCCCTATCAAACCAGAGGTGGACAGTAAAGAGCAACAGGTTTTCTATAAGGCTTCACCTCTCTTGAATTCTGGAGAGCACTAAAGAACGATGTCAAAACTGAAGCTCTTGTCCAATGAGGTTGAGCTTCTTGTTTCTTCCTTCTCCTATACCTTTTAATGACTTGAAACAGAGCCTCTTGGCGCTTAAATGACTCAGTTTTCACTTAAAAGTTACCTAAAAAAATTCCCGAAGAAATTAACAACAAATACTTTTTTGCATGACATTAGCTCCCAAATACTTTTATACATTTCATTTCATATACTATCTCACTTAAAACTTTTTTACTCTCTTTGGTCTTAAAACAGCTATATGCAAATAAGCTGAAGGACTAGAATACCCTGCAGCTCTAAGTTTCTAAGTTCTCAACATGGTCCTCCATCACATTTTGTGTTTCTGAAACTTTCTTCATATTCACATTTTTCCAGTTTTTAATAAAAATAATTCCTCTGTCCCTTTAAAACCATCATGCTGTTTTCATACAAACAAGACATCATCCTACATATTTTACAAGATTATCTAAGTCTTTATATTTATGGCACAGTTAATTTTCTGTCCAAAATTGCTTGGTACACATATTTTAACAGTTTTTGTTAAACCAGTTTTTTCCCTATTCATTTTAGGTATCAAAATGTTCATCCTTGACAACAATAATGTTTGACATCCTTTACTTGTTGATATAACTATTTTTATTTATAGAAAAGTTCTTTTTCTGCCTTTTTCAGTACTAAACTGCTCCATATGAATCAGCCAGACAATAAAATTTATGAGGTGCCTATTATGTACCAGGCACTGTGCTAAGTCTAGGAATGAAAAGAAGAGCATATCACAGTCTTCAATCTCAAGAAGGAGACAACATGCAAACAACTGTATAAGAAAGCTGTACACAGGATCAATTGGAAATACTCAATAAAAAGAAGGCACTAGATTTAAGGGGCTTTGGGAGAGGGTGCTTATAGAAAGTGAGAGTTAAAGGAAGCCAGGGTCGGAGATGAGGAGGGAGAGCAAGGGGTCTCTATTCCAGGCATGGGGGACGGGGTAGCAGCAAGGCAGAAAACATACATTTATGAAGAGCCTACTATGTGCCAGGCATTGTGCTAAGTACTTTACAAATACGATCTCATTTGATCCTCACAATAACCCTGTGAGGTAGGTGCTGTTAATTATTTACATTCTACAGTAAAGGAATCAGGCAGAGGCTAAATGACTTGTCCAGAGTCACAGACACAGGGCTGTGTCTGAACTCAATTCTTTCTGACACTAGGCCCAGTACTCTATCCTTTGTGATATTTCTAGTACCTTAAAATGGACACACCCTTACACTACTATATAACTTTCACTAATATCCATTAATTACTCTTACTTCTAAATTCTTCACTGCTTATTTTGTTGGTTTAAAATTGTTTTTAACAATACATTACTATGTACCCCATTTCCAGAGCTTTTATGAAAGCAAACTACAGTGTGACTGATTTTAGATTCTTTACTCCTTTTTTTTCTGTATAAGCACCCCATGGTTTAGCCTTTCACTCTCCATTTTGCTTTCTTCAATTATATATAGTTTGCCTTTTTTAAAAAAATATTTCATTTCATAAACATAATGAGTTCCAGAAAGGTAGTTGCAATATAAATTCCCAATAAATGAATTTGGTTTTCCTACTGACATACTGGACATATGTTCTCATGAACAAAATATCCTGATAGACTCAAACGAAAACTTTTGGTTTGAGGATTAAGATGATGACCTGTCCTTGGCATATTAAATACTGTAGAACACAAAATCAGAATCATAGAATCTCACAATGGGAAGTTCCCTCACAAGCCATCTAGTGCAACCCTCCCCTCTTCAATATCCCCAAAAAGTGGTCATTTAGTCTTTGTTTAACAAGCTCTCAGGTGACAGAAAATGATATTGCTGAAAAGAGTCCATTACACTTTTTGAATACTCTAATTTTTAGCACTTTTTTCCTTTAGAAAGGTGAAATGTGCCTCTCTCCCACCCATTGCTCTTTGTTTTGCCCTCTGGGGACAAGTAGAATTAATCTAATCCCTCTTCCACATGACATACCAGAAAATCCCTATTGGGTCCCACTAAAATATTCTTCTTTGGATACCATGGCTTATTAATGTCTTTTTTAAAATGTGGTACCCAGAACCAAGAATAATACTGCAGAAGTGGTCTGACCAGGGGAGAACACAGTGGGACTGTCATCTGCCTTGATCTCTTAATAGCTTTTTTGGCTGCCATATCACACTTGACTCACATGTAACCCACAAATCTACTTACACCCACAGATATTTTTCAGATGAAATGCTATCTAACTACACCTCCTCTATCTTGTACTTACGAATTGAATTTTTGAAGCCAAGTGTAAGACCTTACATTAATCTTAATAAATTTAAAATTGTTAATAATTCAGTCCAGTGTTCCAAATTGTCAAGGTCTCTATGGATTTAGAATCTGTCATCTGACATGTTGGGCAATACCTCCCAGCTTTGTAGTATTTGCAAATAACATAAGCATGCCTTTAGCCAAGTCATTGGCAAAAATATTAAACAGTACATGATCAAGCACAGTTCCCTGAGGCATTCCAGTAGAAACTGTCTTTTAAGGTGCTGTGAAGCCATTAATAGTACTCTTTGGGTCTTCTCATTCAGTCAGGTTCAAACTACTCATTTTATTATTATCTAGCCTTCAACTCTTCATCTTGTCAAAACCTTTACTCAAATCTATTCAACCAAATTCTACAACAGTCCAGTAGGCCTGTTAAGGAAGGCACTAAGGTTAGTCTAGCATGATTTGTTGTTAAGGTAGCCATGTTGGCTCTTTTTGAACATTGCTTCCTTTTCACTTAATATCTTTATGTTAATACATTCTAAAATTTTGCCAGGAAACAAAGTAAAGTTCATCGATCTGCAGTTTTTAAATGAGATCATTGTAAAGTGCTTAGTACAGTGTCTGGAGCACAGTAGGCACTATCTAAATGCTAGCTATTGTTGCTAGTGTTATTTTCACACTCGATTCTCTTCTTTTCTTGAAAAATAGGATATTTGCCCTTCTCTCATTCTTCAATATCTTTTTTGTTTTCAGGATAAAGAGCTGGCAGGAAGAGCTGGGTTTAAGTCCTGACTGACATATACCGGTTGTGTGACCCCGAGCAAGTCACTTCTCCACTTGTTGGTTACGTGGTTTTTCTCAGTTCACTAAACCAATTAAATTATAGGTCCGGGTCCTAATCTTACCCCATTCCTATGTCTATCCCCGTCCTTCAAAGATTACTGATTAGGTATTTATATCTACAAGTAGAGTTTAGTTAGTCTAAGCCTAGTGATTTGAAAGCATCAGGGACATCTAGGCACATTTTTAAAAATATCCTTACTTTGAGTTCAACTCCCTATTAGCCATTTTTTGTTCTGTCTTTTATAAACCAAAGATCATTCTCCTTGGCAGAGAAAACAAGTGAAATTGGATTTAGTTATTTCTGCCTTTAGATAGATTGAGAAAGCATTTATTAAGCACATATTATGTGTTAGGCACTATTAAGCACTGAAGATATAATTACAAGTGAGCAAGACATTCCTTGTAGTCATATAACTTTCATCCTAATGGGGGAACAGGAAAGTGGAAGAAAGGACAAGATATCAGTGGTGGCATGCTATGGAGACGGCCAGGAAGTGGTGTGGAGACCTGGTTTGGGACAATCCAAGACAAAAACTCACCCATCAGAATCTGACTTCTCAAGGATAAAGTCTAAGGGTCTGATGGAAGGAAGATGAGGATGATAACCCGAGAGCAAATGACATGGAGTGAAGATGGCCTTATCTCTATTGCCCATTATCACTGTTCTGTCCACCATGAGTATCATCACATACCTTCTTTGATTTCCTCTTTTTTCCAACACAGCTCTAAAGTCATCTTTTTTTTTTGTCTTTAGCATTCCTCACCAGCCTTAGTTTATTATGAAGTTCTTTAACACTCCTGACATTTTCAGAGAACGATGCTATATATAACTTTAAAAAACCAAAGTTGGCTAATGAGTCTCCTGGGTATTCACACCTGTCTCTTAAAACAGGTGCTTCAAAAAAAACTTGGACTTTAGTTCTTTTTGTTTTTTCAGAATTTCATGCTTGAAGGTTTCCATAGGATGTGTGTCTTACTATACTTAGGATTTCTCTTTTTTCTTATTGCAAATTTTAAGATGGTATATCACTTTCTCAAAGGTTTTTGTCAATTCTACTTCAGCAACCAGTTCTTCTTGACTAAACTCTTTGCTGGTCAGAATCAGGTCTGGAACAGCACTTATCCTCATTACTTTGTCCGCTTTTTGAAAGAAGGACTCTATATCATGAAGTCATATTCAAACACACACACACACACACACACACACACACACACACACACAAATCTTAATCCTTCCCCTCTCTTTTTTATGTAAAACTCTTCTGATTAAGTTTGCAAGACTCCAAGCAAACACATTTTACTGATCCTCCTCAGTGCCACTCCATCTCTGGGCAAGAACACATCATTTCTATGTTTTAAGCTCTATCTAGAAATCCAAATTCCTTTCTTAGATGCCATCTTCTTAACTAGCTGTGTGCTTAAATCAACATATATAATCATTATTATATTTGTATTCTTACAATTTGTTATGATTTCAGAATTTATAGTAATTTATTTATTCTAGAATCTTTGCCCATGGATCCCCCAAGATCAAATTTCTTTCATTCCTAGCAATTTCCTCACTCTACTCTTATAGTTCTCCAAACTTTGCTCCCCTCCTTGTTTTGTCCAAGTACATTATGGTGGGTGGGTGGCATTATTTTACTTAATTAGTAAATGCTATAGTCAAACACAAAGCGTATTACAATCTAAAACTTACATTTTTAGGCTTCTAAATATGTAAAATTATTAGATGCTTTATTCTGCAAAATTAATCACATCAAATTAATTTAAAATGATTCCTACATTTTCATTCCTTTGACTGATAGACTCTAAGATATGTGATACTATTTGATATCATTCATTTGCATTCTTTATCATGTTAGTTGCACAGAGGAAACCAATCAAACCCCTAAGACATAATCACAGAATTAAAAGAATTTTTTTCTCAAATAGCCTTGCTAATTTGATTCCTACCTCTAACTATAAAAATGGTGACTCATTCTTTTCCAACTCATCCTTTCTCTTTAGCATGTCTCTTTAGCCTATAAGAAAAGAAATGGATAAATGAGATAGAGTCTATAAACATAATGGCCACTTATCATTTAGTAAATACTCCAAACTTTTAAACTAGTAATGCATAAGACCTGATCCCAACTTGGCCACCTGTAGAAATGGAGAGAGAGAAACTGCCTTTTTGTTTCCAATTACAAAAGGAGTCAGTTTGTTATATAAATCTATTTTCCTTTCTGATAAAAGCTCCAGAGGTTCAGTCACCTGGTATGGCTCAAGAACATGGAAGATATTTTATATGTACTCTGAAAAAGGGAATGCTGAAAGTTTTACCCAGATACAATCAGAACCAAAATGGTGTAACCCAAACTCTTAATACAGACAGAACAGGAAGAAGCTGATACGAGTCAGTGGGTGAATGGCATTGGAGAAGGACAATAACACTTGACATTAATTATATATCGTCCCACCCAATCCTAGTCAGGGTATATGCCAAGAAGTTCTTACATTCCTGTGGCCAGGAAACAGGGCCACACTAGAGTTTCATGGAAAACAAGAGTGCATTATAAAACACTTTAATCACTACAGTTTCTTGCAAGGAATAAGTAATTTAACAAAAATTATGTGAAATATAATCAAATTCTGACAATAAAATATTTTTAAACAAAATAAATCTACTAGATTAATTCTTTCTTGATTAGTAGCATAAAATTAATTTGTCAAGATTTTTGTGCCCTTATGCTTAAATGAAAATCTAATTCAAACAGAATAACAAAGCACAAAAGAGACTGTCACTCTGAGACCCTGAAATTATGAGGGAAGACTATGCCATCCTCTTCCTAATCAGAAATGTCAAAGTATAATTTTTTTCATGAAGAATGTGCCAAAATTTATTTTATTTCTTTTCATGAAAAGGACCTACAAAAAGTGTTTATATAATCATATACACATATATGCATATACACACATAAGCATCTACACACACATACTTTGTTGTCAACAAAGGGGCTTTAGAAGATGTCAGCTTCAGAAAATTCATTATGCATACTAAAACTAGAAATTCCTTTAATATTTTATTGCAATATTCATTGAAATATTTCAGTTCTTTTTTAAGAAACAGCTTCAAAATACTTCTAGGTTAATTAAGATTTCTGGTACTCACAAGCAAAGGGGTCGAATTTGTACTCCTGCTCTGTGTCAGGAAGTTGAGCCTCCTACATATCATTAAGATGATACCCTCCACAAAGAGCTCCAAACTGCAGTCCTAACACGTGCACAACTCCCACTGAAATAAAAACCAAACACCAAACTCATCCAACTCTGCCCCCCTGATATCACTACATTCCACACATGCTGCTGTCATCACATCCCACACCATGTTGTCACAACATTCAACTGGCTGTTACTAAGGGCCTTGGCATGTTACAGAATATGTGCATTAAATAGGAATTTTTAAAACATATTTTAGAAATACCTGCCCTTGTCTTATCTTCTTCACGCAATGAATGGGACTACTGTCTTGCAACTCTTATGCAAGCATGTCTTTCTTTGACTCACCAAGGTCTCATGCTACCACTGGCACAAGGCAGTAAATACACAGTGGAATCCAGAGGAATGCTATTTAGAGGAATCTAGTATAATTCATAATTAGATCATTTCCTTTCCACTAGACTATACATACAGGTCATCAAAAGTACATCATCTTCATCTTCTCAACACAGGTTGACAACTCAAAATCAGATTCAATTCAAATTTCTGATTTTTGTTTTTTGAAAGCTGTTAAGGATTACACCTCAGATGCTTATATATGTTGGCTGAAATCTGCTGGGAGAGAATTGATAAGGAAATTTTCTACCTCTACCTCTTTTCCCCTCTCTGTCCTTGTCATCTTTCATTCTGCATACTCTCCCTAGGCAAACTAATGTATTTCCATGGCTCCATAAGTCTGGAGCTAGAGGAGACTTTTAAGATCCTCTCACTCATTTTTCAGATGAGGAAACTGAAGCCTAGAGAGGTTAAAAGAAGTTTTTGACAGATTAAAAAATTGGGGTGGTTTGGACAAGATGAAATTTGATAGGGATAAATATAAAGTCTTACATTTGGGTTTAAGAAATCAAATTTACAAGGAAAAGATGGGCAAAACATGGTTGAACAGAAGCTTATCTAAAAAAGATTTCTGAGGATTTTAGTGGCTAACAAGTCAGCTAACAAGTCAGCAATATGATGTAGCAGTCAAAGAACTAACGTGATCTTGGATTCCACTGAAGGAAATGATGGTCTTGCTATACTCTGCAGTAGTTGGATGGCATCTGGAGTACTGTGTTTAGTTTTGGCCTAAGTCCTGACATTTTTTGAAGGACATGGATAAGTTGGAGTACATCATGAAGAGGACAACCAGGATAGTGAAGGGCTTGAGTCCATGTCGTAAAAGGATTGGTTGAAGAAGCTGGGGTTGTTTAGCCTAGAGAAGAGGAGACTCATGGGGGACATAATAACTGTCTTCCAGTATCTTAAGTGGTGTTATGAAGAAAAGGTGATGATAAGGGAGTATATTTAAAGCATGAGGAAAAGCTTATGCATAGGCATGAATGATGAGGGAGGGAGGGAGAAAGGGGAGAAAAGAACAATAATTTATTGGGAGCCTACTATGTGTTGGGCACTGTGCTAAGTGCTTTACAAATATTATCTCATTTGATTTGAAATGGAAATGGAATGCTAAGTTTGAGGAATAGCAAATGGGCTGGTGTGGCTGGAATGCAGTTTGTGTAATGGGAAGTGATGTAAAACAAGCGTTTTAAATTTTAAATGCCAAGCTGAGGAGTCTATATTTTATCCTGAAGGCAACAGGGAGCCTTTAGTAGTTCCTGAGCAGAAGAAAGACATGGTAAGACTCATAATTTGGAAAGATTATTTTGGTAGCATTGTAAAAGATAGTTTGGAGATGGAAAAGATCAGAAGCTAGGAGTACAATTAAGAAGTAATAGTACAGACTAGAAGTAATAAAGGCCTGAACCAAAGTATTGACCATTTAAGTGAAGAGGAGACATGTAATTGGTATTGTGGAAAAAGAACTAATGAGATTTGGCCATTGATTTTGCATGGGACAGGGGGAATGGGAGAGGAAAGAGCTGGGGATGATTCTAAGATTGCTGAACTGGGTGAATGAAAGGATGATGGTGCCCTCAAAACAGAAATTTTGAGAAGGGACATGTTTGAAGGACAGCTAATTAATTCCATTTTGTATATGCTGGGATATGTATAATGGAAATGGATACACACACACACACACACACACACACACATAATGGATATGTATATCCATTTGTAGATATCCAACAGATAGTTGGTGACATGTAAGTGGGAATTTAGGAGAATGACTAGAGTTGGATATATAGATCTTAGAGTGATCTGCACAGAGGTGGAGATGATGATGATGATGATGATGGTGATAATAATAGTAATAGTCAGCATTTATTATAGAGCTTTAAATTTTACAAAGTACTTTATATACATTACCTTATTTGATCCTCACATCAGCATTGTAAGTTAGGTATTATCATTATTTTTATTTTTATTCTCATTTTATAGATGAGGAAGCTGAGGATGAGAGGTTAGTTGATTTGCTCAAGATCACATAGTAGGTATCTGAGATAAGATTTGAACTCAGGTCTTCCTGAACCCAAGTTCTATGCTTTCTCTCAGTTTAACCGCCAAGAGAACCAATGAGCTCACTGAGAGAGCCTGTTGGGAGAAAAGAGGACACAGGACATAGGCTTCAGAACATCCACAGTTAAGAGGATGGACACAGATGATGGTCCAGTAAAGGAGACTGAAGATAGGTCAGATAGGTAGGAGGAGAGGCAGGAGAGCAGTGGCACAAAAAACCAGCAAGGGGAGTAGTCAACAGCATTAATGCTGAAAAGAACAATTAGGGAAGAATGAAAGGATTTCCAGATAGCATTGATGGCCAATTGAACTCATCTAATATAAATTTGTGGTGGGCCCTGTTAGCATAGTTGTGTGACTTTAGCAGCATGCATATAAGAATGAAGAAACATTGCTGAACTGAATTTCTTAGTGATATAGCAGACTTAGTTTTTCACTAAGTTTCATTAGTTTTTAACTTAAGGGATAAGGAATACTTATACTATAGTCTGGCAATGAAACATTTAAAAAAGGACAAGGTTAGAGAAAACTCACTTAGTGAGTCAATATTTTGATGTATGTATGTGAGTCATCCCTCCTGTTCAACCTGTATGCGCAATTTTGGCACAGAGTGAAATATTTTATACAACAGTTTTCTTGAAGTTTGATGGCATCAGGCTCTAGATCTTCGTTGCCTCTTCCTTGGAAGCTGGTGATACTTGACCATCTCACTACATGAATAATTGAGAGGGATGACTGAAATTAAGATTAAAGGTAGCCATAGCAGCAGCTGTAGCAATATTTTGGGAAATAGACACATTTAAATGGGATGGAAGGGAAACTTTAAAGTATTCTTTGCAGGCTTTAATCACCACTAAGGTTCGTAATCTAGACCTTCTTCTGGTTTCCCAGTTGCTTTGGGGATCCCAATGATGGAGTTAACAGAAGCACTTTGTTTTCTCTCAATCTGGCAAAAGAGCTATGGGTTTTATCTGAGGTGGGATTCGTACTCCTTGTCTTCCTAATCTTCAGATTCAACTATTTGAAAATAATCTCCCTAAGACTGTATGGTAATATTGTAATGAATAAAGTACAAGTCAGTCACTCCCAGATAAATTTCTAATATATTTCTGAGAAAGATTCAATTCCTATTGATTAGCAGGTGATAGTACAACTTTGTTGGTACTCCTCCAGCCCTTTGAGGACAGTGCCATCTTTTGCTTCTTATTGTATCCCTTGAGTGCAAAGTGCACTCAAAAATGCACAGTAGCATTTTAGTTAGTACTTAAAAGAAGCCATTGGGGCACCTAGGTGGTGCAGGAGATAGAGCTCTGACCTTGGAGTCAGGAGGACCTGAATTCAAATCTGGCCTCAGACACATGACACTTACTAGCTGTGTGACCCTGGGCAAGTCACTTAACCCCAATTGCCTCACCAAAAAGCAAAAAAGAAAAAAAAAAGGAAGCCATGGAGTGGAGGAGGGAAAGAATTCCAGGCCTGGGGGACAGCCACAGAGAATGCCTAGAGCCCAGAGATGGAGTGACTTGTTCATGGAACAGCCAGAGGATCAATATCACTAGATTGTAAGAGTACATGTTGGGAAGTAAGGTGTAAGAAAATAGAAAAGTAGGAGAGGTCTAGGTTATGAAAGGCTTTGAATGACAAAACAGTGGATTTTGTATTTGTTCCTGAAGGCAATGGGAAGCCACTGGACTTTATTGAGTAGAGAGGTGATCAGACTTTTGTTTTAGGATAATCATTTTACTGGCTGAACATAGGATGGACTGGAGTTGGGAGAGACTTGAGGCAGGCAGACCTACCAGCAGGCTATAGCAATAATCAATGTGTGAGGTGATGAGGGCCTGTACTAGAGTGTTGGCAGTATCAGAGGAGAGAAGGAGCCATATCTAGTATAATTATGCTAATAGCAGGGAAGGAGTTTAGCAACTAGAAGCAGGAGGAAAGTAGGAGGAAAAAGAGGAGGAGAAAAAGGAGGAAGAAGCATAAAAGGATGAGGTAGCATGCTTTCACCCATCTGGCTTGAGACTTCATGGAATGCAGGAGAACTCTAAAGTAAGAGCCTGTAGGGATGGAACAGGATAGAGGAAATTGGATCTTCATGCTTGGGACTGCACACATTCTCACCCAGCCACACCCCAATCTTCTATTGTTCCTAGTCCTGTTTCATTCCAGCCCTTCCCACTTTGTTAATAGTTTCTCTTAGCTAATAGTTTGCTGTTAGTTTCAATTTTGTTAGTTCATGCTACTGTCACATCACCAGTCTTAGTCCTACTTACTCATAACTTCCCTTCCTGTTTCCCTTCAGAAACAACTGAAAAATACATTAAGAAATTTTTTTTTCTTACTTCTTCCCCATAGCGGCTGGGATTGCCATCTAAAATGGAGGTCTTACCAAAATTATGAAAAACCATAATGTTATTTCAGTTTAGTTTAGTTCTGAATAGTACCTAGTATCTTCAGAATAAAACAATACACATTCTGTTATACAAAGTTCCTGACTTACAAAGACTGTTATACTGGCATGTGTCACCCATGTAGGTGTCATCCAGAATTGTTTTTAGTATTGATACAATTTTTACTAATTAACTCAATCCTATTTGGAGAAACTAAGCTTGGTTAAATTGAACATTCTCTTCACAAATAATAATTTGGGGCTTATAGTGGCTTCTCATAGAACCAGAATTAGAGCTAATATTCTTGCTTTCTGTTTCAAAATCTTACAGGGGTGGGGAATCTGAGGCCTCGAGGCTACATGTGGCCCTCTCGGTCCTCAAGTACAGCCCTTAATAAAAGGATTTGTTCTATAAAGTTTGGATTCGGTCAAAGTGCAGCACTTGAGGACCTAGAGGGCCACATATGGCGTTGAGGACACAGGTTCCCCACCCCAGGAATAGGCTGTTTCAGAATACCTCGCTCACTGAGCTTGCCCTATTCCCTGGCTTGTAATCTCTGCTTTTTAAAGTAAAGCTGTTCAATGTTCATTTTATCTCGTCTACCCCAGGGCATTAGATTTATATGTAGGGGTCCTTGATCTTAACAACTTGAGAGGAAGCACTTCTTAGATACTCCAGAATTTAAAAAATTTAATTGGAATAAAAAGAACTTTGAGCATATTCCAATTTATAATAATAATAGCAGCACACATTTTAAGACTGTTTTGTACTTTTTCAAAGTACTTTCAAAATCTCACAAATATTGCATAAATACATGTAGACATGTGATAATATACATTATACATATATGTTATCTACAGCATCCTCCATCTGTGAAAATGATAATAATTCTGACTCTTGAGTAGAGCAATGCACTGTTAGTGTTATTTCCAATAGTGGAGACAGATTTACCATGATCCATCTCTATCCCATTCAGATTGATGGCATGAAAATGCAAGATAGCTAATAATTTTATAACAGAACACAAAAGGAATTTATTCCTTGTGTTTTTCTGTTAGCTTGTTTCAAATAATACATCTATAAGTTAATCAGTTTTTATGTAGGAATTTCTGATAGGATCATAGATTAAGAGCTGGAAGGGGCTTAGAGGCGATTTAGTCCAACCCCATGGTCTTACAGAAGAAACTGAAGCCCAAAGAAGTGAAGGGACTTGTCCAAGATTTCACAGGTATTAAGTAGCAAAGCTAGGATAGTAGAAGATACTGTTTTATGATAAAGATTATAAAAGAAATGAGTCTTTAATTAGCCTATTATGTTAGATATGATGATATAAAACAAATGTTCACAGTTTAGGTTTCTGAGTTTTTCTCACTGATCTGAATCTTAGCTTGATTTTCTTCCCAGGCCTTTGTCAAAAGTTTATTTGTTGATACATAATCCAAGAATTTTTAATTCTTCCTTTTACGGGAAGTGTATGCTGGGAAGGCAATTGAGATACCACCACTACATTTGTGAAAGTGATTTTCAAGAGGTTCAGATTCCTTGGTCTAGAGATTTATCTCATATCTGAATAAATAAAAGTCTGGTGGCTTTGAAACTATTTCTAATCAGTGAGCAGCTGCAAGCTAAAGGTCTTGATCTGTAGGCTCTAAGGACAGAGAAGGATAACACCATCGGTCTTAAAGGACTGGCCTTAACCATTCACTGTTTGGACCTTGCAAAACGTGTTCCAGTTGCCTTTTCTCTTTTTATTATCATCATCATCTTGGAAACTTTAAAACAGGGCATCTTGAATCTTTGCATCATCGTTTTGATTTGGACATGAAATCTCTCTAGTTCACGTGAACTGGCTATCTCTCAGGAAGATGCTGGGGCTGATGAGGAAAAACTCCATGCTGCATACTAGCTTGTTTCAGTTTTTTAATTAAACATTTCAGTAACATTGGCTAATACAGGAGACGCTTCTTTTATTTATTTTTTTCCACCTGACCTCTGTTTTTATGAATGTGGTTAAGAAAGAGGCTGGCAGGGAAACTATGATAAAACCCATTCAGTCCTTCTTGTCTTCCATTCTCACACTAAAATGCAAACTTGGTTCTCAGCAGTCTCCACTTTCTATCTGAATCCTTTCTGAATGAAGGTTCTTGAGGCTGCTTATTATTCTTTTAGAGGCTGACACCTATTCTCTATTCTCCTTAACTTTGAATATCATTTTTCAAGCTTTCTGTGAAGTGCAGTTACACTTCTATGAAGAGAATCCAACTGCCAGTCTTGAAAAATTCTTTGAAACCAGTAACACCAGGTGCTCTGTTCCAGAAGGGAGGGCAGGCTGCTCCATATAATGTACAATACAACATTTGTTCTGAGGCAGCACTGGATTAAAACACACACACACACACACACACACACACACACACACACACACACACACACACACATAAACTCAATAGCTCAATGTTCTCATTAAGCATTCTAAAGACTTCAGAAAATGCAAGGAAACTTTCAAAACACAGCACAAATAAATGGAAAAGAGACAAAGGAAACATTAAAAAAGGAGTCCAAGTTTAACATGGTTTATCACAACATTCTTAGTAGAAAGGAAATGGGATGAAGTTATATAACAGACTTGCAAACATGAATGATCTCTTTATGAAAAGAGAATTTACACATATTTTATATGCATAGTTTTTATAGAATTAATTTGTCTTTGTCATGTTATCATGTGACAAAGATAACATGTAGGAAACAGAGTTAATTGGCCATTAGAGTTTGTTTCACTATTTTCTCAGTATAATTTATCAAAGTCATCTCCAGCTTTCAAGATAAGGCCTTACAAGGAAAACTATAGCATAAATATCAATAATGATGGTTTCAGTGCCATTGTGGTCTTTCACAACAGTATATTTACCATACAAAGTAATTGTGCACACCTCTGAACAGAAAGAGTGACTATTTCTTTTTCAATCTTCATATTGTCTTGAGTTTCAAATGCCAGGGAACTAGAGAAAAGAGAAGTTGTCAGAGAAGTTTGCTGACTCCCATCCTACAGCTATGAGAACCCTACCTCTGAATGTGGAGGAGCAGGTCTACAGTAAAAGCAAAGATATATTATTTTATCTGACTCAATGTGTTTTAATTAAATGCCAAATGTCAAAATTCATTTAAAGATTTCATGTTCCTTCACCTATTTGGTATTATTTTAGTTAATCTTTAATTATGTTTTTCTATTAACATTTCTCTTCTGACATCCTGAACATCTCAAATCTTCATGCCCTGAGCTTGTCTATGATTCATATACTCCTTCTGGTAACTTATGATCATATATTGCTGCCAGTAACAATTTTTCTCACTATGAATCAGAGTGAAAGAGCCCTGGATTTGGGAGAAACTCCAGAAACAATTTCTCTAGTTTTCTATCTTGGGTTCAAATCACACCTCAGAAACATACTGTGTGATCTCTCTGTCTTCTGTAAAATGAGGATAAGAACAGGGTTTTTTGTGAGGATTAAATGAGTTAAAGTATGCAACATACTTTATAAATTTCAAAGCACTCTTTAAATGCCAACTATTACTACCACTAATAGTAACCACAATTACTATCTGACTAAGACTTCCTCTATAAATAGTTATAACAGGCCTTTGCTTGACCAATTCAAAAAGGAGAGAACCCATTACCTGAGTGATTCCATTCTTCTTCTGAATAACTCTAATTATTAGGAAGTTTTTCCTTAAACTATATCTAAACCTGCTTCTTTGAAATTTCATAGGATCATAAATTAGAGTAGGAAGACTACTTAATCTTTACCTAGTCCAAACCTTTCATTTCACAAATAATGAGATCTTCTTTGATAAACTTTTGGAAGGATGAAGACAAGAGTTGTACAAGATAGGCACACATGGATGGCTTATGGTCTGCATTTTTGATGGTAACTCCAGAACTGATATGATCACAGATTCATTTAGGCATTTAGCTATTCTTTCAAATTTTATTGTCTATGCTTTTTTTTGATCATGGCTTTCAGATGGTCCAATAATTTTAAAATTCTCTCTCCTGGATCAATTTTCCAGGTCAGTTGTTTTTCCAATGAGATATTTCATATTGTCTTCTATTTTTTTCATTCATTTGGATTTGTTTTACAGTGTCTTGATTTCTCATAGAGTCACAAGCTTCCAATTGCTCCATTCTAATTTTTAAGGAAATATTTTCTTCAGTAAGCTTTTGTACTTCCTTTTCCATTTGGCCAATTTTGCTTTTTAGGGCATTCTTCTGATTGGCTTTTTGGACCTCTTTTGCCATTTGCATTAGGCTATTTTTAAGGTGTTATTTTCTTCAGTATTTTTTTGGGTCTCCTTTAGCAAGCTGTTGACTTTCTGAGCAGTAAGATAAAATGGAATCACAAAACAGAAAGAAGGACCTATCTATGAAAAAAAATCACAGATAACTATCAAAACAAATAAACTGGAAACAACTTATATTCAGCAACTGATAAATAACAATAAATTAAAATATATTAATGTAATATATTACAGAAGTATAAATTATAAGTATGACTCATATGAGGAAATATAGAAAGACTTATAGAAAATGATGAGGACCAAATAATCAGAAATAGATCTATATACATACTGACTATGATGACAAATATATTTTTTTAAAAGATAGGAAAACAGAGCCAAAGATGATATAATTTTGGGAAAGACTGGCAGGGGACACAGAACAAAGACATTTTCTTTGCTTGTTTGTTAATTAATTTAGTTGGTTTTGCCTTCTTAAAGGTTAGGGTTTAGGTTAAGACTTTACCTGTTGTTTTATATGTTTATTGTTTTAAAACATTAACATTAAGCTTGTAAGTTAAACCATTAAAAAAAAGATTCTATAAATATGCAGTAAGTGAAAGGAAAACAACTCAAAGTTTACTATCCTTAAAGAAAATTAAACCTACTCTTTGAAAAGACTAGGGAATGAGGAGTGGGCAAGGAAAGTAGCAATCTAGGGCACAGTATATAGCGGGGAAGGTGTGAGATAAGGAACAGACTTGTATTGGTTTTTTAAAAATAAATGTGCATACTTTTAACATCAGAAAATTCTTCATTCCATGGCATATACTTACGTATTTTGTAATAAGTAAAATATCCAGTTTTCTGGATTTAGTTTTCTGGGGAAAAGAGTACATTTAACAAGAACTAGAATAAATATGTTTGCCTGAAGACTTGCTGATCTGATAATGAGAGCTTTAAATGGAAAGTGAAAGAGAAGGAGAAAGGAGCCAAATGAAACTGTCAAACTGGAATATGTGGCATGTGATAGATACAACAAAAAAGGAAGATTAGGAGTTGAGCTGTCCAGTTAGTTAACAGAAAAAAAACTATTCAGAAGGACAGAAATGATACTCATGGCCTCAGATGTTTATACGCATTGCAGTGTAATAAACAAAGTTAGGTAATGTGGTGGATAGAGTGCCAGGGCCTAGAGTTAGGAAGACCTGAGTTCAAATCTGGCCTCAGACACTTATTAGCTGTGTGATCCTGAAAAAGTCACTTAACCCTGTTGGCCTAGTTTCTTCAACTGTAAAATGAGCTGGAAAAGGAGATGGCAAAGCACTGTAGTATCTTTGCCAAGAAAACCCCATATGAGGTCATGAAAAGTTGGATATGCCTGAAAAGGCTGAATAACAACATCAAAATAAAGTGAAGATCATTAGATGAGGAAGTATTTGACTTCACAGGTACCCTCAAGATTTGTAGAAATGTGATATATGAATGGAATGTGATAATGGAAAAATGTTTCTCTTAAAAAATAAATTAGGAGCAGCTAGGTGGCTCAGCTGACAGAGCACCAGCCCTGGATTCAGGAGGACCTGAGTTCAAATCTGGCCTCAGACACATAAAACTTACTAGCTGTGTGACCCTGGGCAAGTCACTTAACCCCATTGCCTAACCACCCCCCCCAAAAAATACATTAGATTGATGTTGGTGGTGGGTTGGAGAGAGGGACTGGAATAATATGTTTTGAGAAGATGCATAGGATTACTGATGAGTTTTTAATAAATTAAAACTGTGCTAAGGCTTTTGGGACATCCTAGGTAGCTCTCTGAAAATCTTGGAATTTAAAAGCAAGAATGATGGAAAGCACTAGATGAAGGAAAAAAAGGAAGGAGAACCACAAGCCATATATTTGTGAGACTGACTGCAAGAACAGATGAAAGAAATGGATGACAAATTCCTAAGAAAGACAATAAACAGGCAAAGGATAAGGTTATGGTTGTGCTGGGGAAACGAAAATGATCTAGGCATCTGCTAAAAGTCTCACTCTGCTGAAAGTACAGTTTTTGGTAAATATTTGGAATTACCTTGTTGATAAGTTCTTCTTTTGGAGGTGGATGAAACAATGAGAAGAGTTTCAATTTTGGACCATATTCTGATGAATTCAGTGGAATAGCTGATTGAAGTTGAAATTACTTCCTGATAGGCTAAAAAGGGGAACACTGGGCCTAGTCTGATGATGTCCTAGAGATAAAAGATGAGTTAGTTTAACAGGACTCTCAAATGGGAAGTTCTGATGATGTACTCATAAACGCTTCTTATGAGGAGACTAAGGTGGCTGCAAAATGAGTTCAACAATCACTTCATATTTTCTTTTTTTTGGCTAGGCAATGGGGTTAAGTGACTTGCCCAGGGTCACATAGTTAGTAAGAGTTAAGTGTCTGAGGCCAGATTTGAATTCAGCTCCTGCTGACTCCGGGGCTGGTGCTCTATGTACTGCACCACCTAGCTGCCCCTATGAATTCATATTTTCAAAGAATATATACAAAAGATGGCCACATGTAAATACAAAAGATAGCTACTCCTTGAAGTTGATGTAGAAGAGATTCATTGTTTAGGTAGGCACGGGACTAGATGACCTTTAAGACCCCTTCTAAGGATCAAGCTATAATTTTATTATTTTCTTTAGTAAAGCCTTCCCTTCTCTCTTACTACTAGTTTTTTGATATGGAGAGAATCTGAAATTTTGTTCCCTAACTGTGGTCTTCTTCTAACCTCACAGCATAAAATATTAAATTGTAAACTAGCTCTAGATTGGTGAAGCCTAATCACCCTGCTACTTCTGTAGGCAAATATATGAGCTGTCTCCCGAAAATGTTCACCTTTTAATTCCAGTTGAAAGCATGGCATAATGGAAATAATGTTAGATCTGGATTTTTAGTTCTACTTAATAATAAGAACAGTAAATGCTAAAGACAAAGTATTGTTACATTGAATCATTTTGCTAATCAACTGTGCCACATTCATTCATTCAAAATGTAATTTTGAGTAGGTATTATGGGCAAAACATTGTAGGGGAGAGATTTTGCCTTTTTGCAGCAGAAGGTATTCTTTTGTATGCCTTCTCATCAAATAGACACTTTAAACAACTATAATATATAAAGAATTATTTCTATTTTAAAAAGACACTGAAAGAATTAGAATAACACTAGTGTCCTAGCCCAGTAGTGACCCAGAAAGAACTAGCTCCTTTTATAAAACTTGTGTGTATAGAGGTGTTGGAATGGTCATCACACAGCACATCCAGCTTCATTTCTGTTAGCACCACACAGGTTGCCAATTTGGCAGGAGGGATAGCTGAAAAAACAGGCCTGTTAGGGCCAGTGGTCAGTAGAGGGAACTCAGTATTAGGTGATCTAGAAAGGAGAACTTCAGGTTGAAATAACATTAACCTGAAAGCAATGACAGTGTAACAGAATAGCCCACCTGACAAATGGCTAAATCAGAATTTTCAAGGAGAAAGCACAAAGCTCTTCATCCAAAAAAAAAAAAAGATAGACATAATGCGTCTCCCATGACCCTTATTTCCTCCATCTATGATTCTTCATCACTTTCATTTTCACTTCCTTAGCAACACACCAGCAACCTTACGATAGCTCGAGCAACTTTCTTTATCTTTTTCATAAAGACCCACTTATCATCCTGAGTCACATATTTACAGGGCCCTATTCTCTGCTACTACTAAAGCCATAAAATAATTCAAGTTAATGTGTTAATAATGGCTTAATTGTCCTTACTCCCCGTTAGCATTTGCAATTTTATAGTATCCATCAATGCCTTTATCAAATGGAGTATTATGGGAATTTTAGGCACCATTGAACAGAGGTAATGGAAGAGATATTTTTGAACAAGGGGGTTGTTGCTGACATCTTTCAGATCTTAATACAAAGATGGTTACCTAATCTGCTTGTGTCTAAGACTCATTTTGTAGATATAATTCAAGAATGACAATGGAGTCAAGGAATACAAATCACTGAAAAGTAAAAAATAATAGGTTTTTTCCTAATCAGTAAATTTATAACGGATCGTGTACTAAAGTGGGAAATCAGTCAAAAGACTAGTATAATGTGCAAAGAAGAGATGATATTAAGTTTGATACAAGCTTTTCAATTGGGTAACCTCTGATCAAAACAGCATGACTGACTCCTCTTTGCATAGAGATATTTGTTATATAGGACAATGAAATCAGAGGAAAGCATTGATTCAGAATACATTAAACACAATGTCCCTGGCTTGCTTATTTTCCAGTGAAATACATTCTTTTTTGGCTTTGTGTGATTAACTACAGGTGTGTCCCATTAAAAAAACAGAAAATGCACACATAAATACCACCCCCACTACTAACGCTATATAATAAAATGAAAACTTAGGGAGCAATTATTCACAATATGGAAAGTTATTAACTTTACAAAAACATTTGTTTAAAAACTCCTTTAAATGTCTTCCCTAGTATATTTAAAGTATTATTTAGTTTACAAAAATTATTTTAAAGCAAATGTGCAAGTTGTCTATAAACGTTCAAAGTTGTAAGTGAGGTATACATGTATAACAAAAAATAAACACTTCAATATACTTTTTTGGACTAGAAAAACTGAAAGTATGCATACTTGTGGGTAAGGAAGCATGAAGACTCAACTTCCATTTCCATTATATTGAAATATATCTTTATGCTTAACTAAACTCATATTACACAAATAGGAATCAATTAAGTATTTAATAATTCACCAAAAATGACATAATTAAGATTTTTAGCAAAAAAGAGCTCAGATATCAAGGAGATATAACTCAATAGCCACTTTAAGAAATGAAACAATGTGCCATAGGATTTTTTCATAATTCTTGGTTATTCTGGAAATAATATCAAGTAACAAGGAGAGTACATAGAAGAATGATAGAGAAAGAAATGCTTATACAAAACTAGAATTCCTAAAATAGTATTGATAGTACTGGTAGTTTAAGAAATCTGTCAGTGATGATCTTAATAAAGCTGGCAATGCAGATTGACATTACTGAAGATAAATCTAAGTAATAGTCTGAAAAATTTCTGTACTGAAACCTTGCTGGGAGGCAGCAGTATAATGAAAAGAGTATAGGGCCAAGAATAAGGTCTTTAATGTAGGGTTCTTGATTTGACACATACTAGCTATGTGACCTTGGACAAGTCATATGAAACTCTGCTTATTTATCTATAAAATCTGCCCTGATTATCTCATAGTATATAGTACAGGAAACTGCCTTGAAATCTGCAAAGTTTTATTCAATTTAATTCAACATAAAATATCAAGTGTCTACTCTGTGCAAAGCACTGGGATAAGTGATAGCAGAAGATTAGATAAGTCATTCCCTGTCCTTGGAGCTTACAGTCTAGTAGAAAGATAAGATGTATACAGATACTATTTATTTTTGGACCAAGTGAGGGACTCTCTCTATTAACAGAAATCAGCCACTGGGCTGCAGCTTACAACCTAAAAGAGTTGCCTGGCAGGCCATGTGGCACGTGGTCCTTTGATAGGTGTAGAAAATATGGAGAAGTTAAAGTGACTCAGTCAAGGTTACGGAGCTAATTAGTGACAAAGTCAGAATTAAAACCCAGGTCTCGTTGTTCCTAGGCTCAATGCTCCTTCTATTACCTCACTATTACCAAGAAAATAAATAATGGAGACATGGGATTCTTTATCCTATGTAGTAGGATTGTAGTACAGTATTGCCCCACTTATGTCAAAACTTTGAGCAAATTCAGATCTCATCAGTTTGTTATTCTCTCCACTGGCATAGTTCAACACTCCAGAAAAACTTTTAATCCTGTGCAAACATTATTTATACCTTTCTATAAATCCTCCATAGAGCATCCACTCAAGCTGCACTGTTTTCTTAAATTATTTGTTAATATTTTGTGGGTACTAGTATAGCACTGAAATAGCTTATTCCTTATTCCTCATAACTGACCCACCTCTTTTTCTAATCAGTGACCCTTTGGGTCACTTTCACTTTTAATTTTTATACAATAAGAATCTTGGCACCAGGATTCACAACTAAACTGGAGATTACTGATGTCAATTGGAACCAATGGGAAGATAATGGTGTAAAAATGACATTTTTTGTGCATGTAGCAATAAACACCTTGGAGTCAATGAAAGTGTGGCATAATTCCCTAAATATGATTTAATCTGATCTCTTCTTCCTAATTTAATTCTGATCCCAGAACAATGTTCATGTGCACGGCCAACATTAAAGATATGAACTAACTCAACTGGTAGATTAAGACTGCACATCTTAATCTAAGAAATATGCCATTTGTCTTCCACTTTGTTTTTCCATCTTATTCAAATAATTTTTATTGCATTGAGGGGGCTTTGTAGTATTCTAGGGCTCAAAAATCAGTATAATATCATATATTCATAGGCACATTTGAAAAGTGTAACTATTGATAGGAAAATCTTGTGCTTTTTAGAATCTTCACAGGATATCCTCCATGATTTAGGTGAATGGATGTCTCCCTGTTTTATGTCTCATTTTATGAAGATACTCAGCAAAGCACTAATGAAACATTTCTATGGTCACTGTCCCCTCTGTCATGAACTTCAAGGATAGGGAATACTGTAGAGGAAATCTAATTTATATTAATATTTTACTGAGTCAACGTAGCTCTGGCTAGTAGTTATGGGGAAAAAATTGTCGTACAAAATAGCTTAAATTCAACTTTCCCTATGAAAACAGGACTTCCTGTTCAGTAAATTGCTTTACAACCTCCTATTTCCATAGGTATCGATCTTCCCTCAACCCTCCACAAATTTCACTGAAGTATTAGCCCTGAATATCCTTCCTTGTTATACTATCACTAGTATAGCCTTACACGCTGAGTCTAGGCTCTTGTTGTTCTGGTAGTGATCCTGAGGGACCTAGGTATTAATGACTCAGTTCTTTCTCAGGTTATCTGGCCCTAATCTCTGCAGATCTGTTGGTAGCCTTACAAGATGGTATCTTGTAAAGTGTATCTATGAATAATGTTATGCTGGACGTTCAAGGTCTGTTGCATCTGTCCCTACCTTCTGCATTTCTTGAGATACAATGCTTATGAAAGGTTAAGTCTATGCATTTCCAAAGATAAAGCTGAAACCATTAAGATTATTGCAAACACTGTTCAAGGGATATTCTGCTTCTAGCTTTGTAACTAGGTTTTGTATCTACCTCTGCCTAGTTTAATATTTACACTAATAAAAGCTAGTATTGATATAATGCCTTAAGGTTTACAAAGTGCTTTACGCTAAGTTTTTTCTAACTATAGAAATATTTATTTTATCTCACTTGATTGTCATAAAAACCCTGGGAGATAGGTGCTATTACTACACATAAAGGCCAGAATATCTCGTGTGTGTGTGTGTGTGTGTGTGTGTGTGTTGAGCATAAATAGCAACAGTAAAGACATACTGAAATAACGTACTATTGTACTTTATTCCTCCCCTCCCCAAAGCCCCTACTGTTATTGTTTGTCCTTTGTTCTCAAAGAAGACCAGTGACTTCAGAAGGGTGATATCTTGACTTGCAAGTGAATCGGATTTAAGTGAGTCAGAGCTGGGTAAAATCACCTCTCCTCTATAGCCATCAGGGTCTAGAGTCAAGACATAGGTGAGGACAACTGGTGATGGCCCTGAATACAATGGAAACGGCCTTTTTAGGCTCAGGCCTTTCCCAGGTCTTGGTTAGTCTGAGGAAACACCTATTCAGTAGATAAAGGTGGGTTAAGAGTTGAGGCAAAAGATGGCCTATTACTGTGGATGGCAACACCATCCTCCCAGTCCCTCAGGCTTGCAACCTAGGAGTCATCCTGGACTCCTCACTATCTCTCCCCCATGTCCAAGCTATTGCCAACACATGTTGATTTCATCTTTGCAACATCTCTCGAGTATGCCCCCTTCTCTCCTCTGGCACTGCTACCAGTCTAGTGCAAGATCTCATCAACTCACACCTGGATTATTGCAATAGCTTGATGGTGGGTCTGCCAGCCTCAAGTCTCTCCTCCAACCACTGAAGTGATTTTCCTAAAGCACAGGTCCCGTATTCAATAAACTCCAGTGGCTTCCTAGTGTCTATAAGATCAAACACAAAATCATCTGTTTGGTGTTCAAAACCCTTCATAACCTAGTTCCCTCTTATCTTTCATCTTCTTACATGTTACTCCTTGCCACATACTCTTCAATCCAGTGACATTGGCCTCCTGGCTCTTCCACAAACAAGATACTCCATCTCTCAGCTCCAAACATTTTCTCTGTCTCCCATGCCTGGAATGTTCTTCCTCGTTCCTGCTGACTGCCTTCCATAGTTTCCTTTAAATTCCAACTAAAATCACTTCTTATACCAGAAGCCTTTCTCAACTCTTCTTAATTTGAGTGTCTTCTTTCTTCACTAGTTTCTATTTATCCTGTATATAGCTTGTTTGTACACATTTGTTTGCTTGCTATCTCCACCATTAGACTGTGAGCTATTTAGGAAATTGACTGGCTTTTTTTTTTGCTTCTTTTTGTATCCCCAGTGCTTAGCACAGTGCCTGGCACATAATAAGCAGTTAATAAATGTTTATTGACTTACTATACTGCTGCTTCTTACACATGGTTTAAAGTTCTGCCATTGTAATCTATTAAAAATAGAAAAGTTGTGAAAAGCACAAACGATCCTACATAATTCATAAATCTTAGGAATATAGAATAGTATGATTTAGAGTTGGAAGAGGTCTAGGCTCTCATTTTATAGATAAAGAAATAGAGTCTCAAAGGGATGAAGGAACCAGCCTGGAAGGAACAAAGCACAACAGATACCTTTTCTGATGCTCCTTAATAGCTGCTGCTGCCCTCCCTCTTTTGAGTACTTAACCTGCATATCCTTTATATCTTGTTTACATAGAGCTGCTTACATGTTATCTCTTCCATTAACCTGTGAGCTCCTTGAGGGAAAGGACTATTTTTTGAATTCCTAGAGCTTAGCACAGTGCTGGGCACATAATAAGTGATTAATAAACATTTGTTGACTGACTGACAAATAAGTAGCAAGAAACAGATGTGGGATTTCAACCCATATCTCCAATTTCAAATGCAACACTCTTGCTTCTATATCCAACTTTGTCCTACTGACATTGTGATATTGTGATGTAGTGACTGAGGATTATAACGATCAGTCTGGGTCACAAGAAAGATTCAATTATGTTCAGGAAACTTTATTAAATAAATGGAAATTTGCAGTAAATCTTGCAAAATATTTCCACCAAAACCAGTTAAAAGTAAAGCATTTTGATGTTTAAACATACACATTTTAGTTCCCAGGATAATACAGAATTTGACAATTCTCACTTAAAGATATCATAACAATGGAAGCAAAAAAATGCTGTGTAATGTCTTGAAAACATCTATGAAAGTTATAATAATTATTAAAGAAATGCATGATGGTCTACATAGGAGGCTAACACTGCCTTTAGTGTGAACAAATTTATCATAACAATAAAAATCTTGAAAAGATATGCTCTTAAGAATAAACATTCAGTTCAGGTATGATATGCAAAACTGGTACTATTAAACCAGATATAGCACAAGTTTAAAAGTATGGTTTATTACTTAGAAATTTCTTAAATATTTTGGATTAATTACATCACTTTCAAAGTATCTGCAAACAAGACTAAGATATATATATATATATACATATATTAAAACATTTTAATAGATCTCTGATTTCACTGCCACAGACACTCCCTTAACTGTTCTCATGGATTGTATAATCGCCTTTATGCCAATGACTGCCATATCTATATCCTATGTATGCAGCCCTAGTCTCTTTCCTAAACTACAGTCACACATCATCCATTGAGTGCTGGATGTCTCAAATGAAACTTTTTAATCTTACCACTGTCCCAGAATGTGCTCCTGCTCCAAACTTCCTTCATCCTGTCAGTCAATCAGGATCATAATTTCAGTCATTCTTGACTTTTCTCACTTCTGTAAACTGACATTACATTTCCTACCCCTGAATCTTTGTGCAGGTAATCCTGTGTCAGGAAACAACCCTTCCCTTCTCATCTCAGCCTTGTAGAATCCTTAGCCTCCTTCAAGACTCAGTTTAGGTACTATCTCCTCTGTGAAGCCTTTCCTTAGCCCTTAAGTTTTTTCTTCCTCCTGAAATTAATTATATTTACTCACTTCTCTACATGTACATCCCACATCCTGTCACATTTTCCTCACATCCATTCCTTTCTCTCCATTCACACTGGTTACCATTCTAATTCTGGTCCTACCACTGTATTCCTTGTAATAAGTCTTCCTGCTTCCAGTTTCTCCCCGTTTCAATAAGTCAATCCCTCACCCAGCTGTTGCAATCATCTTCCTAAAGCAGAGGAGTATCATATCAACTCCTGGACTGAAAAACTTTCAGTTTTTTGTTACCTCTAGAATGCAATGCAAATTCCTTAGCCTGGCACTTAAGGCTCTCCACAAACTGGCTTCAACCTACCTTTCATACTTATTTTAAATTACTTCCCTTCATGAACTTTACATTCTAGCCATACTGGATTATTAGCAGTTCACCAAACTTGACATTGCCTCTCCTACAGGTGCACTTGCATAAGCTGTCAGCCAGACTTGGAACGCACTCTCTCCTCACTCCTCTCTGCCTCTCAGAATCCTTATCTTCCTTCCAATGTCATCAGCTCAGATGCCATATCTGCCCAGAAACATTCCCTGCACCTCCCAAGCATTAGCGATCTTACCCTCCTTGAATTACTTTTTATTTATTTATCTGTGTATGTGTTATCTCAACCAAGAGAATATCAGCTCACTGAGGGTAGGGATGGTTCTTTTTTTTTCCCTTTTATCTTCAGCAATTAATATAGTACCTTGCATATACAAGTCAATAAATATGTAAGGGTGAAGGAGTTTTGTTAACTAAACATCCCACTTAAAAGTAATGACCTAGCTTAGGGAGAACACTTTTTGATGAAATCTATCAGAATCAGCTGTGAACTAGGCCTGGCTATTTTCTTGACTCAATCAAAGACATTTAAAATAGGTGGGACAGGAAGTGTCTTCCGACTGTCTGAGGGGTTCGTCCCCAAGAGATATGAATGCCTGACAGCAGAGAAGGGAGAGCATTCCAGATAAACCAAGATGAAGAAATCCATTGTAGGGAAAGAGAAAAGCCTCAGCCTAACTTTTGGTCTCCTCTCCCCTCCTTGCCTAGGGGAGCCTGGTGAACGTTGAAGAAGCTAAATGATCTAGAATTTTTCCTTAGAGTCTTAGCAGCATCTCTAGAATGGCCCATGACAAAAATAGAATGCAATGAGAAAAGCAGACTGGGCCTCTACACCATACCTATGGTGAATACTTTGAGGACTACAGAGAAAGGACTTCAAGACCTGAATAACCCCTTTGCCAAATATGCTCTCTAAACTTGAGCCCACTTTCCTCTAAACCCTGTATGTACTTGTGGGACAGTGGGTCGTAGACTTTTTGGAGAGATGTCTTGTTCCAAGAGTTCCTAATACATCACCTTAGTAAATAGCCCTTTATAAAAGCGAATTAAATTTCAGTGACTGACATCAATGATGATCATGGTGAGGCCTTAGGAGCTACAGTATTAGAAAGGCACCCCCCTCCATTGCTCAGGATTAACTCTAAAACCCTGATGGGATACAGCAGCCATGATCTGGAGTCCCAGTATGAGTGGAGGTTGGGTTAAGTACTCCCAACAGCATGTACGCTGAATTAAACCAGTACAGGCCACAACACACAAGCCTTCTCATTCTGAGGGATGATTGTCTCTGACCTTATATAAATTCAACACAGAAAATTTACCCAATATATGGAAGGCTTTCCTCTGTTAATACTGTTATCCTTCACTACCCTACATTATTTGTCCACATCAATTTCCAGTTATATATGTCTTTGTTTATGTATATTTTTATATGCAAATCATCATTGGTAGCATGCTGGATCCTGATTTACACTTGCTGTGTAGCTTTCCATTGTCCTTCCAGTAATTTATTTTTTGAAAATTGTATTGTTTCATGAGTCACAGTCAAATAGCACCTCTGGGAGAATATAGCTCTTGGAAAGACTGCCTTTTACATCAATCATTCAATTAATCAAAAAGTGTTTATTAGGCATTATGTTCCAGGCATTGCGCTAAGAACTGGGGACACAAAGAAAAAGTAAAAAATAGTCCCTGCCTCCTGCTAATTTCAGGAGGAAGCTTACTTTTCGTTTGTTTGAGGCAATTGGGGCTAAGGGACTTGCCCAGGGTCACACAGCTAGTATGTCAAATGTTTGGTCTGAGGTCGGAATCGAACCCAGGTCCTCCTGACTTCAGGGCCAGTGCTCTATCCACTGCACCACCTACCTGCCCCAAGCTTACATTCTAATTGCAGGACTTCTTAAACTTTTCCCACTTGCAACCCCTTCAGCACTTCTTAAACTGTGAGTTGAGTCACAACCCCATATGGGTTCACAACCCCCATTTTAAGAATCTGATGGATAAGACAACATATATGTAAATAAATCTATACAGAGTAGAAAGTAACCTTAGAGAAGAAGGCATGAGAAAGAAGGAAGAAGAATGGATCACTGAAATCACTGTGTAACTTGCCAAATGCAATCTACTCTGCTTTTCTTCTCTCTATTTTGTATTAGCCCCAGCTCAGTGTCTATCTGTAGTGCCAGTGTAAGACAGGGATGTGAAACCTGCAGCCTGGAGACCACATGTGGCCCTTTAGGTCCTCCAGTGCAGGAAAGATATTTCTACTGAAAGAGCAACATAATGAACTACTCAACTCTGAGACATAATTAGGGCAATGTGCATTCTTCATCCACTTATTTTTTCCCTGTTGATTGCTAGGATATATTCTTTGGTGCTTGTACTATAGTATTCTAGGGCTTGATAAGATCAGCACAATGTTGGTTGCAAACAAGAAACTCTCACCATTTATGGAGACTCTCTCTCCCATTTGGACTATGGGCAGACATTCTACAAAATAATAGTAAACAGACTGGTGGTGACAATAGGTCCTCCCATTTTATGCCTCAGATAATGTTAATAAACAAAAGATCATTAATCAAAGATATCTCAGTTGTTACATTAAAGAATTTTACATGACCTTAACACATAAATGGAGGATACTTTGTTTGGAGCAGAACCTCTTAGGTATTTTTTTTCTTCTGACTCAATTGGACTTTTAAAAAATTAAACATTTTATTATAAACTTAATATTAAACAAAATATATTTGTCTGATAACTATTCACATTTAAGGTAATTCAGTTCAATGAGCAAATGATCATAGCAACTTCTCAGTTTCTACCTCAAATACTTAAAAAAAACTAATAGATACAGTGATATCTCATATTCTAGATACCTCAATATTAATTATAATTGTTAAGGTATTGCTTAATTTGGACAATTATCTATGGAAACCTATTTCCTTCTCATATTTTCACCAAAGGTATCCTTAATATGTATATAGTCTGTCATAAAGATTTTGCAGAGATCAGAGAGGAGGCATGTGATGCTGGCTAATGTTTATTTTGGGGGGATAATATTTTTATTCATGGTTTTTAACCACTTTGGAATCTTTCCTCTTTGAGATATCTTGAAAATCAACCCCTAAAAGCATTTAGAGTTATATCCCCTCCAGCAAGGATTTCCCTCATATGTCAGTCAGGTCCACCCCCTCTTCCATCTTCCTAAATGGCATTTTCACTTCTCTGTGTAATATATCAAGTTCTAAGGTGCTAAAGTCCAAATGTGTCATTTTCATTGTCATTGGCGACAAATAATAAATTACCATGGAATAATAAATCACAATAAAGAATAAATCACTATAAAAATGTTGGTAAATTCATTAGTCTGCCTCTATTTATTGTTCTTCTACATCTGTTTAAAAGCTCTTGAGATTATCTGGTTTAGCTAGACCTCATATCAAGTTTATATGTAGTCTCATCTTCCCCTCTCACTTTTTTTTAAACTGTTTTGTGGGATATACTGTACATAATAATACTTGTTCTTTCTCCTTAATGATTTGCAAATGAATTTGTACTCTATACTAGTGTTTACCCAGGCTGCTCTATCACTCAGCCTAGCAAGGAGATTGTATTTTTTGGAGGAGGTCGCTCCTGGACTCTTTTGGCTTCTTTGTTGTGGTGACTATTTTGTATTGGTTAAACTGCTCTAAGAAATGTTCATATTTACATTCAGAAAGTATATACTTTAGTCCCCATTTTTCATAGTCAATGGCTTACTTAAATGTCAGGATGTACTATATCAACTGAATAAGTGTCAGCTCCTTAACTTTATCTTTTCTTCTAATTTAGTATTCATTTTGACTTTTTCTCTAACTAGTTAATGATATGACTACACACAGACTGGCTGATTCTGGTTGATTCTGAAATGATTCATATCTATATGTATAGCCAACCAGTTATTTCCCAGCTATTAAAATGTAGTCAATATGATTTTTTATGATGTTGTTTGGTGCTTTCAATGGCCAGAGACTTCTGATCCCTTTCTTCAAGAAAATGCTTATGATATATAGGTATAAAACTTCTGAGTTATCTACAAGTCTTTGACCTCTTTCATGTTTTAAAAATCCTGAATCATTTTCCAACCTTTTTTCACTATCCTAATCTGTGCCCATCTTGTGTCAATAAATATCAAGCTTTATATTTGCTGCAGTTTGGAGGACCTTGGTCAGTTTGTTCAAATATTTTTACTTTAAAATAGATACATTTAAATTCCTTGGAGTGGATACACTTAAGGTATAGAAAGTAGTTTCAAATCATTCAACAGGGATTAAGATACTAAGACTGTCATAAGCTGCAAGCTATTATATAACAAACCAATAAAAAAATGAATGTCAAGCAAATTTATATTATGCTAGAAGTGCATCAATCTCTCAGCAAATAAAAGCTCATATTATTACCAGGGAAGAATAGGAGGGATTTTTTAAAATTCCACAATTATAGGTCTCATTACATTTTATTTTGATGATTCATTTGTTTTAATTAAAATTTATTTTCTCAACTGAAGTCATTAGTGGCACCAAGTCAATGAAATTGCATTTGAATTTTCATATAGATATTAAATTTCATTGAAAAGACTCAGGTCAAGCAAACATTCTCACATACTGAAGCCTGTAATCAGTGTGCAAGATTTAATTTTAAAATGATTATCATTCAAAATGGAAATGTAAATAAAACTATTTTAGGAATTTGTCAATTGCTTTTCTCTTTGACATATATCTATATTCAAAAAACTATAACATGCATTAACTACAGTTTTGAAAAAAATTGGGGAAAACAAGTGACTGATCATTAAAATAAAGTTGGAACAAATCCATATTATTCCAATGGATATACTTCAGAGCTCTATTCAAATATATTTGCATCTTGTTGATAATGCTCATCTATGTCCAAGAAACTTTCATACATTCAAATAGGTCTGATTCTAAAGTCCTTCCCATCTAGTAAATATATAGCTTAGGAATCAAAATAGAAATTCTGAATGTTAAATATGAGCTGAGAAATTTAGTTTGGAAGTGGGATAGACTGAAACAATACGAATGATACAATAAGTTATTTGAGTTTTCTAGTTTTTTAAAAAATCCAGATATATAGAACTTTTAGATATTTGATAAGAAAGAATTTACATCTCCTCTAGTGCCTAATTAACTGAACCATCAAGGATGTTTACATTACACAACTATCAAAGAATATTAAAGTCTGAACAAATGCAAAGAGAACAAAATAGGAAAGGGAGCAAATTGCTGAAATAAAAATTTTGTATTGATATAGAAGATGGTCCTTGATATTACTGAACCATAAATTTACATTTTTTTTTAATTTGGAAAAGTAATTGAATGTGTTAATAGACAACTAAGGTTGATAGTCACTGGCTCCCAATAGGACTTCTTTGCAGTTACTTCTTAAGCCTGTTACTGCTGACAATTCTGCCAAGATTTTAACTGATGAATCCACTGTCCCCAAAAACTGGAGGGGGCAGCCTCATTTATTTCAAATCCTCTACTTAAAACAGCGAGGCAGCAGTCGGCTTGAAATGAACAAACTCACATTTTCTGGCTGTCAGAGAAATCAGTTTCAAGCAAGCAACCAACTGAGAGGAGCAGAGAGGAAGGGAACCCTCTTCTCCATTCTTGGCTTGCGCCTCTGATGACAGAACTTCAAATGTTTTGCAAGTTTTTCTGTCCTTGTACAAAGGAATTGCCATCTACTACCACAGCCATACTAATAACTACATTAGCTAAACTGAAATGTCAAAATTTTATATTGCTTGTTGCTAGAAATTTAATTTTCTGGAAAGTGGAAATTGATAATGGAAGTTAAGAATGGGAAGGAGAACATTATTTCAAAAGTCTTAGGATGTCAAAGAAGAGGCACTCATGTTCCTCAAGTAAGCTCTTTGAACATTTAATAATGTTCTGTCATTAGTCTTTAAAAAAGGGAGTTAGTTTACAAAAACCCAATTTTTCCAACTCCAAATTCCGTGTTTTTTCATACAAATTACAAAGGATCATGAAGTAATTTTTTTTCCTTGAATTAAGAGGGACCATTTTTACACATATTTCACTCTCTGCCTTCTTATATTTACTTGTGTACAAGTTTTGTCTCTCCTAGAATCACAGAATTATAGACCATAAGCTCTGGCTGGGCCATGTTTTATTCATTATTGTGTCCTCCACATCTCCTAATGTGTGCCTTGCATACAGTGAGCACTCAATTTGGGGATTATGAATGTTAGACAAAGGAAATAATGGAACAATCAAAAAGTTTGATTCCTGATTGTGAAGGAAATTTCTTCAGCTAAAAACATTTATATATTTTCGCCTGGATTCAAAAATAATAGCATAGTGTTGTGTTTTTTTTTTCCCCATGGCACATGAAAATTACATTGCAAGGAACTATGTAAGGAACTAAAAGAGTATATTTGTTTCATTTGAAACAGCACTGGACTTCAGAAATTTGAAAAATAAGTATACTGCCTATAAATATGGCCGATTAGATGAATAGCTAATTAAACAAGGGACATAGTCATTGCCTATGAGTTCTTTGCCATGGGTAAATGAGATTTAAAGATGGAAAAATATTACTTGTGGAAGCATCATAATGAATTTTCACTGCATGTGACAAGTGAGTCTTGGGAATGACTAAAGGTTGGGAATGACTCACTAAATTCCCTCCTCCTCAAACAACTCCACAGTGCGGAACTTGTTTTCCTTGAGGTCTTGTGCAGTAGGTGGGCCTTTCTCTGAGCAAGATCTCCCTACTGTGTGGTCACTAAGTACATTTAGTCTTTTGAGAGTTGTACCACACAGGTGGTTTTCTTCAGGGTTTAATTTGTACACGCATAAGTCCTGGGTTGCTGATGTGGCTGGGGGTTATAACCTTTCAAAAAAAAAAAAAGCCGTTGTCATGAAATGGGTCCCTTCAGGAAAAAATAACAAAAGTGGCTTCAGTATACCACCACCATTAAAAAAGGTTTTGGGTCACATACCTAGATTAAACTAGTTTAAATTGAACTTTGGTTTTCATTCAAATAAAAATCTTTGTAACCAAAGTTATCTATGTTGTCATTTTTTCTTAAATGTTTTTGTACCTTGACTAAATCAACTATCATTCCCTAATGATTTAGCAAGTCTAGTACGGTATTAATATGAGTTTTGATATTTTTAATTTAATAGATAATTTGTTAACAAAGTCTATCCACTCAACAAATATTAAGGGCTCTGTTTTTTATACTACATAAAGAAATTGGGACCACCTGAGGTGTATTTGTAGTAACAGTGAGGTGAGAATTCAAGCATAGTATTTGCCAGCTATGACACCCTAAACTAGTTGTTTTCTCTGGGGAAAAAAATGCTATGTGGAACTTTCATATCTCTTTGAATTTCCCTGTGTTAGAACCAGAGATGGCATTAAATATGTATTTGTCACCTTACATAATAAAAGAAAATATGTCCCCCAAGTGATTTTCTCTGGACATTAATAGCTGAAAGGCTTAGTGATACATTATGCTAGCAGGGGAAAATATGGTTGAGCTACTTCCTTTCTCAATTTTAGGAGGATACAAATAGAGGTACTAAAGTATTGTTTTCAGTGTGCTGATACTGAGAGTTTACAGAACTTGTTATATAAGGAACTAGAATATTCTTAAGAAAATAACATCTCAAGGAGAGTGGGTAAATTTAAAATAAAACCAAGGAAGTATATTTCTAAGATACAGAATTTGAACAACCCCTGGGGGAAAAAAACTTGTACAGTATCTAGATGATACCTACCAATCATTTCTTTTATCCTTTTTAGTTTGTTTATAATTTGAGATTGACTTTTAGTGAAATGATAAATAATTATTTGTATGGCATTATGCTATCCTCATCTATGACTCCAAAGGTAAGTAGATCAAATGGTTAATGAGCTTTGCTTGACATTACATTCAATTTTTTTTAAAACTGCAATTTTAAATTTCAGTAATGTACAATTAACTTAACATTTAGGTAAAGTTGCCCTTTCTGAAGAAAGTTCTTTCTTTTCTGATTAAATTTCAATACTTGAGCATTTGAAAGAATGATTATATGAAGCACTTTATAAAGAGATTGTCAGCATACATTATAAAAGTAAGTACAATGTTGCTTGGGTGAGAAAATGCTCCCTTAAGAAGCTGGCACAATTGGAAAAACAGAGGAAGTGCAATATCATTGAAACAACTATGAAGAATGCAATTAAGGCCCCACACCACATAGGTGACAGAGGTGTGAATGACATGCAGGACTTGGAGATTAACTGCGTGAAGTATATGAAGGTTTTGTCTATATATACCTAACAAAGTTCATATGTGGTGAGAATTTGGAGTAATGTTTATTTTAATCACTTTACCTGTTTTTTGTCTTCTTTTAGGTCCTAAGGGTATTGTTTTTACTTGCTTCAGTTTCAATGCAAAATATTTAAACACTGTCAACAAAGGAGTATTTTCATTGGAAAAAGGCAGAATGCAGCTATGTGTGAGTTAGTCTTACCTTAAGATCTAAATTTTTTTTTTTGGATGGCATTTGTGTAAGGTAACTCTTGATAAGAAACACACTCAACCAATGCAGATTTCCATCCACTTTGCAGTTTAATAGTCTTAGATAGAAGTCTGGGGCAATTACAGGCTAAATGACTTGCCCAGGAAAACAAGGTTAGAATGGCAGAGGATGAAATTGGCACACAGGTCTTACTGACTGAAGCCAGTTCTCTACCTATTATACCATTCTGCCTCTCAAGACCTAATTATTAGTCAGTAGTGAACAAGCAAAATAAGGCTAGATTTCTACAGTCACAAGGCTGGCAGAAACAATGGGTTCATCTAAATCAGGGTTCTTAACCGCTCTGTGTGTGTGTGTGTGTGTGTGTGTGTGTGTGTGTGAGACCCCAGTATGATGAAGAGTAGTGATCCCTTCTCAGAATATTTTTTTTAAAAAAAATCATTAAATGAAGGAAATGTCCAATTTCAGACAGTGGCTAGCAAAAATAAAGATGTAATTATTTTTCCTATTCAAGTTCACAGATTCCCTGGAATCTAGCCACAGACCCTTGTGGCTCAGTGGACCCCAGGTTAAGAATACCTGATCTTGATAGGGATTGCCTCTTGATAGGAATCTGCCTCTGGTTCTCCTAAAAATCAATTCTTAATAGCCTGTGTTAAGAAGCTGAGAAGACATTAAATTGTCTCTCTGAAGAATCTAGAAGTCTATGACCTAAAGTTACTTACTATATTGATAAAAGGGCAGCTTGGTGGCATAGTGGATAGAGCGCCAGGCCTGGAGTGTGGAAAACTCATCTTCCTGAATTCAAATCTGGTCTCAGACACTAGCTGTGTAACCCCAGGTAAGTCACTTAACTCTATTTGCCTCATTGGTGAAATGAGCTGGAGAAAGAAATGGCCAACCACTCCAGTATCTCTGCCAAGAAAACCCCAAATAGGGTCAGAGAGCTGGACATTATCGAAACGACTGAAGAACAACAATATCGATAAAAAGAATTGATGTATGAACCTACTTCTAGCAAACAGTAACTGATAATTGATTCATTTCTTTGAGATGTCAATGTCACAGCTTTTTTGCATATATGCAATTCAACAAACATTTATTTATTAAATGTCAACTACATGCAAGGTACTGTGTTGATGCCAGAAATGTAAAAATTTAAATGAAGTAGCTCTGCCCTCAAGGAGCTTATGTTTTATTGGAAGAATACATGAACAAAAACAAGTGTAGCATAAGAAAAACTGAGGAAGGAAGGAGAAAACATTGATAACTGTGGGAATCAGGAAGGTCTCACAGAGGAATTGACACCTGGGTTGAGCCTTGAAGGAAGACAAGGATTCTGAGAAGCAGAGATAAGGAGGAAATGCATTCCAGGCACAGAGGACACCTTGTGGGAATGAACGGAGGTGGCAGATAGAAAGTAGAGTTCAGGGAGCAGCTAATAATACCGTTTGGCTGGAATGCAGAGTTTTTGAAGGATTGCAGTATGATCCCTTTTTAAATGGTTATATAATAGAACAGAAGCTGGAGATTGAATGGCTTTAGATATTTTCAGATATCAGACTGTTCCTTGTGGAACAATATGGAGCCAATATCGAACCAGAAAATGTTTTCAGTAGCACCTTGCTATAAAATGGCTCTTTATTATATGAATTCTGATATAGTCAGTCACATCTTGCCTTCCAGCCATGAAAAAAATACCAGCTACTCTAGCAAAAGCATAATTATAAAATATTTATCCTTAAGAGTGTTAGTTCAGTGTCTTACCACTGGGGTTAGCTGATACTGGGTTTCTCATTTGAAAATAGGAATAACAATACTTATAATACCTACAGCTATAAGGTTGCCGTGGGAAAGACTTCAAGTGCTACATAAATGTGAGCTGTTATTACTGAAAGCTCATGCTATATATGTTGCCTGGACTAAGGGCTAATTAATTTGGGTTTGAGTCCCAGCTCTTCTACCAACTCAAAGGGTAACTTTGACAAGTTACTTAATCCATGCCTCAGTTTCTTATCTTTAAAGTTTATCAATTAAAAATTTAAAAGTTGGATGTACTGGAAGCTAATGTGTTCCATATACAATGGATGCTTTCCCTCCTCCCCAAGCATGATGAGACCTTATTTTGCTACTCTACTGTAACAGAAATTTTTTTAAAAAGCCAACTCTTATTATCTAATTTATCAGTTGGCAGGTGTACACTGTGCTGTTTGTTCATTTTTTATTCTCATACCAAGTTTAGATAAGAAAAGTAATACCTTGAAGGTAACCAAATGCCACATTATAGTTTAGCTATGCCAATCATGGGACTGGTACTTAAATTCAGTGCTTGTTGTAATACCTTAGTGTATTGCGGAATTACATTCACTATTGCACAAGCAAAATGTATATAAACACACATATATATACACACACACTTTTTTTTTTTAGGCAATTGGGGTTAAGTGACTTGCCCAGGGTCACACAGCTAGTAAGTGTCAAGTGGTTGGTCTGAGGCTGCATTTGAACTCAGGTCCTCCTGACTTCAGGGCCAGTGCTCTATCCACTGTGCCACCTCGCTGCCCCCTACACATACTTTTAGATGCAGGGAGATGGTTCCACAAACTTGAACAATATAGATTTAATTTTAGAAGATCAAAGATTGAGAGCTGGAAGGGAACTCAGAGAACATCTAATCCAGCCCTCTCATTTTATAGGTAAGGAAACTGAAGGATGTTAAATAAGGTTGAACCCAAGTTGTCTAACTTTGGAACCAAAGATCATTAGGATAATTTATTTTTATAAGAAACAGTAAAATATGTTCGTGTTTCTCCAGAATAGAAATAAGATAATTTCCTTCCCACATAATTTCTTTATGCTTCCTGAGGTTCACTTTAAAAAGAGTTATTTTTTTTTATCAGGCATCTAAGAAACTCTTCTATAATGGCCATGGAAAACCAGATTTGGCATTTAAAAAATTTTCCTTCCCATACTTGGCCAATGAACTCATGAGAATGGTGGGGGCAGTAGGGGGAGTAAGTTCCTTTCCCCACCTGTGATATCAGTCAACCAAGGAAGAATTTTAATGGAGCCATGGCCTAAGGACACCCAAAGTTTTTCCAACTGGCAATTCTGTTTGTAGGTCAGTTGGGAAGATGAAGCAAAGGACTTCCCTTTACAGGATTCCTCATAAGTCACCTGTTGGCAGGAACTTAGATTCCACGCTTTTAATTCTAGTGAGGAGAGGTGGAGAAACAAGGTAAGGCCATGTCTCACATGGCATGGTCCTAAGATCTCTTACAATTTTGATTCCTACATAAAATTGAAAGAAAGTGAACAGATAACTTCCTAATATTTTTTAATATAATAGGATCTCAAACATAATAGTAATTGTTGATGGATAATTGTCTTCTGTCTTTGCCCTCAAAAGTATGCATGGCTTTCCATATGATAAAAATGGTGGCATGGAATCTTTTGATTCATTTATTTAATGTTTAACCCTTATTCTAATCTGGAAGCACTTTTCTTCTTATGTAAGAGATTACTTATTTTTAAAAACTGCCCATCTTGGTACCACACACAACTGTGCAAGGCAATTGTATTTTGCTGCTTTCAACCTTCATTAATGGGTTACTCTGGCCAAGACAAATTAGTTCACTACCAAATTAATTAATAATCCTTGGTAAGAAAATCATACATAGGTACTACTAATATTGAGGAACTGGGAAAGAAGAGGTTAATATTCAATTAGCATCTGATTTAAAATCAGAACACATATATCTTATTAGGTAAAATTAATAGTTTGTGCAATGCCAATTTTAGTTTTTTTAATCATTAACTATATAGTCTTAGAATCCATTTAGTGAACCACTTGGAAGGAACTGATTAATAAATATAAAAAGTATGTGGTTCAGTTAGAAAGAATCATAATATTCTCTGACTTTCTTAGTAAAATGTAGATTATATGATACAGTCAAGTCCAGGTGTTGGCTAGCAGTGACAGTCATGAGAACAATATTAAAAAGATATTTTGTAATGTCTTTGTATGCTAATCTTCAGAATAAACTTTCATATAACCTTGTGATATTAACAGAATTTTTTTAAAAAATCTAATTATAGTACAAAATCTGGGAATAACCTAGAAAATACTTTCTATACAAAATTAGACTGCTTTTATAATATTGCAACTTATCTAGTTGTGTATTCTTAGAGATAAAAATGTGTTCAAAATCCTTAGATTACCATAATAATCTTAAAAATAGACTTTGATAATATGGAAGATAGCACTAACATATTTTCTTGTTCAAGGAAATAAAAGTGTAATAAATTGTTCCAAATAAAAGTTATAATGACCATGCAGCACCACACAATAAGCAATAACTTTTAAAATCAGTCTGAGGTTAAAGTCAGAAGAAATATGAGGAAAAGGGCAATTAAAGATCAGTCTTTTTAATCTGAGGTCTCCACCTCTACAATCAAAGATTTAGTTACCTAAATTGTTTTTCATTATTTCATTGATGAGTTGCTTTTAACAATATTTCATCCTTCAACAGGGGAAGTAAGGAATGCTCTTTTAAACAAAAGCTTTACCAGGCTATCAAAATCTTTACTAAGAAAAATAAACTAATCAAGATTGATCTGCTGGGCCTCTCAAAAGTTCACAAATTCCAAATGTTCATATAAATTTCAAAAGGGAAGAGAGCAATAAAATGTCTTCATATTGGAATATTTAGTGCATTACTGTTCATGCAAATTATATATATAGGCTAATGATAACATTTTGTAGCACACAACATGAAACATATGAAAACACACATACATTCATCTCTTTTCCAAAAAAATTAAGTTCCTGTTTTCCAAAATGGGAAAAAGTATGGCTCTATTTTGCCATGTATACTATTATTTAAACCTTAAATAACTATTAGTTCTGGGAGGAGGTACAATCTCTCCAAGTTTTTAGCAAGTCAATAATAGAGGGTCATTTCAATCAAGGTTTTCCTTCTATTTATTTCATAAAAGTAAAAGAAAAATTTCCTTCCTACAATAAGAAAATGACCGGGTATTTTTTCTTCTAGAGGCTTTGTATATACTGATCCGTCTTAGGACAAATACAAATACAAATACAGAATATCATCATGTCATATTATATTATCTGAGACACAAGGTATTTTTCCTTGCTCTTGAGTATTAGCTCTATTTCTGAATTCTAAACTATACCATAGCGTACTACACAAATGCCACACAAATGTGATGGATAAATGGTTAAGTACAACCAAGGGATAGCTTAATCTAATGCACTGTTGTCTGTCAGTTAATCTCTCCAGGTTTAACAATCTGAGCTTAACTACTTCATGATGAATGAGACAGGGTGCAAATGACTTGAGTGCTTCAGCACCATAAAACAGGCTTACTGAAATAAAACCTACAGATTTGATTACTGGCCTTATATTTGGCATACATTGGCAAACGCAGTTAAGTTTTTCAATGAAGAATAGGTCATAAAGGAATTATATAAAAGCTACGACTGAAATATTGGCTTTTATCCTACATGGACACTATATGTAGTGCACACAATTGCACAAAAAGAATCTAGATGGCTTTGGTGTGGAAAGTAACTGTCATACAGCCTAGAGTGAGAAATTGCAGAAGGAACTTTTATAGTATGCTCGGAATTACAAAGACATTCTTTAGAATATTTACATATAGTTTCATTAAGCATAAGAGATCCTCTAGGTGTTAATAGTTGGTTGAAAAGTAGTAGGCATATTATTAGCCAAGCAGAACTATATCTCCTGAGATTCAGATTAGTCTCAAAGATAGGGAAACATTTCTTGCACTCTGCACTGAAAATTCTCTCTGAAGACATCTGTGATTTTAAAAAATTCCACCTACTTCTACTACAACCTTTGCTAATTTTCTACAATTTTCTGCTCTGCTAACTTAAAAGTAATTTCCTTAAGAAAACAGTTGACAGACAACTTGAGTGACTGATTATATTGTGCCATCACTTTGTTTTTCTCAGGGGCCTTGGTTTAAGAGGATGGATGTTAGTGTAAATGACAGAAAGGGGAGCATCGCATAGGATTTCACTTCTGTTCAAAGACAAGCTAATGTAACCTCACCGAGGTGCAATCAACTTGACAAATGGATGCTGTGCAACCCTCTGCCTCCCCCTGAAACCCGAGAGCCTGATTTACACAATATTCTCCCTGTAAATTGAAGGAAAACCAGATTCCAGACAGACTTAATGCTTCTATGCTGTATAATGGGTTGATCTGATAATTCTTTCCATACAATGAAATCTGATAATATGGGGGAGAAATGCATCAGAAAGAATATAACAAGTTAATGAACTTATAAAAATACACTTAAGTCTTTAAAATGTTTAATAAACAGAAAAGGATCTTAGCTTGGACCATAAGTGTTTATACATAGCAGTTCTCATGTTTAACTACGCAATTAATTAAAGATATATGGCTTTTATTTACAGTTAATGGCAGATTCTACCTCTAAGGAGTGGCAATCTATCTAAACAGCATGATATGCTTTGGGAGACATTTGTGTGCCTGCCTTATCTCTACAATCAGTTCATGCAGGTTCCCAGTCTCTGAGTCTAAGAATTTTACATTATTTTGTTCTGTTAAATTATTTTCTAAGGCGATAAGCATTTTTCCTTCCAAAGTGAATAATTTAAAAAAGAATTCACAAAACCAGGATAAATAAGGTAAAATGTGGCTAGTTAACAGGTTTTTTTAAGTGACTATTAAGTCTACAAATACTATTCTCTAGAAACAACTCCATTTTAAAGAAATAGTGACAAACGTCAAATTATTCTCCAAGCTACAACTGTGTTGACAACATCAAAAATATTTAACTGGAAAGTACCTTTCCAGTAGGCTAAACTGTTTCCAAATATGTTGTAATAAAACTGTCCATTGGTATTACTGCCTACAAATAAACACTGTGAATGTAAACTGCAATCAGAAGCAGTTTTAACACATGTAAATGTTGAATGAAGTAGAATTTTAGTCTTATATTTACATTGCTGTTGTCACAAATAAAAAAAGCCCTTAGAAAAACATTTCATGCCGAAGTGAATGGATTTCAACAGCTGCTGATTTGGTGACATCGAGAACCCCAGTGGAGATGTCCTGCTGAATTAACATTTTGGAAATGTTAAAAAGAAACTTCAAACAAACCTTGTTTAGCGGGCGGTCAAAGATTTTGCTCTGTGGGGATCATGTGAAGACTAGCAGAGCAGTCACTCAGTCATGAATCAGACCTGCCAATAGTTGCCTATTTTCTCAACAGGTGTCTCAATTTTACATATAATCCATTTCTCCTAACTTTTCTGTATGTATTTGTGCAAAAATTCTCCTGAAATGTCTGAAATCCCATTATTTGGGAAAGAACAGCAAGACAGTCCAGGGAATTTTGGTTTTAGAGGTATGCTACACATTTCTATATTTATACTCCTAATTCAACAATCATTCATTAAACATTATGTGTAAGGAACTGTGCTAAATGGTGGAGATACAAAGACAAAATAAAACATAGTTCCTACCTTCAAGGAGTTTGTTTACATTGTACTGGGGGATACAATATATCAAAAGATATTGAAAAACAAGAGTTTCAGGAGGGATAGAGTACTAACAACTAGGGGAATCAAGAAAGTCCGCAGAAGGCGGCACATAGCCTGAGCCTGGAATGATGCTAGAAATTCTAAAAGGCCAAGGTGAGGAGGGAGTGCATTCTAGGCAAACTTTTGCAAAGGAATAGAGTTGGGGGATGAAATATGGAATTCAACAGACAGGAAGGAGGACAAACTGGGTGAAATGTTGGGTATGTTAAATAAAACTGGAAAGATTGTCTGGAGCATGATTGTGAAGGGCTGTAGACCAAACTGAGCTTATATTTTATCCTAGAGGCAATGGAGGAACACCTGAAGATCCTTGAGTAGATTTGTAACATGATTAGACTTGTGTTTGTAAGGTTATTTTAAAAGCTGTGCGGATTATGGGCTGGAAAGCGGTGAGACTAGTAGCCAGGAATCCAGTTAGGAGACCATTGCAGTAATCCAGGCAAAAGGTAAAAATAGCCCAAACCAGGTTGATAACTGTTTGAATGAGAGCTGCACAGGTAAAATCAATAAGAATTGGCGACTGATTGATACGGGGTGGGTAAGGAAGAGAGTCAAGCAGGACTCCAAGGCTGTGAATCTGGATGACTAGAAGTATAGTTCAAACAAAAAACCAAGAACTTCTGAGAATGTGTTTTTAGGCGCTAAGAGAATGAATTCTCTTTTGTACATATTGAGTTTGGGATGACTAAGGAACATTCAAATGAGATGCAGTAATGAAGTAATGAATTAGGGCTAGATATGTACGTAGTCATCTACATGGAATCATCCCATGGAGAATGTTGAGATTATCAAGAAAGAGGGACTATATAGAGAAGAAAGCCCAGGACAAAAACCTGAGGGACATTCATGTCCCTCAACATTTGAGTGAGGGGTGTAGGGGGTGGGAAGGGTGAGACTACAAAGATGGAGAGGCAGAGGAACCAAGAGAAAACAGTGTCACAAAAACTGAGGGTGTGAAGAGAGATTAAACAAGGGGAGGGGTGGTCAAGAACGGTTATTGTTGTAGATCAAGATGGATAAGGACTGGGAAAAAAGCCATTGGATTTACCAACTAATGCATGATTGGAAACCTTGGAGGAAACAGCCTTCAGTTTAGACTTTCAGTAGGAAATCAGATTGCAAGGGGCTGAGACGTGAGTAAGAGGGACAAAGTGGAAGTAATAAGTGAACAATGTTGGTGGGTTGTTTTTTAAGAGTCTGGCAGTAAAAAGGAAGAGAGATGTAGGATTATAGCTTAAGGAGACAGTAGGGTTGTGATGCTTTTCTAAAGATAATGGAAACTTGGGCATGTTTGTAAGCAGCAGGGAGGGAGCCATTATATAGAGAAAGATGAAAAATTAGAGCAGATCCTTGAAGGGGCAAGCTCCTGAATGTGGGATGGGGATGTGATCAAGACATAGTAACAAGACTGGCCTTATCAAAGAGAAAGGCCACCTCTGTTATCAGCTGATGTATTGTAGCAGAGAAGGAGAAAAGGCATTTATTAAGCACTTACTATGTGCCAGGCACTGTGCTAAGCACTTTTTATAAGTATTATCTCATGTGATCCTCACAACAACCTTATAAGGCAGATACTATTATTAAACTCATTTTATAGTTGAGGAAACTGAGGCAGGCTTACAATGGCTTGCCCAGGATCACAAAGCCAGTAAGTATCTGAGGCTGGATTTGAATTCAGGTCTTCCTGACTCCAGGCCCAGAGTTCTATCCATGGTACCACCAGATATCACTAGAATAGGGAATGATGTTGAGTTAACAGAATAAGTGAGAAGCATCAGCTCAGGAGACTGAAATGAAAGGAGAAGATGGTATATAGGAAGCTTGAAGAGAAATGAGAAAGCTTGGAAAAGCTCTTGTGGGAAGTAGGATAGAAAATCAATTAGAGAAGAATAAAGAGATGTTGGAGAGCAGTGTACAGTTGATACTGAATAACAAGGTTGTAGAAGTCCCAATGGACAAGGTCATATGACTTGCACCAATGGTATGGGATTGATAACTAACACTGTCGGGGGTGACACAGGGTTGGGTTTTTGCAAGGCTTAAACAATGATAGGGCAAGGGAGAATGATTTGAGGATATGACATAGTAGGAACTGTTAACTATAGAGACAAGATTGTGAAGATAGGAAAGTACAGCCAGCACAGTCATGACAGACTGGAAAAGGAAAGAGGTATGGAAAGCCTAAAGATTATGATGAGGATGAAGAATAGGTTTAAGCTTCTGTCTAAACTAAAAAAAAAACTACCTCTCAAAGAAATATGTATCTATTGATTTTCTAGGAGACTCAGTCAGTCAAGAAGCATTTATTTAGTACTTACTATGTGTCAGGCATTTCTCTAAGCACTGTTTCAAGTAATGGGACTCACACCCATGTGTATATTAGACTCACAGAATTTTAAAGCCAGAAGGAAACCTGGAGAATATCTAATACAATACCTTTATTCTATAAAAGAGAAAACTGAAGCCCAGAATGATTAAATGATTTGCCTTAAGTCACACATGTTGAAATAGCATATTTGAGATACAAATGTAGGTTCTCTGAAACCAAATCCAGTGCTTTCTTCTCGGTATCAAGCAATCCAATCTCATAGACAAACAGGCCCAGAGAAGCCAAATACCACAACTAATTAATGGTAGAGCAAGATCTATAATCTGGGTCTCTTGATTCCAAGCCCCTTTATTCTTTTTCTAAATTTTCTTCAGAACTAAAGTTCTGACTAATAACTAAGTAGCAAATATAGAAGGGCAAGAAGGATTTACCTTGTTGGTTTGAATAGTTTCCTTTCCTCCCCCCTCCAATCTGGATTATAAAAAAAACTTGAATGCAGCAATAGAAACAGTGAGTTTTACCAGTTCATGTTGGTATCTTATTGGGTCATGAAGGTGACCCTGGATTCTTGAAGACTATGCCAGCAAAGCATAAGCCTAGTAGATCCTACTGAATGAGGAAGGCTTTTAGAACCAAAATGGTTCTAGACCAGAGGTTCCCAAACTTATCTGGCCTACTACCACCTTTAAAAAAATTACTCAGCACCTCCCTGGAAATATACTTTCTTTAACCTTTTAATGGTTTTTAAAAAAAAAATTTGTATCACTTCAAAAATACATATTTTTAAATGATGCATGTTAAATTTAATAATTTATTATAAATTTCGGGGGGGTTTCCCTGCACTGAAATTTTGATGACACAGTATTGCGTCATGTAACCATATAATATCATATTGTAAACAAGTCATTACATGCACATATTCCTGCCAATGCATGCTGGACTTCCCACAAATGACATGCTCGCCTGCCAACACTTGCTTGCTAAGACCTGTTGCGGGTTATAACTTGCATTTTGTGTGTTTATTTGGAAAACTATGTAATCACTACAACTTTAACTATTACACAATAGATGAAACACATACGAATGGTTTTTCAAAATTTTCATCTTCTCTTCTTTCCTTATGCTTCTACCATCCCCTTATTTTTATTCAATGCCCCCCAATTGCACCTGAGGTGACTACTGCCCCCCTGGATCATTTCAGTGCCCCCAGAGGATGGTATCACCCACTTTGATCAGGGGTGGGGAACCTGTGGCCTCAAGGCCATATGTGGCCCTCAAGATCCTCAAGTGCAGTCTTTTGACTGAATCTAAACTTATTTGTTCTGTGAAATCTGGATTCAGTCAAAGGGCCCCACATTCCCCACTCTTGGTATAAATTATGACAGAAGTATTATCTATCACCTAAGGACCAACCTAGATAGAGTCTCATCATGAGGTTAACAGGGGGATGAATTTTTTGGATACAGTTATTCCACTGTACTCCACCGAGTGATAGAAGGAGTACCACAAAGATAAAAATCATAGATCTTTAAAAGTAAAATACTATTGTTTTTTCTTAAAAACAAATCTCATGTTAGCGGTATGGCCTATATTCAGATCAGATCTAATATTTTTCTGATTTAGGATTTTCTTTTTCTTCTAATTTTAAATTGGGGAAGCAGAGAGAAGAACTTGTTAGAAAATTCCTCATACATATCCCCAGTCATCAAGCTCACATGAAATAGGGATAAACTTTTCCTACCTCTCCATTTCATACACTTAATATAAGGAGCCACTTTTTACTTGTCAATTTAAAAAAATGTTTTTGTGTACTTTTAACTGTTAGTATTATCACTTTTTTTTTCAGGCTTGTGAGAATAGTACAAATATAAAAAGTATTGGTAGACTCAGAAACTCATAGAACTTTGGACTGGAGAAGCCAGTGTACCAAGTTCAATCTTTCATTTTACAGGTAAGAAACTGATTTCATTGTTACTATTCATATCAGTTATTGAAACTATGCTATACAAACTACTGTTATGTTAGCAAATTACCAGGTAGCTGTTAAACATGTTTAGATGGTTTTCTACTGTTTACAGGATTTTAGCTGTGGGGTTTGTTGTTTTGTTTTGTTTTAATAAGTGAACAGAGTTCAGCAGAAGTTCTTTGTGATGATTCTATAGAACTCACTAGTAGGCTCATTCTCTTAGTCACCACTCATCTAATGCTTCTCATCAAGACAAGAAGACAGGTCATTATCAAAAATGCTGAACTTTACAAAAGATTCCTGCAAGCAAAGCCCTTCATACTGAGACTCTTCCTTCTACAGAAATATCCTGAATCAGATACTTTATACATGACTCATGCATAAAAAGGAACAAGCAAATATCTCCTATTTTTTAAAGAAACCTTATCATCTTGCCTTTACATTCTAGCCTCTTAAGAAAAACAATAACTCACATTTTAGAAGTGTAACCTAAGGCTCTACCCTCTATCTACTAGATGAAAATTCACTTCTCCAAGTAGTTAGCAAAATTGAATCATTTCCAAATGCCTTTCTGCCACATATCAAGTGAAGAAAGTAAACCTAGTTCAGTTTGATCATTCTAGCTGAATGTCAAAATTTTCCACATTGTTGGACAACATGAAAGTACAGTAAGTTTACATTGTCTTCCATTTTAAAACATATAGCATATCTCAGAACAAAGATTCATTTAAACATCATCTATAGTAGCAAACATCATGCTACTTTCATTGTAACCTCAAGAACTTAACTTACTATGAAATCAAGTTTCAATCCATTACTTTTATATTCAAGATTCACACTAAATTAAATATCCACTAATCCCTAATTCTAGTAAATCACTAATTCACACAAGCATTTATTAAAACATACAGACACTTTCAATTGCCTTGAGTATAGCAAAATGGAGGTGAACAAGGAATAGTTCATTAAGCAATCTATGGTAAACAAAAGGAAAGAAGCTTTTATTTCAACCAATAAGAAAGATGTTCTTGTTAGAGATTGTAGTCACCAAAATATATTCCACAGTAGAATATTAACTGAGGGACTGCTGTTCTTTTCTATTCTTATCCTGAGTGGCCAGGACACTGTGTTATAGCTAGCAAGCACTTAATAAATGGTTCTTAATTGCATTTAATGATATGCTGAACTTCACAACATGAAGTGCTATGTTGCTTTTTGTGTCCAAGAGACTGCATACTCTAAATCGTAAAGCAGTATATCACACTTGGAGTACATTTCATTTTACTGGGTAGTATGTTTTCTTCCTTCATAAGTCTACTAGTTTTTTAATGTCAGACATTATAGAAACCAAAGTAATGTGCCATTTTATTAGAATTGAGAATTGTTAATCAGTGCAAGAAATGGTTTAGGTTCTAAAAAGAATACAAGAACAATTGTGAGTACTCAATTTATTTTATCTTCAGAGTTCACATTTCCCTAATGACAAGTCATTTGGAAAGACAGAGACTTGAGTTACTTTATGAAATGCTTTACTTGCATATAATTACTTTTTATAACCCATTTAATACTTTCTCTGTTTTATGAACTAATTGCTACATAGCCTGAATTGTCAAATGAATCACAAATCAGGAAATCAAGAGTTTCTTTATCACTTGTTTCTGTCTTTTTTGAGTACATATGCATAAAGAGTCATTTAAAATCTCATACAAATAATTTTGGCAGTAATACAGTGATAGACAAAAGTAGTTATCAACAGCATTTAGTCCTTCCTGACTCCCAGTTATGACTGTAAACTAATGAGACTGATGTTTTAACAGCTATATTGGTATTTATATGTATAAATGAGTATTGTACTTCCAATTATAAATTTAGGACACTATATGTCTATTATATTCATTTTATTAACATTGTTCAAACATTTTGAAATGCTTCCTATGGAATTGCTTTCAGAGATAGTTTACTGGTCCTAAAAGAAAACCAACCATTATGTGTGTGTGTGTGTGTGTGTGTGTGTGTGTGTGTGTGTGTGTGTGTGGTACACATACACAGACTTTTCTTTTTAAACAAGAACTCATTTTTACCTCCAAATTACCTGGATTGATCAAGCATCATGCAATATATTTGCACTTCAATGACCACACTCAAAGGATAAAAATTTGCCACCAGTTCAGATCTTCAAAAGATTGTGCCCCAGGCTAATACTGCAAGTGCATAAGAGAACATGGGATAAAAATAAAGCTTTCCAATGTGTCTGCTCTGACGTGAGCACCATTTACTTGGATTTATAAGTTTGTATGTGTCTGTTAAAAAAAATCAGTCCCATCCTTGGCACTGTGGAATAAGAAAGTAGATACAGAGACAGCCTAGGAGTCAGGAAGACTCAGGCTCAAGGCCTGTCTCTGATGCATACTCTGTGTCCAGGTGCAAATTGATTAATTCTCAGTGTCCCAGGCAACTTTTGAATACATTAAGTTGCTGAACAGTTGTTCATATGCACTGGAAGAGGGAACTTGGTCAGCAGGAGTCCCCGACACCAATGAAATCACAAGTCCAAACCAAAAAACCCCAACAAATTCAGCATGAAGAGAACAAATAAGGTGCTTCAAGTGGCAAGCCAATTCAACATTTTTCCATTTTATTTTTGAAATAATGCATATTTCATAATACCGTATGTTCAAAGAGTTACATTTGAAGTTTAGCTCTTCATTCTGGAGAAATTATATTCCAAGCTATTTCCTCCTCTCAGTTTATGCTTTTAACATTCAACATTCATTTAATACAATTGAGAACCTATTCTACATGTTAGGTACATGGTGTGTTCTGGGGCTGACTATGCACATCTTAATGTCTCAAAAAAATTCTTTTTAAAATTTTTGTGTCTGATTTTTTTATTATGTATTACTAAAAGCAAGTTCCGGTGCTAATTTTAATAAATTAGGTTATTTAAATTTTAGTTTGTTGTCTCATAAATACTGTAGTGATTATATATTCAATAAATGACTACCTTCAAAAATAAAATTCTCTGGGTTTATAACCAATGAAATGTATTGCATTCATTTATTGCACATACTTTGTTCATGGCACTCTAAGAATTTAACAATCTACTTAATATGGTTTAAAGTAAATACTTCCAAGTATAGCAACATTTTGTACTATGGTTAATGTTTAATTAGTTCCTTAAAAAGCAATGTGATGTGGCTTCATTGTATAAAATAGGATATGATAAGCAAAATATATTTAGTTCTTCAGATGAGTACAGTGAAAAGTATGGCCAGACTCTTTCTTTTCATAATGTATACAAATTTTGCTAGGAGCCTAAAATCTATTTCTCAATTACATGATTTAATTGTAATTCCAATGAGAGAAACAATTAAGTAATCTTAGTGACTTTGAAAATAGCAACACTGTGGTCAATGACTATAATAAAACACTGTGTTGATTTTTCATTTTTATTCCAATATGTACAAATGTCTGGCAGAAGCAAATTTATAGCAGTTTTAGTAATGGGAATAGAAGAAAAGATCAGCTTTTAAAAGTCTTCCTTTTCATTAAACATGAACATAAAGACATTATTTTAAAATTATACAATTATTCTATTTTTCTTAAATTATATGGCCGTACATTTGCTCACAATTTTCTCCTACTCTGTTAAAGAGGAAACTAGTTGGTTAGGGGCTACAGATTTTTAGGGTCTCCAGTGATGCATTAACTAAACAAAAAAGACAACTTTACTCATTTCAGAATGTTTTCTTATAACAGCAATCTTTGGAAGGCAAACACAAAAGATTCTTGTATGCTTAGATTTTATAACATCAATAACCAATTTAATGCATCACTAATGATGTACAATAGATGCCATCTTGCAGCACGAATTCAAGCAAAAGACTGATGTAATCTGCCAAATACTTCAAAGTAATTGATTTGAGAATAAGAAAAGAACTTCTTTTGTGCAAATTCCCCCACTTAGAGAGAGAGAGAGAGAGAGAGAGAGAGAGAGAGACTGAGACTATCCCCTTAACAGTTGGATATTTACTATATAAAGCTATCAATTCATCATTAAAACCTTTTTTAAAAATAACTTAGCTAAAACCATATTTTCTACATGTATTCTAATGTCTCTGTGATCTCTAATGCTCTATGAATCTATATATTTCTCTACTAGCTAATTTATACCTTCAAAATTTAATTTTAGTCATGTGGCCTATCATTATAAGATGCACATTTATAAAAAGAAATATGAATATTTCACTGACAAAATATGGTTATTTTAGAATATTAAGTGAATATATCTTTAATAGCATGAACATTTAAATATCACATCCATACATATACCTAGAAGACGTCTTCTCTATAAGGCTTTCTTAATATACCTTAGTATAAAATTTCCCTAACATATCTTGAAAAAGTAAAAGCCTAGACAAGGCTCAGAAATCCCAGTTATACACACCAGAGTGTGTTCTATGAAGACATCCCACCTGCCTTGCCACTACTACAGTTTTTAGTCCTGACAAGCACTCACTACTACTTCCACAGAAAACATAAAAATTGTTCTCTTTACTATGCTTTCCTGCTGCCTCTGATGGTGTCTAAATCCCTAGCCATGGTTGAAAAAAAAATCACAAATTCATCCTTTCTGCCCATGGATGAGCATAATAAAAAGGAGATACTGAGGTCCTTTCTAGTAAAGTGGAACTAACTAACCAAATGTCTAGAGTCAGGAAGACCGGAGTTCAAATTCTTTCTTAGATACCTACTAACTATATGACCATGGGCAACTCACTTAATTGCTCTGAGCCTGTTTTCTCTTCTGTAAAATGAAGATAATAACTACTTTATAGATTTATTATGACAACTACATTAAGTCAGTCAGTCACAGGCATGTACTAATAAATGTTTAACAACTGGCTCTCTGAATAGATGTGATAAACTTTTAAGTTTAATCTGCATTATTAACATTTTCATCATCATTTTCTTAGGTCTAGACAATCAACAAAACAATAAGTTGTTTGTAGCATTTACTGATTTCCAAGGTGTAAACACTCACACTGATATTTTAAAATCTGCTCTCCTAAGCCTGTATAAGCTGGCTCTAGCATTGTCAATAAATATTTTTTTCTCCATAAACATTTATTAAGTGCCTACTACAAGCCAGGCATTGTGCTAAGCATTGGGGATACAAAGAAAGAGATAATATATGTAAAGTGCTTTGCAAGCCTTACAGCTTCTAAAAATTCTACACATAATTGTTGTGGTTAAGTATTCTAAATAACATTGCTGCTCCCTGAGCAAAGTCTTTTATTAAATTTGTATTCTGGATAAATAAAGTCTACCAAATAATCTATAAAACAATGTTTTTCAACTATCTACTGGTTCTTTTCCAAGTTCAGCTGATATTGGAAAAAGTACCCAAGATTCCACCCCAAAGGCAAGACAGATTAGGGGATTCCCACATCTCTAGGACTTAGAGGAGTAGAGTAGGAATGTCAGAAGAGATGGCTCTAACATTTAAGCTGAAAGGCAAGATGGCAGAAAGATGGTGCCAGTGACTTCTTACTGTTCACTCCTGTTTGCTCTCACAATAAAGTGACTTAGCTTATGATATATTTCTGAGTAGTTAGAGGACTCCCTCATGGTACAGCTGTGTATAGAAGACCCCACATCCTTTTCTTTTTTAACCCAATTTGAGAAATTGAAATGAACAAAAATACAGTGGAATACCTTTAAGGTTCTCAATTATTATCTCTATAGAAATGATTTCTACATCTGTTTTTCCAGCCTCAGTCTCTCTCCAAGTTCAAGGCCCATATTAGTAAGTATCCTATAGGTATTCCAAACAACATATCTAAAACATAACTATTTCACCACTCAAACTCAATCCTATGCCAAACTTCCCTATTACTACTGTGGGCACCACCATTTTTACAGGTTTGAAATCTGTGTCACCCTTGATTCCTGACATTCATTCATCCCACACAGCCAGTCAGTTGCCAAATCTTGTTCTTTTTTCCAACAGTATCTTTTGTCCCACTTACACGGACTCCACCCTAGTTAAGGGTATATGGACTACTGCAACAGCCTCCTATCTAGTCTCCATGTCATGTCTCTTCTCACTTGACTCCATCCTTCACACAGACGCCAACATGATTTTCCTAAAGCACAGATCTGACTGTGTCACTACCCTATCAGTAAACTACATTGGCTCCTTATTACCTACAGAAAGGTATCAAGTACCCCTCTCACTTATGGTAACAGTGAGTGCAGCATAACCAGATTAAAATGTAACTGGGAAATATTTAGCAAAATAAGTGGGAAAAAATAGAACAAAGATAATGTTAAAATGTAGTTTTCTAAGTCAATATATGGTTCACAGGGATCCTTTTGTATATTTTAGTGGCCTCCATTTCTATTTAAATTTAATACCACTGACCTACAGGATCAAATAAAGAGTCATCTAACATTTAAAGCTCTTCTTAACCTGGCCCTTCCTCCATTTCTAATCTTCTTACACATTATTATCCTCCATTTGATCTATTACCTAGTAATACTGGCCTGCTTGCTCCTCATACATCTACCTCACCCACCTCTATGCCCTTTCACTGGCTGTCCCTCAGGCCTGAAATCCTTACTTCCCACTCTTAGAATCCCTGGCTTCTTTCAAATCTCAACTCAAATCCCACTTTTTGAAGGAGCCCTTTCCTATTTTACCTAGGTGCTAGTGCCTTCCTCTCTAAAGTTACCTTCCATTTACTCTATGTGTACTGTATATACCTATTTATGCACACATCCCTCTCCCCCATTAAAATGCAAGCTCCTTAAGGACAGGGACTGTTTTCGTTTTTTTATTTATATCCTTAGCAATTAGCATGGTGTCCACACATAATAAGAACAATAAACGTTTATTGATTAGTTGACAGACTATGTTACATCAGATTTTCTTTGCGGAATTGTTTCAGGAATATGCTATTAGTCATGGAAATTTGCCATCATGGAGGATGTCCAGTACACAGTCCAAATGGGAGTTGTTTACTATAGTAAGGTCCTTCCTCTATAAACTCCTATTTGTGGGAGATATTGTACTTATTATATTTGTCCTGAAACTGTGAAAATCCTTATATATGAAATCAATAAACATTTAAAGAATAAAATCTAGGGGCAGCTAGGTGGCACAGTGGATAGAGCATTGGCCCTGAAGTCAGGAGGACCTGACTTCAAATCTGGCCTCAGACCAAACACTTGACACTTACTAGCTGTGTGACCCTGGGCAAGTCACTTAACCCCAATTGCCTAAAAAAAAAAAGGAATAAAATCTAACTATCCACACAGAAAAAAACACATAGGAGAGGGTGTATTGTCCAGGTTATAATATATGTTTTGACTGACAGCCCATTGAGCTCATCCATTAGTAGATATATCCTGGACAGGCACATGGATCATGCACTGGACCCAAGGAGGAGATAAATAAATGGATTTGTCTTTGGAAAACTGCACAGTGCTTATACTAACTCCAACCTCCTTGACACCAAAGCCCATCTCTTAAACTATAATATTTTTCAAGTGAGAATGTATGGCTGTGGATCATTAAGAACACAGTCTCCAAAGAAATGAAGTTAAAGATTGCTCAAAGGGTAACAGAGAGGCAAATATTATGTGCAAGCAAGCTGGAACACATTATAAATGAAGAATTATATAGGAAAAGTAGCAAAAAGGATGTTACCAGAGGAATATATGACTGAGGAAAAAGATGGGCTAGTCACATATTGAAACTGAGAGATAGCCAATGAAAAGTCTCACAAGACCTAGAGGAAGGGCCCTAACACTCTTGGGTAGTACCTCAGTGGTGAATATGTAGGAAGACATGGTCAGAAGTTGCAGAGGATGAGCAGGTATGCATTTGTTGTGATCTGAAAGTATCCACAATGATGAGACCACAGATCTGTTCAATTATCAAAGTACAAGAGAAGTATTTCCAAGCTGATTTCTGTACTTCAAAAAGATAAAAGATTCTAGCAATACTGTTAAGATTTGCTGAAATCACTAAAGAAAAAAAGAACCTATGTAAAGATGTGTGTATATGTATACATATGTATATTTGAAGAAATACCTATAATAAAATGATAGAATTTTAGAGCTACAAATGACCTTACAAAATCAAATACACACATATGTGTGTGTGTGTGTGTGTGTATATATAAAATATATATTCCCCCCCCAAAAAAAAGCATTTTGGGTTTACTATATGCAATGAACAGTGGGACAGTATCTAGTTCAGCTCCACCATTTTTTTGGTGAGAAACTGAAGCCTGGTGAGATTAGCTATGCAGTTAGTCAATAGAAAAACTGGGACCAGAATTAAGATCTGTTGAATCCCAGGGCTATTCATAAGATTATCAAATAAACAAATACTAGGTAGAATTAATTAAGAGAAATTCATTATTATTGATGTTAGCACCATGTTCTCTTGTAGTAGACATCTTCCTACTACACTAACCAGAGTGTAGTAGGGACTACTGACCAGAGTGATTTTCACCATATTTTATTTGAAAGAAATACAAAAACATTATCAAATAGCATGAGCTTGAAACAAAAATTCAACAAAACAGGAAAAGTAATAAAATATCTTATATGGGATCCCAAGTAGAAAACTTGGAAAATAAGTATGTATTTAAAAGGTACAGAGAGATTAAGCTTTCTAAAATGATAAACTAAAGCCTCACTTAAGGATGAATGAAGCATTAGCAAAAGATGCTTACTGCTTTGGGCCTCACCTATAGGTTACTTTTGCCACCTAGTGGGGGAGGCAGATTCACAGTCAAGTTATGTGTGCCAGGGAAACTGGAACGTACATGGACCTATGATTTCATCAACATAGGTGCTCCATTTAACCATGCAGATCATAACCCAACCTCACCTTATCCTGGGCAATTCTTGTCCATATCCTCCTATAAATATCTATTAGAGAATCTACCTATTAGGAGAGAGATGTTCCTCTTAGTTCTTTAATAGGGGGCTATTTGAATATCCCCTGTTTAATGACCAAGAGTAGAGATCAATTTCATATACAGTAGAAGATAAATAGAATCATAGGACTAAAAGGTGGATGAAACCTTAGAGAACATCCAGTGTAGCTTTCTCATTTTCAGATGAGGGAACTGAGGCCTAGAGATATGACGTGACTTGAGTGAGGTCACACAGATAACAAGTTGCAAAGCCAAGATTGAAACATAGATCCTTTGACTATAAGTCCAAGATTTTTTCCCACTCCACAAATACATGCTTTTTTTCTCTTGCTATGGTTTAAAAACAAACATGAGTGACACAGAAACTTTTCAGGTACACTAAATCACTTCCCAATGCATTTTCTTTTAGATCCTGACTTTTAGATCCTGATGAATGGTATCTTTCAGCACAGGGATTCACTCTGATAAGGTTAGAAAGCATAATAGTCATTTTAAATTAACATGTAATTTAAAATTCTGGGAAGAGTAGAAGGAATCAACAATTTCTTGGGCACTTTTTTCCTCTAGTGTTTTAACTATGGGTACCTTGACTGATTCAGTCTTCTTTGCTCCTCTCTCTCTGTACTCATCTGAAGAGCTCTGCTCTGATTCACCCATCATTTATATACAAATGACCCTCAAACCTACCTCTTCATCTCAGATCTCTAACTCCTGCTCAAGACTCATATTTTAGTTTATCTATTAAGTTCCTGGGGATAGGACTTGTTAGCACTTCAACACTGAATTTATCTTAGACCTTCACTTGAGCCATAAAGTCCAGGTTAGTCAAAAGTGAGGAACAATTCACAGTTAAGACTACCCACCTCCATGCAAAGGCATAATTAAAGGAGTAACGTACAAAACTAACAAAACAAGTCAAATGAAGGGAATAATCAGGAGTCAAGATCAGATTAGAGGACTAGAGTCGGAAATATGAAAATCAAGAACTGAAGTAGTGCAGTTGAAACAAACTGGAACTGAGACCACAAGTACAAAAAGTCCAAGTCAGATTACTAGATGGAGACCACTGTCCAGAGGGATAGGTGAGATGCCACAGTCTGAAACAAAGTTGGCCCAGAAAAGTCAATCATTAGTAGAGAAGGGAATATCTGGGGCTCTTAAATATCTGACAGTATGTGATTTCTCCTTCACCTGATCTTGGTGCATAAGTTAATCCCTGTAAAGTTAGGGCATTTGCTTCCTGTGCAGAAGCCTTATACAATATTGAGACCCTTTCCCAATTTCCACGTTATTATCAATATACTACTATTCTCTTGGTCCCTAGAGCTTAAAACCTCCCCCTCCTCACTCCTATCACTATTAAGTAAGCCCTCAAGACCTACTGATTTTTACTTTGCAAAGTACTTCAGCATTGTGGCGTAGAGTTCAGGACAAGGGAGGTAACATCCCTCTGCACTGTCAGAATGCATCAATTATATTTTGTTCAGTTCAGGGAGTTGTGTGGAGTTGACCCAAGATCAAGCTACCCAAAAGTTAAAAGGACTTCCTCAGGAAGAACTGGGTTCTCCCTCGTGGTTAGGCATCTTTTTGATATGTCATATTCAGATCTGCCCAAATGTTCCACTTTGAACTCAAGGCCCAAGCAGAACAACTGTAATCCCTCAAGTATCATAGATTTAGAGCTGGAAAGAATCTTGAAGGTCACTGAATCAAACTCTCTCATTCTACAGACAGGGAAACGAAAAAGGCCCAGAGGTTCAGAGATTTGTCCAGTATCAACAAGGCAGCAAACAGCAGAGCTGCGATTGAAATCATGGTCCTCTGACTCCAAATCCAGTGTGACTTTCAGTACAACATGCTGCCTTGCCTTTAGATCATCTTTAAGTCTTCTTCTTGATGTCGTTCAGTCATTTTAGTTGTGTCTGACTCTTGGTCACCCCATTTGGGGCTTCCTTGGCAAAGATACTGGAGTGGTTTGCCATTTCTTTCTCCAATGTGTGCCCATTTTACAGATGAGGGAACTGAGGCAAACAGGTTAAGTGACATACCCAGGGTCACACAGCTAGTAAGTGTCTGAGGCTGGATTTGAACTCAGGTCTTCCTGACTGGTGCTTTATCTACTGTCCCACCTAGCTGCCCCCTAAGTCTTCTTACCTCCAAGAAAAAAATCCCCAGTATATTCAGCTGATCCTCATATGGCAATTATTTCTGCTGCCTTCACCATGTTGGCTTCCCTTTTCTTTATACACAACAGCTTGTCAATGTTCCAGCTAAAATGTGGCAGCCAGAATTGGACACAATATTCCAAATGTGGTATGATTAGAACAGAGTATGTTGGATTCTAACTTTCTTTGCTCCAAACACAATTAGTGTTTTAGCTTTTTTGAGTATCATATTACCCAGCTAACTCCTACTGAGCTTCTAGACCTCTAAAACATCTAGATCTTTGTCACTCGGAATTGCTCTTTACCTTGAATCTTGCACCCTGCATTTGTATAGCTGATTTTTTGAGCCAAAGTTCAGGGCTTTACAAGTATCACTATTAAATTTCATCTTGTCACTTTCAGCCCTGTCAAGATCTTTTTGGATCCTGCTTCTTTCATCTAATGCATTAGCTATACCTCTTAGCTTCATGTCATCTCTAATTTTGATTAAGATGTCATCTGTGCCTTCATCCAAATTACTAATAAAAATATCAAATTTAACTTTGCCAAGAGTAGAGTACTGGAATACTTGACTAGAAACATCCCTTCAGGATGACAGCAATCCATTAATCGACACTTTTTGGCCCAGTCAATAAATTCCAATCCCATCTAATTGTTATCTAGTCAAAAGCATTCTATTTCACCCATGAGGATATTATGAAAGAGTTTGTAAGATGCTTTGCTGAAATCCACGTATGCTATGTCCACTGCACTCCCCAAAAATCTATTAATCTAGTAACTCTGCCAGAAAAGGAAATGATGTTAGGTTGGCAAGATATTCTTAGTGAACTCATGCTAGCTCATTCTAATCACTGCTTCTCTTTCTAAGCTTTCATTAAAGGTCCCATTAATAACACATTTTATTGAGAGAAAAAAGGGAAGGAAATAAATGGTTACTATTTTGTTAAAATTAGCATGCACATTAAAAAAGAAAAAACACAAACTGCTAACATTGGAAACTTTTGATTTCATGTATGATCCTTTAAGAAATTCTAAACTATATATTTGAATTATAGTTTTTAGACCATTTACAAACATTGTTAGCTGTTGTTACTCCAGTGTTCTGCTACAGTAACTAAGCATGCAATTTTTGTCCAGTAACCAAAAAGCAGATACACTATGGGAGGAACTGGATCATATTAGGTTTGATATTCTTGCAATAAATGAAATCAGATGACAAAAAGTAAGTTAAAGTTAAATGGAAAGATGGATCACAAGTTCTCCTTGGAAAGTCAAATAAAAAAGTTGGCAGAGAGTTAATTTTATTATGCACCTAAAGGAAGAAAGAAACATCACCTAACTTACATCTCATCTTGTAGTGCTTGTGATAAGCATTTGCAGAGATCACTGTGAAGATAGTTACAGCTTATATGCCAAATTATGTTGTGGAAGATGAGGAGTTCAGAGAAATTTTACAAGAACTAGGTAAGACCCTTTAAATTTAACTAAAATACATTTTAATATTCAGTGACTTCAATTAATCAATCAACAATTATGTATTAAGAGCCTACTCCATGACAGACATCCTGCTAGCTTCTGGGAATAAAAATACAGAGACAGTAACAATCTCTGCTCACAAGAAGCTTACAGTCTAGTGCAGTAGACAGGAAGGCCATATATCAATATTTACATATATGCACATATATGTGTGTGTATGTATATATACATACAAATATAGATGTATATTTATAAAGCATAAATAGAAAGTGAACAGATCAAATATATTAAATATAAGGTAGCTTGACAGGGAGAGTAATGAAAAAGTTGGCGCAGGGTAAGACAGTAAAAAAAAAATCCTAGAAAAAACATTCAGGAGAAAGACTAAAGAATTCTTGCCAACATAATGACTAACCATGATTTCAGAGTACTCATGACAAAACAGAATGAGACATTTTTAGGGGGAGAAAGAGAGATTGGTCAATGTGTGGGATTTCATTTGTCTCACAATGTGTATTTGCAACAGGGGTTCTTTCTCAATGCATGAGGTGGGAGAGGGATTAAGTGAAGGTAAGGACAGATGTTACCTTTTGCTGATTAAAAAAATTTGATAAAAAGGATAATATGTTCTAGAATAAGAAATTAGAGAAGTCAAAGACTTGTAGACTACAGAAAAGGTTTATCCTTATATGTTATCAATTCTTTCTATAAGAAGACAGTCAATTATGGATACTACCAAAACACAACAAAAATGAATTTGATAATATTTTAATAATTATGGAATGGCTGGTTACTAAGCTTATTTTGAAGGAGTAATTTATGAATCAGGTATCAGTATATTTATGTACTGATATAGCATATTTATATGCTATCAATTTCTTTGAACCAAAATCAAAATCAATACCAAACTAGAAGAATTAAAATGAAAACATATGGTGTACAATCTGGGCAACTCCAATCTGACCTACTTGAACAATTTGTTGCTGCTGAAAACAATTAGGAAATAGATGAAAGAATAATAACATTTATGTAGTGTTTGAAAACTTACAAAGTGTGTTATAGATCATTCTCTCACGTGAATCTCCATTTGCAGATAAGAAAACTGAAGCTCATAGAAGTCAAGTGATTTGCTCATGGTCACAAAGCTATTAAGTGATAGAGGTGAGATTTGAACCCAAGAATTCCTGACTTCATGTCAGGAATTCAGGGAGAATTCTATGTTAGATATGATTTTCATTAACAGGGAGGAACTGGTTGCTGGGGTGGAAAAGATGAGAACCTTAGGGGGTTGACTACTCCCTCCTGGAGTTTGTGTTAAAGAAGAGGAAACCCAGGCATAGTGTGACATGCACCCTGGATTTTATCCACTTTGCCACAGAGCCCCAGAAAAAGAGCAGACATTGACACAGACCACTGGCACTTGCTAAGATATTTAGGAATATCTTGGGCAGCCAACACTTAATGCCCTTGTCAAATGGAAAGATAGAATAGCTAAAGGGAAAAACAATTCAGAATATGAAGAAACCTATATTCAGTTGGGGTTAAGGGTGGGGTGAAATAGGAAGACAACAGATATACATATACGTAAACACAAAATATATACATAGTAGTTTTTAGAAGGATACTCATAATGAAGGAATGATCAGGATAATTGCCAAAAGAAATCTAAAAAGTTTTGCCAAAAATTATGAAACGTAAGTAAGAAAATAAAGACCATAGGAGCATATGCTGTGTATTCCCACTGTTGCCACTGAAATCAAGGGATACAGAGGAGAAAAATTAATTTAGCTGTCTGAGAAGGCAGAATCTAAGAAAAGGACTTGTGCTTCTGCTGCAAATATAGGGCTCACAGATTAATGGACAGAGAAAGGGTGCAATAACAAGGCCAATAAAAAAAAAGTATTTGCCAGATATCTTGCAAATTTAATTAAAAAGGATTTGAACTAAAAAGGATGGTAAAGGGAAAAGACTGCCTGTGCATAACCTAAGGTAGATACCATAGAAATTAGCCATAAAGAAGAAAGGATATTAATTGAAACACCTGGCAGTTCACAGGAAACAAAATCCAAGAAAATAGTCAGTGATAAAACACATGGCTTCCAATTTCTATACACAAATCCTCAAAATTTGGATATAAGAAAAAAAAAGTAGAACTAAAGGTCCTAGCACAATGTGCATCACTGGGCCTTGGTTGAATCAAAACCATAACTGGACCACAGTTATGAGACAAATATAACTTATTCCAAAGAAACAGGAAGGGGAAAATGGGCTAATAGGATAGTACTACATATTAAGAAGGTATATCCATTTGAGTAAATCCAGGAAACAGAAAGTAGGAGTATGATGAAGAAGAAATAGAAGTGATTTTTGTCATTGGAATGTGTGTGTGTGTGTATGTGCATGCGTGTGTGTGTGTGTGTGTATGTGCTGGATCAAAAGAAAAAATAGATGAGGAGTTTGGGAAACATATACCAAGCATGGTAGAGAGGCATGCTATAGTAGTGATGTGAGTTTTCAATTAGCAGGATATCTGCTGGAGCTCTCTGCCAAAAACAGAGCACCTAACTTCTTGATATACCTTAATTTTATTCTTCAAATGGTATAGAAACCAACAAGGGAAAACTGTATTTTGGATTTAATTTTCATTAGCAGGGAGGAACTTGTTGCTGGGTTGGAAATGATGTGAACCTTGGGGAGTTGACCATGCCTTCCCATAAACTGTGATAGAAGACGGAAGCCCAGACATAGTCTGATATGGACCCTGGATTTGAGGGATAACAGATTTCAAAGGGTTCAGTGGAAAGAAAGGTGAGACCCCATGAACTAAATGGCACAGGGCAAGTTGGCCTAGGAAGGATGTGAGATGCTTAAGATTAAGATTCTGAAGACAATGGGAAACAGATCCAAGGAGGAAAAATGGAATTTGTATCAAGAGAGGCTTCATGGATAACACTACTTAGATTTAAGTAAAAGATAATCTAGAAGATAGAATCAAGGTTGGGTGACAGAGCATGGACATGATAGCATGGCCTTGTCCTATATAATCATGTCAGGATTATGAGCTCAGGATGGCAAGGGAAACCATGGACAACAAAAAGGATTGAATCTTTGCTTTTATTTTTAGCTATTTGGGTATAAAAAAGATGATCAAAGAAGGGAAAGGACTATTACTTGGACAATGGACAACTGAGAGAGGGGCACAAAGCTGCTTACTTTGTATTCTGCTTTTTTTCTCTGCCAAGGAGCATCACCTTTACACTGGAAATGAACATACAAAATGAATACAAGGAAGTTGATGTCTGCGACAAGTAAAGAGATGGTGACATCCAAGGGCATAGAGATGTTCTCGATAAATCCAAGGGACCTGACCCAGATGAACTATATCCTTTGCTACTGAAAGAAACGTTGGATGGGATTGCTGGACCACTGTCACTAATATGAAGCCAGGATGTCTTCATCAAGAACAAGTCATACCAGACTAATTTCATTTCCTTTTAGGATAGAATTACTAAAGTAGGAGATAAGGGGAATTCTCTGGTTAGCTTATGTAAATTTTAGCAAAGCTTTGGAAAAGTTTATCATACTATACTTGTGGAGACTACAGAGAGATGTGGGCTAGATGATAATATACTTAGATGGATGTAGAATTGGATTGGACAGCTAGACTCAAAGAGTAGCTGTTAACTATTCATGGTCAACACAGCAAGAGGTCTGTGGTGGAGTACTGCAGTGATATGTGATTGACCCCCATGTGGTTCAACATTTTTATCAATGACTTAGATTAAGGTATAGATAGTGTGCTCATCAAATTTGTTGATAACACAAAGCTAAGAGAAGTAAAAAATAATGGACAATAGAATCGGGATTAAAAAAGATCTTGACAGGCTGGAAAATTGGACTGAATTTAATAATCTTACACTTGGGTAAAAAAAATCAAGTTCACAAACATGAGACAGGGAAGGAATAGGAAAAAGATTTGGGGATTTTAATAGACTGAAAGCTCAATATGAATCAGCAGTGTAATATTGTAACCAAAAAAGCTAAGACAAGCTTGGGGTGCATTAAGAAAAGCATAGCCTCTAGGAGTAGATAGGTGATAACCTACTGTCCTCTGTCCTCATCAGTGCCCATATGGAGTACTATGCTCAGTATTTGGTGCTGGGGTTTGAGAAGATTAGTAAACTAGAGAGTGTCAAGAGAAGGCTAGTAAAGGCTCTTAAGTACACTTCACTTTAGGACTGAATGGAGTTTATCCTGGAGAAAAGAAGACTCATGAGGGACATGAAAGATATCTTTGAGTATTTGAAGGGATGTCATAAGAAAGGGAGATTATACTTGTTCTTTGGGGCCCAGAGGGCAGAACTAAAACCAATCCATAGAAATTGCAAAGATGTGAATTTAGCTTTAAAGTCAGGAAAAACTTCCTAACAGTTAAAGCTATCAAAAAGTGAAATGGGCTGCCTCAAGAGGTAGTGGGTTGCCCCCTCCCAGATAACTTCAAGTAGAGGACAGACAACCCCTTGTTGAGAATCTTATGGTGGGGATTCTTTCTACATATGGACTTGGACTACACGGGCATTTAGGTCCCTTCAGAGTCTCAGATTCTGTAATTCTGGATAAGTCTGTCATAGGAAGTGACACTTTAGTTGAGTGAAAGACCCTAGTAATTCTAAGAGGCAGAGGGGAGGCGGAAAGCATTCTGCAGGTAACTTATGGCTCAGTCCTCCTCTAGGGCTTGGAAGGAAAGGAGTCCAATAAAAAGGGTGGATCCAAAAGGTTCACTGTATTTTTCTGGCTATTTATGCGTCTTAACCAGAGTTCATTCTATGAAAATATCCAAATGTAGCTGAGGTGTGGCTTTAGAGGCAGATGGTAGAGTAGGGAACAAAAAAGTGGCCTTGGAGGCTGTTCAGTCTTGCCTCAGACACTTAATAGTTCTGTGATCTTGGGCAAATCACTTAATCCTTCTCAGTCTCAGTTTCTTCATTTGTAAAATGGATAATATAACAGCATCTACCTTACAGGGTTGTTGTCAGGAACAAATAATACATGTAAAGTGCTTTGCACACCCTAAAGCATTATATGCATATCTGTGGGAAATGGATTTCTAGCTCTATACAAATACTCATGAATACAAATGAATATGGAGAAGAAAGTGATTGTGTCACATTGAGTTTACAGCCACTAAGATCCCTGTTTCACATTTTTAGCTATTCTGGACTTTTTCAATTTTTTGTTTAAATCTCAGTGTTGAACTTTACATTTTCCCCCTTTGCATGTCATCTTGTGGGTTTTGACCCATCAATTTAATCTCAGATCTTTTTGAATTTTGAATCTCTCTTTTGATCCTGCTATCCTTCCCAAATTTTTGTCAACTCTAAATTTGCCTTCTTTGTATTTAGCTAACTCATTAGCAAGAATGTTAAACAGGATATTTGAGAGACAGAGCCAAGATGGCAGAGTAAAGCAGTGACTTGTTTCAGTTCTCTCCCAAACCCCTCCAAATACCTGCAAAAACACTCTAAACAAATTTTAAAGCAGCAGGACCCACAAAAAGACAGATTGAACCAAATTTGCATCCCAAGACAACCTGGATGGTTGTTTGGAAAGGTCTGTTGCGCTAAGCTGGGAAAGTAGCACAGTTCAGCGTGGACCACACTGGCAAAGACAGGGGCCCAGCAAACCCAGAGTAGGCCTCAGGAGACTGAAACAAGGGAAGCTATGACAGTTTCCAGACTTCTCAACCCACAAATGCAAACACAACTTAGAAAGTCAGTAGGAAAGGTCTGTTGGACCTGAATGAGAGAGGAGTTATGGTAGCAGCTGCTTCCGGAGCTCTCAGCCCATAAATTGTGGGGGGAATCAAATGGCTGATCAGAGGGGGATTGCAACAATCTCTGTGCTGGTGCTGAGGCAGGATTCTCTTGCTTTGCCTGTGCTTGGATCTGGGTCACAGTTCTAGGTGGCAGACCTGGGGTGGGAAGGAGCACTGGTGTGGTGGAGCTTGTGGTGGCAGTGAAGAGACAATCTTCCTCATAGTTCCAAAGCAGAAAAGAGTGCTTGGGATCACTCATAGACCAGAGGACAGGCCAGGAAGGAGTAAACACCTCACCCCTGAGTTTAAAAGTCAAATAATTGGCTGGGATCATGAGCAAACAGTGCAAAAAAAAAAAGTCAGCCCATAGAATCTTACTTTGATGACAAAGAAGAACAAAACAACAACCAGAAGAAGACAACAAAGTCAAAGCTCCTACATCCAAAGCCTCCAAGAAAAATATGAATCAGTCCCAGGCCATGGAAGAGTCAAAAAGGATTTTGGGAAGCAAGTAAGAGAAATAGAGAGAAAACTGGAAGAGAAATGAGAGTAATGCAAGAAAATCATGAAAAACAAGTCAACAGCTTGCTAAAGGAGACCCCCAAAAGATAATGAAGAAAATAACACCTTAAAAAATAGCCTAACCCAAATGGTAAAAGAGGTCTAAAAAGCCAATGAGGAAAAGAATGCCTTCAAAAGCAGAATTGGCCAAATGGAAAAGGAAGTCCAAAAGCTCACTGAAGAAAATAATTCCTTAAAAATTAGAATGGAACAAATGGAAGCTAATGACTTTATCAGAAATCAAGAAATGTAAAACAAAACCAAAAGAATGAAAAAATAGAAGACAATGTGAAATATCTCATTGGAAAAACAACTGACCTAGAAAATAGATCCAGGAGAGATAATTTAAAAATTATCAGACTACCTGAAATCCATGATCAAAAAGAGAGCCTAGACATCATCTTTCAAGAAATATCAACTGCCCTGATATTCTAGAACCAGGTGGTAGAATAGAAATGGAAAGAATCCACCAATCATCTCCTGAAAGGGATTCCCAAAGGAAAATGCCTAGTAATATTATAGCCAAATTCCAGAGTTCCCAGGTCAAGGAGAAAATATTGTAAGCAGCCAGAAAGAAACCATTCAAGTATTGTGGAAACACAATCAGGATAGCACAAGATTTAGCAGCTTCTACATTAAGGGACTGCAGGGCATGGAATATTATATTCTGGAGGGCAAAGGAGCTAGGATTACAACCAAGAATCACCTACCCAGCAAAACTGAGTATAATCCTTCAGGGGGAAAAATGGACATTCAGTGAAATAGCGGACTTTCAAGTATTCTTGATGAACAGACCAAAGCTGAATAGAAAATTTGACTTTCAAATATAACACTCAAGAGAAGCATGAAAAGGTAAATAGGAAAGAGAAATTTTAAGGGACTTATTAAAGTTGAACTGTTTACATTCCTACATGGAAAGATGACATTTGTAACTCATGAGACCTTTATCAGTATTAGGGTAGTTGGAGGGGGAAAATATATGTATAGATAGATAGATAGATAGACAGATAGATAGATAGATAGATAGATAGATAGATAGATAGATAGACAGACAGACAGACAGACAGACAGACAGATAGATAGATAGATAGATAGATAGATAGATAGATAGATAGATGGATGGATGGAACAGGATGTGTTGAAGATGAAGGAGTGATATCTAAAAATAAAATTAAGGGGTGAGAGAGGATTTAATTGGAGAAGGAGAAAGGGAGAGGTAGAATGGGGTAAATTATCTCACATAAAACATACAAGAAAAAGCTTTTACAGTGAAGGGGAAGTGGGAGAAGGTAAGAGGGAATGAGTGAATCTTATTCTCATCAGATTTGGCTTAAGGAGTGAATAACACCCACACTCAATTGGGTATGAAAATCTATCTTATCCTACAGGAAACTAGGGGCAGAAGGGGATAAGAGAGGGGAAGGATGATAGAAGGGAGGGCAGATTGGGGGAGGGGGTAATCAGAAGCAAACACTTCTGAGGAGGGAAAAGGTCAAAAGAGAGAATAGAATAAATGGGGGGGGTGGGATAAGATGACGGGGAATATAGTTAGTTTTTCACAACATGACTACTGTGGAAGTGTTTTGCATGATTACACACGTATAACCTGTATCAAGTTTCTTGCTATCTCAATGAGGGTGGGTGGGGAGGGAGAAAGGGAGAGAATTTGGAACCCAAAGCTTTAAAAACAGATGTTAAAAATTGTTTTTACATGCAACTGGGAAATAAGACATACAGGCAATGGGGTACAGAAATCTATCCTGCCCTATAGGAAAACAGAAGGGGAAGGGGATAAAGAAGTGGGGGGTGATAGAAGGGAGGGCAGATTAGGGGAAGGGGTATTCAGAATGCATGCCACCTTGGGTTGGTGGGAGAGGCAAGATGGGGAGAAAATTTGGAACTGAATGTTGAAAAAAATAACAAAAAAAAAGGAATATTAAACAGGAAAGAGCAGAGCACAGGGTCCTCTGACATGTCATCTCTTGGTCAACATCTTGCAATTAAGCAACACTGTTTGGATGTAATCATTCAACTAGCTATAAGTTAACCTAATCATATTATCATCCTGCCTACATTCCTCTAAAATCTTCTTAGGAATAGCAAGAGAGACCAGAAACTTCCTTGAAGAAATCCAGATATAATATGTTTCTTGTAGTCTCTGATCTAGCAATGCTATCACAAAAAGGAAAAATGGCTCAGTTGAAGGTATATAGCAAAGAGGTAGACGGTTACAAGCTTTCTACTTTAAATAATGGAATAAATTACGCATAAGATTGTAACATGAGTTTATGAGGAAGCTAATACTATTTAGACTGTAAAAGTTACCTCCAAAGGGCTATAATGCTCTCAAATTGGTGGCTTTGGGAACTATATCCTATTGATCATCAATTTTTAAAAATCTACATGGAAAACAGTTTTCCACTATAACTTTCATATCCATTTAGCCAAGTATACACATATGGTTTTTTATTGATTTAATAATGTATTTGGTTATGATACATTCATATAAACTGCTAAACTGCAAACTTTTCCAGAAAATTTCTTTTCCAAGGATGCTCAAATCAACATAAAAATAGAAAGATAACTATATCTAGCTATCTATCTATGTGATAATAAGTCTCTATCATTAACAATTTTATTTGGAGAAGAGAAACAAGGGATATGCAAAACAAATGCAGGATTTTGGGGAAGGGAATATGGACAGTGAAAAATATGTTCCACTGCATAAGCCTCTCACTTTCTCTATTGAACAAAACTAAAATGTGCCCTATAGAAAATCTAGGAAACAATTTTGGCCTGAATTTGCACTCATTTATCCACTTTTTCCATTAGTTGACTCAGCATGAATTTTCAAAGGTATGATTTGGGTGTAAAGACTAAGTTACAGGTAAAGCTAAAACCCAGGTTAAAAGACTGTACTATAATTCTTACTGTCAAATACATGGCATGATATTTATCTTTGTATGAAGTGAAGAAAGCAATTTTTTTCTTCCTTGATTAGAAGAGTTGTTATTCATCATGAGGCAGGAGTGGGGGGAATGAGAGGGTGGGGAGAAGGGAGGAAGGGACAGAGGAAGTTCACTGTTTTTGACTACGGTCCAAAATTATTTTACAGCTCTAGTGAATAAGTCACTTGCGTGCATAGTATCCCTGGATACATGCAACCTCTTAGAAATATAGTTATAACATTCTCTGCATAAATGAAATTATGAGTGTTATAAAATACATAACATTTTATCTTTGCACCACCTTCCCCCATAACTCACTGCTAGTTCTGGAAAATGTTTATATATTTGAAATGAAAAAAATAATGAAGGTTTGTTATATAAACAATATGTCAAACAGCCACATTATTTCAATAGAATATTCCCTATTAAAATTGTTAAACTGTTCAGTTTCTTTAAATGAGTGTTCAGTGAGTACCAAAATAACCTCTAATAGAGTCTAAATTTTCTTATACTAACCAAGATAGACTCTTAATTTATGAAATAATTCATAACCACATCAAACTCTGCTAAAAATTTTAACTCTAAGATTCTTTTTATTTTCCAGGAGATGGTTTGACTTTCATTTCTAGGAGATAAATCTATGTTACAGATTTTACTTAATGAAATCATAAATAACAGAAATAAATGCTAAAGTCAAGGAATAAGTTTAAAAAGGGAGAGAAAGGGTAAAATTCATTCAACAGATTTGGAGATATTTTCCTAGAACAGACACTAAAGAAGGTACTTTTAAAATAACATAGTAGATCATATTTCATATAAATCAATCAAAACCAAATCATACAATGATTCATGGTGGTTTTATATGATTTCTAAATTAAAGCATGATCATGTCATTTCCCTGCTAAAAAATATTCATTGGATCCCCACTACTTAGTCCAAACTTCTAAACCTGGCATTCAAGGGTCTCTACAATCTGGTATTACTCTTCCTTTCCAGTCTTGTCTCCCACTACTCCCCTATATGTAATCAATGGGCTAACCAAATTAGATTAATCACTGCTATCATACTTTCCCCCATCTTTGCCCACATTGTCTGGTCTTCTTTCTAGAATGGCTTCCATCATTCTTTGCCTACCCCAATACTGCCCAACCCTTAAAGCCCATTTCAAAACTCATCTTCCTCAAAAAACCTTCCCTAATTCTTCTACCTCCAACAAATGTCCTTTGGCCCTCCCCTGAATTCCCACTGCATGTTGTACCACATCCATGGCATTTAACATATTCTACTTTGTATTTTGTTCACATGACAATATGTCTAATACATTTTCTTAGCATAAACTCCTCTAGAGCAGGTTCTTTGTTTTATGTTTGTATCCCTTGTAGTGCTTAACTGTTTAATAAATGTATTAAAATTTATTAGTTCATAATAACAACTACACTGTTCTACATAGGAGATGCTTAATAAATCTTTATTGGTTCCTTCAAATATATATTGGAATCAGGAATTCCATTATCATCTCCAATAATTCTGTATTTTTAAATACAACTATTTCACTTGAAGGAATCAACAAATATTCATTAAGCATCTTCTATGTAGAATTGTGTAGTTGTTTCTACAAACTAATAAACATCTATGTCCTCCAGCACTTCTTTCACTCAACAAATATTTATTAAACATCTAGACACTGCAAGGGCTACAAAAATATAAGACATAAGAGATATGATAAAGAACTTGCCCTGAGAATTATGATCAGAAGTACTTCAAAGTTTTTTTTAAATATATGTAGAATATTGAAGTACCTCATGTTTGTAGTAGTAAAACATGGATAGTTAATTCTGAAATAAATAATTAGTCATATAGTTATTCTGTGTAATTTAATTAATTTGATTTAGGCCTCTGATTTCACTGATGCACAGAATTCCTAATACTGAAACTCCCTCCACCAATGCATAACAGCAATTCACCAGTAACTTAGAGTCTGAAAGACTGGTTTGGGGCACCAGAGGTGAAGCAGCCTGAACATAGTCACAGAGCTAATGGGTATCAGAGGCAAGACTTGAATCTATAACTCTTTCTGATTCTAAGGCCATTGGCATGCATGTACTGTATCTCACATATGTATGTACCTTATCACTATGATTCAAAAAATTATGTGACCTTTCAGATTTATAGTTTATTCTGACCTCATGGTTATTTAACTGAAGATATAGAATTAATGCAGAAACAAGAAGCATTTTCAACCCACCATCTAAACAACTAAAGAGTTTAGCTTATGCTAAGGAACTATGAATGTTTCAGATTTTTAACTTTCAATTTTTATAAAACTGCAAAACTAGCATAAAGGTATTATATTCCTGGAACTTCCAATACAATGGAAAAGTCATCCACATAGGTGACAGTATCAAACACATCATGCACTTTTGGCCATTTTATATAAACCTGTAGTGAACTTATAACAGAATAAAATGAAATATGCTAATAATTGCCCCAATAGTAGAGTAATGCATAATATGTGCCCATTCAATTGGATAAAAAAAATTTAAATCATGAACAGTGTACGCACCTGAAGCCTCATTAAAACCTCTAAAGATAGTCACAAAGTTTTGTTGAGTTTTTAACGTTAATTTTTGAGGTATTAATAAACCTAATGAAATAGAAAAAGCATATAAAGTGTTTTATATTTCATTACTTGGAAAAAGTTTTACAATTAAATGCCATATTTATCATCAAAGGCCAGATTTTCTGTAATGCACAAGGAAGCTAAATTAAAAGGATCACAAAATAGAGTTCTTTTTATATTGGTGGGGTTTTGTCAACTTAATCCTCTCCCCTTTGACCTTTCATGTGATATTTTTAGTATTGTCACTTAATTTGGAGTGGCATTCTTCTATTTTGACATTACACTGTAGTCCCTTATGGACTATAGTATTGAATTTATTTTGCTATATCAGGTTCTCTTCTGAAATCCACTGATTCATTTTGACACTGTCAAGTGTTTATCACAGACTTGATTGATATCATTTTGACATTTCAATCATGCTGAATTAAAATGAAATGATTTGTAACATGGAGACAAAAATATTTCTCCTGGAGCTTTTTTTCTTTTAAATTAAACACAACTGCATTATTGAAACCATATGGGCATAGCATTATATAAGGAGGAGGAGTTTGGGGTTCCATTTTTCTTTGGGCTAACCCCACAACTCCTATTTATCTAAATTCAACAAATTCATTTGAATGGATTTTTATTTCTACCTTTAAGCAAAAAAAATTGAACAAGATTGCTGTACACTAAATTAATAAAATAATATAGGATATACAGCACTATTATTAAGAGAAAGCATCTACAAGATGACTGAAATTTGATTCATTCTGAGGAATTAGATTTATTAGGTAGATACTGCTCATTCTATTTATACAATGCAGTATTTAGGCAAAGGATTATGTATGAAATCACTGTCTTTATGAGGCAGAAATTTAAATGTATGTCATGTTGAATGCTTTTCTGAGATTAATGTGTTATCGACTTAGAACTCCCATGTAGTAACATATTTGACCCAGCTACATTTTTATTTGTAGCATACATACACATAGAATATATATGGACAGTATAGTACATAGCAGCTGAACTAATCTGATTTTAAAACGTGATAATCTGAGTGTTAGTATAATTGTAGCACAATGGACTCCTTGGGATCTATAATACAATTTTCTGACAGTAATGGCTGTTAAGATTTGGCACAGGTTACTATGGAAGGTAGAGGAATCTTCTTCCTGGAAATCTTTAAAAGCAGGTCAGATGTCAAATAAAGACAATATCCTAACCCAAGTCTTCTTCATAACCATTTAAAGATTTGGATTATCATAAGACTATATTTTCCAATGTAGGCTTTGGGGAAAAAATACAATTAAACATCATTTTTGCTCTACTAGAGCTAGAGCCACTTAAAACCACATCATTTGTGTATTTTTAACATGCTCAAATATGTGTAAGTATTGTGCCATATTTTAGCTGGAAATAACAGGAAATTAGAAGCTTATCGCAAATCAGGTTTATGGAAAAGCCAATAAACAGTGACATTATAATAGCTGTAGTTCAGTGTCATTTATGAGACAGTTAAAATATTATGTCTGATATACTAGTATCATAAAACTTGGCCTAGCCTTTTAAAATTTCATGAAATATAGTAATCTTTTTGGTATCAATAGTGCCACAAGTCTGTCTGGAATTCCTTATGATTGCACTATGAAGAAGAAATTCCCAAATAGGTTGACAGATGTCATTATTTATAAGGGAGGTAAGATGGTGCCCACTTTAATAAATAACAGTATTGTTCAAATACACCAGTTATGAAATTAGAAATGACATATATGCCACAACATAAAATAAAAATAAAATTTTCTTGCTTCATTTACATCAATAGGTCAAATGCTATTTCCAAAGAATTTCAATCTTAAAAATAACCATGAACAATTTATTATTTACTTCCTAATGTTTAAGGAAGTTCTGTATACTCTGTCACTGGATAAACACTTGACTGACCATCTATTGATCAAGGATATGAAATCTTAATGTAATATTTAAGTCAGTAATAAAACGTTCCTTCAGTGCCTCATTGTTGTACAGAGATGATGCTGGGTTCTCCAGTGGAGAGATGGCAGTGGAATACAAGTTTGGGAAGGTTATATCATGCAGGAGAGGTTTCACTATAGGCCTGAGGGAAGGCCATGTACCTCTAATTAACTCAGTTAAATTTGTAAAGGCCTACCACCAGAGGATTAGCCAATAGGTAATGATTATTTTTTTGGTTACCATAACTCATTAAGGCTATCACAAAAGGGAGCTTGTGATTTTTATCAGTAGAGAATAATATCTACAATGATGAAATCATGGATCCTTCAGTACTAAAATACAAAAAGAGAACAATCTGTAGTTAGCCAGAATATATAATTATACGTCTGAAAAATTTAAGGAAACGTCTGAGGAAGATGCCTATTGTAAGTCAAGGCTGATAATTTTTGTAGAAACTAATTTGATCAGGTCAACTTCTGTTCAGAATTTCCATCCTAGAAGAAGTGAAAGCTCATAAAATTGTTTCTCTTCCCCAACCAAAATGTCATGTATGACATTCTGGAATTCACATTTCCAAATCTAAAAATGTTCCCAATGATTCAAAGAATCAGCAGGAGCCAAGAGTCTCAGAACATTAGAGAGAGAAATAAGCAGGGTAATAAAATTCTATTATGTTCTGCAATGTACAAATCTTTAGGATTGACAGGGAAAAATGAATCTACCAGAACAAAGGAGAGTGTTTTTACAAAATTGAACCTTTAAATTCTAGTAGTCAAAGGTTGTAAACTTTGCTTCTGATGAAAGAAAACTTCATAAAGTCCATTTTAAATAATTGTAGAAAACATCTTCTATTTTGACTTCATGAGTTTAGTTTACAAATAAGATTTATTAATTACTTCTTGCCCCCTAAAAGATAAGCTGTCAAATCTTATTATTTTACCTATTTTTATTCTTTTATTATTGAAGTATTTGTTTTAGATTGAACATAATCAAAAATATAAAATGAGAATACTTATGCTTACTTCCTTACTTTAGCAAAAATGTCAGTTAAAAATCTCTGTACTTGCCAATCAAACAAGCTATTTTTCTGGTCCTTGCAGAGAATTTTTCCTTCAAAAGAATATACCAAATTTTTCATTTTAACTTTAAGTTTAAAACCTGGTAATCAATAAAATTAAATCCAGTTAAAGTGCTAGAGCTATGCTTTTTACATTGACTTACAGTATTACAGATTTTTTTTTCCTGCAGAGAAATATTCAAAACACTTCAAGTAGCTAGATAATTTAAGACACAAAGAAAATACTACACATACGGTGAAAATGATTTATATAAAAAGATAGATGTATATTTTTCTTATTCCCAGATGAAAATATAGGCCACCAAAATGAAAATTTAAATTCCCTACCCCCTACTTCCAAAAAAGTTGAATCAAACTGTTTCCTGCAAGGCTGGAGTTCCTTGATGTTGTAGGACTACTAAATATAGCATTTCACTCATCTCAGCAGGGAACTGGTTAACTGCTTGTCTGTCAGATGTTTTTAATGGTCACCCCCCATTGAACAAATCTAAGGAGGCCCTGAAAAACACCCACATTTAAAGAGGGTTACTTGCTAGATCATTAAGGAAAGATAAAGGCCTGTACATTCATATGTGATAGATAACGTAATCATTGTGTCAAGAAAACATATGTTTGATTAGTACGCCTCAGGTTCATTAATCGCTGTGTCTGCTTCACAGCAGTAGGCAGAGTTTCCATTGTAACAACTACATGGAAGAGCAAAGACAGTGAGTAACTAAAAGAGTGACAGTTGAACACTAAATCCTGAGATATTCAAAACATGCTCAAATCTAGCAGAGTCTGCACACCAGCTGGACAAAAGACTTAAATCTTTATTAACACACAATAACGCATTTCTGGCAAAGAGACTAACAGTTGTGCCTCATAAATATTGGCTCAATAAATAGATTAAGTCAGCTATTATAAGTTCCTGGACTATTTATTAGCTCATCTGATGGTGCGAAAAGCGCTGCACTTGTTTGAAACCATCTTAATGATTTGCGAGTACATATACATTTTTCACAATAATATATATCCACTAAATATAATAATAAATATGGAATACATTTTAGGGGATATCAGTAAATTACCAAAGATTAGCCAGCCTTCTAATGATTGTGGATTTGGCCATGACATTACATGGGACAAAACTTCATTTTAGGAATCACTACCATAAAACTGAAAGAATTCAGAATAAAACACGAATAAGAACTCAAAGGAACACCATACTATAGTATTTGTTGGCATACAATATACAACTGCTTCCCTTTTAGATAATGCAATTTGCTAGAAATTACTAGCAAAGGAAATACACTTTTGCAAAGCTACCTACAAATTATGCTAGTGGATGTAGAAATGCCAACTGACTCCATTTTACCACGTCTTGTGTCCTTTACTTTGGGGCTCCTGTGAGTCCTCAGAAAGAAAAGCCAAAAAATGAATAGCCAATGACTAGGGGAGATGTTCAAGTCACCCTCGGAGGTGTATTTTTATAGTTGGTCTAAATAAAATATCAGACTGACCCATCTATACTCTGGAACTTATATAGTATGCATCCTATGACTATAATAATAATAACCAAAATTATACCACAGTCCAGATAAAAAATTCCTTATAAAGACATTAATGGCAAAAATTAGCAAAGAGCAGATTTAAAAACAACAACAACCATAATATAGTCTTCTCTAATTCGTAAGTACTCAGATATGTCTTGTATGGAGATCACAAATCTAGAGATCTATAGGAACCTTAGAGGCCATTAAGTCCAACCTCCTCATTTTACAGATGTGGAAATAAGGTGAGAGAGGTTAAGTGAACTGCTTAGGGTCACATGACCAATAAGTGAGCTAGGATTCAAACTCAGATCTTCCTGACTACTGCTGAAATGCGCTGGAAGTTGTTCCATTAATAATGAATTCTCATTACTGAACATTTGAGTGTTATGTCAAGCAATTATTTAGTCTCTCTTCTAACAAGGAACTTGAAGGCATCTTTGCAACACCATCCTTTCAGTCTGATTATCTGCTTAAGGATAATAAAGGGCAACAATGAGTCTTAGATGAGGTTCCTGTTCCACAAATTTCTTAAACCTGAGTTAAATGCAGACACATTATTAGACATAACAGTGCCTAGCAATTTGTACAATGCACTCAACTGACAAAGATCTGTGCCAACTGCAGCAAAGGTTTAAGATTACAAAAATAAAACCTCAAAGTTGTAAAGGACATTTAGTCTAATCCATATATGTACAGGATTTTTCCCACAAAATCTTCAACAAGTGGTCATTAAACCTTTAGGACCTCTAGTGGAGATGGGAGTGGGGGTGACGTGGCAAATTTATTAACTTCTGAGGCAGCCCATTTACTTTCCTATTTATACTTTTTTAACCTTATCTCCAAAACTTTTATTTGTTTAGTAGATAATAATTTACCTCCCTTCCCATATCTGAAATAAACATGTTATTCCATTTTCTTTCATCTTTTTTATAGTTCAGTTTTTATTTACTTATACTTTTTATGGCATTAATTGTAGGAAGTTTTGCCTTACACTAAGATAAAAACATTCCCTTTCCAATGCCCCTAGTACTGTCCTCTAGAACCAAATAAAGCAAATGGAGTTCTTTTAAATGATAGCTCTTTGAATACATGAAGATTTCTATTATGCCTCTTCTCTTGACTCCCAAGTTATTTCTTCTTCAGGTTAAGCACAACTGGCTAATTTAATTAATCCTTGTACAGTATCAACTCAAGGTACTTGCCACATGCATACTATTACCCCCAATGCCTTGCCAGGCCATCTCCTTTGCATTAGCTACACTTTCCTTTCTTTCTCATTTTAACCCCTTGGTGAACCAGTTCAACTTGACACTTTTCTCTTAAGTCCTTTGCCTCTTACCATATATTATCATATATCATTAGCTTTCTTGAAAAAGATAGTCCCTCTCTCAACTCTGGGCAACTTAACTGGCCATTTGCCATGCCTGGAATGTTCTCCCTCCTCAGTTCTACACTTGACTTTCCTGGGCTTCCTTCAAGTTGCAGATTAAATCCTACCTCTACAGAAAGCCCTTCTTGATCTCCTTTACGTCTAGGGCTTTCCCTTTTTTTTTTTATTATTTCCAATTTATCCTGCATAGGGCTTGATTGCACATAGTTGTCTACATGTTGTCTCCCAGATTAGACTGTGAGCTCCTTGAGCTTTTACCTTTCTTTGTATCCCCAGCACTTGGCATGGTACCCAGCGCATGTTAGGTGCTTAATAAATGTGTACTGACTGACTGACTGACTTTACCATCCTGGTTGCCCTTCTTTGGATGCTACCCAACTTATGGGTAGCATCTTCACAAAATGTGGCTTCCTTAACTGAATACTATACTCTAGACATGGCCTGGCCAAGAAATATTACTGAGTGGGACTCTCATCTCTCTCATTCTGGATACCAGAACTCTCAATGTAGCGTAAGATCATTTGAGCTTTCAGTCTACTAAAACTCTCATAAGTAGTCAGAGATCATAGGATTATAGATGTAGAACTGGAAGGACCTTAAATTCTTACATTTTCATTCTGCAGATGAAGAAAGTGAGGCCAAGAGAGGTAAAATGATTAGCTCAGGATTGCAAAGACATTATATAGTAGGGTCAGGCTCTGAATACAAATTTTCTAACTCCAAATTCAGCATACCTCCCACCCTACAACACTGACAAACCATCTGTTCTGTAGCCATACCTCACCCATTTGTCCTTGTTAAATTGAACCCATGTGAGATACTATACTTATCTTTATAAAACCCTGTTTTATTATAGTTGACCCAATATTCTACCCTTTCAATATATTTTCTTGGATGTTGATTATGTTGTCCAACATCTTAGCTTCCACTTCCTGTTTTGGGTCATTTGAAAATTTGATTTATAGGCTATGTTTTCATTCTAGTCATTGGTAAAAATTAGAGGAAGACAGAGACACAGAGAGAGAAAGAGACAGAGACAGAGACAGAGACAGACACAAGGACAAATCCCTGGGGTACTCTATTGGAATACTCCTTCAAAGGTGACATCAAGCCATTAATAACTATTCTTTGAGTCCCAAACCTACTTAAATGTACTATCATCAAATGAAATAATATATGTAAAGTACTTTGCATATCTTAAAACACTATATAAATGTTAATTATTATTGTTGTTGTTACCTTTATTATTACTACTACTAATCATCTCTATATCTTGTACATAGGATAGCATGAGAGACATTGTCAATGTTTTGCTGAACGCAAATAGGAAGACTTCAAGTCATTTTGGGAAGGAGTCTTATCACAGTGAGAAATTCTTCACCTGAAATAGTCCTGAAAAAAAATGAATATGGATTCTTGATCAAAGTGTTTTAGTTACTTTCCATGAAAGGTATAGTTGTCTTTGGCAGGTAATGCTCAGTTCCAAATGATGAGACATGCAACATGTAGTATAGTCAGATGACAACTGCCTTCCTTATTCACAATATAATTTCTCTATAAAGGGGTAATAATTTATGGAAAGAAAACTAATAATAAAGAATGAATTGAATGTCTCAGGAGATTCTCTATTGTTCATTCCAATGAAAATGAGACATTTACTAATCACTTACTGTGTACAGAGTACTTTGCTAAGTGCTTGAGAAGATAAAAGTTTAGATAAAACACATCCTCAGGTCATATCTGTAACCCTACAAAGTTATAATCCTGCATTCCAGGCATGGAAGTCAACTGGTGCAAATGCCCAATGACAAAGAGATGGAATGTTGAATTCAGAAATGGGCCAATGGGCCAAGTTGGTCAGAACACAGAGAGTATGGGAGAACTGAAATGTAAGTGAAGGCCACTCTGTGAAGCCAAGTTAAGGATTTTTATTTTACCCTAGAGTCAATAATGATCACTGAAGAGTCTAGGATGAGATAGTAACATAGAATCATATATTAACACTGAATGAGCTCTAAGGGGTTTGAAGACAACACCCTCTTTTTGCAGAGAAAGAAACTGAACACCAGGAACATCTATCTGCTAAACCTGTGTATTTTGTCTCATAAGATAATTTTAAGTTCTCATATAAATGGGTTTCCTTGACTCTTCTCCTTCAGTGTTTTCCTGGATCTACTGCTTTTTTCTCTCTTTATATCACCAACAGACTTTGGGTCTTAAACAACCCCTCATTCCACCTATCCTATTTAAAAAAAAAATCTTAGCCTGGTTCATTAGCACAAAAACAAAAAAAATTCAACGGCTAGAAAGACAGCTGTACTCACAAATACACCACACAACACACACATAATTTATGACAGTGTATTTCTAGCTTTCAAATGAATTGGTTCATAGCTGGATCCAGACGGAATGACAACAGCTTCCCCTTATAAACTCCCAAATACACAGAATGAAATCTGTTGTGAAATATTATGAAATCTGTTGGTAACTTTTAGTTTCCAGGAACTTCTAGTTACCATGAATGCCTTTGAAATTGCTTCCTTCTGAGACAAAACAATCAATTCCTTTCTCAAAGGCTTTTGAGATTCATCATGCAATCATGGATAGAACCTTTTCTGTGAAGAAACCACACTACCCATTCCCAACACAACTTCTGGCAATATCAATTGGCTAATCACTATAATCATGAAGAACATAATAATTTGAACAGGCTTTGTGAAAAAGTACTGCAAAAGATATCTTTATCATCTATAATAGAAGCCAAACTTCATTTCACATTTGGAACCATTGAAAACTACTACTGGAAATGTTGCAGTATCTCAAAGCATCTTTTCCTTGACTTGAATATAATATCATTTGGGGGCTTTAAAATCACGTGAATAATAAAGATTGAATTGCAAAGATAGTTCCTAGGATTCCTTTTCCAGTCAAGCCAATAAACATTTATTAAGTACTTACTAGTAGTAGGCATTGTGCTAAGTGCTGGGAATATAATATAAATGAATGAAAAACAAAAAAGACAGTCCCTGTCCTCAAAAAGCCTATATTCTAAGAAGGGAAAGACAATCCATAAAAAGGACCTGAAAAGGGTGTGGGGAGGAGAAGGTATTCACTTGGGGAAATTAAGGAGAAGTGCTGAGAGTCAGGAGTGGAGCAGGGAGAAGAGTGAAAGAATGACCATGATTAGCCTGGACACTTCCTCAAAAACGGAGAATCCAGAAGAAACCTACCAGTTGGAGAAGGTGGGGATGAAAGGATTATCAAGGTTCTTCAGGAAGAATCTTCACTCTTTATCTCTGAATCTGTAAGCATAGTGTCAATGGAATCTTCTGCAGCACAAAGGTTGGTATGTCTAAAATTATTTGGAGATATTATGGAGTGTATACCTCCTAAATTCTGTCGACCTTGTTGACATGAAGTCTTTGTCTACATGCAATGATTAGCATCAATATTACAAGCTGTCTAATTTCTATGACATGTAATAATGCAGCCTCACAGCCTTTCTTGCCAAATAAGGTTCAGTCAAGAAGCACTCTTGGAGGATTGTGCAATCTCTATAAAAGACATAACATGTTATGGAAGAAATCCCCCAAATTATGATGTTGAGACAAATGGTACAGTTTCTATAAGCAGAAATGCTCTGAACAGATTATTTACTTTGTGAGATTTAAAATTCAGAACAATGATGTTACAAGTAAGCTTTCAATAATTCCACATATTCATTAGATGACTTAGTCTTAAGTGATTAAGGAGTAATGAAAAGAATTCAGTGGTTGATCATTGCCTATTGAATAAAATATAAGCTCTTTAACTTTGCATTCAAGGTTTTCCACAATCTGGCTCCAGCCTTAATTCATATCACTTCTCTTCATGCATACTGTGTTCCTGCCAGCCTGTTCTATGATCCTGTCCTACTCTCTCCTCAACTTTCTTGGAAGACAGCAAGCATCTGTTTAGGGTGGTAGATTTTGTTTACTTCAAGAGAGGACAAAAGTGGTTCTGTATACAAATCTAAGAAGCTGGATGACTGGCATGAAACTCTTCAATATAATGAAAAGCAGCCATTTAATTATAGGGTTGGGTCAGCTATTCAACTGGTTACTGGGAGTTACTTGAGGGTGGATTATGCTGCCTAAAGTTGTCCAGCATTAACTATATCTAACTGTTGCCATCAGAGTAGGTGTTGGGTCAAGTATCAGAAAAAACAGGCAACGGATGCTAAGACATTCAGATGAAAGTTGTTTTATGCTACAAAATGACTCTGGGAAAAACTCTGACATATTCTCAAGTTGCCCTCAAGCTCTTTTTGACCTTCTCATCCCTACTCTTTCCTATGTGTCTATCTCCCACTCCTCCCTTACACATGAAATAGACTCCTCCCACATCTCTGTTGAAATCCCTCACTTCCTTTAATGCCTTGTTTCGGTATCACTTCACCCAAGAAGCCTTCACTAATTCTCCCTTTGTCTACACTTGAACTAAACATCCCCTCTCTCATTTTAAACGTGTTTTATCTGTCTTTGACTGCTCCTATAGACTTAGAGCTTTTAACTTGAGCTGTATTTTTTTTCATGTATATACTTTATCTTGTTAATCAATTATAAGCTTCTTGAGGACAAGAACTGAATGATTTTTCCATCTTTATAACCTCAGCACCTACTATAGTGCTTTGTAGATGTAGGGTGCTAATAAATACTTTTTGAATTTGTTGAATAATACAAGTTATAATATGATTCAATGAACAGGAGAAGTGTTAAAACAGAGGCATAAGAGAGATGAGGAAGAAGGAATCACTCCTAGATAAAGAATCAGGAATGGTGTCACGAAGCAGGTAGTATCTGAACTGGGTCTTGAAACATGAGAAGTATCTCATCAAGTGGAGATATTCTATTTCTTCTATGTATGGGGGAAGACTTGGGCAAATACACAGAGGTTAAAAAAATCAAGACAAGAATGAGGAACAGATTAGAAGAAGTACAACCTGCATGAAATGAAGTAGTGTGAATTAAAGTTGAAGTCAAATTGTAAATGGCTTTGAATACTATTTTAAGGAATTCATATTTTATTCATGGGGAATATTCCTATTTATGGGGAAACCAGTGAGGATTTTTAGGATAACAGATAAGAATGAATAAACATGGATGAGACTGAAAGGAAAAAGAATAGTTAAAAGAATATCCTGGTAGGCTTGGGACTCTAAACTAAGGTAGAGAGGGAATAAAAAAGGGATTATTATAAAAGATACTGTGGAGATAGATTTAGGCCTTGGCAATTCTATGCGAAAGTGAGGGAGATAAGGAAGGTCGGAGTGGGGGCAGGAAAGTAAAGGGTGATCCTGAGGACACATCTTGAAAATCATCCATCCTCAGTGGCTGAGCACCACCCACAAAAATAAGAAGTTAGGAGGAAAGGTGAATTCTGAGGGAGAACATAAGCTCAGCTTTAAACATTTTCAGTTTGAGATGCTAGTTAAATTTCTACAGGGCAGTGTCTCACAGGCAGGTGTAACACGAGATTTAAAGAGATGAAATGTAATATTGCAAGAGTATTTGACGACAAAATCATTTCTGTTAAGATTCCTTATAACAGCATATCAGCAGTGTGATCATGTCATATTGCCTCAGAGACTCAGTTTACTTAGCTCTAAAACAATCTGGTTGTGAAGACAGTATTTTTTAAAAGTAAGAAGTACCTTTACAAATGTGAGATAATGCTGGAAATGTGAGACTAAAGCTCAAGGAGAAGATCAGATACAGATTTGGAAGTCACATGCATTATTTCGATGGATTTATTATTTCATTATTACACTGCAAATGCTATCTGCTTTTACCCATTGTAATTCTTGCTTATGCTTTATTTATAAATCCTCCAAAGAGGATCACACAATACAATACAAGGAGACCTTCCTTCAGTTATATTAACATTTGGAAGGTACCTGAGTAGAACACAGGTTGCCCATCACGATGTTTTTTAAACCACTTCTTACATGGTGGTACCAACTTCTTTATGCTGCAAGCCAATTGCACTCACCATGTGTTACAGCTGGGTCAGCTGCAATTTGGCTTATTTGGAGATGACAATGTTCCATGATTCACACTCTTTTAGAATCACTGTGGTATACTAAAAAGGAAGGCCTTGGCCTCATTTTCAAATATTTAGCTAAAGAGTCAAATTTATAAGAATACAAGTCATTCCCCAATTGATAAATGATCAAAGTATATGATCAGGCAGTTTTCAGGATGAAGAAATCAAAGCTATCTATAGTCATATGAAAAAAATGCTTTAAATCACTATTGACTAGAGAAATGCATATTAAAACAACTCTGAGGTACCACCTCACACCTACCAGATTGACAGAAAAGAAAAACGACAAATGTTGGAAAGTGTGGGAAAATTGGGACATTAATACACTGTTGGTGGAGTTGTGAACTGATCCAACCATTCTGGAGAGCAATTTGGAACTATGCCCAAAAGGCTATGAAACTGTGCATACCCATATACATATCCATATGCACAAAAATATTTATAATAGCTCTTTTTGTGGTGGCAAAGAATTGGAAATCAAGAGGATGCTCATTAATTGGGAAATGGCTGAACAAATTGTGGTATATGATTGTGACAGAATATAATTGTGCTATAAGAAATGACAAGCAGATGCTTTCAGAAAACATGGAAAGATTTATATCAACTAATGCAAAGTGAAGTGAGAAGAACCAGGAGAACATTGTACACAGTAACAGTAATATTGTATGATGATCAATTGTGAATGACTTGGTTATTCTCAGCAATACAATAATCTAAGACAATTCTGAAGAACTCATGATGAAAAATGTTATATACCTCCAGAAAAAGAACTGATGGAGTCTGAATGCATATCAAAGCATACTTTTTTACTTTATTTTTCTTGGGGGTTTTTTGTCTATATTTTATTTTAGAACATGACTAATACAAAAATGTGTTTTGAATGACTGCACATGTATAACCTATATCAAATTGTTTGCCTTCTTAATGAAGGAGAAGTAAGAGAGAGAATTCGGAACTCAAAGTTTTCAAAAACAAATGTTAAAAAAATTTTAAATATAATTTAAATATCATCAGGAGATGGGCAATCAGGATATTTTATTAAAGACATTGATAAACAGTAGGGAATCCAGAGGAGAACAACCAGAAATGCTGAAAAGCCTTGAGATTATAGTTGATCATTATATTTGAGATTCCAATTGATGGAATGGGAGATATTTAGCCTTGAAAAGAGTCAGGAGCGACACGATAGTTATCTTTAAATAGTTGACAGAAATCACAGAATTTGGAACAAAAAGTGATTTTTGATATCATCTAGATTTGATACCACTTTCATTTTACATATAAGGAAACTGAGGCTTGGAGAGGTGAGGTGATATAGCCAAGGTTACAAGGGATTGATGGTAGAGCTGGGATTCAAACTCAGGTCCTCTGACTTCAAATTAAGTGTTCTTTATGATATAATAGCAGAATTTTCATTTGGAAAAGGGATTAGATTTGTTCTGCTACATCACAGAGGGCAGAACTAGGAGGAATGTATAGAACTGTAGAGAACGATTTAAATTTAAATCTAAGCAAGGAATATTTTAATGATCAGAAATATCCAAGAGTAGAATGGTTTGCCCTGAGAAGTTGTGGGTTCCCCATCACTTTGGGCCATCAAGGAAAGATGGATGACCACTTACGGGGGATGACATATCAAGGTTTATATTCACTTATGGATTGGACCAGACAGCCTCTGCAGTCCCTTCCACCTCTGAGCTTCTGCAACAAGCCAGCTTTAAATTGCTATTTTGTTTTACATTTCCTGCCTTGTTCTTTGCTCACTAGATTTGGCATTACCAGTGAACTATGCCCAGAATGGCCTCTGGCTTGCTCTCTCTCTAATCAAAGATTGGACCTCTTCTGTCAGGAAAGGTTTCCTCTTCAGTCTTGGTATTTGCCTTGATCATCAAGCAACATATGTAGGCCCTATTCCTTCCCACACGTCTTATATCCACTCACCCCGAAGGGAGGGGCTCCCATAGAACTGATATCCAACCCAAATAAACCCCTTTCGCTTACCTGAGGCTAAAACCATGGTCATATTCCTCCATACCCAGGGTCAGGGCAGAGGAGAAAGAGCTTCAAAACATGTTGTTGCAGCAAGTGCTGGAGAAAGACTCTGAAGAATTGAGTAGGGTTGCTTCAAAGGGTGTTTGCAGCCTTGCAGAAAATGAATTAATGGCTCTTGAAGTGGATAGTCTGTTACTTTGCTTACCAGCACTACAGTGAAATGACCAGATAATCCAGGATTCTTGGCACAATGTGAACTGTTCAGGGACTGTCATATCTAGAGAATTTCCACAGCTTGGGCCAAAGTAGCCTTCATTATATCCTACTTGGCAAGGAAGGTTGCCAGCTAGTTTACTCCTTACCCCTATGGAAAATAAGCCCATGTTGGAAAATGTGGAAGAGTGCCTCCAAAAGCTCAGGAAAACTTTTGAGAGCCTTCCTGAGGCTAAGACTACTAGCCAGCTGATTTGCCAGAAGAAACAGGGACCATGATAGATGCTAAATGAGTATTTATCATGAAATGTGCCTACCCTGTTGAATCAATTTTCAGAAGCATTGGGCATGACTATATGTTTTGAATTAGTTGAAGTAATCACTCCCAAAAATGTGTTTGACAGTGTTTGGTGAGACATGTGTGCATGTACCTTGTTATAGTCAGAGATGTAACAATTCCTTCATCATTCTCCTAGCTTGCTTATGATGGTTAAATGTGAGAGTCAAGGAAGTATGCAGGCTGTTGAAGGGAAGGGATAGGAAAGGGGGTCACCATTTAGTTTATTTAATGTTCATCATAAACACATGGAGCATACAATCTGATTTGAACATGGAAGTTGACATTTCCAGCCTGATATATTTTGTATAGCCTTTATTTATGCTCTTTAGTTTGTGCAATGGCCCTATAATTTTTTAAAGATTCAAGGGGGGTGGGGCAGGAGGTGATGGGTCTTTCTTGATGAAATCCTCATTTATTCAAGGATCTAGTCAATATACCAAATGCATTTAAGTCTTCACAACAAAAGATATTTGCCAAGTTGGAGAAATTCCAATTTGGATAAAAAGATGGAATTTTGAGAGGCTCATGAAGCAGTGAGAATTCTAGAAGAATCTGCATATATCTGAAAATGTGCTGAAGACAAGAACTTCCAAACTAGCAATAGGCCTACAGCAGTTCGTCAGTTTTGTGGGACAATACTACGACTTCATCATCAGGGTCTTCACCCTTTTCATAAGCCTTTCACGTGGAAAAGTGGGATGGTGAATTAATTAAATGATTTGAAGAACTGGTTAAATTTGGCCCCTAACTGATCAACCAAGACCCATATTAACAATTAATTGTGCAGAACAATACATCCATTGTCACTGTGGGGACCTTTCTTACAAAGACTACCACTTGTACCACTTTTCATACTTCTCAGTGCTGAGTATGTACACACACACACACGCACACACACACACACACGTACATGTATACATACCTGCACATGTGTGTATATACATACATACATGTATTTCTCTGGAAAATTGATTGGTGCAAAAAAAAGTGAAGTGATATAAGAGGAATTATTGATGGACAAAGGTACATTTAAAACATAGAGGAACCAACTTTAGGGAATGTGGTAATGAATCATCATGGACAAGAGCCGTAAGAACTGAGAGAAGCTTTAGAATACCTGTCAGTGTTAATCATACCAGATTTCTGGATGTTGCTTTTTCAGTAGGTCCATCTTCACCATTAGATAATGCCAGCACCTTGCAATATTTTGCAAAATGTAGGTAGGCATACTTCGGTAGAAAACAGAATTAGGACAACTGTTGGATCAGCTATAAAAGCTCCTCTTGCAAGATTATAAACTTTGTAGACATTTGATTCACAAATAGTAGGCAATGGAACACTTGTACTGAGACTGACATATACCTGTTTTCTAGCCTTATACCTATACAAAGAAGAAACCAGCTTTCAATGGATGCTTGCATCTGTGCTTTTGCTTGCATGTTGCTATAGGTAAGACTCAGTGCTTTACTTTTACTAGATCAGCATCATGACCTCAGGATTGGGAGGGACCTTTGACAGTTCTCATACTCCCTGACCATTCTGCAGCTTTTGGTATGGCTGACCACCCCCTCCTCTTGAAGGCCCTCTCCTTCCTGGGTTTTTTGTGACACTATTCTCTCTTGTCTATTTTCCTACTTGTCTTACTGCTCTTTCTTAGTCTCCTTTGCCAAACCATCATCCATGTCACAATCTCAATCACAGGAGTACCCCAAGAGTCTGGCCTTGGTCCTCTCTGTATTCTTTCTCTTGGTGATTTCATCAGCTCCCATGGATCCAGTCATCATCTCTATGCAGACAGTTCTCAAATCCACATATCCAATCCCCATGTTTTTCTTGAATTCTAGTTCTGTTTCCAATTGCTTATTGGATATTTTCACTTGGATGCCCTTTTGTTCACAAAATCGACACATCCCAAATAAAAAACACTATCTTTCTCCCAAAACCCACCTCTCCTCCAAACTTTCTGTATTGTGTAGAGGACACTGCTAGCCTTCTAGTTACCTGGGTTTGCAACCCTGGAGTCAACCTCAAATTTTGTCTCACCTCCATAATCAATTAGTTGTCAAATATTATTGCTTCTACCTCTACAACATGTCTCATATCCATTCCTCTCTTTCCACTTATGCAGATAACACTCTAGTCTAGGACCTCTTTATCTCTTTCCTGAACTACTACAATGACCTCCTAATAGGATTCCCCTTTCCAATATATACTTTACCCCTTTCCAATATATACTTCATATATTTACAAAAAATTTTTTCTTAAGCATAAGTCTGACCATGTCACTCTCCTGTTTAAGAATCTTTAAGAGTTCCTGTTGCCTCTAGGATAAATACAAACTTCTCAGCTTGGTATTTAAAGCCCCCTGCAATCCAGTTCTGGCCTAACTTTCTTGACTTATTTCACTTATGCACTGTAGTGCAACCAAAATGGCCTACCGGCCAAATATGGCATCCCACCTCCTACCATTGTGCCTTTGCATAGACTGCCTGGAATGCCTTCTTACCTGACCTCTACCTCTTATACTCCCTAGCTCATTTCAAGGCTCAGATCATGTGCCACTTACTCTATGAGATTTTTCCTGATTTTCTTGGTTGTTAGTGCTCTGTCTTTCCATAAATTATCTTGTATCTTGTCATATATTTGTATATATGTAACTGGATTATCCCCTAGCAGAATGTAAGCTCCTGAAGGGTAGGTATAGTTTCATTTTCCTTTGTATTAGTGGTATCTAGTAGAGTGCCATACACATAGCAGGAGCTTAATAGATGCGTGTTGAATTGAATTGGCCACAAAGGCTATCTAGTCTAATCTATAAATAAACAGAAATCTCCTCTATAAGATTCCTGAAAAGCAATCATACAGTCTCTACTTGAAGATCGCCAGAGACAAGAAGCCTACCGCCTCCTTAGATAGCTCATTCTACTTTTAAACATCTTCAATTGTTTGAAAGTGTTTCCTTACACCAAGTCTAAATAGGCATCTTGAGAATTTCTACCCTTTTCTCCTAGTTTTGCCTTAGGGCCAAGCAGAACAAACATATCCCTTTTCCATATGAGGAGCCTTCACATACTTAAAAATAACTATCACATCCATTAAAAGTCTCTTACAGGTAAGGATCTCCAAGATTCTTTAAAATGATCCTTATGTTGTCATAATTTCCAATTATTTCACTATGCAACAAATGTCATTTGATGAGGACAGCATATAGGAAGACTGTCACATTCCTCATTTTGGAAATTATGCTACTGGGGCAGGTAGGTGGCACAGTAGATAGAGCACCAGCCCTGGATTCAGGAGGACCTGAGTTCAAATACAGCTTCAGATGCATGATACTTACTAGATTGTGATCCTAGGCAAGTCACTTAACCCTAATTGCCTCACAAAAAAAAAAAATTATGCTACCTAAGATCATATTAAGTTTTTGTGACAGTGATGATATATTGCTTACTGATATTGAGTTAATAACCCATTAACTCCAGGGTTCTTGTTTTTTTCTGTATGAACTGTGGTCATGCCATGCTTCTCTGGTCTTCTGTTTATGCAGCTATCTTTTGTAAATCAAATAAAGGCCTTAGAATTTATCCTAATTAAATTTCTTCTTATTAGTTTCAGCTCATTTTTAAGACCAGTGGTGTCAAACTCAAATAAAAAGTGGGGGTGGGGAGGGACTCAACTATACATAAAAAACTCTGTTAGTTGCATATTGACCTAGAAAACTACATATTAACATTATTTCTATTCCATTGTATTTTTCTTTATTTTCTCAAATGTTTCCCAATTACACTTTAATTCAATTCCAGCAGTACTATGGGGTATTGTAGGTTTGACACCTCTGTTCTAGACTATAGAGACAATGTGGGGTCCCAAATCAGCTCTATAATATATTAGCTATTCTTTCCAATTTTTTTTTGTCATCTTCAAATTTGGTAAGAATACTCTCTATGCTTTCAACCAAGTCTCTAGTAAATGTAAGAACACAGTGCCAAGGAAAAAACCCTGATAATACTCCACTAGAGGTCTCCCTCCAGGATAGCACTAGTCCATTAATCACTATTCTTTGGGTCCAGTCATTAAATCACTTAACAATCTGCCTAACTGTATGCTATCATTTAGTTCTATCTTATACACGTGACTTGATTATAATAAGATTTTGTCAAAAGCCTCACTAAAATCCAGGGACATAATGTCCATGACATTTCCCTGATCTCTCAGTTTAGTAACTCTGTAATAAAGGAAATGAGGTTAGTCAAACATAACCAGTTTTTAATGAACTAACGACTTTCTAAGCAATAAAAACCTATACTTTGTTAATATGTTCTAGAATTTTGCCAAGAGTCCAAGAGAAGATTATCAGCATATAGTTGGTATATTCTACCTTCTCCCTCTTCGCAAACCAAGATGTTTTTGGTTCATCTTCAGTCCAGTGATTTTTTCAAAGATCAAAGACAGTAGTTTACCAAACATAATCTGTAAATTATTTCTATAGCTTATGATGAAGCCTTTCTGGATCTATGGATTTGAATTCACTGAGTGTGATCTTTTAGTAACTCCTCCCTTCTGTTATGGTCTTTTATCTGTAAACCATTTTTGTTCTAGCATTCCAAGTACAAAGATCATACTATCTGGTAAAGAAAACCAAAGCACGTGAATAGCTGAGTAGTTTCGCCTTCTGCCTGACACCTATTACTGTCATTCTGTCTATCCTTAGTGGTTTTATTATTTTTTGATCTTCTGCAAGTCATTGAAATTTATTACCATTCAACCAACATTTATTAAGCAGTTATTATGTGCAAAATTCTGTGGTAGGCACCAGAAATACAAAGACAAAACCAAAAACAAACCCCACCCTCAGGGACTTCATATGAGGGCTAAACAAACCATTTTTTCCCCTTAGAATTCTTTGGCAGCTTATTTTATTAAAGGCTTTAGAATTTCTGATATTTTAATAATATCTTTATATTCATCCTTGGTTATCTTTTGCTCCTCCACATTCTGCATGTGTTAAAAATTTGAGGGGCAGCTAGGTGGTGTAGAGGATCGAGCACTGGCCCTGGAGTCAGGAGGACCTGAGTTCAAATCTGGCCTAAGACACATAATACTTCTTAGCTGTGTGACTCTGGGCAAGTCACTTAACCCCAACTGCCTCACTAAAAAGAAAAAAAAAAAAGAAATTGAGTTGGATGAGTTTCCTGTGCACCCATATGGGTCTTTTCAGATGTTACTCCTTTTCTTTCTCAGCAGAATCATTCATGTTCATGCTGTCAGATTTCATTCTTTATAGTATCCCATCATTCTTAAGCTGACTTCTGCAGAGTTTTAGCCTTGGAACATGGAACCTTACCCATTCTATCTAAGAATGCTTTCAAATTTGGTCTCCCAAAGTCTTGAGTATGTATAAAGTTATACCCAGTATTTCCCTCCTAGTTCAAAGATGGTAAATAACTTTCACTGAAAGTTCAAAAACAATTTTTTTCTGCTTTGGCAGCCAGTTTCACTTTATTGGCAGGAATTAAATCCAGAATAAGAGTCCCCATTATAATTTTCTATGCCTTTGAAAGGATGAAATGATGAGCAAGGCAAATAAAGAATTTCTAAGCCATTCTTTTTGAAAAGAGAAAACTCTAGCAGATGTCCAAACAATTCAAGTACCCTATCACTATTATAATTTGACAATGAATCAGCTTTGAGATTTGCCTCCATAAGTCAGCAACCAGTTCCAGTTGGTACAGTGGATAGAATGCTGGGCCTGGAGTCAAGAAGACCTGAGTTCAAATATGACCTCAGGCATTTACTAGCTGTGTGACCTTGGGCAAGTCACTCAACCTCTGTTTGCCTCAGTTTCCTCATCTGTAAAATGGGGTAATAATAGCATCTACCTCCTTGACTGGTTGGTTGTTGTCCTTAGTTCTTGAAGAGGACCAAAATGATATCACTATGCTAGAGTCAAGTTACAGTGTGTCCACCTGTGGCTGATCAGAGCGATACAAGCTCAGAATGTTCTACCACAGGTCAGGCACAAATAGCCCACGTGAACATTTGGGGTTCTAAATTTGCACACCTCACATTTCTTTTGAGCTACTTCAGTTCTGCTTTGCTCATAGAGCACAGCATCTTCTTAGATGTGGACACGCCATGCTGGTCAGTCCTGTGCCAGTATCTCCCATGTCACAAATTGATTCCAAAGTTCTTAAGACAGACCTTGAGAGTATCCTTGTAGCTCTTCTTCTGAGCATGCTGGGAGCACATGTCCTGAGTGAGTTCTCCATAAAATAGTCTTTTTGGCAAGCGTACGTTTTGCATTTGAACAGCATGGCCAGCCCATCGGAGTTGTGCTCTCTGAAGTAGAGTTTGAATGCTTGGCAATTTAATTTGAGAAAGGATCTCAGTGTCTGGTATCTTATTCTGCCAGGGATCTTCAGAATCTTCCTAAGACAATTCAAATGGAAGCGATTCAGTTTCCTGGTGTGGTACTGATATACTGTCCAGGTTTCATAAGCATACAACAATGAGGCCAGCACAATGGCTTTAGAGACCTTCAGTTTGGTAGTTACTCTTCTTTCCCATACTTTCCTTTAGAGCCTCCCAAACACTGAGCTAGCTTTGGCAATGTGTGCATCAACCTCCTTATCAATGTGTATATCCCTAGAAAGTATACTACCAAGGTAAGTGAATTTATGTACAGCATTTAAAACTTCTCCATTTGCTATAACTGATGGTTCCACATATGGATGGTGTGGTGGTGGCTGATGGCGCACCTGCATTTTCTTGGTGTTAATTGTTAGGCCAAAATTAGCACAAGGAGCAGAGAATCAATCCATACTTTGTTGCATCTCAGCTTCGGAAGCTGCACTGAGTGCACAATCATCTGCAAATAGAAAAATCATGCACCAACACTCCCTCCACTTTGGTCTTGGCTTGTAGCCTTTTTAAGAAGAAGAAATTACCATCAGTGCAGTAGCTGACCTTGTTGCTATGTTGAACACACAGTTGAACACCTCCTAGTGTCGTCATGAAAATCACATTTAATAATGGTAAAGCACTCAGCCTAGTGCCTGGGACACAATAAGTGCTATATAAATATTAGCTATTATAATTATTATTTTGGGCTGGACAATTATAATATACTCTCACCAAAATTTCTCTTCTCCCCAACTCCTATTCTTATTCCTTCATGGATTTCTACAAATCCGTAAGAGCTTTTTGAGATACAACGTTGCTTCCTGACCATTTCATCTCATCTATTCCTTCTGAGTAAGAGATATCCTTTAATTGCAGTATTCTAGTCATGAGAGGAAGTTTTGCAGAGGAAAGCACTGGGCTTGAAGCTAGAATACCTGGTCGATATTTACTTAGCTACAACAAACTTCTGGTTAGACCATACCTCTGCATTGCACCAGGGTCTCTACCAGATCCCCACAAACTAAAGGGAGATTCCATAGATTACACTGATCGCCAGGGCCTGAGGAAAAATGATTTCAGGACAGAGGATATGAGTTAAGCCATGATGTGACAAAGTGTGTGCTAGAAACTTCCTGGTCTAGCCAAAGTTCATTGCAAATGCCAAAGTCAATGGGCGAGGCTGGAGATGGGAAATGGGATTCAAAGCAGCAGCCTGAAGTCGAGTTATCACAGTCAGTAAAAACGAGTTTATCAGTGTTAGCAAAGTGATGGCATACCTGGTACACCTTCTTTGGCTAAGGCATCATTCTTTCATGGTGGTGGTATGTGTACAATACTCCCACCTTGTTCTCCTGGGTTAGTGAGGCTGAGGCCCAACATGTAGTACTGCTACAGAATAGACATCATCCCTCCCCATCATCCTTTCTTAGAACCTGAGGCTGGGGTTTGGTTGGTTAGCAACGGCAGAAAGTCTCTACCAGTGCTGTGGAATACATGTTGCTCACTAGCTTCTATGTCCTCTCCTGGTACCTGGTACCCTGACAATTTCTTGGATATTAAAGCAGCACACATGATGCTAGGATCTTTGGGACTATGCATTCCTCTTGCTCATCCAAAATTAGCAGCAGAGAGTAGGAATTAGATGGATGAAATTTGGGGTGAAGGTGAGCCTGCTTTAAAACAGAAGAGCAGAACAGCAGATACAAGCTCTGAGATGAAGGTAGCCCTAATCCACAGGCCAATGGACTTAACACTTGAATGATAGAGAGTTTATGAAAGGATAGCTAGAATTCCTTCTGTGGCTGGCTTCCCAGCAATGATATGGCAGGTAGTCTTTGGTTTGAGATCACTTTGGTAGGTTATAGCGTACATTGCAGGTTTGCCTGGGCAGTCTCCAAGTGATCTAAGTAATGGTTGACTCTGAAGATTGCAATACATTAGGTAACTGTAGTGGGAAAATGAGGTTAGAAGCCTCATTTTGGCATTTGCAATGAACTTTGGCTAGACCAGGAAGTTTCTAGCACACACTTTGTCACATCATGGCTTAACTCATATCCTCTGTCCTGAAATCATTTTTCCTCAGGCCCTGGCGATCAGTGTAATCTATGGAATCTCCCTTTAGTTTGTGGGGATCTGGTAGAAACCCTGGTGCAATGCAGAGGTATGGTCTAACCAGAAGTTTGTTGTAGCTAAGTAAATATCGACCAGGTATTCTAGCTTCAAGCCCAGTGCTTTCCTCTGCAAAACTTCCTCTCATGACTAGAATACTGCAATTAAAGGATATCTCTTACTCAGAAGGAATAGATGAGATGAAATGGTCAGGAAGCAATGTTGTATACCAAATGTGGTATAAAATATCACATTTAGGATTGAGAAGAAAAATGTTAAGACAGAAGTTTGGTTATTTTAGAGTAATTTCTGTCATGTTGATTCTAAAACATGTTAACAATGTAAATATTTTTGAAGTGTACAATACATACTATCTGTTCATTATCCTAGGCATAATGTACCAAAGAAAGGTGAATATTTACTAGAAGGAAAGTGAATTAGGCAGTTCAGAAATGAGAGATAAACTGAGGGCTCCAATTAGTGGTACCATGGCAAAATTGTCTTGTAGGGAGTGGGGGTAGTGGTGGTCTAAGTTGTGGCAGGAGATTCAACAAATGGAAGTAAATCATTTAACTTAGGGGGTTTATGATCACCAAAATGACATCATACCACTTGGGCAGTCAACTCTGTAATGAGGTCTGCTATTAATACCTCCCAGGATCAATCGAGATTACAGGAGTTGCAATAATCCTACTAGCAAATCTTCCCAGGGTCCCTGGACTAGACACATATATATACTGGTCAGACCTCATTGACACTAAAATTCCTAAGAGACTACTGGTCAAGTTTCAATGAGACTATAAGATCAGCAGCAAGGTCTATTCTGTAGATCTGAAAGTTTTAAGTCAGATTAACAGGAAGAAGAGGTGAGAAATAGCCAAAAGCCTGATTTCTAATCAAGCTCTCACAAAGGATAAGGCCAGCTTCTATTTATACTGGGGCTTTGGTAAAAGTCTGCTAATTACTAATCAAAGGCAAATGAAAAGCTGCACCCCTAGCATGGATGGCAAGCTTGATAGGAATAGATAGTGTGATGTGGCAGCCAAAAAAGCTCATGTAATCTTGGAATGCTTTAAGGGAACCATAGCTTATAGGAATAAGGAGGTGATAGTCCCTCTGTACTCTCTCCTGGTCAGACCCATATCTGAAGTATTCTATTCAGATCTGGGTACCACAGTTTAAGGTGATCGCTGACAACTGGGGAGCATCCAAAGGAAGGAAACTAGCATGATAAAAGATTTTGAGTTCATGCCATATGAGAATCCACTGAAGCCAGTGGGAATTACAGGATAGCTTTTTTTAAAGAATAAGAGCAAAGGCTGGCTGAGCACTAATCAAGTGAAGAGTCCTTTCAGGTCTGGGCTGAATGAGGTGGCCACTGAGGGCCCTTTCAATTCTAAAAAGTTCTGTGATTCTCATGGAACTTGATGTTTATTTAGTGGGGGTATAAGACCAAATCACAGATAGCTATAATATATGATATCATTTGATAAGTGCATTAAGAGGTTTAAAACAAACTACTCTCCGAGGGAGATTTTATAGAAAAGAAAAGAAAAGAAAAGAAAAGAAAAGAAAAGAAAAGAAAAGAAAAGAAAAGAAAAGAAAAGAAAAGAAAAGAAAACCAGAGAGAACTCAACAGGCATTGCCAGCATATGGAATGATGAGAACAAAAATAATGAATCAAGACATCACCAGGTGTATTGAAGGGCCAAGAGTTTAGTGGGAGTAAATATATGGAGGGACTGGTAGAAAGGGTGGGGGTGACATTTGTGGAGAGCCTTGAACACCAGGCAAATAAATTTCAGCTTAATAAACAGACAACAGGAAGCCACCAAAGAGATTTGAGAAGGGGCGTAACACAACTAGATCTATACAAAATAATAATACTTTCCAAATAATAGAGATTTCATAGCAACAAAACAGAAGAAATTAGGCATGAAGTGTGTCCTCATGCCACTTAAAAGAGGCATTTTTCTCCTTGGATTGTTCCAGTATGTGCTAATAATCTTTTAATACTGTAGTCTACAGTAATCCACATACAGTAACCCACATCTGATTGGGTTTACATTTCTAGTTGTTTTTAGTAATAAGATGTTTTAGACTAGTTGAATAACTGCAAGAAGAAAACAAATAGTTTTCTTGTAGCTCTGAAGCACCAGGAGACAGTATCAAATCTTCAATCATCATTTTGACTGGTGACACCTGATAGATGAATGCTCTAGGGACTTTTTACAATTAAGTTAATGTCCCCACCTAAAAATCTTATCACTGCCAAACTTGCACATGGAAAGAAACATGAGACTCCCTAATCGCACAGTAATGTTTTAAAAGAAGTGGTTCAGAAGTAAGAATCTACCTGTAGACACAGGATTTATTTTCTTTAAAGGTTTAGTTTTTACATGATTCCAAATGGTAGAATTAATCATGTGAAACTGTGAAAACTAAAGACAAATTGAAATTTCTTTATGAAAACCATCTCATAAAACCAGAAAGCTATAGGCATCCTTACCTCAAGAAGGCAAACGTAAATAATTTTCTATGATGCAGTGGTTCGCCTCAGATTTACATCAAGCATAATGTGCCAGGGATGGTACTTTGCATATAAGCTCATCATTTCTTATTTGTTAAAAATCACTGTGCCCTTCTAATACTTAATTTTTTTCTTTGTAGATTTCAAAACTTTGAATAACTGAAAATCAATAAATCTACTGTATTTTCAATAAATAACAATAATGAATAAGAATTGTAGAGAATAACAATATACAGTAATGAAGGGAAATGATGAGATTGACTTGTATCCATGCATAAGGTCAAAGCCATTAAATGATCAAACCCCGGGAAGATCTGGACCAGATTAATCCAAAGCTCTAAGAACTCCTGGGACAGTTCTGTGGTGGTTCAAGGCATTGCAGACTAAACATGAACCCTGGGAAAAATCATAGAGCACACCAAATTCCTAAGAGAGGTCCATAACTGATTTAGTGTCCCTGGTGTCCTCAGGATCAGGACTTAAAGTCAGTATGGAATCCTAAGGTTATTTGCCAAAAAGAAAAGAGTCCACTAAATCCATTCTAGACCTATATATCCACTGCAATGTATTATTTATGTAATAACCAGAATAGTCTGGGCTCTGAAGTAATATTAGTAATTAAGTTTTATGGAGAAAAAAGTATATTTTTAAAAGTAAAAAAAATTTTGTCATCATATGCCCTTAACAGAAAATATTTTCGCTTATCACAAAATTTTTAGCTAGGTATGGTGTTGCACACCTGTAGTGCCTGCTCCTGGGGAGGCTGAAGCTGGAGGATCTCTTAAGTTCCAGAGTTCTGAGCTGCAGTGAGCTGAGATCTGCACTAGGGCCAGCAGTATGGAGAATCCCTTGGAGGGGAGTGGCCAACAGGCTTCCTAAACAGGGGAAAATTGGCCCAGGTCAGAAATGGAACAGGTCAAAACTCCTGAGCTGATCAGTAGTGAGTGGTCACTACACTTCCAGCCTGGGCAAGAAAGAGAGACCCAGCTTAAAAAAAAAATCAAACAAAAACTTTTTAAGAAGAGTCGCGCTTTTCAAAAAAAAAAATGTAAGTTGCTGCCTTGATGGTAAAAGGTACAGATTATAAACTTAAAGCAATATAAGAGAATCAAGGAAGTCAAAGGGACATTGTCAGATTCTCAAGAAAACCGGCCAAAATAAATCCTAATGTAAATTGTTCTAAGGTGAGATTCTAAAGAAGAAAGACTTAGAAGACTATTTTCCTCACTATAATATTATGAACATCACAAAATAAGAAGCACAAACAACAATTATTATCATAATAGCTAGCATTTATAGAGTATTTTAAGGTTTGCAAAGGTTTGTGGTTTTTTTTTTTTACAAATATCTCATTTTATTTACCACAATAACCTTGGAGATAAGTGCTATTCCTATTCCTATTTTAAAGATAAAGGAACTGAGGCAAATGGAGGCCAAATGACTTGTTCAGGGTCACACAGAGAGTATATAACTGAAGCAGAATTTGAAATCAGGACTTCTTGACTCCAGGTAGGACCAGCACTCTATCAACTGTACCACCTAGTTGCATTAGTTGAAATGTATAGGATTTGAATCACATTTTTAAAAGAAACTTTTGAATTTAAGAAGTTATTTCAAAGGCCCCCACTGGAAGCCTCACTTTGCTGATATTGGCCGCAGTACATAACACCAGAAATGTGGAAAGCCCCTATAAGAAACAATCTAACAAAGTGAATTTGCTATTTATGGTTTTGCTACATGAGTGCCAAATTATGTTCTTTACATAAAACATACATAAGCGCTACTTTTCCAATTTTTACACTGAACATTTCATAAATATCACTTTTTAGTAGATGATAAAAAGGGGTATCATAAAAAGGCAAACTGAAATTAAATTAAGCTAGAAATGATCAGAAAATATGACAGGTACATTTACATCTGTATCACAATAAATAACTATGACATTTAATCTAAAGGAAACAGAGGTTGGTTACAAAATTATTTATTTTTATTTTTTGTGCAAGTAGTCCTCTAAAAATTTATTCAAATAAAGACTCCTCCCTATTTCCCAATCAATTAACTATATTCACTTTCTTCCCTACCCACTCTTGATCTGTGATACTACATACCCCTGAACAGCAGGTACTTGCCCTAGAAACCCTCAATCCTGAGCTAACTCCATCTGGTTTCTCCATTCCTATTCTGAAAGATGCCAAACAACGCTGGAGAAAAATCACAAAATCACACTGAGAGGGAGAGGTCCACTCCCATTTTATTCTACCCTCAAGTGTATCCTCACTGCTGTATTTTATTGTTCAGTCATTTCAATTGTGACTGACTCTTTGTGACTCCATTTAAGGTTTTCTAGATTGTTTTTCTTCTCTAGCTCATTTTACAGATGAGGAAACTAGGGTGAACAGGATTAAGTGACTTGCCCAGTTCAAACACTAGTCAAGTGTCTGGGGCCAGATTTGAACTCAGAAAGACAAGTCTTCCTGACTCTAGGCCGGGCATTTTATCTACTGGGCCACTAGCTGTTACTTTCACTTCTGTATAGCAAATCTTTTTTATTTAGATCTTATTGACACTTTCTACAAAGGCTGTTCCACATCTCCTTTCTCTGTACTCACCCAACTTATCTTACTGTGTCTCAGAAGACAAATTTGCACCTTATTTATATAATAATATTTATATACTAATTTACAGATGAAGAAACTCAGGCAGGAGATTTTTAAGTGACTGCTGAGGGTTTCAGAGCAGTCTGAGGCAGTTTGAACTCAGTTTCTTCTTGATTCCAAATCCTGTCCTCTATCCACTATGCTAACTAGTTGCCACTAAGACCAAAGCTATTTGACCTCAATTCTATCAATTTACATCCTCTATTACTCTTACTTCTCTGTCATGCCATGTGTCCTCCTATCTCAGAGAATGAAATGGCTTTCCCCTTTGCCAAAGCTAATATTTCTAATCTTCCATCTCTTGTCCTCTCATCTCTTCGTAACCTTTCTCTATCAATCATTCCTTCTCTCTCATGCACTTACAGCCTTTGCTCTCTATTTGTTATTAATCTACAAATGTGTTCAGTTCTCTTAAGCCCTCTTATTCTCTACTCTCCTTACCATCCATCCCAAACTTCTAGAAAGAGTATTCTATAATCTGCTTTCATTTCTGCACTCTGTACCCCTAATTCCTTACAATTTGGCTTCCATCCCTACCACCACTGAAATGTCTCTCTTCCCACAGTGACTTAATGACTTCCTTATTACTAAATCACAAGATCTTTTTAACGACTTTATCCCCCTTGATATCTATGTGCCACTTGACACTGTGGACCATTCTTCCCCCTCTTGATAAATTCTCATCCATTGCTTTCTGTGACACTGTTCTCTCATAATTATCCTACCCCTCTGACTATTCCTTTTCTGTCTCTTTTACAAGCTCCTAATTCTCTTAAACTTTTGTATTCCCTAGGGTTCTCTCCAATGACACTCTTATGCTTTCTCTCTCTCTCTTCCTCCCCCTCTCCCTCCTTTCATACTTTCCTATACTACTCCAGAACTACTCCCACAGTTTCAATTATGGCTTCTATATATATATATACCTCCACTACTAATCTCTGCTCAGAGCTAGTGCCATATCTCAAACTTCTGCTAGATATTTCCATCTAATGCTCTGCCAGTCCTAATAAGCCCAAAATGGAATTCATCATCTTTTCCTAAAAACTTATGCCTCCCCTAATTTCTATATTTCTATTGATAACTTCCTTCCTGTCACTTAGGATCTTAGCCTCTATTGACTTTGACTCTCCCTTTTCTCTATTCTCTCTAACTCCTTATATTCAACCAGTTGTCAAATCCTATTTATTCTATCCTCACAGTGACTCTGGTTTACCTTCCTTCCTCTCAATACCCATTGAAACCACCATTGTTCTGGCCTGTCTTTCCTCCTATGGATTACTCTAATGCCTTAAATGTTCTTATCTTCAGTCTATCCTGACCCAGTCTATCCTTTAGTGATGTCTGATTGTCTTCTGAATAAAGTATGAATTCCTGATTTTACCATTACAGACCCTCTACAATCTGGCTCTAATCTACCTTTTCAATCTTATACCACTCCCATTCATTCACTCTATGGTCCACACTTTGTTCTAGGATCAGTACACATGCCTATTTCTTGTCTTGCTCTCTTTTGTCTCTATGCTATTGTGCATGTTTTGCTCTATGTTTGGAATGTATTCTCCCATATTCATCTCTTAAAATCCTTTCTTTACTTCTTTCAAGATGCAATTTATGTGCTTCTACATGAAGTACTCCCTGATTCCCCTCCCAAGCCTACCTCACAGCATTGTTGTGAATAAAAATTAACTTTAGAAAGCCTAAAATGGCCTGAAAGTGTCAGTTTTTATTATTGTGTCTCAACTGGGCCCTCAAATGATGCATAGAAATATGTATATTTATCTTTTATTGACTCTCGTTAACATTTCACATGAGAGATGTCCCAAAATTTATTTTCTAACCAAACTGTATTTTAACTACTCACCCTACTCCCCTGTAAATTGACCTCACCTCCACCTTTAATGGGAAGATTAAAGCTGGAAAGAGTGCTTTCATTTCCCCTTCCCACATTTAAAAACCGTTTCCTCCCATCACCTTCTCTTTCTTTCCAGTTTGACAGAATGAAATAGTCTCTTCCTTAGCAAAGTCAATTTCTCTACTTGCACCCTCAATTTTCTTCCCTTCTACCTCCTTGGTCCACTTAGTATCTTTACAATCTCATCTCCAGACTTCCCTAGAACTAGGTAGTTCTACCTGCTCTACTTACATTGCATTTTTATGAATTCTTTATCCTGAAAAAAACCTTCCCTTGACCCTGTTACTATTTCAAATGATCTTATCTCTCTAAAGCCAGATTTTTCACAACAGACTAATGTACTTGCAGCCTTCTGCATGATCCTCCTTACCATACAATCACTCTCTGTCAGAAGACTACCTCTACCTTGCTCTGCTGATTCTCCTCTTTCCTCTCTAACCTCCTCATTTTAATTTCTTTCAATAGTTCCTCTTATTCTTCCTTATCCCAAATGTGAGTGTCTCTTAGGGCTATGCCCTAAATATTCTTCTCTCTCTCTGAATTCCCTCTAGGCAGGCACATCCACATTTGTTATTTCAAGTATTACCTTTAAACAAACTGCTCTGAAATGTATATTTTCAGTACTAGCCTATCAACTGTACTCCACTCTCTACTTGGATGTTCCAACAGCTCAAACAAAGCAAGTCAAAAATTGAACTCATCATTTCCCTCCCCAACTTGCCCCTCTTCTGAATGTCACCATTTCTGGTAATGACACCACCATTCTGCCAGACACCTAGGTCTGTGCAACCTCAGAAATATCTCTGAAACTTCATTGTTCCTCAGTACCCATATTCAATAATTTGTCAAATATTATCAATTTCCACCTCTGAAGTATTTCTTGTATCTATCCCTTCTTGCATCTTTCCTCTCAAGTTCAAGCTTTTATTAACACTAAAATGGGCTATTTTAATAACCCACTAATTGGAATCTCTATATCCACTCAAACCTCTTCCCAACCCATCCTTCACATAATTGCCTAAGTAATTGCCCTAATATGCAAATCTGATCACCTTATCCACAGATCTCTATTCTGGGTACTCTTCTCTTCTCCATCTACATATACTATTTCACTTGGTAATATCATCAGCTCCCACGGATTCAATTATCATCTCTATGCTGATGATTCTCAATTCTACCTATCTTGTCCTAACCTCTACTGACCTCCAATGTACTGATACACTAAACTCAATATGTCCAAAGCTAACTTCATCATCTTTCTTCCCAAACCCTCCTCACTCCTTAACTTCTCTATTGCTTTTGAGGGAACCACAATCCTCCCAGTCACTCATGCTCTCAACCTAAGTGTTATCTTCTATTCCTCACTCTCACCCCTCATATCCAATCTGTAGCCAAGACCTGTCAGTTTTACTTTTCGTAGGATCTCTTGCATATACCTCTTTCTCTCTTCTGACATTGCCCACCACCTTGGTGCAGGCCTTCATCACGTCATGTCTGGACTATAGCCTTCTGGTTGGCTTACCTGCCATAATTCTTTCCCTACTGCAGAACACTTAGTTGTCAAGATGATCTTCCTAAACCACAGGTCTGCCATATCATTCACCTACTCAATAAATTCCAATGGCTCCCTGTTACTCCAAGGATCAAATAAAAAGTCCTTTGGGGGCAGCTAGGTGGCACAGTAAATAGAGTACCACTCAGGAGTTCAAATCTGGCCTCAGACACATAATACTTCCTAGCTGTGTGACTGGGTAACCCCAATTGCCTCTCTAAAAAAAAATCCTCTGGAATTCAAAACCCTTCAAGACCTCCACTTTACCCATGTTTCCAGGCTTCTTACACCTTCTATCCTACCACATATTCTATGACCTAGGAAGACTGGCCTTTTTACTGCTCCTCAAACAAAATACTCCATCTCCTGACTCCAAGAATTTTAACTAGCTTTCCCCATCCCTCATCTCTGTCTCCTGGATTTCCTGGCTTCCTGCAAGTCTCAGGTAAAAACCCTACCTTCTACAGGAAACTTTTCCTGATCTCCCTTAATTCTATAGCCTTCCCTCTATTGGTTATTTCCAACTGATCCTGTGTGTACCTTGTTTGTTCACAGTTGCTTATGTGTTGCCTCCTCTGTTAGCCTGTGAGCTCCTTAAGGGCAGGAGCTGTCTTTTACCTTTTTTTGTATCCTCAGTGAAGTGTGTTTAAGAATGTTTAGTGACTGACTGACCTCACTGTCCTAAAAACCTTCAGTGGTCCTCATTGCCAATTAGTTAAATAAAATCTTTAGCCTAGTATTCAGGTCCTTCAAGGCCCATACAGTCTAACTTATTTTTCCAGATTTATTTTACTCCCTTCAACCTTAGTACACTGTATACAACAGTGATACTTGACTATCTGTTGTTCTCTCATCTAATTCTGTCCTCCCTTCCCTTTATGCTTTTGTGCACATTGATCTCTATGTCTGGAACAGTTTTCTTCCTTCTAATCACCCCAAATCTCTACCTACTGACATCCTTTAAAGGACAGTTCAGGTACCATGTCTTTACTAAAGCTTTTTCTAAACCTCCCAATGAAAAATGATCCTTCCCCTCCTTTAATTTTCAAGCTATCTTATCTCTGCTAGATTTAAGAATTTTTCTCGAACTTATATATTACACGTCTATTTGGGTACATGTCTCATCCCACTTCTCTGCTGTAAAACTCTTTGAAACAAGTACTGTTATTTTTCATTCATGGTCCCAACTCAGTTTCTTACATGTTATAGATGTTTAAGAAATGTTTTATTAATTAAATTATGTTAAAATAATGGATTTAAATAGTGTTATTGAGAAGAGGTTTAGTTACATAATTACATGGAGGAAAGTCCACATTTTATATTTTACAGAACTACCACTACATATAATTATTAACCCCTTATAACAATACAATTTTAAAAAATTTTGAAAGATATAATTCTGAAAGCTACTCTAAAAACAAATTCAATGAATCACATTTTCATCTATGGTAGTGATTGAAAATCTGCAATGTAATAAAAATTCATTTCAGACTAAGGAAATAAAAGAATTACAGAGAATACTTATTCATATTCAATGTTATTTTGACAGTTATTTGGCTTCATAACAATAGTTATTTGAATTCAGTTTGCTGTTTTTTTTCTAAGTACTAGATGTGCGTATGTGCATTTTGGTAAGAAATCAGTCACTACATATTCTATTTAAATAATAGCAACTGAGGGTCTTGTAAGCAACATGATAGATGACTAGGTATTTTCTCTGATCCCCACCACCTTTCAAGTCTCTCCAAAATAGGAATTATGTGCCAAAGATAAAGCAACTTCAACTGTCTTCATGATCTAGGACACCCAGAATCCAAAAGAAGGCTAAAAAACAAATGAAAACAAAAACAAAACATTAACTAGCACATCGCTGGCCTTGAACATAATTACTCAGCACCACTTCCCTACCTCCCACATGAAAGAATGTTCTATATCACTAATGATTAGAGAAATGTAAATCAAAACAATCCTGAGGTTTCACTTCATACCCTGTAAAGTGGTAAAAATGTCAAAAAATGGTAATAGTCAATGTTGGGAGGGACAGGCACACTAACACATTGTTGGTGAAGCTGTGAAATGGTACAACCATTTTGGAAGGCAATTTGGAATTATGCAAATAAAGTGATTAAAATGTTTACATCTTTTGAACCAGAGGCTCTATTATTGGACTTATACCCCAAGGAAGTTATCAATAAGAAGAAAATCCCTATATATAGCAAAATATTCATAGCAGTACTTTTTGTATTAGCTAAGAATTGGAAACAAAGTAAATGCCTATCAACTAGGTAATGGCTAAAGAAATCGTGATACATGAATGTAATGGAATATTACTATACGACAAGAAATGATGTATGTGTAATGAATAAAACAAAGTATAGAAAGATCTATATGAATGGATACAGAGGGAAGCAAACATAGCCAAGAAAATAATATTCATGGAAATATAAATGGAAAGAACAACTAGACAATAAACTTCAAAAGTAAATGCAACAAAATTATAAAGATCCAGCAGGAGTTCAATAAAGAGATATGAGAGGACAGCAGTAACCCATCCCTTCACAAAAGTTCACAGTTATTACACAGTGCACATGTTTTCAGGCTTTTTCAATGTATTGATCAGCTGTGCTGATGCTTTTTCTTCTCTTAAAAAATACTATTTTTTACATGGGATAGCTCTCTTGGGGGTAAGGAGGGGAGATATACTTAGGAAAACTATGATGATGTGAGAATTGGAAAATATCCATAAATGTATTTTTAAAATAATAGCTAATGAAATTTGAAAAGTTTTTTTCGTAAAAATCATCTTTATAGCTTGTGATACAATATGGCTAATGTTACATATAGACTGGCCTGGCAGGTTTATTTAAATCATAACACCTTAGGTTTAAAAAAGGTGAAAAAAGTTTACACAAAACATATTAAATAAAAATGTTTTGTACAGAAATAAAAAAAATACTCAAGTGAAAAAAGCAAAGGCATTTACTGGTTTTTAAAATCTAGAAATGAAAAAAACCTTAGGACAGTGTTATTAAAAATATTCTCATCTTGTATATCTGTGCAATTAGAGCAGGATCCAAAAAAATCACTCAGAAAACCACAAAGCAAGCTATGTATTTTCAATGTACTATTCTGCTACTAAGAAAATATGACTGATAAAGTTACCTGTAAAGATACAGGCTTTTGACTTCTCATACACAAAGAACCTTCCGCAAGGAAATTAGGACAAGGCTACGATATGCCCTGGCAGGCCAGTAACCAAGCTATTTCCCACAGAGATTCTGTTCAATGATGAACCTCAGCTCAGCAAATTCAGCAGAGATGCAGTATTCCACAGCAACACTGAACTCATTCAACCAGAGAAGCCAATTAATGTTTTAAAAGCATACATTTCTATTTACTTATTGCATAAAAATCACAATATAGAAATCTGGAAATGGCTCAGTTTGTCCATAGGAGAAAAATATATTATTTTGGTATCATAAACTTGAAAAACAATCCTAAGTAATTACCTAGATAATTGGTGACATGAGAACAGCGTTTTAGCTGGAGTCAAAATCTTTAAAAGCTTCAATTCTATCACTGATAAGAACTAAAGAGAGAAAAGCAACTGGCTGAATTTACAAGAAGTTCTGGAGGGAGTTAGTTGTCAGCCTTGCAGGAGCCCTTTCTTCATTCACCTCAACTTTTAACTCCTGAAAGCAGGAGTCAGTTCTAGCCTCAAGAAGTACCAGGTGCTAAGTGAAGTGAGCAGAACCAAGAGGACTTTGTACACAATAACAGCCACGTTATGCAATGGCTAAGATTGTTAAACTGAACCCTTCTCAGCTTTACAAGGATCTAAGACATCTCAGAGGCCTCGGGATGGAAAATGCTGTCCACATCCAAAGACAGAACTATGAAAGTCGAATCGTTATCACTTATTTTTACCTTCTGTTGAGTTTTGTTTCATCTTTCTCATGGTTCCTCCTATTGGTGTTAATTTTTACTTACAACTTCACTAATGTGAAAATATGTTTAATGGGTATGTAAATGTAAAGCCTATATCAGATTGTGCGCCGTCTTGGGGGGGGGGGAGGAAGGGGGAGAAAAATTTTCAACTCAAAAGCATATGGAAGTGATTGTTGATAAATCAAAATAAATTAATTTTTAAAAAAAGGAAGTACCAGGAAATGAATTAAGCTTTGGCTCTCTAGGAATAAAATATTACTATTATTATTGTCAGATTTAAACAACTCTGGGGATTGAATTTCTTTTCAACGGAGCTAATGAAATTCTATTTTCTCCTTGCAGATGACCAGTAGAATTCTATTATATTTCACTCCTTCTAGCAACTTAGGTGTTTGTTCATGTACACAACTAATGAAGGAGGCTCCCTTTAATTTTCCCTAAAGTAAATGCCTGAAAATATTCAAAAACATAACTTTTTCATGGAAGGTTTAAAATCTTAGAGAAATAAACAACCTGGAGCTGCTTCAATTATGCCATTTACAATTGCCACATTAAAAACTCAAACACCACTTCAAAATGTAGTTCATATAATCTATGGTTTCTGAAAAAGAAAATAATGGGACACTCAAAAATACTGGGGGAAAAAAGCAAATTAATTTCTCTCTCATTTTCATAATCTAGTAAGGCAAATTATTTATATATAAATAATTTTTCCTAATGACATCATTCAATGGCAGATATTATTTCATTCTTAAGGGAAAGGACAGAGAAAAGCAAACTTCAAATAATGAAATTAGAGGGGGAACACAGTTATTCAGCTTTGAAGGATACAACTATTTATCTAGTAAAGTTAATGAATGGTTACAGTTTGGCAAGTGATTAAAAATAACCAAGAAATAAGTTTATACATAAAGATTTCCTCTCCAAAGTAGTTATATTATCCAAAAGTATTAGTCCTCCCTCCCCCAAATAGAAGGTGTTCTAGAAGTGTTATTATAGTAATATAATCCTGTATTTTAGAAATCAAACTTCTCACCACCTATTCATGTGTACAACAGAATTACAAGTTACTCTGCCTTCCTACTGAAACAGGATGCACTGATGACATCTGATGGCAGATATTATATTTTATGGAAAATCATTTGATTGAATAAAACAAATTGCCATTTCTAGGTCTTGAATCTGGACAAAGTATATCCAGTTTAAATTACATTTTATAGTGAGCAACCTATCTTCTTTGATAAATGGAGCACCAATAGCAAAAACTGTTCATGAGTAAACTCTCCATTAGGAAAACTCATAACAATAATTTTTACAAGAGGATGAGCTCAAGAATAACAATAAACATCTCAAAAAGCCTGGCTTTTTTGTGTGTTTGCTAAAGAGGGAATGATAAAACAGGTACACTTGAGAAATTAAAAAAACAGGAAAAAAATTGGAAATGAGGAGAAAAATAGAAAATTAAAATAGAAGAGAACTATATAGCAAAGGCATTATTGGATAGATAGAAAATACAAGAAAATGATACATGTGTGGCTTTACATGTTTTCATAGGCTCATCTATCTTTGTACTCATTAATTTTATAATGTTAAAGTCATACTGAAAGGCAGGACTAAACTCTCAGATATAAACGCTGAGTTTTAAGTTGATGAAGAGATTTTGTTTCATACCTGAAAGCCTTGAATCCTTGCTAAATATTCCAGTTGTCTTGAAGGTTGCATTATAGGGCAGGGGGCAGGGGGAGAATTTCCTTTCAGACCTATGGCTTCAGCTGCCGGAGATGTCCCATTCATAAGGAATTCCCTGGCTATTGTAGTAGTGCTATTTGATGGTGGAGATAAGCTGAAGAAAGAGCTTGAAGGCTGGCTTATTTCGTTGGATGACAAATAGCTTACTGCAAAGTCAGAAACTACTTTGTTGCGGCTTGCTTCCATCTCTTGATAAATATCAGGAGACAAATGAAGAATACCTTTTGGAGCTGTAAAAAAAGAAGAACCATTTTATGATACTGGAAATAGGTTAAGTGTGAACAGCTTGTACCATGACTAATCTAGATTCCGGTACTGGTAAAATGACAAAACATCAAAGAAACATTAGTCAAGTGGCCACGACAGAGCGGGTTGCTGTTGCCCTCATGGAGCTAACAAGGAGCCTTCGCAATTCTCCAAATCGCCACTTGAAGGGCTAACCCAGAGCGTCATCACAAGGCATTTGTGTCTAAAAGGCAAAGTCTGAAATTATACCCCTGTTAAGAGTTGTGTCTGAGACTTACATCTTCTGCCACAATTTGTTGTTGTTGTTCAGTCGTTTTTCTCTCTGTGACCCCATTTGGTGTTTTCTTGGCAAAGATACTGGAGTGGTTTGCCATTTCCTTCTCAAAGTTATTTTACAGATGAGGAACTGAGGCAAATAGCGTGAAGTGGCTTGCCCAGGGTCACACAACTAGTGAGTGTGTGAGGCCAGATTTGAACTCATGAAGATGAGTCTTTCTGATTCAAAGCCCAGTGCTCTATCCACTGCTCCACGGAGCTGACATAATACATGGAACAAAATAAATACCTCTGTGCCATAGAGCACTGAATTTTTTAACATTAGAATTATATATATTAAAAAAGTAATACCCTGGGCAAGTCACTTAACCCTGTTGGCCTCAGTTTACTTATCCATAAAATTAGCTGGGCAGCAAACTACTCCAGTATCTTTGCCAAGAAAACCCCAAAATGGAGAGTCAGATGTGACTGAACAACAACAATAAATATTAAAAAATGTCCCTCCTTGTATATACCCTGCATCTCTACAGGACTGCCTACTTTATCCATTGCTGGTCCACACTGTGATAAGAAGACATACATGGAGTTTAAAGTATGGGTTAGGTGGGGATTGTAAGGGAAGTGGCTAGAACAACTAACATAAATAAAAATTATTTTCTTTTTCTTAATATTTTATACTATGTTTAAAAGTTGTATGCCATACACCCCTCCCCCAAAGGGCTCAAAGACCAAGAAAAAAATCCCACAAATGAAAGTATCCATATCAGGACTTAATACAATCAAAAAACTGAAAACAAAGTGAGTGCAAATCAACTCAAGAGTGGCTGAACCAATTATGGTATATGAATGCAACGGGAAATAATTTCACTGCAAGAAATGATGAATGTGGAGAATTCTAAGAAAATGGGAAGATTTTATGAACCAATTCTGAGTGAAGAAATATTATTTTACGGAGAACTCACACAAGGCAAGCACTCACAAGGTCAGAAGAAGCGATACAAGGATACTCTCAAGTCTTTCTGAAGAACTTTGGAAGCAACTGTGAGACATAGGAGACACCAGCACAGGACCACCCAGCATGGCATGCCTGCAGCAAAGAAGGCACTGTGCTCCATGAGTAAAGCAGAACTGCAGTAGCTCAAAGGAAACATGATATGCACAAATTTAGAGATCTCTCTACTCCAAATGTTCACATGGACTATTTGTGCCCAACCTGTGGTAATGTCTTTCAAGCTTGTCTGACCAGCTATAGTCGGACAAACAGTACCCTGTTCCAAACATAGTGATGTCATTTTGGTCCTCTTCAAGCATGAAGGACAGCAACCAATAACAAACACTGAAAGGTAGCTGAACTCTAATTCAATGCAATGTCCAGTTTTGGTTCCAGAAGTCAGATAATGAGATATACTTTCAGACTCTTGAAATAAAGTCAGAGGACTAAGGATGTGGAATGTTGAATACACTGGTGGACAAGATCACTTTGTGGGTTGTCTTAGTTTTGTTACAAAGAGAGTTCTGGGTATGGAGGGAGTATATTATGAAACAGCTGAGCCACATTTCATGTGGGAACTCTTGTGGGGAATTTATTTTTAAGGGGTTTTTTTGTTTTGTTTTGTTTTTAAGTCTATTTGGTATAGCCTAAAGATACTTCCTTTAGAGATGAAATTTCTTCTTCCTTTTTTTTATTCCTAATAGGAATCCTATTTTGAAAAGAACTGTTGTGTTTCATTGTGCTTCTAAATTTATTCTATTACTGTTTTTACTTATCAATGTTAATAATAATGAAAATAATCATAATAACGGCAGTTAATGTTTATATAGCACCTATTATGTGTCAGGCACTGTGCTAAGTACTTTACAATTTGATCCTCACCTCTCAACAATCCTGAGAGGTAGGTGCTATTATTATCCACATTTTACAGATGGGGAAACTGAGCAGAAAGAGATTAAGTGACTTGTCCAGGATCACACAGTTAGTAAGCATTTGAGCTTGGATTTGAATTCATGTCTTCCTGACTTATTTGGTCAATTTGGAGATGAAGTACTTAGTAAAATATCAAGGAGAGGGACAAAACCAGAAGAGGGTGAAAAAGGGAAACACATGTATAATTCTGCACCATATGAAGCTGTGAGATGTTTTTCAGTGTCCCAAATGATTCTTTTTTTTGTCACTTATCACTAAAACATTTCCTTTTTTAAAAGAATAGTAGTAACTTTTTCTCATCTCCTTATTTTTTCTCCCACTTTGGGCAGGAAATTCAGAGTCTTACTTTTTTCCCTCTAGATCTCATGTACCATGATTTTTTTTTTTGGCTAGGCAATTGGGGTTAAGTGACTTGCCCAGGGTCACACAGCTAGTAAGTATCAAGTGTCGGAGGCCAGATTTGAACTCAGGTCCTCCTGACTCCAGGGCCAATGCTTTATCTACTGCACCACCTAGCTGCCCCCTCATGAGAATAAGAACAAACACTCCAATTTATAAATAAGAGATAAAATCATATAGTGGAAAAAAGTATTGGATTTAACATCCGAGAACCTGATCTGGAGTCTTAGCTTTGCTACTTACTACCTGTGTGATGTTGGCTCATGATGTACCCTTGATCTTGCTATCACCCACAAAAGCATACTTCCACATTCAAGAATTTCAAAATCCCCTTATCTGACCATAACCTATTGGCTTTTCACCTCTTCCCCTAGCCTTCCCATACAAAACTCTGCTCTTTGTCCTCATTGTGACCTCCAATCACCTGATCTCTCAGTTTTCTCCCAGGCCATTTCCCCTGACAGTCTCTCTTCTTCCTTATCTTGATGTCTTGTTGAACCAATTCAGATCTACTCTGTCCTCCTCTCTTGATGCTTAGCCCCTTTTATAATGTCATCAGTTATGCCTTACCAACCCTCAGCATTGGCTCACTCATACCATTTACTGACTTCACTCTTACACACGTGCTATTAAACAAAGGTAAAGAAAATCATGCAACCATTCTGACTAGATCTACTACCAATTTATATTACACAACCTCAACTGGGTCCTCACTGCTGCTAGACAATTTTTCTTTACTGGCCTTATTAATTCACTACTCCACTCTCCACAGCAGTTCTTCCAAACTTCATCCCTCCTTAAACCTTCTATGGCTTCCTCTACCCCCATCTTCTTAGCTAATAACTTTGCCTCATATTTTATAGAAAAAATTGAAGCTATTCACCATGAGCTGTCATTTCCCCATCTCATATCATTCATATCCCTTCTGACACTATCTCCTCCTTCACCCCTGTCTCATATGATGAGGTGGCCTTACTGCATGTCAAAGCTAACCCCTCTATCTGCTCAAGTGATAACATTCCATTCTGTCTCCTCCAACAGATTGCCCCCTGTCATCTCTACTCTTTCACTTATTTATAATAGTTCTCTATCTACAGGGAGATTCCCTGCTGCCTCCAAATGTGTCCATCCCTATTATTTGGAATTTAAAACTCTTCATAATGTAGCCCCCCTCCTTTACTAGTCTTTTTATACCTTACACCTTAATACATACTCTTCAATCCAATAACATGGACATTCCTGCTGTTCCATGAACAAGATATATCCCACTTCACAGCACCAGGCATTTTTCCTGGCTCTCCCCCATGCCTGGAATTCCCTCCCTCCCCAACTGTGCCTACTGACCTCCCTGACTTCCTTTTTGCCCCAACTAAAATCTCATCTTTTACTGGATGTCTTTCCTAACCTCTCTTAATTCTAGTACCTTCTCTCTGATAATTATCTCCTATTTATCTTGTATATAGCTTGTTTCTAGGTCTCTTTTTCTTCATATATAAAACAAAATGGTAGGACTAGATGGCTTTTAAGGTATCTTCCAGCTCTAAATTTATGATCTGATAAGCCTTTGGAATGTTTGCTCCATGTGCAAAGGCTAATTCAAAGGCTAACAATCAAAACATCAGTGATGGCGGAAGATATGGACAGCCCCAGATTATCCCAGATCTTCTATGAAGGAAAAATAGAAGTACATTTTGTTGGTCTTTAGGTAAATAGAAAGTCTTGAAGCAAATGGTCAGATATGACAAGTTGCTGCATATTTGGATTGTAACTACTTGCAAGTCATTTGAACTTCTGTGTATTTACTTTTTAGCTTTTAAAGAAGATAACAAGAATTTAAGTAACATCCTAAAAGTGTCAGATAATTTCATCTGGTATGTACTGGCATATTGAAACAGGGACTAGAGAACTTCTATGGTAGCTACTTTGCTATCCTTTCATGTATTTTTCACTGGATCTTCCTCAATGTCATGACTACTAACAACAGGGTGTTCCCTAAGGCTCTGTTGTAAGTCTTCCCTTTTCTCTCTATACTATATCCCTTAGAACTCCCACAGGTTGAATCATCATCTCCATGCTGATTATTCCCAGAATTATATTTCTAATCCTAGTCTCTCTTATGAACTCCATTCCTGCATTTAAAATGACCTATTAAACAACTGGAACTGAATGTTCTATAATAATAATAATAATAATAGTTAACATTTATATAGTACTTACTCTGTGCCATGCACATGTGCTAAACTCTGCAATTATCTCATTTGATCCTCACAACAACATTGGGAGGTAGGTGCTATTATTATCCCCATTTTACAGATAAGGAAACTGAGTCAAACAGAGGTTAAGTGTCTTGCCCAGGGTAACCCAGCTAGTAAGTATCTGAGACTGGATTTGAATTCAGGTCTTCCTGACTCCAGGCCTAGCACTCTGTCCACTGCATTACCTAGGCATCTCAAACTAAATATGTCCAAAACAAAACTCATTATCTCCTGACCCCAAACTTAATATTCTTCTAAATACTCCTAATTACTGTTGAGAGCACCACAATCCAGACAGTTACCAAGGCCTAAAATCTTAGAATCATACTTGATTCCTCACTCCTACTCACCCCACATATACAATCAATTACCAAATATTGCTGTTTCTATCTCCACATTTATTATATATGTCTCCTTCTCTGCACTTCCATAGCCACCGCCCTAGTTCAGGCCCCAATTCCCTATCACTTGGACTATTGCAATAGCCTTCTAAATTGTTTTCATGTCTCAGATCTCTCCAGCCTAAAAAGTTATCCTCCACTCAGATGCCAAAATGATGTTCCTAAAACATAGCTCTGTCCATGGCCCCATTCCCTATGCAATAATTTCCAGTGGCTCCCTATTACCACCAGGATCAAATACAAGTCCTTTGTTTGGCGTTTAAAGCTCTTTACCACTTAGCCACTTTTGGCCTTTTCAATCTTCTTACACTTCACTCCCCTCCATGTACTCTGTGATCCAGCCACTCTGGTGTATGCTATATTCAATCTACCATCGTCATACTTTTCCATTGGCTATCATTCATGCCTTGAATGCCCTTCCTCCACATTTCTTCTTCTTTGAATCCCTGGCTTCCTTCAAAATTCAAATCAACTATCATCTTATACAGGAGTCCTTTCCTAGGCTACTCAGCTAAAGGAATTTCCCCTTATTTGTACATATCTTGTATCTACACCCAGGCACACACACATTGTTTACTCCATTAGAGTGTAAGCTCTTTGAGGAAGGACTGTTTTTGCCTTTCTATTTCCAGAACTTACCACAGTGCCTAGGAATAGTAAAATAGAACATAATAATGTATAGTACTTAATAAGTATTTATTTATTGATTAGCTGATTAAAGAGGGATTAACTTTGGTAGAAAGTCTAAAACTATACCTTAACACACACTCAAAGCAAGCCATACCATCTAGTATATGATAAACTCAAAGATCCAAGCTTTTGGAACAAAAACTCATTATTTGACAAAAACTGCTGAGAAAATCGGAAAACAGTATGGCAGAAACTAGATATAGAATGACATCTCACACTATATACCAAAATAAGGTCAAAATGGGTACATGATTTATACATAAAAGTTGATACCATAAGCAAATTAAGAGAGCATGGAATAGTTTATCTGTCAGATTTATGGATAAGGGAAGAATTTAGGACCAAAGAAGATATAGAGAGCATTACAAAATGTAAAATAGATAATTTTGATTATATAAAATTTAAAAAGTTTTTGTACAAACAAAGCCAATGCAACCAAAATTATAAGGAAAACCAAAAACTGGGGGGGGAAATTTTTCAATAAGTACCTCTGATAAAGGCCTCATTTCTCAAATAGATAGAGAACTGAATCAAATTTATAAAAAATACAAATCACTTCCCAATTGATAAATGGTCAAAGATATGAACAGTTTTCAGACAAAGAACCCAAGCTATCTATAGTCATATGAAGAAATGCTCTAAATCACTACTGATTAGAGAAATGAAAATAAAATCAGCTCTGAGGTACCCCCTCACACTTATCAGATTGGCTAACATGACAAACAGGAAAATGTTGGATGTTGGAGAGGATATGGGAAAACTAGAACACTAATGCACTGTTGGTGGAGTTGTAAACTCCAAGCATTCTGGAGAGCAATTTGGAATTATTCCCAAAGGGTTATAAAACTGTCTATACTCTTTGATCCAGAAATACCATTGCTAGACCAATATCCCAAAGACATCCAAAAAAATAATAAGGGGAACAGCTAAGTAAGCAACAAACTGAGTAATGCAAGAGACAATAAGTACTTGTTAAGTGTTATTATATGCCAGGAACTGTACTTAGTCCTGGGTATACAAAGAACAGTCCATTTCCAGAAATATTTCACAATGCTATGTCTTATGACAAGCTATTTAATAGGCTAACCTTTTACTTTTCACATTTAGTAAGTAATCAAAGACAGAGAGAAATTTACCTAATGATTAAATAAGAAAGTTTACTAATATTCCTTTCCTGAGCTAGTTTTAGATAAATAGGATGATATGAATAGGCCTATACCTCTGAGTTATGAAGAATTATATAAGTATTCAATTACTTTATGGTGAATAATCGAATATCATAGAATTAAATTTTCATATTATAACTTAGTGCAATAAACTCCTTACTTAATTTTAAGTTCAAAGACAGACATTTAACCTATTTACAAATTGGTCTGTAAAAGGTATATCAGTAATTTATGAAAACTAAATATAGCAATAGGTTAGTATAATTCAATTATCTTGACACAAAGCAAAACATCTTGAAGTAAAATAATACACTTGAAATAACATCACCACAAAGAGAATAATTTTTTTAAATAGGACAGTTACTTAAAGTTTTCAGAAAAAAGCAAGTACTGCAGATGGCTTTTCCATTGATGTAATAATACTTAAAACAAACATTTCACATGCTTTCTCAGGCATTTCAATGTTTTTACATGATCCACCCAAAAATCTAACTGCTATCTGGAACAATAGTTTGGACTTTTTCCACATTACCAAACTTTCTAAATGTTAAAATAACTAATATACAGCATGTGGTGAATAAAAAAAAAATCTGTGTGACATCAAACATCAAAGTATGCATGTTTTATTTTAATGGAATTGCTAAATTAATGAGTTATTTTCTTAATACCTAATCTTTCAAGATAGAGAAATCGAGTATTATTCCTTCAAAAACACATTTAACTTAAACCTCACTTACACATGCTTTTAAACTCCTTAAAGTGTCTTAACTTTCCAGACTCATTAGACATTATTCCTCTTCCTCCACTCTACAGTACAGTTGAAATGACTTCTCTCACCTTTCCTCACAAATAGCACTTTATCTTCTATATCCATGCCTTTGAATTGGTCAATGGAACTGGAATGAACTTCCTTCTCATCTCAGCTGCCTCGCAGAGTCAAGATTCATTTTCTAAAGCAGTAATGTCAAACTCAAATAGAAACAAGGGACACTAAACTGTACATAAAGATCCCTGTGGTTACATACTGAATTGTTTTTTAAATGTAATATTATCTATGTTTTATTGTATTTTATTAAATATTTATGATTTACATTTTAATCTGGTTCAGACAACACTGGGGAGTGCTGCCACAGTCTACCTGTAAATGTCTGACACCTCTATTCTGCACGATGACTCTTAATTCCCCAACTGCTAGTGATCAGCCTCCCTAACTACCTGTATACAGGTACACATACACACTGTATGTATTCTACATTCATATAATGGATGTATTTTCTCTCCATAGAACATAAGCTCATTTAAAAGAGGGACTTTTGCCTTTGTACCCCCAATACCCAGCCTAGAGTCTGGCATATAGGAGGTACTTAACAAATTCCTATTGATTGATTGATCATAAAGGCCATGGGAAAGTAGTAGGATATAAAATAAATCCATGGAAATCATCATGAGCATTTCCATATAGTATTAACAAAAAAAAATCATGAAAAACAATAAGTGAAATTCCATTTAAAAGAAACTACACAATGTATAAAAAATACGAGTTAACATACCTAGATACCCATGTAAGATTATTTTATGTAAATACAACGATAGACTACTCTTTATAGAAATAAATGAAGATTTAAGTGACTGAAAAGATTCAGTACTCATTGTTGGGCCAATGAAATAAAATGGCAATACTATCTAAATTAATTTGCAGATTTAGTGCTATACCAGTCAAATTACCAAGAAGACATTTTGCTTAACTATACAAAATGATAGTTTATCTGGAAAACAATTAATCTAAAATCTCAAAGAAAGAAATGAAAATAAGTAGGAATAAAGGAAGCATAGCATTACCAGACCTTGAATTATATTTTAAAGCAGTAATCAAAGCTATCTGTTACTGGTTGAAAAAATAGAAAAGTAGGTCAATGCAATAGTATACATACACACACACACACACACACACACACACACACACGTAGGCATGCACACATATACATGATCCAGAAACAGTCTAAAACAATAGTTCAGTATTTGATTAAAAACCTAAGAATATAAATTATTGGGAAAGGATTCCCAATTTGACCACAACTACTGGGAAAATAAGGAAATTTGTCACATATTAGACTTAAATTAGCATCTTAAATTACATACAACAATAAGCTCCAAGTAACTATATGGCCTCACTATAAGAGGGATCACATCATAAAACAAACAAAAAAATTAGAGGAGACCAGAAGGCACCTTTCACAATAATACCTAGCATTTATAAAGGGCTTTAAGTTTTGCAAAGCACTATACAGATAATCTCATTTGATCCTGACAGTGTCTGGAAGGTACATGCTATTTTTATCCCTATTTTACACATGAGGAAATTGGGTCTTAGAGAGGTTAAGTGATTTGTCCAGGGTCACACAGCTAGTAAACATCTGAGGCTAAATTTGAACTACTGACTGTGGGTGTAGCACTCTATCTATTGCAAAACTGAGCTACTTCAACTATGATAAGGAGGAGAATTCTTCATCAAACAAGGGATAATTGTGATCATAAAAGACAAAACAGAAAAATTTGATTTCATAAAATTAAAATACTTTTCACAAACAAAACTCTCAAAATGGAAAAAAATCTTTGTATTAAATGTAACAGAAAAAAATTTGATGTTCGATATATCTAGAGAATAGGTAGAAATACATAAAATCAAAGAACTATTCCCCAATAGATAAAGAGACAAAGGATACAATTAATTTGAAAATTGTAATCTGTCAACATCCATTTGAAAGCATATTCCAAATCACTAACAGTAAAGTAAAAATAAATTAAACCAGCTTTTAGATTTTTTTAGGTTTTAGTTTTTCACATTTTGTAAACAGACAAAGAATACAAAAACTAGGAACAGTCAGTGTTGGAGAGGATGTGGGGAAATAGACACATTCATATATAGTAAAACTGCTTGTATATTCACCCAACTGTTCTGGATATAAATTTAGAACTGTATGGGACTAACCTGTTCATACTCTGTCTCTGCTACCTAACTGCTGGACATGTATCCTGAGAAGATTAATGGCAAAAACAAAGAAATAGTACATAACTAAATAATCCTATTAGCACTTTTTGTTGGTAGCAAGAACTAGAAATAAAGTAGGTGTCCATTAACTGGGGAAAGGTTGAACAAACTGGGGTATATGAATTTAATGGAATATTATTGTGTGGTAAGAAATGATAACAGGGCAGCTAGGTGGCACAGTGGATAGAGTGCCAGCCCTGTAGTCAGGAGGACTAGAGTTCAAATCTGGTTTCAGGCACTTACTAGCTGCGTGACTCTGGGCAAGTCATTTAACCCTGTCTGTCTTAGTTCCTCATCTGTAGAATGAGCTTGAGAAGGAAATGGAAGACCACTTCCAGTACCTTTGCAAGAAAACCCCCCATGGGATCAGTGCAGAGTAGGACACAACTGAAACGACTTAACAACAATAACAATAAAAGAAATGATAAATATGAAAACTTTAGAAAAACATCTGTATGAGCTAATGTGGAGCAAAATAAGCAGAACCAGAAGAACAACATACACAATGGCTACAAAAATGTAAATGAAAAGGTCATTAAGAAAAAGTCAAACTGAGTAAAAACTAGTCATAGTCCCCAAGAACTTTAATGAAAAATAACTCTCTCCCTGACAGAAGAGAGGCAACTGATTAGTAAGGAAGATAATTGGATATACTGTTAGGTGGTGCCTTTTATCAGTTGTTTAGGTTTAAATGCTTTTCTTTGCTAGTGAGGGTTCACTGGGGGTAAGGAGGTTCTGTGTGTGTGCCTGCATCTGCATCTGCGTCTGTGTGACTGTGAGACAAAAAAAAAAAGCATCAATAAAATTATTTTCTAAAGGCCATAGATATATCAAAGAAATTTTGATCCATTCTATTTGTAAGTAATTTTAATGAATTACAAATATTTTGTTATTTTCCCCCCAAAATAATATGAGACTAAAAGGTATCCCTGCTCACACTGTAGAGAGCCTAGCTGATAAAAATATCTAAACATAAACAAATGAGAAACTTTCTTTTAATTGGATTATGACAGAGATTAATGAATGAACAATCTGGAGGCGATTTTCTTTCATCTTTAACAGCCATTAAAACAAGAACACTCTCTATAGCATAGCTCTTCCCTAGCTGTTTCTTTATAGTTATTCTAATGGTTAATGTCCTCTCACCCTCTTACTTCCAGCATTAGATTGATTTTTCTCTTTTCAGTTATTTGAATTTCTGTAGCAGTTGATGAGCTCAATGAACCACGCTAGTGATTCAACCGCATGTTAACTCAACTAAATAATTTAAAGTGTGTATCAGAAATTGCAAGGGATCATCCTAGGAAAATGTGCCCCAAACCCCCTGGAAACTTCCAATGCCTCTGAGGACATGGTGACTCATCCTTTGGTTCTTTTGGGGATGGCAAACTTTTCAGCTTTTTCCAGCCTGCAAAGGCTAGCTTGGCACTGAAAGGTTTGTACTTTGAGATTGCAAAGAATCTCCCAATAGGCTGTGGAGGCCAACACCACGGATATACAAAAAGGAGCAGCCCACCTTTCACCTTTCTTTTTCCAGCAGTGAAGTGTATGAAGACTATTTTGAGCTATTTTCTGAGTGGGTGAAGGGACACAGTTTTCCAGTCTTCTACTAGGCATCTATGCCACCATAAACATATACCCTGCCTGGGCACAACTGATTAGTTTCTGAACAAATGAATTAATCATAAGGAACAAATTTAAATTGAACTTCATTTGACCTATGTCCTTGAATAAAAGGAAAGGTTTGCTTTCTTTTTAAAGAAAATAAAATTTAAAAATTTCTTATCATAGTTCTTCAGAAATTAAGACTTTCAGAGATTACTTACTAGTTAGGCTAAAGTTCTTTAGATATGTCAACACTGCTACCCTTATTTTCTCCTTGCCTGCTTTTTAGCACTGCTTTTTTCTGCTACCATAAAGAAAATTAACTGTTATAGTTTTCTATCTCAGAGATATTCTTATCTATCTATTCTTGATTTGAAAACTGACTGTATGATTACAAATGAATGAATGAAAATACACTGCACTGTGCTAAGCATTAGGGATACCAAAAGAAAAGTAAGAAAGTCCCTGCTTTCAAAGAACTCACGCTCTAATAGAAAGTCACAAAGCATGCAGGAAGTTTCAGCTTTAAGTCAGAGGATAACACATCTTCTTTATTTTCATGTCGTTTGACAAAAACCACTTCTGTTCTTGATGTTGCACTATTTGATAATAATAAGGGCTTTGGTGTAAATAACTCTATTTGATCACCAGATACCTAGATGAAGAGCATATATTGTAGCCTTAAGTAGCAGCTCTTCTGTATCCTCAAGTAGTAGCTAGTTTCCTAATTGTGGGGGGGAGGGGAGGGAAGGGAATGTCTATGTGTATGTATGCATATATGTATATACTTATTACTATATATTACTTATTAGATGTTATATATCATATGATATGTGGAAGGAACAGCAGAAGCACCCAGAAAGACCTAGGTTCAAGTCCTACCTCTGATACACAAAGGCTATATGACCCCAAAAAAGTCACTTAACCTCTTGGTGCCTTATGCAACTCTAAAACTACAGATTGCTGAGAAGGTGCTAACCTGCAATAGTAGAAAATTTACTCATCTGGAAGTGTCTTATACTAATGAAATCACAAATCCATTCCCTATATCTCTATTTTATATACATTTATATACATATATGTGTATATGCATATGTGTGTATATGCACACATGCATATGTAGGGAGATTTTGTATATGTGTACATATGCATGCCTGTATAAACTATGCCTTGATGCAATGATTCTACAGTTTCTTTAATGCCCCCACAGAGGTCTACACAAAATGCAAAGAAATAGAGCTTTGACCTTCTGGGGGAACTCAAACTAGAGATAGTCAAACTAGGAAAAATCAGATCAAATTCCCTTATTGCCTTTGAACAGATTGAGCAAAAAAAAAAATTGTTGTTGTTTTTAATCAGGATCATTTTAATTCTATAAATACAGTACCAAAACATCAGAGAGATCACATAAAAATGATCATCTAATAAAGAAAAAGAGATTTCAAAGGTATTCATTATTCCAACAGTAGTAGTTCTAAATTGAGGGCAGAGTCCAAAGGAATCTAAGAACAAAGCCCAGTATGGGCCTGCTGGGAATGAGAGCACCTTTTTAGTTTCAAGATGTGTCATTAGGGTTAAATAATGAACAGACACACAAGAAGTGACAAAGAATAAGACAAATAAACAATTACACTGAAAGTCACAAGGAGCTCTATTCCATCCCAGAATTATTTATCTAGGATCATCTCTAATGAACCTAGAAGAACCAGAAGATTTCACAGAGGCTAAATAAAACTTTTTAAAAGGTTAGCAAAAACATATTTATGTGGTAAATGCCTCTGAACACTCTTTTAGTGGGTGGATTCAGCACATACCAGTACCTTTGAGTCTAGTCCAATTTTGAATTAAGCTTCACAGTTCACCTTTAAGAAACAATGAGCCCGTTTTAAAACAAAATCCGTTATTAATAAGAAACAGGGAATGAGAAAATTTTTAAAATAAGATATGCATCAGCTGAATTGTCTCTAAATAGAATGTTTTACAAAGTTTTCCATTAGCCATCAGTGGATCTTTAAAACATACAACCTTTTTTAAAACTTGTTAGTCATTCATCTGTAAAATCTAGCTTTTTATGTGCATGCCAAAGCATAAAATTGCCCCATGCTAAATTTAACACAAATCTCACATTACAGAGTTATGTGCACTTGCAATTTAACATGCCTATGACAAAGGTGCAGGCTTATACATCCAACGTATCCACGTTTGGGGTGAGGAGGAAAAAGTATGTTTATTTCAGTGCCTTTTCGGCTGGAGGTACATTCATGAAAATCTTCAAAAAACCAAAACAAACCTAGTTCTATAATTTAAATCTGCAGGCAATCAAGATAAGAAAATACACAGAGGAGCCAGGCTGTGTAATCACTAACACTTGCAAAACCATTTAAACTATTCTTCAGTTGTAATTGCTAGCAGTCTCTTATGACTGTAATCTCTCCAAAAAAAAAAATCTTCCATTGGAAAAATCAAACACAGGTGTATATTAACTTCCTGCCCATTTCTAATCAGGTGTCACACAAATCTTAGCTATGCCACATTAAAATTATTTTGTCCTTTAATGCTACATCATTTCTCTCCTTTTAGATAGTGAAAAGGAAAACAGTAAAGGTTCCTAGGACATAAGCATTACTGTCACTGCCTACCTTGGGACACTAGAAGAAATGAGGAAATATATGCCTCTGGTATAGCCAGTTTTCAAGATAATTCCATAGCAACTAATGGATAGAGAATTGGACTTGGAGAAAGGAAAAGCCCAACTTTAAATACAGCTTCAAACACTTACTAGGTATGTGACCTTGGGCAATTCACTTAATTTTCCTCAGACTTAGTTTCCTCATCTGTAAAATGGGGATAATATTATCATTTGCCTTCCTGAGCTGTGGCGAGGATAAAATGAGTTATCTAACTTAACTATATAAATACTAGCTATTATTATGATTAGCATTCAATCAAAATAATCTAGACTTTAAAATGTTCTCTTTTTAATTGAGGGTGGAAAAAGTACACTTCATGAAAGAAATCTATGTGTTTAAATGCCAATTCATGATGATGTTGTGTTTATTATGAAGTAACATGCTGCCCCTCTTCATGCTGTCCAAAGATGGTGAATCATTCCACAAGTTTTTTAAGAAAAAATTCTTAACTCTTTCCAATATGCAAATTCTAAAAAGATGACTAAACTGAACCATAATGAGGCAAAGTGAATTGTCCAAAGTCTCACAACATTTCAGCCAGCATTTAGTACCTAGAAATCAACTCTCTAATCACAAATGTACATTTTTACATTCGAAATACTAACACTATACACATTCCCTCACTCTACACAATTTCCTATGACAGAAATCTGAGCTCATGGAACTGATTAAGTAGGGTAGACTTTATTTATGTTACCTCAAGATTTGAACTTACATAAATCTATAGAAAAAATAGACTTTATTCCCAAAGTTATTAATTCCTAAGCAGAGACCAGCTTTTTATTGTTGCTGTGTTGCAGCAAAACCAATCTAGTCCCAGAGCCTCCAATGTTGCTTAAAGGAAAATTATCTGGGAAGCTGACTAATGATTTCCTAGAGCCTGATTCTCTCCTTCCCTATGGTGCTACAGCATAGGAATCATTCAGTATTAGTGATGCTTGTGATGCAGAGACCCCTTTCAGCTCACCATCTAAAACTAGTAGAGGTGGAGTGACTATGGGGAATGGGGGGGTGGGGGATGGTGGTAATGCTTCCTCTAAGCTTCAATGTCTAGTGCATTGTTCCTATCACGGAGGTAGCAATTCCTAAAATTATAGTGATTTAGTTAGTTTGGGATTTTTTTTGGTTATTGTTTTTTGACCAGACAAAAACCACCTTATCACTTGTAATTTTATATCCAAGGTTAGACTTTTTTGCGCTTTTCTAATTACTTGGTCTTTTTGTTTAAACAGATAAGTAAGCTAAGATATAAAATATCTAAGCTTTACTAAAAGAACTTAAAGATTACAGTTTCCTATACCCCATTTTAAAGTTAAAATGTTAATAATTGACGTTATATGATTTGCATCTTATATCATATTAACATTCCATCCATTATATACAATTTCTGTTAAAGCTCAGCAATTATAAGTATACCTGGACACCATGTTAGCACTACAACAAAGTGTTTTGATAGTACTTCTAAATAGACAAAGCATTCGTTTTCATGAAAAGAGGATTAATTTGAAAACTGCTGACTCTGCTAATCAATCTAGTGTTTCTCTTGTTTCAAATCTAGTATTTTTCAAATAACACACTAAAGCATCCACGGGTCAATATGCATCTCAAAGAAAATTATGGGGGGAGAGAGAAGGAAAGGGGAAGTCAAGATGGTAAAGTAGCAAGAAGCAATATGGTGAACTACCCGAGGTTCCTCCATCCCACCCCCTAAAAAAACCCCATACTCCTTCAAATACATCTAGAAAATGTACAAGACTAAATCTTGATGAAATCCAAGGAAAAAAAGCAGTGAGTCATTTTTCCAACACAGAGAAGTCTGCAGACACTGGGGATGGGATCTGGGCAGAAGAAGCCATGTGGAGGGCTCCTGTAAGCAGGGAAAAGCTGTGTACCAAAGAAAAAAGGGGTTTCAGACTTATACTGGGGGACTGAGACTTTGCAAAGGGAATAGGAACAGTTGTCAACTGGCAACTCGGTCACTCACTACCCAGTTCTGGATCACAAATTCAAGGTAGAATGAGGATGAGACCTGCATCCAGGAGTGCTATTACATGGTAAGGAGTGGTACCAGGCCCAAGACTGCATAGCAAAAGCAGCAAGTTCTGAAGTAAGTAGCAACAGTATGCCTAGACCCAAGGAACAGAGTGGGGTCTCAATTCCAGCTTGTAGCTCAGTCTAAAGCCTGCATAGGAATAACTAAAGTAGGAATCCCTGAGCTAAGAGGAACCTTCTCCGAACTAGCAAAGCTTCCCAGATGGTTAAAAGTATCTGGGTTCAGTGGTAGCTTATTGATGTTCAGACCCAAACCCAGGTTAAGAACTTGGAGAATTATGCCCTGGGAGTCTCAATCAGATTTAGCCCTGGATTAGACCACTTTGGCGAATGAGAAACTTTGAGAAAACTGAAAGCTTGCAATTCTCCAGCTTCAGCTGTTTCCGAGACACTGGAACAACACAAGAAAGTAGTAAGTGGAACAGCCTAGACTTTTCCTCTAGAAGTGTGCAGAATCCAGCCCTAACATCAAGTTGGAAGTCAGAAAGTAGTCTAGGAGAAAAAGATAACCAAAAAAATCCCACCATTGAAAGCTGTCATAGTGACAGGGAAACTCAAGATACAAACCCAGAAAGAGAATGAATCCAAAACATCTACAAACAAAATATCAAAGAAAATCACAGCTTGGATACAAATTCAACTATAATTCCTGAAAGAGATGAAGAGTTTAAAATCAGTTAAGAAAGAGTTTAAAATGTTGGAGGTTTTTTATAAATGGAATAAGAATTCTAGAAGGAAAAACTGAAAAAGAAAGAGGTGGAATAAAGAAATTAAGAAATTTGGCTCAGCAAAAGTGGTTCAAAACCTTGCATAAACAACAATTATAATGGACCAAATAGAAGCTAATGATTCCTTCAGACAATAAGTAATATTAAAACAGTCAAAAGATAGAAAAAAAGTAGAAGAAAATGCTCGTGATCTGGAAAACCGATTGAGAAGAAAAAAAATCACTGGACTACTGAAAGCCAGGACCAAAAAAAAAAAAAGCCACCATATTATATTTCAAGAAATCTTAAAAGAAAACTGCCCAGATCTCTTAGAACCAGTAGGCCAAGTGGAAACAGAATCCACTGGTTACCTCCTGAAAGAAATCTCAAAATGAAAACTCCCAGGCACCCCACAGCCAAAATTCAGAGCTTCCAGGTGAAAGAAAGATATTGCAAGGGCAGAGCCAAGATGACAGAGAGAAGCCAGGAAGCTGCCTGACTCTTCCCAGTTTCCTTCAGGAACAATGTAAAATCAAGTCTCTAAAAGAATTCTGGAGCAAGAGAGTCCACAAAAAGATGGAGCGAAACAATTTTCCAGTCCAACATAACTTAGAAAGACTTCAGTAAAGGTCTGTCTCACTTGGATAAAAGAGAAATGTAGCCCAGCACAGGTGGTGTCCAGGCAAGCCAGTGGGTGGCTCTTAGCCACAGCACAGATCAGCAACCAAGGTCCCACAGTCTAGGTTCATCAGGCCAGTGGCACAGCAGGACAACTGTGAGACCTCTAGTGTAACCACAGCAGGCAAACTGCCTGTCCCCAAATTCAGGGAACAACAGTGTGACTAGCTCGGCCACCTTAGCACAGTGGACAAGACATCAGCCCCAGAGGCCCTGGCACAGAAAGCCAGTGACCAGACCCCTGGCCTTCAGTGCAAGTAGCTTGGGACTGTGTCCCCTGTACCCCAGAAGAAGAGCTCAACTTCTAAAAATGAGCAAAAACAAAAAAGAGCCCTGACCATAGAAAGCTGCTATGGTGACAAAGGAAGATCAAAACACAAATGCAAAAGAAGACAACAATGTCAAAATGCCTACATGGGAAGCCTCAAAGGGGAATATGAATTGGTCTCAAGTTCAATAAGTCCTCTTCGAAGGGCTCAAAAAGGATTTTAAAAATCAAGTAAAAGAGGTAGAAGAAAAATTGGAGAAAGAAATGAGTTATGCAAGAGAATTATGAAAAAAAGTCAACAGCTTGGAAAAGGAAGCACAAAAACTGACTGAAGAAAACAACTCCTTAAAAAATAGAATTGGCCAAATAGGGGGAAAAAACCCACTGAAAAAAACAACTTTTTTAAAAGCAGAATTGGCTAAATGGAAAAGGAGGTACAAAAGCTCACTGAAGAAAATAATTCCTTAAAATTAGGGATTGGGAAAATGGAAGAGAATGACTATAAGACATCAAGAATCAGTCAAACAAAATCAAAAGAATGAAAAAATAGAAGAAAATATAAAATACCTCACTGGCAAAACAACTGACCTGGAAAACAGATCCAAGGGAGATAATTTAAGAATTATTGGACTACTTGAAAACCATGATAAGAAAAAAGGAGCCTGGAAAGCATCTTTCAAGAAATTATCAAAGAAAACTGCCCTGATGTTCTAGAACCACAGGGTAAAATAGTCATTGAAAGAATCCACCGATCCCCACCAATCACCTCCTGAAAAAGATCTCAAAAGGGAAGACTCCAAGGAATATTGTAGCCAAATTCTAGAACTATCAGGTCAAGGAGAAAATAGTGTAAGCAGCCAGAAAGAAACAATTCAAATATTAAGGAGCCACAGACAGGATTACACAGGAGTTAGCAGCTTCTACATTAAAGGACAGGAGGGCTTGGAATTTGATATTCTGGAAGTCAAAGGAGCTTGGATTACAAAAAGAATCAACTACCCAGCAAAACTGAGCATAATCTTTCAGGGGAAAAGATGGATATTCAATGAAATAGGGGACTTTCAAAATTTCTTCACGGAAAGACCTATGCAGAAATTGACCATATCAGTAGGGTATAAAAACCTCACAATCAAATGCAGAAAGGCAGAAATATTAAATGCATCTTTTTTTGGATTATGATGCAGTAAAAATTGCATGTAATAAAAGGCCATGGACAACATATCAAAATTATGAGATGCAGCCAAAGCAGTACTTAGGGGAAATTTTATATCTCTAAATGCTTACATGAATAAAATAGAGAAAGAGCAGACTGATGAATTCGGCGTGCAATTTAAAAAGCTAGAAAAAGAACAAATTAAAAATCCCCAATTAAACATCAAATTAAAAATTCTGAAACTCAAAGAAGAGATTAAATAAAATGGAAAGTATGAAAACTATTGAACTAATAACTAAAATTAAGAGCTTGTTTTATGGGGAAAACCAATAAAATAGATAAAACTTTGGTTAATTTGATTTAAAAAAAGGAGAAAACTAAATTACCAGTATCAAAAATGAAATGGGTGAATTTACCACCAATTAAGAGGAAATTAAAGCAGTAATTAGGAGCTATTTTGCCCAACTGTAAGTCAACAAATCTGACAATCTAAGTGAAATGGAAATGGATGAATATTTACAAAAATGGAAATTTTTCAGATTAACAGAAGAAATAAAATACTTAAATAACCCCATTTTAGAAAAAGAAATTGAACAAGCCATCAATGAAGGCCCTAAGAAAAAATCTCCAGGGCCAGATATGATTTACAAGTGAATTCTACCAAACATTTAAGGAACAATTAATTCCAATACTATAGAAATTATCTGGAAAAATAGGCAAAGAAGGAGTCCTATCAAATTCCTTTCATTATACAAATATGGTGCTGATACCTAAATCAGGAAGAGCCAAAACAGAGAAAGAAGATTATAGACCAATTTCCCTAATTAATATTGATGCAAAAATTTTAAATAAAATATTAGCAAAGAGATTACAGCAATTTATCAACAAGATAATACCCTACGACCAGGTGGGATTTATACCAGGCATTCAGGGCCGGTTCAAAATTAGTAAAACTATTAGCATAATTGACCATATCAATAACAAACCAGCAGAAATCACTTGATTATCTCAATAGATGCAGAAAAAGCTTTTGACAAAATACAACACTTGTTCCTATTAAAAATATTAGAGAGCAAAGGAATAAATGGAGCTTTCCTTAAAATGATAAGTAGTATCTATCTAAAACCACAAGCAAGCATTGTATGTCATACGGATAAGCAAGAAGCCTTTCCAACAAGATCAGGGGTGAAGCAAGGATGCCCATTGTCACCGCTATTATTCAATACTGTACTAGAAATATTAGCATTAGCAATAAGAGAAGAAAAAGAAATTGAAGGAATTAGAATAAGCAATGAGGAAACACAATTAACACTTTTTGCAGATGATATGATGGTATACTTAGAGAATCAACTATAAAATTTCTTGAAATAATTAACAACTTTAGCAAAGTTGCAGGATATAAAATAAACCCACATAAATCATCCGCATTTCTATATGTTACCAACAAATCTCAACAGCAAGAGATAGAGAAATTTCATTTAAAATAACTGTAGACAATACAAAATATTTGGGAGTCTATCTGCCAAAACAAACCCAGGAACTATATGAGCACAATTGCAAACTACTTTCACACAAATGAAGTCAGATCTAAACAAGTGGGAAAATATCAATTGCTCATGAGTAGGCTGAGCTAATATAATAAAAATGACAATTCTATCTAAATTAATTTACTTAATCAGTCCCGTACCAATAAACCTACCAAAAAGTTATTTTATAGAGCTAGAAAATATAATAACAAAATTCACCTGGAAGAACAAAAGGTAAAACATATCAAGATAACTGGTGAAAAAAATGCAAAGGAAGGTGGCCTAGCCATACCAAATCTAAAACTATTTTATAAAGTAGCAGTCATCAAAACTATTTGGTACTGGCTAAGAAATAGAGTGGTAGGTTGGTGGAATAGGTTAGGTACACAAGACACAGTAAGTAGTAAATGACTATAGTAATTTACTATTTGATAAACCCCAAAACTCCAGCTTCTGGGATAAGAACTCACTATGTGACAAAAACTGCTAGGAAAACTGGAAAATAGTATGGCAGAAACCAGGCATAGATCAACATTTTACACCCTAAAAGATAAAGTCAAAATGGGTACATGATTTAGACACAAAGGGTGATGGCATAAGCAAATTAGGAGAGCAAGGAATAGTTTTCTGGTGAAAAGGGAAGAATTTATGACTAAACAAGAGATAGAGAACATAATGAAATACAAAATGGATAATTTTGATTACATTAAATTAAAAGGTTTTTGCACAAACAAAATCAATGCAAACAGATTAGAAGGAAAGCAGAAAGATGGGAAAAAATTTTTACAACTAGTGTTTCTGATAAACGACTCATTTCTCAAATATATAGAGAACTCAGTCAACTTTTTAAGAATATAGTCATTCCCCAATTGATAAACGGTCAAAGGATATGAACAAGCAATTTTCAGAGGAAGAAATTAAAGCTATCTCTAGTCATATGAAGAAATGCTATAAATCACTACTGATTGGAGAAATGAATATTAAAACAACTTTGAGGTACCACATCATACTTATCAGATTGGCTAATATGACAGAAAATGAAAATGACAAATGTTGGAAAAGATGGGAAAATTGGGACACTAATGCATTGTTGGTGGAGTAGTGAATTGATCCAACCATTCTGGAGAGCAATTTAGAACTGTGCCCAAAGGGCTATAAAACTGTGCACACTCTTTGATCCAGCAATACCACTACTAGGTCTGTATACCAAAGAGATCATGAAAAAGGGAAAAGGACCTACATGTACAATAAAATATTTATAGCAGCTCTTTTTGTAGTGGCAAAGAACTGGAAACTGAGGGATGCCCATCAATTGGGGAATGGCTGAACAAGTTGTGGTATAGGAATATAATGGAATACTATTGTGCTATAAGAAATGATGAACAGGTAAATTTCAGAAAAACCTAAAAAGACTTACATGAATTGATGCTGAGTGAAGTAAGCAGAACTAGGAAAGACTGTACATAGTAATACACTGTGCAATGATCAACTATGATTCACTTAGCTCTTCTCAGCAATACAATGATCCAAGACAATTCCAAAAGACTCATGATGAAAAATACTATTCAGAGAAAGATCTATGGAGTCTGAGTGCAGATCAAGGCACATTATTTTTACTTTTTTTGTTTTGGGTGGCTTTTCTCTTTTGTTCTGTTTCTTCTTTCACACCATGGCTAATGTGGAAATATGTTTCTATGATTGCACATGTACTACCTATATCATATTGCTTGATGTTTTGGGGAGAGAAGAGGGAAAGGATGAAGGGAGAAAAATTTGGAACTCAAAATCTTATAAAAATGAATGTTGAAAACTATCTTTATGTGTAATTGGAAAAAATAAAATACTATTTACAAAAAATAAAAAGGAAAAGGAGAATATTGCAAGATGCCAGAAAAAAAGTTCAAATATTGAGGAAGAATATTGTCAGGATCACACACAATTTAAACAGTCATCAGCATAAAAGAACAGAGAGCTTGGAATATACTATTCCAGAAGTCAAAGCACAGGGGCTTAATACCAAAAACAGCTTATCCAGCAAAACTGAGCATAATACTACTGGAGGAAAAAAAAATAGATCTTTAATGAAACAGAAGTCTGCTAAGCATTCCTGATGGAAAGACCAGAGCTATGTAGAAACTGCAGTTCAACAAAGAGGTAAAGAGATATATAAAAAGGTAAACATGAATAAAAAAATCATAAGACTAGACAGAGATGAACTTCTTAATTTAAATTTAGGGAGATGATACAAGTGTCCCCACTAAACTCAATCATTATCAGGGGTCAAAGAAAGACCCTACTTAGAAAACATGGCACCTCTTCATTATCATAAGCCTCCTTGTTTTCAGAGAGTACTGTCCTACTCAAATATATGTGAAACCAACACAATTATATATATTCTTCAAAATGCATTTCTCCTATAAAGTACACATAATGAATGGCATTTATTCAGCACTTACTATGTTCTAAGCACTGGGAATAAAACACAAAAGTGAGACAGCCCCTGCCTCACAAACAGTTTGTATTCTAATGGGGTAGAAAACACAAAGACAGGAATGGTAGCAAAAGGAATCAAGGTCAGAGAAGTCACTAAGATGGGTAGTAGAACAAGAGAGTTAGCTATTAACATATCTTTTCCAGAGGCAATGGTAATGGCAACTTTATTACAATTCTCCAAGAAAGAGATGCAAAGGAGAGGGAACAAGAAGAGGCCACACAAAGGCCCAGGTGAAGATGAGGACTAGTGTCCCAGGCAGTACAGAGCCCAATGGCTTAACTTCTCCTTGGCATGATCACTGGTGGTTTAATTCAGAGGGTGGAACAATAGCAGTAGTAGGAACAACAGAGTGGAAAATGATCACCTTTAACTGGACTAGAATTTGCAGTATAGAGGCTGTATCGTTTATAATTTTTGAATCCTTCATCGTAATTTAATGTAGCATTTTGAGACCAGTAGGTACTCAACAAATATTAACTAAACAACTAAGTTGATTGAAACAGTATATAAATATAGAAAGCCTAAAAAAAGTGAATACTTACTATTACTTGATGTTTCAGGAAATCCAATCTTTTGACTATTCCATCCCTTGTTTTCCACTGTCTAGAATATTAAATGGATAGATTAATGCAGAGAAATCACCTTTTTTATTTATTCAAAACTAAAAAAATTTGACTAAGCATATTAATTAGGGACAAAGATCTCTCACATACTCCTTTTACTATATTTCTAGAATCTAAACTCCAGTGTCAACAGATGGTTACGACAGCACTAAATTCATAAAATTTCTGCATTATTTCATCATTTTCCTTTAATCAAAATGTGTATCTCCTTTTTTCAATCTTCTCATTCTCTAAATTGAAGGTAGCAAATTGTAAGTGTTTAATAAAAGGAAAATTATCATCATCATGAAAGCATTCTTATTAACAATAATAATAATAGCTAACATTCCTATAGCATTTACTGTTTAGCACTTTACATAGTAGAAATATTTCTTTTTTAATTGTTCAAATTCGTAAGATAAGATCAACAAATATTGATAAGAAACACACATTTTTGAGCAAAGATGGGTTATAAGAGCTACTGACCACTGCTATGTAGCCTAGCCAGAAGAAATATGTATTTGATCTAAAATATATCCTGAAACATATGTTTTATCACTTAAAATATTTAGAAATGAAGGGTTTCAAGAGATAACAGTGCTCCAAAAATGTAAGTCTTAATTCTTCCTACTATAAGCTTTTGATTATTCATGCTAATGGTTTCTAGATATAATTTTAAAAATCTCTCTTTAGCAACTACGTTCAACCATTTTGACTTCTAATATTTTACTAGTGATTATAATAAGTGATAAAATGGGAAATTTTGTAATTCACTTTCTTTTGTTTCCCCTAAATATTTTCTGTTAACAGAACCAACAAGCAAAGGAAGAGGAAAAAGGAAACTGAAAGCGTTTGGATGATATGCAAAATAAATCATCATGCTCTAAAAAATTAAAAATTGATTATGCTTTGGAAACTATTAGCTTCTTTTGAACAAGGGATCCTCTCTGCCTTTAAATACTTCCTTAAAACTCACCTCCTATTGACAGACCCCCATATCTAGTATCCTGAACATTGGCTTGGGACTCAGGAACTCTGAGTTCTAATCTTGGCTCTGTCACTGACTTGATTTATATCACTTAACCCCTCTGTGCCTCAGTTTCCTCACCTGTAAAATTTTAATACATCCTATAAGTTCAATTGCTTATTCTTCCCACATTAACAAATATTCAATTTATGTTAAAATTTTATGAACATCTTAAGAATTAAAAAATGGAATAACCTGTCCAGAATTTAAAAAATATATATTTCTAAATGCTTATTTATAAAACTTCAACCAAATAATAAAAATCACATTTTATCAAAATATCTGTTATCAAAATTCTATTGTTTCTGATGTGCTTAAAACATTGTAAAAATGAAAATGAAATAAAATTCATTTAGCTTATAATACATTAATCTATATTTTAGAACATGACAAATTTTGCCAATAGTAAGAAGTTACAAATATCTAATCTAAATTATGAAATTTTAGCCCTGAAAACAAATTTAAAAAAAAAGATTCTGTAAGAAGTGACATGTTCACTTATTTCAATATTATTTTGATAAGGAATTTCATTATGGAATCCAATAAAAACTTTAAAATGTATGCTGTATGTAGTCCAATGGCCAAATTCCAGAAAGTTATTGACCAGCTAGAGAGAACCCATACAAGAACAAAAACTTATAAAAAGATTAATTGAATGAATTTCTGAGGAGTAAAAGAAAGCAATAGTTTCATTAAATGAAATATAAGTTAAAAATAGTTATTTGTTTAATAAGTAGAAAATAAATAGAAAATTCATACCTGAAAAAAAAAGTTATACCCCATTCAAATCATCAAAATAAAAAAAAACTTGGCCAAGCCTAGCTGACCAGTCTCTTGCAATCTTCATTCTTTATTCCTAATTAAAAGTCATGGAATGGTAGGACAAAACTGAAACAGAAGATGAGAGTGGGGAGTATCTTTTGTCAGATGGTGGGATATTAACTTGGGGGTCAAGATGAGCAATTATTCCTTGGATGTGATAACTGCTGCAAACTACCATAATGTACTAGAGTAACTAGACGGACAATCTCACAGCTTCTAAACTTTATGCTTCAAATCTCTTATATTGTCCCTCTTATCATTCTCTCCCTTTTCTCCTATTAAGCCCAAAGGAATAGGCTTTAGGAAGGTTAGGATAATTAAATACTTCAAGGATCTGTTCTTTCATTGATATGGGCACACTTCCATTGATGCAAGTTGTCACCCAACTATGCTTTAGCATATACAATGGTCATGAGTTGCTATGGCCAGATATTTCATCATCCAGTGGCTAAGCTTCCATAAATGAGATTCTTCTAGTATCTGAAAGGGTATTGCATAGAAAGGTTGGATTTGTTGTGTTTGGCTTCAGAAGGTTAGAACCAAGGGGCAGCTAGGTGTTGCAGTGGATAGAGCACCGGCTCTGACATCAGGAGGACCTGAGTTCAAATCCAGCCTCAGACCTGACACTTACTAGCTGTGTGACCCTTGGCAAATCACTTAACCCCAACTGCCTAAAAACCAAAAAAAAATTTTTAAAGGTTAGAACCAAGAGCAGTGGGTAGAAGAGGCAAAGAGATCAATAGGCTGAAAATCAGGAAAGTCTTACTAAAAATTGGAGTTGGTCAAAGGTAGAATATTCTGCTTTGAGGCATGGTGCATTTATCTTCCTTGAAGGTCTTCAGGCAGAGGCTAGGGATTGTTGGGGATTTTATCATAAGGATTTCTTTTATGTTGGGTCAGAGTAGATGGCTCTGAGGTCCTCCTAGCTCTCAGATTCTGTGCTTCTGTGATTTTTCTGATTTTTAGATGATGTCTAATTGATGCTTAGACCTAGACTAGCTTGGTAGTGTTGCCTTAAATCCTTCTGATCTGGCTTTTGAGATGCCTCACGCACCTCCATACTGTGATGAGACATCAGAGTGGGACAGTGGGCGACTAAAAGTAGCATTAAATTAAACCACCAAGAAAAAACTACTTCTGTTTTCCGTCTGCCATTGAATTTTCTAGAAATTATCTCTATGGTGGGTTCTACATTCTACTTTCTCACAATTTACAGGCAACTATGGTCAGACAATTGGTCATTTATATGCCATGTATGTATGTAGGAATGTACATGTACATCAAAGATACCTACAATATACATGATATAGATATGTTTCTAAACACAATACTATTGTTGTTTGTCCTTTGTTTTCAAAGAGGACCAAAGATTTCATGGGGGTCATGTCTTGACTCGTGCATGAATCATATCTGAGTGAGGCAGAGTTGCACGAAGTTATCAGCATCAGTCTCACTCTTTTTTCCAGAATCATTAAAGTCTAATGGCAAGACAAAAGTCTACATGATTATCAATGGCCTGGGATGCAGTGAATAACCTTGGTATCCTCAATGTTAGACCGACATGTAAGTGTTCCACAGAGCCTGCTTCTGCTCCCTCTTGGCTGGCCATTGGAATAAATTGTTCTTATCCACCCATTCCACCAGGGGAAATCTATACATACTTGAAGTGGACAACACCCTAACTCATTGACAGGTCTGAGACCCATGGGTTACCCTCAACCTGGTTTAGCTTGCCTGCTGAGATGATTTTACTGGGGTGTGGTCACTGCTTGTGCTACAGCTTCTTGTAGCCACAGGCAAGAGCCACAGGAAGACACCAAAGGTGTATGAGCAGCCCTGAAAAGGGCTCAGCAAGCCCTCATACCAGAGGTGCTAGTCTCCTTGAATGCCTCACATACCTCAAACACAATGAAATAGTGGCCCACTTAACACACAGTCAGAATTTTGGCAACTTCAACTGTCCAGAACACAATCACAAACTAGAAAGCAAATGAAAAGGACCTTTGAAGAAGAGGAAACAACTGTCACAGGGCTTTACTTTGTAATACTTTACTCTGAGATGGAGGTGCCTCTTAGCCTTCAGGCCTCAGAATCTTTTATTATTTTAACTATGTGTAAAAATAAGGGTAAATAATAATAATATGTAAATGTGTAATGTGTACATAATAATTTCATCTTTCTAAAGAGAGAGGATGACTTAACTGTTTATCTTTGCTTACAAAGGGCAAGCTATCAAGGAGTGATAAGACCATGCAAACCACAGACCTCTATGCACAAAGTGGTAAGAAGTGCCATGCTCCTCTCCCCCAAGCCCCAGATGCATCCAATAATGCAAATCAGTGTTTTCCCTAGAACTGACTCACTTAATTCTGGGTACAGGGAGAAGTGCCTCATTTCTGAGTTCATCTCACTGAGTCAATCTAGATTTAGAAGTCACTGGTAACAAGAAGGCTGATTTGTCTCCCGCTTAAGAGTTTAGATCTAAGGTGCCCCATGTTTCTACTTTCTGAAAACATCACTTAAGAAAGAAGCAGCATTTCAACATACCAAAGGAACTTGTAGACGTCATTGCTGAGAGTTACCAGTAATCAAGGAAGAATCGGGGAGAATGGGAGATGAATCAGAAGTCTAGAGAGGGAAGCCACAATTTTTCAGAATAGGAAAGAGAGATTCCCAAAACTGCAGACTAGAATTTGATGTTTGTCCTTGGGGGAAAAATCTAATTCCAAATTATTAAATAGAGGGTCATAAAATTTAGAGCTAGAAGGGACCTCAGTTACATTTTGGTCCTATTCCCTCACTTTTTTACTTAAAAATTTTTTATTCTCAATTTAACAAACACCAAATAAAATGAGTACTTCCATACACAGAACTGAAGAGAATTGTGCCTGAAACTATGAATCTCTGCTATGTATAGCTTGCTTTTCTTTTCTTTTTTTTTTTAGTATACATTAAATTTAGCATGAAACTTTCAAAGTTGTGCTGCTTGTCTGCCCTCACTTTTCTTAAAATGCCCAAGGTCAGATAGGAATTAAGTTATAGAGTAAGAATCTGAACCCAAATACTCTGATAAGAGATACTCTTTCTCCTGCACTATCCTGGGAACTTAGGGAAGCAGTGATCACTTCTACCTGGTTAAGAACAAGTTTTTGGATAGGGTTACTAACCTGGGTGAACAGGGGAATGACATAGTTATAATGCATCTCAATTTCAGTAATCTATATTTGACAAAGTTTGTCTTAGTATCCTAAGAGAATATCTAGGAGAATGTAGGTACTAGTCATTAGGGATACAAAGATTTTTAAAACGATAGATTATCTACCCTCTTGGAACTTACATTTGATTACAAAATATATGCACAAAGATAAGTAAAATATGAGAGAGTGTAATCAGGCAAAGAAGAAAACTAACCAAAGGGCTCAAAGAAAATTGCAGGAGGGATAAAATATACTAAGCTTTGGGGGACAGAGAAAACTTCAAAAAGGTGATGAACTTTGAACAAAAAGATTTTGACAGATGGAGCTGAAGAGAGAATGAATTGCAACACAAGGCAATATTCATGAATCATGAGGGCAAGGGATGATATATTAAATTGGGGGATAGCTAGTAGTTTAGTTTAGCTGAAACACATTATTTTAAGAGGAATAATGTGAAATAAGGCTGGAAGAGTAAAAGTAGCCAGAATGGGAAGTCAGAATAACTAAACCTCAGAATGAGATGGAACCCCAAAATCTCATCTCCTGAATCAGAACTGGGGTCTATAAACTTGGTTCCCCTGCCATTTTTATATGTTTACTTCAATATAACTTTGTAATCCTTTGTGTTCTATTTTATGCATTTGAAAAGATTGTTCTAAGAAGGGGCCCATATGCTTCTCCAGACTTCCAGAGATCCATAACTAAAAAAAGATTAAGAATCCTGGATTTAGTCCACCTTATACCTGAACAAGGATTTCCTCTGCAACTAAGTGGTTATCCAATCTCAATATGATGACTTCCAGTGAAGGAGAAGCCACTGTCATTTGAAGCAGTCCATTCTACTTTTAGATAACTCTCATTAATAGGAACTTTCTTCTCACATGATATAAAATTGTCCCTACCCATTGCTCACTCTTCTGCTCTCCAGGGTAGAACGAGTTTAATCTAGCTTCCAAATGACAGCTACATATACTTGAAATAGCTGTCATCTCCATATATTCCCTGCAGTCTTCTATTCTGAAGGTTGAGCAACCCTAGTTTTTTTTTTCAACCAATACTCATATGGCAAGATCTTGAGGCCCTTCACTGTCTTTGTCACTCTCCTCTGGAAACTCTCTACATTATCAATCTTGTTCCTAAAATGTGGCGGCAAGATTAAACACTAAACTTCAGATGTGGTTTTAGCAGGACTGAGTTCAGTGGGAATACCACCTCTCTGACATTAATGCAATCTTAAGGGTTTTTTTTGTGGCTATTTCATACAGTCAACTTTTATTGAGACAGCAGTCCCTTAGATCTTTCTAATCAAATGTTATCTAGCCATTACTCCTCTATCTTGTACTTGTGAAGTTGATTTTCAAATGCAAGTATAACTTTATATTCAGTGTTTTCTTCTAGTTGCGTCTGTCTCTTTGTGACTTGAGTTGGGGTTTTCTTGGCAAAGATACTGGAGTGGTTTGCTATTCCCTTCTCCAGCTCACTTTATAGATGAAGAAACTAAGGCAAACACGGTTGCCCAGCTAGTAAGTATCTGAGGCCAGATTTGAACTTGGGAAGATAAGTTTTCCTAATTCCAGGCCTGGCACTCTATCCACTGTGCCACCTAGTTGCCCATGACTTTATATTACATTCACATTAAACTTTAACTTAGATAACCCTGAATTTTTAATGGACCCAGTCAGAACAGTTGTGTGACTTCCTCCAGAAGTACTTAGCAATTAGTGAGTGGGAGCAGAGGGTGGATGGCATAGGTGATGAAGGACTGAAAATTAACAGGGTGTTAACAGGGGTAAAACAAGGGGCTAAGAGATTCAAGGGTGGAGGACAGTACCTTGTTGAACTGGTTAATTATATGGTTGAGACAGTGACAGGAGTAAAGAAAGGTGAGTAAAGGATTGAGAGACTGGGAAAACAGGGAGGGACTGAAGAACTAGGGGTCACAGTGAGGATGATAAGCAGGTTCAGAAAGAATGAGCCAGTGGAAGAAGTAGAAAGAGAGGATAAAAGAAGGGTAATTTTAGAATTCAAGATAATGTATGTGAAAATGTTAAGAATAAAGGTGAGGTCTAAGGTGTGACATAAAGCTGTCCAAATATGAAATGTCATGTCGCTGAAAATGTTCAGGGAGAGGGTAGATGCAACCTCTACTCATAGCTAGAGATGTTTTGGTGTAAATTCATAAATTCAACTTCAGTTTCAACAAATATTTATTAAGTACATACTCTGTGCAGAGTACTATGGTAGGTAGTGGGTGAGTTGAAAAGCTTAAATAAAACATAGTTCTTGCCTTCACTGAAGAAGCATTTTCCTTCACAAAAGCAAAAGAGCAGAAATCCAAGTATTACGGGATGTATGAAGATCATCGGTGAGTGGGACAGGGGATGAGTCATAAAGTATAGGGCACGTGAACTGGACATCAGAGGATAGGTATAATTATAACAGGCAGAGATGTGTGCATGGGGGTTGTATTCCAGACATAAAGAATGACATGAGCAAAGGCACAGAGGTGAGAGAATGTGGGATGTTTATTGGAGAAGGTGAAAGAATACAGTTTGGTGGAAGCACCTAAAAGCAGTAAGAGAATTATAGAAGTAAGGAAGGAGTTAAAGGTAGGAAGATAAGGTAGTACCTGATTGTTCAGGGTCTTAAGGGCAGTCTAATGAAACTGAGTTATACTCATTAGGCAAAAGGAAGTCATTGAAAAAATTTTAGTAGAAAAATGGCATGATCAAATATATACATAAGGAAAATTAATCAGGAAGAAATATGGAGGATGAACTAGAGGGAGGAGAGAGTGGAAGTAGGAAGAGTAGCTAGGAGACTTTTGCAATAGTAGAAGGAGGAAATAAGGAGGGTTAGGTATGCCTTTCTACTTCTACCACTACCACCCAAGTACAGAATCAACTATCATAAAGTAGTCTTGGTCGTTTAGTATAAGAACAAATAACACTACCTTAGTCACTCGCAGGATAATTGTAGAGTAATATAATCATTGGAGCTAATGAGGATGATCCTGATATGCTCAGTATACTCTTTACCAGGATAGAATTAGTGCTTCTTTACTTAAAATTTCAAGACAAATATGAAGTCTTGTTCCTCACCCCCACCCCCAAAGTTTTGGCATTAAAAGGGTATGTCAATTACTTAGAAAATTCACTTATGTGGAACATCCCATTTCTTGATAATACTGGATAAATGAGGCATTACTTTATTGTAAAAAGGAACTAATCTCATCCAAATTGTTTTTTTACTAAAGTAAATTAACCAGGAATGGAATTATACAGAATCCAAAAAAGTACTAACAACTTCTAAATACGCCTCTTCTGTGATTCAATCTGGTCACTCAGAAACATCTGGATGTATCACTAAGAACTGGATGGAATTCTACTCTTTATGTAACTTCTGGGGAAATCTAATATAAGTTTATGGCAGATTCTTATTCTACCAAAGAATTTTATATATACATACATATCCCCCACTGAATTACATTTGCTAATTAATATGGCAATCTTATGTCAAGATACAATATTATAAAACTTCAAGAGAAAATACATTTTTGTAAGATTTACTAAAAGTTGCACATTCCCCCAATTTGAAACAAACATACCACAAAAATGTGGGGCATAAGGGAAGATAAGCCTTCTCCAGCCCATTCCTTTACCAGAGTCTGCTTTTCCAAAGAGCTTCTCATTTCTATACTTCTCTCCCCAAAGGTATTTTATGGGAAGCAGAGTTGTTGTAGTAGAAAGAACAACTTGGAGTCAGTTTGGTATAGCGAAAAGAACACTGGACTTGATATCAGAGAATCTAATTTCAAATCCCATCTCTGCTAACTATACATTTGGACTTAAGTCAGTCATCTAACCTCTTTGACTTCAGTTTCATTGTCTGAAAAACAAGGAAGTTGGACTCCATGACCTGTAATGTCCCTTCCAATTCTATTAGTCAGAAAACCTGATCTTTGCATTTCAGCTATACTTACTGTCTTGGGCAAGTCATTTAAACCTCTCTGAGTTTTGCTTCCTCACTTGTAAAATGGGGATACTAATATTTACTGTATCTACCCTCAGGTAAGGGTCACAAGGCCACTGACTACAAGAGCTCCATTCCTTCTGATATGGGAACACCACATAGAATTGGGAATGGCCCATAATGTGTGGTCAGCTTTCTCTGACCTTCTAGCAGAGTGTCATTTGACACTGTCCAGCATTTTGGAGCATTCTATGCCTAAGATCTCAAACAGCATATGGAGGAGACAAAGACACCATGCTTCCCCCTAGAACCCACACAGTACAGGGGAACATAAACACATATAGTGGACAGCACAAAAATCTTGTCCATTAGTGCAAGTCTTTCTTTCTTAGAACAGTTAACAACACCAGAAGGATCTGCCTATTAAATGTGATAATATTTACAAAGTGCTTAGCATAGTGTGTGGCAGGTAATAAGTGCTCTATAAATGTTTATTCCTCTCTTCGTCCCTCTCCTCTCCTACTTATAGTACAGACTGGGATAATTTACTTAATGGATTTCAGAGGAACATGGGAGATGGAAATCCCAATGGAAAGAGAATAAGATTTGAAGACAGAAGATGGTAATGTAATGACCTAGAGAAGACCAAATCTCAGCCTTTCCAAATACTCCAGTAAAATTCCATAACTGTACCAGAAGGGACAATGATAAAGAAAACCAAAGAAAATTAGCAATAAGTCCCTTTAGCTAGTTCAGAACTGCACAAAAAGGCTGCCAGAAACACTGAGCATAGGTGTGAGGCATCCCAGTCACACGGCAGTAAAAAGGGACAGAGCAGCACTTAGGGGTGACCCAGTAACCCTACCCTGATAAGAGTCAGGGAAAGAGCAGAGGAGAAAGGAAAAGAAGAAATCACCTTTCAATCTGTGAATGGGAGAGAAATATATGACTAAGAAGAAATCACCTTTCAATCTGTGAATGGGAGAGAAATATATGACCAAAATAAGTGATAAAAAAGGATCACAGAAGACAAAAGGGAAAATTTTGATTAGATTAAAAACCAATGAAACTAAAATTAGAAGAGAAACAGCTAACAAAAAGAAAACCTTTGCAACAAGTTTCTCTGATAAAGATGTAACATACAAGACATATAAGGAACTGATTCAAATTTATGACAACTATTCTGTAATAGATAGATGGTCAAAGGATATAAATAGGCTGTTTTCTAAGAAAGAATTCTAAGCTATCAACAAGCATAATGCTCCAAATGACTAATAATTACATTATTAATTTGATGAATTAATGAATTAATTAATTTAATGAATTAAATTCAAATTAAATTTGAATTTGAATAACTCAGATTCTACCTCAAACCTGTCACAGAGTAGCAAAAATGGCAAAAAAGGAAAATGACAATCGTTGAAGGAATTACAGAAAAATAAGCACACTGATGCATTATTGGGGAGCTATGAATAGATCCAGCCATTTGGGAAAGAAATTTGGAATGATGCCAAAAACTATGCATACCCTTAGACCCAGCTACACTATTATTTGTTTTATACCTCCAAAGAGATCAAAGAAAGATGAAAAAGGATTTATATTCACAAAACTATTTATAGTAGTAAAGAAATGAAAACTATATGGGTTGTATATCTATTGGCGAATGGCTATACAAATTATGGTATGTGAATGTAACAGAATATTACTACGCCATAAGAAATTAAGAAGGAACCAATTGCAAAGCAACCTGGGGACTCATATAAATGAGCAGAACCAGGCAAACAATACATAAATGACAACAGGATTTAAAAAAAAAAACTTTGAAAGACTTTAGAACAACGTAAAGACCAACAATGATTACAAAAGACTGATGATGAAGCATAAGACCTACCTTCTGACAAAGATGAGATGAGTCAAAATACAGCATAAGAAACATATTTTTGGGCACAGTCAATGTGGAAATTTGTTTTGTTTGCATGTCTACATGTGTGTCAGAAAGGCTTGGTTTTCTTTTTTTTTTCCAATGTAGAAGAGAGTTAGGAGGGTAAAGGGGGAATAGGGATATGAAAGAAGAAGAAAGGGAGGGATGGAGGGAAAAAAGGAGGAAAGGATTGAGTTATTTAGGCATCTTATTAAAAATGAAGATAAAAATAAAACAGAAGAAAGGTCAAAAGAAGTACAGACAAACAGGCCAGCTTTGAAAGCTATAAGATGAATTTACTATATGTTTTAAAAGAAAAGCAAATTGAGTGTATCAAGAGCTCTGCAGTTTTGTGTATAATGCTTCAGGTCCACGGTGTACATGAAAATGCCCATTTTATTTGGAGTTTAAGTTCAGAAGTTTTAAAAAAAAATTTTAAGAGAAAATGAGAGCATCCTTCTGAACCCTTCAAAGACTAATTAGTAGATAATGACAGAATGAGAGGATGAAGCACAGGCATTAGCAAAGGAAGGAAGTAATGGGACAGACTCATCTAGAACAAACTGGGAACGGAAAACAGAAACTCATTGGAACAACACAGAAAGAAGCACTTCCTAAGCCACCAGAGGAGACCTTTTGTATAAAGGGTCTTGCTGTGAGATCCAGATGTTCAGAAACCAGAAAGCATAAATAGCCTATTGCCATTCTAGCCCCAGAGGCATGAAAGAGTTGTAAAACTGGCAGCTAAGGCTCTAGTGGGCCCCTGCTCAAAAGCTAGTCCCCAGAGTTAATAAGGCTTTTTGGAATGGATTAAATTGGAGCTAACTAGCACCAACTGCAAGGGAGCAGTGAGCAGAGTAGAAATCGGGGTGGGGGTGTGAGGGGTGGAGCAGCTGGTCAGGGATCTGGAAAAGAGAAGAAGCTTGCAGAGAAGCAATACTATGGGGAGCTAAGGCAAAGGAGAGCTGCCAGCCAAAGAGCCACATGGTGGGAGAACACCAGCATGAAGAGATGAACCCCAAGGCTTTCTGCCTCACTGAGGCCTCACCCCAAATGGAACTGTGAGTCCTATTAACTCCATAGGCTACTTGCAGGGAGGTAATAGTTGATTTGAAGGGTCTCTGGACACTCCTGGGCTTCACTATGTCCTTTACTGAGTAAATAAAAATATCCACTCAGGCCTTGTAAGCCAGAGTAAGCCAGATAAGGGGAGCTCATGATTACTCTTGGAGTACTGCCAGATGCTGAAGTTTCTGGGTGCCATCTACAAAGGGAAAACAAGGTCCCTCGAGTGTAGACTGATCCTCTGTATCAAGAAGAAACCTCTGGCAGAGGGGTTACAGGGAAAGGCTCCCATACAATCATATTCCCCAGAGCCAGAACACTCTATTGTAAAAAAGATCTCACCAGACTCTCCTAATGACCTCTGCCATCTAAAACATACAGTTCTACTACTACAGTATAATGGACCAAACTAAACAGAAACCCCGAAGCCTAGCCTCTAGATGCCTTTTCCCTTGGAGGTATCAGAATAATCCTCGTGTAGGAGGTGGGATTTGGGCTGAACTTTAAAAGAAACTCAGGATTCCAATAGACAGGGGTAAGAAGGGAGTGCATTCGAGAACAGGGAACAACCTGTGCAAATGCATAAGAGACTGGAGACAGAATATTGCATATAGGGAAGACCCAGAAAGTCAATCCTGCTGGAATATAGAATGTGTGAAGGAGAATAGTATTCAAAGCCTAGAAGTTAGTATGTAGTCAGACTGTGATGGGTGTTAAATGCCACATAGAAGAGATAGTCTTTGCTTTCAAGGAGCTCATGATCTGATGGGTAAGTCAACATGCAAAAAATTATGTACAAACAAGATACAGATAGTACAAACTTGTAGTAATCTCAAAGGGAAGGCACCAAGATTAAGGATGACTGTAAAAGACATCTGGCAAAAGGTGGGATTTGAGCTGAGACTTAAAGGAAGCCAGAAAAGCAGGAGGTCGAGAGGAGGAAGGAGAGCATTTGAGGCATGGGGGACAGCCAGTGGAAATGATCAGAGTCAGGAGATGGAGTGTTATGCACAAGAAACAGCAAGGAGATCAGTGTCACTGGATCTCAGAGTATGAGGAAGGGAGTAAGGCAGATGTCTAGAAAGGTAGAAATAGGCCAGGTTATTCAGACTTCGAAGGTCAAATGGCATTTCACATTTGATCCTGGAGGTAATGGGGATCCAGCAGAGTTTATTGAATGGGGGAAGGAGGCGTGATATAGTCAGTTTGATGTTTAAAAAAAAAAAGGTAGAGGGGAGCAGTGATACCAAGGAGTTTTAAGATATAGATTAGGAGAGAAGAGAAAGTTCATTTTTTTTCAGTAACCTAAGAGGTAAGATCTGCTGTTGAGAAGAGGGGAGAGGTGAGTGGGGGAAGCAATGGTTAATACCACAGAGAATTAATTTGGAAAAGGAAAGAAGATTGCCTTGTAACAGTGAGGGCTCAAGTGAGATTAGATGAAATGTTTGGAAATGGGTCCAGTTCGCAAGGTTGTGTGACTTCTCTTGCACAAGAGCGTGTAAGCAAACAAGCAACCTCCTGGACAAAGAGAGAGAGAAAGCAATCAAGGGCAATGTCAGTTTAGGATATCAATTTCTTTGAAAAATCTTACAGAGCTCCAACGAAGTCAAAGACAGAAACATAGGTCTGATAGTCATCAGAACATTTAGTGCAGGACTTTTTGTGGGAGCAAAGACTTTGATGCAAAGTGGGTGCCCAATGACTGGGGAATAGCTAAAAAAAAAGTACTGTATACAACAACAAATATAAATGTAATGGGGTAGTATTATGTAGCACAAAATGACAAATATGAGGAATTCAAAGAAATATGGGGAAAACCGCATGTACTAATACAGAAAGAAATAAGGAATTTGTGTATAGTCCTCTTTTTCCAATCTACTATGTACATGGTGGGCAGTTAGGTAGTGCAGCAGTTAGAATGCCAAGCCTGGAATCAGGTAGAACTGAGTTCAAATCCAGCTGGGCAAGTCACTTAACCCTGTTTGCCTCACTTTCTTCATCTATAAAATGAGCTAGAAAAGAAAATGGCAGACCACTCCAGTATCTTTGTCAAGAAAACCCCAAATGAGGTCATGAAGAGTTGGATACGATTGAAAAATAAATTGAACAAATAATAATAGTATGCTCATTTTATTTGGTGTTTATTGAGTTCAGAATAAAAATATAATTTTAAAAAATACAATAAGCACATAACAATGAAGGGATTATGCTAATTGCTGATGATCCAAAGACAAAATAAAACAGTTCCTGCCCTTAAGGAATATATATTCTATTTGGGGGAATATGTCAAACAGTAAATAGATAAATAAAGGTAAATTAAGGCAAGAGAAAACACTAATAGATGAGGGGATGAGCAAGAGCTTTGTGGTACCTGAGTTTATCCATGAAAGAATTTAAGGATTCCAAGAGGCAGACGTAAGGAGGGTGCATATCCCAAGTTAGTTAATCAATAAATATTTAAGTAACAGGCACTGTGCTAAGAGCATTCTTATGCATGGAGAAGAGTTTGAGGAAGGCACAGAAATGGCAGACAGTATTAAAAGTTAAGAAAATAGCTAGTAGTCCAGTGTGTTAAAGGGAATAGTATGAAATTACTCTGAAAATGTCAAAGTCAGATTGTGATGAACTTTTTATATCAGGCTAACTCACTGGTATTTTATACTAGAGTCAATAGGTAAGCTGTCATCAAATTTTTTGAGCAGGTGGTAGATAAGGTCATCAAATAATAATGGATTTAAAATAAGAAGACTTGGTTCAATTCCCAACTCAGCAGTTTACAACTTACCTAACACATTTGCTTTGAGAAAAACATCAGGTAAACACTAAAGGCGCTCTATTATTAGGAGTAGTCAATAACAGTAATATTAGCTAACACTATTAATGACAATAATGTTGGAAATGGGTCTAGTACCCACAAAAAGAGTTACAAAAAGAACAGAGTAAAGGCTGAGCAATAACATAGGCACTTAATAAATGTTTACTGAATTTGTGAACGATTTGCTTCTCCATGACAACCACTATGGTAGACAGAGTTGACCTGGCTTTGATCAAAGCCTTTGATAAATTCTCTCATGATATTCTTGTAGAAAAGGCGAAGAAACGTGGGCCAGACCACAGCAAAATTAAGTAGATTCAGAAGGAAAGAATTGTGATTTAATGACTTGATGTCAATATATAAGCAGGTCACCAGTGTACCAGTGCAGTGCTTCAGGAAAATGGGTTAAATCCTGATTTTAAAACACACACACACACACACACACACACACACACACACACACACACACACACACACACCCCATATACATACACACACATTTTTATCAGATTTATACATAACACAAAGCTGGAGGGACACTAGACAAATCTGGATTCAAAAAAGACTTGGTTAAGAACAGTGGTGCCAAACTCAAATAAAATGGAGGCTACTAATCCATAAATAAGGATCCCTGCAGGAAGTATATTGATTTACTTTTTAAATGCTATATTATCTATGTTTTACTGTATTTTTATTTATCTTGTAAAATATTTGGAATTATACTTTAATCTGGTTTGGCCCTCAATTGGGAGTGTTTTGTGGACTGCACCCAGGCCTACAGATCACATGTTTGACACCCGTGGCTTAGAACAGTTGGTCAAACCTACTCAAAGTTACTCAAATGGATCTATAATCTCATCTGTTTGGAAATCCCCTCCAACAAAGCAGACCACAATGCATACATACCTGCCCATCCCCACTTAATTCTTTTCTATGGACTCCCACCAATTTGTCATAGGAGGTTCCACCCAAAGATGTGAAGTGATTCTTCATTTTTTCCTTGCATTGTGAGGGTACCAGTGAAATATTCTGGCTGACAACTTGTTGTCATGACAAGTCAATCTCTTCTTCCTAACACACAATTTCTTGATGGCTTCTTCACTGCTATTCTTCAAGGTTCCTCGATGGTTATATGCATAGTTTGCTTGCACGTACCATACACCTTTCCCTTATTGTCCTCTAAGTGATGTTTATTTCAACTCTTTGGAGACTGAAGTAGTTCCATGTCTTGAACTAGAAGAGTAGTATTAAAAAGATTGGCCATAACATTCAGGCAGCTGAGGGACAGAATAGTGGCATAATAAATAGATAGATCGCTGGGCCTGGAGTCAGGAAGACCTGACTTAGATATTAAATCCAGCCTTAGATACTTACTAGTTAGGTGACCTGGGGCAATTTACTTAACTTTTTTCTACCTTAGTTTCCTCCACTGTAAAATGGGAATAATAATAGTACCTCACAGGGTTGTTGTGAGGATCAAATGAGATACTGTTTGTAAAACACTCAGCACAGTGACTGGCATGTAGTACGTGCCTAATAAATGCTTGTTTCCTTTCATGGGAAACTTGAGGCTGGTAACCAAGTTTTTTAATTTGCCAAAGATTGCCACTCCTTTCTTCAGTTTCAACTCTGAATCCAACTCATTATCCATCTATGCTGTTTCTGTCCCAGATATACATTCTGATAGATAAGCACTATCTAATCAAATACACATCTGGGCATTAGGTATTATTCCTCCATTTGGTCTTTCTGAGTAGATGGTCAGACCAAATTCCTTTGACTGATTCCAGATACAGTCAAAAAGACTTTGCAGTGTTCTTGAGCTTGATGTCATCAGCACAATGTCATCTGTCAACAGAAGTACTTAGAGTATCTCAACAAATGCAGGGAACCCAACATAAACCTGAATTCTGCCCTGCATCTCCTCCCTTCTAGTGTCTTGTAAGCACACATCTCCTGTTTTATGCCTCGCCTGATGTTTATGATTAGTGGATTATTAACCAGCACTATTTCTGTTGTTATAATTTGCCAAAGAATTTTTAATACTTTTTATACATAAATTGGAGAGACCTTTTTCAAATGAGCCTTTAAAGGCAGTGTTTTGTTCTAATAAATCAAAAGAATAAGTATGGTGAGTTATTATATTCTCTACATCTTTCAGGCAATTTGTGAAATGGTAAAGATGTGATCCATTATTGAATGTCACTTACAAAAAAGTTCCACCTCAATTTGTGGATAAATGACTCTCAAAAATTTTGTATACATGAGAGAATAGGGACATAGCTTGATAGTTATTGACATATGTTCAGTATTAATTTGATCCAAGATTTTTTTCATGTCTTTGATAGCCTCTCCTTCTTCAGATACCTTGTATATCTGTCCCTTAGTGCTCTCACAGCTGAGTCGCTGCCAACATGGATCTCCACTATATATACTTGGTCCAATCTACTTCCCTACAAGCACATTCATGGCTGTGGTTTTAGGATCCAAGTGTCATGGTACCACTATCCTTGAAAGTGAAAACATGGTATGGTAATCTTTATATTATTCTCTTTGTTGTCCTCTCTTTTCATTCTCAAATGCCCTTAGGATGGCTATATTTAGTTGAACAAATCTAATAAGTTATTTGGTTGAGTTAAAGGCAGTCTTGGTTTCAATAAATGAATTTCACAATAACAAGATGGGCAGTTAATATGAAAAATATCTAGGAGTTTTAGTAATCTAAAAGCACTGCACATGTGACATGGTAGACAAGAAAGTTAATGCCACCTTGGGCCACATTAAGCTAAGACAGCAGTGTCCATTCTCAGTAAATGATAACTCCTCTGAAATCTGCCCTAGGCAGACCACATCTAGAGCACTGTGTTCAGTCTGGGCTCCACAGTTTGGGGAGGCTATTGATAAGATGGAAAGTGTCTAGAGAAGGACAATCAGAACAGTAAAAGGACTTCAGTTCATACCATAAGAGCTATTAAGCAGAGAGGTAGCAACTACCTTCAAGTATCTGAATTTTTGTTGTGTGTGGAAAGATCAGGGTTAATTGGTTTTCTTGGTCTCAGGGAGCAGGACTAGGTACAATGTACTGAAATTACAAAGAGGCAAATTTAGGTTCAAGGTAAGCAAAAACTCCCTAAGAGTTGAGTTACTCAAAAGTGGAACTGATTTTTTCAAGAGATAATGAGTTTCCCCTCACCTGAGGATTTTAAGAAGATGCTGAATGATAGCTTGTCAGGTATGAAGTAGAGAGGATTCTTGATTAAGGATGATATGCATACATAGAGTTTTCTCTAAGCTCTCTACAAGTCTGCAATCTTCCAACATTCCCCTTTATAATGGTTTGTAAATGAGCTTAAACTGGTGTTTTTTAGCTTCCAAGTTTTTTTGCCTAACAAAAGCATTGGTACTTTGCTTGACTGAATTGGGCCTTCAGCCTCCTCATTTGGGAGAATGTTTTGCATTAACTAAACTCCTCTCAAAAATAATGGAAGACAATGGCTTGACTTTTTTTTCCATTTCCCATTTTTGAACAAGTCAGGTCACAACTGCTACAGGTATATAACATATGTCATATACATACAACATTCTTATCATTACACTTTCCCCTAATTTGCTATTCATTTTATTCTTTGCTCTCAGTATTCACTTATCTAATTGTACACATTTTATTCTGAAATAATTCTCACATATCAACTGGGCATTTTCTATTTGTTTTATGTATGTGTATAGGTCACTTATATGCAATATATATAAATAAATACACATACACACACACACATACAGTCAAGGATTACCATATCCAATGTTTGCCATTTCTCTTTCTAAAGGAATTATTAATGATATATTGGACTTCTGATTTTCTATAATTCTTTGGTCTCTGTTGATCATGAAACCACGTATTTTTCAGCATATTTTCCACCATTTTCCCTAGTGAGACCTTCATAATGAAGTCATCGAATGGCAAAGTATGTGTAGTTTGGACACTTCTGTTGTAAAGTTCTTCAGAGATCTCTTTATTTCACCATCCTGTGTAACACCTATTAATACATTAGCTATAAATATCATCATGGTGATCTGTTTGACTATACATAATAAACATATTGGTTGAGATAACCAAAGTCTAGTAAATGATATCTCTAATCTCTTGTTGGTACAAAATCAAAGGAATTCCTTCTATACTATTTTGCTTGGGAAGATCATCAACTCCCATGGATTCAATTATCATTTCTAAGTAGATGATTCTTGACTCTATTTGTCAAGTCCTAACCTCTCTCCTGACCTCCAATATTGCATCTCCAATCACCAATTATTTAACATCTTGAAGTGTACGTGTCATAGACATCTTAAAGTCAACATGTCTAAAACTGAACTCATTATCTTTGCCCAAAAATCTTCCCCCCACACATACTCTTCAGTATTACTATCTAGGGTACCATCATCCTCCCAGTTACCCAGATTCTCAATCTAGGTGTTACCTTGGATTCTCACTCTTTCTCTCCCTCCCACATCCAACTGGTTGCCAAGTCCTATTGCTTCTACCTTGAGAACCTCTCTCATATATGCCCTCTTCTCTCCTCTGACACTGCCATCATCTTGGTACAGGCCCTAATCATCTTATGCCTAAACTACCCTGGCTAGTCTCCCTGCCAAAAGTCTCTCTTCTCTCCAGTCCACCCTTCAGTCAGCTGTCAAAATTATCTTCCTGAAGTACAGGTCTGACAATGTCTTATTCAATAATCTCTATTTATGACTCCTTCTTGGCTCCCTATTATCTCCAGAAACAAATATAAAATTCTTTCTATGGCTCTTAAAGCCCTTTATAACCTGATTTATTCCTACCTTTCCATCTTCTTATACCTTAATCTCCACATTAATTAAACATTAATCTTAATTAATTAATTAATTGATCTTAATCACATTAATCTCTCCACATACTCTATGATTCAGTGACACCATCTTTTCTGTTGTTTCTCATCCATAATATTCCATTTCCCGATACTGGGCATTATACTGGCTGTCCCCCATGCCTAGAATGCTTTCCCTCCTCATATCCAACTTCTGGTTTCCCTGGTTTCCTTCAAGCCTCAGCTAAAGTCCCATCTTTTACAAGAAGTTTTTCCCAGTCTTTAATCTCAGGGTCTTCCTTCCAAGATTATATCCAGTTTATATTGTCTGTACCTTATTTGTACTAGGTGCATGTTGTTTACCCCATTAGATTGTGAGCTCCTTAAGACAACAGAATGCTTTTTTTAAAATTTGTTCCTATAACTTAATATTTTTCCCAATCACATTTTAAACCAATTTTAATATTCTTTTTTCAAATTTTAAGTTTAAATTCTCTCCCTCCCTCTTTTCCTCCCTCAATGAGAAGGCAAGCAATTTGACATAGGTTATACATATGTAGTCATACAAAACACATTTTCATATAAGTCATGCTGGGAAAGGAAACACAGACAAGAAAAAAAACAAGAAAAATAAAGGAAGTAAAGAAAAAGTAGCTTCAATCAGCATTTAGGCTCCACCAGTTCTTTCTCTGGAGATAGACAGAACTTTTTATCATAAGTCCTTCAGACTTGTCTTGGATCATTCTATTGCTAAGAATAGCTAAATTATTCATAGTAGATCATCACACAATATTGCTGTTACTGTGTACAATGTTCTCCTGGTTCTGCTCATTTCACTTTCCATCAATTCATCTAAGTCTTACCAGGTTTTTCTAACATCATCATGATCACCGTTTCTTATAACACAATAGTATTCCATCACAATCATCTACAGCAACTTGTTCAGCCATTCCCCAATTGATGGACATCCCCTCAATTCTTTGCCACCACTAAAAGAGCTGCTATACATGTCTTTGTACATACAGGTTCTTTTCCTTTTTGTTTGTTATCTTTTTGGGATACAGACCTACTAGTGGTATTACTGAGTCAAAGAGTATGCAAAGGGTATGCCCTTTGGGGATAGTTCTAAATTGCTCTTCAGAAGGTTGAATCTATATACAACTTCACCAATTAATGTTTTAATTTTCCCACATCTCCAATGTTTGTCACTTTTCTTTTCTGTCATATTAGCCAATCTGATAGGTGTGGTAGTAACTCAGAGTTGTTTTAATTTGAATTCTCTAATCAACAGTGATTTAGAGCATTTTTTCATATGACTATAGATAGCTTTGATTACTTTATTTGAAAACTACCTGTTCATATCATTTGACCATTTATCAATTGAGGAAGGGCTCTTACTTCTATAAACTTGACTCAGTTTTCTATATATTTGTGAAATGAGGTCTTTTTAGAGAAACTTGCTGTAAATTTTTTTTCCACAGTAATGATTAACAACTATGTATTTCCCTCCATCCTATTTTCCCTGTTTATCCTACTCTCTCCTTTTACCCTGTCTCAAAAGTTTGGTTTTTTTTACTTTTTACTTCCCCCATTCTGCCCTTCCTTCTATCAATTCCCCCATCCCCACCTTCCCTTATCCCCTTCCCCTCCTATTTTCCTATATGGTAAGATAGATTTCTATACCCAACTGAATGTGTATGTTATTTCTTCTTTGAGCCAATTCCAGTGAGAATAAGGTTCACACACTCCCTTTCCTCTCTTCTCCCATTTCCTCCACTGTAAAATCTCTTTTGGGCCTCTTTTATGCCAGATAATTTGCCCCATTCTACCTCTCTCTTTCCCCTTCTCCCAATGCATTCTTCTTTCTCCCCCCTTAACTTTATTTTTTTTAGATAATCATCCCATCATATTCAACTCACACCTGTACTTTCCTAATAATGAAAAAGTTTTTAGGAGTTACAAGTTTCATTATCCCATGTAGGAATGTAAACAGTTTAACCTTATTGAATCCCTTATGATTTCTCTTTCTTGTTTACCTTTTTATGCTTTCTGTCTTGTATTTAAAGTCAAATTTTCTATTCAGCTCTGGTTTTTTTTCCATCAAGAATGCTTGAAAGTTGTCTATTTAATTGAATATCTATTTTTTCCCCTGAAGGATTATACTCAATTTTCCTGGGTAAGTGATTTTTGGTTGTAATCCTAGCTCTTTGGCCCTCCAGAATATCATATACCAAGCCTTCCATCCCTTAATGTAGAAATTGCTAAATCTAGTACTATCCTTATTGTGGCTCCATGATATTTGAATTGTTTCTTTTTGGCTGCTTGCAATATTTTCTCCTCAACCTAGGTGCTCTGTAATTTGGCTATAATATTTCTCGGAGTTTTCATTTTGGGATCTCTTTCAGGAGGTGATTATTAGACTCTTTCAATTTCTATTTTACCCTCTGGTTCTAGAATATCAAGGCCATTTTCCTTGATAATTTCTTGAAACATGGTATCTAGGCTCTTTTTTAGATCATGGCTTTCAAGTAGTCCAATAATTCTCCTGGATCTATTTTCCAGGTCTGTTGATTTTCCAAGTAGATATTTCATATTGCCTTCTATTTTTCATTCTTTTTATCTTATTTTATTGTTTCTTGATGTCTCATAAGTCATTAGCTTCCACCTGCCCAATTTTAACTTTTTTTCCCTGTTTTGTTTTTGTTTTTGTTTTTAGGCAATTGGGGTTAAGTGTCTAGGGTCACACAGCTAGCATGTGTCAAATGTTTGGTCTGAGGTTGTATTTGAACTCAGGTCCTCCTGACTTAGGGCTGGTGCTCTATCCACTGCACCACCTAGCTGCCCCCCAATTCTAACTTTTAAGGAATTCTTTTCTTCAGTGAGCTTTGTACCTCTTTTTCCATTTGGCCAATTCTGTTTTTCAAGGTATTCTTATCTTCATTGGATTTTTGTGCCCCTTTTACCATTTGGCCTATTCTGTTTTTCAAGGTATTGTTTTCTTCAGTATTTTTTTTGTGCCTTCTTTACCAAGCTGTTGACTCTTTTTTCATGATTTTCTTGTATCACTGTCATTTCTTTGCCCAGTTTTTTCTCTTCCTCTCTTACTTGATTTTTAAAATCCTTTTTGAGCTCTTCCATGACCTGGGGCCAACTCATATTTTTCTTTGAGACTGTCTTCTGAGTTTGAGTTTAATCTTCCCTATCACCATAATAACTTTCTATAGTCAAGATCTTTTTCTGCTATTTGCTCATTTTCCAGCCTATTTCTTGACTTTTAACTCTATGCTAAACTCCATGCTCTGCTTCTGGAATGCAGGGGGCACCATCCCAAGCTTCAGATTTTTGATACAGTTTTTTTCAGAGGTAATTCTGCAGACTTGTAAGTTTTCAGTTCTTCCAAGATGCTATGATCTAGGGAGAGGTGTGTTTACTACTCTCTAGGCCTGTGCTCTCGTCTGTGAGCAACCACAAGCACTGCTTTCCACCCTGGAACTGTGATCAGGATCTCTGCTTCCCTGCAGCCCTCAAGCTTTGGTGGGCTAATGCTCTTCCTTGCCCTAGATGGAGACCCAGGAATGCAACCCAGATCCAAGTATGGGCAATGCAAGAGTCCTGCTCCCAGTGCCAGCAAAGGGACCCCTGTAATCTCCTTCTGATCAGCTGCCAGATCCACTTACCTTCTGTGGGCTGAGAGTTCTGCGAACCACCACTGCTGCCATGCCACTGATTCAGTAGCCTCAAGGCCTGCTCCTGGTTTGAGGGCCAGTCTGCATTGGTGTGCCTGCACTAGACTGCACTCCACTCTCACCCTGGTGCAAAAGACCCTTCCTGTCAACCTTTTGTGGGTTCTGCTGCTCTAAAATTTGTTTTGAAGCATCATTAAAGGTATTTAGAGGAGTTTGGAGGAGAGCTAGGTGAATCCCTGCCTTTTCCCCACCATCTTGGCTGCACTTTTTTATTGTTGGTTTTACTTTGGAGATAAACACATGTTCTCAAAGGCTATGTCAGCAGAATGCAAACTGATGATTTCTTTCAAGTTGAACAAGTTCTATCAGGCTTTGAGTATTGTATTACGTACAGACTACTTCTATTGTTTAAGAACAGGTTTAGCTAATCACAGACAGGCTTATCATCAGTAAGCTGACCACTTTATAGTGAATTTTTTTTTCTTGAAGACAACCACTGTAAAAACAAAAATACAAAAAGATCCTCAATTCTATAAGTCCCCTACAGCTTCTGTAGTCATGGCAATATAATTAAAGAGGGTCCAGAGAGTGCTAAAAATAGTTTTTTATGTCTATAGATATTAATTTAACTATCAGTACTCAAAATGTATAGTCCTTGTCCAATGACTAATGTGTTGCTACATTATTAAAGGAACTGAACCATCTCTACACAGACATTCTCAATATAAATGAAACCAGATGGTATAAGAAAGTTGCAACCAAATGCCTCACAGGTTCTGCTTAGAGAGGCAAATAAAGAAATTAATGTAGTTAGTTTCAGTCATCATCCAGGAGCAGTAAGAAACATCATTTTGTGGCACATTGGTCTTCATGCAGTATTCCTTTACTCGTTTTGAACCCAGTTCCATTCCTGATACTCCAAACTTTTCTGTCTCTGCCTCTATAGCCTCCTCCTCTGATTGGTAAGTTTTCACTTGAAATTTCCATTTGAGGAAGTGCCCCAGTCATGTTCACTTCGAATCCAGCCTAGCTCCTGAATCTCTGGATTTTTCCACCCTGTCCCCACTTGGGTACCTCCCCAAGACCCAAACACTTTTAAGCTCTTTTATGTGTCACCTTCCTACATTAGAAGTTAAATATATGGACTCTCTTCTTCTCTGCTTTTATTTGTATTCCTGGTACTTAGGAAAGTCCTGGAATCAGACTGTGATGGGCTTTAAATGCTACATAGAAGAGATAGACTCTGCTCTCAAGGACCTTATAGTCTGATGGGGAGACAACACGCAAACAACTATGTACAAATAAGATAAACTGGGCAGAGTCTCTGAGGGAAGGGAAGAAGATTACAAAGGTCTGGGAAAGGCTTTTAACAGAAGGTGGGACTTGAGCTGAGCCTCTAGTGTACTGCAAGTTCAATGATATGGCACCTGAAAAGTGAATGAAATTCTGGCTTACCTTAAGAAAAGCAAAGTTTTCAGGAACAAAAGAAAGTCCCTTCTCTGCCATAATTATACTCATTGTGTGACCAGTAATTTTTTTCTATCAGGCCTTTAGTTTTCTCATCCATAAAGGAAGAGATTAGATTAGACGTTCTCTAAAGTTCCTTCCAATTTCATTTTCATTTTGTTATCACAATGCCTTGTGCAGAGCAGAAATTTAATAAATGCTAACTGAATTGAACTGAACTGCCTACTAAGTGCCAGGATCTATGCTAAGCAAAAAATGATGAAAAATAAGTAATTTACAAACCTTGCTCTAAATCTAAATGAGGGTAACATGCACACAAATAAGTATGAGAAAGAAAATAATAGGACAAAGGAGAGATCCAGACAAGCAATATAGAAAACATGAGGCAAGGAGCTTTGAATCTTTGAACTGTCACAAAAAAGGGGGGAGAGGGGACCCCTACTATGTGTCAGGCTCTATACTAAATACTTTACAGATCTTATCTCATTTGAAGAAAAGGGACTAAATTTTTTTCTGACTGTCCTCAGAAGACAAAATCAGGAGCAAGGGGTAAAAGTTACAGAAAGGCAAATTTATGCTTAATCTAAGAAAAAATTTCCTAACAATTAAAGATATCCAAAAGGAGACAGCAATGCCTCCAGAAGTCGAGATTTCTTTTTCACTGAGGGTCTCAAAGCAAAGGCTAGATGACTACTTCTCAGGTATGTTCAAGGGTGGGCTGGACCAGATGGCCTCTTAGGCCCTTCCAACTCTGAAATCAATGACTTTCACCGAGGAAAAAGGATAAAGGTTCAGGGAAATTTTCATACAGGGGGTAACAATTGAGTTGGACCCTGAAGGAATATTATGGCTTTTGGATTGCTGCAAGATTCAGCCCCTCTCTGCAGAGGGATAGAGCATGAAAAAGAGAATGACAGTGAGATAGAAGACTGCTCTAATGAGGAATTAGGAGGCCAGAGAAGGGAGATACAGTCCAGGGTGAGAGCTTTAGTTGGGATTTGTAGGAACTAAGGGACTTAACAGAAAAAGGTAGGAGGGCTGGTTCAATGAGTGTAGAATGTTCTTTCTAGAAACCTGGAAGTTAAAAAAAAAAAAGAGTGTATAATAGTTTGAAGTGTTGCCAAGGTCAAGGAAAAGGGTTTGTTTGTTTAAGGATATAGTGGATACTGGAGTATATTTGTAGCATTCTCCAGTTCTAACAGTGGAATGTTATGCTTATGGACATTAATCACTAAGCTAAGCACTTAGTTTAATCTAATGCTAGTACCTAATCACTCCTTCTTTCACAGATTACTCTTCATCAAAGGTGAAGATGGGAGAGATGAAAGGTAAAAAATTTAATTATCCCACAAACATAGGTCTTCTAGATATAAAACATTCTATGTGTTATGTGGGCCACAGGTCATGACTACAAACTGAAAACAGACTACCTGTTCAAATAGTGATAGGCAACAAATTTAAGTCTACATACTCAGAATATTGTTATTCTAAAATACAGAGAATTATGAACATTATTGTGAACATTAGCAATAATTTTTGCTTAACTCATTATGCATAAAAGGAAATTTATATTATTGGAAAAGGGTTGCTTTTAGGAGATAATGTCAAAAGATATGAATGGAAAAGATCAATAAACATGAAAATCTTACTAATAACATAGCTAAAGTTTACAATTATTTGCATATAAGTTATTCTCATTTTATGAGATGGCCTAGTTCCAAATAAAATGAAAAGTTGTTACAAATATTTTAAGCTCCTCAAATGATGGATAAATTTAATGTTAATTACTGTATTATCATTGTTCTGAATTGAGTTAAAATTATCTTCAGTATTTTAAATAATATGAAATAATCTTACAGGATTGCTTATAATGTGAAATACCAAAGATCTAATTTTGCACTGATTTTATTTCCTGGAATAGTGGCCACCTGCTTAATATACCTATAGGTAATATTAACTCACATAATAACTTGTTAAAGGGGCCCAACAGTTCAAAATGAATTGCAGTACTTTCATAGGACATAAAATCTTTAAAAAGAAATTTGGCTCCTGGGACTTTCAGGATATGAGGTAATCACTAAAATATGACCCCAGGAGCAGTGGGACACTGTGTAGATGATATTAGGAGTCAAACCGAGGAAATTGGCAAAGTCTGTCTTCAGAATTCTCTACCTCCTCTTTGAGTACCCCCTCTTTTCGTTAGCACCATTAATATCCTTCTCTCTACCTTCTTAGAGCCTCTTCTCCTGATCATGGGGTACTACTGATGCCTGCCTTCCCCGGAAGAAACTTTTCTTTGAAACCACCCCTACATTTTCCAATCTACAAAATAAACATATTTATCCATGGTCTCATTCTTATAGGAACGTACTTTAACAAAGCTATGAGGTTTGAAATCAAGCTGAGAAACCAATTCCCACTAAGTTTAATGTGTTACTTCAGTGCTCCTCTTTCCCTACCTCCTTTCTCACTCCATCAGAAATATTTGCATTTTAACAGAAAACACAATGCCTAAAAAGAAATTTTCCTGGAAAGGTGTAACTTTAAGCACCATATAGGTAGGCTGTCCCTCAAAAAATACTAGAAAGTAGACAAGAAGTAATGGAGGCCATAATTAAAAGGAACTTCCTAAAATACTCTATGAAATCCTCTTAATAAATTATTATTTTTAGAGTGATTCATAGACCTCATGGGAACTTAATGATTATGTAGATATACTGAAGTTACCCAAACATTCAATTGTGATAGTTGCGTAAGATGTAAAAATTGCAATTAGAATATGATATTAATATTCTATTCTGATATATTATTCAAAAATAATTTGATTTTGAACTTATTTGATTGTAGAGCAGTAACCATAATAGAACTTTATTTAAAACCATCTTTTGGAAACCCTTTTCTGTAAATTAGCTATAACGTAACAAAAATAAGAATAACTGACTATGGCATAGGCATCTTAAACTCAGCATGTCCAAAACTGAATTCATTACCTTTTTACCACAAAATTGGGGCAGGCTGGAGACAACAGCTCATACCAGCTCACAAGAGTTGATTGTTAAATTTTCATTGTGAGCAATTATACTACCTACCTTATAGACTTGAGAGCATCACATGAGATAACATATATATATATATATATATGTGTGTGTGTGTGTGTGTGTGTGTGTGTGTATACACACACACACATTATATATATAAAGTGTTTACAAATCTTAAAGTGCTATGTAAATGCTAGCAATGGTCATGATGATCATCATGATAGTGGTGGTGATGTTGCCCCTAATTTTCTTTTCTCCACAGAGAAAAGTTTAAAAAAAGAGTTTTTTAACTAATCCTTATGTGGTATAATCTACAGTTCTCTCACCATCTTGGATTCCCTCCACTCAACAGGCTCCAGTTTGTCAATATTCTGCTTAAAATATGGTAACCTAGAATTGTGTAAAGTCCTCTAGATCTGGGCTGACCTCCTTAACTTATATTATCATCACTGTTCAACTAGATTACAGCAATGATCAGTTAGGTGACCCTGTGGATGGAGCACTGGATTTAGAGTTAGGAAGATCTGAATCCAAATCCAGCCTCATATACTTACTAGCTTTCTGACCCTTGGCAAGTCAATTAACCCATTTGCTTCAGTTTCCTCATCTGTAAAATGGGGATAATAATAAACCTCCTTCCCACGGTTGGTGTGAGTGAGGATAAAATGAGATAATAATTATAAAGCACATAGCAGAGGAAAAAAGAGGAAAGCATCTAGTACATTGGGTATACCCCATGTGGTTAATATATGAGACAATGTGGACAAGTGATGCATGAGATGGGCAAACAAGGGTAGGTTATGATTTGTATCTCATGGAGGGAATTTCCAAGTTGATAAAATCACAAATCCATTTGAAAATTTGAGCAGTTAATTATTCCCAAATTCTACTCTGAGTACCTTGGAATATCCATGGAAATCCTGGAAAATCCATGGAAAATGAACAGATTTAAGAGGGTAGCAAAGTATCTTTAAGGAATGAGGCTGGTCATTAAATTTTCTATTCTGAGATCAATTCTCAAATTAAGAAAAGACTAATTCACATTTTTAAAAGAAGGAATTTATTGATCCAACCATTCTGGAGAGCAATTTGGAATTATGCCCAAAGGGCTATAAAAATGTGCATACCCTTTGACCAACAATAGCACTTCTAGGGCTATATCCCAAAGAGATCATACAAATGGGAAAAGGACCCACATGTACAAAAATATTTATAGCAGTTCTTTTTGTGGTGGCAAAGAATTGGAAATTGAGAGGACACCCATGAACTGGGGAATGGCTGAACAAGTTGTGGTATATGAATGCTATGAGAAACGATGAACAGGCTGACTTCAGAAAAACCTGGAAAGACTTGTATGGTCTGATGCTGAGTGAAGTGAGCAGAACCAAGAGAACATTGTACACAATAACAGACACATTGTGCTATGACTAATATTGATAAACGTAACCCTTCCCAGCAATACAAGGATCTAAGACATCTCCAAAGGCCTCGTGATGGAAAATGCTATTCACATCCAAAGAAAGAACTGTGGACTTTGAATGAAGATCGAAGCATACTATTTGCTATTTTTTTTTCTTCTGTTGAGTTTTGTTTCCTCTTTCTCGTGGTTCCTCCTATTGGTTCTAATTCTTACTTACAACATCACTAATGTGATAATATATTTAATAGGAATGTATATGTATAGTCTATATCAGATTGTATGCCATCTTGGGGAGGGTGGGGGAGAAAAATTTTAAACTCTAAAGCATATGGAAGTGATTGTTGATAAATCAAAATAATTAATAAAAAAAGAAATGGGCAAACATTGCAAATCAGGTATTATTGCTTTATTGATGCTTTATTGACTTAAGAAAGTGATGGAGAAAATTTTAACAATAAAAATTAAACTTAAAAGTAAAAAAAGGAATTTATTAAGGAAATGATATAGAACAACAACTTCTAGTCAGATATTCTACAAGGTAGTTTTGAAAAATATCTCTCTAACACCTTAAAAAAGAAAACTTCCTACCTTCTTTTTGTAGCTTATGAAATATCACAAGATGCAGGGGTAAGAAATAAGGCGAGAAAATGTATTTCATTAAACTTAAAGCAGGGGGGAACATCAGATAATAATATAGTGTATGTTATGGAATAATCTTAATAGGCTTCACAGACTAAATACAATGATTTTCTGTTGCTTACTTTTCTTAGTCTGAAACTTTTGATTGTTTTTACATTTTTTTAGTTATCCCTTAAGGAAGAGGCTTCCTATGGTAGGAAACACCTCCTTAGGTACCAACTATGGATAAATCCTCAGATTATTTAATTTTTTTATTTTTTAATCAGATGTTTTAGCAATGGAGAGACAATACCATATTTTATAGACCAGGATATCTAGTTGACTTGATTTTTCATATTAGATCAGTGACCATATTCTATTGCTTCTACCTTTGAAATACTTCTTATATATCACCTCTCCCAAACTCCCCATCAGTATTATAGCATAGGCTAACATTACTATCCATAAGGACTATACTACAACAGGATCCTAATAAAATCTTCCTGCCTCTACCCTCTTCTGCCCTCCAATCTATCTTTTATACTGCTGCCAGACTATTCTTTCTTATGACTAGATCTGGCACATTTAAGAATCTGTAGGGAACTGGAAGTCAGGAACTGGCTTTCAATTACCTATAGAGTTAAGATCAAATTTCTTTGCCTGTCATTCAAGGCCCTTCCCACTGTGAGGCTAATCTGCCTTTCCATTCTTATTTCATACTACTCTCTTGCATAAATCTGATGTTCCACCCAAACTGGATTACTCTCTGCTTCCATACCATTGCTCTATTCCTAGAATGTTCTCTCTACCACTCTTTATTCATGGAATTTTTACTTATCTTTTAAAATCCAACTGAAAGATCATCTCCTCTATGAAAGCTTTCTTCATCCCACATTTAGTATGACATTTTCCCTAACAAACTTCAAGTAGCCTCGCAATTTTCACCACTTTCATATACCTCTTTTATTTTTTAATAGTTATATGTGTTATATCCACCTAAGTTTCATGAGGACAGAGAATGTTTCTTACCTCAACATTTAATCTCCTTCAGTGCCTAACACAGTGCTTTGCATGTAATGAGTTCTTAATTAGTGTGTTGAATTGAAAACTGTTCCTGAGATTGCCATTCCAATGGGGGAGTAATAACTCACTCACACACACACACACACACACACACACACACACACACACGTGTAGCATTTTGTGGTGATAAAATGCTTTGTTTAATTATAAGTTACAAATCACCACCTACTTGGCTCTCAAACATCACCCACCAAAGGTATGGGTAAATTGGAATCACTGACAGGCTATTGACTATGTATGTCAGTGTCCTATTATTGCAAACTCTCTGTTATTGTAAACAAAGTTGGGTGACGGCCCCAGCCTCATCACCTGTAAAGAAGCAGGATCAGGGTTTTCCTTCCCAAATAGCCCTGTTGACTGTTACTTGCAGAATCAGCATCTACTCTGCCCTCCATTTCTAGGAAAGCATCTAAAAATCAATGGTTCTCTTCTAAGGATCCAAGTAAGCAAGGACTGCCAACACAAAGGATTGAGGCAATATCAAAACTAAGTGCTAAGTTGCCTTTAGCCACAGCCCTTGTTCTTCACTAGCATTGTAGAAGAAAGGGAAGGTGAGGCTAAGTGGGAGTTACCCAGAACTAAATGCCTCCTCTAGTATATGACCCACTCCCAATTGCCATTACTATCGATGACAGCCAACATCCATGATGGAGGATATGATATAGATGGAGAGAAAAATCAAATGGCTATTCTAATTGCATATCACCTGGCACTAGTGATCTTTACCACAAAACTTTCATAATTATCAACAAGTCAAGTCAACAAACATATTGACTTGTCCTAACCATTGACCCTCTGTTCTCCTGATTGGATCACCTGGGGTTTACCCAGTTCCTTGGCTAATAAACTCCCACTTCCTGCTCCCCTAATCCTTATAATTCAGAACTGATATCTTCTAAGGCAAAACCCCTCCCCCTTCTACTCTCTCTGCACATTTCTAACTCTACACAGCTTAATTCTACCTCTGTCTTTTACAGGCACTATTTTCCTATGGCTTTTACTTTATCATTTCAAAAGAAAATAAAACAGAACTTCCCTGTATCTAGTTCTCTTCCTTTCATACTATTTCCATCTTCTTACTTTCAAAGAAATTTAGTTCCCTCTAGAACACACCTCAGCCCTGTATTCTCTCTCCAGCTTGGATCCTCTTTCTCCACAATTTACTAGGCTGAACAGGAATATACTCCTTAATCCCCAACGTCACTTCCAGACTTTCCCCTTTGCCATCATCACTCAGAAACATTTCCACCTTCCACTCTATCCAACTATATCATTCTGTCCAAATAATTTTTTATTGGTCAACTACAGTCCTCTAAGTTATCCTATGCTCTTTCTCAAGGAATTCAGTACCTGATTCACACTTTTATTTCCACCCTAATGCCTCTCATCCCAATTATCGACTTCAGTATTTGATGTGCCATCAAACACCCTGGGCTCCCAGTTCATCGGTCTTCACAGCTTCCATGACCTACATCTCCACTATTCATTAGCTACCCATGGTGACAATCATGCTTCATCATCACTCAAAGCTGTCCTACCTCCATGATATCCCGTATTTTGATATCCAATTCTCTTTCAAAAGTTACGAATGATTTGGAACTAAATCAGACCACCATGTTTTAGTGTCTGTCCTCCTTGGTCTCTCTGCAGCTTTTTACCCTTTTGATCAATCCTTCCTTACAGACTGTCTTCTCTCTTGAATTCCATAGCACTGCTCTATCCTAGTTGTCCTATTAGATGTCTACTTATTCTTCAGTTTCCTTTACTTACTCCTTTACTTCTTCCCAAGGCTCTTCTCTTTTTTATCCATGCTATCTCCAAAAGCGATCTCATCTGCTTCTATAGGTTCAACTATGATCTTTACACAAATGATTCCAAATTTTATATATGCATCTTAATCTTTCTTTTGAATTTCAGTTCTATATCACTGACTGCTAGATATCTCCACTTGGATGTCCTGTCAATATCTCAAACTCAACATGTTCACAACAGAACTTATTATCTTCCCCCCCTAAATCCACCCCTGTGCCAAACTTCTCTCTATTGAGGGCAATGTTATCACCCAGTATTAAAACCTAGAAGCCCTCTTTTATAGATAGAAAAAATAATAATAAATTAAAGATAATAGGACAGGCAAGTACAGAAGCTGTGAAGATTAGGAAATACTTCACACAGTGATTAACCTGAGCTTTGAAGCAAACTTAGGAATTTTAACAAGGAGTGACAAAAGATCGCAATCAATACATGGAACACAGCCTTTGCAAAGACACGAAGATAAGAATTGGGATGGTGTATGTAAGCAACTGCAAGAAGGCAAGTGTGGCTAAACGGAAGAATTAATAAAAAGGAATACTGTTTAATAAGACTGGGAATACAATTTGGAACACAGATATGAAGAGCCTTAAATGACAAACAGGCAGGTTTGAATTATATCCTAGAAAAAATTGAGATCCAATGTGTTTAATTGAGCATGGGAAGTGACGAGGTTAGACCTGGGCTTTAGGAATATCACTTTGGTAGCCATGGGGAAAAAAGGATCTGTGAAGGAGGGAGGCCAATTAGGAGGCTAGTATAATAGTCAAGGGGAGAGGTGAGAAGAACCTGAACTAGGGTACTGCCTCTCTGAGTAGAGAAGAGATAGACATGACATATGTCATGGAAATAAAAGATTTGTTCTGTACAACTTTGACTCAGTCAAAAGGCTGCACACAAGGACCTAGAAGGCCACATGTGGCCTTGAAGCCACACATTCCCCACCCCTGGAGCACACAGCAGGCCCATTGATTGAATGGCCAATTGATCAAAACGATACAGTGAGGTCAAAAAGGCCATCAGATTTCATGATAAGATCATTGGTAGTTTTGGAAAATGGTTTCAGTTGAGCCATATCTCAAGGGGTTAAGAAGTGAACAAGTAGAGAGGAAACAGAGGCAAGGAGTGAAGACAGCTTTTTTGAGAAGTTAAACTGTGAAAAGGAAGACAGACAGTAAGCCTTTTTGGTTTGTTTGCTTTTAAGGATAAACGGGGGTTAGGGAACGAAAAAGACCTGGGGTATGTAGGCAGACGGTGAAGAAGAAACTGTGGAAAACATTACAATTTAAAAAGATGGGGTTGGGGGAGATGATGGAAGGGAATCTTCCAAAGAACATAGGAGAGCATAGGAACAAAGGTGTGAGTATTTCTCTTGGCCTTGGTGAGGAGAAGGGTTAGCTTTTCATCAGCGACTGGAAAAAGGAGGATAAAATGTGGTTTTCATAATTAGAGTACGGAAGAAGAAGCTTATTGCAAATGTTCTCTGTTTTTTTCAGTAAAGTATGAGTTAAAGTCTTCTACTGAGAGGGAGAAGAGGGAGTACTGTGGGAGAAGAGAAGGTCTGGAACAGCTGTTGAGGAGATTGTGATATAAAATCATTCAGGAGAGGTAGAGACAAAATTGAAGAGAAACAGGAAGTAACACAATGAGCTATCCCCCCACCACACACACACACACACACACACACACACATCCCACCTCCTCTATATTGATCTAGAAAATACCCTAGACCAAATCTGATGGGAAATCCAAGAAAAAAATTACAATGAGTCATTGTTCCAGTCCATGTTGGCATGGGGAGACAGAGGGTCTGTGGACACTGGAGTTAGAGTCTGACCAGAAGAGGCCATGCTGGAAAAGCTGTTCATCAGGGCAAGAGGATGTCCCATTCCCTCAATGAGTACAATGACCTCGAATACGGAATGTGAACAGGTGACAACTGGCAGCCCTGTCACTCCTTACCAAGTTCTGTGTCTCAAATCCAGAGCAGAATATGGAGGGAACATGCAACCAAGAGTGGCATACCAGAGTAAGGAGGTATTGCAAGCCCAAGCAAAAGAGGAGTTAATTCAGAAGCAAGCAGCAAGAGTGTGACTCAAATTTCAAGAGCAGAGCTCAGTCTCAGTTCCAGCTTCTAGCATAGTCTAAAGCCTGTAGAGGAGTAACCAGGGCAAAAATTTCTGATGAAAGGGGAGACTACAGTTCTGTCACTCCAAACCAGCAGAGATTCCCAGCTGGCTGAGAAGAGCTGAGTCCTGCACCCATCTACTGATGCTCAGACCCAAAGCCAGATCAAGAATTTAAAGAGCTCAGACCAGTAGGGCAGTGATCTGACTTTGCCTTGGATCAGGCCACTCTGGGAGTTCTGAAAGTTTACAGGTCCCTAACCTGAGCTATCCATAAGCTCCTAGACTAACACAACACTCAAAACCCTAAGAAAATAGCACCAGAGTCAGCCAAGACTTTCCCTCCAGAGGTGCACAGAGCTCAGTCCTAACATCGAGTATTAAGTTAAGAAGTAGGCTAGAAACCCTAACAAATAAAAAAGAATCCCACCACAAAAGGCAATTATGGTGACTGGGAATGTCAGACACAAACCCAGAAAAGAGTGACTCCAAAGCATCTACAAGCAAAGTCCCAAAGAAAAAATATAGCTTAGACAAAAATTCAACGAAAATACCTAGAATAGATGAAGCAAGAGTTTAAAAATAAAGTTTAAATATTTTAATCAATGAAATGAGAGCACTAGAGGAAAAGAAACAAGAGCTATGGAAGAAAGAATTAGAAAAAGAATTAATAACTTAGAACAAGAGGTTCAAAACCTTGCCCGAGCAACAAAATTCCCTGAAAATTAGAATGAAGCAAATAGAAGCCACTCACTAAAAAAACAAAAGAATATATAAAGTACCTCATAGCAAAAACAATTGACCTAGAAAACAGATTAATGAGAAAAAGTTTAAGAATTATTGAATCACCTGAAAGGAACCTACACATTATATTTTAAGAACTCTTTTTTTAAGAGTTTGTACAAATTTTATTAAAAGAGAACAAAGTGATTGGCAGAAATATTGGGCATTTAGGGGGTGACAAGGTGGGTTAGTGATATTATCCACCCTAGCCTTGGGAACTACATCAGAGAAGCCGCCATTGAGAATGGCCGAGCCAGGGATAGGGCTAGGAAGGTTAAGTGTTCCAAGAAGTGGAAGGCATTGGAAATAGAAGAGAAGTGGATGGAGGGATGTGGGGAAAGCATATAGGGGACGGCAATTAGGACTAGATAAGGGCAACTAGGCCCCTTTCCAGGGGCCAATGGTGTGGGAGAAGCATGATGAGAATCTTTTCAGCTCCTCTTACCCTGTGTCTTTGATCTCTGGCTTCCTGGGATAAGAGTCAGGGAGAGGAGGTGAGGTTCAGATGGCTGCAGATGCTACTTGTTGGTAAATACTTTGGTACTGTGTGAGTCCAGATTCACTTGCGGGGACAAGCCCCGGGCTTCACTTCTGTCTCATGATTCCTTTCTATCCTCCTATCCCCACCCTCCCACCAAGACCCTGGGGTCACCATGAGTTCCAGACCAAAATGGCTAGGCATGTGAGAGTTAGTTTCTTCTATTGTGCATCCTTTCTTACCAAGAGCAAAGGCTGGAGCACCTGAACCTTCCTTCCACATAGCCCAATGCAATGGGCCTCAGAAATGTTGACATTCTAGGTTTTAGGTTGACATTCTAGCTCCTGCCCTTTCCCTGCTGTAGCAAGGCTCTGTGTCTGTGTGCAAGCCACTCAGCTTGTTGCCTCCTTCCTCAAACCAGCCACCATTCCCAGGAGAAAGGATGGGTTTCACCTGGGGCCCCACCTGGAAGAGTTTTGGGTAGCAAGAAGAAGTGATACAGAAAACAGGAGGTTCAATATAGGGATGGCTCAGGCTCAGGGGAGCTTTTAGAAGCATCCCCAACCCCCAAAAGGAAGCTCCTTAGAGAGGAGGAATGGGTAGGGGTGTTGATGGTGGCCAGCTGCAGATGGGTGCATGCTTCCTGGGAAAGGGTAGGAGTCACAGTTTCCCATCTGATATCAAGACCTGGAGGTCAGCAGGGGAGTCTACACACAGCATGGCATGTGAGATGGCAAGCTTATCCACCAGAGAGGCCACAGCCTGGCCCACCTCCAGGTGGCTGACATAGCCAGGACCCAGAGCTTCAGTGAGTGCAACCCCCATATTGATCTTCACCTCATTCAGCTTACAGGGTACATCAGGGTATTCCTCACAGACCACCCCGCTGAAGGCCAACACCCCTGAGGCCCCCAGTCCTGTGCCTGGCCTGAGCAGACGGTCTCCTGCACTCCCTGTGATGAAGGTGTAAGGGCCTCCAGGGTACTCCCAGACCACAGGAAAGAAGGCTTTCCAGGCAGTGAAGGTACTCAGGAGCAAGGTCTCCAGGACCCACTGTAGCTCCTGCAGGCTCTGGGTATGGGGCGCCCCTCCTTGCCACCAACTGAAACCCAAAGAAGTCACCACATCTGTGACCTTTCTACCTCCTTCTAGCAGGGACGCCTTTGCTGCCTCTACTCCCTCTTCAGTGCCCACATCCCCGGCCACAGTGAACAGGCGATTATGGGCTTCTGCTGGTACGAAGTTCCGAAGCTTCTCCAGGAATGTTGCATCCTGGGAGATGACAGCAACCTGGAACCCCTTCTCCTGGAGCGACTTCACAGTCCCAGAGCCCACAATCCCAGCTCCTCCCAGCACCAGGACCAGACACTCCGAAGGTAACAGGCTGCCAGGGAGGGTGCCCCGCAGACGAAGGCTCAAGAACTCTTTAAAGAAAACTGTCCCTATCTCTTAGGAACAGGGGGCAAAACGGAAATAGAATCCACAGGCCACCTCCTGAAAGGAACCCCAAAATGTAAACTTCCAAGAATATTAGAGCCAAAATCCAGAGCTTCCAGGTAAGAGAAAACTATTGCAAGAGGCCAGAAAGAAAGAATTCATGTATAGAGGAGTCACAATCAGGATCACAGTGATATAACAGTCACCAGTATAAAAGAGTAGAGAATTTGGAATATGCTATTCCAGAAGACGAAGGACATGCCTTCAGCCAAGAATCACTTACCCAATAAAATTGAGAATAATGCTTCAAGACGGAAAAAGAAACATTTAAAGAAACAGAGTATTTCCAAGAATTCCTGATGAAAAGAACAGAGCTGAGTAGAAATTATAAAGAAAACACAGATCTTGAGAGAACCATAAAAGGTAAATGTGAATAAACAATTCTAAGGAACTAAAAAGATAAACTGCTTACATTCAAATATTTGGGGGAGTGAGGTGCCAAGGTAACTGGGGCTAAAAGACTTGCCCAGGGTCACACAGCTAGTAAGTGTCAAATATCTGAGGCCACAACTCAGGTCCTCCTGAATCCAAGGCCCGTGCTCTATCTACCACCTAGCTGTCCATTATATTCAAATATGAGATGATGATAATGTGTCCCCTCTGAACCCAATTATCATTTGGGTCACAGAAAGAATCTAATTAGATAAAACCTGAGAGTAGCTCTGTTATGTCTTAATGATCTTTTAAAAAGAATGTGAAAAAAGGAGAAGTGCAATACATTAGTTGGGGAAGGGTAAGGAAAGTTAGGGGAAATTATCTCACATAATCAGGGTGCACAAGTGCATATCTATACAAACAAGGATTGGGGGGGGGAAATTAACACTTGAACCTCACTCTCTTCTGAATTGGTCAAAGGAGGGAAAAATGCACACACAGAGAATTGGGTACAGAAATACATTTCCTTCAACAGGGAAATAGGAGAGAAAAAGGGAAAATGGGGAAGGAATGAGAGGGAGGGTAGATTAAGGGAGAGAGCAGTCTTAAGCAATATAAACTCTAACTAAGAATGTACAAAAATACTTATGAGCGTTTTTGATGTGGCAAAGAATATGAATCAGAGCAGGTGCCCATGACATAGGGGATGGCTAAATAAGATATGGTATATACACATGATGTAATGATGTAAGAAATAAGGATAGGGATGGATTCAGAGAAACACGGGAAGATTTATATGAACTGATGCAGAGTAAATGAACAGAACGAGGAAAACAGTTTATATAATGACAACAATACAGTTTATATAATGACAACAATATAATGTAGACAAACAAATTTGAAAGAATTAGAGACTCTGATCAATGTAATGACCAATAATATTTCAAGAGGGCTAATGAAGAAATATGCCACTAAGCTACTGACAAAGAGGCAGACTTAAAGCAAAACAGGGATTTTTGTTTCTTTTTTTTGGACATGACCAATAAGGAAATTTGTTTTATTTGCCTACACATGTTTGTAACCAGAGTTTTGTTTTTCTTTTATTATCAAATGGAGGAAGGTAAGTTGGGGTCAAAGGGAGAGAAAGTAGACTTTTGTTTACTAAAAAAAAATAATATAAAAAGAAAAATATAATTAAAAATTAAAATCAATTAGAAAAGAGTAAAAAGGATTGCCTTAATTCAGTGAAGTCCTGATTGATAGTAGAAACATTGTGTGACTTTCCAGATCACAGCTGAGAAGAAAGTAAACAGGAGCAAAGGAAGAAAATGGTGAGAGTATCCTACAGTTGCACTTGGCAAGACACAACTGGCAACAGGAGAAAGGGGCCAGGAATTCAAGAGTAGAAGATGGTGTAATTTTGAATTGTAAACTACAGGGTAAACATAAGGGCAAAAAGCCAGAGCAGGGGTGATAGCATAGGAGAATACTGAAGGCTAGAGGGACTAGAAGTCATGGTGAGGCAGAAGAATAGATTTAGGAGGAATGAAATACAGCGAGAAATGAAATGATAGAAGATTATGGTCAGATAAGTGAATGTCAGAATTCTTGATCATGGCAGTGGAACACCTGTGAGTAACAGAAAGATTATGATCTTGGCTGAGTTAGACAATGTAAGCTTAGGAGAATAAGGAACTTGGAGGCTAGGATATCTCAGGGCACATCAAGGTATTTTCTGAAATACCCTAGAATAAGAGAAGGAGTTGGGGTATACTCCTTGAGAAAGGAAGGAGGATAACTTCAGTAGACAACTGCCATCAGGATCTGGATTGGGTGATATATCTGGACAGAGTGAACCTCAGGAGAGGATAAACTGCTGAGTGATTATGGGAAAGGGAGAATTTGGAAGCAGCAACAGGAGTAAGGAGTATGCTAACTCACCCTCCAGGACTCATGTGTCAGGGAGCATGAGAGAAGATGCAACCAGTACTGGAAAAGATGGCCAGGGTCGCAGGGATCATGTCACTTCCCTGCTCAAATTCCTCCTGTGACTCCTTATTGCCTGTAGGATAATATACAAACCCTCAGGCTGGTTTTTCATGTCCTCCACAATGAGACTCCAAACTAATTTTTTAGTTTTATTTCACATCACACTCCTCACACACTCTGTTTCTAGCCAAGCTTGTCTGCTAGCTGTACCCTTGAACTTATACATCCTTGACATTTCATCTTCCACCTATTTGTTATCAGCTGCCTCTCAGGCCTAAAACATGCTCCTTTCTCATCTCTGCTTTTTAAAATCCTTATCTTTCTTCAGTGCTCATCTCTGTCTCCATAAAGCTTTCTCTGATCCCCACTACATTGGTATAGTGACTCTCTTTAAACCATTTTATATTTATTTATCTGTGTGTATATTATGTACCTCTCCTCTCTGCTCCACAGTAAAATGTAAGCTTCTTGAGGTCAAATACTACTTTGGTTTTGTATGCCTAGTGTCTAAAACAGTGTCTTGCACAGAGCAGGTGCTTAGTGCATGCTTGCTGAACTGAATTACACTGATATTTGCAACTAATGCTATCACCATTTTACATATGCAAAAGTTGAGGCTCAATGAATTTAAGTGTCTTTACCACGGTCACAAGGCTAGTAACGCATGGAAATGGACTCAAATCCAGGTTTTGTGACTCCAACTACAGTGTTGTTCTACTACATCATAACTGCCTTTAAAAAAGAGTGAAGAGATAAGAGTAATAATTGGTATTTAGTATAGAGGTAGAAAACATAATCTCATTTTACATTTGCACATATTACTCAGTTTTCCTCAAGAGCAAAAAATAAAACTGAAATTTAGGAGGTTTGATAGAAGAATCTAAGATTACTTTGGAGGATTTGCTTTTTTTAAGTCACAGGTGTTTTTCAAAGGGGCTTATTTCAACCTATTCATTTTAAAATCACAATTTTAAGTCAATATAAACGTGTAAAGTTAAAATAACACATACACAATGCAAGAGAAACAAAAATCTTAACAACACATGTTAAGTTTCATATTACATATATATTTAAAAGAAAGGAAATCATTGGCAGACTGGGTAAGAAAAACAGAACTAAAGTCTCTAGGGATAGTATTTGGGCAAATAATTCTTTTGGCACTAAAATTAATTTTCTAAAAAATTTTAATACCTTAAAAATAAAGAAATGAGTCTTACTTAAAAAGTGATTCTATTTCTTACTTTGCCCTCTAAAACTCAAGCATCTGTACCTTTAGTAACTAAAAATATCTCTGAAACAGGATTCTTAAGTGGTAAAATTAACCAAACACTAAAACTTTTACTTTTAATGATTGTTAAGCTCAGTTAAAAGCAATATGAATCGTTCAGTCATTTAAAAAAAGTTTAATAAGAAAGCATTTGTTTATCTGTGCAGCTAGCAAAATTAATAATGAAAAATTTTAAGATTAAATTCACTTTAATTGGTTGTATCTTGTTTACATGCCAAGACCTGAGTTCAGGGTTCTGTTTTTCTCTTGCAATAGAGGGAGGTGTTAGTGATGTCATTAAGTGCCACAGAAGAAATAGGGAACCATGAACAAGGCTCTTGGCAGAAAAAACAACAACACCCTTTAAGTTTACCTTCAAGTTTAAAATAAATAGAAAAATTACTTTATAGAGTGTCTGTCCAATATATGCATGCCCTAAAGGGATAATCCAGGCCTTTTATTTCAAAAGTTTTCATCTGGGTTCCAGAATTCAAGCTAACAGCACTGGCACAAATCTGTGGACTTATGAGAAAAACTTAATAGTCTAAGACTGGGTTTATACAGCAAAAACTGCAAGTCAATTCTGTTTTAAAAGGGAACCAGCAGTGTGCAGTACAAAAACCAAAATCAATTTTAACTTAATTTTTTACTTTTCAAATGACTTCCTATCTTAGATTTGTACAAAGACATGGGCAAAAGTCAAAGAGGATAACAAAATGTAAAAGCGTTGAAATTTCAACCTATGTTGTACCTCTGTCAATAAACTCAGAGATCCATCAAGGCATTAAAGTAGCAAATTTTTCATCTCATCATATTTGCACCATAAATATGGAGAAATTTACCCTAAGATGTTACTCTTAAATGAATAGAAAGTAATAAATTATTTCAGTTTTAACAAATCTCCATTATGTGTAATTAGGTTTCTGTTTATACCTGTAGCTTCTATTTTTAATTATACACAATAAAAATATACATGCCTCAAGAAAGTTATCATTGTCTACCTCAATGCCACATCAGAAATTACATAAGGCCAAAAGTCAGGATTTTTAAAAATATCTTTGGTAATCTACAACAGAGAATGGAATGCAGGTGTTTAAGCTTAACTCTCACCTTTTCAAGTTGTTCTTGAACAGGAGTAGAGGTTTTATATCCAAGGTGTAACAACATTGCCTCCGCTGCATTTCTTTTAGCTACTTTCTTACTAAGGCCTATTCCAGTAGCAACTGCACTGCCAACTTTAACCTGGTAAAATGAAAAGAAAGAGTTAATAATAACCATTAAACAAACACAACTTCTTGGCATTCCCACATAATAAGTTTTGAAATGATTCCACTAGAACTACATTCAGTTTCAAAAATCCCTGAAATTTGCAGAATTTTATCTTAGAGATGGATAGAGCTTAGGAGATCATTTAATCCAAATATTTTTATTTTTCAGATGAGTAAAGTAAGGTTTAAAGACTGACCTAAAATCATGCTGCTAAACAAGTGGCAGAGCTAAGACTAGAAGCCTAAAATCTCCTAACTCCTAGGTCAGTGCTTTCATGCAATTCAGAAAGTGTTTAAGGTACATTTCAAATTTTATGTTACTCAAGTGAATTCCTATTATTTTTACTAAAAAGAAACCTTGTGGGGTTTCTATATGTTTTATAGATTTATATGCATATCTCATATGTACAAAGTAATAAATATTGATCTTTGTCAGTAAATAAAAATTTCAAGATAGTAACATAAATCACTAAGTTTCCACATTGTAAAGTCAGGCAATTTTGGAGATGCATTATTAGCCTTTTTAAGTCAAAACAATAATACAGGCACATTTATTTATTTATTGAGGTTGGGGGAATGGGGATGGGAAGTTGGTGAAGAATGCAGACCTGTGATTTCAAAGATGTAGAAAAGGCTCTCCATTAAGGAAAATCAGAAAGTGACCCACAAATTAGTTTTAGTGAGTTGTCTGGGACACTGTGAGATTAAGCAACTTGGCCAAGGTCACATAGCCTGTATATCTCAGCAGCAAGAATTGAAACCAAGGGGCCCTGACTCCAAGGCCAGCTCTTTAACCACTACATCACACTACCTCAATACCAACCTAAATAAGTAAATTAACAAAAAAAAAAAGCCTGATACACAAAAATTAGTTGATTCACTGAGAACTGGTTCATTACTTAATAATGGAAATGAAATAAACATTGTATATTTTAAAAGTAAAATCTTTTGATAAAACTCACAAATTCATTGTTTTAACAATAAGGTTTTTATTTAAGTAATGGTAACTTATTTTGAAATTTGCTTCAATTATTTTGCTACTTGGGAAAAGTTAATATAAATATGGGAGGGTTTTTTTTAACTTCACAGATTATTTTAGTTAATAAGTCCAAATAAATTAGGGAATATGCAAAAGTCCTAAAATACCATTTACCAGTTAAATAATTTAGTACTTGATCAAGTAATAAACATCACAGAATTAGCTATTACATTAAAAAAAACTGAAAGAGAAAATTTGTCTTATGATACATAATAAATTAAAATCCTAATATTTCTAAAACCTCCACAACCAGGTTTTGGACATTATTATGTTCTCTGTCAAAAGATTAACATTTTAAAAAATCTTTCCAAAATTAGCTTTGGGAATAGAATACTCAACCAATGTCATCAGAGATTTTCTTCTGTTTATCTAATGGCCAATACAAGTAATTGGATCCATTTCATTACATTCAAATTTACCCTTTCTGTGACAGATAAAAATGAGCAAATTATCTCTAGATACTTTACTTCCACATTCAATTAAAATAAATGAAAACATTGCTTAAATAGTTTATACAAAAAGCCTTTTACTTTGATAAGGTTGCTGAATGCTATAATGAATCCACTGGGACTTGGGGGAAGGGGAGGAAGCAATATGAATTCAGTGTGAAAACATTTAAAAGCATGGCCAAATGTCCCTGCTTAACTAGAATGTTTACGAATACCCATAAAAAAGAAGGCTGTTTAAGAAAATTTCTGAGTTCCTCTTTCAAAAGGGTATTCAATATACTTTGTAGACAAAGGCTTGTTTTATTTTTTGTAAGGCCAAAGAAATTTTATATTTGTAATACATGTCAAAATTTTACATCACATTTTTTGAATCTTTGGAGTTCAAAGAAAACTTTTTAGAATTCTTCAAATCTAAGAAAACCAGAGTGAAGATTGTAAAAAGGTTTCATGAATGGTCAACAAAGTAAAACTACTACAACAGCACTATTCTTTGTCTTAATGGCAACCAGTCAATGAAGCCCCCAAAATGAGCTTTGCTTATTCAGAAAAAAATCCACTTCCAAAATCTACATAAAGAAATAAGTTAAAGATTTAGTTCTTGTAATTTTCAAAAACAGGAAAGGAAAATTATGAACCAGAATGTGTTTACAATCAGTTTCTCTCTTTCCACTTCTGATATATTGCTATTCTATGTCCATACTAATTTTTTAAAATATAAATCTAATTATAAGGCTGTTAAGATAGAAAGTACTTTGTCAAAAGGACAAGTTCCACATATGATAATGCAAAATCTTATGTGGCAATCAGACTAGAAGAAATCATCTATTACACCTTAACACCTAAGGAACCAATGGCATTTTAGGGGACCAAAATCTCTTCTAGAATTATTTCTAGAAGTACAAACCAAAATGAGAAGTTGTAGAAATCTTACAACAAAGTCTAATTTTGCCAAGTTTGTAATTTATTTATTAACTAAAAAGTTTTAAGTAAATAAATTTAAATCAAAGAGGCTGAACTAATAGCCCTTGGGCAGCTTTCACACATGATATTCCCTTTTTCCTATTCCACATTACCTCTGGGTACATTTGAGAATACAAAAGAAGGTGAAAATGCATTTTTTATGGGGGCTCCAAATACAGTGTAAATAGAAACTGAAATAATGAACAACTAATTCTGAGACAACTGCAGGCATCACTTTGACCTGTGGCTGTGAATGCTCCATTCAATCTTACTCTTGTTTCTACCCACCCTTCCATTTTGGGTACCACCTTATCATATCACCCATAAACTGCTTTAGCAAATAACTATCAGAATTGTTATGTGCTTTACTTTGATACAAATTAAACTCCTTCTCTGAATTTCAAGAAGTCTGTCCATCCTAAATGTCTAAACTGCTAACATATCAAGATAATTTCCCTTCTGGAGACGAGAATATAGATTGTGTAAAAGACAAAGTAGTAGCAAATACAATCTATAAGTAAATTAGAGTTAATATGAAACATTTCAAATAGACTAAAGTAGGTCAGGAAGCAAATCACTTATTTTAGACATTAAGATACATTAAAGAAACCATTTTCATGAACCAGAACAGTTCTATAATTATCTTTGTAACATCTTAGTATAGCACAGTGGTTTACACATAGTAGGTGCTTAATAAATGGTTATTATTGCTATGTTATCATAAACAATCCAATCCTTTTTTATGTAATTTTATTTTGTTTCCTTCTCCAACCCTGTCCAAATATAACTGGTTGGAAAATGTGTTCAGAGCTCATATCCTCAAAATTACTGAATATAGTACATTATAGTATTTATGAATAACAAACATAAGGAAATTAGTGGTTGTTTAGTTTTTATTTCATTGGATGCATCATTAACTGCTGGAAGCAAAAAAGGCAAGAGGACATGCAAATCACCTCTGCCAAAGCCTTGGAGTATTAAAATATACAAAAAAGTAAAGATACAACTTGGCTATCTTACCATAGACATTCATTGATTGCAACAGGATTCATTCTGACTAAATTTCTACCTTCCTAGAAATGACTGTGAGTTACTTAAAAGCAGGGTCTGCATCACATTTACTCTTGTATGGCCAGCATTTAGCACTATATCTTGCGCCTAAGACTTGGAGTGGAGAAAAGATCCCTCAGTATCTCTAAATGACTGAACCCCTCTAGGTCCTGTGGCAGTTAGTCAGATAGTTAATTCTCCCTCACAGTTCCTTTCAGAATACTTCCTCTGGGCCCGGTTCTATGCAATAAGACCACCTGTTTTCCACTTTCATTTCTCAGAACAACAGATTCACAAAGTCTCAGAGTTTGCAAAGACCTCAGAGGCCATCTGGTCCATCCTGAATCTAAACAAAAATCCAGCCTCTTTGCCAGTAAGGGAGCCATTGGCCACTACCTCCTGAGGCTGCCCATTATACTTTTGGACAGCTCTAATTATTAGAAAGTTTTTACAGACATCAAGCCTAAATCCACACATCTGTAATTTGTCCCAGTTCTGCCCTCTAGGGACCCACAGAACATGTCCCATCTCTCTTCCATGAGGCAGCCCTTCAAATACTTTAAGAAAGCTACCATGTCTCCAATCCCCAGAAAGTAAAATACCCCAGCTGCAAACTGCAACATAAATATGTTCAAGATAATGAATTGTGTCATAAATAACCTGTGTGAATCCCACACAGCCTTGAACTCCTCACACTGTCTATTATAAATGTCCTTGATACTTTACCATACCAAGCATGGGAAGCAGGCAGGGAGAGGACATGTGTTGGGCCTAATCGTATTTGTTTGACACCATTCATTCTTGTTTGACCTCTATTTCATATTTTTATCCAAACCTGATGTATTCCATATTCCTATAATATTAAAGGAATTTCCCCTAGTGAAATAGTCAGTGATACCTGCATCAAAAACTCTCGCCGGCGAGACTTTCCTCTGTCTGAAAGAAGGGAATAGTCTGGTTCTTTTTCCTTTCTGGCCTGCTGAATTTGAGCCAGACAGCTAACAGGATTCATCCCTTGACCATATTCTGGGTCAGCCTAGAAGACAGTAGTAAAAATAAATTTAAGAATATATTATTATTGGTTTTCCTAACTTGATATTTATCTACTTTTTTCTCCCTTAGCAAATTCCATGAATGGAAAAGTTGAAACTTTGAAGAGCATCTTCTATAACAAAAATAAATTAAGAAATAAAACTAACAGCAAAGAAAATATAGTTAATTCTATTTTAAAGTAAGCTATCTAATCATATATCTGGATTGGTACATTGTATATAATGGAGAGGAAGGACACCAGAAGAAGGTGACAAAAAGAACACTGATGTATGTGCTTACTCTCACCCCTATATAAAATCTTTGAGAGTTACCTATAAAGAGCTCTAAGCAAAAGAGTTGTAGACAGACCTCTCCAGCTCCTACATACCTCCTCCCAAAAAATCCTGAAGTTTACACAAGACCAAGATCAAGAAATCCAATGATACTAAATCACCATTGATTAGAGAAATGCAAATCAAAACAACTTTGAGGTACCACATCACACCTATCAGATTGGCCAACATGATAAAACAGGAAAATGATAAATGTTGGAGAAGATGTGGGAAAACTGGAACACTAATGCACTGTTGGTGGAGTTGTGAAATGATCCAACCATTTTGGAGAGCAATTTGGAACTATGCCCAAAGGGCTATAAAAATGTGCATACCCTTTGACCCAGCAATAGCACTTCTAAGGCTATATCTCAAAGAGATCATACAAATGGGAAAAGGACACACATGTACAAAAAGTTTTATAGCAGCTCTTTTTGTGGTGGCAAAGAATTGGAAATTGAGAGGATGCCCATGAATTTGGGAATGGCTGAACAAGTTGTGGTATATGAGTGTAATAACCTACTATTGCACTATAAGAAATGATGAGCAGGCAGACGTCAGAAAAACCAGGAAAGACTTGTATGGACTGATGCTGAGTGAAGTGAGCAGAACCAGGAGAACACTGTACACAATAACAGCCACATTGTGCAATGCAAGGATCTAAGACATCTCCAAAGGTTTCATGATGGAAAATGCTATCCACATCCAGAGAAAGAACTATGGAGTTTGAATGCAGATCAAAGCATACTATTTGCTTTTTTTTCTTCTGTTTTGTTTTGTTTCCTCTTTCTGGTGGTTCCTCCTATTGGTTCTAATTCTTCCTTAGCACATCACTAATGTGAAAATATATCTAACAGGAACGTATATGTATAGCCTATATCAGATTGCATGCTATCTTGGGGGGGGGAAGAAAAATTTTAAACTCAAAAGCTTATGGAAGTGATTGTTGATAAATCAAAATAAATTAATTTGAAAAATTTAAAAAAAAAAAGAAATCCAATGATAAACTATTACAAGTGACATCTTCCTTTCCAAAGATGTGCAAGAAGTCAGGAGAAGTCCAAAGGAAACAAGAAAAAGGTGGCCAGAAAGATTCCCTGTAAGACCAGAGATGGGCCAAAGATAGCTGTATCCTGCAAAGACTGATTTCCATAAGCAACAACAACAGAGGGCTCAACTAAGAAAGCCTAAGAGTGGTCAGAAAGTGCCATAGTGAGAGCCTTGGAAGCCCTGGGAAAGTGTGTGTGTGTGTGTGTGTGTGTGAGAGAGAGAGAGAGAGAGAGAGAGAGAGAGAGACAGAGAGAGAGAGAGAGACAGAGAGAGAGACAGAGAGAGATGCATATGTACATGTATACACATATATATGTGTGTATACAGGAAGAACCTCATCTATATGTGGTATGTAATATCCTTGATACTTTACCAAGCATGACAAGCAGGTAGAGAGAAGAAGCCAAGATCATGTAGTGGGCCTAACTATATTTGTTTGACACCATTCATTCCTGTTTGACCTCTATTTCACATTTTTATCCAAACCTGAGGTACTCCATATTCCTGTAATATTAAAGGAATTTCCCCTAGTGAAACAGTCAGTGATACCTGCATCAAAAACTTTCACCAGTAACAGAATAACATGCATAATATATTACCTCCAATTATAATTATATATATGCACTTATATGAAGATATATGCATGTGTATACACACACACACACATATACACACACACATATATATAATAATTTGGGGGCAGCTAGGAGAAATAATTTAAGAATCACCAGACTCCCAATATGACAAGAAATTACAAGTGAAAATGTCCAGACTTACTAGAAGGAGGGAACAAAGTAAAGACAGAAATAATCCATTGATCACCTCCTGAAAGAAGCCCCAAAAGGAAGATTCATAGAAATGTCATAGTCAAAATCCCAAGCTTTCAAATTAAAAAAATAAACTATATACATCTAGAAAGGAGCAGTTCAAGTAGTAAGAAGTCACAATCAGCATCTCAGAAGACCTGGCAGATTCTACCATAAACAGAGATTTTTGGAATGCAACATTCCAAAAAGCAAAAGATATGGGCCTACAACCAAAGAATAATTTATCCTGCAAAGCTCTGTAAGATTCTAGAGGAAGGAAACAAACTTTTAACAGAAGAAGACTTTCAAGCATTTCTAATCAGAAGACCAGAGCTGAGTAAGAACTCTGAAATACAACCACAAGATGTCAAGAAAAACACAGAAAGATAAGTTTACTTGAGTAACTGGAAAAAGTCATATAATGATGTAGTACTGATATTCTAAGAGAGGGAGACAAAATAGGTGTTCTTTTGGAATCTTAATGCCTTCAAAGGGTAGTTGAGGAAGTTAAAGAAGAAAAACAGAGATTACAGGGGTGGACTGGTTCTGTCACAAGGACTTTAAGAAGGAAAAGGGAAGGGATGGTAAAAGGAATATACTACTACAGAAAAGAGGAATAAGGCAGAAATTGATATTTCTTATAATTTGGGTGCATGAAGAGTATACAAACAAGGAGGAAGGGAAGAGGGGGAATGAGTACTAGTTGAACCTCACTCTTATCTGAAATGGACTTAAGAAAGCAGAACACATAAAAATAAGCACACACAGATGCATGTAACAGTCTGGCTTCTTGTTGTTGCTCAGTCCTTCAGTAGTGTCCAACTCTTTATGACCCAATTACAAGTCATCTTATCAAAAATACTGGAGTAGTTTGCCACTTCCTTCTCTAGCTCATTTTATAAATGAGGAACTGAGGAAAACTGAATAAAGTGACTCACCCAGGCTCACATAGCTAGTAAGTGTCTGAGGCCAGATTTGAACTCAGATAGGTGAATCTTCCTGACTTCAGGCCTGGAAGTGCCTGCACCACCTAGCTGCCCTAACAGCTTGGTTTAGAAATAGCTAAAATTCTAAAAGAATAAGCATAGGGGCAAAGAGGTTATTTAAAAACCTAGATAATACCCAAGAAGGCATAGTCACAAGCAAAACAAACTTCCTGATCTTGAAGGGAGGATTAAATGCGAGAGGAGGAAAGAGAAGAAAAAGCAAGAACTAGAATCTAAGGGTTGCCTTAGGTTGCCACTAGGGAATAGTTGAACAAATTGTGGTATATAAATGTAACAGAAAAGCATTGCACCATCAATCAATCAATAAACATTTATTAAGAGCTTATTATGTACCAGGCACTGTGTGCTAAGTGCTAGGGAAACAAAAAGCAGCAAAAGACAGTCCCCACCCTCAAAGACCTTACAATCTAATGGGGGAAACAACATGCAAACAAATATATACAAAGCATGCCATACACAAGATAAATAGGAAATAATTAACAGAGGTAAGGCACTGGGATTAAGAGAGGTTAGGAAGGCTTCCTGTAGAAGGTGAGATTTTAGTTGAGACATAAAGGAAGCCAGGGAGGTAAGTTGTCAGAGTTGAGAGCATTCCAGGCATGAGACATAGCCAGAGAAAATGCTCAGAGCCAAGAGATGGAGTCTTGTTTGTGGAACAGTCAGAAGGTCAGCATCACTGGGTCAAAGATGTACTGGGGAATAAAGGAGTAAGAAGCCTGGAAAAGTAGGAGGAGACTAGGTCATAAAGGGCTTTTAATGCCAAACAAAGCATTCTGTATTTGTTTCTATGGGCAATAGCAAGTTAGTGGAGTTTATGGGGCAGGGTAAGGGGGGTGGGGGTGGGGTTGGAACATGGTCAGACCTGGGCTTTAGGAAAATCACTTTAGTGGCTGAATGGAGGGCCTGTACTAGAGCAGCAGCAATGTCAGAGGAGAGAAGGTGGCTTCTGGAGAGAGGTTGAAAAGGTGAAATCAACAGGCCCTGGTAATACCTTGGATATGGAGAGGGGGAGAGAGATAGTGAGAAATCTAGGATGACTCCTGGGTTGCAAGCCTGAGGGACTGGAAGAATGGTATTGCCCTCTACAGTGACAGGGAAGTGAGGAAGGAAGGAAGGTTTTAGGGGTAAAGACAATAAATTGTTTTGGATATGTTGAGTTTAAGATGTCAACTGAATCTCCAATTTAAGATGTCTCAAAGGCAGTTGGAGGCGCAAGTTTGGAGGTTAGTAGACAGACTGGGGCAAGATGGTTAGATCTCAGAATCACCAGCATAGAGATGGTAATTAAATCCATGGAAGCTAATGAGATCACCAAGTGAAGTAGTATAGAGAGAGAAGAGGGCTCAGGACAGACCCCAGAAAGGCCCTTATGGTTAGAGGGAGTGATCTGGAAGAGGATCCAGTAAACAAGAGGTCAGAGGTAAGAGGAAAACTAGGAGAGTGTTGACCCAAAAACCTAGGGAGAAAAGCATATCAAGGTGGCGGGGGTGGGAGGGGTAGTGATCAACAGTGCCACAGGTTGTATAGAGCTCAAGGGGAATGAGGATTGAGAACAGGCCATTGGATTTGACAACTAAGAGATCATTAATACTTTGGAGAGAGTAGTTTTATCAGTGGAATGATAAAAGATGATTTTAGAGAATCCTGGGTAGTATGAACTGACACAGAGTGAAGTGAGTAGAACCAGGGGACAAAATATACGTAGATAGTAACATCGTAAAGAAAAAACAACTTTGGAAGACTTAAAGATTATGACCAATACAGTACCAAACCATGTCTATAGAGGTTCTATAGAAGCATCCCCCACATCCGCACAAAGAATTGACAGATGCAAAATGAAAAACATTTGTGGACATAACCACTGTGTGGATTTATTTTACCTCACTATGCTTACTTATTGCAAGGATTTTTCTTTCTTTCTTTCTCTAAGTTTTTAATTGAAGGAAAGAAAGAAAGAAAGAAAAAGAAAGAAAGAAAGAAAGAAAGAAAGAAAGAAAGAAAGAAAGAAAGAAAGAAAGAAAGAAGGAGGGAAGGAAGGAGGAGGGAAGGAAGGAAGGAAGGAAGGAAGGAAGGAAGGAAGGAAGGAAGGAAGCCATTGAAACTTTTTAAAAATATGTACAGAGAGACAAGAAGGAAGTTCAGAAGGAAGCAGACAAGCAGGACAGTTTTGAAAGTCAGATGTACAATTTATTACATACTTTAAAAAACAAGTGATATGAAGTAGAGATTGATGGTAACACAAAGAATTCTCATTTAGTACTCCACTGTGCATATGGAAATGCTGTTATTTGATGTTTAAGTTCAGAATTTCAAAAAATTAAGGGTCATCCATGCCCAAATCAAGAGAACTGACTTCCACTTCCAGGAGCCAAGATGGCAGAGGAAAAAGGTAGTCACTCTCACTCTCTCCTATCAACCTCTGAAAACCCAGAAAATATCACCCCAGAAAAAAACCCTGTAACAACTGAACTAGAAGAAAGATGGGGAGCAGCAGTGCAACAGCCCAGCAAACAGGTCTCCCAGTACCTCAGCAAAAATAAGACAAGCAGCACTACAAAGGGCCCCAGGCAGATAAGCACCCTGCAGCATTCATCTGAAAGGAGCTGAAGAAAGCAACCTAGAGTCTTCCTAAAGTCACAGCCTTGCTGATTCCAACCCAATACCAGGTAAGCTGTCAGAACCCTACAGCCTCCAACTGTCAACCAGGAAAAGATCCTGAAGCCCAGGTGGTAGAGCAGGCAAACACCAACACCTGGTCCTCCAAGTGCCTCAGTGAGGGTGAGGGAACTGGTGGAAACCATCTCAGAAAACCACCATGTGCCTCGGCACTCTACCACAAAGGAATCTCCCAGTGCATTAGCAGAAACAAGGGAGGCAGCACTGCAAGGGACCCCAGGCAGATAAACACCCTGCAGCACCCATCTAAAAGGAGCTGAAGAAAGCTAAAGGAAAGGAAAAGCAGGCAACCTAGAATTGCCTGAAAGTTCTGGCCTTGCTGATTCCAGCCCAACATGAGGTAAACTGCCAGAACCCTACAGCCTCCAATTCCCAGCATAAGAGGCCCCAGCACACAAAGCCAGTGACCAAGACCTAGGCTCCCAAGAAGTTTGGGTCAGGGCCCTCTGTTCCCCAGCAGGAGAGCTCAATCTCTTTAAAGGCCAGGGAATAATGAACACCATGAGTAAAAAGAAACGTATCATAGATTCATATTATGAGAAGAGTAAAGATCAAGACAGAAATTCTAAAGAGGACAACATTGTCAACAAACCCACATCTGCAACATCAAAAGGGAATATGAACTTCTCTGAAGCCCAAAAAGCTTTCTTAGAAGAGCTCAAGAAGGATTTTCAAAGTCAAATGAGAGAGGTAGAAGAGTCCTTAAAAAATACAATTGGCCAATTGGAAAAAAGTACACCAAATCAAGAGAACTGTCATTAAGAATATTAATAGGGAACAAGAAGGATTTGGCAAACAATATTAGTAAATGGACTTCATCTTTACTATTTTGCAACTGACTGAAAGATGTAGAGAACAGGAGATACAACTGTGCTTACCATTTTTTCATTATGAAAAAGCATTTCATTCATTAGAGCAAAATGATTCTTAAAGATTCTTTTACATCAAGGTGTATTCCACCCATACTTTAAAATCATTCAAGATTTTTTTGGAGATAATAACAGAAATAAAGTTATTCAATTATGCTCTGATCATAAACATCAGGTGAAGAATTAAAGAGGGAAGCATATGATTGTCAAAGGTGTTTACCACTGTAATGTAGCACCCAGCACAGGGCCCCAGTTGAAGAAAAATTCTCTATAGATAGTGAGGTTCTCCAGATACTCTTATTTTTAGAAAATATTTTGCTAACTATGTCAAACCTTGGAACACTCTGGAGTCTCCTGGAAGAGATCTATAATGACACAAAAGTATTTGGACTGACGATCCAAACAGGAAAGACAAAATTAATAAAGACTACCTATTGCTCAGATGATAGCATGCATTTAAATAAATAATTTATAGAGTTTGTCCATCATGTATGTATATCTGTGACTATATAAATGTAGAATGACTTAGCCCAAAGCTGAAGAGAAGGAGAAGGCAGGATTGCCTCGAGGAGACTACAAAGTTTCTTTAATGATTCTAAGTTTCCCCTAGAAACAAAGGTCTATCTTTTTAATATCAACAGTCTAGCACTTCTGCAGTATGCCATAAAACAAATAATTAAACAGTCTCTAAAGAATTAAAAATTAATGTCATGCACAAGGTAATAGAGAAGCATGTAGATGTGAGCAGGTTGCAACAATGAGAAACATCAAAGAACAAAGATAAAGATGTTCTCAAGAAACCATAAGATGAGAAAAGAATAGGGGTAACGTGGCAAGAGTGGGACGACATCTAGACATCCAAAGTGCTCCACTATCACACCTGGGATATAAGAGAAAAAAACAAATTCCTCTGCCACAATGGGTAGACCTGTATGGTGGCCCTATTGGACAATGTGGACATAATTATACAGGACATTCAGGACAAGAGTTGCACAGGATGGGCAGCTATGGATGGGTTGTGATCTATATCACTTGATGGACCATTCAAATTGAAAAGATTTTTAATCTATTTCAATTTCTGAGAAAGTGACATTTACAAGTTACCCATGTTAGGGAAAACTCCCAAAAGCCATGATGGAGAGGATTACTATGGATCATTTTGACATCTTTGTAGCCCAGCTATAATTTACTATGGTGCCAAATATCCAACATAAAACTACAGGATAAGTCCCAGATTAGGGCTACTGATGTCTAAGGGGAAGGATGACTTGGACAGTGAAGTCAATGGAAATCTTCTTGATGCATATGAAATTCCAAAAGAGTATTCCATTTAAGGCTACTTTTGGGGAACAAACCTGACATACAGTAAATTATATTATGTAGAAGGGAACTATTACACTATGACCAGGTCGGATTTATACCAGGAATGCAAGGTTGGTTCAGTATTAGGAAAACTATCGGCATAATTTAGCATATCAACACCAAAACCAACAGAAACCACATGAACATCTCAATAGATGCAGAAAAAGCTTTTGATAAAATACAACACCCATTCCTATTAAAAACACTAGAAAGCATCGGTATAAACGGAGTCTTCCTTAAAATAATAAATAGCATCTATCTAAAACCTTCAGGAAGCATTATATGTAATGGGGACAGGCTAGAAGCATTTCCAAGAAGTGATGAAACTGATGCTGAGAAAATTTATATGACTTGTCCACTCACATAGCTAAGAGCATCTGCGGCAGGATTTGAATACAGGTCTTGATCATTCAAAATCCCATTGCAAATAAGAGCTAAAAAGGATGGGAATTCTAATTTTGTTATGATCAGTAATTTATTAAATCTCAGTTTTTTTAACACTTATACATATAATGTATAACAAATATACAGTATTGCGTAATTTTCTACATCTTAATAAAACTTGCTAATAAAATATTAAGGTTATTTCTATAAAAAAACAAGGGAACTATTAATTTCTTCTCCTTTAAAAATCAAATTCAGCGGAGCGAAGATGGCGGAGTGAAAGGAGTGACTTGCTTGAGCTCTCCCTCAAACCCCTCCAAATACCTATACAAAATGGCTCTAAACAAATTCTAAAGCAGCAGAACCCACAAAAAGACAGAATGAAGCAAACTTCCAGCCCAAGACAATCTGGATGATTGGTTGGAATGGTATATCCCACCTGGTGGGGAGAGGAACACAGTGAGAACCCGGAGCAGGCCTCAGAGGACTGAATCGTGGGCAGCTGTGGTGGTTTCCAGACTTCTCAACCCATGAACGTCAAAGACAACTTAGAAGGTCTGTTTTCTTAGAAAAGTCTGTTTCTGCGGTGAGAGAGGAGTTGGTCTCAGAGCCAGTTCCAGAGCGCAGAGTGCAGAGCATGGGCACCTAGGTGGTGGCTGCGTCCTGAGCTTCTGGCCCACAGACTGAGGGGGAATTGAGTGGCTAAGCAGAGGGGGATTGCAGGGATCTCTTTGCCAGTGCTGAGGCAGGAATCTTGTGCTTTGCCCGTGCTTGGATCTTGGTCAAAGTTCTGGATGGCGGTCCTGGGGTGAGGAGTAGCACTGGCATGGTGGAGCTTGTAGTGGCTGTGCAGAGAAAACCTTCCTCACAGTTCCAGGACAGAAAGGAGTGCTTGTGGTCACTAACAGACCTGAGCACAGGCCAGGAAAGGAGTAAACATCTCGCCTCTTATCATATCTTAGAAGAACTGAAAATTTACAGGTCCCTACAAGTATCTCTGAAAACAGCTGTATAAACCACTGAAGCTTGGGACAGTACATTCTCCACATTGGAAGCAGACTCTTGCCTTAACAAAGAGTTTAAAACTCAAGAAATTGGCTGGGATCATGAGCAAGCAGTGCAAAAAGAGTCAGACTATATTATCTCACTTTGGTGACAAAGACAATCAAAACATACAATCAGAAAAAGACAACTAAGTCAAAGCTCCTACATCCAAAGCCTCCAAGAAAAATATGAATCAGTCCCAGGCCTTGGAAGAGCTCAAAATGGATTTTGAGAAGCAAGTAAGAGAAGCAGAGGAAAAACTGGGAAGAGAAATGAGAGTGATGCAAGAAAATCATGAAAAACAAGGCAACAACTTGCTAAAGGAGACCCAAAAAAAAATGAAGAAAATAACACCTTAAAAAAGCCTAACCCAAATGGCAAAAGAGGTCCAAAAAGCCAATGAGGAGAAGAATGCCCTAAAAAGAAAAATTGGCCAAATGGAAAAGGAAGTCCAAAAGATTACTGAAGAAAATACTTCCTTAAAAATTAGAATAGAGCAATTGGAAGCTAGTGACTTTATGAGAAATCAAGACACTGTAAAACAAATCCAAAAGAATGAAAAATTAGACAATGTGAAATATCTCATTGGAAAAACAACTGACCTGAAAAATAGACCCAGGAGAGAGAATTTAAAAATTATTGGACTATCTGAAAGCCATGATCAAAAAAAGAGCCTAGACATCATCTTTCAAGAAATTATCAAGGAAAACTGCCCTGATATTTAGAACCAGAGGGCAAAATAGAAATTGAAAGAATCCACAATCTCCTCCTGAAAGAGATCCCCAAAGGAAAACTCCTAGGAATATTGTAGCCAAATTCCAGAGTTCCCAGGTCAAGGAGAAAATATTACAAGCTGCCAGAAAGAAACAATTCAAGTATTGTGGAAACACAATCAGGATAACACAAGATTTAGCAGCTTCTACATTAAAGGACCACAGGGCATGGAATATAATATTCCAGAGGGCAAAGGAGATAGGATTACAACCAAGAATCACCTACCCAGCAAAACTGAGTATAATCCTTCAGGGGAAAAAATGGTCATTCAGTGAAATAGAGGACTTTCAAGCATTTTTTGATGAAAAGACCAGAGCTGAATAGAAAATTTGACTTTCAAATACAAGACTCAAGTGGAACATGAAGAGGTAAACAGGAAAGAGAAATCATAAGAGACTTATTAAGGTTGAACTGTTTACATTCCTGCATGGAAAGATGATATTTATAACTCATGAGACCTTTGTCAGTATTAGGGTAGTGGAGGGGGAAAAATTAGAGAGAGAAGAGAGAGAGAGAGAGAGAGAGAGAGAGAGAGAGAGAGAGAGAGGGCACAGGGTGAGTTGAAGATTAAGGGGTCATATTTAGAGAATAAAATTAAGGAATAAGAAAGGACTATATTAGAAGAATAAAGGGAGAGGTAGAACGGGGTAAATTACTTCACAAAAAAAAAACAGAAGAAAAGGCTGTTACAGTGCAGGGGGAATGGGGGAAGGTGAGAGGGAATGAGTGAATCTTATTCTCATAGGATTTGGCTTAAGGAGGGAATAACATACACATTCAATTGGGTATGGAAATATGTCTTACCCTACAGGAAAATAGGGGAGGAAGGGGACAAGAGAGCAGGGGGATGATAGAGAGGAGGGCAAATTGGGAAAGCGGGTAATCAGAAGCAAATACTTCTGAGGAGGGGCAGGGTCAAAATAAAGAATAGAATAAATGGGGGGGCAGGATAGGATTAAGGGAAATAGAGTTAGTTTTTCACAACATGTCTACTATAGAAGAGTTTTGCATAACTGCACATATACAACCTATATTGAGTTGCTTGCCTTTTCAATGAGGATGGGTGGGGAGGGAGGAAGGGAGAAAATTTGTAACCCAAAGTTTCAAAAACACATGTTTAAAAAAAATGTTTTCACATGCAACTGGGAAATAAGAAATACAAGAAATGGGGTACAGAAGTCTATTCTGCCCTACAGGAAAACAGAACGGGAAGGGGATAAGGGAAGCGGTGGGGAGAGATAGAAGAGAGGGCAGACTAGGGGAAGGGGTATTCAGAATGCATGCCATCTTGGGGTGGGGGGAGGGGTGAGATGGGGTGAAAATTTAGAACTCAATATCTTGTGGAAGTAAATATTGAAAAACCAAAAATAAATAAATTTATATTTAAAAAAATCAAATTCAGAGGGGCAGGTAGGTAGCACAGTGGACAGAGCACTGGCCCTGGAGTTAGGAGGGCCTGACTTCAAATCCGGCCTCATACACATAACACTCACTAGCTGTGTGACACTGGGCAAGTTACTTAATCCCAATTGCCTCACCAAAAAAAAAAAAAGTCAAATTCAAAACAAAACAAGCACATTGTTAATTTGATACATGACAGTTTAGAAATTAGCAAAAAGAAATTGTGAAGGAAAAGAAAAAGAACATTTTAAAGACTAGGTTTCTTTTGACTCATGTGTTTATATGGCTTATTGATGGAGGCAAGGTGCCCCCCAAAAGTTAGGGAACAACAAAAATTGCTACATAGGGTAGAATAAGCTATCATACAACTTTTAAAATATGTAAACTGTGCTCTCTTCTGTTCAAATAGTTTTGGGGACACTGATAGCATACGGTGAAAGTTACAACATTTCTATTTCAACAAATTCTAGTCCCATATAGAAGACAGTGAATGTTTTAAATTTAATTTTTGTATCATTTATTTTCTTAGACCAACTTAATCCATTAGACTACAAAAAGGTAACTATTTTCCCTTGCTTTGGGAAGGAAAGCTCTCAAAATTGTGCAAAACTTTATATGGATTCAGCCATTTCAGAAACATAATCACTTTATCAAAGAGCCCAAGTCAATGGTTTCCTTGATAATTTCCTTATTAATCCAGTGAAATTGTTTACCACCACCATAAGAAAAGGCAGGATGTTTTTCATAAAGCATGGCTCTAACTCTCTCAGTACAAAAGGTCACCAATATCTTTATTGTGAAGTAATATCATTATTATTTTAGTAAAAGCAACAGTATTTCTAATCTGGCCTTTAACTAATCCTGACCTTAAAGTGACCTTCTAACTAGGCCACTCCTATCATCAGGCAGATATAACTTTTCCAGGATAGAAACATTTAGCATTCCTTTTGTTAAAAGTTCTACCACTTCCTAGCTTTTTGTTTCTTACAAAGTGAAAGGCTCTCTGGCCAAAATGAACTTACCATTTTTCTGTCTGGATGTTTTAGACACAATTATAGCCACAAACATTTGTGCTGAGAGCATACTATCTACAGGGTGCTCTAGGCTATGTACTAGAGATAAGAAAGAGAAGACCAGCACAAAACTGAGCACAATAATCTATAAAGGGATAATAATACTTATTCTTCTACAGTAAAGATCACAATAAACACTTTTAATTACAACCTGAGAAAACATCTTAAGTATTTATTTTCATTTATATAAGATTTGCTGCCATGAAATCAGTGTCTAAATTTTTAAAAAATATATATTCTAGTTCTTCAATACATCAAAAGAGCTCTAATTTCATTGATATAAATATTCTCTTCAATTCAAGTTGCAATCAATCCATGCCTTAGGTAATTCTCATGAATAGCTTTGGGGTGTGTGTATACACACACATACACTTACACATACACATGCACATACATATACATATACACACATACACATACATATATACACACATACATATACATATGTATATATGTATATGTATATGTATATGTATATGTATATGTATATGTATATGTATATGTATATGTATATGTATATGTATATGTATATGTATATGTATATGTATATGTCTATGTCTATGTCTATGTCTATGTATATGTATATGTATATGTATATACACACACACACAAATATACAATGGCCAGTCTAATGATAAGTCTGTATAGTCTTAACTTCCTTGATGTTGCCACTACCTCCAAGACGGTAGATTGCAACCCATCCATGCCCTCCAATCCTGTGACTTTTGATATCCTATAGATCTCCTTTAGGAAATCATCCATTGTGTTGGAGGACTTCCTTTAGGTCCTTTGACACTACCTAGGTCCCAATAAAACATTCAGGCCATGTCAAACTCTTGCTACACAACTAGCCCATCTTGTTTTTCAATCACATTTACTCTCAATAATATATTTTATGCTAAATCTTGCACACAAGTCATCATCAACAATTTGTCATAACCTACTTGCAGACAGATTATTCCATTGACCTACAATTTAGATTGTTTGGATATTGTAGTGTTCCATTATTTGCAGACATATAATATCACCAGGACATTTTAGGCAGAAAGTGCAGACATAAAATGTAATTGGTGCAGAGAACTCTTGGTGAGGAAACTCCTTATAAATGTATCAGCCTGTATCAAGTATGTACCAGCAACTACCCTACAAATTACAGCCTTGGAGATTTACCCAGGGCAAGAGCTTAAGTGACTTGCTCAGTCACAGGGCGAAACTCTTTTGAGTGGTTACAGATAACATTTAAGAAGCACTGTAGTATTCCAAACGTGACATAATTAATATATTAACTGTAGGGATAAGCAGCTAGAGAAACTCAAAACCTATACAGAATCCATATTTCATTAGGGCTTGACAATGGAAATAGTCTATGACAAAGATATGTGCTTTTAACAAGCATACATCTTCCTCGGTTTTGTTTTGTTTTGCTTCATTTAGTGGTGATAAATTATATTCATATTAACACATTAATTTTAATAGGGTTAGCATGCTTTGGTGACCAGGGAGCTGGCCTCAGGAGTAGAAATAACTGGGTTCAAGTTGTACCTCTGACACATACTGGCTTTGTGATCTTAGGTAAGTCACTTAAACTTTAATAGACTATAGGTTGCAGAGAAGGTGCCAGCCTGCATTAGTAGAGGAAGTTTCCTAATCCAGGTGTTCTTTATACCAATGAAATCACATATCTAGTCCTTATTTCTATCTTTGTACTATACTACATACCATACTATATATACTGTATTATACTAAATAGTATAATTTGCTCAGCTATTCCCCATTTGATAGATTTCTTGGCTACAACAACAAAGCTGCTGTAATTTTATACATATAGGACCTTTTCTTCTAAAAAAAGAATACATATACACACACACACAGGCCTACTAAGAATACTACCAGTTTAAAGAATAAAGTTTAAAGAATATGCACTTCAGTTAAAAGGGTAGTAACTTTCTAGAACAGCCAGACCATTCTAGCTCCACCAAGGCATTATACCTGTCTTCTTGTAGCTTCTGCAATAACTATCACATTCCTTTCTTGTTATCTTTGTCAATCTGATAGGAATGAAGTCGAACCTCAGAGTTGTTTTAATTTGTATTTTTCTAATTATTATTGATTGGGTACATTTTATGTCATTGTTGATACCTTGAAATTCTTCCTTTCAAAACTACCTGTTTAAATATTTATATTTTGGGTAATGTCTCTTGTTCTTATATTTTAAATCAGTCCCTGATTTATACCTCAGATATTAGATCTTTTCAGAGACTTTGCCACAAGGATTTTTTTTATTCTTAGGCAACTATTTCCCTTCTAATTTTAACTGCATTATTTTAATTTTAACAAAATGTTTAAATTTTAAGCAATAAAAATGGTCTATTTTTCATCTCTGCTGCTCTCAGTCCCTATCCACAGTTATGAAAAATATTTCTTTCTTTGCTCCTCTAATTTGTTTATGAAGTCACTTTTTATGTCTTAGATCATGTTTCCATTTGGAACAATTCTTGGTATATACTGTGAGATGCTGGTTTAAACCTAATTACTGCCAGACTGCTTCTAGATTTCCCACTTTATGTCAACTAGGGAGTCCTTATTCTAATAGCTGGGAACTTTGGGTTTATTGAACACTATTCTACTATGTCTGCTTCTGCATGCTGTATAACTGAATATGTTTATATTTTATAACCAGTACCAAATTGTTTTGATAATTACTGCTTTGTAGTATTGTTTGAGATCTGATACTACCAGCCCCCCTTCCTTTTCACTTTTTTCATAATTTCCCTTGAGATCCTTAACTTTGAGCTCTGCCAAATCAATCTTGTTACTGTTTTTTCTAGCTTAATAAAGCAGTCCTTTGGTAGTTTGATTGATATGTCAATGAATAGGTAAATTAATTTAAATAGTATTGTTATTTTTATCACATTGGCACAGTTCATCTATGAGCAATTAATATGTCTCCATTTCTTTAGGTAAGTATTTTTATATTTTTTACTTGTATATTCCTAAGTGTGCACTGGCATGTGGACAACAAAAGATTTCATATAATCTCTAATTATTTTGAATGGAATGTCTTTTTCCATCTCTTCCTGATGGCTTTACTGGTAATATATAGGAAGACTAATGATTTTTGTGTTTCCTTTATATTCTATTACTTTGCCTAAGTTATTATTTCATTTAAATTTTTGTTGACTCTCTGAGACTTTCTAAGTAGATCATTATGCCATCTGCCAAAACTGACAATTTTATTTTCTCCACCAATGTTTACTCCCCTCAATTACTTTTTCTGTTCTTATTACTATAGCTAGCACTTCTAGTACTATTTCAAATAATATTGTTGATAACAGAAATCTTTTATTTATCTCTTATCATATTAAAAAGGCCTCTAGCTTTTCTCCATATAATGTCAACTCTTAGTTTGAGACAGATACAACTCACCATACTAGGGAATGGATAGTACTCCTATACTGTTGAGTGTATTTAACAGAAATGGGTGCTGTGTTTTTTCAAAAAGCTTTTTTTATCTATTCATATAATCAGTTATTTTGTATTGCTTTTATTATTATGTTATAGTTATATTTGTACATGTAGTATATGCATATTATTTGTACTCAACATTTTCCTAACACTGAACCAACTCTAAATTCTGAATATAAATCTTAGACATAGTATGTAAACTTTTTAGTATGTTGCTTTAGTGTCTTTGATAATACTTTATGTAGAATTTTTACAATGATGTTAATTAGACAGAATGGTCTACAATTTTTTCTGTGGACACTCTTGGGTTTATGGATATCAAGAACATTTTCGTATCATAGAAGTACTTTGGTAAAATTTCTTCTTTCTCTGTTTCTGCAAAGAGTTTATATAACACCGGACTTAATTTTTTTAATGTTTCATACAGTTCAAACAACTTGGTCTTGCGGTATTTTTCTTTCTGATTTCCATTATATTTTATGTAATTCCTTTTTCTGAGACTGAGTTGTTTAAATTCTCTATTGTCTATTAACCTGGGTATTTTATATTTTTAAATATTCATCTATTTGATTTATTTTTATAGCTTAGTTTGTTGGCATAAAATTGTGCAAAAGTTTCTAATAATTTCCCTTATTTCCTCCTTATTTATTGTGAAATGTGCTTTTTCATTTTTGATACAGGCAATTCATTTTTTCCATTTAAAAATAATCAGACTAGCTCATAATGGTTTACCTAGTTTATTTTTTTAAAACAAGCTCTGGCTTTTCTTTATAAATTCAATAAATAGATTTATTAATCATCTATTAAGTGTCAGTTACGGTGTTGAGAGCTAGGAATATAAAAACAAAACAAAATTTAAAAAAAAGATAGTTCCTATTCTAAAAGAGCTTACATTCTAATAAAGGAAGACCAGACATAAAAGGGAACTGCAAAGGGGGAGGGAGAAGGGTGATGGCCCCAAGAGAGTAAAAGCAGCCAGAAGCAAACCAGAGAGTGAGCAAGAAGTTGAAGTGAGTAGCATGACTGGAATACCTCATGATATGGTGTTTCCAGGCAGGGACTAGCAAGTCATTAAGTAGGTGTCAAGACAGAATTCTCTGGCATGCAAAACAGATTGTATAGAAATGAAACAGATCAGAGAGTGGCCCAGAAGTTTGTTTTCCTTTCAATTTTGCAAATCTCTCCTTTGATTTTCAGAATTCCACTTTGGTATTTAGTTCAGTTTGTTTATTTGTTGTTTTTCTCATTTCTGTTTTTGTTTTAGTTTCACGCCCAATTCACTGATCTATTCTTTTTTCCCTTTGGTTGATGGATGTGTTTAGTGATATAAATTTTCCCTTAAGTAATGTCCTGACTGCATAAAAAAAATTTCTACCACTATGATATTTAGTTCACCTGAAGCACAGGAAACTGTTCCCTATTTTAACTCTTTGTGAATCCTTCCTTCTCAAGTTCGTTTTTACTAAACAACATATAGTTAGATTCTGCTACCTGCTGTTTTATTGGTGAGTCCCTCCAGTTGTTTTTCACAAGTATGAATATTAATTGTGCCTTTCCTTCTATCCTATCTTTTTAAGTTTTCTCCTCTTTCTCTCTTGCTGCCTCTACAAGAAACAGAGAGTAGAAAGAGAGGAATGTGCTTATTAACATGAGTGATCTATAATCAATCTGCTTCCACATCCTTATACTTTTTTCTTCCCTTCATCCAGGCCCTGATTCTTACTCTTTCTTTCTTTCCTTTTCACCCCATCCTTCACAATCCACCCTCCAAAGTTAAGGCTTGGGACCAACTAAGATGATGAAGTAGGAGAAAGAAGTATAGGACTACTCTGCCAGAATGACTCCAACAAAGGTTGAACAAGGGTTTAGATTGAGTAGTGGATCAGGAGATCAAAGCAGAAAACATTGGGGTGAGGGGTGGGGTGGGGGGAGAGACTTCTAGCCCTAGTCCAAACTTATTACTTCTACTCACATTGGGTCTGCAGTTCTTTCTCTGATGACAAAGAGGGGTCAGAAAAGGGTGAGGTCAATAGCTCGTTTGTGCTTGCGCTCTCGCTCTCTCTCGCTCGCTCTCTCTCTCTCCTCTCTCTCTCTCTCTCTCTCTCTCTCTCCTCCTCCTCCTCCTCTCCTCCTCCTCCTCCTCTTCCTCCTCCGCCTCAGCCTCCTTCTCCTCTTTTCCTTCTCTCTCTCTGACCCCAGAGAGGAATAAATAAAATCTCTCTGTGACCCCAGAAAGGAATGGGTATCACAGATGCAGCTTCCAGTCTCAGATCAGATCTAAGCAGGCTGCATGGTCACTCTGACCTCAAGCTAGGTCTTAGAATAGAGCTAGACCAGCTGCGTAATCATTCTGACTCCATACTGGAGTCACAGACTTAGCCCTGGGCTCAGACTGGGGATAAACCTACAGCTTAATTGGCTGAACCTGCAGAGCCCACCAACTAAATGATAGGGGGTGAAGACAACAAATGTCTACTGAAGCTCTACCCAAGGGCAATTCTGCAACTGTGTTACACAGAAACAAACTGGGATCCAGAGTCTTAAAAGTCCAGGCAGGTGGCAATCAGCCTGTATTTAAGATCAGACTGCTAGTGCCCACTGAAAATTTATAGCTCAATGGCAGTTGCTGGGAAAATAGAACATTTCACACACGGAAGAAGCCTCATCAGGATTCAAAAGAATATAAATCAGGACTGAACTAGGTTCTGTCATTCTCTCAAAAAGTAAACACAGCCTGGTCATGACAAAGCCCCAATCTGGAAAGGAAGGCTGAAAGATTGAGTAAAAAAAAATAAAAACTTTCATAATAAATAACTATCATGTACCAAGGATGTTCAAGACGCACATATAGAAGAGAAGGATAATTGTGAAATACCTAAAATGCCTCAAAGAAAAACAAAGCTCAGAAATATTGTCCTATCCTAGAAGAAATAAATCTGGAGTTTTTAAGGGAATCTAAAATCTTGTTTCTTTATCTATAAAATAAGGATAAGAATAGCACCTATCTCCTAGGGTTGCTGTGAGGATAAAGTTGGATAATACTTATAAAGCACTTAGTGGGTGCTATACAAATGTTGGCTAATAACAACAATAATAAATAAATGAGAGTGCTGGTGGAAAGATTTGGAAAAGAAATGAGAGCTATGGAGGAAAGACTTAGAAAACGAAATAACAGAATAGCACAAGAAGTATAAAATCTTATCTAAACAACTGACTCCTTGAAAATCAAAATGGACCAAATAGATGGTAATGATTTCATGAGAAAATAAGAAATAGTAAAGCAAAGTGAAAAAATTTTAAAGCTGAAGAAAAGGAAGAGGAAGAGAATTTAACATATTTATTAACAAAAACAACTAACCTGGAAAACAGATCAAAGAGAGATAAAATTATTAAAATACAAAAAAAGCTAAGACCAAAAAAAAAAAAGATCCTAGACATCATATTTTGAGAAATCATGAAAGAAAATTGCTTAGGTATCTTAGATCCAGAGGGCAGAATGAAAATCAAAAGAATCCACTGGATCACCTGAAAGAATCCCAAAATGTTTTAGCAAACTCCAGAGCTTCCAGGTCAAACTAAAAATACTAAATCAGTAAGAATGAAAGAGTTCAAATACCAATCAGGATCACACAAGGTTTAGCATCTAACAATACAAAGGAGTAGAGAGCACAAAATACAACATTACAAAAGATAAAAGATATGGGCTTATAATCAATCCTCCAAAGGAAAAAATAGACTTTTAGTGAAATAGAAGACTTCCAAGAACTCCTGCTGAAAAGACCAGAGCTGCACAGAAATTCTGAAATGTAAACAGAGGTATCAAAAGAAACATAAAAAAGGTAAGTATAAGTGAACAATGGAAGGAACTATACAAAGATGAACCATTTACATTTTAATTGTGGGAGATGACACAAGTTCCCCCTCAGAATTCTAATGTCATTAGGAGGCACAGAGGAAGTTAAATTAGGAAGACAGCCTAAAAGTGGTTTTGTTATATTTTGATGATGATTAACAATAAGGACAACAACAATAGCAGCTAGCATTTATATGGCACTTTAAGACCTGCAAAATCCTTTATAAATATCTCATTTTATCTTCACAACAACCCCAGGAGATAAATGCTATTATTATTCCCATTTTACAGATGAGGAAACTGAGGCAGACAGAGGTTAAGTGACTTGCCAAGAGTTATATAGCCAGTGTCTAAGGCTGGATTTGAACTAAAGTCTTCCTGATTCTAGGTTAAGTGCTTAGGTCATAGTTCTCTAGCCACTGTTCTATCAGAAAAGAAAAAAAGACATACACAAGGGAAAAAAAGGAGAGAGGAAGAATGAGGGAACTCATTGCCTCATAGAATCAAGGTAAGTAAAAGTACGTATAAATAAGGAAGTGGTAGGGGGAGCAGGCATTATTTAAGCCTCACTTTCATCTAAACTGGTCAAAGGAGGGTAAAAAACACACAAAGGCAAATACTTTGTTGTAAGAAAAATACCTAAATTCCACCAATAAACAAATTAAGGGAGGTAACAAACATTTATCAAGCTCCTGTTATGTGCCAGGCACTGTGCTAAGTGTTTGACAAATATGATCTCACTGGATCCTCACAACTCTGTGAGGCAGGTGCTGTTATGATCCCCATTTGACATATGAAGAAACTGATGCAGAAGCTAAGTGACTTTCTAAGGGTCACACAGCTAACTAAGTTTGTAAGGCCAGTTTAGAATTCAGGCATTTGTGACTTCCTGACCAGCATTCTATCCAATGAAACACCTATGAGGAACCAGAAAGAGGGGAGAAGAAAGAAAAGAGGAAGAGTAGATCATGGAAGAATTAAGCTGTAATCAAAGCAAACTAAAAGCTCAAAATGGGATTTGTGAAGAAGAGTTTAAAAGAAAAGGTAAGCAGAGTTGGAAATGGTTATTGGGATCTTGGTGAGAAGAAAAGAAGGGCTAGCAAAAGCTACTTGCAATAAGCACAGAAAATATATGAACACAGCTACAAAGCACTTCAATTAGCATGTTGTAGAAATAGAGACTCAAATAAATTAGAAGAATATTAATTGCTCACAAGCCCAACCAAAGTCATAAAAATGATAATACTACTTATTTACTTATTTTCATACCAATTAATCTACCAAAGAATTACTTCACAGACCTAGAAAAAGTAATAATGAAATTCATATGCAGGAAAAAAAGGGTCAAGAATTTCAAGGGAAAGAAGGGAACCTAGTAGTACCAGATCTCAAACTATACAATAAAGCCGTAATCAAAACAATTTGGTACTGGTTAAAAATAGAGAGGTTGAACAGTGAAACAAATGTGGCAGACAACATATAAAAACACAAATCTAGAATGCACATTGAGGAAATCCAAAACCTCCCGCTATTAGAGTAAGGATTCACTTTCAACAAAAACTGCAGGGAAAGCTAGAAAGCTGTCTACATCTCATATCATACTCCAAAATCAGCTCTAAATGATATACAACCTAGATATAAAATGTCGCTTCACAAACAAATTACAGGAACAAGGAAAAGATATTCTTTCAGATCTATAGCTCTGGAAAATTCATGACAAACCAAGAGAAAAGATAAAAGAAAGCAAAATGGGTAGTTTTTATTACATAACATCAAAAAGTTTTCCCCTCTACAAACTAAACCATCGTAACTAAGATTAGAATGGAGTTAACTGAGGGTGATGAGAGGGAATCTTTGTAGTAAATTTTTCTGATAAAAGTCTCGTTTCCAAAATGTATAAGAAACTGATTCAAATGCATAAGATTAAGAGTTGCTCCTCAAATGGTCAAAGGATATGAACAAGTAGTTTTTCAAGGGAATAAATCCAAGCTATCACACAAGATAATATTTGTAAAGTGATTAGCACAATGCCTGGTATGTAGTAAGTGCTATATAAATGCTTATTCCCTTCCCTTCCCCCACCTTATTAACAACCATCTGAAAAAATGCTCTAAGTTACTACAAACAAAATAAAAATTAAAAGCCCTCTGAGGCTCAGCCTTACTCTTGGTTTGGCAAACATGACAAAAAAAGAAAATAGCAAATGTGGGAATGGCATAGGAAAAGCCAGTCACCTAAAGAGAGGAAAAGATAACCAACTACCAGCCCTGGGGTGGGGCTGGTAGCCACAAAATGTTGTAAGACCCAAAGGAAGCATTCTAACACATTAAAGGTGTCATCCACAGATGATTCATGGGAAGATATGAATAAGAATCACACAGGATGAGTGAAATTCCTTTTCTCTACTATTTTATTTTCTCCATTAAAGGAGGGTGCCCAGGCCAGCTATCTTTTCATTTCCTACCAAGCTGTGCTCCTCCCAACTTCTCTATCATGACTCAGAAATGCTGCATCCTGAAAGATAACTTCAATCCTAGAATCACATGTTGGAAGTATCCTGTGCCCTAGAGCCCCTCCATCTAATTGGAGAGTAGAGGCTCTCCTAGAGGTCTACCAGGCCAACCATCTCTTTTACATTCTTCTACCCCACCCTCTTCAGCTTCCTTTTATGTGTTGCCTTTCCCAGTAGAATGTAAGTTCCTTGAGAGCTGGGACTGTCTTTTTGCTTGTTTTTGTACTTCTGCACTTAGTATAGTGTCTGACACGTAGTTAGCACTTAATAAGCAAAGAAATAAGGGTAAATTAGCATTTTATTAAGGACCTAATATGTGGTAGCCACTGTGCTAAGGGCTTTACAAATATTATCTCATTTGATCCTCAAAACAACCCTGGGAAGCATGTGCTATTATTATCACCATTTGACAGATGAGAAAACTGAAGTGTGTAGAGGTTAAGTGGCTCGCCCAGAATCACACAGCTAGCAAGTGTCTGAGGCAAAATTTGAATTCAAGTCTTAATGACTCCAGGCTCAGTGCTCTACCCACTGCGCCATCAAGCAGCCAAATGCTTGTTAAATGTTGATGACTACAATGACTTGTGGTCTTAATGGATAAGTTGTCCACATCAATGAGACCCATCAAAATATTAAAATACAGATCTTTTGAAACAGTGTGAATTTCTGTTATTAGGTTATTAAGAACAAATTTAGACAGAATAGCATGTGGAGATTAAAATCATCTTCTTTATGGTTTCAGATATTTAAAGAATCCTGGAATTTTTGAGCCGAAAGAATCATTAGAGATCATCTAATCCATAGTTCTCATTTTGCAAATACAGAGACTGAAGACCACAGAAGTTAAATGATCTATCCAAGATCACATAATTTATTAGTGGCAATGTCAATTCTAAAACGTATATCTACAAGCTCCCCTCTGCAACCACCATCACAGTGTCAGGAAACTCAAGAAAGCATCTGTAAGTAGTAGAATTTTAAGTCTAAAGGGCAACAAGTGAGCTTGGTATTACACTACAAACAACATTACTCAATAGTTAATTACCCAAGTCAAACAGTCAACTTGGCATACTAAGTAAAAATTCAGAAGTATTCTCTAATTACATTTTCCACTCAGCCTAAGCCTCTTATACTTCAATCTGCAGAAAAATGCTTGCCTTCTGAAAAGGACAGACCAGTTTACTTGCTGCTAAACCAAAAGACAAGCACAGAAAAATGCTATTTGGGATTATCTATAGAAAAACGGGAAAGACTAAAGGGGTGAGGTATGGGTGGGGACAAAAGTGAAAGCAGAATGAGGCTCTGGACAGACTGTGAAGGGTGGTATCGCTCAATAATGTTCATGGATAGCAGACCAGTTGCCCCTCTCTGACAACAGCTCTCAGTACAAAACAACATAATTCCTCCCACAAAAACAAACCTCAAAATATCCTTGAAAATTCAACAAATAACTTGTATAGGAACTAGAACACTATCACAGACAAAACTGTCAACCACAATCACCCTGTCATAGCACTGACCCACAAAAATCTAAAAACATTTTAAATTATATTTCAGTACCAAACATTCACAAATTCCAAAATATGTGGAATGAAAGGCTCTTAAAATCTAGAGACCTAGTTGAAGAAATCAAAATCACATTTCCACATAGAGAAAGAAGTATATATTATCACCCTTGTCGTGTCTGCTATTTGGGGTGGTCCTGAAAATGCTTTCAGCGAATCTACAGACGACAGGCTTATATTCAACACTTTTATTCAATTTCAAAAATTAATCTCTTTTGTAATAATCTGCTGAACTTAATAATAATCATAACAATAATAACAAACTAGTATTTATGTAGTGCTTTAAGATTTTCAAAGTGCTTTACAAATATTATCTCAGTTCAGCTTCAACCCAAAGAGATAGGTGCTATTATTATCCCCATTTTATAAATGAGGAAACTAAGGCAGACAAAGGGCAACTGATTTGACCAGGGTCACACATCTACAAGTGTCTAAGACCAAATGTGAACTTGAGTCTTCGAGACAACAGGTTCAAGACTCTATACATTATACTATCTAAGAAAAATAAGAGAATAGTGATTTGTTGAAGGACTATTTCAATCAGATTAACATCCAAAATAAAAATGAAAAGAAGGAAGTAACAATGATAGTAATAGTAATAATTTGTATCCATGTGGCACTTGAAGATATGCAAAGCACATGACAATACATTATTTCATTTGATCCTCATAGGAACTCTATGATGGAAATGCTAACATTCCCATTTTCATAAGAAATTGGTCTCAGAGAAGTTAATTGTCTTTCCTAAGGACACATTAACTTGAAGGTTCTCTTCCAACAATGAGTCTCTAATACACATGGTAAATTCATCTAATATTCCTTAAAAAAAAAAACTAACAATAACACAGAATTTCAGAATGAGAAGGGACATCAATGGCCGTCTCATCCAACCCACACTGGAAAAAAAAATACTCACTTGGGAGATTACCAGTGAAGAAAATCATACTGCCTACATGATAGCCCATTACACTTTTTAATTATTATAGAAACATTTGCTGATGACCTAAATTTGCCTCTGTAACTTCTACAAATTACTCCTGGTTCTGCCCTTTCTGGAGGCAAAAAGAAACAGTCTAATCCTTCTTAACCATGATGGCATTTCAAGTACTTAAAGATAGCTATCACAATCTTATGTTCTCTAGACAAAGTATGCCCTACTACCCTAACCAGTCCTCATACAGTATGGATTTGGGCCACTTCACCATTCTGATTGCCCTCCTCTAAACACTACCCAGCTTATCAATACCTTTTCTAAAACATGATTCCCAGAACTAAACATATTACTCCAGATATGGTTTGACCTAGGAAGAATACAGTGGAACTATCATATCAAACTGTCAAGTCATGCTGTGCCCGCAGCCTATTAAAACCTGCAGATCTTTTTTAGACAAACTGCTACCTAAGCATCCCCCTCACTCCAATATTCAATTTTGATATCAATTTTTAAAATCTAAACATAAGACTTTGTTTTTTAAAATGCAGTAATAGAAATTCCTCTTTATTCCTCCTAGTAATGTTCCAAATGCCCTCTTTCAATGAACATCCACTTTTTTTTTTATTAATGATTACATTTATATTTTTAGGATAAGTAACCTTGGGATCTATCTTGAGCACCTTTGCTCTTTGGAACACATTATTATTCCATTCTCTCCTAAGGGTTCTAACAGGTACAGAATAGTTTTGTGCTATTTGAATGTCCTTTCTTTGTCTTTTGGGAGATCCTTCTCCTCGTTGCTTGCAGAACTTGTTCTTTGTCAGTGGAAATGTTAAATTTAACCACCATTTGCCTTAGAGTTTGCAACATAAGGTTTTTGGTTCATTTTTTTTTAATGGAATTATCTTTAGATTCTTTCAATTGGCACGTTGTTTTCTGTGTTCAGAAGTGCTGTACAGTTTTCTTCTGCTAGTTTTTCCATTATGATATTCATATTTTTTCACTGGTTCTTCTAGGAGACCAATAATCTTTAAATTATCTCTATGCATCTTGTCTTCAAGATTAATATGCTGAGCTTATGTATGCAGGTCATGCATTCTTTTAATGTTATTGCTTTTTGCTTCTCTCCTTCCAGATTGCCTTTCATTTCTGTGTATTTTCATTCCCAGTTACTCTTTCTTCTGTTTCTTTGGTGAGATTTGCCACTGTGAATTCATTATTCTATCCTGCCAATTATTTCTGTTGTGCATGTCTTAAATTATGCTTTCAAAATTATTCTTTCTTTTTTAAACTATTTACAAATATCTTACTATAGTTCTATACTCTCTTGGGAATCCACATGATCCTCACCCTCATCAGATAATGATTAATTTTCCTTTGTATTGCAATAATTATTATTTATTCATCAATGCTTGGACTCTTTTATCTAATCTGGAGGCCATATTCCCTTCTGGTTTTAATATTTTTCTTGTTTATTTATCTGCTTATGCTTAAGGTCTTTAACTGAGTTTCTTCCTCCTAAGACCTTTGGTAATTTTCATCTTTTTTTTTTTTTAACCCATACAGTACCCTGTCACTCACTTTCTGACTCCTTCCCCTTTAAATATGGTTTCATGGGAAGTAGGACGTCAAAGCTGTCTCAATCTCCTCCCATGATGAGTAATTCACACCTCACTGGCCAATCTCTGATCCAAGTAACTTCTGGGGAGACAGAACTGGCCCCAGCTAGATGCTGGGCTTTTCTTCTCTCAGGCTTAGCAGAGTGCCATACAGCTACATACACACACTATTTTGCCCCAGTTCCCTTTGTTCCTCAGTTCTCAAGAGCAGCTCTGTTCTTTGATGCTGTCCCAGTCTGAGTAAGCTTCTGCTTTTAGTTTTCCAGTATGAGAGGAGGGAACAGGGTGAGGGGAAGATAGAGTTGAGTTCTGTTGCAAGCCCATGGGTTGACTTGCATAGCCTTGCTGCTGGTACATGGTGGGAATGGCTGTTGTGTAAGCATATCAGGGGCTAGAGATTAGCCTTCTCTGATGTTAGTTTATTGAACTCTTTACCTCATGTGGGTTTTTGGTATCCTACACTATGGAGACAATTGGCATTGCTTTATCTCTTGGGCATTAATTCCTATTTTAGAGAAGTTTGAGAGGTTGTAAGAATCAAAGAAAATGTCTAGTTGTTTGTTGTTTTTTTTTATCTTATTGGTCATGTGACCTGAAAATAAAATTCCTCTTTTTCAATTATTTTTATTTAGGCTTATACCCTGAGGCAGAGATGGGGAATCTGAGGCCTTGAGTCCACATGTGGCTTTCTAGGTTCTTGGGTGCAGCCTTTCAACTGAGTCCAAGTTTTACAGAATAAATCCTTTTATTAAGGAGATTCATTCTGTGAAGTTTGGATTCAGTCAAAGGGCTGCACTTGAGGAACTAGAGTGCCACATGTGGCCTCAAGGCCACAGGTTCCTCATCCCTGCTCTAAAGTGATCAAAGGACTTATAGTTACAAAACATATTTGCAGTAACACTTTTTGCAGTGGCAAAGAATTGGAAACTAAAGTTGTTCCCATCATTTGGGGAATAGCTGAACAAATGATGGTATGTAAATGAGATATAATACTATTATTCCATAAGAAATCAAAGAAGAGAGGAGTTCAGAGAAATTTGGGAAGATTTATATGACCTTATGAAGAGTAAAGCAAGCAGAATCAGATAATTTATACAATAACAAGACTATAAAGACAAACACCTTTAACAGACGAGTATTCTGACTAATGCAATGACCAATTATGATTTCAGAGAACTAATGACAAACTATACAACCCACCTCCAGACAGAGAAGTAATAGATTTAAGATGCAGAATAAAATATATATTTGGAAACATGGATATGCATTTTACATATCTACATATATGATATACATTATACATTATATAAAACATAAGATACACATTTTGAAAATGAACAATATGGAATTTATTTTTCTTGATTATGTATATTTGTTGCAGGGTTTTGTTTTTCTTTTAAAATGGAGGGGATGAGAGAAAATAAATGCTTGTTTTTTATGGAATAAAATATTTTAAAAGGAGAAAAAATTTAGCTTTCGATTAGTTACCAGGAATATTAAGAGATTTCATCATGTCCCAGAGTACAAGGCTGCCTCAATGAGATTCATAATTAAACAAAATCATATCAAATGTCTCTGTATAGAAACAGATACCTAAATAGTCTGTCTAGACTTTCAGTTTCTCTGTTTCAAAGATTCCCTGAGGTAAAACTTGGATTGTCCTAGGTTGTTGCAGGGCTCCAAAGGATTTAGGGGTGAGTTATATAGGGAGGGATACCTAGAAAGTTCATCTAAACCTTAAGTTGGATTTCCTATCAGTATTAGGAATCCCTGGAGTAAATGTGGGTTGCCCGATGTTGTTTCAGGGATTCAGAGGATATTTACAGTATTAACCTGCTCTGTCAGCATGAGGGAATGAGAGTGGCCTTAGCAGAAGAGGTTGAAAGCAAAGCACCCCACCCCTTCCTCTACATATGGTTTGCTAGCACCAAGCCAAATCAGTTTGAGTTCTTACTTAGAGGAGGAGAGGTGATGATTGCCAGTTGATTCCAGGTCCTAAACTTCTTCTGGGAAAGCTCCACATGATCTGGGAAGCTTTGTAGGAACACAGTCTCCTTCTGAGATAAGAAGCTTGATTTTCTTTGCTTTGTTTTGTTTTTTTATTTCTTATTGCTTTTGGGTTGGGGTGGCCATTTCTAGCATCAAGGCAGGCTTTGTTTAAGACTAAACAAGCAGCGACCATTGATAAAATTTATAAAATGCTCTTCACTGAATCTATCTAACTCTGCCTGACTGTTTGCTGTATAGCACTGGGGAAATAAGTCATCCATTGACTATGCTGTACTTGGAAATGAACTTGGTAGAGACAATATGCTTTAAGGTTGAACCCACTCTCCTCACAGTCTGAGGTGGTACAGGAGAGGGTATGCCCTTAAATGCTGGGGAGAAGTACTTCCATTCTTGCTATTTCTTCTCAGTATATGTCCTTTTATAAAAGCTTTTTAAGAGAGAAAGGAAGAGAAAGAGAAAGACAGAAAGAGAGAGAGAGAGAGAGAGAGAGAGAGAGAGAGAGAGAGAGAGAGAGAGAAATCAGCCTAACAATCCATATAGTGATAGGCAGTAGACTTCTGGTTTCACTGGTGTAGGAGCACCCACCCATATGATAAAATTCCTTCTGTCAGTGCAAGTCAGCACCTTCTCTGCAACTTACGGTCTTAAAGAGTTGCCTAGAGGCCCTAGAACCCTAAGAGGTTAAATGATGTACCCAGAGTTTTCCAGCCAGCAAATATTAGAAGCAGGACTTGAACTCAGGTCTTCCTGTTTTTGAGTCCTGTTCTGTATTAGCTACATGGCTAAAAAATGTTTTTGTCCAGACTGTGACAGGTAGTTGAATGGCCAATCCAGTGAGATAATAAATAATGTTAACAACTGATAATATAGTTCTTTCAAGTGTACTTTACAGACTTTTCTCATTTAATCTCAGCAACCCTAAGTAGTCTTTATTTCACAGATGAAGAAAATGTCTCACAGAGAACTTCATCAGGATATATATCTGGGAAAGGCATGACAGATAGACAATGTCAGGCCCAGAAATAAATAAGAATTAGAGAATGGATTGGATTACATTTTGGACACTATGCAGTGATTTTTAACAATCATCTACTCCTATAAACAAAATCCCAACTTTTTAAAGGAAGAATTCTTTCAATGAGGTTGTAGAGTTATACAACTTAGAACAACATTATCTCTGAAGACTCAAATTATATATCTGAGAAAATTTAAGTATTGCTAAGAAACAGATAATTTGATTTTGGAATGCAATGAGAAATATAAGAAAATGTGAGTACATGAAAGAAAACTGAGATATTCAACTTCTCTATGCCTAGTCAAGCCTCTTGACCCTAAGGCTACAGAATCAATCATATAATAAGGAAGAAAAGGTTGGTGGACAAGACTAGATAATCCAATTAACTACGGTCAAGTGATGCCTATACTTCTAATCATTTAAAGCACAAATCAGTAATTTTACTCCCAGAAAACTGACTTATATAATATTTTAAAATTTAACTTTAATTTGGATAATTTGAAATCAAATGTTCATATTTTCCATTAAGAAACCCCAACTCACAAAGCCAAATGACTTACAGTGGCTATATTCTAGAAAAGAAACTACAGTATTTACTCATAAATCAATATTGAATGTTATATACCTACAACAGCCACAATATAGGAAAGTATCTGATCTTCATTGCTGCCATAATTTTGTCAAAAGAAAATACTCAGGAGTAGTAGCAGAGGCAAAAGGATGGCTGATGAGGCTCTGCTGTGATCTATATTGTGCCTTCCAAATATGAGTATTCTCTACCTCAGGTGCCAACTTCATGTACACATTAATGCCAAAAACTTAAAAGAGAAAAGGCATTAGTGTGTCAGTTACCATGAAGTCAGAAGAGGAAGGGTTGTGGTGAAAGGGGGACTCTTCTAATAATCTAGAGAAAGTACTAGATCCATAAGTCTTCCAGTCACCCAGTGACTAACAAGATGATTAACCTCAGATTGCTAATCATCTCAATCTATATTGCTATATTCTTAATTATATTCAGTGATCCATACATCATACCCTGTAGGAACCGGTAAGAACAACATCGGTGTCTATTGTAACTTGGAATTCTCATGAAGTCAATATCCTCTACCTTAGCCCAGTCACAAAATTCTGGAAGTGTCCAAGTTGAGCAGGTTGATTCTAGTAACATCTGAGTTTTCCTCTCAGTGTTAGGTACCAGGACAGGCCCAGAGAGAAGACAATCCAAGAGTTCCCAAACCCAGGAATAGGGCCAAAATTCCAACCAGTAAAATTCAATAAGATTTCCAACCTTGCCATAGTTTCAGTTAATCAGAATAACTCTGCAGATCCCCAAACCTGTCCCCCTTCATTACTGTTTACAATTTCAGTAGTTTGCATCTATAATAGCAATGGTGAAATGATGGAAAGGGAGATAGACGATGCTAAGAATCAGGGCTTTGGTTGGTTTTTTTTTTAATTTGTTTGTTTTTGGCTAGGCAATGGGGTTAAGTGACTTGCCCAGAGTCACACAGCTAGTAAGTGTTATGTGTCTGAGGCCGAATTTGAACTCAGGTCCTCCTGACTCTTGGGCCAGTACTCTATCAACTGCACCACCTAGATGTCCCAGAATCAGGGTTTGTTTTTTTTTTAACTATCTATAAACATTAACTTTAAGAAATCTAATGATATCTTTTACAAGGACAAATTAATTTATAAACTTTTGGGGGACATTTTAAATACTACAAGGATATAGGTATTTCTTATATGCAGCTGATTATAGCTTTTCAAATCTAGAACAATACCTGAACAGTGATACCACTTCTACATAAAAAGAATTTAAATATATTGGAAAATGTAATTCATTTCTGTGGTCCCTGTTGTGGTCTCGTTACATGTAGAAGAATCTACTCATTATCAGAGGATGATTTTTCTGGCAATAGACTTCCTTGTGGGGTTACTGTCTATCTAAAAGGACTTTCACCAATTCAAAGTCTCATAACTGAACAATCTGGCATATTGAAAGACAGTTATGATATCAACAGGCTTCCATATAAACAAAGGAGTCTTTTTATGCATATATTGATAGGTAAATAAAGTAGGTTTTTGCCTGATAATTTTTTTTGCTATATCTTCCTCTTTGGCAAAGTAAAGATTGTCCTAAGTAATCACAATTTAGTGGGGGAAAAAATCAATGTGTGTTTTCTTTTGCCATTCCATAGTAACATCAACAGCAATTACTACCCTAGTACTATATATGAATATAAAGACTAATTTTTGAAAAACAAACATCCTAGAATTTGTTTTCCTCACTAATCCATACTTCCAAAAATGAGGCACACCAGAAAAAAGGGAGTGATGAGGCCAGATCGATATAGGCAATTACACAGAAATTGGTTAGGAGAGCTCAAATCTGGTATTTTAGAAGCTTTAACCTCAAAAGAAACAGAAAGATTAAAGTTGTAAATGAAGGTATAGACAACAAATTAGAGAATAAAAGTTTAGAACAGACTGGAAGGGAAAAGAATTAATGAAGAGAACAAAGTAAAGGAAAACTCCTTAGAAACAAATGCAGTAAAAAAGGAAATTAATAAATAAAGTTGGAGAGGAGGTGATTTGAACTAACCACTTAACAGAGAGAGGAAAGAGAAAGGACAAAGGACGGAGAAATAAGTAAATAATTAAAAGAAAGAATGGCAGTATATGACTAAGATGGAATACTGTTGTGCTATAAGAAATGATAAGCAGTATGGTTTCAGAAAAACCTGGAAAAACTTATATTAACTCATGCAAAGTGAAGTGAGCAGACCTGGGAGAAAATTGTACATAAGGATGATCAACAATGAAAGCCTTACCTATTCTGACATTTTAAAAGTTCAAGAGACATAGTAAGGAATAGCTATTTTGGCCTCTCTCTTGGAACAAAGACCCCTCACAGAGGTGGGCTCACAGTTTATATACCCTTGAAAGAGTGGATGTTCCCGAGGGTGGCAATCAACTCTGATTGGCTAACAATTACTGAGACAATGAATATTATAATGAGAGGTGAACCTATTCTAATGAGGGGGCTGGAGCATGTAACTTAGATCATGTCATTTATTTCCAAATCACTCCCAGCCTCAAAGAAATCTAGACAAAAGATTTATAACCCCCACCCAAGCCTGAGGAGAAGACAGTGGACTGGAGTTTTACCTTAAATTAAATTCCTTATAAGGTTGGGTGGGGTAGCAATACCTAGGCTGAGGATAAAGTTAATCCTATCTGCTATCCTGAGTCCAGTCTTTCAGAGGCTGAACCTTGAAATGAGGACCTTAGAAAAAGGGGAAGAACTCTGGATCTCTCCAAATCATCAGTTATTAATAATAACCAATAACTCTGATCAAGATAAATCCAAAGGATGCATGATAAAAAAAAAAAAGCTGTCTCCAGACAGAGAACTGATGAACTTTGAATGCAGACTGAAGCATACTTTTTTCATTTTCTTTATTTTTCTTGGTTTTCTTCTGTTTTCTCTGCAACATGTTTCATGCAGCATGTCAATATGGAAATGTTTTGTATAATGTCTCAATCTCATCCTCAGAAGAAAAAAATTGCCCTAAGTACACCTAGTACCAAAATACAAAAAGAGGTGATTAACTGAAAATGCAATTTTTAAAAAAAATCTAAATTAACAAATCCCTGCAAAATAAATGCTAAAAATTGGAGATGAAATAGATAAAAATGGAAAACAAAAAGACTGACAGAGAACTTAAAGATGAGTCTTTTAAAAGACTAAAAAAATCAATATAAAGCTCTAACTAACCTGATTAAAAAGAAAAATCAATTTAATAAATAAAAAAATGAATAAAATAAAATCTTGAGAGACCAAATAAAAAGAATTATCTCAACTTACTGAATAGCCATATGGCAACAAAAGAGAGAATTCAATAGAAATAGAGAATTATATACATAAATATTAAACAATCAAATTAATAGGCCATTAAAAATATATCTTAAATTATCCAATTTTAGAAAAAGAAATTGAATTAGCTGTAAAAGAACTAAAAGGAAAAACTCTATTACAGATGTATTTACAAGAGAATCCCACCAAAATTTTGAAGAATAACCAATACCTACATTACACAAATTATTTTAATCATTGAAGGGAAAGACACTCTATAAAGCTTATTTTATAGACAAATATATTCCTAATACCTATGCCAGAGAAAGACAGCAAAAGAATTGTGGATCAATATCATCAAAGAATGTCAAATTAATTTTTAAAAATAAAATCCTGGCAAGAAGGCTAAAGCATTTTATTTTTTAAAATCATTCACTATGAACAAGTTAGACACCTACCAGTAATTCAAATAGAGTTTGAAATTAAAAGGAAAATTCATATAATTAATCAAATTTAAGATGAAATCATCCCCAAACCTGTGATTATATACAGAAAAAGTCTTTGATAAAATAAAATATTTATTTATACTAAAAACCCTACAAATTATAAGACTAGAAAGCCCCTCCTTTTTTTTTAATACAATAAAAAAAGGATCTACCTAAAACTAAAGCTATCATTATATGCAATGGAGAAACAATAGAAGCTTTCCCAACAAATACTGAAGTAAAGCAAAGGAGGCCCCTTTATCTGTTGGATTTAGAGATAGATCAAGAAAGACTAGCAACAGAATACTGATTAGTTATGGATGGGTCCAACCAATATATAAAAAATTTAGATACTACCAAAATTTATTTATTTATTGAATGACAAGCCAATCAAATTATTAAGAATCATTTTATAGAGTTAAAAAATATTAACAGAATTCTTATAAAAGAATAAAAAGGTCAAGAACTCTAGGAAAATAATGAAAGAAAGTGGGAAGGGAGTCTAGCAGTATTAGACCTCAAACTATACTACACAGACATAATCATCAAAATGATGTTACTACTTTAAAGACAGAGAAGTTAATCAGCTAAAAAGATGATGTACACATATATAGAAGCATATGAACCTAGTACTAGTGTTCTATAAATCCAAAGACATCAACTACTCAGGCTAAGGATTCATTATTTGACAAAAACTGCTGAGAAAACTGGAAAGCAGTCTAGCAGAAACTAGATATAAAAGAATGCCTCCCACAATGTACAAATATAAGTTTCAAATGAGTAGGTTATTTAGATATAAAAGGCCATATCATAAACAAGTTAGAGGAACAAGGAAGAAATTTCCTTTGAGATTTATAGAGAGATGAACAGTTCATTGCCAAACAAGGGAAAAAGTAGATCACAGAAGATAAACTACATAAAATTTAAAAGGTTTTACAGAAATATAACCAATGTATTAAAAATTAATATGGAAATAACTAGAAAAAAATCTTTCTCAAGTAAAGATTTCATTTCCAAGATGTAATAAAGAACAGATTCAATTTATAAGAATGAGTTATTCTCCAATTGATTAATGATCAGAGGATAGTAAAAGGAAGTTCTCAAAGGAGAACACATACATTATGAGCAGATATATGGGGGAGAAAATGGCCCAAATAATTAATTGTTAGAGGAAAAATGAATTAAACAACATTTAAAGTTCCATTTCACATCAATCATATTTACAAAGTTAACAAAAACAAAGAAAATTGACAAGTGTTGAAGAGGTTACGTGAACAGACACACTAATGAACTGTTAGTGGAATTTTTATAGTCATTCTGGAAATCAGTTTAGAACTATGTCCCAAAAATCACTAAACTGCATACTCTTTGATGCAGTATACTTCTCATAGGTCAATGCAACAAACACATTTTTTTAAAAAGCCAATCATGGGGCAGCTAGATGGTGTAATAGATAGAGCACCAGCCCTGGATTCAGGAAGACCTGAGTTCAAATCTAGCCTCAGACACTTGATACATATTAGCTGTGTGACCCTGGGCAAGTCACTTCACCTCACTGCCTCACCACCAAAAAAAAAAAAAAGTTAAAAAGCCAATCAGTCAATAAACATTTATTAGGCACCTACTATGTGGCAGACACTGTGTTAAGTGCTGAGAAGACAAAGAAAAGTTTAAAAAAACAAGCCTTGCCCCTAAGGAGCTCACAATCTTAATGAGGGAGACAACCTGCAACTTACTGTAAAAACAAGCTATACCCAGGATAAATTGGGAATAATCAACTGAGTGAAAGGACTAAAATTAAGAAGATAAAGAAAGGCTTGCTATAGAAGGTAAGATTTTAGCTGGGACTTCAAGAAAGCCAGGAAGCAATGAGGAGGGAGAGCATGTCATATGAGGGGAACAGAGAGTCAAAATGCCTGCAGTCAAAAAATGGAATTTCTTATCTTTTTTTTTTCTGGTGAGGCAATCGGGGTTAAGTGACTTGCCCAGGGTCATACAGCTAGTAAGTGTCAAGTGTCAGGTCTGAGACCGCATTTGAACTCAGGTCCTACTGACTCTAAGGCCAGAGCTCTATCCACTGCACCACCAAGGAAGCCAGTGTTACTGCACTGAAGAGTTGCATGGGAGTAGGGTAGAAAGGTAGGGCAGGGAGGTGATGAAGGGCTTTGAATAACAGAGGATTTTATATTTGATCCTGGAGATGACAGGAAGCTACTGCAGTATCTTAAGTAGAGGTAGGATTGTGGGGGGAGAGGGTCAGATGAGGTCAGAACATGGTCAGACTTGAGCACTTTGGTAGCTAAGTGGAGGATGGACTAGAATAAGGAGACTTAGGCTAGCAAAACCAGTAAGAGGGCTACTGCAAAAGTCCAAGTGTAAGGTGATGGAAGACTATCTAAGGGACAAGTATCAGGAGAGAAGAGGGTATATGTGAGAGGTATTATGAAGGTGAAGTTGACAAGCTTTAGCAACAGATTGCATATGGGGAGTGAGAGAGAATGAAGAAACAAGGATGACACCTAATCTGTGAGCCTGGGAGACTAGGGGGATAAGGGTGTCCTTGACAGCAACAGAGAAGTTTGGAGGAGGGAAGGATTTGGTGGACAATATAATGAGTTCAGTTTGGGACATGTTGAGTTTAAGATGTTTATGGGACATCCACTTCAAGATGTCTAATAGGCAGCTGGAGATATTAGACTGGAAGTCAGCAAAGAGGTTAGGATTGGAAAAGTAGATCTGAGAATCATCAGCTTAGAGATGATAATTTAATCAAGGGGACTTTATGAGATCACTAAGTGAAATAGTACAGAGGGAGAAGAAAAGAGTGAACAGAACAGAGTCCTGAGGGGACATTGATGATTAGGGGATGAGACCTGGATGAAAATTCTGCAAAGGAGATTGAAGAGGTCAGATAAATAGGAGAAGCGAAGAGAATAGTGTCCTGAAAACTTAGGGAGAAGAGAGCATGAAGAAGAGGGTGATTGGCAGGATCAAAGGCTGCAAAGAGATTAAAAAAAAAAAAAGAATGAGGACTGAAAAAGGGTCACTAGATTTGGCAATTAAGAGATCATTAGTAACTTTGAAGAGAATAATTTTGGTTGAATGATGAGGTTAGAAGCCACACTGTAGAGAGTCAAGAGAATAAAAACAGAGGTAGCAGAGGCACCTATAGTAGAATTTAATCACAAAAAGTAGAAATATGGGATAATGGCAGAGATAGATGAATCAAGTGAAGGGTTTTGTTTTCTTTTGTTTTGTTTTTACTATGGAGAAGACATGGGCATGTTTATAGACAATAGTGAAATATCCAGTAGACAAGGAGAGATTGAAGGGGAAAGGAAAAAAGTGTGACTACTGCAAGGGGTGATGGCCTAGAAGGGAATCAAGGAGTCAAAGGATCAGAGGTTACAGTGTGGACAAAGAACAGAATTTGGTATGGGAGGACAAAGGAAGATGTGAAAATGTAAAAGATTATGGTCAGATAGGGAATTTCAGAGTTCATGAACGTAGAAGTGGTACATTTGTGTGTGATGGCAAGATCAAGAATACAACCATCCTTGTGTGTGATTGAGATAGGTTATATTGGGAAATGAGTAAGAAGAACTGGGAGGTTAGGGTGTTAGATGGAGTATCAACATGCATATGAACACCCTACCCTGACCACTACTCAATAAAATCCAGTGGTTCCCTATCACCTCCAAGATCACCTATAAATCTTGCCCCTCCCAATCTTTGCAGTATTAATATATCATACTCCTATATGAGTAATCTAAGTACACTAAAATTGAGTGACACTTGTTCATTGCATGAGATACTCCATCTCCAGACTCATCTATTTTCACTTACTGTTTCTCATGCTTGTAATGCCCTTCCTCCTTGCTTCTCTAACTTCCTAAGTCTCACTAAAATCCCACCTTTTGCAAGAAGACTTTCCTGATCCCTCTTAATGAAAATGCCTTAGCTCACTTTATCTCCAATTTATCCTGTATGTATCTTGCATCTACATAGTTATTTGTATGCCATTGGAATGTGAGTTCTTTGAGGACAGGGATGATTTTTGCCTTTGTTTGTGTCCCCAGAGCTTAGCATAATGCCTGGCATATAGAAAGTGCCTAAAAAAATAAAAGCTTGTTGGCTTATTGATTGACTAGAAAAAGTAATATAAAAAATAATATAGAAATTCATTTGGAGGAATAAAAGATCTAGAATATAAAGAAAAATCAAACTTTAAAAGTAGCAATAAAGGGGAAACAGCACTTCCAGACCTCAAAAACTATAACAAAGTAGAAATTATCCAAATTATTTAGTACTGGTGATAAAATAGAAAAGGAGATCAATGTAACAGATTAGACAGAAGAATAAAAAAATTAAACTCAATATCTCAGTGTACAATATGATCTAAAACAAATAACTTAAGAAAGAACTCCCTCCTTAACAAGATTACTGGAAAAACTGGAAAGCAATTTGTAGAATTTAAGTTTATATTAACATCTTACACTACATAGAGTCAAAATGATGACTTGACCTGAATATTCAAGGTCACATCACAAAAAGGAGAGAACCATAATAGGCACCTTTGAAAATAACACCTAGGGTGTGAATTCTTAACCTAACAAGGGATAGAGATAATTATGAAAGACAAAATATATAATGTCCATAACATGAAATTCCAAAGTTTGTGCATGAATAAATTTAATGCAACTAAGATAAGAAGAAAAGCAGTTGACTAAGAAAAAGCAAACAAACCAGACTTGAATTGAAAGCTCTAATAAAGGCCTGATAGATTATATGTGTAGATGACTAAATGAAAATATATAAGAACAAAAGACATTTCCCAATAGATAACGGGTCAAATAATATGAACAAACCATTCTCAAAAGAATTTCAAACTACTTACAACCATACAAAAGAATGATAAGTTGAAAAAAGATGTTTCAACTTATACTTAGCATATAGACAAAGATAACAAATGAAAAGATAATAAAATTGACAAAGATAACACAAATGAAAATAGTTAATGTTGGAAGAGATATAGAAAGACAGGAATGCTACTATACTATTTATAGAACTGCGAATTCATCCAACCATTCAGGAAAGCAATTTGGAATTAAGTAAAGATAGTAACTAAGATGTTCATACTCTATGATCCAGAGATTCAATGGTTAAAAAAAAAAAGAAAAAGAAAAGTCTCATACACACCAAAATATTTACAGCAAAACTTTTTGTAGAAGCATAGAACTGGAAAGAATATAGATGCCCATCAATTGGGAAATGGCTAAACAAGCTGTGGATATTACTATGCTGTAAGAAACAATGAATGTGATGAATAAAGAAGCTTAGTAAAACTTGCATGAAATTACACAGAGTAAACAGAAGCAACAAAATAGCATAAACAATGACTGGAGGTGTAAATGAAAAGATCAGAAACAATAAAACAATCAGAACTGAAGACTACAAAATTATGGCCTTAAAAAGTGATTGAATTTATTTATTAATTGTTTACTATTTGTAAAGTACTATGTTAGAAAGAAGAGACAGTAGACACCTTTACCCCTTCCTTGAAGAAGGTGGGGAACAATGAGTTGGAGTGGTGGGGAACACTGCATTTAATGTCAGATTTTTTTACAGTGTGTTTGTTAATTTTGCTGATCTTCTTTTCCCCTCATATTTACTCTTTTTTATAAGGAATGGCTCTCTAGGAAGGGGAAGGAGAAAAGTGATACACTGGGAAATGTAGTTGACATAAAACAAAAGTACAAATGTCCTCAGAACCTGCAGAATACTTTTTGAATATTCTTTATAGTAACAAATCTTAGGCTTTTAAAAAGGTGCTTGAGTTCTGTGAATAACCAAATGTTACTTAGAGACAAAACTAGTAGAGGTGGAGTGTTCAGCTGGCTAAAAAAAATTTTTTTGTCAGAATGGAGGCATGATGAATAAGAATTGAGACTGAGTTCCTTTTTTTGACAAATAAACTGATTCTAAAGGGATTACAAATGAGGATCCTATTTTAAGCAATGGAAGTACAATTAGATTAAGTATAGATAGTCTGCCAAGTACATAGGCCTCTACAAAGTTTTGCAGGTGTAGTTTCTTATGTGTACCTGTATGTGTGTTTTGGTAAGTCTTTTCAGTTTGTACTATGTACATTGGGAATACAGCATACTGGACTTTGTCTGGATATGCATATCCTTCCCTAGATATTACACATGAGTTAAGATAGGTGCCCATCTTCTAGAATTACCTAATTTCAAAGGCACTTTAACATCTTTTAACAATTTAGTCTCTCTCAACATGCAGATGTCTTACCTTTAATATTGTTTTAGGACGTTTTCTAAAATATAATTTTGGCTTTTCGATCACAGGAAGAGGTGGAAGCTTTCTTAGTTCCTGTAACACAGAGCTTGCAGCACGTTTTTTGGAGAGTTTTTTGCTATTTCCCTCTCCTTCTGCAGAGAACTCTCCTACAGACACCCGGGTAACAAAGCTTTTCATATGTGGAGGTCCACTTTCCTTAATGACCTATTAATTTAAAATAGGACAAAATGTTCATACTTATTCTTGAATACACAATGATTCATGTTTTCACTGGTAAAAGTATCTCTCCACCACTACAGAGAACAATCTTAGGAAACAATTATAATGAGTTACAACAGTCAAAAATTCATCATTCAGTGGCCAACCCTATAATGATAAGCCTCTCTGTATTTAGCTAAGTTGGTCTGTTGTTGGGCCTATACATTACGTCTCTCCAGCTTCATAGTACCTACCAGGGTATTTGCTCCACAAGCATAATTTTGGAGAATACCAAGTCACTTTCATTCATTAAAGAAATCATGGACTAGGGCTTTAGTAGACGATCAAATGCTTATAGGCTCATAAGATTAGGAAGACACATTGACTCTTTCAGATTACTAAATTATGATTTATTTTCACTAGGTAATTTATTTTCAATGATTGAGGAGCAGAGAAAAAAAACAGTAAAATCTCTATTGAGTACATACCTCAAAAGTGACAGGCATGTTACGTTTCAATCCAATTTCAAAAACTAAGCTGATCTCAGATTTGTTTGCATCTTTTTCTTCTTCTATTTCTTTTCCTGATTCTCCATTCTAGATCATGAAAAATGAGAAAATTTGTATCATCTAATACTCAATTGTCAAGGAACTTTGCTTCTTATTTATAACATCAGGCTGAGCAATAGAAAACAAGGAAATTGCTTTGATAGAAATGAACCAGAATGGAATTTTTTTGTAAATTTGTACTCCTGTCAAAACTGTGGGATATCTTTGAAAAAATATAATGGAAAAGTATAACTATAAAATTTTTTTATCATATTAATGCTGTAAACAAAATTCATCCATATGTATCCAAGGCAGTCAAACTTACTGACACTGAAATTGGAAAATGACCATCTGTAGCATGTAGTTTCATGCTTTCTAATTAACCCAATTCAACAAGCATTTATTGGCTTCTTAGACAAAATAATGAATGAGTCTAAACACATGTGCTGATATCATTTATTAATACATTCTAGGTACTATGAGAATGGCCAGCCCCGGAAGATACCAGAACCCCAACTTAGATATCTGATTTTCTTTCCCTGTACCTACTCACACAAACAATGTAAAGTACAAACCTCCAACTTGGGATCTGTTGTGCTGGTTAGCCTGGAGAAAAGAAAACATTAGGGGGGATAGGAGAACTCTCTTCAAATATTTAGAGGATAATCATTTATCTTATCAAGAAGAATTGGTGTTTTTTTTTCCTCCTTGGCTTCAGAGGGCAAAACTAGAAACAATGAGGAGAAATAGTAGGGGACCAACATAAGGAAATTTAGGACCAACATAAAGGAAATATTTTTTCCCAATTAGAACTGGAATCATAAGACAGATCTATCTATCATAAGATTTTAGGGTTAATATGAACAATTGCCTCATTTTACAGAAGGAACATGAAATTCAAATAAGACATTAAAAAATTTTAAATGACTTGTTCAAAGCCAGTCAGGTAGGAAGTAACAAAGATGGGATTTAAACATAGGTCCTTCAACTCTAAATCCAATGTTACTGATCTGTTATACCATGTTATCATTAAATATCTAGGGCTTAAATATTCCACTTTTAGGAGTAGTAGTAAAAAGAGAACTAAAATTCAGTCAGAAGTCCTGGGTTTGAGTCCCAGCTATACCACTTAGTAGCTGTATGACAGTAGGAAAGTCACTTAACCTCTCTGAGCCTCAGTGTCTTTATATGCAAAATGGGAAGAATGTTATTTATACTGCCTATCTCACAGTGTGATTGTAGGACAAGCATTCTGAAAATCGAGAATTTTAATGCAAATGTGAGTTATAAGAATAAACAAAGTTGGATATGATAACAGTTATAACAATAACTGTTATCATATCCAACTTTGTCCCCATTTCTACTGCTCTCAATCTATATATACCCATACCAATCTTCTAACATTGTCAGTTAGGTAGCACAGTGGATAAAGCCCTAGGGCTGAGTCAAGATGACCTGAGTTCAAACCCAGCCTCAGATACTTAATGACTGTGTGACCCTGGGCAAGTCACTTACCCTCTCTTTGTCTCAGTTTCCTCAACTATAAAATGAGAATCATAATAGCACTATCTCATAGGGTTATTGTGAGGATCAAATGAGACAATATCTGTAAAGCATTTAGCACAATACCTGGCAGCTGATGAGTGAGCGTTCCCTTCTCCTCTACCCATTCCCTAATATGATGCTTAGTCTTCTGTCAAATATAGTGCAACATCTACAGTAAGTACTCCACAAATGCTTGCCAAGTTAATTAATGTTATTCCTTCATCCTTGTCCATTTCCCTGCTATCATTGCAAAAACTGCTGGGTCTCAGTACCAAAATCTTGGGCTTAGAAGTTCATAGAAGACTCACAAAGCATCCTCAGCTACTATGTAAGATCAGGAATGTGATACTCAGAACCTTATTCTATAGTTTCATCAGTATTGAAGGGCAATCTTGGCTGTAAACCATGGTACAGCAGAAGAATAGAAGGGCAGCCCTAGAGGGATGTCAAATTGAACTATCATATTTGTCTCTAACCATATCAAGAAAAATTTGCTTTTTCCTTTTATGCAAAAATAACACATATTCATCAAGCAGAATGTGTTTGCCTCCTTAACAATTTAATTACTGAGAGAAAGAAACCAAGGGACTAAAAGAAAGGATTAAATGCTATAACCTTTCTTTGTTACACTTTAACTATGAAACTTCTACTTGCTTTGCAGGGTTTTGCACATACAAATATGAGCTGCCATTACCACTGTTATTTTTATTATGATAACACCAAGCTTTTCCCTAAAATAAAGGGCCATCTTTTAACACTGAAATTCTCTTGTGTTGTCATATGGGGCAAGTCATGGGACACAAGTCTTAGAAGAATTAAAACTGAAAATCTCCCAAAGGGCAATGGAGAAATGTATGACGTATGTGAGCAGGCTGCAACAGAGTAGAAATGAGAAATTAAGGAGATACATATTAAATATCATATCTAACTAAAGATATGGGGGCAGGGAAGTATAAGGACTATCCAAATAATCAGAGCAAAGAATAATGATAGCATAGTCACCATATTCTACTGGTATCCTCAAGTTGTCATGAGAAAATGAGAAAATGAGCCAATCTACATTGGGTGGATGTCTTCCCACCCAATCCCCTTGGTGAATTTTTAAAAGGGCATAGATAGGAGTCGCACAGTTTAAGCAGATCTAGATGAATTGCAATCTGCATTGTTGGAGGGAGGACCCATGTCAATGAAACTGCATGTTCATTTGAGTATTAGAAGCAATGGCACCTGAGGTAATTTCTCTGGGATAGGTTCATTCTGGAGAGCTTGGAGAGCCTTTGTTGCAGCATTGTGTCTTGCAGCCTGACGAGTCTTTCCTTCCCCAAAGAACTCATTGTTTCCAACAGTTAGTTGGACATAAAAAACCTTAGGCACTGGACAATGATACCTAGAATGGGAAAGAGTAAATATTATTACTATGGGGAAAAAATACTCCATAAAGATTAAAAATGTGTTTTGTTTTAAATTACATAAAGTGTACAATGTGGCCTCAGTCACTATAAAAGCTTTATCTCCAAGTAGGTATTGGTATGACTAAAAAAAAAAAAGCATTATCTCTACCTTATATTGTTACTATATAACAGGAAAATCATATACAAAAAATAAAAAACTTATTTTAAATAATTTTCACAAAAGTATAAGTAAACAGCTAAAAATAAATAACTTCAAGTTAAAGGTAAACCACATATTCTCTTAAATGTCAGCCATTTTATCATACTGGATTTTAGCCAATATGTTAATGCCATAGTATTACAATAAATATAATTCAATGTTGCTGTTTAGGTTCATTAGACCCACTATTTGCCAAAGAGAGTTAGTGAAAAATCTTCAGGTTATACTAGGTTGCCACACTGATCAAAACTTCAAGGATTCAGATTTTTTTATCAATGGGAATACATTGTCTCTACTGATGCAGACTACAACTCCATTCACATCTTAGCAAAATTTTCCTTAATTGCTGTGACCAAAAAAACCATTCATCACTTAATGGCTAACCATATCAGATGAACCTCTCTGAACTTAGCTAGCATGCCTTGGACAAAAAGCACACTTACCTCACTAAGCCTGGAATCAAAGTCTTTCCAGTATGGTAAGACCTGACAGTGTTTATGTTCTGCCGCCAGAGCTTTCAAGAACCCAGAGTCACCACTACACTGTGAAAAAACATTGTACTGACACACATCGGTAATCCTGTGATTACTTTTCATTGCTTCATTCTGCCTCTGACTCTAAATCCACAATGCTTTCTACTACATGACATTATTGCTAGTTCTTCCTCACCATAAATTTAATATTTCTTTCCTTCTCTCCATGTTCTCTGTTCTGATGATCACATATACTCCTGTGCCTTCAAATATCACTTAGACATGGATGATAACCAAGTCTGTAACTTCGTTCCTATTAACTTTTAAGAGACACAGTGTGAAACACTGGAAAGTGCGTGGCATTTGGAGTCAAACTATTCCTGTGACCTTAAAAAAAATCATTTAACCTCTCTTGGCCTCAGTTTCCACATCTGCAAAATGAAGGAACTGAACTAATAATGTATAAGGTCTTTTATAATTCTGGATTCTATGAGACTATGAATTTCTATTCGGTCTTTTACATTTTTTCTGTCCTTCTGGCATCTCAAACTTGTCACACCATAAAACAATGCCATCTTCTGAATGACTTCAGTGATTGTGAACTCCCATCTATCATTGTACAAACCCTGTTCCCTCATCTCCTGCTGCCTGCTCCCTTGTTCCCATCCCCCTCAACTAACCCCTACAACTTCCCATTCAAGATCTATTGTCCCCATAAACTTGCTTAAACTTTTCCTTTCTCACTCCTTCCAATTTCTTGAACCACTGAGATACATTCCTATGATGACATGGCATTCTTGGCCACCCTTTCCAGCACAAATTGTGCTTTCATTCATACACTTATTTCTCATGGTGGGGAGGAGGTAGAAATAAGCTTTACTTCTCATTGCTACTTCTAGGGATCATAACTTCCTTAACTTACTCACATCCCATGACTTACTCCTTTGCTGCACCTCAGCTATACACAGAGATGGTCACATCCTTGATCGTACCATCACTCACAAGGGTTCTACTTCCACGTACATGAACTCTGAAATCTCTTTATCTGAACACAATCTTCTATCAGTTCATTTTTCCTTTTGCCTTACAACCCTTAATCCCATTCTTCATCCTCACTATGACCTCCAGTCCCTCAAACCCTTCATTCTTTCCTAGGTTATCATCTCCCTTCCCTATCTGACTGAGGTAAACAAGTTCAACTCCACACAATCATCTTCTCTTTAATCCACTGCAAATTAATAATCCTTATCCTATCATTAATCTTGTCCTGCCAAAGCCCAGCCTTAGATTACTCCCATCATCCACCACCTTTACTCCTACTCAGTGAAGCTAGAAAAAAATCAGGAAACTCTGCTGACTAGGTTCATTACAGATTTATGTTACCTAATCTCATCTGGGCCTACAGAGTGGCAGAGCAATCCTTCTATACATCTCTAATCTATTCACTATCTCACTCACTACAGTGGCTCTTCCAAACCTTTTCATCTTTTCTCAAACCTCCTATGGAGGAGAAGGCTCCTCCTCCCACACACTCCCAGCTAAGAACCTTGCTTCATATTACACACACAAAAAAATTCAAGCCATTTGATGAGCACTCCTTCTTTTCCCCTCCTGCTCATATCTCTCACATGCCTTCCATCACTATCTCCTCCTTCACACTTGTCTCATATGGAGAGGCAGTCCTTCTTACCAAGGGAAACCCCTCCACATGCACAAGTGATCTCATTCCATCCTGTTCTCTACAGTACTTTACTTCCTCCATCATATCATGCCCACTCTTTCACTAATCTTCAATCTCTCTGCCTACTGGCTGCTTCTCTGCTGCCAACAAACACAACCATTTCTCCCCTCAAACACACACACAATCCTTCACTTGAACCATCCATCCTACCTAGCTATAGACCTACATTAGTCCCACTGTCTATGGCTAGACTCCTTGAGAAAGCCTATAATCGGTACCCCGACTTCCTTTCCTCTCACTCTCTTCTTAAACCCTCTGTAGTCTCACTTCCAACCTCATCATTCAACCAAAACTACTCTCTCCAGAGTTATTCATGATGTCTTAGATCTCAATCTGATAGCCTTTTCTCAGTCCTCATTTTTCCTGCCCTCTCTGCAATCTCTGACCCTGTCAATCACCTTCTTCTCCTTGATACTCTCTTCTAGGTTTTCATGATACTGCTCTTTCCTGGTCCTTCTATCTATCTCAAGTATTTCTCATTCTCCTTTACTCAATTCTAATTCACCCTCTAACCATGGATGTCCTCCAGGGATCTGTACTGGTTCCTCTTTCCTCCCTTTATATTATTTTACTTGGTGATCTCCTATGGTGATCACCTCCTGTGGATCCAATTACCATCTATATGCAGATGAGACTCTAAGGTTATTCCAATTTACCCTTTATATATCTTGCATGCACAGTTGTTTACCTGGGGTCTTCCCCATTAGGATGTGAGCTCTCTGAAGGTAGGTACCATTTTTGCCTTTTGTTGTAAACCCAGCATTTAACACAGTGCCTGGCACATAGTAGATGTTTAATAAATGTTTGTTGACTTGATTTGATATGACTCTGAACAACCTTAGTGTTTTAATTTCCTTATTTCTGCATGTGTCAGCCAGGAGTCATATTTTTCTAATCCCTCTACCTCACACCTAGTGAAGCAGCATGATTTAGCAGAAAGAACACCAATCATGAGCTTGAAAATCTGGTTTTGAATAGAGATAGCACGGCAAAGTGTTTGAAGATAGGAGGTGCTTAATAAATATTACTGAAATGAATAAAATTGAAATTTTTTAGAGTGCTAGAAGAGATAGAAAGAAAAACTAGGAAAGTTCAATGTTGTGAAAGCTAAAGAAAGAAAGATTCTACATTTTTTAAAAAATTTGCCTATGTGATTTTCTCTCATCCCTTTCATTACTACAAATAATTAAAAATCACCTATACAGTGAAATGAATTTCAGAGTCTTTAAATACCTTGTGTTCATGTTACAGACAAGACATGGGCTGGGGCAGCTAGGTGGCACAGTGGATAGAGCACCGGCCCTGAAATTAGGAGGACCTGAGTTCAAATCCAGCATCAGATCAAACATTTGACACTTACTAGCTGTGTGACCCTGGGCAAGTCACTTAACCCCAACTGCCCCCCCAAAAAAAAAAATACATGGGCAGTAGCAGTCCTCATAATGGTTGAGTGTAAATTTTTTCTTTGCAATGCTACTCAATGCTCCTAGTCATGTCCTCTGTGACAACAAGATCAGACCTAATCCTTCTTCCACACAATAGCTCTTCAAATACGTAAAGATGAACAGCCATATTTTTAAACTGTTCCAAATCACAAATAATTAAAGGAACGAAATTTAAAAACAACCTTTACATTCCACCTATAAGATTGGTGAAGATGATAAAAAAGTAAAATGACAGTTACTGGAGGGCTGCTGGAAGACAGACATACCAGTACATCACTGATGGAACTATAAATTGGCCCAGCCATTCTGGAAAGAAATTTGGAAATATTTTCAAAAAGTTACTAAACTGTACACCCCCCTTTGATCACTGCAATAACACTAGTAACTCTATACCCCCAAGGAGATAAAAGGAAGAGGGAAAATATTTATAATGGTCTTTTTTGTGAAAATAAGAATGATATCCATTAAGTGGGGAAAGAGCTGAATAAATTATGGTTTAACGTGAATTATAACGGAATACTACTGTGCCATATGAAATGACAAAAGGGAGAGAAAGATGGGAGGCCTCTTATATACCAATATAGAGTAAAGTGGATAGAACCCAGAGAACAATTTATACAGTAACAATATTATTTTTTTTAAAAAAAGCAACTTTGAAAGACTTCATTCTGATCAATGAAATGATCAGCCACAGCTCCACGGGCTAGATGATGAAGTATGATACACCAAAAATGTTACAAAATGACATATACATCTTGGGAAATTAAAAATGTGTGAATTTGTTTTGCTTGATTATGCTTGTTTGTTACAGGAAATACATTTCTCTCTCTTTCTTTTTAATGGGGAGATGGAAGCATGGAAAGCTATAAACAGTGTTGCCCGAAAAGAAAAACAGGAGAGCCACTGAAGCACATTTTAAAACACAGAGAGGAGAAGGAAGATGAAAATACAGAAATGTAGGACACTTCTGAAAGTAACACACTGAGTTTTTAATATAGTTTTCTAAAAATTGTACATTGGGGCAGCTATATGGCACAGTGGATAGAGCACCAGCCCTGGAGTCAGGAGGACCTGAGTTCAAATTTGGCCTCAGACACATGATACTCACTAGCTGTGTGACCCTGAGCAAGTCACTTAACCCCAATTGCCTCACCAAAAAAAAAATTGTACATAGTAGACATTCATGGTTTCACATATGACACTGTTTTTCTGTTATACTTTGTATATGGAAATGTTCTCTTTTTTTGGTGTTTGTTACATTCATAATAAAAAGCCAAACACTGAACAGTTTCTTTAGCTGATCCTCAGGCCAAACTCTTAGCCATTCTGCTTTATCTCACCTGAATATTCTCCAGCTCATCAATGTTCTTCTCCAAGTTAAGATGCCCAGATTTGAAGACAATATTGCAGATGTGGTCTGAACACAGCAGAATATAATAGTACCATCACATCCCTTGTCCTCTTTCTCCACTTAACTGAGCTAGCAGAGCAGGATAGGAGCCTCATTATTAGTGTTCTGTCCTATAGCTAAAGTAACTGGGGAATCTTATGAGAATACCAGTCCTTAGGTGGATGGGGAATAAATATTCCCAGCACTGATATATTTCAGTCCTTAAACTAGAGAAGGAATATTCTCAGTATCGTGCATGTGTGTGTGTGTGTGTGTGTGTGTGTAGAGGGAGCAGAAGAATTGAGATGGATTTTATCCCTGTCAATTTCAAGTTGGCAGTGCATTTCAAATTTGATTACTGCTTAAATAATCACTGGGAATGAAAGGGAGAAGTTTCAGGGGAAAGAGGCAGGGGAAGACAGGCAGGCAAGCATAGAATACAAAAGGTTCCATTGTCTTTCTACGTGGTTAAGTCTTTAATAATTTAGGGACTTTGAAGCCATCCAAATTAATTATAATTTCACCACTCTGAGTTTCTCTTTCATGATCTATAAAATCAGGATATTAATACATGTATTATCTTTCAGTGTTACACATAGGATCTTCTCTTCTCTAGATTAACATACCCAGTTCCTTCAACCAGTCTTCATGTAGAATAGACCTGAGGTTCTTCAACCCCTCTCTGACTTAATGGATGGTCTTTAATGATGAATGCTAATGACTGAATGGTAAAGCACTTATTAAGAATCTAGTATGTGCCAGACACCGTACGAAGTACAGGATATACAAATGCAAGAAATCAAGACAGTACCTGACCCCAAGGAGCTTGCATTCTAATGAGGGAAGACAGTACAAAAAGGAGAGCTAGGAAGAGGAGGAAGCAGGGATGGTATGGTTTAGAAATGGTGGCTAAAATGTGGAGGTCTGGTTCTAGAGTTCCAATAATTGACATCCCCAAACAAATTCATCACCTTGTGCCTAAAATGATTAAGTCTTGACAAGTTTAATTAGGTTGGTACTCAGATAATACATAAAGTCAATCATGAGGTCCATGCTCAACATTTCAAGGCAGATAGGAAGTAGTAGAACTTTTACTCTGCTGGCACAGACCTGAAGAACTTGAAGGCAGCTCTAGGAAGCATCAAAGAAACACTTTGGTGAAAATATGCATTTTTTAAAAACCCCACCAACTAATATGTTGGATTCAGGTTTCATACAAGCTTGCTTGATTTGGGAAATAAGTCACCCCAGGTAACTCTCCATTTTCTATCACCAGCTTTGCTTGGTTCTGATTCCATGAATATCATGCCCTCTCATGGTCCACCTCAAGTCCCTCCCCTTTTCAGATTCTTTAATATGTTGTCTTCTTCCATTGTACTGTAAGCTCCTTGAGGGCACAGACTATCTTTCTTTTTCTTATGTGTATCCCTAGCACTTAGCACAGTGCTTGGCACAAGGTAAGTACGTAATAAATGTTTACTGAATTGAATTGAAAAGTACAGCCCGTACTCAGAATATCCAACAAAGTAAATTTTTATCTTTGACCATTTTCTACTCTGCTTTGGTCAGTATTTTAGTTATGAGCAACAAGTAGGTGGGGCAGCCAGGTGGCTCAATGGATAGAGCACTGGTCCTGGAGTCAGGAGGACCTGAGTTCAAATCTGGCTCAGACATTTGACACTTACTAGCTGTGTGACTCTGGGCAAGTCTCTTAACCCCAACTGCCTCAAAAAAACAAGTAGAAAAAACAGTTTAATCAAATGTACAAACAAGTTTTTTACAAGATAAATTGGAGATAGTCAATGAGCATTTATGTACAAACAAGCTTTATACAGGATAAACTGGAGAAAATCAAGAGAGGAAAGTAATAACATTAAAAGGGATTAGGAAAGGCTTCTTATAGAAAATGGGATTTTAGCTGGGACTTCCAGGAAGCCAGAGAAGCAAGGAGATGGAGATGATAAGGAGGAGTATTTTAGGCATGAGGAATGAAATGGAGTGCTTATGTGAGGAACTGCAAAAACACCAGTGTTCCTAGACAACAAAGTATGGGGAGGGAAAGATGAATAAGGTGTAGAGAGACTAGAAAGGTAGGAGGGAACGAGGTTGTGAAACTCTTGAAAAGCTAAGGAATTCTTTTTTTATTTCTGGAGGTGATAGAGGAGTCACTGGAGTTTTTAGAGTTGGGGAGGACAGGGCAGTGTGACATGGTCAGACCTGTGCATTCGAAAGATAAACTGGCAGTTAAGTAGAGGATGGAATGGAATAGGGAGAAATTTGAGGTAGGGAGACCAATTAGCAGGTTAGGTAGTCTAGATGTAAGGTGATGAGGGCACGTACAATGGTGGTAACAATGTTGGAGAAGAGGAGAGATGTACATAAGAGATCTCTCATATGAAAAATTGTTGCAAAGATAGAACTGATAGTGAATCAGATAAAAGGATTTAACTTAGAGTATATGACATAATATACTGTCAATAAATCTGAGATCAAGACTTGTTATAATGCAATCCAAAATGAAGGCAAATCCACATGAGGTGAGTATACTGAATCTCATGAAAGATTTGTTGTTCATTTGTTCCAGTTGTATCCAACTCTTTGTGACTCCATTTAGGGTTTTCTTGGCAAAGATACTGGAGTGGTCTGTCATTTCCTTCTCCAGCTCATTTTATAGATAGATGAGGAACTAAGGCAAACAGGGTAAGTGACTTGCCCAAGGTTACACAGCTAGTAAGTGTCTGAGGTTAGATTTGAAAGATACATGGAAGTACAGAAATGTATGTTGGGACTAGAAATGAAAATTTTAGAAGAAATTGTTGCAATTCTACAAGCACATTAGAATTTGTAGGGAAGGATACACCTAGCATTACATACTTATTGGTTGGTTGATTAATTAACTGAGAGATATCGGAAAATAACAGGGTACTTAAAACTAGGGGTAGGGGTGGGAGACAGTGGATAGAATGCCAGGCCTGGAAGGGAGTCAGGAAGATTCATCTTCCTGAGTTTAAATCTGACCTCAGAAACTTCCTAGCTGTGTGACCTTGGGCAAGTCACTTAATCCTGTTTGCCTCAGTTTCCTCTTTTGTAAAACAAGCTGCAGAAGGAAATGGCAAAACACTCCAGTATCTTTGCCAAGAAAACTCCAAATGAGGTCACAAAGAGTCAGACACAACTGAAACGAATGAACAATAAAAAAACGAGGACTGAAAACTGAGGATTACTGACGATTTGTGGGGGCAGGGGTAGAAAGAAAAGGAAATGGAGAAAAATTAAAGGGTGACTGCAGAGTTAGGAAAGAAATAACATAACGTCATGGAAAACAAAATAAAAGAGACATTCAAGAAAGAAAGGATGATCAATAATATCAAACAGCAAAGAATTCAGGTTGAAAATGAACAAAATTCACTATTTTTCATAATATAAAATTATAAATGGCATTCTATAACAGAGCACATCTTCACAAACATACAATTGATACAACTACTACTACTGATAATCATAACTAACATCTGTATAACACTCTAAAATTTCCTAAGCAGTTTGAATACATTATCCCACTTGATCCTCAAAACAATCCTGTGAGATAAGTAACTGACTGAAGGAGTAGTGAATACAGGAAACAACTGTAACTAGTTAAAGATAAATAAATAAATTGACTGTAGCAGAGTAAAATATTGTCTTAAAGGTTTCAACAAAGTATCTCCTATACATATATATCACAATCATATGAGATTTCTTTAAAGATGTAGAAATAGAGATAAATATGTTTGATGATCTTCTGATTATTAATATCACACAAGGCATAAAAAGCTTGCCAAACATGTCAAAGATTTGATCATGTCATGAAGGATGTACAACACTGGATTCCTATTAATAGTGAAATCCTCCAAGTGCTCCTGTTTTCAAATGGCACTGTGTTGTTTTCATCAAGCCCCACAGCCCTACAGAACCTCCTAAATGCAATACATAAACATGCAAAAGACTTTGGCTTAATTATACACCTGGGGAAAAAAGTAGGTGAAAAATACAGATTGTCTAGACTAATATGCAGTTGGACTGGAATCCCATAAACCTCATAAATATCTGTACATATATCTTGGGCATTCATTGTAGCTATACAGAATTGAACAGGAGTAAAAGAGCATGCTGGCACACATGAAGGAAATGTTTCCAATAACCCCAAGTTTATCCTTGAAACAAAGTCTCATATTTTTAATATCAATATTCTTCAAGTCATGCTATATCGTTTCATGTCAAGGAATTCTCATCTTTGAGAAGTTAAAGTTGTGGGTGCCTCAAAGGGCATGTTGCCAGTTGGCTGATGTATATAACCAATGAAGAATCCAGTGGGAAAAGCAGTATAAAGAATATCAGGTGATCAACTATGAATGACTTAGCTATTCTCAGCAATACAATCATCCAAGACAATTCCAAATGACTCACTGATGAAAAATGCTCTCCACTTCCAGAGAAAGAACTGATAGAGTCTGAATGTAGATCAAAGCATACTACTTTTCACTTTATTTTTATGGGGTTTTTCTGTCTGTGTTTTCTTTCATGATGTGACTAATATAGAAATGTTTTGCATGATTATTCATGTATAACCTATATCAAATTGCTTATCATTTCAGCATGGGGGAAGGACAGGGAGGAAAGGAGAAAATTTTAAACTCAATTTAAAAAAATGAATGGTAAAAATTATTTTTGCATGTAGCTGGGAAAAAATAAAACATATCTAAAAAAAGAATATCAGAGAGATGCATGACTGGAAAACAAAGTGGTCCAGTCATTTAGCAAGAGTGTAGGATTATCAATGGATAGCCTACACATTATACAGGCATCCATGCTAAGGCTAGGTTATCTAAAGGCAGGCTTCCAGAATGTTTTTACACTTTCTATGAAGAATTTACAGGAAGACAAGAACAAGATTTGCCCAAGGTGTGAAAGCATGAGTTTGCAATCAGCAGTGCTAGAGAAGTACCTACACTGATGAGCCTGAAGATTCATTGATGAAGTAGCAAATAATAAATGTAGCTTAAAACCAAACTTAACTCCTATCATCCATAAACTTTCAAATAATTTCTCCCTCCTCAAAAAAACCTATAAGATTTCTAAAACTATGATAGAGAACAACAGAAAACAATTAGTTCAACATACTTATTTTACATATAAGGAAACTGAAGTCCAAGACAGTTAGTGATTACTCCATGTCACACAGATACAAGTAGAAGAACCTGAGTTGTAACCTAGGTCTTGTGACTCTAAATCTAGACTTTTTTCTTCTATACAACAGAAAAAAAGTTTATTTTAAATATCATATTTTTAAAAGCATCAGAAATCACTGCCTTGCTCTGACCTTTCATTATGAAAACTGAAAAGTACCCTAAAGTCTATGAGACAATTGTTCTTGTTGTTTAGTCATGTCTGACTCTTCGTAACCCTGTGGACCATACCACACCAACACTGTCCGTGGGGTTTTCTTGGCAAAGATACTGGAGTGGTTTGCCATTTCCTTCTCTAATACATTAAAGCAGAGGTAAAGTGATTTGCCCAAGGTCACACAGCTAATACAGCTAGTCTGAGGCCAGATTTGAACTCAGGTCTTCCTGACTCCAGGGCCAATGCTCTATCCACTGGGCTACCCAAAACTCTCTAATTGATTAAACAACGAACATAATTTTAATGCAAATGTTTTCTTAGGGCAAGACAATGAATACTGAATTTCTTTATGTACCACAGAATTGTCTCCCTCCATGAAATCAGAAATTTTCTCCTGAACTGAGGTCTTATATGCCAAGTTCCAACACAAAGCAAATGTTTACAATCAGTTATAAACCCCTGAAAATCGGGGTTCATAACTGGAATGCTGACAGGCCCTTAACTACAGTGATGTAAGTGGGCGCCATTATAATCACCAAGGTCTGTTGACAATTACAAAACTCATTTTGGTTTGCCACAGAGACAAACAAAATTTCTGTTCATTATAATTTTACTGGAATATGATGTCATAACACATAACCATACTGAAACAATCTGCTGATTTTCTGGCCAAAATATTAATTGCATACTATAGAGCCCTTGGGACCTCTCCCTTTTTAGCTATCAAATATGGATATAAAAAGACAAACATATATACCATATCACATACATATATCACAGGACAAAACAGAGTTACTCTGTACTTTTTAGTTCAGAATTTGATAATATGTAGAGTAAAATAACCTTATGTTAGCTACAGGAAGTTTTTGAGACCGGATGCCTGACTTGTTTCATTCTTGTTACACTTCATCCTCTGACTTAACAATGGTGCCTAATGATACGCCCCACATGATTTGGTTACCTTAAATATCATTTCTCCTTATATCATCATGACAATTAAGATTAACCAGAGCACTATTACTAATGGTACCCAGATTGAATTTCAAGAGAGAAGAGGTAGAATTTTTGTGTGTCAGATTCCAGTCTGAAATATTCTTTCTTTTGGTTCAATAAGCAAAGTCTATCAACCTTGAAGGTTGACCTTCTCTGTTTATTTAATAGAATATCTTTGTAATTTTTTCCATTTAAATTAGGTATTAGGTCTTTTTATACTGCTTATTATAAAGTGATGAATATTTCCATAAATAAATAATTTTTATCCATCCAAATTCTACTCACTGGATATTCAGGGGTAATTTGATTATTTAATCAGTTAAATGAATGAGGATTCAATGATTATCACTATGCAGATGATTTTTACATCTATTTATCCAGCTCTAACCTCTCTTCTGACCTCCAGTCTTACATCTCCAGCTGCCCTTGAACTTCTCAAACTGGATGTTCTGTAGATATCTTAAAATCAACAAATCCAAAATGGAACCCATTATCTTTCCCCAAAACTCTCCTCCCTTCCTAACTTCTCTACTGCTGCTAAGGATACCATCATCCTCCCAGTCAATCAGGCTCATAACCTAGGTGTCTTCCTCAACCTTCACTCTCTCTCACCCTCCATATCCAATCTGTTGCCTGTTGATTCTACCTTTCTAACATCTCCTTTGACACTACCATTACCTTAGTATAGGCTTTCATATTTCATATTTCAAATAGAAAATTTCAATTTCTTCTTCCTGTCACAAGTCTCTCCTCACTCCAGTCCATCCTCTGCTCAGCTATCAATTTGATCTTCCTAAAGCTCAAGTCTGACCATGTCATACCTTTACACCATACTCCAGTGGCTTCCTGTCACCTCCAGGATCAAATATAAAATCCTCTTTTTGTCTTTTAAAGCCTTGCATAACCTGGTCCCTTCTTAACTTTCCAGTCTTCTTACCCCTATCCCGACCCCTCAACACCCACCCACACATACTCTGGGATCCAGTGACAATCCTCCTTGCTATTCCTTACACATCACACTCCATCTTCTGACTCCAAGTACTTCTACTTTCAGGCCTGGTTTTCTCTCCCTCCTCATCTCTAGGCCTGGTTTTCTCTCCCTCCTCATCTCCAATTCCTATCTTCCTTGGCTTCCTTCAAGTCCCAGCTAAAATCCTACCTTCTGTAAGAAGCTCTTACTGATCCTGCTTAATTTTAGTGCCTTCCAAGTGAAGGAGAGCCAGGAGAACGCTGAACACAGTAACAGCAATATTGTATGACGAACAACTACGAATGACTTAGCTATTCTCAGCAATACAACGATCCAAGACAATTCCAAAGGACTCTTGATGAAAAATGCTATCTACCTCTAAAGAAACAACTGACATCATCTGGATATAGACCAAAGTATACTATCTTCCTTCCTTTCTTTCTTTCTTCCTTTCTTTTTTTTGTTTTCATTCAAGTTTTCTTGCAAAAATGATTAATATGGAAATGTTTTACATGATTGCACATGTATAACCTATATCAGATTGCTTACTGTCTTAGGGAGGGGAGAAGGGAAGAAGACAGAGGTAGAATTTGGAATTCTAAACTAAAAAAAAAGAATGTTAAAAATTGTTTTTGCATGTAATTAAGAAAAAATAAAATATAATTTTTAAATACCTTCCCTTTAAGATTATCTCCAGTTTATCTCATATATTTATTTGTACATATTTATTTATCTGTTGTCTGTCCCATTAGACTGTGAGCTCCTTGAGGGCAGGGACTGCTTTTTTGCCTTTGTATCCCCAGCACTTAGTACAATGCCTGACACAGAGTAGACACTCAATGGATGTTTTTTGATTCAACAACTATCTCATCTCTCTTTTTGATTTACTCCTAGGAAAGTATAGTAAGTATAGAAAAGTAATTTTAATTCAAGACTGACTAGGCCTTCATTCATATGAAGATATATGTGTATATATCATAACATGTGAATTTTAAAATACATATACATGCATTCTAAAGATAATGCCTTTGTTGTATACTCTAAAGAATTACTATGGGGGCAGCTAGGTGGCGCAGTGGATAGAGAATCGGCCTTCGATTCAGGAGGACCTGAGTTCAAATGCGACTGCAGAAACATAGCACTTAATAGCTGTGTGACCCTGGGAAAGTCACTTAACCCCATTGCCTAACCAAAAAAACAAAACAACAAAAAGAATTACTATAAAGAAAATTCAGAATGAGTTGGGGAATAAAGACTAGTGAGAAATTATGCTTAGAGAAAGTGATGCCTTACTGAAAACCTTAAGTCAAAGCCATTAGTCACATAGTTCCTATCCTTACAGTGCTTACAATGAATCAAGGAGGTCTCCAACAAACTTTCTTTTTAAATCTCCCTGGTCTGTGGAATAAACCACCCACTATTTATAGGTTTCTTTATTATAGATTACCAATTAATTATTGATGATACAAAAAAAGGATTATTTTTTGTAAAGGACAGAAATGGTCCTAACAAACTGTACATAGTCTTACTGAAGCTGCAATAATCAGGGCTTGCACTATCTTGTCTAAATATTTCAAAAACTAAAAAGAAATGCCTGGCTTATGGGAACTTCCTCAAACCTATTTTTTGAAGGTCATGATCCTGCCTTTTCCTCTATCAACCAGATATCCTACAAATAAATAACTGGTTCAAGAGTTAATCTTCTCTTCCAGACACATTTCCAAAACTTTATAATTCTGGAAAAGTGCTGATACTGAGGCATTCTAGCTTTCACATGCTTCCCAACATGATACACACAAAATAAGGGTTTATATTTAGCCCTTATAAATAAATACCACCACAATTTCATTAATAGTCCTTTTTGGAGCATGTACCTCATTGGTCTGTGTTAAACTCACAATCACAACAAATTTCTATGCTATGTATTCAGTCCATTAGACAAATTTACTTTGCCAAGACTCCCTTTGTCAACTCATTTTATATTATCTTTCCAAACAATTAAAACCCATTAGTCCTTCTACTTCTCTGATTACTCTATTTGCCTATCATCTCCATGTTCTTGAACATCATTTTTACAAGGTGAGAAAGACATATTCCAAACAATTCTAGTAGAATTTTTTTAAAATGAAAAATAATTACCTCATTTCATTTGATAGTATTGTTCATAAATCTCAACACAGTTGGCCATTCCTGGGAACTTTTTTAGCCTTTTGGAATTTTGGCTATCATATCTTTAAAAGTTTATGTCTCATGACACCTGACAAAGTTATGGCCTGGCCTAATTAGGAGTTTTAGAATTTTTATGTTTATTTCTACAGTAGACTTGAGATAGTTGTCACTTAACTTTTATATCTCAGGCTACTTATTTACAAAGCATTTATAGAATTTATATTTTAGGACTATAAAACACTTTATAACCCAAAACACAGAATTCAAATGAAATGTCAACTGTTTTATTATTTCTATACTTTTAGCACTATTATTCACTCTAAGTATAGAATATAGTTGTAATTAAATAGCTGCTATTAGTACATGCTAGAAAATAGACTCAATTACAGAATCATCCTGGGAAATACAAAATTAACATGATGAGGATGATGATCCAATAATTAATAAGCTCTAATTCTAACAATTTCATTATCATTACTCATAAATTTAAAATTTTTTATTTAATTTGTAGTGAAGAATAAAGAAACTGGGCAAATCTTAACAGATTAGAAGCCAATTAAAAATGAGCTTTAAGAGAAGTACTGAACTTTCTGTAGTAGCAAAGAACTGGAAGAAAAGTAGCATGGTATAGTGAATACAAACCTCAAAGCCAAGAAAACCTAGATTCCAAGCCAGGAGCACAGACTGGCTATGTGACCCTAAGGAAATTGTTTAGCCTCTTGGGGCTCTAAACAGGTCTCTAAAACTATAAATTGCAGAAAAGATGTCAACCTGAATTGGTTGAGGAATTCTCCTCATCAGGGTGCTACTTATGCCAGTTAAATAGCAGGTTTAGCAAGTCCTTAAATCAATCCTAAGAAATAGGAAATAAAATGGGTGCCCATTATTTGGGAGAAGGGATGAATAAACTGTGGCATATGCATGTAATGGGATGTTAAAGTACAGTAAGAATGACAATTCTAAAGAATTCCAAGAAATATGAGCTTTGAACTAATAATAAGAAAAATAAGAATCAAGGCTACAATAATGTAAATTAAAAAAAAGATGAAAAAGAAGTCTGAAATGTACATAACTGCAATCATTCAACTTGGTCCCTGAGAACAGAAGATGACACACATCTTCCTATCCTTGATGGAGAAGGTGAACATACATAAAGGTAGGTGGGGTTCAAGCCAATCAATCACCCTCATCCCAATTAAAGTAATTAGCAAGAAATATTCTGGTCCTAGTACCTTTAATCAGATGAGAAGATCTCTGTTGGATCAATCAATCAAAGGTATTAAACAAGGAGTGAAAAGTCCTTAAATAAATTGAAAGGAGCAAAATATTTCCAGCCATTGGATGAAGTGAAGTCACACAAGAAGTACATTGGGCTTGAATTAAGGTTGGCCATACCCAGTGGAGCTGAGAGAAAAATATCAAAAAACTGTTTAGATGAGGAGGTAGGGGGGTGGGTGTGGGAGAGATCCTCTATCTCCAGCCCCTCACCTATTCTTAACTAGGGCCTGGCCACGAGAACTTTGAAATTTTGGAAGATTTTCAACTTCCCATGACCATTCTAGCAGTATCATAGGAACAGCAGCAGCTGACAACAGAGTCTAAATTGGCAGGTGAGGACAAATTAGATACTGAGGAAGGGAAAGCTCATACACACAGAAAGCTCTCTCATGCCCATGGGGAGCTCAAAGAGGAACCCATGAAGTGAGGAAGGAGACTTCCAGTAAATAGAAGCTGAGTTAATCCTTTGCCAGACGTGCTATCTAGGGTCAGGCCCACTTTCCCCTACACTCTGTATATACTTGTAGGAGAGTGTGTCCTTGTTTTAATTTAGGGGATATTTTGTACCAACTCTTCTAAATACCACCTTAGTATATAATGGTTTCTAAAAACTAATTAAGTGTGGCTGGCTAATTGATATAAACAAACAATCTACAGAGGAAGCATACCAGTGGGGGCTTAGGAGCAAAAGTAAAGAACCACCCCTACTCCCCTTAAGGTTACCCAAGAACCCCTGAGGAGAGAAGCATCCCCTCTGGGGTTCCAACTTGCCATTGTGAATGAGGTGGAATAACAAGTCCAGAGCCTACATTATAGTTGCATACATTGTTAGACTTTTTTTTTGCACAACTGTTTTTCTTCTTTACAAGGGAAGGTTTAATTATGGGGTGTGTAGGAGGTACAATATCCAGGAATTTGAAAAGTAAATGGCATAGAAAGTAAAATGTATAAAAAATAAAACAGGTGCTAAAGTCAAAAGGATGTCTAATCTCCTCATATTTAATTGAATGCTGATCAATGTCCAAGAACGCAAATCCAAGGAAATTAATGGAGTAACCCATAGGTATACTTAACATTGACCATGAACGTATGGTAGAGTCAACACAATATCATCCCTTCTCCTTCACTAAGTGGCAAGTTTGTTTATTTGTTTCTCTAAATAATGATATTAGTATTTTATTGTATCTGTTAACTATATTACCTGAAAAATTTAGTCTTTAGAGAAATTTGCCATAACTACTTTCACAGTATCTAGATCTAGAAGAGATCTTAGAGATCATCTAGTCCAATCTCTTCATTTTACAAATGAGTAAACTGAGGCTCAGGGAGATTAAAAGAGCTTTCCAGGGTTACACAGGTCACAAAAAATAGAAGAGCTAAGATATGAACATAAGTACTTTTATTCCATATCAAATACTCAGCTTTGTATAGGTTATGTCAGAAATTGGGCAACAGACTGGGGCAGATCAGAAAAAATGTAGAATATTAGAATTGAAAGGGACCCTGAAAAATAGTCTCTCACTTTGTAGATGAGGAAACTGGGAGGCTAGAAATAGCAGTCAAGGTAAACATGAAAGGTATGATGACTGATGTTCATGAACCTTAAAACAAGAAACCATAGCCAAGAGGCCAGCTACCTTATGGAAGATCTATCACCTAAGCAGTGTAAGTTCAAAAAGAAGAGCTGAATTCAAGGTTCACTCTTCTTACCAGAGGATGCCTTTATCTCACTCTGAGGTTCTGCCCTTAGAGGGCCTACAGAAGACTTGAATCATTACAAAATATGTTGGATAGGTTTCCTAGATGAATTTTTAATCTCTGACTACCAATCAGTCAGTTATCAGAGGTTCCTCTAAATCTTAAAACTAATTTGTGTTTGATATGCTATTCTTGGAGTGTCATAATGGTTTCATGTAAACTTAGAGTTTACAAAGGGAGTAAAAAAAAACATGAAATAATTAGGTATGTGAAAAAGACTAAGATGTCATCATAACAACACCAACAAAATAGCGAATTATACAATTTCTGGACATGGAGTCAGGAAGACTTGAGTTCAAATCTGGCCTCAGACACTTATTAACTGTGACTATGGGCAAGTCACTTAACTTCTGTCTGTTTCAATTTCCTCATTTGTAAGGTGGGGATAAATAATAGCACCTACCTCCCAGGTTGTTGTGAGAGAAAAACTGATAAATATTTGTAGAGTGCTTTGAAAACCTTAAAGTACCACATAAGTGCTAGCAGGGGGCTGCTAGGTGGCACAGTGGATAGACAGCCAGGCCTGGAGTCAGGAAGATTACTCTTCATGAATTCATCTGGCCTTAGACACTTAATAGCTGTGTGACCCTAGGCAAGTCACATCATCCTATTTGCCTCAGTTCCCTGAGGCAAACCATTCCAATATTTCTGCCAAAAAAGCCAAAAAACAAAAACAAATGGGGTCATGAAGAGTCAGACACAACTGAAAAATGGCTGAACAATACCAAATGCTAGCAATTATTGTAATTGTTTGTTTCTTTGCCCAACAAAAGGAATTAAGTCTAGATGTAAAGCAGTTACAGCTGATTCCAAAGGACAAAGGAGAGCAATGAAAAGGTAAAATCCTTATAAATTAACACAAGAACTCTAATCTTTAATTGATTCACCACTAATAATCCACCAGCTTTCAGCACCCAAGGCAGAGGCACAAAGCAGACTCTCAGACTTATGCCTGGAACACATTGAATAAATTAATCCACAGCACAAAGAAAAAAAATTTAACAGTTAAATAAAAAGAAAATTAATAATCAGAAGCAGTTGGAAGGGAAAAGAAGTAATTTTGAGCTAATTACTTAAATGAGAGGGGGTAAAATAAAAAGCAAAAGGAAGAAATAGACAAAGAGATAAAAGAAAAACAAAGAAATCTATTGGAGTTTAAGTTTTTCCCTGAAACTAGGGAAAGGATTAATAAATAGGAGAGAATTTTAAGGAGGGAAAGCTATTAAAGTAGTTTAATCACAAATAATCTCAGAGACAAATCTTTAAACACACACACACACAAACCCAGAGGCAAATACAATCCTAATTTGAATAACTAAATGTGACTGGACAAAAAAAGAGCAATTAAATGCAAGAGTGGCGGGAAGTATAAGAAAACAAAACCTAATGCTCAGTTGTTTATAAGCAACACATATCTAAAAAGGAAAGACACACAGAATCAAAATGAGAGACTTACAGAAAATTTACTATGCATCAGGGGAGTAAAAAAACAAAGTAGAAGCTGAAATTATGCTATCAGTCAAAGCAAAAAATAAAAGTTCACACACATACATATATAAAAACAATAAAATCTTATTATGCTTAAAGAAACCATAGACAACGAACCAGTAATAATAGTAAATACGTATGTACCAAGTCATTTAGCATATAAATTTATGAAGAAAAAAACTGAATCGAAAAATGCACAGATAATACAATAACAAATGACATTAATGTTCCAGTCTCAGACCTGAACAAATCTAATAGAAAGATAAGTAAAGGGGGACACAGAATTGAACACAAACTGTTAGGGATTTAGAGTTAAAGATTTACGGTATCTCTTGAATGGTCACATTAAAAAGCATATATATTTCTCAGCACTACACTACAACTTTACAAAAACAGACCATGTATTATTAGGGCACAAAGAAATTGCAAACAAATATAGAAAAATAGAAATACCTAAACACATTCTTCATTGACCATAATGGAAAAAAAATCATAATCAATATAGGGAGCACAAGCAAAAGATAAAAAATTAAGTGGAAAGTTAATAATGAAATCCTAAAGAAGTCAAAGAAAAAAATCATAGAAAAAATACTGTAAGATGTTGTAAAAAAAATACTGTAAATGATAATATTATGAGAATTATGGGAGGACATACCAAAATTTCTGGGATACATTAGTTAAAGCGGTCCTCAAAAGAAAAATTGTATGCCTAAGAGCACTCATTAACAAAATAGAGAGGATTAATGAATTGACTATGGAATTTAAAAATTAGAAATCCAACAAATAAACATAAAATAGACATAAAAGAGAAAATTTTGAAATTATCCCTTGTCCACCCCCCAATTCTGTGACTAGCAGGTGGGGATGTAAGGCAGGATTGTTCTACCAGTTCAATCTCTTAGTTTGGCCCTCCTATATACCAATATTGCTTTCTGTCAACAGACTTCTTATGAGGAAATGGAGGGATAGACAGTACTCTCCCTATCACCACTGCTGCCACTAATTTCCTAGTCTCTTCCTTGGAAGGAAGGCAATGCTAATTCTTTGAAAAATATGCCTTCAAAAAACAATAAAGAAAAATACACCTTCAAGAAACCCTCACAACCAGGTTCTGAACAATCTTCACAGGTTCAGTGTCTATGGTGTCACCAAAAGCCAAAAGGTGAAGTCAAACCAATCTCCTTTCCTCTGCCGAATATTAGGATGTTTGGCCAGTTAGTCCTGAGACACCACTCACATTTTCCATCTTTCTTCAGGTATCACCAACAGCCATTCTACCCTAACATTCTCTTAGTGCCCAGAAAGGAAATTTGTCCAGGGAAGATGATTTGAGCTCAATGAAGCAAATAACAACCTCTCTCAGCTTCAATGTCACCTGTAAAATGATGATAACATTTACACCACTCACCTAACATGGTCATTTATGAAAAAGGAGTTTTATAAACCACAAAGGGTTACATAAGTGGAAACTATAGTTAGAGTACCTGTACTAACACCTGAGACCGATGCCTAATCATGATGTAGAAGTAAACCTAGGTTACTCAGCATCAGGCCAGTAGACTAGGAGCTCAGACAGGTCCTACCAAACTTCAAATACAGGCCTAGTGATGGAATATCTATTTTCCAAGAACCAGTCTGGTTACATTCAGAGTCCCTTCAAAAGAACTGTGCCATAGGGTAAAAAAAATCTCTCAGCCACAGCAGCTTCTGTAGACTATCTATTAAATTATGGAGAGCTTGTAAACTATGTTAATGGAAGGAAAACTCACACCCATGAATCATAGAGCCTAGAAGTACTAAAGTAATAATAGTGTGACAATGACAAAGTCTACCAGATACACAACCTTATACTGAGTTTGATCTAGGAAACCATACCACAGTTCTATGGTACCATCACATTTCTACTACAGAAAGACCAAATGAGTACTATGTATGCAAAGAACAAAGGCTTAAATTCAGACCAGTGAAGGAGAACGTGAGTAGTGGAGAACTGATTCCAAGAAGGCAGGCTGTGCCCAGATACAACAGATCTGGTAAGCAAAGTTTCAGCAGCCAGAACTTTTGACACAAGATAGGCAAGCCAGGATCAAGGTCCCAGAGTTCATTACAGACAGGTGGGGTCATCCAAATAACAGAAAAGAATTAGGGCTATTGATCACAGGAGAGAGGCTACCTGCTTCTTTGCTCCAGCTCTATGAACTCTACTTAATGCCAATAGATATGATCAGATATATAGTGGCAGGATGAGGAAGGCAAAGACCTACAGGTGTTGGTTGATTACAGAAATGGCATACTGTGAACTTCTAATGGCAATATGTGATGTATAATATTTTTGGTTTTAGACTTTGTTCTTCATCACCAGCTGTCTACTAGAGATTTTTAAGAGATCCTATAAGCACCTCAAACTCAACATGTTCAAATCAGAATTCATTATCTTTCCCTAAAAAAATCATTCCCTCTTCCCATTTTTACTATTTCTATCAATATAACCATCCTTCCAGTCATTCAGTTTTGCAATCTCAGGAGTCGTCCACACAATTCCAATCACTTGACAAGAACTGCTAATTCTGCCTCCATGATATCTCTCTCATTCATCCACTTCTCTCCAGTCACATGACCACTACCCTAGTTCCAACCATCCTTGAGAGATCACTAAAGTTATGCTTTTCTTAGTATTATGTTTCACATTCTCCCATTTTTTTTTAGTTCCTGGGATTTCAAATTATATTGGAGGCTTCTCACTGAATTTAGCAGGTGAGTTATATCATTGATAAATATCTGTTACATCTTTTAACTTTTTATGTAAAATTTTCTCCTATTTTCTATTGAGTACACATTTTCAAGATAAAATATTAAAGACTAGTCAACAAAAATTTGTTCAGGATGTACTCTTGCTTTACTCCCATCTTGGTTTCCAATTTTTTGGATTCCATATAGTCATTTTCTCAAATATTTCTGGCATACTGCATGGTGGATTTGAATAGCTCATTAGATCTGAATAACTCAGATTCTTTTAGTCCTTTTCAATCTGCCTCCAACTTACCTACATGAACTATGTTTCAAATTGAACTACTAATCTTCTTTAATGACACGCCACCCAATGGTTTATGTATTCATTATAAACCATTTCCTCAAACCTATCTTTTGGAATCCTTATGTACTCAAATATTCCCTAAGCACCTTGTCAGACATTCTTTTACCACATCACTTTAATTGCAGTTAGCTGAGTACAAGAGGGATTCTTTGAGTAGAATGTAAGCTCCTTGAAGATAGAGACTGCTTTGTTTTTTGGCTTTATATCTCCATCACCCGATGTGGTGCCTTGCACATAACTGATGTTTGTTCAACTCAATGAACATTTATTAATAATGGCTTAAAACATCTGTTAAATTTAGGAACCATTCATATTAAAAGTATCCTCAAAAATCAATAAATATAAAAAGAATGGAATTATAGGATCATAGATCTGTAGCTGGAAGGGACCTCACTGCCAATCTAATTCAGCCCCTCATTTTACAGATAAGGAAACTGAGTCCCAAGGATCTTAGATTAGCTGCCCAGGCTTATATAGGTAGGCAATATAAGTGGTAGGATTTGAACCCAGGTTCTCTGACTCAAGAGTTCTTTGGTATCACTGTTATGACTGCAGTGGAATTGTTACTATATCAATAAGCTTCTTTGTGATGTCTGAAGGCATTTTTTTTCTTTTGCCCTAATCTTTTCTTAAACCGACCCTGTTCTTAAAGATGGACTTCTACAGTATCTAAGATGTTTTTCCAGAATCCTGGGATAACCTTTCTTATTCCATTTACTATTATAGTTTTTTCTGTACTCCAAATCTCTTTTTTAGAAAATTGACATCTTTCCAATTCTGAACATTTTCTTTTGCCTGTAGAATAAATTCATGACCTTGGGCACCACGTTTGGGCATTGTGAATCCATATATATTAATTATCTAAGGTATTGGTCTCATCATAGCTTATTGCTTTTCCCAGTTTTAGTTTCCTGGGAGCTCATTCTTCAAATTCTTCCCAGGCTTTTTCTTGGCTGCAGTCACAAGGACCTTGACCAACTCTCTTTAATGCTTATTATTGTTTTCATTCTCAGGTTCTCTGATCAAGGGGCACTTACTTCTTCAAATATGAATGAATCTCTATTGTATTGATACATGAAGACTCCTAGTGTAATTGACCAACACAACACAAAACTATTTCTTTACAATATAATTGAAAAATATGGACCACAGTTTTTTTAAGTCATAAGAAATGGAGAACTTTCTAACAAAATGAAAAAAATGATACAAGTAAAGCTATTTTAGATTATACATTTTTTTCTGAAATCAGGGTGGTTGTTTTTTGACTGATTTTATATGACTTTTTTTTTGTTGAGGCAACTGAAGTTAGGTGACTTGCCCAGGGTCACACAGCTAGTAAGTGTCAAGTGTCTGGTCTGAGGCTGGATTTGAACTCAGGTCCACCTGACTCCAGGCTGATTTTATATGCATTGTAAAATACGTTAGGTGGGTTCTCAAACAGTGGATTAACCAAATTAGTGTATATGAATGGGAAAATGGAGCATGAATTTTCTCCTTGGTATTTCTATAGCACACACAAAAAAAAGGCACTACAAGGTATGTGAATGCTGAATAAAATACAGTATTAACTAAGGAGTGCTACAGAGGTCTCCTGCTTTACTACACCACTTTCCAGTAAGTCCTCAAGCAGTCACATTATTAATAGATTTATGAAGCTAGTGGGAGTGTTTCTACTCAATCAAGAGCCCAAAAAGTACCAAAAGTAAACAGAAATAGAACTACAAGGGGTGCTAGAAACTTTCTAGAGAGAGAGCAGTGGGGCTTGAAACGTGATGAAAGTCAAATGCCAGAAAGATGTTCACGGGGCCTGTAAAGAGTAGGTCTTTAAGTCTGTTCAAATATCATACCTTTATGGTTCAGAGGACACAGCACTGGATGGACCTGGAATCAGGAAGACTTGAGACTTATTCTGATTCCTCCAGATGAGAGGGCTCCACCATGCCCTAAAATTACATTGTTTGTATTTTGTGCTTAATTACCTGTAAACATGGAGCCAATGTGGTACAGTGGATAGAACAGTGAATTTGGAGTCAGGAAGACCTAAGTTCAAATCCCTCCCCAAATACATACTATCTGTGAAACTGGACATGTCATTTAGCCTCTCTCAGACCCAAATACTTATGTAGGAAATGGAGATGATAATGCTTCCCTCCTTGCAGTGTTTTTATGAGGAACAAATGAAATACGAGATAGAAAATACTTCACAAACCTGAAAGTACTATATAAATGTTAGTTATTATTAACAACAATGATAACAATAACATATTGTTCTCCCATCATAGCACATAAGTTCCTTAAGGCCAAACACTACTATTTTTTGTCTTCATATTCTCCATACCTAGCATAGCACCTAGCACCTCGAAGATATTTAAGATAGATTTATTGAAACGAATTGAATTGACATTGTACTAAATCAGCTGAGACCCATAATCCTACAAAGCCTCCTCAGTAAAATCAGTAATAGTTTGAAAGAGACTCTTCCCACAATGGAAAAACAAACTGGAGGGAAACTAGCTGTTATATAGCTTACTATATGTCAAGAACTCATTAAGTAAATCTGTGTGCATACACACACAAACCCACATACACATATGTCAAGCAGCAAGGTACAATGGGTAGAGAATTGCGCTCAGAGCCAGAAAGACCTGGGTACAAGAGTCATCTATGATATACTGACTATATAAAACTAGATAAATCACACTTTCAGTGTCCCCAAGAAATTTTCTTATCATTTTAAAATTGCACAGGTGAATTTATTTTGCTTAACTATGCATGTGTATTATAAGATTCTGGGGGTTTTCCCCATGGGGACAGGAAACAAAATACATGATTATTAATTTTTTTAAAAGATTTTTAAATTTAAAGTTAAAAAGATGCCTAAAATAGGTTTCTAAAATACCTATTTTAATAGCTTAAAATACACTAAGACTATTAAGACACCCTGTGTGTATACATAAGTGTTTGGGCACACATACACACATATTTTGGACAAGCTCCACAGATGGACAATCAGCTGAATATAAGAAAGGAATCACAATTATCAAAATGGACAGAATCTTTAGTACTCTTTGGTAATTCAGCATGGTAAAAATATCTCATAAATTAATATTCTCCTGAAGATATTGCTACATGGCTTCAAATCTCTTGAGTACCATGATCATAAAAGGATCAAAACTGCAGGTGACCCAAATAGAACTAGAAAGACACGTGGTTGTAAATAGCCTGTAGGATACACCAATGAAGGTTTTCACAGTAATGGCACAAAAGACCACAGACCAAGATGCATATGATTGGGAAAAGGAATCAGGCCAGACAAGTAAAAAGAATGGATGATGAACAGGCCAAGTACAACAGTTCTACCCTCAAGATAATAAGAGGAGAAGGTCTTCAATCTAAATATTAACATTTAAAAATAGTTAACAATTGTAGTTGTTTTTCTTTTATTATTCTGAGTTTATAAATTTCTTTCCTTGAAAAATGTTATGGAAATGCAATTAGGGAAAAGTAGCTCAAATAATTTGTCTTATACAGTATTCATGAAAAAATTTAACTGGTCTCTACACAAATAACCTAAACCATGGACTCTTATAGTCAAATGATAATGCAATTATCTGTTAGATCAACTAAAACAAATAAGAATTGTATCTTGCTGCTTAAACATTTTTAATACATTCTTCATTTTCAACCATTTAAGATAATGTTTTTCAGAGAAAAATTCAGTCTGCCCAATTCAGTTTTTGTACAATGTTAACTTCATTGACCTTTGATTAGGGACACGTCCACTGCATGTTGGTCTTAGAATTTCCTACACAACGTCTCCCCCAAACCTAAATACAGTCAGGATTTGATGGTTTATTCATTTTGAAAAAGAAGAAGGAGGAAAACTTCTTTATTGAGTTTCTCTGGCATGCCTGACTGAATGGAATCAACTATCAAGAAATTCAAAAGGCTGCTTGTTTCAACAAGCAACAATCTATGTGTAAACACAGGTGGTTTCTACAACTACTACCACGAAGGCAGTGGTGGAATCCATAAGAGGCGTAGAAACAGGGTTTGATAAGGACTGGGATGTAGTATGGTGATAATTTTTGTCTAACATTTATGCCAACTTTACCTGACAATATTTAGTTTTTCTCATTTGACATGATAACTTTCAAGGAAACAACTAGAGTAGCAGAAATCTTTTTTCTGTGTAATAACATTCATTTCACATGTTTCTCTGAATTTTTATCCCCATATGACAACACTCTTTAAAACATTCATACTACAGAAACAATACAAAACAAAAGTGGTCTGCTTTATCATCATCTAAATCATATCTTTAGCTGAAATAACTATATAAAGCTAAAATAATATGAAATTTAAATGATGTTTGATTTGCTAGAAAATTTAGGCATTCAATAAGATAAAAAAACATGAAATCACAAAATAACTACAACTTTCCCTCTTCTTTATCTCACATTACTGTACGATTTTAAAGCCAGAAGATACCTTTGAGATCATCTATCAGGGGTTCTAAATCTGAGATAAAAGAACTTGTTTTTTAAACTTTTCAATAACTATATTTCCATATAATTGGTTTCCTTTGCAATCCTCTGAATTTTATTTAATGCACTTAAAAATACTGAGGAGATCACAGAGCTAAAAAAAAAATTTCAGAATGGTCCATGACCCAAAAAAAGTTGAGAATCCCTGATCTAACCTAAACCTTTTATTTTATAGTTGAGAAAACTGAGAAAAGTTAAATGATTTGCTCAAGATGAATCAGCTGGCTAATGTAGAGATGAATTAGAATTCAGGTCTCAAATTCCAAGTTCCAAGACTTTTCCATTACATACTTCCATAGTGAAAACACTCTTAAAACTAAGTCTAGTAAGAGACTGGGATGAAAATGAAATCTTTCTAGACATCATGATTTTATGTACTTGTATTTGTTGTTACATCATTTCTCAGTCATATCTGACTCTCCATGACTCCATTTGGGGTTTTCTTGGCAAAGATACTAGAGTGGTTTGCCATTTCCTGAGTCAAACAGGGTAAAGTGACTTGCCCAGGGTCACACAGCCTGTAAGTATCTAAGGCCAGATTTGAACTCATGAAGAGGAGTCTTCCTGACTCCAGGCCCAGCACTCTACACAATGCGCCACCTAGCTGCCACATATTCCATATCTTCAGCAAACGGGGAGAATGCTATCAACCCACAAATACCATGGGTATTTTTTTGTAATAACAAAACCCAAAAGGCAATAATAGAAAGAGAAATCTCATGCAAAATAAGTTTTTAAAATGAATGGAATATTTGGGAATTAATCTTCCAAAGCACAGTTAAAACTTAAATAGATTCTCTTAAAAAGTGATCCATAAAAAAAGGAAAATTTAAATAGCTATAGTTAGCGTTCCTGGCTTTATTCAGTGTTCATGGGCAGGCCACCCTCATAAAAAAAAAATAACGCTATCAAAGTTAACTTACAGATGCCAACTGAAATACAAAAAGGGATATTTTATAGTTTTTTTAATTATTAAAGTTCATATGGTGCAAGAAAAGATGCAGAATATCAAGGCAAATTATGAAAAAAATGTAAGAATGAAGGGAGGTTAGGACTCCCAGACTTCAAACTATATTATAAAGGAGCAATAATCCATTTGTTATTGTTTAAAAAAAAAAGATCAATGAAACTTACTAGACACAAAAGAAATGAAGAAGAGGAAGAGGAGGAAGAAGAAGAGGAGGAAGAAGAGGAGAAGGTGAAAATGATAAAAACAGATTATTTTGATTACATGAAACCAAAAAGAATTTAAACAAACAAAATTAATGCAGTTGTGATAAGAATGGAAGCAGTAGATTCGGAAAAACTGCTACATCAAATACATCTGGAAAAATGATATTCAAGATATATAGAAAACTAACATATATATAGATATGACAAAAGTCCATAATCCAATATACAAGACAAAGGATAGGAACAAACAGTTCTCAAAATAACAGTTGCAAATGATTAAACACCATGCAAGAATGCTCTAAATCCCTAATAATAAGAGAAATACAAATCAAAACAACTGTGAAGTTTCATTTCACACCCACAACTTAACAAAGATGACAAAATACGTCGATAGTGTTGGAGGGACCATGGAAAAACACACATATTATTGGTGAAGCTGTGAATTAGTACAACTATTTTGGAAGCCAATTTGGAGTTATACAAATAAATAACTAAAATATTCACTAAAATAATAACTAAAATAAAATAACTAAAATTTTTTTTATTTTATTTTTAGGCAATTGGGGTTAAATGACTTGCCCAGGGTTGCACAGCAAGTAAGTGTCAAGTGTTTGGTCTAAGGCCAGATTTGAACTCAGGTCCTCCTGACTTCAGGGCTGGTGATCTATCCACTGCACCACCTAGGTGCCCCAAATATTCACATTCTTGAACCCAAGTATTCCACTGCTAAGTATATCCCCCAAGATCAAAAGAAAGATTCCATAAACAAAATATTTTCAGTGGTAGTAATAGTAGCAGCAGCAGCAACAGAAATAGCATTTATATAATAATTTTAACATTTGCAAAACATTTTCAATCCTCACAATAACTCTGTAAAGTATAGCTGCTATTATTATCTCCATATTACAGACGAGGAAACTAAGTATCAGAGAGATTAAGTGACATGTCACGGTCACACAACTTGTAAGCATCCGAGGCAATACTTGGAACACTCAAGCTTTTCTGCCTCCAAACACAACACTCTATCCTACCCACTGCACCACTTAGCAACCTCCCAAATGCTACATATTGAATCACTTTTTCAGGTGGTAAAGAACTGGACACAAGATAGATTTCCCCTGATCAAGAAATGGCTGAACAAATTGTTACACATGAACGTAATGCAATATTACAGTGCTCTAAGAAATGATGAACATGAATACAAAGCAGCATGCAAAGACTTCCATGAACTGGTTCAAAAAGAAGTACATGGAGCCAGGAAAACACAATATATATACAATGACTACAATAATGTAAATGTAAAGAACAACCACCACAAAACAACTGAAAATAAACACCGGGAAATTACAAAGAACAAGCTTGGCCCAAAGAAGACATATGAGAAGACACTTCCACACATTCATTACAGAGGTCAAAGGGTCATGGGGTGCAGGGCTTCACATGTGTGGAACATTACATATAATGGTATTATTTTTCAATGTCTTGCTCACTTTTGCTGAATTTTTTTTCCCTCTTATTTTGTTTCTTTTTAAAAAAATGGGGTAGTGGAGTATAAAAAGGCAGAAAAAGACAGGAACTGGAGATAATTAAGGGTAGGATTTAATGAGAGGAACTAAGTACTCAGAAGAAAACAGGCAGCACTGATCACGTTATGCTGAGGAATTGCACCCCGATTCCTTGCCTTCAGATCTAGTGGTATCTTGACCATTCAACAATGAGAGACAGATATTTCTATACACAGCAGACAGCAAGCTAGAGATGTTCACAAAGTTATTTCTTGGGGACTTCTTTAATGTTTACAGTTAGAGATAGAGAACAATGGTTTTAATACGACAAAGCGTTTGGGTGGATGTTGTTGCTCTACTCTGCTTTGTTTGCCTTCAAGCCATAACGATTAGGGAAAGAATTTGTTCCATTTGCAAAATCATATCCAATTTTGAAACAAAGCTGAAAACCTTTTAACTATGAGTTTAACAGTCACCAAGTAGAATGTAAAAAAATGGAGCATTATGAAAGGTTAAATTCTGTGCAACGTTCAAATCAAATAGATATGGCATCCCAAGAATGCTGCTTCAGTAGGGCTGAAGTAAAGAAATTTTGTCTATGGAATTTAGCTGATAAAAGAAAAAAAAAGAAATGTAACATTCAAACTAAAGTAAGCCAGAGTACACTGCAATTAGTAGCTAAAAATGTCATTAGAGAAACATTTTTATTCATCAACCGAGCATCTGGGGAAAATACAAAATGATCCCAAATTGCTATTCATTCTATGGAGTAGTAAAAAAAAAATGAAAATAAGTACTGCAAAGCTTCACCAATAATGCTTTGGTATGTCTGTCTTTCCATAACATTGACTATTTCCATATTTTGTCATTTTTGTTAATTTGTGGGTGTAGGGTGAAACCCCATAGTTGTTTTGATTTGTATTTCCCATATTATTAGGGATTTAGAACTTTCTTTCATATGGTTTTTAATAGTTTGCAAATGTTCTTTTGGAACTGTTTGTTCGTATCTTTTGTCCAGTAGTCTATTGGATTAAGCCTTTTGGTTTTAGATATTTCTGTTAGTTGATTATATATTTGTGATGTTCACTCCCATAGGAAGTACTAATTTTTTTTGTAGTAATCTGTAGAATGAATAGTAACTTTGGACAATTTTGTATTTTCCCCTGAAAGCTGATGGGAAAAAAAATTCTCTAATAATATTTTTAGCTAATTGCTAATAACTATAGTACTTTACTTTGGTTCATTTCCTTTCTGTTTTTTTATTGGCTAACTTCCATAGATTAGATTTTTTTTCTAATTTTGTCCCTACCAAAACAGCATTCTTAGGATGCCATTCCTATTTTGTTTGAAGATTTCAAAGACTTTTGTTTTCATGATGCTTCCTATCTTCTTCTTATTCCACTTAGTGATTTATTTAAAAATAGGTCTGACAATGTCAAATCCCACTCCCACCTGTCAGTGAGCTCCAGTTGCTCCCTATTAGTTCCAAGATCAAATATAAAACCATTTGCAACCTGGTCCCTTCATACCTTTCCCTTCTTTTTATATTTTCTCCCTGCTTCACTCCCAATACTCTCTATATTCCATCTCCATGCAGTAGCAGTTCCCCATGCCTTGAAAGTTCTACTCCATTTTATCAGAGGCCTTTTAGTTTCTGTGACTTTCTTCAAGACTCAGTTTCAATTCCAACTTTCCTCACCCCACCCATGCTGTTTGTTCCTTCTAAGTTCCTTCTAAGATTGCCTCCCATTGTTCTGTGCATATCTCTTAGTGTGTTTATTCACATGTTGTCTCCTCCATTAGAATGTACGATCTTTGAGTACAAAGATATTAATTTTGCCTCTGCTCGTATCTCCAGCACTTATCAGCATAGTGCCTGGCAAACAGAAAGAACTTAGTAAATGTTTATTGACTGACTGACTGAGTAGTCCTGGATTTGTTACTAACTAGCAGGTTGACATCTGGCAAATTACTTCATTTCTCTTGGTCTTAGTTTCCTCATCTATAAAATGAAGCATTTTGACAAGATGATAGCTGTGGTTCTCTTCATTTCTAAAATATTATTGCTCTATAATACCTATGCCTGATTTTGATTTTGTGATTAAAAATTAGATATTAACATCTTATAATAAAAATAGTAAAAATAAATCCTCAATAATAAAAAGCAATAACACAACTCTCAAAGTCCAACCCATAACTAATGGAAAGGAGAGAGCAACAATGTGTGTATGAACAAGCCAAGGCTATTTACAAAAAGGACTATTTTTATGGTGGCTAAAAATTGGACACTGAAGGGATGCCCATTAATTGGGGAATGGCTGAAAAAGTTATAGTATATGAATGTAATACAATACTATTGTGCTATAAGAAATGATGAGCAGGCTGATTTCAGAAAAGCCTGGAAAAACTTATAGGAACTGATACAAAGTGAAGTGAGCAGAACCAGGAAAACATTATACACAGTAACAGCAATACTGTACAATGTTCAACTGTGAATGACTTAGCTATTCTCAGCAATATAATGATCTAAGATAATCCCAAAGGACTCAGGATAAAAAATGCTATCCATCTCCAGAAAAAGAACTGATGGAGTCTGAATGAAGATTGAAGCATACTATTTTTCAATTCCTGTGTTTTTTGGTGTGTTCCCCCTTTGTGTCTGTGTCTTCTTTCACAACATGACTAATATGGCAATATGTTTTATATGATCGAACATGTATAACCTATATCAAATCGCTTACTGTCTCAGAAATGGGGGGTGAGGGATGGAGAAAATTTGGAACTCAAAAACTTTTTAAATGAATGTTAAAAATTGTCTTCACATGTAACTAGAGAAAAATAAAATATTATTTTAAAAAATACTTTGTGAACCAACAAGCCTCACTTCACAAAGCAATATTCAAGGCCATAAAAATAGGACCCACCACTGAATTTATCAAATGTAAGCAAAAGTGTTTATCTCCACATAGAACATATAAAACAGTTAAGATCCAAGAGTGAAACTAAAAGGAACTGTATGGGTAACATCTATAAGAACTCAATCAAGAAAATGTCATCTAATAAGCACTAAACCAACAGGCAAGCCATGCAGATTTGTTTAGAAGGCTTATGAAAATGACTCAAAATCAGATCATTGCTACTAGGAATTACAGAAACATTATCCTGGAAAAAGCCCAGACTTATTGACTGATAAAGGTTACATAGTGACATAATGGAAACATATCACTGAAGGTTGCAAAAAAAATGAAGTCTACCAGACACTTCTAAAGACACAATCAAGTAACTAGAATTACACACCAGAAATTCTTTAATCTCTATATACTAACAGGAGAAAAATCCTTATACCAAAAATACAAACCCCAAAACAGGCTTGAAAATTCAACAAATTAATTAGAGTATCATTACAGAATTGCTGCCTGTAACTGCCGAGACATTAACAATGATACATAAAAATTTAAGAATAATGATTTCATAAATGTTGCCATGCCAGCTACTAATAATCTCCAAACTATGTGGAATGGAAAGTCTTCAAAAACTTGAAACCATATTGAAACCATATGGAAATCAGAAAAGAGTATGTCATCCTTGTTATCTTGTCTGCTGCTGCTACAAATGAGATATTTGTAAATGAGCTTTAGCATGGTGCCTGGCACATAGTAGCCACTTAAATGTTTGTTCCCTTCTCCCTAGTGGAGTTGCCCCACAGATGCTTTCATTGAGTCTACAGAGGATAGGTTTATAGACCAATACTCTTATTTAATCACAAAAAAGCAGTCATTTAATTCACCTCTGCAAAAGTCTGCATATTATTAAATATAAAAGAATAGTAGAAACTTGTCCTCAAACTATTTATACATATTTATTCATGTAAGAAACACACTTCTTACTGCCATCTTCTTGTACAAAAATCAGAGTATAACTATCATGCAAGAGAAAAGAGCATTTGTTGGATTATTGTGGCTGTCAGGACTCAGCCCCTCCCTCTTCCTCAGGAATACATTTAGATGTTTCTTTTCTCCGCCACTGAGTGTCAGATTCAAACATTCCTTCAGTTCCTACCAGATATGTATCTTATTTTCTTCAGGACGACCCCATTTTCAATACTGAACAGTTCCATAAGAGGTCTCTTTCTGCAGAAGCAAACAACTCCTGCTACATTCTCAGTGCTGGGGCTTCTTTTCCTAGTATTTCCCCTGTTCTCCTCTTTAGCCTGAAGGGATAATCTGCAATAGGGAAATGCTCTCTTCATCAAAACAGGGGAGCAGAGGTGGGAACAAAGACAAAAGCCCCAGTCATTTTACTAAAATGAGCACAGGAATGCAGGTCTTTTACTTTTACTTTACTTTTCTTAAGTTTCTTTTTTTGTCTATGTTTTCTTTCACAGCATGATTTAACATTGAAATGTGTTTTGCGTGACTACACACATATAAACCTATGTCAAACTGCTTGCCTTCTCGATGAAGGAGGGAAGACAGGGATGGAGGGAGACAATTTGGAACTCAAAAGTTGAAAAAAGAATGTCAAAATTGTTTTTACATGTAATGGGGGAGGAGTAAAATGGTAATTTTTTTAAACAAATAAATAAATAACTAAATGAGCACAGGACCAATCTGTGGATCTGTGTATATCTGTAACAGAACCTCATTTCTTACTAGGTCGATTTTGTTTTTGTTTTTTTGTTGTTGTTATTGTTTTAGAGAGTTGAGATGTGACAATGCCAAATATCACATTCCAGTCTTGTGCCGGAAAAATAAGAGCTTTTAAAGAAGTCCTGGGGGAAAAAAGTCTCAGATCCTGCAGCAGCATTTGTATGTCCATCTGCCTCTGAAGGAAGGTACTGGTCTGATCTTCAAACAAAAAAAAATGCTGCATTGATACATTCCTTAAAAACATCTCTAAAAATCAGACTCATAGATTTACAGAGAGAAGAGACCATAGATGTCCCCTAGTCCAACCATCTCATTTTAAAGGTAACAAAATTGGGGCCCAGAGAGTAAAGTCACTCATGTAAGCTTACATAGTGCATAGTGAGCAAGGAGCAGACTTGACATTTTAAATAATGCCCCCTGATTCCAAATCCAGAGTTATTTCTTTTACATCGCACTGTCTCCCATTGAGCATTTATTACGTGATGCATAAATGGAAATAAATATGGTAAGTTACAAGGTAAAGGTAAAATTCTATAAGATGAAATCAATCAAAAAGTATTAAGTACTTGGGGGCAGTTAGGGGGTGCAGTGGATACTAGCACTGACCCAGAGTCAGGAGGACCTGAGTTCAAATCCGGCCACAGACACTTGACACTTACTAGCTGTGTGACCCTGGGCAAATCACTTAACCTCATTGCCTAGCCAAAAAAAAAAAAAAGTATTAAATACTTCATAGACAGGCAGTGTAATGTAAGGGATAGCATGCTGGACTTGGGAGGTCACAAAAGCCTGAATTCAAATCCCACCTTAGATATTTACTAGCTATGTGACCCAGGGAAAATCATCATAAAATGTATTTTTTAAATGAGGGTAATAATTAGCACATACATTACTGGGTTATTATAAAGAACAATTGAGATAATATATGTAAAAGTCCTTATCAGATTCTTAAGAGTTATACAAATGCAAGTTACTATTACTACAGCTGCTGCTGCTACCTTATCATATGCCTAGCACCATCCAAGTCAAAATGAGGGATTCAAAAGAAGTATAAGAAATGGCTCTCCAAGAGACTACAATTGGGCAATGGAGACAGCATAATATGAACACAACTAAGTGCTAAACTGTGAAGTGGTGGCTTTAAGAATAGCAGATGTTCAGAGAAAGGAGAGGCTATACAGGCTGAATTCATCAGAAAGCATCATGTTGGAGTGAACCTTGAAGGATAGGTATAATTTGCATGGGCAGAGAGGAAAGAGAAAACCTGACTGAGGGAAGGTTTAGACGTGAGAATGATCTTTATTTTTAACTGTACAAAATGCTTCCAAATGAGAAGGAAAAAGAACAAAGTATCACTTGAAAAACCCACATTTCATCATAAAAATTACTTTATGAACTAAATGCCATTAATGAAAAGAAATCACAATGAGGAAAGGGATAATGCATATGGTCTATTAGTGTTCAAATGCCTGTACAATTTTTAATTATACTTTAGAAGAAAAGCTTAAGACCTACATCTTTCAAGTTTCTGTTATTTCTTTTTACATTTTACATGTGTAGTACTCAAATACAAAAGCATCACTCACAATAATTTTGATTACTCACAAAGTGAAAAATTTGAATTTTATTTATGGAAAGATTTATCCAAGAAGAATTCAAAAGATAAGACTTCCAAATGTGAAAGGAAAACAAATGCCAAAATGGGTTATTGCTGAGGAAAGAAGAAAACTGCCCTTAAACACTTGGACTTCTGTCTAGTTTTCTAAATTCTGGACCCTGATCAGACTTTGCCTCAAAATCTTAGTTACTCTTGTCTAAGAGACCTAAAAAAATGTTCAGCAAATGTTGCCCCACTTTGTGGCTCCAAAAATACAGAAGAATGAGGGGTCCAAAGGTGCCATGAACCATTTCACCTTGCATTCAAACTGTCTCAACAACAAACGTTTTTCCACAGCTAAATAAAACCTTCTTCCAGGATCTCATCATTTTTAGCATTTATTTGGCTTCCCTTCCTAATTTTGGAATTGATTAATTTTGGCATAAATAGTAACCTCTTTTTATTAAACTTGAACAATACCGGCCACTTAATATCACTTTATCGACCTAAGTTCCAGCTGCTGATCCTAATCATTTACAGATTTTCTGAACATATGCTTTTCGTACTCACCTCTTATTTTGGTACCATTACATTATTCTCAAAAAAATATGACTAGCAAAAACATGTTTTAAAAAAACTTCATTTTTATAATGATCCTATTAATATTCTCTTGGCCCTCAGCTCCCCAAGATACTCATTAAAATATGAGAAAAGATTCTCACTGCTTCCAAAATTAAGCTATTATAGATTTCCTCTAAATAGTACCTAATCAATATACCATACAAACTGTTTTTAATGATAATAAGCCTTTTTTATTATCATTATATAACTACAAATATTTATAGTCTTAGCAAATTCTAAAGAAAAGGGCCAATTATTTGCTATGGAAAAAATACTGTGGAAATACAGAAGATGGAGAGATTACTTATAGCCCAAGACAGCTTTACGAAGGAGCTGGAATTTGAGCTGAACCTTGACAGAGGTTCACAAGTAGAAATCTAACATTCTCGATCAAAGAAATAGTATGTCCAATGATATTCCCCATCTAGTGGCCTAATAACTTTCTTTTTTTTTTTTGGCTAGGCAATGGGGTTAAGTGACTTGCCCAGAGTCACACAGCTAGTAAATGGTATGTGTCTAAGGCTGGATTTGAACTCAGGTCCTCCTGAATCCAGGGTCGGTGCTCTATCCGCTGCACCACATAGCTGCCCCCTAATAACTTTCAAAAAAGGAAGTAGTCAATAACATTCATTAAGTGCCTACTATGTCAGGCACTGGGCTAAGGACTGTGGATACAAATATGAAAAAGAAAGACAATCCTGGCCTTCAAGGAGCTTACCATGTAATGAGCTAAGACAACACACAAAAGAGAGCTGAAAAGAAGTGGGGCAGGGGGGAGGGGTAGTTACCTCTGCAAGAGGCACAGTGGAAAAGTCAAAGAAATTTGAAGTGAGTGCAACCAGAGATGTCAAAGAAGTCCGAATTTAATGCAACCAGGTGGGAAATGAGGAGATGTCTGAAGAAATGTCTATCACAGGAGCAGAGGCTACTGATGAGGTAGGAGTACCAAGACTGAATAGATCTTGCAAAATAATAAGATTTACCAGTGATAAGTTGACTATGGGCATGGTGAAGAAGTCAAAGAAGTCCAAAATGAGTGCAGCCAGGTGGGAAATGAAGAGATATTTGAGAGCAGGCAGACAGACAGATAGAGCTTAAGAGCTACTACATGCCAGGCACTGTGCTAAGCACTGTGGATACAGAAACAAGCCAGCAACACAATCCTTGCCCATTAGAAGAGTTTACATTCTAATGGGCAAAGACAACTCTAACAGGGAGCTGAAGGAAGCAATTTCACAATTCTCCATGTTCATCACATATATAATTCTTACAGCACAGTAACATTTCATTACATTCAAAAACCACAAATTCTAGCCATTCCCCAGTCAATGGGAATCTATTTTGCTTCCAAAGTACTGCTATAAATATTGTGGAGGAAGGATGTGTGTGTGTGTGTGTGTGTGTGTGTGTGTGTGTGTGTGTGTGTGTGCCTTTCTTTTTATCAAGGAGCTTCCTGGGGTATATGCTTAAGCATGGAATCTCTGGGTCACAATGTGTGGACATTTTAACCACTTTATTTGCATAATTCCCCCATTGCTTTCCAAAATATTATTCTAATTCACAGCTTCACTAAATAATGCATTAGTGCTTTTTTTCCTACATTAACTCCAATATTAACTAGTCTTATCTTTTGTCATCAGATCCAATTTTCCGGATGTGAGGTGAAACTTCAGGGTTGTTTCAACTTGCCTTGGTCATATAATTCGTGATTTGGAACATTGTTTTCTATGCAAGTTAATAGTTTGTATTTTTTTAAGAAATATTCATATTCTTTGTTCATTTGTCTACTGGGGAATGACTTTTGGCCTTATATATTTAACTATGTATCCTGGTTATCTTCAATATTTTTAGGAAGGCTCAGCTTATTTGATGTTTTCAATGCCATGACACTATTCTTACTAATAACACTCATTGTTGGTTTTGTCCTTGATTGTATACCCTTCCTTTTATCTTCCATTTATATCTTTTTAATATGTGAATTCATTGGAAAGCTACATGGACAGCCATATGAGCTTCACTCTACACCTTTCTTATCAACTTTTCTGAAAGTACAATGAATAGTTTCTGTATGTGTAATGGTGTGGTTCACCATTTCTTCCTCAGATTACACAATTATACAGCCACATGAAAAATGAATGAAAGAAAATAAACTGGCACAAGCTGTTACTATTTCCTACCAATGGAAAACAATCACCATAATAAGAACATCAAAAGTTCCCAGAAACTGCTCCTGCAAGCAGGGAGATGTAGCACCTGTGGGGAACAAGAGTTTTGAATATAAACTAATTTGCAGAATGTCACTGAGGAAGATGATAGAAGATGCAGGATTCTCACCTCACAAAACTTCTAAAAGGCTTGAAGGGAAAAGTGAGTTTGCAGGAAGTTTGGCAAGAGAATCCAATGGATGGATAAAACTTGAGGAAAAAATAAACAATGGAAATGAAGCAGTTATGTCACTATTTCTATAACAAATCATTTTTATCACTAATTGCAGTAGAACTGCATGTCTAACACCTCAAGCCCTAATGAGGGATAGGAAGTACAAATAGCACCCAAAAATACCAGGAAGATACAAACAGCAACTGGATTAGGCTAAGTATACACAGGAGAAATCTATGCTGGAAGCAAGATAATTTTTAAAACATTGAGAGATCACTTTTTAAGATACTTCAAAGAGGGAAAGATAATTGAATGGAAGATCATGGCTGATATTATTACCGAAAAATGCGATCAAAAGTACATCACTGCCTACTGAGCCACATGTCTATTTTCTCATCTCTAAAAATATTTATGAGACTGATCTACAAAGATATTGAAGGTATCTTTGATTAAGAAGCTTAAGAAGGAAGCAGGTTTACACAATATTCTTTGTGAGATCAGATGTGTCACAGAGTTCACTCGAAATAGTCGAAATAAAAGATCCTACTGCATTCACTGTTTGTTGATAATTTTTTTTAATCATTTGAATCAGTAAAGCAAAATGAAACTCTACAGGCTCCTGTAAAACAAGATGTCTCTCCAATGTACATTTTAAAATCATAAAAAAATCACTGAATAGATGGAACCACAGAGATAATTTTGTTCAAAAATCTGATTATCAACATAGAGACAATTATATATATATATATATATATATATACACATACATATATGTGCATACATATGTATATATATATATATGTGTGTGTGTGTATATATAAATATATATGTATATATATATAAATATACATGTATATGTATCTTGGACAAGCACCGCAGAAGGAGAGTAAGCTGGGCTCAGAGATGAAGAGGAGGAAATGAGACAACTGTGCTACATTTGGAAAACTGTGCATTGCTTTCAATGATCCCAAGCTGCTCCCTGAAACAAAAACCCATGTTTTTAAATACCAGTAGATTTCCAGTGATGTTATATGTTATGAATCATGGAACATCACAATCTGAAAGAAATTCAAATTGCAGGGCACTCAATGGGTAAAAATGGATTTAAATAGGCTGTGGCATATTACCAATGATGAGTTGCATACAAGAAGTGGTATAAAAATAGTATTCAGGAAATTTAAAATGAAGTTGGCCTTTGATAAACCCAAAAACCCCAGCTTTGGGGATAAGAACTCATTATTTGACAAAAACTGCTGGAAAAACTGGAAAACAATAGGACACAAACTTAAAAGTATAGACCAACATCTCACACAGTATACAAAGATAGGGTCAAAATGGGTGCATGATTTAGATATGAGAGGTGATACCATTAACAAATGAGAAGAGCAAAGAATAGTCTACCTGTCATCTGTGGGGAGGTATTCATGACCAAACAAGAGATAGAGAGCATTATAAAATGTAAAATAGATAACTTTGATTATATTAAGTTTAAAAGTTTTTGTACAGGGGACAACTAGGTGGCACAGTGGATGGAGCACCAGCCCTGGATTCAGGAGGCCCTGAGTTCAAATCCAGCCTCAGACACATAACACTTACTAGCTGTATGACCCTGGGTAAGTCACTTAACCCCATTGCCCAACACCCCCTCAAAAAAAAGTTTTTGTACAAACAAAACTAGTGCAACCAAGATTAGAAGGAAAGCAGAAAACTGGGAAACAACCTCTACAGCAAACATCTCTGATAAAGGTCTCATTTCTCAAATATATAGAGAACTGAGTCAAATTTATAAGAATACGAGTCATTCCCCCATTGATAAATGGTCAAAGGATATGAACAGGCAGTTTTCAGATGAAGAAATCAAAGCTATCTATAGGCAAATGAAGAAATGTTCTAAATCACTTTTGATTAGAGAAATGCAAATTAAAACCACTCTGAGATACCATCTTACACCTATAAGATTGGTTAATATGACAAAAAAGGAAAATGACAAATATTGGAGAGGATGTGGGAAAATTGGGACACTAATACACTGTTGTTGGAGTTGTGAACTGATCTAAACATTCTGGAAAGCAATTTGAAACTATGTCCAAAGGGCAACCAAATTGTCTATATCCTTTGATTCAGCAATACCAGTACTAGGTCTATATCCCAAAGAGATCATTAAAAAGGGAAAAAGACTTACATATGCAAAAATATTTATAGCAGCCCTTTTCATGGTGGCAAAATACTGGAAATTGAGGGGATACCCATCAATTGGGGAATAGCTGAACAAACCGTGGTATATGAATGTAATGGAATATTATTGTGCAATAAGAAATTATGAACGGGAAATTTCAGAAAATCCTGGAAAGACTTGTACAAACAGATTCAAAGTGAAATGAAGAGAATCAGGAAAACATTGTACACAATATCAGTAACATTGTGTGATGATCAACTACAAATGACTCAATTCTTCCCAGCAACGCAATGATCTAAGACAAGTACAAAGGACTCATGAAAGAAAATGCTATCCATATCCAGATAAAGAACTGATGGAGGGGCAGCTAGGATAGAGCTCTGGCTTTGGTGTCAGGAGGACCTGAATTCAAATGTGACCTCAGACATTTGACACTTATTTAACCCTGATTGCCTCACCAAAAAAAAAAAAGCATAAAATAATAATAATAACTGATGGACTCTGAACACAGATCAAAGCATTTTTTTCATTTATTTTATTCTTTCTCATGGGTTTTTTAATGTTTCTTCTTTCACAACTGTGACTAATATGCAAATATTTTTACATAACAGCACATACACAAACTCTATCAAACTGCCTACCATTTTCAGAAAACGAGAGGGGAGGGAGTGAGTGAGAAAAATTTGGAACTCAAAAATCTTGTAAAAATGAATGCCAAGGGGCAGCTAGGTGGCACAGTGGATATAGCATTGGCCCTGGAGTCAGGAGGACCTGAGTTCAAATCTAGTCTCAGACCAGAGACTTGACACTAGCTGTGTGACCCTGGGCAAGTCACTTAACCCCAATTGCCTTGACAAAAAAAAATGCTAAAAATTTTCTTGACATGTCACTGGAGGGGAGGGGGATAAAATACTATAAAAAAGTGAAGTTGGCTTGTTACATAGCAAGAGCACAGGTAAAGATGATTACCCAAGTGTTGTACTGGTACTCAAAGAATGTTTTTTTAATCTTATCATTATTGATGCCTTTTGATTTTATGTCATATTCATTTTTAATATAGTCCTCCCCCTCCTACTGAGATAGTATCCTTTATAATAAAGATTTAAAAAAAAGAAAAAAGAAAAAAAGAAATTCAGCAAAAAAAAAACCTCATAGAAAATGGCCTGACAACATATGCAATATTCTATACACACAGTCCCCCAACACTTTAAAAAAGGAAAAGAAGTTCGTTTTCTTAACTTTTCTTCAGGGCTAACCTTGGTCATTATAATTACACAGCATTCAATTTCTTTTCTGTGAGTTCTTTCTATTTGCACTACTGTAGTTATTGTATATAATGTCTTCCTAATTCTACTTGCCTAACACTGTATCAGCTCAAATAATTTTTCCCAATTTTAGTAATCTAACTCTTCATTAATTCATATAAGTTTTCCCATGATTCTCTGAATTCTTCACATTCATAATTTATTATGATGCAGTAATAGTCAATCAATGTTACATACCACAATTTGTAAAGTCATTGCCCAATCACTGAGCACCTATTTTTTTCCCAATCTCTTGCTACCAAAAAAAAAAAAATTATTGCAGTTAGTAGTTTGTATATTCATTGCATATATAGAATCTTTCTTTTTGTCTTTGACCTCTTTGAGGCATATATACTTGATTTTGCTGTCTGAGGTAAAGGGTATGCATGTTTTAGTTACTTTTTTTAGTATTATCTGAAATTGATTTCCAGAATAGTTGGATCAATTAAGAACTCCACTATCAGTATATTTGGACACCTATCTTCCAATTGCTCCTGCAATGGCAACTTTTGTCATATCTGCCAATTTGATAGGTATGGTATGAGGTAAAACTTCAAAGATGTTTTATTTTGCATTTCTATTATCAATTATTTGGAGCAATTTTTTACGTGGTTGTAAAAGAATGCAAGTCTTTGTTTTAGAATTATTTATTGAAATCCTTTGACTTCCAAGAATCACCAATTGAAGAAGGCTCTTAGTAATATTTTTTTGTGTTAATTGACTATATTTCATGGACATTAGAACATTGTCATACATTTAATGCAAAGATTGTTTCTCAACTGACAATTTCCTTTCTAATTTTAGCTCCACTGATTTTGTTTATGTAGAAGCTTTACTATTTCATATAACTAAAATCATTTATTCTCTTTTGTGGTAGCCTCTATCCCTTGTTTGGCAAACCTTCCTGTTAGCTGTGAAAGGTACCTGATTTTGTTCTGTTCTATTTTTTTTTAAGTTGCAGAACATAAAATGAACTAAAGGAAGTCCAATGGCCTTTGGGAGGATCTCCCATACAAAATACATGAAAAGAGAAGTTTATGGGCTCATCACTGCTTCAATCTAGTCTGTATTTCTCCATCTTTTCCACAAGAATACTTTATCAAATGTTTTGCAAAAAACAAACTATATTACAGTAATCTTTCTGATTCACTAGTTTAAGTAAACTGATCAAAAAGGGAAATACAGTTAGTTTAACATAATCTCTTCTTAATGAAGCAATGCTGTTTCATCATTTAAGTATATTCAATTTTCAACACAAAATTTACTGAGAGTAAGCGATGTGCAAGGCACTTTGGTAGAAGTTGAAGATACAAAGATGAAAAGTGGCAATGTCCCTATCCTCAAAAAGTTTACAATCTAACATACACAAGTATAAGACAAGGTAGAATGTAAAAGGGACAGAGTGAGCTATGAAAATTTAAGTAGGATAAGTTCATTTCATGTTAGAAGTAGCACACGAATAGAGCTTTGAAGGAAAAGAAAGATTTCAAAAGACGAAAATGACAGAGTACACATTTTGGACCAAGGTAACAGCCTGCACAAATTCAGGTATGCAAGGAATCAAGAGCATGTGGGACAAGATCAGGAAATAGCTAATAGTCTAATTTAACTCAAACTTAGCTAGACTACAGATGGCCTTAAATAATGGAATATTCTATCCAAAAGCAATAGAGCTACTGTGTGCTTGTTAAAATGACATTAGAAGACCATTGCATTAAGAAGATTTGGCAGCTGCATAAGAATGGATTGAAGAGGAAAGACAAGGTAGGGAAGTTAGAATGCTATTATTTTTAGTAATTGTCTATGTAAGCGTCTCATAGTCCATGTGAGAATAGTTAGGAGGATATTATGATAGTCCAAACGAGAGGTGTTAATGACTTTTGCTAGGTTGGTGGTAGTGTGAGTAGAGAAGAGGAGATGTGTATGAGAAATAGAATAGAACTAAATGGATGGAGGATAGGGGAGTGAAAAGCAAAGAAAACCCAAAATTGATTCCAAGGTTTTAAATCCAGGTAATGGAGAGTATAGTCCTTATAGAGTCTATATCCACTAGATCAATGCTATGTTTCCTCTGACTTTGCAGAAAACACTTTCCTCAACTCCTAATGTCTGAATATTGTCAATATTCCTATCCTTCCTGTTATGAAAGCCCAGATGACATGGACATTTTCTATTGTTTCCCATCATTCCCATATTGCTAGCCAGGATGGAAATTTCCCTTCTTAGTTCCTCCACCTTTTGAAGTAAGATGTCCGTAAGAAAAATGAAGAAATTATTATCTGCTTTACTTTTGGCAGAGAAAGAAATCCAGCAGATGTATAGAATCATTATTTTCCTTTTTCTTTTTAAAAATTATATTTTTCAATGAGTAAAACCCATTTTCTCTCCTATTCACTATGTCCTCCTCCCACTTCAGAATGAAAGAAAAATAAAACCCTTTTGACAAATACATAAGGTCAAGCAAAATAAATTTCTGCATTGGCAATATCATATATATCTCATTCTGTACTCTGAGTGCTTTACCTCTCTATCAGAAAGTGGGGGGAATGTTTCATTGTTAGTCCTCTGGAATTGTGGCGGTCATTATGCTGATTAAAGTCCTTAATTCTTTCAAATGTATTTGTCTTTACCATATTGTTGTCCTATATAAATTGTTTTCCTAGTTCTGTTCACTTCACTCTGCAATAATACTTCATATGTCTTCCCAGATTTCTCTGAAACCACCTCCATCATCATTTCTTATAGCACAAGTCATTCCTCAATTTATGCGCAGCTCCTCAGAATCCTATGGTTTGCCTCCTGAAAAAGAGCTATAAATAATTTTTGTACATTCCTTGGAATTTGTTTTGAAGATTAATTCTTTCCTTAATCCATCCTCCCTCTAATTCTCCCTTCTCCCTTTTTCCATATTGAATGAAATGTATTTCCATACTCAACTCTGTGTGCGTATGTATTCTTCTCTCCTTTGACTACTTCAGATGCAAATAAAGTTGAAATGTCAGCAGCTCCTTCCATCCCTGCCTTTTAGTTTGTATAGATGTCTGCTTAGGCACCCTGATTATGTGAGATAGTTTTCCTTTTTCCCTCAACTTTCTTTTCACTTCCCTCCACAGTGTATTTTCCTTCTTCTCTCTTTCAATTTTACCATCAAGACATAACAGAACCACCACCCTAGGCCTCCTATCTAATTAGACGTCTATGAAAGCACCCATCAGTAGGGTTCAGAGGAAACACAGAATCCTCTCCCCATAATAGAATGCAAGCAGTTTATCCTCATTTAATCTTTTATCATTGTTCATAGGTGTTTAGTTTTTTGTTTCTCTTAATTTTTGCATTTGAATTTCAAAGATTCTAGATAGCTCTGGTTTTTCATCAAGGATGTTTGGAAATTCAGTTTCATCAGGGCAGTGAGGTGGTACAGTGGATAGAGCACCGACCCTGGAGTCAGGAGGTCCTGCATTCAAATCTGGTCTCAGACCAGACACTTGACACTAGCTGTGTGACCCTAGGCAAGTCACTTAACCCCAATTGCCTCATTAAAAAAAAGAAAGAAAGAAAGAAATTCAGTTTCATTGACTGTCGGTTTCTTCCCAGTGGGATTATACTCAGTTTTGCTGCATAAATTATTCTTGGCTGTAAGCCTAAATTCTTTGCCTTCTGGAATATTCTATTCCACTCCCGTAGTGGCTACTAAATTATGTATGATCTTGAATGTAATTCCTTGGTGTACTTGAAATCTTTTTTTTTTTCGGGGAGATAGGGAGGTGGCCATGTAGATGGAAGGCTGCTTACAGTTTCTTTTCTTCTTCCTTGCCCTGAAAGCTCTATATTTTACTATAATGTTCTTTGGGAGTTTCTTTCATGAGATTACCTGTGAATTCTTTCTTTTTTACACTTTGCCTTCTAAGAGATCTGGCAGTTTTCTTTTTAAGATTTCTTCACATATGATGTCTAGAATCTTTTCTGGATCATGGCTTTCAGAGAGTCCAATGATTCTTAAATTTTTTTCCTCCTCAATCTGTTTTCAAGGTCAGCTGTTTTTGCTAAGAGATAAGTTACATTTTCTTCTATTTTTTTCAGTTGTTTGACTTTATTTTAATGTTTCTTGTCTTATGAAGTCATTGGCTTCTCCATTTCTAATTTTCAGGGAATTTGTTACTTGGGCAAAGTTTTGCACCTCTTGTGCCAAGCTGTTAATTCCCTTTCCAATTCTTTCTTCCACAGATCTGATTTATTTTCCAATTTTTTTTCTCTCTAGCACTCTCATTTCATTGATTAAAAAACATTTTTTAACATTTTAAAACTCCTCCTTCATCTCTTCTAGTAATTCTAGTTGAATTTGTGCCAAAGCTACATTTTTCTTTGAGGTTTTGTTTGCAGATGTTTCAGAATCATTCTCTTCTTCTGAGCTTGTGTGTTAAGCATCCGTGTCACTGTAATAGCATTTTATGGTGAGAGTGTTTATTTGCTCATTCTTCCAGCCTACTTCTTGACTTCAGACTTGCCGTTAGGATTGGGCTCTGACATAGTTCTGGAGGGAAGGTCTGGTCTGGTCTTTTGCTACCTTTTGGGGGTATTTACTGTTGAATTATTCCAGGTTTTGAGGGAGATTTCAGGGTAGGGACCTGAAAGTTTTCAATGCTCTCAAAGCGTTCTGATCCAGGGCAAAGCCTGATTATTGCCTCCCTGGTATGGCTCTGCAAGTTCCTGACTTGGATATAGAGCTAAGCAATAGTATACTGCTACTAAGCTAAGCCATTATCAGCTAGCTAGGAAGCTGCTGGTTCAGAGTGACAGAACTTCAGGCTCCTCTTTGGTCTAGTAATCCTGCCCTAGTTATTCCTCTGCAGGCTTCAGATTGGACTAGAAGCCAGAACTGAGACCTTGCTCTATTCATGGGCTGCGAGTCACACTGGGCTACTTGCTTCTGAACCTGTTTCTCTCCCTGTACACAGCCTAGAGCCTGTAACCATGACTCACCTCAGAATGCTGTCCATTAGCACAGGTAACCACCTCAGTCCATCCAGGACCTATGACCTAGAACTGGGTAGTGAGCACCAGAGTTGCAAGGTGGAACCTGTTCCCTTTCTGGTGTCCTATGTGGTTTTGTGGCTTCCTCTTGCCCTGGTGTACATGCTCTTACTAGGCTCCAGTATCCATAGACCTATCTCCCTATGTGGACCTAGACTGAGAAAACAAATTCACTGCAACTTTTTCATGGCTTTTCCTATCAAGATTTATTCTGGTACATTTTCTAGATCTGTTAGGAGAAGCTGGTGAGGGGCGCTTTTTGGGAAGGGAGGTAGGGTGCTTACTATATTACTTTCTGCTATTCTGCCATCTTGGCTCTACCTCAAGTCTACCATCTTGGCTCTGATTCCCATCACTATTAATATCATTTCTTTGCCAGATTTGTGATGTTTCCCAAATTCTTTATTTCCTCTTTTTGTCCAAGTGATCTGTAATACATACTGATAACAATATCCCTTCTGTTTCTGTATTCGTTGATCTTATCTAAATGCTCTCCACCATGCTTCCTGCCTATCTCTGGTTCCTGGATTAAACCATATGAGTACATCTCCTTTATAAAAAATGGTATAACTTTCCAGAGGAATATTCCAGTCATAAATCTCATATCCCTCAAAATTGTACTGATATCTGTGAGGTCAATTTTGCCTTTTTGTGTTTAGATCTCACATTCATCATTCATGTTACCCTTACTTTGTAAACTTCTGGGCATCTTTACAGTTATTCTTATTCCAACATTACTTTTAAGGGCAGTGGTTTCTAAACATCAGGTAACAACACTACTACTTTTTCTTTTTAATCAAAAATAGATATTTGTTGTTGTTGTTGTTCAGTCAATTAGTCATATCCAACTCCTGGCAACCCCAATGGACCTCATTGGACCTCATGGACCTCATGCCAATACTGTCCCTGGAGTTTTCTTGGCAAAAATACTAGAGTGGTTTGCCATTTCCTTCTCCAATGGATTAAGGCAAACAGAGGTTAAGGGTCTTGCCCAGGGTCACATAGCTAGTAAGTATCTGAGGCTGGATTTGAACTCAGGTCTTCCTGGCCCATCAACACTATCTATTGAACCACCTACCTACATTTAAAAATTGTTATACTACCCCATATTTTTCATAGAACAATCTATGCAAATAATTCTTAGGTAGTATTTTATTCAAATAAAATTCAACTTTATTACAACTTTATAATAACAACCCATACATATAAATATATTGTTCATATCTGTTGCCAAAATATTTTATGGTTGTCATATTTATATTATAACATACTAGCCATGATAATAACATGGATAGGCTTGTGTTTTGGTACAACATTTCTCAAAATGTGGAAACATTTATAATATTGCCACTTATAGTTCTTTTTTAACTATTAATCAACATCAATATTTAGTCTTTTAAAAAACTACAACATAAAAGCCCATTTCACATAAATAAAAGATTATTAATTATAGTAAAATTTGTACCATGTTGATAAAAAGAATTCTTTATTTAGATGTAGTTAAAGAAAGAAAGTTTTTCAGACTCAGAAGCTTGTTTCAATATAGCCACAAGACAAGTCTCTTAACTTTTCTTGTTTAGATAGAATACAGACCAAATAAATCATATTTATGAATGGCAAACAGATTTCTTATTCACTTATATTTACAAACATTTCTTGAAAATAAACTGAGAATTGCTTTAAACCATTGAGAGAATAAGTCTTTCCTTTCTTCTATTTCATTTGCAGAATAGAAATTTTTAAATTAGGAAATATATCAAAAATATTATTTGAAATTGTATTTATCTATACCTGTTTTCATAAATTTTAATCCTTCTGGCTTTCTTTATGTATTCAAGAATTTGAATTGACTTATTTAGGGTATTCATTTTTTCAAAAATATCCCAAAACTACACTACTCTCAGGAAGAAATTTCTGTTATAATGTGAATTTGCTTCTGCTTTACCATGATCACCAAGAAAATGGCAATTTCTTCTTTCAGCTCAAAAATGCCTCAAAGTACTTTGGCACAAGAAAGTCAAAATATTTCACAAAACAGACATTCACTATTATTTGCAGACCTATTTCATCCTGACATTGACTGAGTTCTATCAATGTAAAATCCAATATAATTTTCTCATATTATATCATTTTCATTTTTTAAAATGTCAATTGCATTTAAATTTTCTCTTGATATACCTATCAGCCAGTCTGGAAAACAACAAATCTTCCCTAACATCAGTTTCAACAACAAATCACATGTATCTAATCAAATGACTATCTTTAATTATATCTATTGCTTCATCCACTAGCAATGCAAAAAAAAAAAAGATGTTAATTTCTCAATCGAGTCAAAGTTCTTCAGACATAGAAGCATGCTTCCTTTACACTGCTATATTTGGAAGTGGAGCCATTTGAAACTACTTTGCATATGATTCACCAAGTATTAGGCTAACCACATCAATAGCTCCAGATAAACCAACATTTGCCACAATGAATGAAGCTTTTCACATTTAACAATTATATAAGCAAACTTATATAATCCAAGCAATTACTTTAATGTCACAGACATTTTTTAATGTTGCTCTTGCTTATTAAAAGCATCTAATTTTCTCTTTAAAATGTTCTTTTTTAATTTTTTTAACTTTTTTTAAACATGTGTTTTTAAAACTTGGGGTTCAAAATTTTCTCCCTTCCTCCCTCCCCACACACTCTCATTGAAAAGGCAAGCAACTCAAAACAGGACATACATGTGCAGTTATGCAAAACACTTCCATAGTAGACATGTCGTGAAAAACTAACTCTATTTCCCTTAATCCTATCCTGCTCCCCCCCATTTATTCTATTCTTTATTTTGACCCTGTACCTCCTCAGAAGTATTTGCTTCTGATCACCCCTTTCCCAATCTGCACCTTCTCTCTATCATCCCCCTGCTCTCTTCTCCCCTTCCCCCTGTTTTCCATAGAGAACACAGATTTCCATACCCAATTGAGTGTGCATGTTATTCCCTCCTTAAGCCAAATCCTATGAGAATAAGATTTCCTCATTCCCTCTCATCTTCTCCCCCTCCACTGTAAGAGCTTTTTCTTCTATGTTTTCAGTGAGATAATGTACCCCATTCTACCTCTCCCTTTCTCCTTATACTAGTATAATCCTCTCTCACCCCTTAATTTTATTCTCCAGATATCACCCCTTCATCTTCAACTGATCCTGTGCCCTCTGTCTGTCTGTCTATCTATCTATCTATCTATCTATCTATCTATCTATCTATCTATCTGTATACATACATATAATTTTTTCCCTCCAACTACCCTAATACTGACAAAGGTCTCATGAGTTATAAATATCATTTTTCTACACAGGAATGTAAACAGTTCAACCTTAATAAGTCTCTTGTGATTTCTCTTTCCTGTTTACCTCTTCATGTTCCACTTGAGTCTTGTATTTGAAAGTCAAATTTTCTATTCAGCTCTGGTCTTTTCATCAAAAATGCTTGAAAGTCCTCTATTTCACTAAATATCAATTTTTTTCCCCTGAAGGATTATACTCAGTTTTGCTGGGTAGGTGATTCTTGGTTGTAATCCTATCTCCTTTGCCCTCTGGAATATTATATTCCATGCTCTGTGGTCCCTTAATGTAGAAGCTGCTAAATCTTGTGTTATCCTGATTATGTTTCCACAATACTTGAATGGTTTCTTTCTAGCTGCTTGCAATATTTTCTCCTTGACCTGGGAACTCTAGAATTTGGCTACAATATTCCTAGGAGTTTTCCTTTGGGGATCTCTTTCAGGAAGAGATCGATGGATTCTTTCAATTTCTGTTTTGGCCTCTGGTTCTACTATATCAGGGCAGTTTTCCTTGATAATTTCTTGAAAGAAGATGTCTAGGCTCTTTTTTTGTTATCATGGCTTTCAGATAGTCCAATAATTTTTAAATTCTCTCTCCTGGATCTATTTTCCAGGTCAGTTGTTTTTCCAATGAGATATTTCACATTGTTTTCTAATTTTTCATTCTTTTGGATTTGTTTTACAGTGTCTTGATTTCTCATAAAGTCACTAGCTTCCAATTGTTCTATTCTAATTTTTAAGAAAGTATTTTCTTCAGCAATCTTTTGGACTTCCTTTTCCATTTGGCTGACTTTTCTTTTTCAGGCATTCTTCTCCTCATTGGCTTTCTGGACCTCTTTTGCCATTTGGGTTAGGCAATTTTTTAAGGTGTTATTTTCTTCAGTATTTTTTTGGGTCTCCTTTAGCAAGCTGTTGACTTGTTTTTCATGATTTTCTTGCATCACTCTCATTTCTCTTCCCAGTTTTTCCTCTACTTCTCTTACTTGCTTCTCCTCTACTTACTTTTGAGCTCTTCCAAGGCCTGGGACTGATTCATATTTTTCTTGGAGGCTCTGGATATAGGAACTTTGACTTTGTTGTCTTCTGTTTGTATGTTTTGATCTTCTTTGTCACCAAAGTAAGATAATATAGTCTGACTCTTTTTGCACTGCTTGCTTATGATCCCAGCCAACTACTTGAGTTTTAAACTCTTTGTTAAGGTAAGAGTTTGCTTCCAATGTGGAGAATGTATTGTCCCACACTTCAGGGGTTTGTACAGCTGTTTTCAGAGATACTTCCAGGAACCTGTAAATTTTCAGTTCTTCTAAGGTGGTATGACAAGGGGCAAGGTGTTTACTCTTTTCATGGCCTGTGCTCTGGTCCATGAGTGACCGACCACAAGCAGTCTTTTCCATCTTGGAACGGTGTGGAGGGTTTCCTCTTCACTGCCACTACGAGCTCCACCGCTCCACCGCTCCTCCTCACCCCAGGACCGCCACCCAGAACTGTGACCCAGATCCAAGCACGGACAAAGCAAGAGATTCCTGCCTCAGCACTGGCAAAGAGATACCTGCAATCCCTCTCTGATCAGCCACTGGATTCCCCCTCAGTCTGTGGGCCGGAAGCTCACGAGACAGCCACCACCCCAGTGCCGAGCTCCTCAGGGAATGGGGCTGAGACCCTGCACTCCTCTCTCACCACTGTAGAAACAGACTTTTCCCACTGACCTTCTCAGTTGTCTTTGGCATTCATGGGTTGAGAAGTCTGGAAACCACCACAACTGCCTGCAATTCAGTCCTCTGAGGCCTGCTCCAGGTTTGCTGCGGCCTACGCACTCACATCGAACTGCACTCCTCTCACAACCTGGCTCAATATACCTTTCTGATCAACCATCCAGGTTGTCTTGGGCTTGAAATTTGTTTTACTCTGTGTTTTTGTGGGTTCTGCTGCTTTAGAATTTGTTTAGAGCCATGTTTTTAATGGGTATTTGGAGGGGTTTGGAGAAGAGTTCAAGCAAGTCACTGCTTTTACTCCACCATCTTGGCTCTGCTCCCTCTAAAATGTTCCTAACAATGCACTCTGCATGCACTTTCAAGATGTTTCAATTTAGTAGGTTTTATTGGTGATAAAGAACTGACATAGGGGCAGCTAGGTGGCACAATGGATAGAGCTCTGGCCTTGGAGTCAGGAGGACCTGAATTCAAATGCAGCCTCAGACACTTGATATTTACTAGCTGTGTGACCCTGGACAAGTCACTTAACTCCAATTGCCTCACCAAAAAAGGCAAAAAAAAAAAGAAGTTTCAAAAAATTGATATAAAACAAAAAGCAATTTCTCTTCTCCATCAGTAATTGTACTTATTATAGCAGATCATATTTTCTAAATTTCAACCTTTACTTCATGTTTCCAGATTTCTACTACGTAATCTATCTTAATGTTTTTTGCTTATTTTGGTTTCAGCTATTCCAATGAATTTTATCTTCAAAATGGTTAAAAAATTTATCCTTCATGAACAAACATCATTAAAGATATATGTGACAGGAAAATGTAGTGAACTGGTCATGTTGTAAGGAATAGCAACTAATGGTAAGCCCGGTTGATGAAATCCACAAAATATCCAAAGATCTATAGGAAGGCCTCTAGTGCAGGGGATCAGCAAACTACATGTTTTTGTACAGTCCCCAGAGAAGAATGATTTTTACATTTTAAAATACAAGTTTTATTGTATTTTACAAGGAAAAAACTGTTCTTACCTAGTGGACCTGTACAAAAGCAGGCATCAGGGCCAGAAATGGCCATAGTTTGCTGATTTCCCCTCTAGTGTACTGTAAGTATCTTTAGAGGAAGGTTTGTGCTGTGTGCAATTTTATTGTCCCTTATATCAGTTATTTTTGCACTTGTTCTCCTCCCAATTCCCAATAGTAGACTGTAATTCAATTCAATTCATCTAACACCAGCTCCTAGCATCAGTACCTTAAAGGTATTAGATACTATATAAGTAATTGTTGATTGAATTAAATCAGAGGCAATGGTCATGCCACTCTTGAGCTCATGATAAGCAAAGACTGACTAGGCTTAATCTGACGTGTACTCTAGCATTTAGGCTAGCAGATTCCAAGATTTCAGAGACACCATAGGTGGAATGCCATCACCTAAGACTCTAAAAGGGATGTCAGCTCAGGAAGGATCAAGGATTAGTGGATTACCTGAATAATAAGAATTATTTGGACTACCTGAAAGTCATGACCAAAGAAAGAGCATAGACATCATATTTCAAGAAATCATAAAGGAAATCCAATATCCCAGAACCAGAGAGTAAAATAGAAATGGAAAGAATCTACCAAGTGCCTCCCAAAAGAGATCCCAAAATGAAAACTCCCAGAAATATTATAGCCAAACTCTAGAGCTCCTTGGTCAAAGAGAAAGTACTTCAAAAAGCCAGAAAGAATCCACGCAAATACTGTGGACCTGAACCAAAGTCAGGATCACAAAGGATTTAGCAGTTACCACCTTAAAGGAACAGAGTGCTTGGAATATGATATTCCAGAAGACAAAGAAGCTAGGATTACAACCAAGGATAACCTACCCAGCAAAATGAAGTATAATCTTTCAAGGGGAGAAATGGATATTTAATGAAATAAAGGACTTTCAAGGATTCCTGATGAAAAGACTAGAGATGAATAGAAAATATAACATTCAAATACAAGACTCAAGAGAAATGTAAAAAAGTAAATATGAAAGAGAAATCATAAGGGACTCAATAAGTATAAACTTTTTATAGCCATATATATGGGAAGAAGATACATGTAACTCCAAAGAACTCTATCAGTTTAGGGCAGTTAGAAGAACTCTACATTAGATAGAGAGCATGGGAATGAGTCAATTATGTTAGGATGACCTAAAAAAAATGGATAGGTGAGAAAGAAGGATGTACTGGCAAAAAGGGGATGGGAGAGGAAGAATGGGGAAAATTATCTCACATAAAAGAGACCCGGAAGAAATAACTTTTGCAGTGAAGGGGAAAATGGTAGCAGGGGCAATGGAATGCTTGAACCTAATCTCATATAAACTGGTTTAAAGAAGGAAGACTATATATACATGCATGTGTGTGCATGTATATATACACACAGTCACTCAATTGGGTATAGAAATCAATCTAACCCAACAATAATAGGGAAAGGAGATGGCAGAAAGGATAAGAGGAAAGGGAGGTGATAAAAGTGAGGACAGATTAAGGGAAGCAGTAATTAGAAGTAAAACAGACCTCAGGGGAGAGATGATAAAGGGAGAGAGAGAGAGAGAAAGAGAAGGGTAAACAGAAGAAAACAGAATGGAGGAAAATGCAGTTAGTAATTGTAACTGTAAATGTGAATGAAATTAATTTACCCATAAAATGGAAGCTGATAGAATGGATTAGAAATCAGAATCCAATGATATGTTATTTACCAGAAACACACTTGAAACAGAAAGCCACATACAGAGTTAAAATAACAGGCTGGAACAATATTGATTATGCATCAGCTGAATTTTTTAAAAATGCAGAGATAGCAATTATGATCTAAGACAAAGCAAAATCAAAAATAGACCTAATTAAAAGAGATTAGCTGAGAAACTACATCATGGTAAAAGACACCATAGAAGATAAAGTAATATCAGTGCTAAACATATATGAACCAAATGGCATAGCGTCCAAATCCTTAAAGGAAAAGTTAAGTGAGTTATAGGAGGAAATAGACAATAAAACTATACTAGCAGGGGACCTCAACTCTCTCCTTTCCAAGGCTGATAAATCTAGCCATAAAATAAATAAGAAAGAAGTTAAGGAGATGAACAGAATTTTGGACAAGTTAGATATGATAGACTTACAAAGAAAACGGAATGGGAATAGAAAGAAGGATAACTATTTCTCAGCAGCTGTAGCACCTTCACAAAAACTGACCATGTATTAGGGCATAAAAACACTACAACCAAATGTAGAAAATATAACCATAAAACACACCATTTTCAGACCATAATGCAATAAAAATTATATTCAATAAAGGGCTATGGAAACACATTTAAAATTAGGTGGAAACTATATAATATAATCCTAAGGAATGAGTGGATCAAAGAATAAATCATAGAAACAACCAATAATTTCATTAAAAAGAATGACAACAATGAGACAAATTTTGATTTTGAGGATACAGCCAAAGCAGTACTTAGGGATAAATTTATCTCTAAACTTGTATATCAATAAGAGAGAAAGAGTAAATCAATAAATCGGACATGCAACTAAAAAAACAAAAAGATAAGGAACAAATTAGAAATCCCCAAATCAACACCAAAATGGAAATCCTAAATTTCAAGGAGGAAATTAATGAAACTAAAAATAATAATAATAATAATAAAACTAGAAGCTAGTTCTATAAAAAATAAAATAAAATAAACCATTTGTTAATTTTGATTTTTAAAAAAGAAAACCAAATTACCAGTATCAAAAATTAAAAGTGTGAAGGCACCACCAATGAAGATGAAATTAAAGCTATTATTAGGAGCTATTTTACCCAATTATATACCAATAAATCTGACAACTTAAGTGAAATAGATGAATATTTATAAAAATATAACTGCTCAGATTAACAGAAGAGTTAAGAGAATACTCAAATAAACTTATCTTAGAAAATGAAATTGAATAAGCCATAAATGAGCTCCCTAAGAAAAAATCTCCAGGATAAGATGGATTTACAAGTGAATTCTGCTAAACATTTAAGGAACAATCCCAATACTACATAAACTATCTGAAAAAATTGGTTAAAAAAATAGGAGTGCTACTAAATTCCTTTTATGAAATAAATATGGTTTGATACCTAAACCAGGGAAAGCAAAAACAGAGAAAGAAAAGTATATATCAATTTTCCTATTTTTTTATGCAAAAATTTTAAGTAAAATACTAGCAAGGAGATTACAGCAATATATTAAAAATATTATGCACTATGACCAAATGGAATTTATACCAGGAATGCAGGACTGGCTTAATATTAGGAAAACTATAAGCATCATTGACTATATAAATAACAAAAATCATACAATTATCTTGATAGATGCAAAAAAAAAAGCTTTTGACAAAATACGATACCCACTCCTATTTCTTTTTTTTTTCTTTTGGCTAGGCAATGGGGTTAAGTGACTTGCCCAGGGTTACACAGCTAGTATGTGTTATGTGTCTGAGGCCGGATTTGAACTCAGGTCCTCCTGAATCCAGGGCCGGTGCTCTATCCACTGCACCATCTAGCTGCCCCAACACCCATTCCTATTAAAAACACTAGAAAGTATAGGAATAAATTGAGCCTTTCTTAAAATAATAAGTAATATCTATCTAAAACCAAGCGTAAGGATTACCTGCAATATGGATAAACTAGAGGACTCACCAATAAGATTAGGGGTGAAGTAAGGATGTTCATTACCATCACTTTGATTCAATATTATGCTATAAATGCTAGCTATTGCAATAAGACAAAAAAAATGGAGAAAATAAAAATAGTCCATGAGAAAACAAAACTGTCACTCTGTGCAAATAATATGATGATATGCTTAAGAACCCTACAGAATCACCTAAAAAACAACTGAAACAATTAACAACTTTGTCAAAGTTGCAGGATATAAAACAAACCAACATAAATCATCAACATTTCTACATATCACCAACCAAACCCAGCAGGAAGAGATAGAGAAATTCTATTTTAAATAGATACAGACATTAAGGAATACTTGGAATTCTACCTGACCAGACAAACTCGGGGACTAAATGAACACAATTAAAAAATATTTTTTACACAAATAAAGAAAATAAAGATCTAAACAAGTGAAGAAATATTAATTGCTTATAGGTAAGCTTAGCCAATATAACAGAATGACAATTCTAACTAATTAATTTACTTATTATATCATAGAGAGAGAGAAAATAATAACAAGATTCATCCAGAAGGAGAGGTCAAGAATATCTAGGGAATCAATGAAAAAAAGTGAAAGAAGGTGGCTGGCAGTACCAGATTTCAAAATATATTACAAAGCAGTAATCATCAAAACAATCTGGTACTTGCTAAGAAATAGAGTGGTGGATCAATGGAATAGATCAGTGGAATAGAACATAATATACAGTAGTAAATGATTATGATAATCTAGTGTTTGATAAACCCAAAGATCCAAGCTTTGGAGGCAAAAACACACCATTTGATAAAAACTGCTGGGAAAACTGGAGAACAATTTGGCAGAAACTAAACAAAGGTCAACATCATATACCATACACCAAAACAAGGTCAAAATGGATAAATTATTTAGATCTAAAAGGTGAAATCATAAGTAAATTAGGGGAGCAAAAGAAAATGTATCTGCCTGATCTATGAATATGGGAAGATTTTATAGTCAAACAAGAGACAGAGAAGATCACTAAAATAAATAACTTTGATTCCATGAAATTTAAATGGTTTTTGTGCAAACAAAATTAATGCAGCCAAAATTAGAAAGAAATCATGAAACTGGGGGAGAGTAGATTTCGCAGTAAGTTTCTCCAATAAAGGCCTCATTTCTCAAATATATAGGGAACTAAGTCAGATATATGAAAATAAGAGTTGACATGGTTGGTAAATTGATAAATGGCCAAAGGATATGAGCAGGCAGTTTTCAGAAGAAGAAATCAAAGCTATCAAGTCACATGGAAAAAAAAGTTCTAATTCCCTATTGATTAGAGAAATGAACATTAAAATAACTCTGAGGTACCACCTTATACCTTTCATACCTTATCCCTGTCATGGCTAACATGACAGAAAAAGAAAACTACAAATGCTGGAAGGGATGTGGGAGAAAAGGTACATTAACTCACCATTGCTGGAGTTCTGAATTGATCCAACCATTCTGCAGAGCAATTTGGAACTATGCCCAAAGGGTCATTAAAAACTTGCTTACTCTTTGACCCAGCAATACTACTACTAGGTCTGTATCCCACAGAGATCAAAGAAATAGGAAAAGGACCTGTATGTACAAAAATATCTATAGCAGTTCTTTTTGTGATAGTAAAGAATAAGAAATTGAGGGAATGCCCATCAATCAAGGAACAGCTAAACAAGTTGTGGTATATGATTATGATGAAATACTATCGTGTTATAAGAAATGACAAGCAAGATGGTTTCAGAAAAATCCGAGAACAATTATATGAACTGATACAAATTAAGGTGAGCTTTAGAAGAGAAAACTGTACACAGTAACAGCAATATTGTACCAATGATCAACTGTAAAAGCCTTAGATATTCTCATCAATACAATGATCCAAGACAATTCCAAAGGATCCATGACAAAACATGCTATCTGCTTTCAGAGAGAAAACTAATAAACTCTGAGTAAAGATTGAAGCATACTTTTTTCACTTTCTTTATGTTTCTTGCTTTATTGTTTTGGGGGGGGTTGGCAACATGGCTAATATGGAAATATGTTTTGCATGACTTTACATGAATAATTTATATCATATTGCTTGTCTTCAGGATGGAAGGGGAGGAGCAGGTGGAAGGAAGATAATTAGAAACTCAAAAAAAAATTAACTGAATGTTAAAAGCAAATATTTTGTTGAGGAAGAAAGATAGAAAGAAAGGAAAGAAAAGGGAATGGGTGATTACTGTGAGCTAGCATGTGATCATTATACACAAGTCCTGCCAAACTGAATGTATTCTGTTTTTGGACAACATTCACAGAATCTCAAAATTAAGGTCTATCATAACCCAGCCCAAGAAAATAGTTACTACACTAGTAGATGAGGAAATAAAACGGACATAGTAAATACGTGGATTTGAGTAAGGCTTTTAACAGTCTTTTATATCATCCCTGTGGACAAGATAGACAGATATACTGTGGATGATATTACAATTATATAGATTCAAAACTGGCTGAGCTACCAGAACAAAAGAGTATTAAGGGACGAAGAAATGTCAACTTAGAAAGTTTCTAGTACCTTAGTCATATTCTGCTTAACAGTTTTATCAGGACTAAAAAGTATGCTTACTAAAACTGCAGAAGACAGATGGGACAGGGAACTAATACATTTGTGGCCAATTCAAGACCTAAAAAGATCCTAAAATGGTTCATTTGTTGTTTTTAGAACTGCATAAGCCACATCTCAGTTGGGGGATGAGGAAACCAGAGGGAAGAGAACTATAAGAAAATTTAAAGAACATATTTATCCTCTCATCCAAATATAATGTTTTTTTTAAAACTTTCAGTTAGTGTCAGACATAAAAAGTATTGCCTCAAAAAGGAAAATTTGGAAATAACATTGATAAATAGTTCAAAATAAAAAACTTGCCATAGACAAAATGCTTTCTTCCACTGACCTTAACCACACCAAAGATCTCTATTTCGGTATATTTAAACAGGCAAAACAACAACAACAGACTAATGCTGTTTCTAACACACTCTCACTTTCTCCCATTTCCTGAGAATCCAATAATCAAAAGGGCACATGAGCACTACAAATAAAATTTTAATCAAATAATTACCAAGGGCAAGTGTATTCACCAGAAAATAGGCAAAAATCATTTTAATAAAATAGCAAATATGCAAGATGAGTTTGTTCTATTGCATTGCCAATGCATACTATATATTATATTAAAATCCTTCATGGCTTAAACTAAATTCAAAGTATTATTCTTTGAAATAGTTATTATTTCTGTTTTACTCATATTGATACCAGAGTTAATGATAGCTCATCCAAAGAAATAACAGTAATTTAGAATTATTACTATTTTGAGTATATTTTTAGCATTATTCACAATGATTAAACGAGTGAAAGAATTTGAACATTTATTTGAAGTTTGTTGTGGAAGACTTCCAGCCAACATGGTTTGTCTGAACAAAGGAAGAATGCTGAGCTCCCACTTACTCTAGCAAAAATGAAGTTCACATATGAACAGGCAGTTTTCAGATGAAGAAATTAAACTATCTATAGTCATATGAAAAAATGTTCTAAATTACTATTGATTAGAGAAATGCAAATCAAAACAACTCTGAGTTTCCACATCGTACCTATCAGATTGGCCAACATGACAAAACAGGAAAATGATAAATGTTGGAGAAGACGTGGGAAAACTGGAACACTAATGCATTGTTGGTGGAGTTGTGAAATGATCCAACCATTTAGGAGAGCAATTCAGAACTATGCTCAAAGGGCTATAAAAATGTGCATACCCTTTGACCCAGCAATAGCACTTCTAAGGGATGTATCCCAAAGAGACCATAAAAATGGGGAAAGGACCCACATGTACAAAAATACCTGTAGCAGCTCTTTTTGTGGTGGCCAAGAATCGGAAATTGAGCGGTGCCTGTCAATTGGGGAATGGCTGAACAAATTGTGGGATATGAATGTAATGGAATAGTATTGTGCTATAAGAAATGATGAGCAAGTAGACTTCAGAAAAACCTGGAAAGACTTGTATAGACTGATGCTGACTGAACTGAGAAGAATCAGAAGAAGGTTGTACATAGTAACAGCCATGTTGTGCGATGACTAACTTTGATAGACTTAGCTCTTCTCAGCAATGCAAGGATCTAAGACATCTCCAAAAGTCTCATGATGGAAAATGCTATCCACAACCAAAGAAAGAATTATGGAGTTGGAATGCAGATGGAAGCATACTATTTGCTCTTTTTTTCTTCTGTTGTGTTTTGTTTCCTCTTCCTTGTGGTTCCTCCTGTGGGTTCTAATTCTTCCTTACAACATGACTAATGTGAAAATATGTTCAATAGGAATGTATATGTAGAACCTATATCAGATTGCACACCATCTTGGGGAGGGAGGTGGGGAGGGAGTGGGAGAAAAATTGTAAATTCAAAAGTTTATGGAAGTGATTGTTGAAAACTAAAAATACATTAATTAATAAAAAATTAAATATAAAACATTTAATTTCACACCAGAATGAGTTATGATCAAGAAATCCAATGAGGAACTATAGTAAATTCTTCTTCCACCCCAGAACTGCACAAAAAGCCAAGCAAAAGACCACAGGCAATAGGAAATGGAGCTGTTAGCAATGCCAGCACAAGCACAAGGCAAACAAGGCACGAACCTCCACGTGTAACAAAAGATGAGCCAGAGATATGTGTAGTTTACAAGGCTATGGGTCTAGAAGCAACAAAAACAGAGAGCTTCCTGAAAAAGCCCGAGGGTAATAAGAAAGTCCCAGTGTACTTTGAGAAATGCTATGCGTAGCAGTCCTCAGAATAAGACACCCCATGTGCCCAGGGGCAAAGGTCCCCACCACCCTGCCCTGACATGCAACATAAGACCTTGAAGACCTAGTACTGGGAACCCCAAAGATCCAGGAAAACTCATCACCATCCAAAACACATTGGGGGTGAAGCCTGACCCTGGAAAATCCCCAATTCAAGAACTAACACTGGAGAGAGTAGTAAACAAAAAAAGACATTGACCTATTTTTTAAAATTACTGGATTTAAACATGTCCAAAAATACAAGCTAGAAGGAGAGAGAAGGTTTGTTAACAACTGCAAGCAGAGATTCAAAGGAAAAGTAGATTTTCCATAAGGACTACATGAATAGCCAGAAGAAATGAAGCAAGAGATAAAAAATGAAATAAAAGCTCTGGAGGAAAGAACTGAAAGGAGAATAAGTAGCACAGAACAGAAAGTGGTCAACTTTACCCAAGTAAAAGACTTCTTGAAAACTAGAATATGCTAAACAGAAATTAATGGCTCCATGATGAAGCAAGAAACATTAGAACAAAACCAAAATGTTGAAAGGAAAAATAAGGAAAATAGTTAACTTTAACAAATATGACATTTATTGCTATCAGTAACAACTGACCTGAAAAACAGATCAACCAGAAATAATTTAAGAATCAGCAGACTCAAAAAAAAAAACAGAATTTAAAATTTAAAAAAGGAAAAACTGACCAGATATAGTAGAACCAGGGCAAAGTGGGCATAAAGAATTTACCAATCATTTTCTGAAAGAAATCTCAAAAGGAAAGGTTCCAGGAGTGTCATAGCCAAGATCCAGAGCCCTAACATCAAAGGAGAAATGACACACATATTCAGAAAGAAGCAGTTCAAGTACCAAAGAACCACAGATAGGGCACACAAGACCTGGCAGCTTCTATAATAAATCAGAGATATCCTGGAATACAATATTCCAAAAGGCAAAATATGTAAGCTTACAAGATTAATTTTACATTTCTAGGTTTCTTTGGACCTAGAAAGAACTATAATGTCTTCTAAGGATATTGGAGAGGGGATGTAAAATATGAAAAACAGAGGTCCTGAGGGTGGACTGGTTCTGTTCTGAGTGTTTGAAGACAGAAGAATAATGAGGTAAAAGGAACAGACTAATACAGAAAGGAGAAAAAAGGGATAGCACTTGCTATTTCTCATAATTGGGGTGAATTAGAAGAAAATTATATGAACATGGAATAAGGGATAAGGGGAAGTTCTCACAAAGGTAGGTTCATCTGATGTCCATTTGCCTGAAATAAACAAAGAAATGTCAAACACACACACACACACACACACACACACACACACACACACAAGCAGAGTTTGTATTGAATACATCAAACTCAATAGAGAAACAAGCAAGGATGGGGGGTGGGGAATAAAAGAGAGAAAGTAATACCAGGAAGAAAGACAAACTTCCTGATCTTGAAGGGATGACTTAAAAGGGGGAGGAAGAAAAAAAAAAGGTAGAATCTGAAAGGGTGCCTATCAATTAGGGAATGGGTGAACAAATTGTGAGTTATGAATCTAGGGAATACTACTACAGTGAAAGAAATGATAAAAGAGATAATTAAAGAAAATCCTGAGAGTAGAGTGAGCAGAACCAATCTTCTCTTCTCTAGGACCTGAAGCAATGGGTGAAAGTTGTAGAGTGTGAGATTTAGTATCGAGTTAAGAAAAAGTATCTGCCAATCAAAGCTATAACAATTATTATGACTTTGTTCATCTAGTCTTGATCACACTAAAGGCAGTTGTCCTCCTGGAACAAGTCTCTGCATACAAAGATTAGCAAAGAAAAAAGCTTTTCAAAATCAGAAACTCTCTGAGTTGGAGAGGAATTCAGAAACAAAGTCTGATCTGAACTGGAACAAAAATTTCCTCTGTAACATACCACCACCAAGTGGTCATACACCATCTCTCAGTTATTTTGATTAAATTTTGTTTTCAAAAATCCCTCAAAATTCTGATTGATAAACACTTTCATCATTCTTGGTGATATTTCTTAGCCTCACTTACCAATGTGAATAATACAAGTCACACCCCATTACAGCAAACTTCAAAGGAGTTTCCAGATTTTTTTGTTATCATTAGAAATTCATCATGGTCAATAATTCTTAAAACAGTAATAATTCTAAAGAAGTGTTACTTCTGTAGATTAGCAATGATCAACTGTGCCTTTAGTATATATAATATAGAAGCAGCAGTTTTTCTAAGAAGGAAGTAAGTTTTTCTAAGAAATAAATCTCATCAATAGACTGTCTGCTTTGTGCAGACCATCCTAAGTAGAGAGTCTCATCACCAGTAGACAGGTCACTAAGTAACCCATTCTAGGCAATGGCAGCTCATGAAAAAGGAAAACTAAAAATCAGTTCTCACTATATGCCCGCTTCTGCCTCTGCAGTGAAACAAGTTAGATTTTTCTGTCACAGATCACCTTTTGTCCCACCAAAACTAAATGCTTTTGCTACTGTTGTCTTTTCTCCATAAATAAATGGCCTACATGTTCATTTCCCTTGTTAATCACAGATATATGAAGAAATTTTTGCATGGAGTAGAGGGGTTCCTTTGGATCCTTCATGCTCATACTGACATTTTATCATTGAAGTAATTCTTTCATAGTCAAGGACTAAGTAGAACATTTGTTGCACTAAGTTAAGCTGACAGTCAGCCCTTCCTCATTTTGTCTAGCTTGCTCTTATCATATTCTAGTTTGCATTATAAATGTGTATATAGACATATATAGATATGTGTGTACTTGTATATGTGTATATACATCTATATGTAGACAAGTATACATGTATGTATGCATATAAATGTTTTATCATTCCTTTCCCATTCTCTTTCGAGACAAGGATTTTAATACTGTTCTTCCATTTTTGTTCCCAGCACCTAACACGATGCCTTACACACAGAAGTAACTTTAAAATAGTTGATTAATTTAGTTGAACTGATGGCAAATCTTACAAAACATCAATAGAAAGTAGACTTTGTTATTCAAGCAGGAGGAAATCTGTTCCACCTAGGGTCTATGAAATAATTCTCTCCTTGGTGCCCACAGAAACCTATCCACATGGGCAAGGGCCAGGAGAGGACTGAAAGGAGTAGAATAGAAACCCTGAAAAACGATAGAGTGGCTATTAAAAGTACAGGCCTAAAATATACGTCAACAAACTGGGTTTGTTTTTTTAGAGAAGTAGTATAATTAAGTGAGCAAACTCTGGCACAAAACTGGAAAAATAATGCAATGTTCCTCTGATTTGTTAAATAAGCTCCATTCTCTTGGTTTCTCCTCAATCAAGAAAATAAAAATCTTTCTTTACTCACCCCCACTATCATAAAAAAAAGCCTTTCCATAGTCTAGTCTCTATTTGAGTGAAAATAATTTTATAAATGCATTTTCATCATGTGACTCTAGTCTAATCTGTTAAAAGATTTTCAGTTTATAATACTGTGATTTTAATTAATCATATGTACAATCTATAGACTATAAATTTCACATATGCATATGTATGTATGTGGAAATTATAGTAAACCATACACACATAATTATAACATAAATATTTTTCCAAAGAAAACCATTTTTCTTAATATTTATTATAAAACTTTAAGTTGACCTAAATAATGCTTTTATTTTGATTTTTAAAATTTTGGTATGTCATTCTAACTAGTCTCTGGAATAAACATGATGTCTTTTAACGATTCAAAATTTAAAATTTTATCTATATTGCCATTATAGGTATTTAGAGCTAAAAAGAACTTTAGCAATTACTAGTCCAACCTTTTCATTTTACAGATAAGAAAACTGAGAGCCAAGTTTTGTTACTTAGCCAAGTTCACACAGATTAGCAGAATGGGAAAACAGCTGGTGTTTAAACCGAGGTCCTCTAACTTCAAAGTTTTCTACTCCATTGTACATGTTTACACTAATGAGCAACATATTTTTTATTTGGTAAATTGGAGTACCACTAGTTAAATATTAGAAGAGAACAAGATTTTAAAATTTGACCTGATAGAGGTAAAAATGTTAATGATTACTGAAATATTTTTTAGGCAACTACACCTAAAAACATTTTCATCAAACTATCATATTCCCTAATGCACAGTTTCAGACAATGTCAAGCTATATATATAATATATATAGATACATATATAGATATAGATATACACACACATGTATACACATATATATGTATATGTGTGTGTGTGTGTGTATATATATATGTCTGATTTTTGCATTTGCTGAAAAGCTAACCTTAGCAATCCTCACTAATGCAATTTATTTTGGTACTCAAATCCCTAGCACCCAAGGCCTGACTTACATCATTGAGTAAAATGGTACCCAATAAGTGTTTTTAGGGTTAAATTTAATTTCATTTATGACATCCCCCCAAACCTTAGGGTCATTTTCAGTTTGTCACTTTCTAACAGCAAACATTGCTCCGAAGGCATGGCATTATAGTCGTCCAGTACAGGAAAAAAAATTGGTAGCTTCATCTATTATTAAAATTGAAATAACAGAAATGGTGGCAATACTACAGAATTCTAGGTTTCTGGTAAGAATTCCTTATCAATCCTTTCCTACCTGGCTTCTAGGTTTACTTTCCATTCCTGTCGACATTTAAATCACTTTCCTGATTTTAGTAAGCTGAAATTTGGAGGTACTAGAACTTTATCTATGCTATATAGTAATTATAATTACAGCACATCTGGATCTTAAAAGACTATTGATTCACAGTCAGGACCAGACAACAGTGATTTTCCAATGGATCCCCACCCCCCAAGTTTTTTACTTCTTTGTCAGAATTTTTACTTTTGTTTCCAGAATTTACCCATTCTTTCCATTCCCACCAGCATTATCATAAGACCCTAGTCATCTATCATCTGAATTTCTTCTTCCTCTAGATTTTCTTGCAATCAGTTCTTAACACCATTGTCAGACTTGTCCCCTTCATGTATCAATATGACAATGCTACCTCCCACCCCAACTTTAACCCAGTCCTATAGATAACACTTTTTTTATTTGCTTTCAAGACATTCCCTGAGGTGTACCCTAGGTTAACCCCTTTCTTTTATCTCCTACTTCATGATTTGCCTTTTCTAGAGAAATTTACTCAATATCCTTTAAGAGAGTGAGAGAGAGAACCAAAAGAAGGGAACGAATGAGGATGTTTGCTTGGGATATCTAGTGTGATGATAACTGATAACAGAGGGAAAGCGGAGTTGCTCAATTCTTGCTTCTGCTTTCTCTGTCAGGGAGAATGACTGAAAATTGAAGAACTAAAATGACTAATAGAAAGTTGATATCCAATATAAGTAAGGAGTTAATAACACTGCACCTGATGAAGAGTTGTCCTTGATGAATTCAAGTCATCTGACCCAGATGAACTATATCCTCTGTCACTGAACGAACTGGCAGATGTAACTGTTGAACTCCTGTTAGTCTAAAAGGTCATGGAAAGTAAGGGAGATACCACAAGATTGGAGAAAGCTAGAAGAATTGGTCCAATTAAGAGCAGCAGTGATGCTATGAAAATAATGTTGAGTTTTCAGTCCAAAGAATTGCTTCTTCTTGCTTTCTCTATAAAGAGGTGACCCTTGTAGCACCAACATTTTCCAAGGAATGGGGAAAGGGCAGTGGTGATTCCAAAAAGCCAACATGACTTCATGAAGAACAAGTTATCCCAGAATAACATCATTTTCTTCTTTGCTAAGGAATACTAAACTCAGAGATGAGGAGAATGCTGTAAATGGTTTACCTAAATTCTAGCAAAGCTATTGACAGTATATTGTACTATACGTGTAGAAAAGATGGATAGATAGGAGATAAATAATAATTAGATGGATTCAGCACCGGTTGGATGGTCAGATTCAAACAATAGCTATTAACTATTCAATATCAACAAGGCAAGAGGTCTCTAATAGAGTGCTGCAGGGATCTGTGATTGGCCCTCTGCTGTTTAAAATTTTTATCAATGTTTTAGATAAAGGGATAGACGGAAAGCTCATAAAATTTGCAGATGACACAAAACCAGGAGTGATAATTAGCAGAGTTAGGATCAAAAAAAAAAAGATCTTGACAGGCTAGAATATTGGAATGAATCAAATAAGGAGAAATTCAATAGGGATAGTCTTACAATAGAGTATTAAAAAATCAGTTTCACAAGTATAACATGGGCGAGTCACAGTTAGATAGCAGTTCTAAAAAAAAGATCTGGGGATGTTAATGGACTAAAAGATCAACATAAGGCAGCAGTGTGATATGGCAGCCAAAAACCAAATTTGATTTTAGGCTGTAGTAGAAGAGTCATTGCTTCCAAGAATAGGGAAGTGATAGTCCCACTATATTCTTCCCTCATCAGATCTCATCTGCAGTATTATGTTCAGTTCTAAGCACCACAGTTCAGGGTGGACATTGATAAGCTAACTGGAGAGTGTTCAGAGGAGAGTAACCAGGATGGTAAAAGGTCTAGATTCTGTTATATGAGTATCAGGATAGGAAATTGGGCATGTTTAGCCTTGAGGAAAGGGAGGGACATGATGAATGTCTTCAAGTATCTGAAGGGATGTCATATAGAGGAGATATTAGACTTGTTCTGTTTTGTCCAAAGGAAAGAACCAGGAGCAGGGGGTAAAAGTTGCAAAAATGAAAATTTAGGCTTGTTGTCAGGTAAAATTTCCTAACAATTAGAACTGTCCAAAAGTAGAATGGGATACTTCGAGAGGTGCTAGCTTCCTATTACTGAGGGGTCTGCCAGCAGAAGCTGGACAAATACTTAACAAGTGTGTTATGATAGGGATTCCTTTCATGTATGGATTAAATCAGTTGGCCACAGAGGTCTCTCCCAACTCAAAAATTCTTCCATTATCTAAGTCTGTGAATGTCTGATCAGTTGCCACATCTTATTAATTCAACCTACAACATATTCTTTCATCTGTTACCCTCTCTCCAATAAGATGAACACCATGCTGGTTCTGGCTCATCACCTCTCACCTTGTCTACTGCAATAGCCTCTTAATTGATCTCCTTGTCTCTAGTCACCTTCTCCTGCTTCAAAACGTCATATGCACAGTTTTCTAATTGACAGTACTAAAGCACAAGAATGATCTTGTCACTGTCCTGCTCAAGAAGTTTCAATGGCTACCTACTGCCTCTAGGACAAAATATAAACTCCTCTTTTTGTTATTGAATAGATTGGAAAGGGACACAGGGAGACTATTTAAGTGGTTATTGCAGACCAGTTAAGAGACAGTAGGGAGACCATTTCAGAGGGCCAAGTGAAAAATAATGAGAGCCTGAACTAGGGTCAGGTTGATTGGGAGAGAGGAAACAACAAACACCACAGATGGAGCTGGGTGAAGAGGCCTGTGGTGCCATCAACAGAGAGAGAGAAATTAGTAGAGGCAAGTTGAGAAGTTATGGTGGGAAGCATTAAAAAAAAAAGATATGTACATTTTGATACCAAAGATCATTGATTTAGAGCTAGAAGGGACCTTACAATAGTCCAGATGCTTCATTTTATAGATGAGGAAACTGAAGATTAGGGAAGGGAAGTAACCCACAGTCATCTATGTACTAAATAAGAGAAGTGGGATTTGAAACCAAATCATCTGAATTCAAATCCCACATTCCTTCCACTGAACTGGATGACAAGTAACTATAAAGATAGGGCTACAGTTTCTACAGAGTAGAAAAAACATCTTTTGGAGTCATTTATATGAGATATGAAGCCATGTGAGTGAAAGAGATCTAAGGAAAAGAAGGTAAACAGCAAAAATCTATGATATTATTCTTGTCGGAAAAAATATATCCTTAGCACTTAGCAAAGTGCCTGGCACATAGTAAGCAATTAATAAATACCAGTGCATTTAGGTACATAGGGACCAAAAAACTGATGGTTTTCCCCTCCCGTATTGATTTTTTTGGGAAGGCAAATTAGTCCATCTTTTGTTTCAATTCTAACCAAGCCTTTATTCACTAAATGGGTGTTGTCTCAGACAAACTGAAACCTGGGAAAGACCTTAGCTTAAAAAGGCCAAGGTCTCTCATTCATGCTGGGCCATTGCCAATCGTCCTGACTTATGTCTTGCCACTGGACTCCAATGACTCTGGAGGAGAGGGTGAGGCTGATGACTTTGTACAGCTCTGCCTCACTGAAATCCAATTCACTTGCAAGTTAAGACATCACTCTCCAGATGTCATTGGTCTTATTCAAGGATGAAAGATGAACAACAAACAACAACAATATAGGGATCTGGTTGGATAGCTGGACCCAAAGAGTAGTTACTAATGGTTTTACCTTAACACAGAATGCCCCAGGGATCTGCACTTAGTCTTGCATGGTGTAACATTTTTATCAACAACTTTGATAGAAGACACACATAAAATGCTTTCAAATATACAGATGAAAAAGCTGGTATAGATAGATAACACTGGATGATAGGATTCAAAAAAATCTTAAAAGGCTGGACTATTAGACTGAAGCAAACTGAAATGAAAATGAATCAAATTGAATCAAGATGAAATATAATAGAAATAAATGTAAAGTCCTACATTTGGGTTCAAAAAACCTGCTTTAAAAATACCACATGGAAAGAGAAAAAAAAACACAAGCTGTTTGCATCAGAAATAAAAAAGGAGAATTCAAAACCATTGAAGAGGAACTTTTTAAAGGAAATTGTTATCAAAAATTATTATGCTCAATTATATTCTAATAAAACTCATAACTTAGAGACAATGGATAAATACTTTAAAAATACAAAATACCACAAGTAACAAGAGAAGAAATAGATTATGTAAATAATTCAATATCAAATAAAGAAATGAACAAGCCATTAATAAACTTCCAAAGAAAAATTTTCAGGAGCAGATGGTTTATAAGTAAATTTTATAAAATATTAAAAAAAACAATTAATTCCAATATTACACAAACAGTTGACAAAATACAAAAAGAAAAGACTCTTCCAATATCTTCCTACAATACAGATATGGTCTTAAATTAGGGAGAGATAAAGCAAATTATAAACCAACCTCCCTAATAAACATGGAAACAAATGTTCGAAATAAAATATTAGTGAATAGGGTACAAAAATATATTAGAAAGATTATACTTTATGACCAAATTGGATTTATTCAAGAAATGCAAGGCTAATTCAATACAAGGGAGACTATAAACATAATAACCATGTTAATTGCATATATAATAAAAAAAACACATGATTTTATCAATAAGACACTGAATAAGATTTTGACAAAATCCAAAACTGTTTCTATAAAAGCACCAGAAAGTATTAGAATAAATGGACCTTTCCTTAATACAATAAAATAATATCTATCTAAAACCAAGATCTAACATTCCACGCAACAGAAAAAGTTAAAGGCCCTTCTAATAAGATTAGGGGTAAAATGAAGATGCCCATTATCACCATTCTTACTTAACGTAACTCTTAATTAGACAAGAAAGAATAATTGAGAGAATAAGCATGGGCAATATCACTTTTCGCAGATCCCATGATAATTACTCAGAAAACCCCAAGATGCAATTCAAAAATTAACTGAAACAACTCAGCAAAATTGCAGAATAGAAAATAAATCCATATAAATTATCAGCATTCCTATACTTTACCAACAAAGGCTAAAAGGAGATAGAAAGATATATTTCACTCAAAAACTATACTAAGTATGAAATATGTTGGAGTCTATCATGTGAAAGAACTATCATGTCAAAGTGGGATTGCTTCTTTTCTGCATGGCCCCAAAGGACAAAACTAACAAGAATAACTGACAGTGACAAAGAGGCAAAATCTGCATTTGAAGTCAGTGAAAAAACAAAACAAAACAAAACTCTTGACAGAGCTATTCAAAAATGGAATGAGTTGCCCTGGAGAGCAATGGATTTTCCCTCACTCAAGGTTTTAAAGCAAAGGTGGGAACAACCACTCATTAGATGTGATGTAGAAAGGATTCTTGTTCAGCTACTTTGATTAGTTGACCTCTAAAGTCACTTCCAACTCAAAGATTCTGTTTGATTCTGAGAAAAAAGGGCTATGCTCAAAGTACTGGGTCAAAATAAAATCACAGAAGACAAGAGACAAAAGGTATCAACTGCTAAAATGTCAAGAAGGAGGACTGAACAAAAACCATCAGTTTCAGCAATTAGGAAGTCATTGGTGACCTTGAAAGGGCTAGGACCTATATAATACAGGTAGAAACCAAACCCAGATTTCAGGTATATTAGAGACTTGAGTTAGTAGTGAAAAAATTAGAGACAGCAAGTATAAACTAATATTTCTAGATGTTTCTCGGTGAAAGGGAGGAAAAAAACTGTCTAACATAAGCAGTCAGAAGGGACAAAAGAAGGGTTTTTTTAAGGATAAGAGAGACCTTAATATGTTTGTAGGCATATAGGAAAGAGTCAATAGAGAGGGAAAGCTTAAAAATGAAAGAATAAGAATGATTAACAAAGCAAGGTCCGAAAAGATCACATGATCACATAATTTAGATCTAGAGGGGACCTTAGAGATAATCTAGTTCAATTATCTTATTTTACATGAACAAACATCTAGAAAGCTGCAGAGACTTGCCCATGGCCAAAAGGTAGTAAGTGGCAAAGACGGATAATGCTCTGGCTTGTTTATGATGTAACCTTTTACAGCCAGGCCACATAATCATTTGGAATTTATCTCGGCATAAGATGTGAAGTGTTAGTGTTTCTTTCACACTGTTGTCCAATTTTCCCAGCAGTTTTTGTCAAATAGTAAGTCCTCATCCCAGAAGTGGAATTGTTTATGTTCACTGAATACTGTGATACTAGATACATTTACTTCTGAATGTTTCGTACCTTATCTGTTCCAGTGACTGATCTCTATTTTCAATCAGTGCCAAATTGTTTGTAAGATTAAAAAGGAAACAGTTACCTTGGAAAAAAAATCTTTGCAATAAATTTCTCTAATAAAGTTATTTATTTGATATATAAGTATATCAAAGACATATAAGTAACTGATGCAACCCTCACAAAATAGACAATTGGCTTTAAAAGACTGCTGCATAATTTTCCAAGATAGGTGTCTAGGCTACCAACAGCCATATGAAAAACTTCTCTCACTAATAACTAGAGAAATGTAAATTAATGAAACTCTGAGGTTCTGCCTGACATCCATCAGATTGGAAAAGTTGACAAGAAAGAAGAATGATGGAATTGCTGTGGGAAAACAGGCACATTATACACTGTTGATAGAATTGTGAATTGTTCGAACTATTCCAGAAAGTAATTAGTAACTTTATCTCAAAAGTCACTAAACTCTGCATACTCTTTGACTCAGCTATACTACTACCAGGCTACATCACAAAGAGACCAAACTGGTGCAGTGAATATAGCTCCAGCCTTGGAGTCAGGAGGACCTGAGTTCAAATCTGTACTCATACACTTGACACTTATTAGCTGTGTGACCCTGGGCAAGTCACTTAACCCCAAATGCCTCACCAATAAAAAGAGAGAGAGAGAGAGAAAGAGAGAGAGAGAGAGAGAGAGAGAGAGAGAGAGAGAGAGAGAGAGAGAGAGAGAGAGATCAAAGAAAAAGAACCCATGTGTACAAAATTATTTATAGCAGCTTTTCTGTGTACATGAAGTGGCAAAGAATAAACCATCAGTTTGGAAATAGATGAACAAAGCATGGTTTATAAATATAATGGAATATTTTTGTGCTGTAAGAAATAATAAAAAGGACAGCTTTAGAGAAAACTAGGAAGAAGTATATGAGCAGATACAAAATGAAGTGAACAAAACCAGGAAAACATTGTAAAGACAAACAACTTTGAAAGACTTAAGAACTCTAATCAATGTGATAACCACTCGCAATTCCAGTGGATCAATGAGGAAGCATACAACACACCTCCTGACAGAGAAGTGATCAACTCAAGGTACAGACATATATCTTAAGGATATAGACAATGAGAGGATTTTTTTTGATTGACTGTACTTATTTGTTACATGGGTTTTATTTTTATTTTTATTTTTCCCCCATGGTAGGAAGGGGAGAGGAAAGAAAACAGTTGTGCTAATTGAAATAATTTAATTTTTAAAAAAACATTCCTGCAATGAAAATGTGGGTAAAGATAATGCTAACAGTGTAAGCTGAAACAAAAAACACACAAATAATATAGCTAACACTTTCCTACAAGCTTTTCATCAGCCATATTATCAGGTAAAAATAATGATGATCTAATCAGATCTGGCAAGAACTCAGCTAAAAAAATTCTAAACCATCAAGAAGATGATTTGAAATATGGAGTTACATCCACTAAGATTAATGATTAAGCTCACCCTAAGTGTATATTTCAGTGCCTTGTGATATTAGCTAATAACAGTATGAAGCAATAAGGATTAAGAAGACATTTAAAAGCTAAGCCTTTGTTGCCAAAAATGATCCATCATTTATTAAAAACTCCCAAATATTCACACTTAAACTTGGAGACAGAATTTTCTAAATTGATCAAAAATTTGCCCAAATGAAGAGCTTCAATGGGTACTGAATGATTTGTGTGTATATATGTACGTACGTATGTATACGTACATGTATATACGTGCATTTACATATACATATATGCATATATATATATATATATATATATATATATATATATATATATATATATATATACACATGTAACACCTTCCAATTAGTTTGCAAGAACAATTTATTGACATCAGGTTAGACAAAAATTTACTAAACAAATTTCAATCAAAAGAACTTTTGCATAATTGATAGATATGATTGAAAAATGAGAATTGTGATTTTATAAGTACAGCCAACAATGTACTTCCTCTCTTTTGGTTCACATGCCTTTGTGACCATTGTTTTCAGCTACGACAGCCATTAAAACCAAGAACCAAAATAAACTGAAGGGAAAACTAAACCTTTGAATCACTTATTATGAAGTGTTAAACCGACATTTTGAAAAAAAATGAATATTCAAGCATATTGTTCTCATTAAAAAATATAATTATTAGTAGTACTGTATGAGAGCAAAAGATTCTTTGTGCTGTTAATAAATAAAAATAATTTTAAAATACTGTTTATTTATTCATCTCATCCTTTTTATCTCAATTTGTTATATATCTTTTATAATATATGATATGAGTGCATGATTTAAAAAGGTTTGGAAACCAGTGCCTTAAACATCATTTGAAATTCTAAAACAGCTACAGTTTGGAATTGTTTTCAATTCTGCATATAGGCTTTAAGAGTATAATTGCTAATAACAAAATATGTATTAAGAGATTAAGGGGGAAAGTGACTATACTTTTCTAGAGAGACCTTTGAAACCTTCTAAAATTGAATGACAGCTCATTCAACTACATACAGGTAATAAAAGCATTCTCCTTAAGAACACGAAATTGTGAAATCAAATTGAGGCAAACAGTGAGAAAACCATATATTAGTAATTTCATTTCAAATGACTGCCAAAGGAAAAACAAAACAAAAAATACCACATAATCTTTCAAAGCCTCCACTTTCTCCCACCCCAATTAGAAAAAGTAAGTATCATTTGATTTATTTTGCAATAGATAGCTTATAGTGGCGCAAAAAAAAAAACAAAAAATAAACAGAACTCTTAGTGCCTATAGGCACTGGCAAGAAAATAATGTTGTTTTTTTAAAGCCCTAGAATCACATATTTGACTAATTTATTGACAGCATGCTTTGAAAATTTTCAATTCTACACATCAAAGTCATGGTTAAATATTATCAGCATTTTTAAAATATTTAAAGTCTTACTTAAAGCTTGGTATAATATTGGAAGGTTCTCTGTATCTAACTATGGAGCCCAGATTTTGACTCAAATGAGAGCTGATCTAGCTCAAGCCTCCCCAATCAATCACATCTCTCACCTTTGTACCTTTTGCACAGACTGTGCTCATCCTTCCTCACATCTTAGAACCCAGAGCTCCCTTAAAGGCTCAATTCATGCCACATTCTTCCAGAGGCCTTCCTCCAATTGTTAATGTTCCATGTCATCCATCACTGGACTTAACTTTGTATTATTCCATATTTATTTATCTAGGAACATGTTACATCTTCTCAGTAAAACGTGAGCCCCTGAGGGGCTGTATCATGTTGTATTTTGTATTGCCAGGACTAGCACAGTGCCTGGTGCACAGTAGGTACTTACTAAATGCTTACTGGTTGACTAATAAATGCAGTCAGTAAATGCTTATTGGCTGATGACTTATAGAGAAGAAATCTATTAGATCTAGTTTTACTAATCAAAGAATTCTCTTTCATCTAACTCTAAGGCTCTGCCAACAAAAAAAAAATCTTAAAAGCAGGTAACAAAGGTTGTATTTTTGCTTTTAGTGTCATCTGCTCCACCCTCCTTGCCCCTTCCTCCCTGCTGGCACAGTCTTTCCTTGTATACCCTAATTACGAGATAATTTTCCCCATCCTTCCTCCCCCACTCCCTTTTCCCCTAGTTATTCCTTTTCCTTTAATCTTTCAAAATCATGTAAAAAAAAACTAGCAAAATCAAACCCAGGTTCTCTGTCTTATTTAACTCTCTCTATGACCCCTGATGATTGAGAAGAAAGTCTTATCATCTTACACTATTAGAATGTTAATACTTATCATTATTTAGTCCCTTCTAATTGCTTACTTGTATTTACTTTTTTTATGACTCTTTTGACTCCTTGGTTTGTGTTTCAAAGTTTCTACTCAGTTCTGACCTTATGATAATAAGTAATAAGTAATGCTTAAAGTCTTCTCTGTGTGTGTGTATATACATATATATGGCAGAGGGAAATATGGTATTTCCAGTTCTCTGCTACTTTATAGTGGTGACTGCTAAACCTTGTGTGATCTTGACTGTAGTTTATTGGTAATTTGAAGTCTTTCTTCATAGTTTGTAGTATTTTTTTTTCTTTTACCTGGAAATTCTGGATATTGCTTTTGATGTTCCCGGGAGTTTTTATTCTAAGATCTCTTTCAGGAAGATCATCATAGAATTCATTCTATTTTATACTTTCCCTCAGGTTCTAATAAATCTGGGCAGTTTTCTTTAATGATTTCTTGAAATATGATGTCCAAGCCTTTTTTAAAAATTATTGCTTTTAATTAGCCCAACGCTTTTTAAATTATCTCCTTAATCTGTTCTCTAGATCAATTGTTTTTTGATTTGAGATAACATATTTTCTTTTATTTTTTCAATCTTTTAGCTCTGTTTTAATATTTCTTATTGTTTCACTGAAGTCATTCAATTCTATTCAAATATTCCATTCAAATTTTCAAGGAGTCTGTTGCTTGGGTAAGATTTTGTACCTCTTTTACTAAGTTACTAATTCTGTTTCCACAGGCTAGGTATCTCCAGGATTTCAGTCACCCAAAATCGTTTGATTCAGGGCAAAGTCTAATCACTGCCTGGTCCAAGCTTTGCAATCTCCTAACCTTGATATGGCTTACCCTTGGTTAGAGCTCCAGTAGATTACTGCTGGCCACTCTGCTGTCACCTAGCTGGAAGGCTCTACAGGTTCCTTGGTCTGAACTCCCTACCTTGGTGACTCAGGTGAAGTCTTTAGACTGCCTTCTGGGCACATACTATCTATCAGACACTATGCTAAGCATTGAGGGCACAAAGAAAGGCAAACAGACAAGCCCTGTTCTCAAGAAGCTCACAGTCTAATAAGGGAGACAACATGCAAACAGCTATACACACAAGCTATGTACAGGATAAATTGGAGATTATCAGCAGAGGAAAGACACCAGTTACAGAACAAATGCTGGCTTCTATTCCTGCACCTTTCCCAGTCCACAGCCTCAGGCCTTAGTCCACTATTAGGTACAGGTCCCTACTACAAGTGACAGAGCTGCCTGTTGGCTCCTATAACTACTCTTTATATAGGGTCTGACCAGCCCCTGATAGATCTGGCCCTAAGAGATCACAGCCACAGGTCTCAATTCAGTCCCAATCCTAGAAGGCTCCCCACTGTGCCTCCCTGGCTAAATCTGTCTTCAGTATCCCTAGACCTGTCTCCCTATGCTTGTTTGAACTGGAAAAATGACTCACTGTGATTTTCCTTTCCATTTCCTGAGAAGGACTCAGTCTTGTGCTCTTTCAGGGTCTTTATTGGAGCAACTGTGGAGGACAGCTAGACTGAACTGCTTCCTCTTACTCTACCAGTTTAGTGTCTATATTTTTCTTCTAGAATATATAAGGTATATAGAACATGACACATACTTAAGTATGGCTGGAACAATTTATATAGGACGTATTTTTAGTTCTATCATAGAAATCAATGTAAAAATTATTTTACTTAGAGGAATTCACTTTTTAGTCTACTTTTAAGCTATTCTACAAGGCAAAATTCACCTGAAGATCATCTGAAGACGACCATGAAGTTCCTGCATACATTTCATTTATATTAGTTAAGAGGAAAAGATATCCCTTTAAATGGTAAATGAAAACATTTGATCTTACAACAAAATTTAGAGGTGCAACCTAAGCAAGGTAAGTTAGCACAATGTGCGGGTGGGGGCAATTGAATATGAAGACATTACATTCATACAAGCATTTTTAAGGAAGCACTGAGTTGTTGAAATGTGAAAAATAGTAATATCCTATCACAATGCTTCCTTAATAATGCCTATATTTCAGTTCTAAGTGGCTTAATAAAGCCATTTATGTGTTTTCCCAGGTCTCTTAAAATAGCCCTAAGGATAGCATTTCACCTTAGCAGTCAGGATGCACCATCTAGTGGTAAAAGTGGGCAATTTTGAGCTTCTCCAGAGTTACCAACCATAACAGTAGATGAGATAAAAACGACCAATTTTTTGCTTTTTGGACATGGTTTGGGGGAATGTATTTAATAAAAAGCAGAAATTTCTCACAGTAAAAGTTCAAGAGGGAGGAAGGAAGGAAGGAAGGAAGGAAGGAAGGAAGGAAGGAAGGAAGGAAGGAAGAAGAACGAAGGAAGGAGAAGGAAGGAAGGAAGGAAGGAAGAAGGAAGGATAAGGAAGGAAGGAAGGAAGGAAGGAAGGAAGGAAAGAGAGGGAAAGAGAAAGAAGGAATTTTAGCACCCTATCAGCACAATGATCAACATAGAGTGTGCTTCATTATAGTTTTTTTTAATTTTGTAAAGTAGCCCTTTGAAATGTAATGTGCTAGTTATTTTCATTACCTAAAGTCTTAACTGTCTTTAAGCATTTTAAATAAAGTCTTTGTCTGCCCTAAAACCTATTTTAATATTTTCAATTTCCATTATTTACTAAATAAAAATAAACTACAACAATACTTCAGAAATCTCTTAGATGTCTTTAAAAACAATGAGAAAATTAAACTCTCAAGACAATTTCAATGTGGTATCAAAAATCAAGATAAAATAAAATGTACAGACAAAGCATTATAACATTACACATAATAAATATTCTCATGAAAACATAATATATTCCCAAAAAAAATTCCTATTTCAGTTCCTTACTGTACCAAGAAGTGACCTTGTATTCTCAAATATCCACAGAATATGCTCTCTGAAAGGTTCTACTGAGCTTGAAAGGATTCAAGAACAGTTCTAGTGATAAAGCATGTGTCTGCAGTATGATAAGAGTATGTGCCACAGCAAAACCCACAAAACATAAAAGTACAAAACAATCTTACCCATTCCTTTCCCCTTCTGCTGCAAAAATGACTAAATGGCAGAAAAGGGATCAGAGGGTACAATGAATTACCCAAGTCTTAGATTGTCAAAAACAATAATTTTACTGTTGATAATTTGGCTGTGTCATTTTTTTTCCCAATGGTCAATGAATCCTTGTTAGTGGAATGTAGTGACAGCCATATTCAGAGTCTCACTACAAATAAAATAAGAAGACCAAAACAAGCAGTAGCTAAAAGTAAAGAGGGCTCGAAGGTTCTCCCTGAGGAGATGAATAAAGGAGTTATGCCCAAAGACAACAAGATACATCATTTTACGCGACAAACTAATCATGGCAGCCTGCAAAATACATAATAAGCAAAAGCAAACATCATTACAAACATAAATGACAATAGCTAATGCATTATCAAAGCTAAGACCGAAAAATATCTCAAAAGGATAGAACCTTGAGCCAAAGATGAAATTTAACAGGGATAAATCTAGAATGCTAGGCTTAGGTCCAAAAAAAAAAAAATCAACTTCACAGGTATAGGATGAGAGGGTTATGACTACAGGTCAGTTAAGTAGAAAAAGATCTCAGCATTCTAGTGGATTGCAAACTCGGGATGAGTTGACTTGGCAACTGAAAACTGTAAATTATTACACAATGTTACCATTATATGCTGCCCTGATTAGACCATATCTGGAATATCATGCCAGTTTCTGGGTGCCACATCTTAGGAAGGACATAAGCTAGAAAATACCCAGAAAACAGTGACAAGGATGGTAAAGGGCCTCAAGATCAGATCATATAAGGATCAGCTGAAGAAACTGGGCCATCTTCACACTATCAATCGATAAACATTTATTAAGTATCTATACATGCCAGGATTTGTGCTAAGTTCACACTCTAATGGGGGAGACAACATGTAAACAAATATATACAAAGCAAGCTATATACAAGATAAATAGGAAATAATTAACAGAGGAAAGGCAATGGAATTAAAAAGGGCTAAGGAAGGCTTACCATAAAAGGTAGGATTCTAGTTGGGACTTAAAGGAAGCCAAGAAGGTCACCAGTCAGAGTGGAGAAAGAAGAGTGTTCCAAGAATAAGGGACAGCCAAAGGAAATGCTTGGAGCAGAAAGATAGTGTCTTGTTCTTAGAACAGCCAGAAAACCAGTGTCACTAGATTGAAGAATATGTGTTAGGGAGTAAGGTGTAAAAATAACTGAAAGGTAGGAGGGGGCTAGGTTATAAAGCACTCTGAATGCTAAACAGAGCATTTTGTATTTGTTCCTGAGGGCAAAAGGTAGCTACTGGAATTTATTGAGATGGGGGGGAGAAGGGGGGTTGCAGGGCCTGGGGTGATGTGATTAGACCTGTGCTTGAGGAAAATCACTTTAGTGGCTGAATAGAGGATGGGTTGAAGTGGGGAAAGAATTGAGACAAGCAGGCCCACGAACAGGCCATTGCAATAATCCAGGTGTGAGGTAATGAGGACCCACACTGGAGTGGTGGCAGTGTCAGAGAAGAGAAACAGGAATACTCAAGAGATGATACAAAAGGTAACATCAACAGGCCTTGTCAAAAGTTTGGATATAGGGGTAGCTAGGTGGCACAGTGGATAGAGCACCAGTCCTGGATTCAGGAGGACCTGAGTTCAAATCCGGCCTCAGACACATAACACTTACTAGCTGTGTGACTCTGGGTAAGTCACTTAACCCCATTACCTAGCCAAAAAAAAAAGTTTGGATATGTAGAGGGAGAGATAGTGAGGAATTCAGGATGGTTCCTAGGTTGCAAGCCTGAGGGACTGGCTTGCCTTCTATAATAATAGGGAAGGCATAGGGAGGAAGGAGGTTTAAGGGAAAAGACGATGAGTTGTATTTTGGAATGTTGAGTTTAAGATGTCTATTGGATATCCAGCTCAACACGTCTGCAGGGCAGTTGGAGATGAAAGACTGAAGGTCAGCAGAGAGATCTGGATAATATAGGTAGATTTAAAAATCATCAGTACAGAGATGGTAATTAAATCCACAGGAGCTGATGAAATCACCAAGTATAGTAGTACAGAAGAAGAAAAAAAAGCCTAGAACTGAATCTTGGGGGATATCTACAGTTAGAGGACATGATCTGAAAGAGAATCCAGAAAAAGAGACAAAAGGAGCAGAGAGGCAGGAGAACCAGGAGAGCATGGTTTCCCAAAGACCTAAAAAGAAGAGTGTTTCAAGGAGAGAGTGATCAACAGTGTCAAAGGCTACAAAGAGGTCAAGGACAATGAGGACTGAGAAAAGGTCATTAGATTTGGCAAATAAGAGATTATCAGTAACTTTGGAGAGCAGTTTCAGTGGATGATATGGTCAGGGGCCAGATTGTCAGGGGCTATGAAGAGAGTAAGAGGAGAAAAAGTAGAGGCACTGTGTTTTCACGGAGTTTAACTACAAAAGGTAGAAGAGATACAGGATGATAGCAGGGGTGGAACACCATGTTGCCCAGATTCTATCTGCAACCCAGCACTTTACCTACCACCCTGGGGGCCTTGAGATTCTGATGAAGATTCATTATTTCCAGTCCAACATGGACCCCTACACAGTTATTCCCAGGCCATTTTCACTCCATGCCACTTCTCAGGACATGTCCCCTACACCACCGGGCTTTCCACTTCATCACTACCATTCCTGGTAAGGACAGATCAATCACTCTCTGACTACACTCACAACCCCTGCAACTTCCCTAACCAAAACAGCCCTCCTTGATATCACTCCCCTAAACATGTTGTCTTCCCCATTAAGAGACAAGCTCCTTAAGAGCAAGTACTGTATTGGTTTTTTATTTTTTTTGTATTACCAGTACCTAGCCCAGTGTCAGGGACATATTAAGCACTTAAATGCAGTTTGTGTGTTTATTCATCTAAGTCTTGCCTGGAAAAGACAAGCTTTAAGGGTGTGTAACTAGAGTTGTCCAAAGTAAAACAGACTGACCCAAGAAGAAATGGAATTCCGCTCAGCAGAGGTCTTCAAACAAAGGCTGAATGATCACTTGTCAGATACAATGGAGAAAAAAAATTTTTACATAGGATTAGCCTCTGAGACTCTGCAGCTTTTGTGCTAACATGTATTACAAGAAATTAAAGAAGTATAAAAATTAAAGGAAGAATTTGATGGGATATTCAGAACTAAGTCAACATATGCCTTGATAGTCAGCACTTCCATGCAAAACTGGGCCCAAGGGAAGAAACTGAAAAACATTTTGGAAAATATGGTTCAGGCTGAAGAAATGGACCAGGCAAAAGTCTTTCAGACCACTCAAAATTTTAATTAATACTTTCCTTGAGGAAAAGAAACAGAAAGTGATAGATATGCCTAGCACCAAAAAATAATCCAAAAAATAATTATACCTTAATAGTGAGGAAATTAAGGGGATTAGGATAACAAGTGGTTACTTGTGAGAGTTTGAGTGAATCGCATTTGACTCCATCTTGTGATTCAATTCTGGAGCCAGCTCAGTTCCCTTTCTATTGAATTACTGGTCTAGTACAATTTCTATCCAGTGAGAAAACTTTATTCAATTGTTGGAATTGGGAGAAAACTTTGTTGCATTATTTGAACCTACCCTTGCATGGCTAGAAAGCTAGACCACTTCTACCAGCTGTTTAGATACCCTTAACTAAGGATCTATACTGAGCAGAAATCCAATCAAATTCAAAGATTGATTCAAGGAGTTTTCTCACAATTGTACATCTAAAGTAACCTTTATATTATCCAAAAATTAGCCTCATATTGCTCAGTCGGTTGTTGTTTCCATATTCCTTTAATTGTTTACAGACAATGGGTGGGGGGAGTGAAATACCTCTTTTTCTAATTTCAGAGACTTGTACCTGTTTGTTCTCCCCCTCCAAACTTAGAAAGTCCCTAATCTTTAGTCTAATTAGAAATCAAATTATGTAATGTTGTATTGTTTTCTTTTAATTAATTGATCTTATTTGATTAATTGTTTTTAGCGTACAAAAATATGTCCCCCCCGTATTCAGGGTACAGCTCTAAGCTGAAGAAGGGACCTGGTGCCGATTTGTTAGGCAACTGACATGCATTGCTTAATACAGGCCTGCACAACATATGGCTTGCCAAAGAATGATATACACCTGCATCTAGGGAATCTTTGAATAAGAAAACAGGAGGCACTCACAGACAACTTTCTAAGCAGATCACTTCAGGCACAAAAGAGACCAAGAGATATATATGCCTATTTTTTTTGATGATTTTTAAAAAGTAGTTGACTTTGTCCTTAAACAAAATATTTCTCATGTACATTCTAAAAATCACACCAGATTCCAAAATAAAAATAACTTTTTCAGTGACCTCTAAACAACAATATCAAGTAAGACATAAGACAGGGCAACATACATTTGAAGATATTCTCTTCATAGGTTTACAGATGTTAATGCATTGATTCAAGCATGGGAGACCAGACGGCTTTCTCAATGATAAAAGTTTATTCAAAAAAACTGGCCTCACCAGCCACACTGAAAAAGCAAAGTGCATGAAACACACATTGCCCAGATTTCTTTTCAATTATCTCAACCTAAACAAACCACAAAAGCCAATCTTTTTAACATCAATATTCTTTCAGTGATGCTACATGCCTGTAAATTATGGAATTCTCTGACCTCAGAATAATGAAGATTGCAGGTGACCCAAAAGTAATAGAAAGACACATGGTAAGCAAAAACAGGCTATAGCATATTACTAAACATGGCCTACATGATTAGGAGTTAAAAGACATCAAAAATATGTATGACTAGAAAAGGAGGTAATGAAAGTGAAAGATAATAATCTGAATGCTGCTCTGTTATCTGCAAAATATTAAAAGAAACAAAAAAAATCTTCCACCAAGTTGGGTACTTTAAAGAGAATTTGTAGACAGAGGACAAGAACCAAGACAATATGCTCATGGTTTGCAATCTGGAATGAGGAGGGAGCTTCCACGCCAGTGAGATTACAGTTCCATCGATGAACAATATATATTGAACCCTCAGGAGCAACATTTGTTGTACAATTGGTTCTTTATGTTATTCCATTACTGAAAAAAGAGATGCAAGTAAAACCCTAAGGAAAATTCTATTTACACTCTATTAGACTATATTTCCTTGAGGATGGATCCATGTTTTTCATTGTTGCAACTCAATACCTTAGGTTGTGCTTAATTAATATTTGCTGAAATTAGAGTTGAGAAGGCAATTATAATAATCCATATTTGTACACCACTTTGCAGTTTACAAATTCCTTTTCTTTCAAAAACCCTATAAGGTAGATTATGCAAATAATATAATAATTTTACAAATGAGTAAACTGAAGTTTTGAGAACATAAAGTAAATAGCTCAGAGTAAGGACCAAAGCAAGGACTCAAACCAATGTCCTCTGACTCTAAGTTGAAGGCTGCCTATAATATATATATATATATTTATTTTATAAATATATATACAAAAATATAATAACTATTACAGCATACTGCTTCTCTAAATTTAAGAAGCAAAGGAAAAGAAATGTCCTGGTGGAAAATTCCAAGTGATTTCACACAAATGTCTATGATCTTAAGTAGATTCAAGAAACTAGTTGGTATAGTTTTAAAATTTGCTACATTTACAACTCCCACAAAATTATAAACAGTTTAGAGTGTAATTAGATACATCTTCTGCATAATTCCACTGTCCCCAAAAAATGCCCTAATAATTGTACAGTTTTCCTGCCCTTGAACCCAAACTGTGAAGAACACCAGGCAAAATAAATAGTATAACACTAGGCACAAATTAGTCATAAAATAAATCCTTGTTAAATAAATGAAAATATCACATGGAATGATGCAACAATAAGAACTGTAAATTGAATAAAAAAATAATGGTTCTGCGAAACAATTAACTCAACAAAAATTGTGGAGTGGAGGGAAGTAAGTCATTTTTCAACTGTATTGCTTAAAAATTTTTCTTGATGATATGTGAGCTTACTATATACAAATTATATTACCTGAGGTAAATTTGAACACAAATAAAAATATTAAGGCAAAAACGTTTATTACCCTCTTCCTACGTTCAAGGCGCTCTGCTAGGTTCTGGGGGATGACACAAAGACAAAAACAAACCATTACTGCCCTTGGGAAGTTCATACTCAGATTATAGCAACTTAACATGAGGATAATACACTATGACCAGGTGGGATTTATACCAGGAATATAGGGCTAGTTCAATATCAGGAAAACTATCAGCATAACTGACAATATCAATAACAAAATTAACAGAATCCTATGATTTTATCAATAGGTGCAGTAAAAGCTTTTGACAAAATACAACATCCATTCCTATTGAAAACACTAGAGAACATAGAAATCAATCGAGTTTTCCTTAACATGATAAACCATCAGCAAGCATTATATGTAATAGGGATAAACTAGAAGCATTTTCATCAAGATCAGAGTGAAACAAGGACATCTATTATCACCACTGTTATTCAATATTGTACTAGAAATGTTAGCTTTAGCAATTAGAGAAGAAAAAGAAATTGAAGGAATTAGAATAGGCAATGAAGAAACAAGACTATTACTCTTTGCAAATGATATGCCAGTATACTTAGTGAATCCTAGAGCATCAACTAAAAAACTACTTGAAATAATTAACAACTTCAGCAAAGTTGCAGAATAGAAAATAAATCCACATAAATTATCAGCATTTCTATATATGACTAACGAAGCCTAGCAACAAGAGATAGGAAGAGAAATTTCATTTAAAGTAACTGTAGCTTTCTTCCCCAATCTGGTCCTGGGCAGGATGGCTCTCGCAAAGAAAAGTAGAGAGAAAAAGAAGGGATGTTCTACCATCAATGAGGTGGTGACCAGAGAGTATACCAACAACATTCACAAAGGATTCATGGAGTAGGCTTCAAAAAGCAAGCTCCTCAGGCTCTAAAGGAAATCCACAAATTTGCCATGAAAGAAATGGGAACTCCAGGTGTACGCATTGACACCAGACTCAACAAAGCTGTTTAGGCCAAAGGAATAAGGATGTCCCATACCATATCTGAGCACATTTGTCCAGCAAATGCAATAAGGATGAAAATTTACCAAACAACGTATATACATTGGTTACGTATGTGCTGGTAACCACTTTGAAAAGCTTACAGTCAATGTGGATGAAAACTAAATTGAACTTCATTTAAATAAAGTCACAAAATGTCCAAAAAAAAAGTAACTGTAGACAACATAAAATATTTGGGAGTCTACCTGCCAAGGCAAATCCAGGATCTATATGAACACAGCTACAAAACACCTTTTACACAAAGTCAGATCTCAGGGGGAGGCTAAGCTAATATAATAAAAAGACAATTCTACCTAAATTAATTTACTTATTCAGTGCCATAACAATCAAACAACCAAAAAAATGTTTTTATAGAGCTAGAAAAATAATAGCAAGATTTCCTCTGGAAGGACAAAAGATCCAGAATATCAAGGGAATCAGTGAAAAGAAATGCAAGGGAAGGTGGCCTAGCCATACCAGATCTAAAACTGTATTATAAAGCAGCAATCATCAAAACTACTTGATACTGCCTAAGAAACAGAGTGGTAGATCAGTGGAATAAGTTAGGTACACAAGACACAGTAGTCAATGACTATAGTTATCCACTGTTTGATAAACCCAAAGACTCCAGCTTCTGGGATAAGAACTCACTATTTGACAAAAACCACTGGGAAAACTGGAAAAGAGTATGGCAGAAACTAGGCATAGACCAATATCTTATACCATATACCAAGATAAGGTCAAAATGGGTACATAATTTAAATATAACTGAATCTATAAGTAAATTAGGAGAGCAAGGAATAGTTTACCTGTCAGATCTATGGAGAAGGGAAGAATTTATGACCAAACAAGAGATAGAGAACATTATGAAATGCAAAATGCATAATTTTGATTACATTAAATTTAAAAAGTTTTGCACAAACAAAGACAATACAACCAAGATTAGAAGGAAAGCAGAAAGCTGAGAAATAATTTTACAAGCAGTGTCTCTGATAAAGGCCTTATTTCTAAAATATATAGAGAACTGAATCAAATTTATAAGAATACAACTCATTCCCCAACTGACAAATGGTCAAAGGATATGAACAGGCAATTTTCAGATGAGGAAATTAAAGCTATCTATGAATATATCTATTCAAATATGAAAAAATCCTCTAAACCACTACTGATTAGAGAAATGCAAATCAAAACAACTCTGAGGTACCACATTACACCTATCAGATTAGCTAACGTGACAAAAGAGGAAAATGATAAATGTTGGAGGAGATGTAGGAAAATTGGAACACCAACGCATTGTTGATGGAGTTGTGAACTGATCCAACCACTCTGGAGAACAATTTGGGACTATGCCCAAAGAGCTATAAAACTGTGCATACCCTTCGATCCAGCAACGCCACTACTAGGTCTATATCCCAAAGAGACTTAAAAAGGGAAAAGGACCCACATGTACAAAAACATTTATAGCAGCTCTTTTTGTGGTGGCAAAGAATTGAGAATTTGAGGGGATATCCATCAGTTGAGGAATGGCTGAACAAGCTGTGGTATATGAATGTAATGGAATACTATTGTTCCATAAGAAATGGTGAGCAGGTGGATTTCAGAAAACCTGGAAAGACTTGCATGAATTGATGTTGTGAGTGAAGTGAGCAGAACCAGGAGAACATCGTACACAGTAATAGCAACGTTGTGTGACAACTGGCTTTGTTAGGTTTAGCTCTTCTGAGCAATGCAATGATCAAGACAATTCCAAAAGACTCATGATGGAGAATGCTATCCACATTCAGAGAAAGAACTATGGTGTCTGAATGCAGATCGAAGCATACTATTTGCTCTTTTTTTTTGTCTTTTGTTTTTCTTTTCTTGTAGTTTTTCCCTTTTGTTCTGATTCTTCTTTCAAAGCATGACTATGTGGAAATATGTGTAATAGGATTATGTATATATAGCTTATACCAGATTGCATGCCATCTTGGCGAAGGGGGGAAAGAATGGGGGAATTTAGAACTCAAAATTTTATAAAGGTGAATGTTGAAAACTAAAAATAAATAAATAAATACTTCTTTTTTTTTCAAAGAGAGGTTTACACTCTTAGAGACAGAGAAGATGCAACACATACAAAAACAAATAATTTTATGACAAGGCAAGAACTGAGAAAAATAAGATAGAACTAGAAAAGTTAGATATTTGAGGAAGGGGAGAACATTTTCACATGGCCTGATCAGAAAGGGCTACACAGAGAAAAGATGAGCTAAATCTTAAAGAAAGAGAAGTTTCAAAAATGGAAATGAGGAGGGAGTATATTATACAAACAGGGCTCTACCTTTGTGAAAGCATTGAAGTAACGATGACTGCTGGGTTCTCAATTAAAAAAAGAAAACTTTTCAAAGGAAAAGAAATTCAGGTACTAATCCAGTTTGGCTAGAATATGGAGTACATGGAGAACATAAGTTGAGGTTTTTTTTTTTTAAATGACAATTTAAGCTATCTATAACCATATAAAAAAATGTTCTAAATCACTATTGATTAGAGAAAAGCAAATCAAAACAAATCAGAAGTACCACATCACACCTATCAGATTGTCTAACATGACAAAACAGGAAAATGATAAATGTTGGAGAAGATGTGGGGAAAATGAGACATTAATGCATTGTTGGTGGAATTGTGAAGTGATCCAACCATCATGGAGAGCAGTTTGGAACTATGTCCAAAGGGCTATAAAACCACGCATACCCTTTGACACAGCAATACCTTACTAGGTCTGTATCCCAAAAAGAGATAAAAAACAAAAAGGAAAAAGACCTATATGTACAAAAATATTTATGGTAGCTATTTTCTGGGGGCAAAGAATCAGAAATTGAGGGGATGCCCATCAATCGGGGAATGGCCGAACAAGCTGTGATATGTAATTAGGATGTAATACCATTGTACTATAAGAAATGATGAGCAGGATGCTCTTAGGTTTTTACCTGGAAAAACTTGCATGGGCTGATGCAAAGTGAAATGTACTGTGTATAAAGTAACAGAAATATTGTAAGATAATCAGCTGTGAATTACTTAGCTATTCTCAGCAATACAATGACCCAAGGCACTCTGAAGGACTTATGATGAAAAATACTATCCATCCCCAGAGAAAGAAGTGATGATGTCTGAATACAGACTGAAGCATACTTTTTTTACTTTATTTTTCTTGAGTTTTTTTTGTCTATGGTTTCTTTCACAATATGACTATCATGGATATGTTTTGCATGTATAACCTATATCAAATTGCTTGCCTTCTCAATTGGGGTGGAGAGGAGAAAGGAATAGAATTTGGAACTCAAAGTTTGTTTTTACATGTAACTGGGGAAAAATAAGATACTAAATAATTTTAGACGTTTTAAATAAATAAAATGACAATTTAAAATTATAATAACAAAATCAAAGCAAAAAGTAATTGAAGACATACAAACCTCTGATTGTACATGCCCCGAAAGTTGTAGTTTGCTCTGTAGTTTGGGAATGGCTTTGGATCTAAAGGCCTGTAGATGGCAGGCTCTCCCCTTTTCATAGCAAGACCATTTAGTTCCACTGTTGGAGTTATACTCCCTGTTTAAATAAAAGAAAAATACATGTAAAATATTTCTACAACAAAAAATACAATCTATACTTATATTTATTATCATGAGTAAAAAGCGGAAAAGGAGTACAGTGAGATTCTGTATAGAGAACCATCAGTATGATTTTCTTATTCCAGGAATATAACTACTATCAGAACAAAATAAAGTACAGAAGCAGTCCTTTTTCTTTTTCTGAGTTTGATCTAGTGCTTTCTGGTAACCCATTCCAAAGAAATAAAGCACACAACTCTCAAAAGTTTCTTCACATTATTCAAAATTGGACTATTCAAAATTATAATTATAGGTAAATTATGACAGATATATTATTAAATACAATTAACAAAATATAATTGTAAATAAAACATGGAATTGGTTCCAGCCCAGAGCAAATATGCAATGAAAATTCAAATAATGAGACAGAACACTTCAAGGCATTCATTACTCACACTAATCGAGATCTAGCTATACTTAATAAATTAAACATCAGCAATAAAAACAAGTAATTTAGAATGTTATACAAAGAGTTTGAAAAACTTAATGCTAAAATAACTTTAAAAAGTAAATTGAATTAACTCAATATGGATAACTTGCATAAGATCATGCTGTTCCTAATGACATGTGTAGGATGAATGCACAAACTGATTCAACCTCTTTTAGATTTGGTGTTTTATTCTTAGAATACAAAGTACAATGCCACAGCAAAAAAAAAAAAAATCCTTACCTAGAAGAGACAATATTAGAGCTGGAGCCAACCTTTATACTACTCCCTAGCACTCCCGAGTGTTGGACCCTGTTGATCACAGAGTCACAGAAACTCAGAGTTGAAAGGAGCCTCAGAAAATCACCTAATCCAATCTCAAGTTACTAGAATAGGAATTTCTTCTATAACATAATCAACAATTCTTCATCCAGATTCTCCTTTGGCTCTCCAGTGAAATGGAATCCACTCCCTCCCAGGCTGTTCTAGTTTTGAGGAAGTTTTCCTTACATCCAGTCTAATTTGGCCTCTACAACTTCCACCCACTGCTGTTAGCTCCATCTGCTGAGTCCAAGCACAACAAAACTATCCTCTTTTCTATTAGTTTCCCCCAGGTCTTCTTTTCTCCAAGCTCAACATCCTAAATTCTTTAACTATTCCTCATCATTGCATGATCTTGGGATTTTTATCACACTAGTTGCCCTCTTCCACACTCTCCAACTTTTCAATGCCTTTTCTAAAATGTGGTACCCTGAACTGAATGCTAGAAGAAGATTCCCTCCCTACCAACTGCCAGGCCTCAGACACTACCCTATTAAGACCCTCTTAATGTAGCCTAAACACCTAAATTTACAGATTAGGAAATTACAACCCAAAGAGGTAAGGTTTTAAATTTAGATACTTGAGAAGGTCCTAGCTTACCTAGAAAAGGACAAAATGTTTCAGTTCTGTTCAATTTAAGACACTTATTGAAAGCTTACTAAATGAAAGATAGTAAAAGGAGTAATGTTTTGAAATACCCCTTGTTTAGTAACTTGTGCCACAAAAAAACAAAATGTTCACTAAGTAACTTTCAGAGTAGACTCTGTAACATAACATCTTAACTCTTTGCCACTTTCTTCACAAATCATTAAGGCAAAATACACCTTAAAAGAAGAAAACAAGTTTTCTTCTTGCTACAAAGGAAAAACCAAAATGAGCTCTTCAGGATGAAACCTAGGGGTTGCCAAGACATCAACTGTCTCCTAGTAGTTGCCTTAAGCCTGGTGTGCTAACTAAAGCATCTCACTTTCAAAAAATGAGTATTAAACATTCTTATTGAATTGCATAACAGCTAAGTATGGAAATATGGAAGGAAAGGGGGTAAACTAAGAAAAAAAGTTAATAAAAATATAAAAATAAAGCAAAACCAAATATAATAATGAAGTCATCTATTACAAATGACTATCATTTCAAGCACATGGAAGCACAAAGAGAAGGAACAGCTAGAGTACCTGGATCATTATTAAATACAGTCTTAGAATCAATAACCCATATCTACTTCTCTAAATCATATTCTTCAAAAGGCTATATTAAATTTGTCTCTCGGCTAATGGATATAATCATACTAACCAGATGTCCAAGTTTTCATTCAATTCACTTTTTAAAAAACATTTATTGCATACCTACTATGTGCAAGGCACCAGGGAAACAAAGATACCATTATCATCATAATCATCATTTATATAGTGCTCTTAGATTAAAAAGTGCTTTACATATGTGAATTCATTTGATCCTCACAACCACCAGAGGCAAGAGAGGTTAAGTGACTTACCCATGGTAATACAACTAATAAGTATCTCAAGCAGGTTCAAACTCAGGTGTTCCTGACTAGAAGTTCAGCAGTCTATGCACTATACCACCTAGCTGCCCTGAAGAAGTTTATAATAAAATGGAGAATGTTGGAGTGAGGCAAGGCATGTATTTAATAACTATAATAAGAGGTAGAACGGGATGAGGACAAGGAGCCCAAAATAGGGCTATTAGGAATCTAAGGAAGCAGAAATCACTTTTTGGAGGGGTCAGGGAAGGTTTGGCTTCAAGGTTAAACCTTGATGGAAAGTAAGGTCTCCAATAGGACTCAATTAGAGGCAGGAGGTAAAGGAAGAAGTCCTCTGTGGGCATGAGGAATAATGTGAACAAACTATCAGAAATGAGAGAGGGTAAAATGAGAACCATTAGCAACAGGTAGTAGCCCCATTTGACTGGCGCGTAGAGCATTCAGAGGGGAGTTATCTGGCTAAAACAGGCAAGGAAGTTTGGCATCATCACAGGTGTGGTCCAATCCAATTCAACAAACATTATTTAAGCATCTACTAGGCTCTGAGGACACAATGATAAAATGAAACTGTCCTTGCCCTCAAAGATCCTACCTGACTAGGAGAGATAAAACATGAACACAAATAAATAAATACAAAATTATACAAAGTAATTTCAAGAGGAAGAAGGCCTAATAACTGGGGGAATTAGAAAAGGCCTCCCCCAGGAGGTAGGACCTGAGCTGCACTTTGAAGGATGCCAGGAGCTCTAAGAGGAATCACCACAGAAACCCCCTGCTTGAGCCAAGGAAGCTACTCTCTGTTTTCCAAGTACATTACATACTTAACTTCCCAGGCCTCTCGACTTTGCTCATGAATTTTCCTCCTACCTCCCTTCCTCTCCATTTGTCTAAATCCTACCCATTTCTCAAAACTTAGATTAAGTTCTAACTTCTCCATTAAGCCTGACCCAACTGTGCCAGTCCTCAGTTCTGACCTTGAAATCCGTATAGCACTTACTGCTGTTACACCATTTCATTTAGCACTTAAATACATTGCATTTTTATTTACCCTATTTCATTTATGTCCTAGATTCCCAAATAACTAGATAGTAATTCATGGACAGGACTGCATATTAGATTTCTTTGCACCCCAAGCACCCAGAACACTGCATAACAAAAGTAAGGACTCAACAAATGGTCAGTGAAAACAATGATTATAATCCAGAAACATTAAAGAACTTAACAGAAACCTACATGTTTCCCATTTGCCAGGTAGTAGTTAATTTCTCATCATCTGTAAAATGACTATGAATGTCATTTTGATTATGAGTGTGAAAAACTCAGTTTAATGTTCGCTTCTGGTATAAGAATAAGCTGAAGACAGAAAAGTCAATCTAACATACTCACTGTTTCTACATAAGACATAAGAATATAAACTACACAGACAGGGAGTCAGAATGGAAATAGATCAGGCAAACCAGGTGACTCTTGGAAATGGAAGAAAAGACTCAGAAAAACTGAGCAGGTAACACACTTACGGCAAAGCATAGAAGTGAAAAAGCATTTTGTGACTTAAGTGAATGAGTCTGTGTGTATATGAAAGATTAAATAGATCGCAAACTCTTTGAGGTCACAAATTGCATCTTCTTCTGAATCCAAATGATACTAGAATAGTGGTGGGTAAACTAATAAATTAATAAGTGAATGTCTGTGTGAATACGCTGGTTTTTGCTGACTCTTTTTTTTTAATTTTATTAATTTATTTTGATTTATCAACAATCACTTCCATATGCTTTTGAGTTGAAAATTTTTCTCCCACCCTCCCCAAGACGGCGCACATTCTGATATAGACTTTACACTTACATATCCATTAAACATATTTTCACATTAGTGAAGTTGTAAGTAATAATTAAAACCAATAGGAGGAACCATCAAAAAGATGAAACAAAACTCAACAGAAGGTAAAAATAAGTGATAGCAATTCGACTCCCATAGTTCTTTCTTTGGATGTGCACAGCATTTTCCATCCCGAGGCCTCTGGAAATGTCTTAGATCCTTGTAATGCTGAGAAGGGTTCAGTTTAACATTCTTAGTCATTGCATAACGTGGCTGTTATTGTGTACAAAGTCCTCTTGGTTCTGCTCACTTCACTCAGCATCAGATCATATAAGTCTTTCCAGGTTTTTCTGAAGTCAACCTGTTCACCATTTCTTATAGCACAATAGTATTCCATTACATTCATATACCACAACTTGCTCAGCCATTCCCCAATTGATGGGCATCCTCTCAATTTCCAATTCTTTGCCACCACAAAAAGAGCTGCTATGAATATTTTTGTACATGTGGGTCCTTTTCCCATTTGTTTGATCTCTTTGGGATATAGCCCTAGAAGTGCTATTGCTGGATCAAAGGGTATGCACATTTGTAGCCCTTTGGGCATAGTTCCAAATTGTTCTCCAAAATGGTTGGATCATTTCACAACTCCACCAACAATGTATTAGTGTTCCAATTTTCCCACATCTTCTCCAGCATTTATCATTTTCCTGTTTTGTCATGTTGGCCAATCTGATAGGTGTGATGTGGTACCTCAGAGTTGTTTTGATTTGCATTTCTCTAATCAATAACGATTTAGAGCATTTTTTCATATGACTATAGATGGCTTTAATTTCTTCATCTGAGAACTGTCTGTTCATATCCTTTGACCATTTATCAATTGGGGAATGGGTTGTGTTCTTATAAATTTGTCTTAATTCTCTATATATTTTAGAAATGAGGCCTTTATCAGAGAGACTGGTTGTAAAAATTCTTTCCCAATTTTCTACCTTCCTTCTAATCTTAGTTGCATTGGCTTTGTTTGTGCAAAAACTTTTCAATTTAATGTAATCAAAATTATCCATTTTGCTTTTCATAATGTTCTCTATCTCCTGTTTGGTCATGAATTCTTCTGTTCTCCATAGATCTGATAGGTAAACTATTCCTTGTTCTCCCAGTTTACTTATGGTATCAGCCTTTATATCTAAGTCATGAACCCATTTTGACTTTATTTTGGTATATGGTGTGAGATTTGGGTCTATGCCTAGTTTCTGCCATACTCTTTTCCAGTTTTCCCAGCAGTTTTTTTCAAAGAGTGGGTTCTTATCCCAGAAGCTGGGGTCTTTGGGTTTATCAAATAATAGATTACTATAGTCATTGACTACTGTGTCTTGCATATTTAACCTATTCCACTGATCCACCTCCCTATTTCTTAGCCAGTACCAAGCAGTTTTGATGATTGCTGCTTTATAATACAATTTAAGATCTGGAATTGCTAGGCCACCTTCCCCTGCATTTCTTTTCATTAGTTCCTTTGATATTCTGGACCTTTTGTTTTTCCAAATGAATCTTGTTATTATTTTTTCTAACTCTATAAAATAATTTTTGGTAGTTTGATTGGTATGGCACTGAATAAGTAAATTAGCTTAGGTAGGATTGTCATTTTTATTATATTAGCTCGGCCTACCCATGAGCAACTGATGTTTTTCCAATTATTTAGATCTGATTTTATTTGTGTGAAAAGTGTTTTGTAATTGTGTTCATAGAGTTCCTGGGTTTGTTTCAGGAGGTAGACTCCTAAATATTTATAATGTCTACAGTAAGTTTAAATGGATTTCTCTTTCTATCTCTTGCTGTTGGGCTTTGTTGGTAATATATAGAAATGCTGATGATTTATGTGGGTTTATTTTATAGCCTGCAACTTTGCTAAAGTTGTTTATTATTTCAAGTAGTTTTTTACTTGATTCTCTAGGATTCTCTAAGTATATCATCATGTCATCTGCAAAGAGTGATAGCTTTGTTTCTTCTTTGCCTATTCTAATGCCTTCAATTTCTTTTCTTCTCTTATTGCTAAAGCTAAGTTTCCAGTACAATATTGAATAACAGTGGTGATAATGGACATCCTTGTTTCACCCCGATCTTATTGGAAATGCTTCTAGCCTGTCCCATTACATATAATGCTTGCTGAAGGTTTTAGATAATGCTATTTATTATTTTAAGGAAGACTCCATTTATACCTATGCTTTCTAGTGTTTTAATAGGAATGGGTGTTGTATTTATCAAAAGCTTTTTCTGCATCTATTGAGATGATCATGTGGTTTCTGTTGGTTTTGGTTGATATGCTCAATGATGCTGATAGTTTTCCTAATATTGAACCAACCCTGCATTCCTGGTATAAATCCTACCTGGTCATAGTGTATTATTCTTGTGATAAGTTGCTGCAATCTACTTGCTAGTATTTTGTTTAAAATTTTTGCATCTATATTCATTAGAGAAATTGGTCTATAATTTTCTTTCTCTATTTTGACTCTTCCTGGTTTAGGTATCAACACCATATTTGTATCATAAAAAGAATTTGGTAAGACTCCTTCTTCACCTATTTTCCCAAATAGTCTATATAGTATTGGAATTAATTGTTCTTTAAATGTTTGATAGAATTCATGTAAATCCATCTGGCCCTGGAGATTTTTTCCTAGGGAGTTCATCAATGGCTTGTTCAATTTTTTTCTGAGATGGGGTTATTTAAGTATTTTACTTCCTCTTCAGTTAATCTGGGCAATTTATATTTTTGTAAATATGTATCCATTTCACTAAGATTGTCAAATTTGTTGGCATATAGTTGGGCAAAATAATTCCTAATTATTGTTTTAATTTCCTCTTCCTTGGTGGTAGCTTTGCCCTTTTCATTCTTGATACTAGTAATTTGGTTTTCTTCTTTCTTTTTTTAATTAAATTAACCAAAGGCTTATCTATTTTATTGGTTTTTTCATAAAACCAGCTCTTAGTTTTATTTATTAGTTCAATAGTTTTCTTAATTTCAATTTTATTAATTTTTCCTTTGGTTTTCAATATTTCTAATTTGGTGTTTAGTTGAGGATTTTTAATTTGTTCTTTTTCTAGTTTTTTTAGTTGTATGCCCAATTCATTAATCTCCTCTTTTTCTATTTTATTTATGTAAGCATTTAGAGATATAAAACTTCCCCTAAGAACTGCTTTCTGCATCCCATAGGTTTTGGTATGTTGTCTCATTATTGTCATTCTCTTGAATGAAATTATTGATTGTTTCTATGATTTTGTTTGACCCAATCATTTTTTAGGATTAGATTATTTAGTTTCCAATTATTTTTTAGTCTATCTTTCCATGGCCCTTTATTACATATATTTTTTATTGTATTATGATCTGAAAAGGATGCATTTAATATTTCTGCCTTTCTGCATTGGATTGTGAGGTTTTTGCCCTAGTACATGGTCAATTTTTGTGTATGTGCCATGTACTGCTGAGAAAAAGTATATTCCTTTCTATCCCCATTCAGTTTTCTCCAGAGGTCTATCATACCTAACTTTTCTAATGTTCTATTCACCTCCTTAACTTCTTTCTTGTTTATTTTGTGGTTAGACTTATCTAGTGCCGAGAGGGGGAGGTTCAGGTCCCCAACTAGTACAGTTTTGCTGTCTTTTTCTTCCTGTAACTCCCTGAACTTCTCCTGTAAGAATTTGGATGCTATACCATTTGGTGCATATATGTTTAGTAATGATATTACTTCATTGTCTATGGTGCCTTTTAGCAGGATGTAGTTTCCTTCCTTATCTCTTTTGATTAGATCTATTTTTGCTTTTGCTTTGTCTGAGATCAGGATTGCTACCCCTGCTTTTTTCACTTCAGCTGAGCATAATATTCTGCTCCAGCCTTTTACCTTTACCTGTATGTGTCACTCTTTTTTAAATGTGTTTCCTGTAAACAACATATGGTAGGATTATGGTTTTTAATCCATTCTGCAATCCGTTTCCATTTTATGGGAGAGTTCATCCCATTCACATTCACAGTTATGATTACTATCTGTGTCTTTTTCTCCATCCTTTTTTCCCCCTATTTATGCTTTCCTTTCTCCTTTTTCCTTTCCCCCCTTCACTAGTGTTTTGCTTTTGACCACCGCTTCCTTCAGTTCCTTCCCCCTTTTATTATCCCTTTCCCTTTTCTTCCCCTTTAGTCTTACTGCTTCTTCCCTCCCTTCTTTCCCCCCCTCTTTCTTTCCCCTCCCTTTTCTTTCCCTTTTCCCTCCTACTGCCTATAGGGCAAGTTAGATTTCTATACCTAACTGATTATATTATGCCCTTCTTGAGCCAAATCTGATGAAAGTAAGGTTCAAACAATGCTCTCCCCCCCACCTTCTTTCCCTCTGCTGTATTTGCTGACTCTTTAAAACAAAATCCTGGAGAGGCAAATGTAGCACTCTGCTAAAGCAATTGTTTTAAACCTCAGTATCCACCATTAAACTTCAACCTTTAACTGATATAACTCAGTTGTTTCCCAATTTATCACTCTAAAAATCCTTGTTGATTACAGAACTAGTCTGTTACGATGCAACCAAAGCTCTTCTTTCTTTCCAAAAGCACACAAGGAAAAGGCATAAATATAACAGAAGAAAAGGAAACAATTCATCACTGGATTACCTGGATTACTATTAATATTGTTTTTGGGAGGTCGAGGAGTTGGTTTGGGAAGGGTAGTTTCCCTCAAGGCTTTGTTGGCAGCAGCATGTTGGGCTTTCTTTATACTGCTCCCTTCGGACTGCCAGGTCTGTTCTCCAAGAGTCAGCTGCACTGAGAACATCTTCAAAAAAATTGAAAAAATTAATTAAAGCTTTCCAGTAAGAAAGTATGTATGAAATGTTACCTGTCTGAAAAATAAATACATAGAATCATAGAATTTGAGCATTAGCAGGGATTGTAAAGATTATCTAGTCCAACCTGACAAATTGTATAAAAAAGGAATGTAGTATAGTAGACAAAGTGCTAGACTTGGAGGCAGGAAAACCTAAGTTTTAATCCTGCCTCAGATACTTAACAGCTGTGTGACCCTAGGCAAGTTCCTTAACTTCTCTGGACTTCAGATTCTTCTTCTGTAAAATAAGTAGGTTTGACTCAATGATGCCTAAGGTCCCTACCAACCATAAGTCTATGATCCTAGAAAGCAAAGATGTCCAAAGAGATTGAGTGAATTTCTTCCAACTGGGTTATATAACTACTCAGTATCCTTCAAAAGAAGAAGGTTCTAGGGGCAAGCTAGGTGGCACAGTGGACAAAGCACTGGCCCTGAAGCAGGAGGACCTGAGTTCAAATCTGGCCTCCGATACAACACTTCGCACTTACTGGCTATGTGACCTTGGGCAAGTCACTTAACCCCAATTGCCTAAAAAAAAAAAAAGAAGAAGACGAAGGTTCTAGAACTTCAATCCACTGCAGTAACTCTAAGTGATAAACACCAAATTCTGTCTTCTGCCATATCAGCAGAGGCTGGCATTGATAGGGTCCCCTAATGTATACGTGAGGAAAAAATAAATTAAAAAGAACATGATTTTGTAATAAAATGGAAACATCTTTTTAATATCATTCAAATTATCTTCACTAAAGCATATATAGAAATACACATGGCAAAGTAAATCTGTTCTCCTAAAAATCTGGGGCACATATCAGAGAAGACCTAAATTTCTTCCTCTTTTCTATCACAAACTCTCAGAGGAAGAGGTCAGACAGACATAAAGATGAAACTGGAAAGAGGACAACAAACTGACAAAGGATAGAAATGGTTTGCAAATAACTATTATAAATTATTTTCACCATCAAAGATAGTGGAGCTACTATATTTGGATTCTTAGTATCACCATCTTGAATGTGTTTATACAGGAAATGGAAATAGCAACAAAGAAAATAGCTATACTAGACCACGGATGCATAGAAGGGGGTCTCTGCTATTTTGAGAACATTGAAGGACTAACTCTCAAGATATCTAAAAGAGGGAAAAATAGCCAAGTGGTAAAAAAAGTCTCTCAGGCCATACCAATACCAAAAAGAAGTGTACAAGAAACCCACCAATCAACTAAATCATATACCTATTTTCCTATCTGTAAAGAAATTTTATGAGAAATATCTATACATTCATTGGGTATATACACTTGATATAGAAAGAAAGGGTTTTATAAGTGATATTTTACAGCAGATCATCAAAATTGACTGAAAGATCCAGAGAACACAAGGTCCCACTGAATTTATTATTTGGAAATCATAAAAAAGCATTTTGTTTGGTATGGCAAAATACCATCTCCTAAAGAGTAAAGTAAAGCATCTCAAGGGAAATAACAAAAAAAGTAGGCAGGAAGGAGACCTAGTAGTACCATATCTAAAACTATACCAGAAAGCAATAATCATCAAAAACAATTTGGCAACAGTTCAAAAATAGAGAGTTTAATCTGTGTAACAGATGAGGTGCATACTGTACAGAAGCAAATGAACCTAGTAGCCTAAAGTTCAACAAACCCGAAGATCCCAGCTTCTGGGGGAAGGACTCACTATTTGACAAAAATTTCTAGGAAAACTGGACGGCAGTCTAGCAGAAATGAGGTTAAGAACAATGCTAAATATCAAATAAAGGATAAGTTCCAAATACATACATGACTTAAAAATAAAAAGTCATATCATATACATACAAGTTAGAGGAACTAGGAAGAAATTACCTTTAAGATCTATATATAGGGGAAAGGTTTATAATTAAACAAAGGATAAAGAGGACTACAAAGGATAAAATAGAAACTTCTGATTGCAAAAAAATTTTAAAGTTTTTTCATATTGCAAATGCAACACAGCTAAGGTTGTTATAAGGGAAACAGTCACCAGGGGAAAATCTTTGTAGCAAGTTTCTCTGATAAAGGTCTCATTTCCAAGACATAGAAGGAACTGTTTGAAATTAATAAGAATAAAAGCCATTCTCCAGTTGATAAATGGTCAAAAGATATGAATATGAACAGGCAGTTCTCAAGGAAAGAAATCTAAGCTATCAACATACATATGAAAAAATGCTCCAAATCACTAAATTACATTAGAGAAATGCAAATTAAGGCAACATTGAGGCTCCACTTCGTACCTATTGGATTGCCAAAGTTGAGGAAAAGAAGGAAAATTTCACATTTTGGCTGGGCTGTGGGAAAACAAGTATATTAATGCATTATTGAAGGACCTATAAACTTCCATTCCCATGCAAAGGCATAGAAGTGGGAGACAGAATGTCACATAAAGGAAACAGAAAGTACACCTGTTTGGCTGGTGTATACAATACACGAAATGAAACAATGAAACAAAAAAGAGTTCTGTTTGACATAATGCACAGAAGCAAATGAACCTAGTAGCCTAGAGTTCAACAAACTCAAAGATCCCAGCTCCTGGGGGAAGGACTAACTATCTGACAAAAACTGCTGGGGAAATTGGACAGGAATCTAGCAGAAATTAGGTTTAAACCAACACTAAAAATAATGTACAAAGATAAGCTCCAAATGCATTTATGACCTAAAAAGCTAATACTAACTGGACAAATTTGGACTTTATCCCAAAAGCAATGTGGAGCCACTGAAGCTTCTTGAGAAAGTCATTGACCTCACCATACCTGTACTTTAAGGACACTGACATGGCAACTGCATGGAGAGTAGAGAAAGAAGAAACAATGCAAAATTGGTCTTTCTGACCAATTAGGAAGCTATTGCAATAGTCTGTTTGAAAAATGGTGAGGGCCTACCTAAACTTGGGTAATTGTGCTATGAACAGAAAGAAAAAGACACAGGAGACAGACATCAAAAAGCTTGAATCAATAAGACTTGACTATTAATTGTATATGGGATGACAGATAATGAAGAGTCAAGGATGACTACGGGAAGAATGGGGTGCTTTTCACAAAAGGAGGAAAGGTAGAAGAAGGAATGGGTTTAGAAAGAGAATGAATTTCTTTTGGACTATCACATATCCAGGTGATCATATCAAATACAAGGCTGAAAATGCACAAACGGAGCTCAAGAGAAAGATAAGGGCTAGAAATACAGTTTTGGGAATAAGCTGTATAGAGATGATAGCTGAATCCATAGGAGATGATGAGATTGCCAAAAGAGAGAATGTAGAGAAAGAGAAGAGGGGAAGGCCAGGATCAGAGGTCAGGACACAGATGATGAACCTGCAAAAGAGAACAATAATGATCAGTCAGAAAGAGAGAAAGAGAACCATGACAGATCAATGTCATGAAAACCCAACAAGGAGAGTGTAATAGCAACAATTATCTATCAGGGCTCCCTCTCTCCCTACAACATGATTTAGGCAAGTTTTTTAATAAAAGGCAACAAAGCTGTATCTGGGATTTGAGACTAGACCAAGAGGTACATGGTTCAAGCTGCACTTCCCTTGACTTAACTTTCTGGTAGCCTTTGACCTACTGACTTGCCTTTCTGGCCACCTAAAGGCATAAAAAAGGCCCACCCACATGGGGTGGGGACCCTTTGGACTCGGAAGATGCCCCAAAATGCAAATCATTATATCCTACCCTGACAACCAGACACATTTCCATATGAAAACCAGGGGAACCACATCTACCCAAGCTAAGCACTAAAATATTCTTGCTGAGCATCCTTTCTATGCTATAGCTCAGTAAACTTCCTTCTTTTAATTGCTGAATGACCTATGAATACATCATTTCATTCTAAAATTGAACTTGAACAGGATACCAGCCCAAGTCAGGCCTGCCCCTGACAGGTCCAAACCTTAGGATATACCACAACACAGGAGTCAGGATCAGAATGATTACTCTTTAAGAGGCTAAGAACAGTCACACAAAAAGGGAGACAGAACAATGACATAGCAGTATCATGAAAATCCACAGAGGGGAAAGTATCAAAAAGGAGGGCTGATAAACCATGTTGAATGCTGAAGACATATCAAGAAAAAAGAGGACTGATAAGTTGCCATTGGATTTAGCAATAAAATCATTGGTGACCTTGCAGAGAGTAGTTTCCATTCACTAGTGGGGAAAAAACCAGATTACAAGAGCTAGAGAAGCAAATAGCATTTTCAAGGACTTTGGAATACAAAGAGAGATATTAGATATCTTGAGGAGATAGTAGGATCGTGCCAAGGTTTTTTTTAAGGATAGAAGAAATTTGGGTATATTTGATGGCAGTAGGGACGCAGCTTATAGGTAAGGAGACAGCGGGATTTAGGAAGAGAGGAAATGATCAAAGGGGCAAACTGCCAGCAGGTACCCATCCAGTAGGTCACAGGTCAATCTGAACACTTTAGTATTTGAAAGCAATCAATCTCATCCATCTATAATTTGAAGTCTTTCTCCTTCAAAAAAAAAAAATCAGAACAACTACATCTTGGGAACAGAGAGGAGCTGGTAAGGGTTGCTACAAAACAGCCAACTACCCCACTGGGTCCTTGACCTGATCATATTTTTTTAAATTATGAAGTTGACAAGAATGGGGTATTTCCATATATAATAGCTAGCTAGCCATCTATATATTTCCGTACACTAAGAAGAACAAAAAAGGAGTCTTGTCTGTCAAGCCATGTACTTCTATTATACACAGCTTGGATTTTTTAAGTATATATGAAATTTAATGTGGTAGTTCCAATATTGTCCTGCTAGTCTGAGAGCCATCTCACATAACAAAGAATACTTTTAAAAGAAAAAAAGAGAAGATTTTTTAAAATCAGCAAATACTATCGATAGATTGAAATAATTGACTTCATATATATTTATACATTAACAACTGACAAGATAACTTCCACTTAATCATATAGTTTGAGATTAGGAAGAGTATGTGTGTATATGTGTATATGCGCACCTGTTTTGTCATTCCTTTATCATTCACCTGATATTTAATCCTTTCACTATTATGTTTCAATAAATGGTTTCCTTCACAATTCTAAGTATTTTATTTTATGTATTTAAAAACATTCTGAGAAGGGATCCTTAGGAGTCACCAAACTGTCAGAGGAGTCTATGACACCAAAAAAAAAAGGAAAAAAAAGGTGAAGAATCCCTGATCTACATTATAAACTCCTCTACTAAACAAAGTTCCCAGGAAGCACAAAGCCTATAATCTTAGCTGAACCTTGCATCTCTTCTAGTATCTAATCCAGTGTTCCACATGTAATAGGGGCTTTAATATTTGTTACATTGCATTATTTTAGACCCTTAGAATGCCATAAAAATTAGTTACTATTATTGACTTCTCTTCTACCCTCATTTTAAGCTTTAATAGAAATACAAATAAAAGAAAACCATGTTGCCTGAGAATAATCTTCACAAGAATCATGTGATAGATCTACAAAATCTTTTGCTAGCTTACAAACAAATTCCAAATTGAGGCATACTGTTCTTGTTCTGGCAATTACTGAAAATTTATACTACTAAAAGTCAACATAATATTTAGTACTTGAATGAGTCACTACTTATTATGTCCTAATAGAATAGGTATTATGAGTCTCATTTTACAAACAAGGAAACAGAATTTAAGTTACCCAAAGCCATACTGCATTTTCACAAAATTATATAAAGCAACAGTCCAGTCTAACCAGTCTAGCAAAAGTTCTAAAGTTCTTAGACCTCTCTTGTACTCAGACCACTGGTCCACACTACCCCTCTCAAGAATATCTATTTCACAATAAAGTTTCCCTTTCATGCTAGTAGTAGTATCATCTCACACTTGCTTATACCTGCTGGCACTAACAAAATACAAAGTCACAAAGCAGGCTGGAAGAATAAGCAAACAAAAAATAAACCCACCATAAAAAGCTATTATGTTGACAAGGATGCTAAAAACTTATAGAAGCAAAAGAAGAAAATGGCTCAAAATTATCTACAGGCAAGGCCCCAAAGAAAAATGCGGCTTGAGCATAAATTTAAATAGAATACCTGGAAAAGATGAAGCAAGAGTTAAAAAAAAGTTTTGTCAATAAAATGAGGATTCTATAGGAAAAAAAAAAGAAAAGAAATGAGAGCTATGGAAGAAGTCATTGGAAAGGAAAGTAATAGCTTGGCACAAGAGATACAAAGCCTTGCCCAAGCAATAAACTCAGTGAAAATTAGAATAATTCAAATAGAAGCCAATGATTTTATGAGAAAACAGGAAATATTTTTTCAAAAAGTCAAAAGACTAAAAAAAAGAAGAAAATATAAGGTCTCTCATACCAAAAACAACTGAGCTAGAAAACCACTCAAGAAGAAAAAAAAATAGGAATCACTGGGCTACCTGAAAGTCATGACCAAAAAAAGAACTTAAATATCATATTTCAAGAAGTATTTAAAGAAAACTACCTAGATCTTTTAGAACAAGAGGACAAAATGGAAACACAAAAAAATCCACTGGTCATGTCCTGAAGGAAACTCCAAAATGAAAACTCCTGGGGACATTATACCCCATATCCAGAGCTTTCAGGTCAAATAAAAAAATATTATGGCAACAGTCAGAAAGAAAGAATTCAAGTACCAAGGAGCCATAGTCAGATTCACACATAGTAGCTACTACTATAAAGGCATGGAGAACTTAGTACATAATATTCCCGAAGGCAAAAGATGTAGGCTTAAAACCAATAATAAATTACCCTAAAATTTTTACTATAATCCTAAATGGGGGCAAAAATGGACCTTTAATAAAATACAGGATGTTCAAGTATTCCTGATGAAAAGACCAGAGCTGAAAAGAAACTGAAGTTCAAACACAGGGGTTAAGAGAAACACAAAAAAAGGTAAACAGGAAAAAACAATCCCAAGGGTCTAAACAAGCATGTATTTTTATGTTTAAACACGGAGAAACGATACATGTGTCTCCTCTGAACTCTATCATCATCAGGTGTCGTAGAGGGAATCTATTTAGACAGAAGGCCTAGAAGTAGCTCTGTTATGTATTAATAATTTTAAAAGAAGAATGGAAAGAGAAAGTACAAAATTATTATAGTTTCTCATCTATACACAGTCCTTTGATGGGAAATAATTCCCTAATGATGAGAAATATGCATTGTTCACCCCCAACTGTTCTAGACATTAAACATATTAAGGCAACTACTTATTTGTAAATTTAGCATCAGTAGACAGGGATCATGTAATCAACAAGATGAAGAACATTTTCTCCAGCCCCCAATAACTCTCAAAATCCCTGAAAGAGGAATTATGGGCCAAAGTTTCAATTACAACTGTTCCCACAGGATAAGAAAACAAGGAAGATTACTCAACAAGGTAATAGACTTATGAATTGATAGTGGATAATACTACTCCCTAGTGTGCTAACTTAGCACTTCACCTCTCCGTACATGCCTTAAACACAGGCTGGGCACACAAACCAAACCACAGACTTGTTCTTTAGGAACTACTCAAGGAATTCACTCCTGTTGTTATCTTTGCTAGCACACCTTGTCCCTGCTCTTCCCTCAGCATCCTATTGCAACAGCAGAGGACCTCAACTCTACTCCTGAGGTGAAGGACAAGGTATGATGTGGAGGGGAGGAACGGGGGGAATTATGTACTACCTGAAGTATTCCCTAGGTAAGGAATCCCAAGGTGACAGAAACTCTGCCTATAACACTTACTCTCCTGTCCTCTGAGCTGCAAAAAAAAAGTAGATATTGACTCAGCTCATGCAGAGAACTGAAGAACAGAGATAATAGCTGGGAAGGAAGGATGGCATTGTTGTACCAGGCCTTAATGAAAGGGGACTGACATCCAGCTGAGGCCAGTCCCATCCCTCCAGAAGTAACCTGAGGCAGGGACTGAGACTGATGAAAAGCAAGTTCATCAGCATGAGAAGAGGCTGACAACCTTGATCAAAGGTAGATTCTTTAAACTGGCGCTTTGGTTTATGTATTTAGAAGTTCTGGACAGTGTCTTCTATTTACTTCTTGCATTATGGTGTACAGAGTTTGGGGTTACTTTTTTTTCCATGTTCCTCTGGTAGACATTATCCTTAAGTGTCTCTACGCATCCTGCCTTCAAGATCAATGTGTTTTATTTATATAGACGTCATGTCTTCTTTTAAAGTTATTTTTTTGCTTCTCTTTTTCCAGACAGTCCTTCACTTCAGTATATTCTCAATCAATCTGTTTTCCTCCCTTTTGTTTCTCTGGAGCAACTTGGCACTATGAAGTCAAGTTTTTTTCTACTAATTATTCCTGCTGCGCAGGCCATAAATTCTTCCATTTGTTCCCATCTAACTTCTCTCAAGATTCTGATTTCTCTCTTTGAGTCATCTGGGAACATCTTGCTGAAATTACATGCTCTCTTGGAAATATACAGGGTTCTATGTTTCATTAGGTACTGGCTGAATATGCTTTGTGTGGAATATTTGTTTAGACATGTTTGTAACCTTTTAGATATCTTCTTACTCATCTTCCCCACTAATATTTGTATCTTCCCTGTTGATTTAGTTGATTGTGCTCTAGGTTTTTAATTGAATTTTCTTCCTTCCAAGATCTATGATGGTTTTAGTCTTTTTTCCTCATATTTGTCTGTCACATACTTTCTAATTCCTCCCTCTTTTTGTTTAAGTCAAGAATGAGGAGTCAGGCTCAGTCAATACTTTCATATATTTTACATTTTTAATAAAGCAATAAAGTCTGACATAAGCAAATAATTATCTTACAAAATAACAAAAAGAAACTTAATTTATGAATCGACTAATAATCTAATCCTTATCCTTCACAGACATTCAGTTGAAGAGCTACAAATCTGATGGAACAGACTGTGCCCAAAACATGCATAATAATGGCTGCAGCTGGTTACAAGGCCTCTTCCAAGCTTTGGCAATGGCGTCAAACCAAAGTAGAAGGGGGCACCACTAAAATGTACATAAGGATCCCTGAGGCCTGCATATTAATTTAGCTTTAAAATATAATATTATCTACATTTTATTGTATTTTATGTATTTTGTTAAACATTTCTCTATTACATTTTAATACATTTAATCTGCTGCACTCCAGAGTGTTGTGGGTCAAATGAAGTAGTATATTTGAAACCTCTGCTCTAAGCAATATCTAGCTAACAGTAAGAATTTTGTTCAAAGTGAATCTGGAGGCGGGGCAGCTAAGTGGCAGCTATGTAGTGTAGTGGATAGAGCACTAGCCCTGGAGTCAGGAGGACCTGAGTTCAAATCCAGCCTCAGACACTTGACATTTACTAGCTGTGTGACCCTGGGCAAGTCACTTAAACCCACTGCCTAGCAAAGAAACAAAAAGAAAAAAAAAAGTAAATCTGGACGACAGGATGGTCCACTAAAACTTTCTCAAACATGCTTGGTCTCCTCCAACCTTAAAAAAACTTTCATTTGACCCCACATTCCCTTAATACATTGTTCTATATGTCTCCTCCCTTTTACAGACAAACTTCCAGGAAAAGCTACCTACCCTTGTTATCGCCACTTCCTCACATCCCTTGCAATATACTTCTCAACTCCTTGAATTTGGCAATCTCACCACTCAAATCAAATTGCCCTCCCTAAGGTCACCAACAATTTCATAATTGCTAAACTCAATAACCTTTTCTTAGCCTCATCCTTCTTGATCTCTCTGTGCCATAGGATACTGCTGACCAACCCTTCCTCCTAGTTATCTTCTCCATGCCAAGTTTTTGTTACACTGCTTTCTCCTAGTTTTCCTACCTATCTAACCATTTTTCTTTAGAGTCCTTTGCAAGATCATTTTATATCATTCTTTTCCAAATCCTCCCACATTTTGAACTTTCCTATCATTGTCAAGGGTACAATCCTTCTTCCAGTCACCCAAGCACTAACCAGGAGAGTAGGGCCAGTAATAGAACCGCCCCTTTAGCACCCCGCCCCCATAAAAAACATAAAAGAGGAAAATAAGTTAATTGAACTATTTAAAAGAATGCACAGAAAAGACAGGAGGAGGTAGAAAAGAAAACAAAGAAAAGCAGGACAGTTTTGAAAGTAACATAGAATTTGTTGGATATTTTTTAAAAGCCAGCTATACATGAGACTTATAGTTTCACATACAATCATTTTTCCTCTTCTATTTTAGATATGGAAATATTCTTTTTTTTTTGGTATAGTGTAGAATATAAAAATGGAAGAAAAAAAAGAGTAAGTTTTCAACTTTAACCTACAACAATTGGGCCAAGAAACACTGAAAAGCACACTCAGGATTTACTACATCTAAAACTTAAAATTCCTGAAGTCCCACTACCAAAATATCAGTCTAAAAGTCTAAAACTAAGGCAGCCTAGTACACTAGAAAACACATCTAAGGGTCAAGGGAACTTCATGCAAGTCTTAATGCTGCCACTTAATCTTGGACACGCTGGTCACTTTTCTTTTCTAAGCCTTAGTTTCCTCATCTGTAAAATAAGGATATTCCGGGACTCTGGGACTGCTTGAATGATAATAATCACAGTTAGTTACATACTACGTATTATAAAACAACAGCAGAATGTTATTAGAATAGTAGATTAAGTAAGCTACAGAGCCAAGACTAAATTAATAGCAGCACATAATTATAGGCAGCCCCACTGAAAATAATGAAAAGGTCAAAACTAAGTTATCAAAAAAAATTTCTTCTTTAAATTCTATTGTCCATGGTAGCTAAAAACCATACTGAATAATGAACAAACTGTTAGAAAAACATATGAACTGAAAATAACATATTTTATTGTTCATTAATTTGCTTTTAAATCTACTGAAAATGTTATGTAATATTATAAATCTGATCCAGATTTTTTGTAAAAATTATTTCCTTTTAAAGATTCTTGAACTAACAGAGGTGAAAGGAGACTTGGAAATTATCTCCAGTACCCTTGAATTACAGATAAAAAAAAGTAGGGTCAGAGAAGCAAGTAATGCTGGTAAATGGCAATGCCAGAATTTAAATAATATAATGTGAAGAGGTGTTGGCCTCTTTTTTCCATTAATGTTTACTCATTAGCAGTTTTTCTTTACCTATAGCTGCAATTATCAATTTATTTAGACTAAATGAGGAGTGACTATAAATAAAATCCTTCACATATTTCATCTTTTTGTTCATTAAATCTCTTTAAACCACTGATAGTGAGTTTAAAAATGACAAATTTTAGTTTTATTCTTTTCCTTACCTGAACCACATTTAGAAAGAGATGCTAGTGAGCAATTAAGCAACACAAGATTAAAGCACAAGAAGAAGAAAGGGAAGTAAAGAGAATAGATAATCCATAATTCTCATATTCAAATCCTAGAAAATCGTTGACTTCAGGACTAATCCTAAAATGTAACCATGCCATCATAATCTCAAATTTCCTAGAGTAGATGATTAACTCCAAAAAATAACATGAAAGTAACATAGTTTAACATTTATATTTTTAAATTTGTAGTTTTGCCAATGTATTAAGATTTTTTAAGTAAAAATCTAAGACAGTATTATGGGTATATTCTGTAAGAATAACTTATATGTTCTAAATTGCTTCCTTGGGAAAATAAATATTAAAAATGAACATATAGATAATAATAAATCATTTGGTTTCAATACTAACATACCCAACATAATGTGAATTAGATGAATTTTAGAAATAAAAATCACACTGGATAAGGTTGATAATTGAAATTGCTAGAGGAAAGGCTCAATTTCATATAGTTTCTAGAATGAAGAAAATTTTAGCTCATTGCTATATTTGGGCTCATGAGTACTAGAAGGATTTGCCCTTTTTAGATCTAGATATTATGGACAAAAAAAAATGGGCACGATGGGTGGGAATTAAAGAAGGGAAATCTGTTTCAATTCATTCTACCTTTAATTGTATATTACCTCAACACAGAAAAAATGACTTCAGCCCCCATGCTTCTAGCCCTTCCCCATTAAAAAAAAAAGCCAAAAAAGGGAAAAAGACAAATCTAAGATTATATATTTGATTTATTTTATTAAGCAGCTTGCCAGATCATAAAATAACCTGTGCAGAACTTAAGGTATTGCTCACAACCTAAAATTGTAACCTTACCTTGGCATGAGCAGGCCCTCTTTCATTCAGAAGCTTATACTGGGGTTGAACTCTATTGAAACGGGCTAACTCATTTACCAGACACATTGGAGTTTTCTCTTTGGGGTTTGCCATGTTATCTTGGAGAGGAGCTGTAAATAAAGAATCTGTAAAGTTTTGATGGAGAAATACCTTCTTCACAACTTCATAAAACTTTGCAAAAATGAAAAAATGTATTTTTAAAAAACATTTTGCAGATTATTAATCTTACCAAAACCATACACCTGTATAAAATACTGAGTAAAATTTATGTAACTCTGAAAATCTTTTTTTACCTTTTCCATTACATGCAACAGAAATAATTTATCATTCACAAAATAACTATCAAGTAAAAACAAAAAACTTTTCCCTCCCCTCAATAACTAATAATGCTATATATGGCAGCAGATTTATAAAATCTGTAACATAATTTAAAATTTCATTAACTAAAAAAAAGCTTGTTGGTTCAAAGGTCAAATAATTTAACTTCCAAGTAGAAGTTTAATAAAATATTTATTTCCTCATTAGCTTCTTAACATAATTCTGAGTCAAAGAATGTGAGATGTAGAAGAGGTTTAGCAATCTAATCAAATGAGGCCCCACAAGGAGTGAAAGGATTTCCACTTTACACAAGTTAGTAGAGAGGGAGGACAAGGAACAAGGTCTCCCAAATCCCTTCCTAATTCTCTTCCCATAACATTTCATACTTCTACTTCACTATTGTACTATTATTAACTTCTACCTTTTTTTTCTCCTCCATTTACTTTCAATTTTTCTTACCATGTTGAGAACTGTTTCATTTTCTACACCCTGTTAATATAGTTTATCCTGCATTTTCCTGTCATCATCTATATAAATTTATAAATATAAGATCTTCTTAATTTGTTTTTTATCCATCATACTAAACCAGTGTATTCATTAGGGTAAAAAAAGAAGCAGCAGCATTAATCACTGCCAGCTAATAACAAAAAATTTATAAAAAATGAAAAATATACCTTGGCTTACTTACTGTTTAGCTAAATTCCCCGTTTCAGGAAATACTCAGAATAGATAGAGAATGGGATGTAAAAAGGAATAAAATGACTTCATCTAAGCATATTAGTCACTTTAAAACTTTCTGTGGTCAGGCTAAACTGAGCAGTTATTTTTCTATAGTCTTTCAGCATCATTCTTTTCCAGGCCCAAATGAACTAGATATAATGAATTGACCAAAATCATGATAATGAACCATTTTATCAGAAAATTACAGCCTTACCAGGTAAGTTCTTAGAAGGAGCAGAATCCAACAGACCGATGACATGATTATTACAATTGACAGCTAACTCTGGAATTGAACCATTCATGGTGCCTTGCAGACTCAGAGAACTTGGAGATGTTAATGATGGGGATAGCACCGTAGGAGAGAGGGTACATTCAGTGAAGTTTACTGAAGTCTGCATTTTAACTTGCCACTGTCTATCACTGCAATAAAAACAAATATTTGGCAAGTTATTCTTTTATTTCAGAAAATTGGTTAGATAAGGAAAGTATAAAATGACTCAATGTGAGAAACAAATTTTGAACCTTGCACATTCAGCAGTCATCAATGACAAAATTACTAGTCATTATGGAGTTACAATGTTAATTACATGGTTGACTAGAGCAGATGGTATAAATTCCTTGGTTATCCACTATTAAAGTGAAACAAGAAATTTTAAAAGGAAAAAAAATTAAAATTTATCAGAAGATTCCCCAGTCTTACATCATATCATAATTGTATTCCCAGAAGTACTGTGCAACATTCACAATTCTACTATGCTAAATATTTACCTTTCATGCAAAAAGATGTAGAGCATATGAAAATATTACAAGGACAAATGTCATCTTGAGCTCATTTGCTTTCTCTCTTAAAAACAAAAATAAATATGTTCATATTCATTTTCCTTTTGACTATCTACTTTTAAGAAACAGCACCATTCCACTTAGATATTTTGGTTTTGAAACAAAGTTCTGGTTATGGGTAGGGAGTACAGCAGAGTATATATGCAAGACATATAAGCAATTCACTTTTTAATAAAGCTTAAAAACAAAAATCTATACTTACAAAACAGATGAATTGGAGAATAATTATTCATACTAAAAAAATAAATCTTTAAAAGGTTTTGCTTAATGATTTCTTTAAATATGTCCACCCAAGAGAATTTTTTTTGCTTACAAATTTGGCATAGTGTAGTCAAAGGAAAACTTGAATATTAGTATTACTGAATTACAGTATACACTGAAGTATTAGTAGCCATTACATCAATTAAAAATTATGATCAAGCAACTCTAAAATCATGTCAATGTAGCACATAGGTTTTTTAACCTGAGGTCAGTAAACTGGGTTTTGGTTTTTTGCTTTATTCCATATTGTGATAACTATATTGAAATACAATTGATTTTATTTTATGAACTTAAAAACATTCTGAGAAGGGCTGGCTTCACCATACTGCTAAAGGGGGGTCTATGACGCACAAAAAGGATGGAGAAGGTAGTTTTGCCCCTGAGCTCTGAAAGAAGAGGAATTCCATGTGGGAGAGGTGAAGAAGGCATGCTCTAGGTATGGGGAACAGCCAGAGTAAAGGTAAAGAAAAAAGAGATAAAGAGTCATGTATGAGGAACAGAAAGAAGGCCATGTGGGCAGGACAAAAGTATGCAGAAAGAGAATAACACCTGAAGAGACAGGAAAAATGTGCCAAGGCCAAGTTGTAAGGGCTTTAAAAGGCAAACAGAGGAGTTCATATTTTATCCTAAAATCAATAGGGAACCACTGAGTTTAATGAGTAGGGAAAGCTGATAAAGCATGAAAGAAATGGTTGAGCAGTATTTGAGTACCAAATAAGAGGTATTTGAATATAAGTCCTAACAAGCTTTTGGACCCTGCATTATACTTTTTAATCTCCTTCCAGAAATAAAACACATATATTAGGAATAATGAATAATATGTTTATATTGAAAGGCAGCAGGGCATAGTGAATAACCTCAAAGCCAGGAAAATCTGAGTTCAAGTACTGTCTCCAACACATACTGGCTGTATGACCCTGAGATTAAATCCCTTAACCTCTAAGTGCTCTAGGTAACTTGGTTGTGGGTTTTTTTTTTAATAATTTGATCACTGTTATTTCAATATAACTGGTTTCCTTGGTAATCATATATACTTTGTTTTACGTATTTAAAAACATTATTCTGATGTAAAGTCCATTGGCTTTACAAGATTGCCAAAGGGGTCCACGACACAAACACGGTTAAGAACACCTGCCTAACTAAATATGCAGAACGATAAATACATTTTGAGGGCCTGGATAATGTGAGAATTTGTTATGCCTGACCATATATATTTGCTACAAGGGTTTTGTTTTTCTTTCACTTCACTGGGAGAGAGGAGAAAGAAATAAATTCGTGATAATGGGAGGAGGGGAGGTGGCCAAGATTTAATTTTTTCAATCCCTTTCTAAAACTTGTAGCATGATAGCAAAGGTGCCAATTTGTACCATTATAGCATTGGAAGAAGGAATTTCCTCCCCTAGAAGTTTCTACACTAATGAAATCCCAGGTCTATGCCCCTATACATATATTAACATATATGTACATGCATACCTATATATAATGTGTATGTGTGCATCTATATAATCACATGTGTATATGATTTCCACTTGAAATCATCTCATGAAAAGAATATACCAGAAACCTGTTTACACAGGAGGGGTGGGGGGAAGATATCTTTATCTGTCCTAAAAATTTTTAGGCAAAAAGGTTTAGCCAAACACAGGAGTTGGGCCTTTTGTGCAGTACTTTATATACTGGGGTACCTTGCATCTGTGAAGTTTATCACATGACACAAAAGCAAAAAAATATACCCACTATACCAAAACATACCATTTCATTGCCATTAAAACTCTAGGTGATGATTTTGTGCACGTAAGCCAAGAAAAAATCATAAGATTATGAATTTGAAGCTGAAAGGACCTCATCCAACCCACTCATTTTACAGATGAGGAAACTGAGGTCCACAATACCTAATGAATCAATGCTTCTAAGACTGAGGCACAACAGAAAAAATAGATAATCTAAAAAAAAGCAAAATCTATAAAGGTAATAACAAAATACAAATTTATTTGAAAAGAGCTCAAAATCAGTACTTCAAAAGTTTAAATATCACGAGAACCACAAAAAGATAAAGAAAGAATAAATAAGGACCATGAACCAGAGAATAAAATTTACAGGAAGGGAAAAGAATTAATGCAGAGAACCAAGCAAAGAAATTAGATAACTAAATAAATAAAAGAAAGAACAACAAATCAATAATTTAGGTACAAACTCAATACTGGGGAAAGGGTTGACAAATCAGAAAGAAGTCTAAGGGTGGAAAGGAAAACTTGTGAGAATAAGGTTACATCAAAGCTATTTAAAGAAAACTACTCTTACAAGCAAAGTATTGACTTAAAACTCTCCCTGGATCACTGCTTTGTCATAGTGGAGGAACTTGTATAACTCAATGAAACTATGAACTGTGTTGTGCAGGGTTACCCAAGACAGACATATCACAGTGAAGAGTTCTGACACAAGGTGATATGCTGGAGAAGGAAATAGCCAACCATTCTAGTATCTTTGCCAATAAAACCCCATGGACAGTACTAAAATGATAAAAGAGATGACACTGGAAGACCTGAGGTAGGAAGGTGTCCAATATGCTACTGGGGAAGAGTGGAGAACAACTACAGGTAGCTCCAGTACTAATGAAACAGTTGGAGCAAAGCCAAAAGGAAGGTCAGTTGCAGATGCATCTGGTTCCAAAATGAAAGTCTGAAAGACTAATATTGCATAGGAACCTGGAAAGTAAGCTCTATGAACCAAGGTAAGTTGGATGTGATCAAACAGGAGACAGAAAGATTAAATATCGACATCTTGGGTATCAGTGAACTTAAATGGATGGAACTGGGTGAAATGAATTCAGATGACCACTACATACGCTACTATGGGCAAAAATTCCTTGAAGAAATGGAATAGGCCTCATAGTCAATAAAAGAGTGAGAAAAGTAGTACTGGAGCATAATTTCAAAATTGGTTGAATGATATCTGTTTGAATCCAAGGGAAACTGTTCAACATTAATGCTCAACAGTAGTGCAAGTCTATACTCCAACCACTATGCCAAAGAGACCAAAATTAATCAATTCTATGAAGACCTACGATATCTTCTAGAAATAACACCCAAAAAAGATGCAATATTCATCACAAGGGATTGAAATGCTAAAGTAGGAAATTGAAAGATAATTGGAATAACAGGCAAGTTTGGCCTCGAAGTACAAAATGAGACAGGGCAGAGACTAATAGAGTTTTGTTAAGACAACTCATTGCTCATAATAAACACTTTTTAACAACTCAAAAGGCAACACCAAAAGGTGATATCACCAGATGGTCACTATAGAAATCAGATTCATTATATAATTTGCAGCTAAAGGTGGAAAAATCCTATATAATCAGTTAAAATGAGACATGGAGATGATTGTGGATCAGATCGTGAGAATATTTTTGTAAAATTCAGACAAATTGAAGAAAATAGGGAAAACTATCAGACCATATAAATAAGACCTAAATAATATTCCTTGTAAATATGAAGTGGAGCTGATGAATAAATTTGGTAGCGTGCCTGAAGGACTATGGACAGAGGTTTACAATATTGTACAAGAGACAGTAACAAAAAACATTCTAAAGAAAAAAAGAAGGGCAAGGAAGCAAAATAGCTGACTGATGATACTTTACAAATACCAAAGGAAAGAAGGAAAGCAAAAGGGAAAGATATTTTTGTTGTTGTTAAGTCGTTTCATTGGTGTCCAACTCTTTGTGACCTCATTTGGGGTTTTCTTAGCAAATACTGGAGTGGTTTGCCATTTCTTTCTCAAGGAAACTGAAGCACACAATTTAAAGTGACTTGCCTAGGGTGACACTGATAGTAAGCATCTGAGGCCAGATGTGAACTTGGGAAAATGAGTCCTCCTGACCATCCACTGTGACACCTAGTGGCCCCAACCCAACTGAATGTAGAATTCCAGAGAATAGCAAGGAGAGATAAAAAAGTTTTCTTAAATAAGCAATGCAAAGAAACAGAAGAAAACAATAGAATGGGAAAGACAGATATCTCTTCAATAAAATTAGAGATATCACCAAACAAGAGATAGAGAACATTATGAAATGCAAAATGGATAATTTTGATTACATTAAATTAAAAAGGTTTTGCACAAACAAAACCAATGCAATCAAGATTTGAAGGAAAGCAGAAAGCTGGGAAACAATTTTTACAACCAGTGTTTCTGATAAAAGCCTCTTTTCTCAAATACATAGTGAACTGTGTTGAATTTACAAGAATACAAGTCATTTCCCAATTGGTAAATAGTTAAAGGATATGAACAGGCAGTTTTCAAAATATAAAGAAATTAAAGCTATTCATAGTCATATGAAAAAATGCTCTAGGGGCAGCTAGGTGGCTCAGCGGATAGAGCACTGGCCCTGGAGTCAGGAGGACCTGAGTTCAAATTCGGCCTCAGGCACATAACACTTACTAGCTGTGTGACTCTGGCAAGTCACTTAACCCTAATTTCCTTGCAAAAAAGAAAAAATGCTCTAAAACACTAGTGATTAGAGAAATGCAAATTGAAACAACTCTGAGACACCACCTCACACCTATCAGATTAGCTAATATGACAGAAAAGGAAAATGATAAATGACGAAGAAGACATGGGATAATCGGAACACTAATGCATTGTTGGTGGAGTTGTGAACTGATCCAACCATTCTAGAGAACAATTTGGAACTATGCCCAAAGGGCTATAAAACTGCATGCTCTTTGATCCAACAATACCACTACTAGGTCTGTATAAGAGATCATAAAAAAGGGGAAAGGACCTTCATGTACAAAAATATTTATAGCAGCTGTTTTTGTGGTGGCAAAGATTTGGAAATTGATGGAATGACCATCAATTGGGGAATGGCTGAACAAATTGTGGTATATGAATGTAATGGACTATTATGTTACAAGAAATTATAAGCAAGTTGATTTCAGAAAAACCTGGAAAGACTGACATGAACTGATGCTGAGTGAAGTGAACAGAACCAGGAGAACATTGTACACAGTAACAGCAACATTGGTGAAGATCAACTATGATAGACTTAGCTCTTCTCAGCAATACAATAATCAGAGACAATTCCAAAAGACTCATGATGGAAAATGCTATCCACATCCAGAGGAAGAACTATGGAATCCGAATGCAGATCGAAACATACTATTTTCACTTTTTTTGCTTTTTGTTTTTTCTTTCTTGTGGTTTTTCTCTTTTATTCTGATTCTTCTTTCACAATATGACTAATGCGGAAATATGTTTAACATGATTGCATATGTTTAAGCTATATCAGATTGCTTGTTGTCTTGGGGAAGGAGTAGGGAACAGAAGGAAGGAAGAAAATTTGGAACTCAAAAACTTATAAAAAATGAATGTCAAAAACTGCATGTAATTGGAAAAAATAAAATACTATTTACAAAAAAAAAACAGCGGTTTCAAGGGAAAATTTTGTGCAAAAATGAGCATGATAAAAGACAAAAATGGTAGAAGCAGAAGAGAATAAGAGGTGGTGAAAATACACTAAAGATCTATACAAGAAAGATCTTAACATCACAGATAACCACTAAGGTATGGTTACTGATCCAGCATAGGATATCCTAGAGAAAGAAGTCAAGTGGGCCTTAGGAAACATTGCTAACAATAAGGCTAGTGGAGGTGACAGAATTCCAGCTGAGCTATTTAAAATCCTAAAAAACAATGCAGTTAAAGTGTTGTACTCAATATGCCAGCAAATTTGGAAAACACAACTACAGCCACTGGAATCCCAATACTAAAGAAGGGATATGCCAAGGAATATTCAAATTATCAAATAATTACGCTCATTTCCACACCAGCAAGGTTATGTTTAAGATCCTGTAAGCCAGGCTTTAGCAATATGTGAACCAAAAATTACCAAAAGAGTAGAATGGTTTTCAAAGAGGCAGAGTAACTAGAGACAAAATTGCCAACATTTGCTGGATTATGGAGAAATCAAGGGAGTTCCAGAAAAACATCTACTTCTGCTTCATTGAGTACAACAAAGCCTTCGACTGTGTAGATCACAACAAAATGTGGTGAGTCCTCAAAGAGATGGGAGTATCAGAACATCTTACTAGTCTCCTGAGGAACCTGTATGTGGGTCAAGAAGCAATAGTTAGAATCTAACATAGAACAAATGATTGATTTAAGATTGGAAAAGGAGTATGAATGACAAGGCTGTATGCTGTTGTTCTTATTTATTAAAATTACATGCAGAGTACATCATGCTAACTGCCACACTGGATAAATCAAAAGCTGGAATTAAGGTTGCTGGGAGAAATATCAACACTTTCAGATATGCAGATGATACCACTCTGATGGCAGAAAGTGAAGAGGAATTAATAAGCCTCTTGATGAGGGTGAAAGAGGAGAGTCTAAAAACTAGTCTTAATATCAAAAAACTAATATCTTGGCAACTGGTCCCATCACTTCCTGGCAAATAGAGGGAGAAGAAATGGAAGCAGTATCAGATTTTATATTTTTGGACTCAAAGATCACTACAGACAGGAACCACAGCTATGAAATTAAAAGATGCTTGCTTCTTGGAAGGAAAGCTATGGCAAATCTAGACAGCATACTAAAAAGCAGAGACATCATCTTGCTGACAAAGGTCCATATAATCAAAGCTATGGCTTTTCCAGTAGCAATGTATGGCTGTAATAGTTGGACCATAAGGAAAGCTGAGCACCATAGAATCAACACTTTCAAATTGCGGTGCTGGAGAACTTCTGAGAGTCCCTTTGACAGCAAGGAGGTCAAATTAGTCAACACTTAAAGAAATTAATTCAGACTACTCACTAGATGGTCAAATGCTGAAGCTGAAGCTTAAATACTTTGGCCACATAACAAGAAGACAGGACTCCCTGGAAAACACCTTAATGTTGAGAAAGATTGAAGGCAAAAGGAAAAGGGGATGGCAGAAGGTGAAATGGATACAAATTATCATGGAAACAACAAACAAGAAATTGGACAGACTTTGAGAGATAACGGAGGATAGAATGGCCTGGCATGCTATAGTCCACAGGGTCATGAAGAGTTGGATGGACATGACTGAAGGACTGAACAACAACAACATTGACTTAAAAGAGAAAGGAGATTTAAAAAAAATTAAGAAAAGACCAATACTCACAACACAAATAGAGGAAAACATAAACATAACTCTCATAACTTTAAATGTGAATGGACTAAACAATATAACAAAATGACAGAGTGGCAGAATGGATAAGGAAACAAAACTCCACAAACTGTTGCTTACCAGAAACACATTTAAAAACAAGGCATACATAGAATCAAGTCAAGAGACTGGAACAATATTCATTCATATCAGGTGAATCCAAAAAAACCAAGAATCATAATCATACTGCTAAACAAAACAAAAATAAAAATTTATAATATCAAAAATAAACAAGGAACTTATATCACAGTTAAAGGAATAAGAGACAATGAAAGGATATCAGTATTAAATATATATGCATCAAATAGCATATCATCTAAATTCATAAAGGAAAATTAATTAAATTACAGAAAAGCATATATTAACACAGCAATTATAGGAGACTTTTATCTTCCTCTCTCAAAGCTGAACAAATCTAACATAAAGCTTTAAAAAGGCCAGGGCAAGGATGGAAGGAGAAACTTAGAACTAAACAAATAAACTATTGGAGAATATACAGCTAACAGATTTAAGGAATCTTCCAAACGGGATCACTAAAAGAATATACGTATTTCTCATCACTGTATGATACTTCTATAAAACTTAGACCAAGTATTGGGGCAAAGATAAAAATGCAAAAAAGTGAAATGTAGAAAAGCTAAGCAGTTATCAATTCAGGAAGCACAAGCAAATATCACAAACCTAAATAGAGATTTAATAATGAAATCTTAAATAACAAGTAGGTCCAAGAACAAATTATATTTGAAAAGAAATAATAACTATAAGAATAATGACAATCATAAGACAACATACCAAAATCTCTGGGATGCAGCTAAATCCGTTCTCAGAGAGAAAAAAAATCCTTAAAAACTTCATATTAACAACATAGAAAAAGGGAGGATTAATGAACAGAATATACAATTTTAAAAATTAGTGAGCCAACAAATAAGCCAAATACAAAAATATTATAAATGAGGAGAAAAATAAATTGGACACCAAAAACACTATAAAACTGAAAAATAAAACTTAAAAATTGATTCTTTTAAAATATTAAGAAAATTGATTTTTTCTTTTTTGGTAAGGCAATCAGGGTTAAGCGACTTGCCCCAGGTCACATAGCTAGTAGGTGTCAACTGTCTGAGGCTGGATTTGAACTCAGGTCCTCCTGACTCCAAGGCCAGAGCTCTATTTACTGCACAACCTACCTGCCCCAAAAATTGATTTTAAAAAAAAGTTTTGACCCTCTTGATTAAAAAAGAGGAAAATCTAAAAGCATCCTCCATTGGTTCCCAAAGCAGATTTGACCATCTAATACCCTGCTAAATAAATTCCAGTGGCTTCCTATTACTTCTTGAATCAAGCAATCATTCATTTTACAACAATTTGTTAAGGGCCTACTCTATGCTACCACTGGGGATACAAGTACAAAGAATAAAAGAATAAAACAACTACTTTCAAGGAGCTTACATTCTAACACAAATCCCTTTATCTGGTATTTAAAGCCCTTCACAACCTGGCTCCACCCTACCTTTAGGTCTTCTTATACACTGCCTCCCTCCCAATGTTGGGTAGTCAAGCCAAACTAGCTTTCTTATTAGTCTTCAGACACCGTATTTCACCACCCCCCCTCCCCCCCCCCAAATGGTCTAGCACTTCCTCCTTACCTTTACCTCTTATAAGCCTTTTGTTGTTGTTGTTGTTGTTGAGTCATTTTTCTGTTATGTCCAACTCTTCATGACCCCATTTGGGATTTTCTTGGCAAACATACTGGAGTGGTTTGCCATTTCCTTCTCCAGCTCATTTTACAGATGAAGAAACTGAGGCAAACAGGGTTAAGTGACTTGCCCAGGCTCATACAGCTAGTAAGTATCTGGGACAGGATTTGAACTCACCAAGATGAGTCTACCTGACTCCAGGCCCAGCACTCTATCCACTGGGCTACCTACTTGCCCAGTGCAATCTCCCACAGGAGTATTTCCTAATCCCTCCCATTGCAAATACCTGTTATGGTGGATGTATTTTGTATATCCTTATGTGTGTACATATTATATACGCTGTCTCCCTCTATAGAATGTGGCCTCCTTGAAAGCAAGAACTGTTTCATTTTTATCTAGCACAGAGTCTGGCTCATAGTAGGTGCCTAATAAAAATTTGTGATTAACTGATTCACAGTCTAGTTCCAATCTATCTTTCCATACTAATTTCACATTATTCCCTCTCATGTACTTTATATTCCAGCCAGACTACCTCTTTGCTGATCCCCATACCCAATGGTCAATCTCTATACAGGCCAGGGGTAGGGAACCTGTGACCTTGAGGCCATATGTGGCCCTCTAGGTCCTCAACTGCGCTTTGACCTGAATCTAAACTTCACAGAACAAATCCTTGTTGAATTAAATTGGTTTCACAACCTCATCTTTCCTACTTATCTCCTCTGAAGATGTTAAAAAGTGGCCAACATCCAGAAATCCCCAGAATCCTTGGAGATACTTCAGGGAGATGTGAAAACTCCATGGTTTGACACCTAAAACCATATGATCCCAAGGTATATCACAAAATCTGAGGTGTCTTCAAGTCCTGAGAAGTGTTAAGTGAAAGACAAACAGGGGCTTCTGGTTAAATCTCCCAAACTACCAGAATCTGCCCACAGCTTTCACCACATCCTGCCCAGAACCAGCCTACCATCTCTCTTCCCAGCCAACTTCAGAACAAGCCACCACCTCTCTTTGCAACTCTGGCTCCACATGATTTGTCCTCCCTGGTTACACATGTAAACTTCTTGAGGGAAGAACATGTCTTGTTTGCTTGAATTTGTTTCCTTAGTACTGTAGTAACAGTGCCCAGAACATGACAAATACTCAATACTGCATTTTTCATTCTTTCATTCATTCATTTGGAAACTCCTAGAGCATACTAGATCTTTCAGAGTGACCTAGACCAAGAAAAGGGATATTTGGCACTGTTTTACAACTTATTAATGCATTTATGTATGCACTATATTTATGTATCTCCTTACTGGATTGTAAGCTACATGAGGATAGAAAGGGACCATGTCTTATTTAAGTTTTATGCCTATTATAGTTTCTACCACAATGCTTTGCACAGTAGGCACTTTGTGTTTACATGTGTTTTGATTTCATTCTACTTGGCCTGTTATTATTTTTATGGGTCAGCAGAATAAAATTAAAAGGGAAAAAAAGTTTTCCATCCCTTCTTGGATGTAAGCTCCTTCAGGGCAAAAGCTACTTTATTCTCTCTGTATCCTGGAATGCACTATCAAACGGTCTTGTCCAAAACTTACATTTAACAAATATTCATTAAATTTAATTGGGTCCCACAGGTTAATTCCAGGAGGTCCCAAAACTGTTTTAATGCTTTAACATGGATTATAATGCCAAGGTCCACTTCTGCAAATTGAGAAGGAAATGTTCTTTTGACATGCATTATTTTTTGAAGGACTTTTTCTACTTATAAGCCTACATGCAGAACCAGTTCCAATGATTCAGCTAAAAGAATTTTGTTTAATGTTAAGAAAAGGATCAGGAAGACAGGGGATGGAGATGGGGTAAAATAAAGAGAACTTCTAAGGACCATAGCACTAAGATTCTCAGGACTGAAAAGGCAAAGCCTTAAGCAAGATGAGAAAGATAGCTTGAAAAACAGAAAGGGAAGAAGAGTCTTTCTCATCTAAGGTTCATGGGGATTAAAAGAAGTAACTTCTCCAGATCTATAGTTGGGTACATATTATTTGGGACAAATAATAATTTTGATATGGTTGACTTTGACTAGTTAGAAACCAGATTGAGCTGGCTTCCCAAACTTTAGTTAATTCTCTGTCAACTAAGTGCTAGATTTTGTGCCATATACATGTGTTTTATTGCTTTCCTCTGTTGGGTTTTAAATTCTACAGTTGTTAAGAATGGATATTACTTGAAGGGAACATGCAAAAACTGTGACTCTTATTGAGCATGCTTCACTGACTGTTAGAAGCATTGAAGCAGCTTTTGGTGTGCGGAGCACAAGTGTTTCAAGGAATTTTCAATCCACAATGAAGCAGGATCAAACTAAAGCACATAGGAAAGTGTATCCAAAATGAAAAAAGAATTGACAAGGTATTGCTACAAAACAGCCTAATCAACTCTCAGAAAACAAACAAAGCACTTCAGAGGGACCTGGCAGCTAGAAATTCCTCAACAATGCAGCATAAACTGCTTGAAGTTGAAAGAACATCATAAAGACCACCTGATTTCAATCCCATTCAAAATTTACAAGCTATCTACTTGAAGCAACACCTGAAAAAATGTGTTTGGCAAAGGTAAGCTTAAATATCCAAGTAATTAAAGTGCTGTTTCATGATGAAGAATTAAAAAATGTGTCAAAATCTTGTAAATTCAATGCTAAATATGTAAAATAAGCAATTGCAGCAAAAGGAGGACAAATTGTATACTTAAAATCTTTTATAGAAGTAAAAAGTTGCAAAGTGTATTATGCACTAATAATTTTAATTATTTTAGTTTGTACCAGTTAATTTGCACATTATTGTATGGTTTCTGACTTTAGGGTGAAAGAGTCATAAAGACTAAAAACAGACTGAATTGGGACAACTGATATAAAATACTTTGTAACCAAAAACAATGTAAACACTATAAGCAATTATAATTATATAAGCAGTTATAGCAATATAAGCTATTATAGAGATAAAAGAACTGACAACCTGAGATATATCTAGGTACAAAACTTGGTATAAATGAGTGAGTCAGAAATGAAAAAGGAGCTAAGAATAAGATATTGCTTTTTATGGAACATAGGGAGCCAGAATCAACTCTCAAAATGACTATAAGTTTACATGCTTCCCCTTTAATTTATTATTATATTCTACTCTGCTCCCACATAAACCCCTTTAAAAAACTGTGATTCATTATTTTAGGGAGAAGGGTTAAAGATAAGGGAAAATGAATATGAACCCTCCCCACAGGCTAAATGAGATAACATGGAACCCAGAAACAGGAATAGTCCAAGTAGGAGGTAATGCAGGCCTAGAGGAAGGTGGTCATGTTGTGACATGATAAAACTGACAAGACTTGGCAACTGGTCAACTGTGGAGTGTGGAGAAGAGAGAGAACAGTTCAGGATGACTCCTAGGTTGTGAACCCTTGTGACTAGAAGAGTAGTGGTACCTTCAACATTAATTAAGTAGTTAGAAGGACAGGTTTGAGAGAAAAGAGAATGATTTTATTTTGGATATGTTTGGAGGGAAAAGCTTGAGTTCTGTTAGGAAACTTAGCTAGAAATGTGAATCAGATAGAGTCCTATGTCAACACCGAATCCAGGTCATCTGTCTCCACCTCCAAAACTTCCACAGATCCACACTGCCCACTTGTGGCCTCTACATTTGCCCCAAGCCTTCCTAGGGAGCCCTGTGACTTGCCTCAGGCTACTATCATCCCAAGGCTTTCTTGAATGTTCCATACTAGATGAAACCTACCAGTAATTGCTCTTGCTTCATGTTTAGACTTCCTCAGGCTGTATCTTCTTTTGTTCCTGCTTGCAGTGAATAAGGCCTCCAGCTTCACAAGATCTGGCACTTCACATAGGGCAAAGCAGGGTACAGAGGGTGTGCCTTGAACAAACTAGTATTTGCTTTCTTCAACAGGCAAAATCATTATCATTATCATTTTCACTGATAATCTGACTGGAATCATTTTTCAATGGTTAACATTAAGTCTCATTCTATCATACTCTCAAAAAATCCCTGTGATTATGAACTCCTAGCTATTTCTGTACCAACTCTATTCCCCAACACCAACAGCCATGCTCCTTTACTTCCATCCTCCTCAACTCACCCACCAAACATCCGAATTTCTCCATGACACATTTTGTGATCCTTTAGCTGCTAGTGACCTCCCTATTAACCTACCTATTATTTATTTGGTAATCTGTATGTTCTTATACAGGTACATATTATCTCCCGCATAGAATATAAGATCCTTGTAGGCAGAGACTATTTGTTTTATTTTTGTCTCTGAATCCCCAGTGTCTAACAGTGCCTGGCACATGGTAAGTACTTAAAAATTCTTGCTAATTGGCTAATTAATTGGTCAGACTTTTGGAAGCATAGATCCAGAAGCCAGTTAAAAATAGGGTACTGGCACTCTGGGGACAGGATAGAGGCAGGGATATAAAATTCAGAGTTGTCTGTCTAGGTATAGTTTTTGAAGCCATAAAGGGTAATTAGAGAACTGAGAGAGAATATAGAGAGAGGTAAGAAAGAGGGACAAGTGCACACTTTGAGAACCCACATTTAAAGGGTAGATAGAGGATAAGGAGCCAGTAAGAGACAAGGAAGAAATTCTTGAGATAGATGGAGATAGCTAGAAAATACTCTTACAAAATCAAAGGAATCCAATCCAACAAGTATTTGTTAAGACACTTACTATAAATACTATGCTAGGTAATGGGGATACAAATACTCAAGGACTTTATATTCTACTGGGTAGATACAACATGAAAGCAGACAAATATATACATATATTTACATATATGTAACCACTGGAGAAAAATGAAAATGATACTTAGGAAAGAAGAGAGAATGAAACAAGCATTTATTTAAGCACCTATGTACCAGGCACTATGCTAAGCACTTCACAAATACTATTTCATTTGACCCTCACAACAACCCTGTGAGATAGGTGCTATTATATTTGGCTCAAAAGCTCCCCCCAAAAGAAAAAAGTCAAGGAAAAGGTAATTTGTCGATACAGAGCTCATTAGTAATCTTAGTCAATCAATTTATTGTTGTTCAGTCCTTGCAGTTGTGTCCAGCTCTTCATGATCCCTTTTCGGGTCTTCTTGGCAAAGATACTGGAATGGCTTACCATTTCTCCAACTGATTTTACAGAAGAGGAAACTGAGGCAAACAGGGTTAAGTGACTTATCTAGGATCACACAGCTAGTAAGTTTCTGAGGCCAGATTTTAACTCGCCTTTCTGACTCAAGGCCTGGCACTCCATGCACTGCGCCACCTAGCTGCCCAATCAATTAATTAACAAGTATTTATTAAATATCTACTATGAGTCAGACACTATGCTAGGCACTGAGGCTATAAAGACAAAAATGAAACAGTCCCTACCATTAAGGAGCTTATATTCTATTGGGGGAGTCAACACATATAATAAATAAATATAAACTAAGTAAATGTAAGGCTATGAGGGCGGGGAGGAGCACTAACAGCTAGAAGGACAAGGAAAGGCCTAAAGAGCAGGGATTCTTAACATTGTACACAATAACAGCAGCATCATGCGATGACCAACTTTGATAGACTTAGCACCTCTCAGCAATACAACGATGCAAGACATCTCCAAAAGACTCATGATGGAAAACGCTATCCACATCCAGAGAAGGAACGATGGAATCTGAATGCACATCAAAGCATGCTATTTTTCCTTTTTTTTCTTTCTGTGTAGTTTTTCCCTTTGGTTCTAATTCTTCTTTACAACAACACTAATGTGGAAATATGTTTAATATGATTATACATGTATGGCCTATATCAGACTGCATGCCATCTGGGGGAGGGGGAGAAAATTTAAAACTCAAAATCTTGTAAAAGTGAATGTTGAAGACTAAAAATAAATAAACGTTTTTTAAAAATAAAAAAGATGAAGGATTCTTAACTTGGGCTCATGATTTGTTTTTTTTTATGTATATTTCAATAACTATTACAATATAACTAGCTTCTTTGTAAACCAATGTAATTTATGCATGTAAAAATATTATTCTGAGAAGGAGTTCATAGGCTTCTCCAGACTGCTAAAGTGGTCCAGGACACAAAAATGGTTAAGAACCTTTGCCTTTAGAGAGAGCTATTTCAATAGATCAGGTATTGCAGAAACTATACTGAGTGGGATTGGTAAGTGTTGGTGAAGAAGTAGCTGTTAACAAATGTATAGTACTCTATAAATACATGTAGCAGTTTGGTTCATAAACCTCAAGGGAAACTCAGAGGTCATGCTGCAAAACTCCCTAGCCAAAATAAGGAAACGAGGCCCAGAGATAATTCAGTAACACATAGGTAGCGAGTAATAGAGTTGGGATTTGAACCTAGGTACTCCGACTCTAAATCTAGCATTTATTTCACTGTACCATGCTGCCTATTGCAATGGATAAGGAAAACTGAAACAATTTAAGTGGTGGCAAGCTCAAAAGATGGCTCTCTAAAAATGGCATAAAGGCAATGGCATAAATGGCAATGGACAGCAGAGAGGTACAGATTAAAGATACGTGAGTGAGAATTACTGATTATGAGCATATCTGTCTGGAAAAAGACAGGAGGGCTTGGTAAAGGTACAGTCAGCTACCAATAGTATAAATGTTTCTTGCCTTGAATTAGTTAAGTTCCTACTATGGATAAGACCCTATATAAGGGCTAGGGACCAATACAAAGACAAAAATGGAACAATTGCTACCCTCAAGGAGCTTATGTTCTACTACAAGACACAATATATACACAAATAAATAAATAAATAAATAAATGTGAGGTCACTCTAAGAGACAGAGTATACCAGAAACTAGGGGAAAGATAGTAGTATGCATGATGGCAGAGGTAAAAGCAGCACTGATTCTGAGAGGCAGAGATAAAAAGAGAGTTTATTCCAAGGTCAGAAGGCAGTTTTTGCTAACTTACAGAGATGAGATGGGACTTGAGCTGTCAACTTTGGAGAACAGCTAGTAATCCAGGTTGGTATAAACATGAAGTACATAAAGGGGAGTAATAGAAAATAAGTTTGGAAAGGAAGAATGGAGCTAAATGGTAGTGGATCTTGAAGGCCAGGCTTAAGAAGATGTAAATTGTTTGGGGGAAAAGAAAAGGGAAGTCACTGAAGGTTTCAAAGAGATTAGTGACATGGTCAGATCTGTGCCTTTAAAGAAAAAAATTCTGAGCACCAGCCCTGAAATCAGGAGGACCTGAGTTCAAATCTGGCCTCAGACCAAACACTTAACAATTACCAGCTGTGTGACCCCACAAGTCACTTAACCCCAACTGCCTAAAAACAAAAAGCAAAAAAAAAAAATTCTGGGCAGCTATGTGGAAGATAGATTGGAAAAAAAGGAGACCAGAGATAGAAAGACCAATTCGGAGATTGACAATAATGTAGGCTACAGATGTTCAGGCCTTAAGCTAGGGTTGTGTCACTGTCCTTGGAGCAAAGTATGAAATGCATGTACAATTTGCAGGTCTTAGCAAGGAAGGAAGAATGAAGGCCACTTTTTCCTGTGAGATTGGAGGAAGGAAAAAAAAGAGGGGAAAGGTAGGCAAGGACATTAAAAAGCTGCAACGAGACAAGGAAGGAGAGAAGTTGAAATTTATGACAGATTACGTCAATTTTCTCAGTAAAATAAGTAATGAAATAATAAAAAGGCAGGCAGCAAAAAGGAAGAGAAACAAGAGGACAATATTACCCCCAAATGGATAACCAATTTACAGATAACTGAATTAACTGAAATATATTTCCATGCAGGATTATAATGAAATCCATTCTTCCTTCATTTAAGGTTCATCATTTCCTCTTACATTGTTATATTCATCTACTTATCAATCATTCAGCAATTTTTTTTAACATACTGGATGTGCAAGACACTGTGCAATTTATATTCACATCTAAAATGGTAGGTAACCAAAACAGATTCAGAACACAACATGATCAAAATTGTTAAAAATAGACAAGGGACCGCAGAAACTAGACAAGCCAATGCTACAGAAAAGCACAGCCATCCAATCAGCTGTCAAAGAGACCTCTTTCAGGCCCAATAGGGCTAGTTCCTAAAATTCCATAACTGATTTTTGCACCTTCATACACAAATGCATCCATAAATCCTCTAATATGGAAGAAAATCAGAACAAAGAAGGCAGGACAAGTAGTTTGCGGGGTAGTCCTTTTCACTCTTTCCTATTACTACTTATACCTGCCTTCTCAACCCAACAACAAACATTTATTAACTACCTACTGTGTACAAAGCACTGTATCAGGAATGAAGGGAAGCACAAAGTTCAGATGAAACAGAGTCCCTGCCTTCATGAAGGTTAGAGTCTAGAAGGGAAATAAAACATATAGATATAGACATATAGATCATTATAATACATAATACAATATACATGAGTACAATAGAAAGTATAAAATCAAGTAGTCTTATTGACAAGAGGTATCAGAGAAGGAGGCTTTTGAGTTTGTCTTTAAAGAATAACTAGGGGCAGCTAGGTGGCGCAGTGGATAGAGCACCGGCCCTGGAGTCAGGAAGACCTGAGTTCAAATCCCACCTCAGATACATTACTAGCTGCGTGACCCAGGGCAAGTCATTTAACCCCAATTGCCCTCACCAAAAAAAAATAAAATAAAATAACTAGAGGGGGTAGAGCCAAGATGGCAGAGTAAAAGCAGTGACTTGCTTGAGCTCTCCCCCAAACCCCTCTAAATACCTATAAAAAAAATAGCTCTAAACAAATTCTAAGGCAGCAGAACCCACAAAAAGACAGAGTGAAACAAATTTCCAGCCCAAGATAACCTGGATGGCTGATTGGAAAAGTCTATCACGCTAGGCTGGGAGAGGAACGCAGTTCAGCATGGTTGCGCAGGCAAAACAGGCCTCAGGGAACCTGGAGCAGGCCTTAGAGGACTGAATCAAGGGGAGCTGTGGTGGTCCAGACTTCTCAACCCACAAACTCTGAAGACAACTTAGAAGGTCAATAGGAAAAGTCTGTGACTGTGGTGACAGAGAAGCTCAGACCCAGCCCTAGTACCAGCACAGCCCTGGGGCTGTGGCTTCTTCCTGAGCTCCGGCCCACAGACTGAGGGGGAATTGAGTGGCTGATCAGTGGGAGATTGCAGGGATCTCTTTGCTGGTGCTGAGGTAGGATTCTCTTGCTTTGTCCGTGCCTGGATCTGGGTACCAGTTCTATATAGTGATGCTGGGGCAAAGAGGAGCACTGGCCTGGTGGAGCTTACAGGGGCAGTAGAGAAGGAATCCTCCTGACAGTTCCAAGGCAGAAAAAAGCACTTGTGGTCATTCATAAACCAGAGCACAGGCCAGGAAAGGAGTAAACACCTCACCCTTGATCAGACCACCTTGGAAGAACTAGAAATTTACAGGTCCCTAGAAGTATCTCTGAAAACAGCTGCACAAAACCCCCGAAGCTTGGGACAGTACATTCTCCACACTGGAAGCTGACCCCTACCTTAACAAAGACTTTATAACTCAAGTAAGTGTCTGAGATCAGGAGCAAACTGCACAAAAAAAGTCAGACCATAGAATCTTTCTTTGGTGACAAAGAAGATCAAAACATACAACCGGAAGAAGACAACAAAGTCAAAGCTCCTACATCTAAAGCCTCCAAGAAAAATATAAACTGGTCCCAGGCCATGGAAGAGCTCAAAAAGGATTTTGAGAAGCAAGTAAGAGAAGTAGGAAAAGCTAGGGAAGAGAAATGAGAGTGATGCAAGAAAATAATGAAAAACAAGTCAATAGCTTGCTAAAGGAGACCCAAAAAACTACTGAAGAAAATAACACCTTAAAAAATAGCCTAACCCAAATGGCAAAAGAGGTCCAAAAAGCCACTGAAGAGAAGAATGCCTTCAAAAGCATAACTGGCCAGATGGAAAAGGAAGTCCAAAGGCTCAGTGAAGAAAATACTTCCTTAAAAATTAATGCAGCAATGGAAACTAGTGACTTTATGAGAAATCAAGATGTAAAACAAAACCAAAAGAATGAAAAATAGAAAACAACATGAAATATCTCATTGGAAAAATAACTGACCTAGAAAATAGATCCAGGAGAGATAATTTAAAAATTATTGGACTATCTGAAAGCCAGGATAAAAAAAAAAGAGCCTAGATAACATCTTTCTAGAAATTGTCAAAGAAAACTGCCCTGATATTCTAGAACCAGAGGGCAAAATGGATATTGAAAGAATCCAACAATCACCTCCTCAAAGAGATCCCCAAAGGAAAACTCCTAGGAATATTGTAGCCAAATTCCAGAGTTCCCAGGTCAAGGAGAAAATATTGCAAGCAGCAGAAAGAAACCATTCAGGATAATACAAGATTTAGCAGCTTGTACACTAAGGAACTAGAGGGCTTAGAATATTATATTCAGGAGGTCAAAAGAGATAGGATTACAACCAAGAACCACCTACCCAGCAAAACTGAGTATAATCCTTCAGGGGAAAAAAACAGACATTCAGTGAAATAGAGGACTTTCAAGCATTCTTGATGAAAAGACCAGAGCTGAATAGAAAATTCAACTTTCAGATACAAGACTCAAGAGAAGCATGTAGAGGTAAACAGGAAAGAGAAATCATAAGAGACTTATTAAGGTTGAACTGTTTACATTCCTGCATGGAAAGATGATATTTGTAGCTCATGAGAACTCTGTCAGTATTAGGGTAGTTAGAGGTAAAGAAATTATATGTATGTATAGATAGATAGACAGAGGGCAGTTGAAAATGAAGGGGTGATATCTGGGAGAAGGAGAAAGGGAGAGGTAGAATGGGGTAAATTATCTCACATAAAACAGATAAGAAAAGGCTTTTACTATGGAGAAGAAATGGAGGAAGGTGAGAGGGAATGAGTAAATCTTATTCTCATCAGACTTGGCTTAAGGAGGGAATAACATACACACTCAATTGCATATGGAGATCTATCTTACCCTACAGGAAAACAGGGGGGAAAGGGATAAGAAAGCAGAGGGATGATAAAAGGGAGGGCAGATTGGGAGAGGGGGTAATCAGAAGCAAACCACTTGTAAGGAGGAACAGGGTCAAAAGAAAAAATAGAATAAATGGAGGGGCAGGATAGGATTAAGGGAAATAGAGTTAGTTTTTCACAACACGACTACTATGGAAGTGTTTTGCATAACTGCACATGTATAACCTGTATTGAGTTGCTTGCCTTTTTAATGAGGGTGGGTGGGGAGGGAGGAAGGGAAAGAATTTGGAACCCAAAGTTTTAAAACAAATGTTAAAAATTTTTCACATGCAACTGGGAAATACGATATATAGGTAATGGGGTATAGAAATCTATCCTGCCCTATAGGAAAATAGAAGGGGAAAGGGAGGAAGAGAGGTAGGGGAGATAGAAGGAGGGCAGATTAGGGGAAGGGTATTCAGAATGCACGCCATCTTGGGTGGAGGGAGGGACGAGATGGGGAGAAAATTTGGAACTCAAAATCTTGTGGAAGTGAATGTTGAAAACTAAAAATAAATAAATTAATAAAATTTGAAAAAAAAATGGGGCAGCTAGGTGGCACAGCAGATAGAGCACTGGCCCTGAAGTCAGAAGGACCTGAGTTCAAATCCGGCCTCAGACCAAACCCTTGACACTTACTAGCTGTGTGACCCTGGGCAAGTCACTTAACCCCAATTGCCGGAAAAAAAAGAAAAAAAAAAAGAAAATCTGAAAAAAATGATTAGAAATTCCACTGACGAAGAGGGGGAGAAAATGTATTATTTCTAGGGAAAGGAAATAAAATGAACAAAGTTGCAGAAACAGAAATGATCAGGATGTGCTCCAAAGATAGGGCATAGTCCAGTTTTAATTAAATAAAGAATACATGAAAGGAAATAATATGAGATAGGCCTGGAAAAAAAGAAAAGTTTTCCATTACAGAGGGCCTTCAATGTTAGGCAAAGGAATACTCTGTAGGCAACAGTAAGTCACTGAAGATTTCAGAGAAGATAAGGAGCATGATCAGCTCAAAGCACAAAAACTATCAAGAAGGGTGGATTAGAATGGGGAAAAGGTAGTAAATCTATTTTTTTAAAAAAGTTCCTAGAAGTACAATAGGTGAAATGGATGGACCTGAGCAAGAAAAAAAAGGAAGTAGGAAAAAAAAGTAAAAATAACCTCCACCAATCAGAAACACATTGTCAGAAGTACATGGTAAAAGTAAAACTCTATCATGGCAGCCAAGTATAAAAGAGAACCATGGATAGAAAGCTGATTTCTGCTGCAAGCATGGGTCAGATTGTGTGGCCTGCCTGCCAAAAAGTCATGGAGAGTGTTAGAGAGGATGCTGAGTAAGCACATTAGGAGCTAGCAAGTAGCCTTCTCTGTTGTTAGTTCATTGAACTGTTACCACATTTGGGTTCTTACTGTCCTAGACCAGGATTCAGAAAACTATGGACTTCAGGCAAAATGCAGCCAGCCTGTTTCTATATGGCCCAAAAGATAAGAATAGTTTTTACATTTTTAATTAAACCGGAGTTTGCCAATACCTCTCCTAGAACATGGAGATAGGTGAAATCACTTCATGTGTTACACATAATTCCTATTGAAAAGGTTGTGAGGCCATAAGGATAAGAGAAAATGTCTAATCTGCCAACTTGGTCACATGACTCAGAATCATGAGAAAAATGTCAATAGAGCCCCAAAAAATTCATTTTTAAATATATGTGATCTACACTTTCTGGAAGTAAAACACTCCTCTATCTCTGAGTTGTTAAGAATACATGCATGGTAAGCTTATATCAAATAAGAATGAACTTTAAAATCACAATTTAAGCAAAATCGTGTTAATATCATCTAAGTTTAGAATTTTTATTGTAAAACAGACCATTGGATGAGGGTATTTTATAATATCTCCTTGGGAGGAAAATGTATTCTTTCCATTAGAGGGTATACGTTATTTCATGAAACACCCTGTTCTCATTCTCTCTCATTTTGACTGTGTAATGGCTCTATTTAAGGGCTGAGTTCTAGAACCTCTCTATGAAAATAACTCCTAAATCTCTATCTCCAATCTTTTTTATCTTTTTTTTTACTAAAACTTAAATATATAATAAGAAAAGAAAAAGAACATATTTCTATCTCTAATCTTGACTATCCTGCAAAACAACCTGCTAGAAATTTCCATTTGGAGGTCACCCCCCTCAAACTGAAAATGTCTCAGTATGCACTTACTTTTATTTCCTGTAATTCCAGCTCTCTTCCCTTATCTCTGTAGATAGCATCATCATTCTGCCAGTCAGTTGATAAACATGTATTAAGTGCCTACTCTGTACTAGGCACTCTGCTAAGCCTTACAAGTACAAAGAAAAGTAAAAGACAGTCCCTATCCTAAAGAAACTGAAAATCTAATTAGGGAAGACAACGCATAAAAAGAAACTGAAAAGTAAGGAAAGGGAGGTGGGAGATGATGAAATCCTACTGCCAGGTAGAAATTTATAAGATATCTGCCCTGGGCCCCTCCTTACATAAAAGATCTGAGAGGAGCTCTGTGATATCCATTCACTACTCTTTCCAGTCCTAAAGGGGAGGGGTCCAAGGGACAGAGAGTGCTAAGTGTGAGTTTCAGAGTTGATTTGATAACTTTCTGGAGACAAAATCCAATGGAACAATCAGGTGGAAAGTGATGAAATATTTGTCTGCCCCCCCCCCAAGAGAGGATCTTAAGTAGTTCTCTGACGTCCAGATTCCACTTTCTCCAGCCAGAAAGAGGGAGAGGCCCAAAGAGCAAGGAGTATACTAAGAAAGTGTAAATTTCAGAGTTGATTTGATCCTTCAGGGAGATGAGTCTCTGGAGAAAATGGAGAAGTCCAATGAAGATCAGGTAGGAATCACTTAGACTTAAACTAGCAGCAATTCTCAAAGTGCAGTCTGGGAATCCCTCTGGCCTGGACCCCCTTTCTAAAGGATCCACCAGGTCAAAACTATTTTCATAATAATACTAAGACATTTTAATTTCTAATGCGGTAAACATCAATATAAATAAAAGCTCTATGGAGGGTGGGATGTGGGAAGGGTGAGAAGTTTTCAATAATTTTTAAGAGTAGCACATATTTATTGACTTAATACGTCATTCCTCCTGCCAGGAATGTCATCTATATTTATTAAGATCCCATTCTTTCTCAAAGGCACAGCTCAAGTACCACCTCTTTTATAAAGCCTCCCTTAATCACTTGAGGCTACCTCTCCCTGCTCTGAATTCTGTCTATACCACTCACTAGGCAGTTCAACATAATGCTTTCTATTCCTTTGGGGCTCAATTTCCTCATCAGTGAAATGAGGGGGTTGTACTAGAAGCCTTCTAAGTCCCCTTCCAGTTCTAAATCTCTGATCCTATGGTATACCCTGTGTTATTGTTTTATATTGTTATTTAACTCTCATTTCATTCTTAACTTGGGTATGTGCCTTGTATCTCCAACCAGTAGGAAGAGGAAGAACAAAAGCAAGAAGAAAATAAAGCTTCAGTAGCTTGTATGCCTAGAAGGTGGTGCAGTGGATATAGTTCCAGGCCTGCAGTCAAGAAGACTAATATTCATGAGTTCAAATCTGACAGCAGACACTTATCTGCTGTGTGACCCTGGGCAAGTCATTTAATCCTGTTTGTTTGCCTCAGTTCCTCATTTGTAAAATGAACTGGAGAAGGAAGCGGCAAACCACTCCAGTATCTTTGACAAGAAAACCCCAAATGGTGTCATAAAGAGTTAGATACAACTGAAAAATGGCTGAACAACAACTGAAACTTCTATGGCTGATTATATTGAGGCTTACTGGCATCCTGAGATCAAAGCTCAATGGGAACAACACATTGAAACAATTAACAACTGCGTAATACTAGTCATATGCAATATTAACAAAGCACAAGGTCTATCACACTAAGGAAACTACAGAAAGTTTAACACTTTCTCAGCAAAAAAAGGAGAAAGAACTGATAGATATTCTAAAAGCATATTTTAAACAAATCGAAAACCTATAGAAATGTTTTTGGAACAAGAAGATGTCACTTCACTTAGCAATAATAAAGGTTGATAACAGATATATACCAATGAATTTGACAAATGTAACCAAAAGTGCTTAAAGATCTAAAAAGAGAATCAAAAGGTCCTCTATGGATGACATCCACAAGAACTCAACTAAATATATGCAAAGAAATAAACAAATGACTAAGTAATATGAATTCATTTATGAAATCTGGGAGTTTATGACAGCAATTAAGGGCCAGAAAATACAGAAGGGTTATTCCTAGAAAGCATGCACTTAATGATCAAAGCAGATTATACAAGGTAGAAATTGTGTAACACATCATGACAGACTGAAACACTTTAGCTCCTACATAACATCTAACAAAACATGATTTGTTGGCTAGAATTATACATCAAAAGTTCACTATCTTTCACTGACTGATAAACAATTAACATGAATCATTGAGAATTCAACTAATAACCTGTACTGGGACTAGAATATCTGAAAATCAGAATGGAGTCAACAGACAACAAGACAAGAAATGTAAGAACAAAATAGCAAAAGTGCCAGGTATCTGCTATCAAAAACAACTGACCTGGAAATCATGCCAAAGAGAGAGAATTTTAAAATCATCAGACTACCTGAAAATCATAGCCCAACAAAAAACTTGGACATCATATTTTAAGAAATATTTTTTTAAAAAACAGCCCTGATCCAGTGGAATGAAAGGGCAAAATGAAAACGAAGAGAACCCACCAATCAATCATCACTTGAAAGAAACTCCAGGAACGTCACAACCAAAATCCAGTGCTTCCAAGTCAAACAAAAATACTGTAAGCAGCCAGAAGCAAAGAATTCAAGAACAAAGGAACCACGGATCACACAAGATATATGATGGCTACTACATTAAAATTCTGGAATAGAGTATTCCAAAAGCCAAAAGTTAAAGGCTCACAACCAAGAATAACTTACCCTGCAAAGCTGAGTAAAACTGGGGGGAGGGGAGAAGGAGGGAGAGGAGAGAAATTGACCTTTAACAGAACAAAGAAGTATCAAAAATTCCTGATTAAAAAGGCCAGAACTGAGTAGAAATTCTGAAATGTGAACAATGGGATCATGAAAAATAAAAATAAAAAACATAAACACATTTGATCTAAATGATGATAATAAAGTGCTAATATTCAAAATCCTAATATCGAAGGTCACAGAGTGAGTTTTAAGAGACAAAATAAAAGAGAAAGAAAAGGGGATCCACTAGAGAAGAAATGAGGAAGAGGGAAACACTATCTCAAATAAATGGAATACACAAGAAAAAGAGTATACAAATATGAAGGTTAAAGTGAAGAAGGTAGATATCTCCTGAATCTCACTCTCATCTGAACCAATCAAAGAAGGGTTAAACATACACACACACACACACACACACACACACACACACACAACACACATACACACACACACACACACACACACACACACAAAGAATTTGGTGTAGAAATGTGTTAAACTCAAAAGGGATAAAGAGAGGGCTCTGTGTGGATGACCTCAATTTTTTTTAGCTCCAAATGAATGCAAGACCTAGATATAAAATGTCATATTATAAACAAATTAGAACAAGGAAGGAAAGAGACACCTAACTATGGATACTGAAAAGTTCTTGACCAAATAAGAGAAAGAGAAGATCACATGAGATAAAATTGACAATTTTGATTACATAAAATTGGAAAATTTGCATACAAACAAAATCAATACAGTTACAATTAGATGGGAAACAGTTACCTGGAAAAAAAATACAGTAAATTTGTCTGAGAAAGGCTTGAGATCCAAGGAATATAAGGTATTGATACATATATATATATATATATATATATATACACATACATATATATATACACACACATATATGTAAGAACATGAGCCATTCCCCAACAGATAGTCAAAAGATATAAACAAGAAGATTTCTCTTCTTTTAATTAAATATAATATTTTCCAGAAATGTTTTTAGTAAAATTCTAGAGCTTCCAGAAAAAAATACTGCAAGCAGACCAAAAGAAAGTACTGAGGAGCTACATCAGAATGACATACAATTTAAGAGCCAATATAGAGGAGTACAGAGCTTGGAATACAATATTCCAGGAGGCAAAGAAGATAGGTTTACAGCCCAGAATAACTTACCCAACAAAACTGAATATAATACTAAAGAGGAGGAAGGGGAAATTGACTTTTAATGAAATAGACGACTTCCAAGCATTCCTGAAGAAAACACCACAGCTGTGGAGAAACAAAGGAATAAACATACTGGGATAAACTGCTTAGATTCTATAGAAGGAAATGATGTATATGTTCCCTCTGAACCCTGTCAAAATCAGGAGGTCATATATACTCTGATCAAGACAGAAGGCCTGGGAGTGGTTCTGTTATGTTGTGATGATCTTAAAAGAAGAACTGAAATAAAGGGAAAAGGAATACATTAGTGGGAGAGGGAAAGGAAGGTTATAGATAATTATCTCACATATATACAAGTAGAAATCGATACCAAAAAAAGGATGGGAGGAGGGGTTAAGATGGGGGAAATGACTAACACTTGAACCTCCCTTTCATCTGAAATGGTCAAAGGAGTGAACACACAGCTGAGTACAGAAATATATCTCATTCAATACATAAATGGGAAGGAATGGGAAGAAGAGGAAATTACAGGGAGAATAGATTAAGGAAGGTATTTAGACCTAAGCAAAACAAACTCTAAGAATAAGCAAAAATATTTATACCTCTTTTTCAGATGGCAAAGAATGGAATTCTAAGGGGGTACCCATCAATATGGGAATGGCTGTCCTTTTGGACACAGACAATGTGGACATTTGTCTTGCTTGACTATGTGGGTTTGTGACACAGGTTTTATTTTTCTTTTGGGGCATGGGGGAAGGATAAAGATGGATTTTTGCAGGTAAAAAAATAAAATTTAATTTTTAAAAGTGGAAAGGGCTTTTATTTTTCTCTTTGGGTGGGGATGAATGAAAGATAGTGATATTGATATTTATAATACATTACTAACTTTACACTGTATATATTTTTGCAAGTTCTAGTTGTCTTCCCCATTAGAATGTAAGTTCTTTGTGAGTAAAGACTGTTTCATTCTTTGTGCTTATACACCCAGTACCTAGCACAGTGCCTGCCATATAGTAGTAGACAAGTATACCAGAGGGGAAAAAAAATATAGTCTAAACAGACAGAAAACTACATTTAGTATAAAAACTTCAGAATAACTTAGATTTAGCATAAATAAACTGGACTACTGTCCACGCCACTTCTGTTGATGACATTTCTTGTCTCTGTGCCTTTGTTCATGCTGCCTCATGGACTCTCCCACCTTGTCATGAAAGCTTCTTTTACTCCCCTTTGCCCCATCCTGGATAAAAGTGATCTTTCCCTTGTCAAATTTCTCCAAGCACTTGCATAAACCTCTCCTTTGCACATCTCTCATTTTCCTTTACATAAGTTGTGCCCTTGGTTCCTTCCCCATTAGCTTGTAAGTTCCTTGAGAACAGGGCCTGTGTCATGTCTATCTTTATAACCCTAGCAACTAGCATAATGCCTTGAACATAGTAACCACTTAACAAATAGTTGTTAAATTGAATTTATTTCAATATGTGATATGGAAGGAATTCATGATAGGCATGAATATATATATGAATGAAGGAGAGGGCAGAACATCATCTAGGAATAGCTAGTAACCTCAATTATCTGGAATGTTTAGTATGTGGAGAGAAGTAGAGCTAAATAAAGCCAAAAGAGTCGACTGGAACAATACTGTGGAAAGTCACAAACACCGGGTAGTTAAATAAGTTCTATTTTACCCTATAAGCAATGAGGAGCCACTAAAGACATAAGGAAGAAAAAGGAAGGCATTAAGCATTTATTCAGTGCCTACTATAAGTTAGGCACTGTGCTATTTTACAATGATGTAATTCAATCAAATTAATACAAAGCATATAATCCTATAATGATAACCAAGTGTTAACTACAAAAAGGAGAGAAATAAGAGCACAGAATCATTGAGATCCCTTCCAGCTCTAAATAAAATAATAATAATAACAATAACATTTATATAGAGCTTACTATGTGCCAGGCACTGTGCTAAGTACTTTCACATCATTTGATCCTCCCGAGTACCCCGGGAGGTAGGTGCTATTGTTATTTCCATTTTACAGATGAAAATATTGAGGCTCAGAGACATTAGGGTATCTGACCAAGGTCACAGAGGCAAAATTTGAACATTCCTCTGACAACAGGATACATGTTGAATGTCTATAGTCCAAATTACAGGGATACTATCACTAAATCAAAAAATGGTTCTGTACCAAAATTGTATCAAGAATCCTAAGTAAATAACAATAATATCTAGGTAGATATGAATATCAAGTACATAGTACACACCTTCTCACTAAATTTCAAGTATACAAAAAATACTCCAGGTATGTATTTTTTTCAATTTTATTAACAACTCAAAAAGAAAAGCCAAAAGAAGTGAAATGAGTTATAATGTTGAAGTCAGAATACCACTTTAAATACTTTCTTGTAATTTATTAGAGGTAATTGCAGCTACATTTTTTAAAAGCTATGTTGAAATGTTCAATCTGTGGCTGCTGGTAAGTTATTATTAACTAAAAGTCCTCATTTTTACAAGTTGAGCTCCAAGCACCAGTGATTCTAAACCCTTGTAGGTTATCATCCAAACCTATCCCCCCTCCCTCACATCCCAATACCTTATTCCCAACTCCCTCAATCCTCCCATCCCAAAGCTCTAATCAAACACCACCCTCCTCTTCCACAGTGCCCTTTGGAATACCTGTTCTATTGGCAAAAAGCTTTCCTTCATCCTAAATCTTTTCCTCTCCCATTCTTTTCATCTTTTAGCTATTAATGAAACCTGTCTTCCCTCAGCTTCACACAGCTTCCCTGGCCACCTTTTCCAGGGCTGCACTTTCTAAACATTACCCTCAGCTCACTGAGGCAGGCAAGTTGGAATACTTTTTGCTCCCCATTGCCACTTCCAGGTTCTCTCCCTATATGCATCCTTTGGTAACCTTTCTTCATTTGAGGTTTGATGCTGTTCATCTCTACCACCCAATCAAAATCCTGGTAGCTACTGTCTACAGACCTCCAGGTACTTCCCTTCTGTCTTCAATGAATTTGGTATACAGCTCAAAATTTCTCTCCTCCCCTCACACTTCTCTCCTCCTCTCCTGCCCTCATACGAGGGAACCTCACCTTAAATATTGATTCTCAAACACACCTACATACTTCCCATGGCCTACTCTTCTACCCCATGTCAGTCACACATAAAAATGGTTATATCTGAGATCTTGCCATCATCTACAAGTATTCCACCTCCATGTTCAAGAATTCCACAATCCTCTTATCCTACCATGACCTATTGGCTTTCCACTTCTTCCTCCATCTTCCCTTATCAAATTCTAGTCCCTTGACCCTCAATCATCTCCCAGGCCATCTTCCCTTCACTAGCCAGTCTCTCTTCTTTTCTTCATCTTGACCCTTCAGGGTACCAATTCCATTTACACTATCCTCTTGTTTTAAGTCCCTAGCCCCCTTATTTCATCACTCCTACCATCTACCATCTTCACTCCTCCATAAGAACTGCTTTTAAAAAAAAAAAAAGGAGGGAAAATCATGCAATCTTTCTGATTGGATCCAATACAAATGTATGTTATACAACCTCAACTGGACCCTTGCTGCTGCTAAGCAATCCTACTATACCTCCCTCATCAAATCAAATCACTATCCCACTCTTCACTAAGGCTCTTCCAAACCTTTTCATCCTTCCTCAAACCTAGCAAAGTCTCCTCCCTCCCTTCTTAGTAGACATCCTTGTCTCATTTTGCAGAAAAAATTGAGGCCATTTACCACAAGCTCCCTCTCCTCTCCTCTTTTTCTTCACCTATCACTCACATGCCTTCTGCCACTATCTCCTTCATTCCTGTCTCACATGATGAGGTGGCCATACTCCTTTTTTTTAAAAAAAACAAGTTTTGACCAGTTTATTAAAGAATACTTTTGTACAGTTTACTTTTCACTGGTCTTTCTGGCATGCTTCTAATGACATCAGAATCACCTCGATCAATGATAGCCAGTGTATATAATCTGTAGTACTTCCCACATGCTGTACCCAATTCAATGTTACTGCCACGGTAATGATGTATGCCAGTTTTGGCCAACATAGCGTAATACTCAATCTCTGATTTCCTCAAGGCTGGGCAGTTGTTGGCTAAGATGACCAATTTGGCTTTGCCTTGTCTGATCATTTTCAGGGTCTGTTTGTAGCCTAGCACATATTTGCCACTTTTCATGACCAGCTGCAGCCTCGAGTTGATGGACTCCAGCAACTTTTTCATCTTCTTTGCAGCCACCATCTTCCTGCCTGTGGTGCGGGAGGACCCTGAGCCAGGGACCTGCCACCAAGATTGTGGCCATACTCCTTACCAAGGCTAACCCCCTCTACCAGATCAAGCCATTCCAGTCTATCCCTTCTCTCCAAAAGATTGCCCTCTGTGTCGTTCCTACTCTGTCACTTAATTTCAATCTCTCCCTGACTACTGGCTCTCTCTCTCTCTATGACCTACACCAACATTCCCAAGTCTTCCTATCCTTAAAAACTTTCACTTAATCCTTCTATCTCCATGATTATCCTATATCTCTTCTGCCCCTTCTGGCTAAATTCCTTGAAAGAGTCATCTATAATAAGTGCCTCCACTTTCCCTTTTCTCACTCCCTTCTTAACCCCTTACAATCCAGTTTCCAACTTCATTCCACTTAAATTGCTCTCTCCAAAGTTACCAATAATTTCTTAATTGCCAAAGCCAATGGCCTTTTCTCAATCCTTGTGTTCTTTGATACTCTCTTCTCTCTGGGTTTTCAGGACACTATTCTCTCCTGGTTCTCCTCCAACTTATTTGACCACTCCTTCTAAGTCTCCTTTTCAGGGTCATCATCCAGATCATGCCCTCTAACTGTAGGTTGCCCAAAGGGCTCTGTTCTCTCTATATATTACTTTACTTGGTGATAGCACAGTCTACCCTCCCCCCAATTTAATTATCATCTCTATGTGGACATTTCTCAAATCTCCCTATGCTGCCCTAACCTTTCTACTGATATCCAATCATATATCTCCAACTGCCTTTCAGACATCTTGAACTAAATGTCTAGTAAATAGTTTAAATCCAACATACCCAAAACAGAATTCATTATCTTTCTCCTTAGACCCCCACCTACCTCCTATCTTCCCGCTTACTGCAGAGGGCAATACCATTCTCCCAGTCCCTCAGACTAGACACTTAGAGTCATCCTCAAATCCTCAGTACCTTTCACTTCCCATATCTATATCCAATCTGTTACCAAGATGTCATTTTCACCTTTGCAAAATCTCTTGAATATACTCCCTTCTCTCCCGAAGCAGTCCTTTGTCACCTCAAACCTGGTATGTTGCCTGTTTATGGATTGGCCTGCCTCAAATTTCTCTCCACAAAAATCCATCCTCCATACAACCACTAAGGTGATTTTTCTAAATCACAGCTCCAACCATGTCAATCCCCTCCTCAATAAACTCCAGTGTCTCCCTGTCGCCTCCAGGATCAAATACCAAATCCCCTTTTCTGGCATTCAAAGCCCTTCAAAACCTAGCCCCCTCCCACCTTTCCAGTCTTCTTATACCTTACTTTCTAACACATACTCCAGTGACACTGGCCTCTTAGCTCCTCGATGAACAAGACACTTTATTTCTCCACACTAGGAATTTTTTCTAACTACCCTCCATGCCTGAAATGTTCTCTCCTCATCTCTGTTTACTGGATTCCCTGGTTTCCTTTAAGTCCCAACCAAGATCCCATCTTCTAAAAAATGCCTTCCCCAATCCCTCTTAATTCTAGTGCCTTCTCTCTTTTAATTATTTCCTATTTAACCTGAATATAGCTTGTTTGTACACATTTATTTGCTTGCTGTCTCCCCCATTAGTTTGTGAGCTTCTTGAGGTCTGGGAATGTCTTTTGCCTCTTTTTGTATCCTCAGCACTTAGCACAGTGCCTGGCACATAACAGGTGCTTAATAAATGTTTACTGACTGACTGATCTTAGAAAAATGACAGCCATACATTAAATATAAATGTGTATCTATAAGTATGTATGAGTACATCTACAAAGATATACAAAGTGTATACAAAGAATATTTGATCCTATAGGAAGATATTAAATGTGAAAATTGTGGAGTATCAAAACTTCTATAAAGATTCAATGTATTGAATTCAACATCTGAAGCCAAAACTTTACTTGTAATTACTCCCATCCATGAACTCTACTATCCAGACAAACTAGCCTTTTTCATGTCCCTCATACACAACAATCCATCTCCCATCCCATGCCTTCAGACAGGTTGTTCTCAATTCCTAGAATTCACTCCTTCCTATCCTCTGTCTTTTTTAACCTCTAGTGTTCTTCAAAACTCAGATCAAACACCACCTCCTATATGAGGCCTCTTAATAAATACTTGTGCTTAATAAATATTGATTGATAGCATCTAATATTTACCTATACTATCCCAGTTTCTTGGTATAGATCACTTATGTCATTTTAAAAAAACAACTACAAATTAAATGAAGAAGAAATATATTGTTAGTTATAAGGGAGACCTTTACCCCTCTTTCATCTCTACTAAGCAATTCCAGAAACTCATTTAGAAGGTATACCCAGTTAGCAAAACCCCTTTAGCCTAATTCACACATCCCAATTTTCAAAGCTGATAGAAGTAAAACAAATAAAATTGTATTTTAAGATTTGTTTCAGCCAGCAGCAGATATAGAAATAAATTCTCCTAGTTGCAGCTACGTAATCATTGCTCTAACTGCTATACATAGAGATAACTGGCAACAACTTCAAAAGGCAATGCTATTTGTCAGTCTTACATGTCCTCTTTATCAACAGGAATTATAGTTCTAATTCAATCATAGCTTTGAAGGCTTGCAATAAATGTGCAAAAAGCCAGGTGCAAAGCAACATCCATAGTCCTCTACACATACCTGGTATACGTTATCATTGAAAAAATCATGACTCTAACTAGTAAAGAGATTTTTTTTAAATTTCTTGTTAGAATAAAAGAACTCAACTTTTGTTAGAAGGATTTCATGTAGGAAAGATTGCTGTATCAGATGATTCTAATACAAAGATCATTAGGAGAGCTGTCTTCTTCACATTAATGCATTGTCACCATTGGAAAGGATATAGATCTTTCTTACTTAGTGACAATCCTTGCAACCATCTGAATTTTTTTATTTCCTCAAATGAGAAAAAGGAAAATAATAAAAATTTGTTCTTCCCTCAATTTGCAGTCTTAATAAGGAGAAACAAAAATTATCTTGTTTAACACGTGGCTGCAATACAATGTCCTGTTTGTTTAGAAAGGACTTTTGGAGAAATGCCAAGCCCTAAAACATATGATTGCTTTATATTCAGGGAGTATAGTGCATCATATGATACAGCAGGAGAGCACATCCTTGCAGCCCTGTACAGTGTCCCAGAAGAGGTAATATCTGTTGTCACTCACTGATAAAATTGTTTTGCAATTTTTATAACAACAAAATAAATTTCATCTATCTCTAGCATCTATCTTCTTAAGATAGTTCTCAAGTACACAAATTCTGAGCACATCAACAAAGCCAGCAGGTTATATCTTAATTTAATATCTTAATATTAAAAATAACACAAAACCCACAGAACCCTCAGCTTTGGGATTATAAACTAATAACCTCTCAACTTATTCCTACTCCAAAACTTATACATACCACCAACTCCAGACATTCTCCTGCCATTAATTAGATGTAATAAAGAGCTAGTCTTGGAGGCAGGAAGACCTCAGTTCAAATCCTGCCTCAGTATTTCATAGATGATCCCAGACAAGTCATGGAACTACTTAGGGCCCCCTAAGAAAGCTCTAAGACTATAAACTGCAGAGAAGGTACTGAGATGCCTTGGTTCCCTTTCAACTTTCCTTCCAAGAAGTTCATTTTACCAATGAAATCATAGGTCTGGTCCCCCCTCCAAAAAATACTCCTACGAGTGTGTCTAGCACTCACTATCTTTTTTAAGCTGTGTTGAAATCTATGGCAAGGGTTAGTCACTTATACCCATCAGATTATGTCCAAAGGATGTTAAAATTATATTAACCAGACTATTACCTAATCTTCAAGCTACTTGAAAGTGAAAACAAATTAATGGAGTCCAATTCACCAGTGTCCTTCAACTGATAGTGAACACTGTTAATATATGTCCTTGGACAAAATTATAAATCTAAAAAAATTTAAGGGCTGCTCCCAAATGACTTCTAAAGTCCTTTTCAATTCTAAATTCTGATTCTGTTATACTTTCAGCATAAACCAAGCTCTAAACGTACTATCAATTTTCTTAGTGGATTAGGCCCAATAAAGTCTTTAGTTTTACAAAGAGTTAGTATTTTCATGTCAAATATTTTCCCACACAACAAATTCTTGAAATATATACTTAAAAAACCATTTTTGTCACTATTTTTTCTGGGATGATGGGGTCTTTAATATGTGTTTCCCCATTATTATCCTCAATACAAGTAACAATTTTGAAATTTCCACAAAATGTCCTGAAATAATTGGGAGAAAACGAAAAGATGTGAAAAGAGTGCTATACTCAGTATCAAGGGACTGAGATCTGGTCTGAGTTCTCCCACAAGCTAGTTATGTGACCTTGGGTTTGTCACTTAACTCCCCTGTGCCCCTGGGCTGGATATAGATAGATATGGTGTCATCTGAGTACAGATGATAATTGCACTCATGGGAGCTGATGAAATCACCAAGGGAGAATATGGAGAAAAAGAGCATTTGGGATAAGCCTATGCTTCAGAAGCAGAAGACAGAAGACAGATGCTGAACTGACAAAGGAGGCTGAAATGGAGAAGTCAAACAAGTAGGAAAACCAGAAGCTGGAGGAAGACAGAGCATGAAGGATGCAGTAGTCAACAGTATCACAAGTTTTTCTGTTTACTTTCCTTAGGTTTCATTCCCTATTTTATTTAGGAACTATAACTTTTTCATCTGTTACCATAACTTTGCTTGAGATTTTCTATTTACTTAACATTAAAGTCAATGAAAAATTGGCATTTGTAACACACTTTAAAATGTGGCAAGTTCTTTACATGGATTATCTCACTTGAACTTTATAAACCAGTTAGGTACTACAGGTATTTTTACCCTCATTACAAAGATAAAGAAAATGATGCTGACAGATTATGTGACTTGTCCATCATCACACAACTTTTCACTAGAAAAGGCAGAAATGGACCTAGATTTTCCTGAGCCCAAGTCCAGCACTACACTTACTACAGCATCATACCTCATCCATGTAAACCTGTGGTCAAAGATGCTGTTTCCGTAGCATTCTAGTCTTGTTTTTCACTAACAAGCTACGGGCCTCTCTAGGTCTCAGATTCCTGCTTTTGTAAAATTAGGTAGCTGGACTAGTTGATCACAAAAAGATTTCATCATATCACAATGAGGCTGGAATATTGCCATTTGTAAAAGTTCAACAAATAAACAAGTACACACACATACATACACACACACACACATACATATATATATACACACATACATACACGCTTGTGCATATTCATATACATATACATATGAAGATATACAAACATATACATATATTCAGGTATATAAAAAGCTTATGCATAAAAATCCAAAAAAAGCTCATGCATGTATGTATATATGAATAGATATGTACATATATCTGTATGAATGCATGTGTGTACACATATATCTGCATGTGTGCATGGATATGTACACATATCTGCATATATGTATATATCCATGCATATGTGATCAAAAATTTGAAAGCTGAAAAATTATCATCTTCATGCCCACTAATTCTGGGTATACACCAAGGTTTTGCTTTCTACATTCTCACTTGGTGACCTCATCAGCTCCCATAGGTATCTAAATATATATAGCCCTAGTCTCTCTCCTTAGCTCTAGTCCTACATCACAATCTGCTTATTGGATATTTCCAATTTAATGTCCTGTAGGCATCTAAAATTCAACATAGCCAATACAGAACTTATTATCTTTCCCTCCCAACCCCATCCCTTTTCCAAACTTCCCTATTACTGTTAGGGTCAGCATCTTTTTGCAAGTCACTCAGGTTTACAACAATGGCACCTTCCTCAGCTCTGCAGTCTCACACAAATTCATGAAGCATTCTATAAATTTTGACACCCTCTGCCAAATCTTGTTTCTACCTTCATAACATTTCATGTGGCATTTATGTCTCTTCACAATTTGACTCTTTCCTTTCTCTTTCCAGGTTTCGTATACATTACTGCTCTCTATGAACTCCACAACTAAGCCATATTGGCTTATTTACTGTTCCACAAAAAGCATGCTCCATATCAGCCTCCCTGCGCCTTCCTACACAAGGTCCCCTTGCCTCGAATACACTCACCCCTCTGGGAATCCCTAGTTTCCTTTAACATTCAGCTCAGTCACCACCTTCTAGATGATGCCTTTTCCAATCCCCCAGCTGTTACTGTGCTCCTTTCACAAAACTACTTTATATTTTGTACATATTATGTACATAATTTTATGTCTATGTGTACACATATAGGCATATATGGTATATGTTGTATGTGTGTGTACACATTATATATGTGTATTGTATACTTGTATACACACACACGGGGGGGCAGCTCATATGTATGTGCCTATATAGGTACATGTACACATCTCCCCTACTTAGAATGTAAGCACCTAAAAGGCAAGGACTGTTTCACTTTCGTTGTTGCATCTGAAATATTTAGCACAATGCCTGGCACATAGTATTTAATAAATGCTTATTCATTGAGCCATTAAAAATAGTTTATTATGATTTATGTACCCTATGTTTTAAGGCACAATGCTTTTTCACAGCTTTGGGCTATTAATCAATCAATAAACATCACTTATCAAGCATTCATTGAATAATAGCTGACATTTATAAAGCACTTTATACACATCACTTAATTTGATCTTCACAACCCTGAAGTAAAAGAAATATTACCATAACTTAGCTTTATATGTATGTATATATTCACATATACATATACATATACATATACATATACATATACATATATACATATACATATACATATACATATACATATACATATACATATACATATACATATACATATGAACGAGACTTATGAGTTACTCAATATAGAATTCACAGTGAGGAAACACTGCCAATGCAGACAGGAACCTGCTCTACAACTTACTGTCTCAGAGTTGACAGGGGTACTTAGAGGTTAAATAATGTATTCAAGGGTTACAAAGCCAGTATACCATATGCATCAAGCACAGAACCCAGTCTTCATGACTCCAAGGTCATCTCTCTATTCACTTACTATACTGTGGTATGTGTGTGCTTACACATACATATGCATATGTATAATATATATGAATATACATGTATACATTTTCTAACACATATACTGTATTGTATACACATATGCATGTAAATATCAACATATACATACATATACACATACACATATGGCCTATGATTTTAGCAGTGTAGGGAATTCCTAAGTGAGGAAACTATACCAGTGCAGATAGACACTTGATCTGGAACTTAGTCTGAGTTGCTTTGACAGAATTGAGAGGTGAAATGAATTGCTCAGCCACACAGCCAATATGTATCATGGGTAGACTTGCACAAATGTATATTAGTATATACATATATCTACGTACACAGGGAAATATATAGGTTGAGACTTACTGGCATCCTGAGATCAAAGCTCAGTGGGAACAACACATGGAAAACAATTAACAACTACATAATACTAGTCATATACAATATTAACAAAGCATGTACATGTGTATATATAAATGATACACATTATAAGGAATCATACCTGCGATTTCATTACTATAGAAAAATCCCGTAACCTGAAGGTTATCATCTTCTCTCCAACTTGTTAGAGTTGACTAAAAGAACACCACTACTATACATTGCTTCTCATATATAATATTACTTTCCCTCAGTGATATAAGTGACTTAGCCATAGTCGCGTGGATAAGTATCACAGGTAAGATGTGAAACCAAGTCTCCTTGCCTCAAAACCCAGTATTCCATCAACTATGCTATGAGATCACAGCAAGTATCATTTGAGAATCAGTTGGGATTTTTTTTTAGCTTTTTAAAAAGTTTTGTTTTATGGGCTCTTTATCCTATAACTCTGCTGATATCTATTTAAATATCAGGAAAAGAGGTTTTATAGCAAAAATTTAACAGAAAGTCTTCAAAATCCCGAAACAGATAAGAGTATTCTGAATTAACAAAAATTACACATTCTCTTCACTAAAAACAGGCCATGTAATTCTAAATTGTTCTGTAATTTCACCCTTATGCAATTACAAACTGAAGATCTGTGAAAATGTGGCTTCAACTACACAATTTCCAGGGCACTTTTTGAGATGACTAGACAATACTTAGTATAAGCTATTCTATTATACATAATTATAGTTATAAGCTTAACACACTTATCTATAAGAATTTAAATTCATACCAACTATTTTTATAAATACAAAATAAGGTTAGCTAAAACATTGAAAAATATAGCCATGGAGTTAGTTTCAGGGCATTCTTTAAAATCATGTCCAAATCTACAATTCAGTATTTTAACCTATTAAAATAAGGAATATAAATGTAATTTTCCAACAATCTTATACCACCTACTATTTTATCTCCTTTCATCTCTCCCAAAAAAAGCTGCCATCTAGATAAGTCTTTCATACTTGACACTTCAAGAAATCTAGCTGTGTCCCAAAATGCTCAGCAGTACCATTCAACAAGGCACTGATATTAAACTACTCTTTTTGAGAGAAAATATTACAAATTGTAGAAGCCTGGTTTTCCACCTAACTTTGATCTCCATGTATTGAAATCTTCCCATAATTAAATGTCTTCTAAAATATATTGCCACTAGCATTCCAAAAATTATATTAATATCCCTCTCACAATTAACATGTAATTGTCATTCAGACAAAGCAAAATCTTTACAATCCTTACTATCAGATCATGAAGTGCTACACTAAGTTAGAGCACTATATTAATGAATACGAGGGCAGCTAGATGATGCATTGGAGAGTGCACCTGGCCTGGAGTCAGGAAGATGTGAGTTCAAATATGGCCTGACACACTTACTTAGCTGTATGAGTCAATTTAGTCATTTAACCCTGTTTGCCTCAGTTTCTTCATCTGTAAAATGAGCTGGAAAAGGAAATGGCAAACCATTCCAGTATCTCTTCGAAGAAAACCTCAAATGGGATCACAAATAGTGTCACACCACTCAACAACAACGAACGCGAAGTTGTCTTTCTAAAAGTCATACAGTCCTTTAACAAGACTTCATGTTTTGTCTTTGTTTTTGTTTTCAGGATTTAAAAGTATTGAAAAAAGTAAATGTCAACAATGTACTTTCATACAAATATAAATCTTTGATATGAATAAAATAGATCTCCAAGTATTTGATAAAGTATGTGAAATTGTGTAATAAACACAGTAGGTCCCCTTCCAATATAAAGTACCAAGAAGGCTTCAACTACAGGCTTCCCACCTTTCACTAGGCTAAACATACAGGGCCTGATAACATTTAAATAACAAGCTGCCACTGTATAATTTTAAAGATGTGAAAACTTAACCATAGATAAGTTCAATGTTGACACAAGAAGTTTTGTACACTGTTACTAACTAGCATTTTACTGAGAGTTGTATTCAAGATATGAAAAGAGGGACATCAGCCCATCTGCATATGATTTTAGAACTTTATACATCTAAATAAACTTTGTAGCGTGACCTAATTTCAAGCTATTTCCTATTATTTAGGATTGCCATTTCTGTCCTCTGTCCAGTCTATTTTAACTGAATTAAAACCTCAGCACCAGAAATAAACAATTATAAATCATGGATTTAGATCTGGAAAGGCCTTAAAACGCATCTAGTTCAACTTCCTCATTTTACAGACAGCGAACTTCGGGTTCAGGGAGGTTTAATGACCCACCCATCAAGTAGATAGTAAATTGTAGGGCCAGGATTAGAATTCAGGTTCTCTAACTCTTAAACATTCCACTGTTCTAGATTAGGAAAGAAGATAGGAAAGATTAGAAAGAGATGAGGAAAGCACAACCAGAGTGGAAGGAAGGCCCAGAAAGTCTAGCGGCTAGACTTCATTCTGTCATTAGACTAAATAAGCCATGCTATCTCACTTTAATACATAAGCAATAAAGGATCGTTATTTTTTTTTAAATCCTTTCATTCTCAGCTTAAGGAAGGTTAAGCCAAACCTATCAATATTTGAAATCTATAGTATAATACAAGTATTCTAATTCTGAGGATAAGACCACTAAACCGTTATTTTTCAGCTTAATTTCTCTTTAGTAAAAAGAAAAATAACTTCAAAGTTGACACAACTGTCAACTGATACTAAAACTAAAACATTATGCAGTTTTGTTCTATTTGAAGTGTACAATGAAGTTAAGTACATACTAGAATCACACTGAAGGTTTCCTAAGTGTAAGGCTCTTAATAAAAACTTATGAACAGTGGGGAAATATTGGCCATATCCAACCAAAAATCACTAAAAAGCAAATAACTTAAGCTTGACTTAGCAAAAAGTGGCAGCGGTGAACTAAGTGAACCACATCAGAAAAAACACACAAAAACTGCTTCACAAATTTAATACAGACCTGGTACAAAACAAAGCAAATCTACAAATTCAAGTTGTCTCTAGTCAGAGTGATATAAATATTATCAAACACATGCAAAATATTGACTTTTAATAAACTGACGCTGAAACTTAGGATTCATAGTTCTTTATTTGAAGAGTATAAAAATCTAAAAATGTAATGGAATATTTTTCCCTAGTAGATTAATATTACTCCTCCCACCACAAATACATATTAGGCATACATCCTATCTTGAAACTTATGAGGAATCAGCAAAATCACTCAATAAGAGTTTACTACAATTTTGAACACAATTAATGAATAATGAAGTTTTCAACCATGACTGAAGAAGGTAATAAGATCCATCTCTATCTTCTACTGGATCCAAAGAGCTCTGTAATATGAGGAGGGACCACTCATATTACTAAAATCCCTTAACCCCCCTACCCCAACTGGAAGTCATTCTTTGCTCCTTCCTCACTCAAGTTTCTCGACTTGCCACCAGTTCATTCTGTAACTCGGTGCAGCTCCAACCTTCCTTTTCGGAGATGACATACTAACTCCCTTCTCTAAAACTGCTCATTCTGAAACAGGTCTTCGTCAGCTTACTCAACTCTTTTATTGCCCCGGCAAAGTCAATGGTGGCCAACTGTATCTGTTTAATTGAAAAAAAAAAAACCCACCACAGAAATGCTTCCTCCCAATTACACTGCTACTGTCACCAGCTATTTTCTTTCCTCTACAGCTCCAAAGACACGACCCGTTCTCCCTTCCCTAAGAAGCTAGCAGCCACCACCACCCACCCCCCCACCCCGCCCCCGGCCCAAATTCGACCTCCTGACACTCAAATCAACCCCGAACCCCACCTAGTCCCCTACGAGGTTTTGTTTGCCACCTTGATTTCATTCTTCCTGGCAGGGCTTCCAACCTCTCCGCAGGGGTCCTTTCTTCCCCCTGTGCCCTGGCTCCCCACTGCCCTGCTCTTGAAGCCTCCCAGTCAGCTCTGGTCTCCACACCAGCCCCACGCCCCTACAGAGACAGACAGACACACAGTGAGAGACACACACCACTGCCTACTCCATCAGCCTCCCGCACCCAGTTAGCGCCTAATAAATGTTTTATCTCACCTAATCCTAGAGCCCCTCCCCCAAGACCTGGTGGGCCACCTCCCCTACCTCTCCAGCTTTGTATCCCAACCAAGCCCGGAGGAGGCGGGTCCCCTCCTCACTTCCCTTCTCCATTCCCAATCACTCGCCCCTCCCCCTCCAAGACACCTGTCCCTCACCCCCTCCCCGCCCATTCATTCTCCTCCAGCCCGACGTCTCCCCCCATAACCGCCCCCCCCCGCACACACCCCACCCCGTTCTGTTGGTTTTCAGCCCAGCCCGCCACACGCTCACACACACCCCTGCGCGCGCGTACCTCGCCCCTCCCCCACCTTGCGCACCCTCTCAACCCCTCTCCGCCCGCTCCGGAATGGGGGGGCCTACGCGGGGGCTGCGCTCGAGGTGAGCCCTCGCGCCCCACCCGCGCCGCTCAGCGGCGGCTCCCCAGCGCCCTCTGCCTCCCGAGCGGCCGGGGCTGACGCCGAGGTCGGGGGTGGTTCCGGGTGCTCTCCCGGGGGGAGAATTTACCTTCTTCCCGGAGATAGTTTGGAGACACCTCCAACATTGGCAAACACTAAAGAGAACTGACCCAGCTCGGCCGCCGCCGCCGCCGGCTTCAACCACTCCCGCTTTCCCTCCCCCCCTTTCTCCTCCTTCCCTTTTTGCTCCCTCCCTCTCCCTCCCTCCTCTCCCGCCCGGGCCCGCGCCACCCTCCCAACCGCACGCCCCCTCCCGGCCCAACCGCCTACCCCCCTCCCCCATCCACCAGCGCGCGAGTCTGGCCGCGTGCCGGCGCGACGAACCCTGTAGAACGCGGCGGGCCTAGGCGTACGCGCGGCCCCTCCCTTCCCCCCCGCGCGCGCGCCACGCTCCAGTTCCCCCCGCCCCCATTTCTGCTAGCTCAAATGGTCGATTCTGGATGGTTGGGGCGGACGGGGACCGGTGTGGTGGGGCTGGAAGGGGGAATTCGGCCATTGTTCACGGGGCTTCGCGCGCCACCTGGCGGTCGCCGCGGAATCCCCAGCTTGCGGGCTCCCTAGGTACCCGGGCTGCAGTCGCCGCTGGAGGGCTGCCTTTGCCTTGGCGAGGCAGGCTCAGGAGCGCCGCGCTCGCGGCCCCGATCTCTGGACCCGGCTCCCTGGAGGCGTGCGTGACTTGTGTTTGCCGGAAGACTGGCGCGCGGAAGGCACACGCCACCCTTTCTTTCGCAGGTTCTTGCCATTGCTCAGTACGGTTAGATGTGCCCGTGCCCTAGCCGGGAGCCCCGGGGCACCCCGCCGGGCGCCGGGCTGGGCTTCACTGTTCCCTGCACCCTCCCAGGTCCGGAGGGAGGAAGAAGGAAACTTTCACACACACCCACCCCCCGGTTCTGGAGGCGGGAGGTGACATGAGGCTATCCCGGAATTGGGGCATCCTGTCCGGACAACGAGATACCTGTTTGGCTTTCAGGGAGCAAACCAGAAATTCTTGGAAGGTCTCCTAGGTTTGTTCTTAAAAGATTCATTCCATATTTGGGCTTCTGCTTTGCAAAGGGGGAGGGGGCAGCCCAGACCATTACCTTCCCTAGCCCCACTTAAACGCAACGGGTAAGACGGCTTGCCCCCATTTCGGCCACATTTAGCATGTGAGAATACAGGAAGTCTGTTCTGATTGGCTGAGGGACTTCGTCATGCCCTGGGGCTTGAATAACAAATTGTGCTAGTTGGAACCTAGCTCGGAGCCCGACACACGGCGGGTGCTTAACAAATGCTTCTTGTTCTTATTGGCTTTGGAATAGGAATAAAATATTTCAGCAGAGAGTGAAGACTGCAGGCATTCCAGCCAAAACTCTGAGAAGAAATTAATTAGAGGAAAGAGAGAGAGATCCAGGGCTCTGTCCTCTCTTCCCTGTCCCGGCAAGCCCTATCAGTTTATGTCTGCACCTTGAGGGCAGGGACTGTCTTTTTGCTTGCATTTGTATTCCAAAGTGGCACTTTAAAAATGTTTCTTGACTTTACTTAAAGTGGGGTGAAAAGATTGGGATGGGATTGAGTGGTAAGTAGGTTGACACCTTCCCCCTCTGTCACACACACACACACACACACACACACACACACACTCACATTTTGTAACCTAAATCCAGTATAGTCTGTTGCTCCTTGTTCAGGTAAATGTCAAGAAAAAAAATTATATTAGGCATGTTTGAATCAAGTTACATTACATATAACACTGTCTTTCCACACATATCAGCCAACCCTTTTGTAGGGAGGAGGTCCATGTACCTGGAACATCGAATATGATTAGATTTGCTGACAGATTTTCTTTTCCTCATTTTCTTTTTAAAAAATTCTTTGTTATGTAGGATAGCTTTCTGGGAAGGAGAGGAGAGGAAATACAGAGGGAAATTTAGGCCATATTTTAAAAATCCATGAAAACTTATTTTAAATAAGAAGATACCATTAAAAACAGCCCTTTCTTTCCTATGTTCAGTTTTTCAGTTGGGTAGGAGTCTTGGTGACCCCATTTGGGGTTTTCTTGGCAAAGATTCTGGGGTGGTTTGTCATCTTTTCCAGCTCATTTTTCAGATGAGGAAACTGAAGCAAACAGGGTTAAGTAACTTGCCCAGGGTCACACAGGTAGTGTCTGAGGCCAGATTTGAACTCAGGATGATGAGTATTCCTGACCCTCTCCATTATGCCACCTAGCTGCCTTCTCTCCTACAGTCAATCTGAGCATTTTCCAAAATATACACCTAAGTTTGAAATCGTGGCTAATCTTTCAATTTAAACACCAGATAAAAACACTTATTTTATGTGCAGGCCCTGAACAACTAAAGATGAGACTATTGCAGTAGTATTCAGGTGTGCCTCCCTGCCTCAAGTCTATCCCCACTCCAATCCATGCTCCACTCATTTGTTAAAATGATCTTCCAACCAGTTTACACAATAATTTGCTGGAACTGGCTTGGGCAACTCTCAATTATCTTGATTATTAAATTTTCAATGCAGCATTTACACTTTAGAAATGGACAAACATAACAAATAGGGATTGGTTTACTGTTTTGATGATTGTCTAGATTTAAGGAAATGATGGAGAAAATGTTAAACTTAGAAGTATGTCATGTGCACTATTTTTTCCCTGGAGAACCAGTTGTTAAACATTTACCATCACCCTATAATAAACTTTAGTGGCCCCCTATTACCTCAAGGATTAAATATAAAAATCTTCCTTTCAAAGTCTTTCCTAACCTGGCCTCTTCCTACCATTCCAGTCTTCTTACACCTTATTCCTCTCCCCATTCTCATAATGACCTTGAGACCCCTGACCTCCTTTCTGTTCCTCACATTTGACACCATATCCTGACTCCTGAGCATTTTCATTGGCTGTCTCCAATGGCTGGAAACACTCTTCTCCCTTGTTCCTACCTCCTGACTTCCCTGGCTTTCTTTAAAGTCTCAGCTAAAGAAGCCTTTCCCAGTTTTCTTTAATCTTAGTTCTTTCCTTCTGAGACTTGCCTCAATTTATCCTGTACAAAGTTGTTTGCACATTTCCTTCCTCCCATTAGACAGTGAGCTCCTTGAGAGCAGGGACTGTCTTTTGCCTTTCTTTGTATCCACGGTGCTTAGCACAGTACCTGGCACATGGTAGGTACTTAAATGATAGCTGACTAACCAGTTTTGTTTTGTTGTTCTGCCACTTTGTTCCAGAACCTACATAATCTTGTAACTATAGGAACTGGAAACTAGGGTTGTTGCTTTTTTGTTTGTTTTTTAATTTGTAGCAAAAGTAATTTGTTTTATATTTAGACATCAATATTTTAAAACAAAAGTATATTTTTAATAAAGAAAAAAAGAAAATTGGTAGCACACTCTTAATGAAGCCATGAATTGAGCTATACTTTCTGGAAAATAAGGAATTATTTAAGGAAAGTCACTGAACTTTAATCCTCTACTGGGTGTATATCCTAAGGAAGTCAATGACATAAATATGCCACAATATACCCACATTTACCAAAATAATCATAGCAACACTTTGTAGTAATAAAAATCTAGAAATAAACTGAGTGCTCTTTGAATGGGAAATACCTAACACATTATGGTAAGGTAGTGAAATATCACTGTACCATAAGAAACAATAAATAGTAATTCATTGAATAAAGTATAACCAAGTATAATATACACATTGTATTTATATTTGTGTTTGTGTGTGTGTGTGTATATATATATATATATATTCTGTGGTATATGTTTATTACCCTCAAAGTCATCATCTAGGGAGCAAATTCCTGTGAAATGTGGAAAAGATACCGACATCCCCATCAACTGTCAACCACCTGCCACCCATAGGGCAACTGGGCCAGTCTAGCTGAGGCAACAAAGCACCTTGGGGGAGAGACAGGACATGTACCAGGCAAGTCAAACCACCACCACCACCACCTGGACCATTATCTCCCTTCATACTCCAACAAAGACAGCCCAAGAACCTTGGGAATGAAGTACTGAACTCCATGTGCTGAGCTCCATTTTGTTTTCTGACCTTCACCTTGTATGCCCTTCTTCACGGAAGTAGGAGTTCCTGCCTTAGAAAACCTGCCAAGAAAGATACCTGCCCCAATCTTATTCCATGATCCTTATATGGTCCCAAAGGCAGGATTAACCAATCGCTTGTTTGGCTTCTGTAACTTCCCGCTTATGCAACCCCTGACCGTTTCCTCTGTGGCCTCTGCCTTTATAAACTTAAGCTCTGCCCCTGATCGGGGCTGCTTGATTTGGGTGTGCATACCCCTTGCAGCCAGGTGCTAATAAATGCACGTTTCAAATTATGTCTGGGTCTTGCTCGCTGATTTCTCTGTATAACCGGAACAGCAATGCTTCCAAGTACAATGCCCACAGCCATCATTCTAGAAAATATTCCCTGTGCAGATGCAGCCTGGCAGTTGCTCCTCGAGGTGCTAAAGCCACAACTACTTAAGTCCCAGAAAAGAAAATTCCTCCCACCAGAGTTTTTTTGCAACATCAAATGGTTCAACCTCAGAAAGTGATATCATTTTATCAGTGGAAATGACATTAAACAATAGACATGACCATCTGCTCTGCTGCTGTACCCTAAGGACCCTGGGACCTTTCCATATGACTTAAAGCTGAAACCTTCCATACATGTTGTCCCTTTCACTAGAATGTAAGTACCTTGAAAGCAAGGACTGTGTTTCCTTCCTATTTGTATCCACAGCATAGTGATTAATAATTTGTTTTTTTATCATCCATCCATTCATTCACACAATGGAACCGTTAACAACACTAAAAAGCAGTTAAACACTAATGAATTATAAAAAACAACCTTGGTCCTAGAGAATGAATAATGAAACACACCTCCTTCCTCTTATTAGAGATGTGAAGGACCATGAATGTGTAATACTGTATATTTTGTCAACCAAGGATGCTGAATTGGTTAGTTTTTCTTAACTGTTTTTCTTTGTTGCAAGGAAAGGTTGAGAGGTTGGGGCTCAGGGACAGTGGGTTGTGATGTAAAAATGAAAGGCAATAATGTATTTTTTAAAAGAAATACTATTGTCCTATTTTTTAAATTATGTCCATTAAAAATTTGAGCATTTCAAATTTGTCTGTGCTTCAGTCTTACTCTCTTTTCTGCAGAGATTTCTAAAATGGGTCCCAGCTCTCTAAGTTTTTATCTCACACACCCATAGGATTGGCAAAGACAAAGATTTTCATATTGAAAGGCTGACAGGAAGACAAACATATTAATGCATCAGCAGAGGGAGTTTCCTTACTGGGAATTCCCCACACCAATAGAAACAAGTTTTGACACACATACAGAAAAAGAATTACAAAGGTGAAGAGGAGATGAAAGCACAGAAAATGGTACAAAAAAAAAACAAGGAAGAGGGCAGGGTATGCTTTAAAGGCAGGGGTGGGGAACCAGGGCCTCGAGGCCCCTGCTTTAAAGGAAATAGTCTTACTTTGTAGGACCTTAGAGGGTGGGGAGTAGTAAGTGATTAGGCTAGAAAGATAAGATGTGTCACCCCAGTAGTTAATGAGATTAACTATGGAGACAGTGTAGAAGGGGAAAGGAGAAAGGATGAATCTTTGAGAAACATCATATTAAAGATTAGGGGAAAAGATGAGCAGCCTGGGAGAGACAAAAGGAATCAGACTGGCCAACATGACAAAACAGGAAAATGATAAATGTTGGAGAAGATGTGGGAAAATTGGAACACTAATGCATTGTTGGTGGAGTTGTGAAATGATCCAATCATTTTGGAGAGCAATTTGGAATTATGCTCAAAGGGCTATAAAAATGTGCATACCCCTGGACCCAGCAATAGCACTTCTAGGGCTATATCCCAAAGAGATCATACAAATGGGAAAAGGACCCACGTGTGCAAAAATATTCATAGCAGCTCTTTTTGTGGTGGCAAAGAATTGGAAATTGAGAGGATGCCCATCAATTGGGGAATGGCTGAGCAAGTTGTGGTATATGAATGTAATGGAACACTATTGTGCTGTAAGAAATGATGAACTGACTTCAGAAAATCAACATGATTTCAGGTTGTATGGTCTGATGCTGAGTGAAGTGAGCAGAACCAAGAGAACGTTGTACAAAATAACAGCCACATTGTGTGATGACTAATATTGATAAACTTAACCCTTCCCAGCAATACAAGGATCTAAGACATCTCCAGAGGCCTCGGGATGGAAAATGCTGTCCATATCCAAAGAAAGAACTATATATTTTTTTCTCTTCTGTTGAGTTTTGTTTCCTCTTTCTGATGGTTCCTCCTGTTGGTTCTAATTTTTACTTACAACATCACTAATGTGAAAATATGTTTAATAGGAGAGACAAAAGGAATGGATAGTGAGGTAGGAGTGTATAGTGTTTCTGAAGGCAGGAAAAGAGAATCAGCTGTCAACTGCTGCCTGGAAGTCAATAAGGATGAAGATTTTTAAAATACTATTAAATCTGGTAATCAAGTAGTCATTGTTCTGTTTACTGTGGGCAGAGTAATCAGAAATGTGCTGGTAAATGTTTAACAACCAGCCCTCTGAAAAAAAATACCCACAACACACTTCTAAATTTAATCTGTATCATTAACATTTTCTCCATTAATTTCTTTTTTTAATTAAACTATTTATTTATTTTTAATTTTCAACATTTACTTCCTTAAGATTTTGAGTTTCAAATTTTCTTCCCCTGTCTCTCCTTATCCCTCCCCAAGATGGCATGCAATCTGGTATAGGCTCTACTTATATATTCATATTAAGCATATTTTCACATTAGTCATGTTGTAAGGAATAATTGGAATCAAAGGAGGAACCACAAGAAACAGGAAAAAAAACAAAACAGAAGGGAAAAAAAGAGCAAATAGTATACTTTGATCTGCATTCAAACTCCATAGTTCTTTCTTTGGATGTGGATAGAATTTTCCATCATGAGACCTTTGAAGATGTCTTAGATCCTTCTATTTCTGAGAAGGGTTGAGTCTGTCAAAGTTAGTCATTGCACAATGTGGCTATAACTGTGTATAACATTTTCCTGGTTCTACTCACTTCACACAGCATCAGTCCATACAAGTCTTTCCAGGTTTTTCTGAAGTCAGCCTGTTCATCATTTCTTATAGCACAATAGCATTCCATTCCATTCATATACCACAACTTGTTCACCCATTCCCCAGTTGATGAGTATCCCCTCAGTTTCCAATTCTTAGCCACCATAAAAAGAGCTGCTATAAATATTTTTGTACATGTGGGTCCTTTTCCCATTTTTTTATGATCTCTTTGGGATATAGCCCTAGAAGTACTATTGCTGGGTCAAAGGGCCCATTAATGTCTTAAGTCTATAATAGACAATCAACAAAATAACCAGTCAAGCCCTGTTTTATAGTGTTGGTTGATTTCTGAGGTGTAACTGCTCACACTGACAGTTTAACAATTTAACAATGGGCTCTCATGAGTTGTCAGAGCCAGCTCCAGCACAGGTCTGAGTGGAATAGTTGTGAAAGTCTAAGTGATTGAAGAGATGTGAAAGGAATTTTTAGTCAGGTACAGGCAGGGCTAAATGGCTTCTCAAGTCCCTTCCAACTCTTGATTCTAAGAGAGTGGTTAATAAGGGAGTCAGGACATCCTCTCTACAACAGCATTGATGCAGTGTTTCCTTGGAATATTGCCAGTTTTAGAAACAGCTTCGTTAAAGTTTGTCCTTAGATGGAGCTGAAATTTGTCTGTCTCTGTTCACCTGCTCTTAGTTTTGCCTTCTGGGGCCAAACAAACAAGTGAAATCATTCTTCCACAACATAACTCTTCAAATGTTTGAATATTGTTATGCCCTTTCCTGCGAGTCTTCTCTAGCATAGGTTGAACAACCCTATTCCTTTGATAGATCCTGCTATGGAATGGTTTCAAGTCTCTGTATCATTCCTAATCACCCTTCTGTTGACATTTTTCAATTTAGGTTCACAGAAGCAGACTAGATAATTTTTCTAGATCATATGCCGGGCCATTACACTTTTCCCCCAAAACCTTCAGGGTCTCCTAATTTTCTCAAGGATAAAATACAAACTCCTTTTTCAAAAAATTCAATCTTATTTCATTTTCAGTTCCTAAAATACAAACTTTTTAACCTGTCACTTAAGGTCCTTAACAATCTGGTTCCAAACTACTTTTTCAGCTTTGTTTCACATTTTAAACATTTTCTAGCCAAATTGTACTATTATCTGTTTCCCAAACTTAACATTACAATTCCTGCCCTGTTCATTCAAACAAGTTTTCTCCATACTTGAAATATGTTCCCTCATCTTTGCCTTTCAGAATTCTTATCTCCTTGAATGCCCAGAATGGAAGCCATCTCTTCCATGAAGATTTCCCAGATCCCCTAGATATAATACTCTCTCCCTCCTCAAATTAACTTACATTTACTTATGTATATGTTATACCCTCCTACTTTCCACAAAATTTCTTCCTTTCTTTTTGTAATCTCCTTTTTACCATCATATCTAATAAACAAATGCTTGTTGAATGAATACATCTAAACTTATAATCACCCTTAAATCCTTTTCTGACAAAAAAAAATAACCCACAAAGCCAGATCTTAGCCATTCTGCCTGTCTTTGCTCTCTATTAGTGAATTCCCTTGAGAAGGTGTCCTCTACTTTCTACAGAGCTGTCCACTTTTTGCCACTACTCAAGACTGGGGAAGGGGAAATTAATGTTTGCTGCTATTGGTGCTACCACTAATAGAACCCTGTTTATTCTCTCCCAATTCTATTGAGTCTAGGAGGCCAATTCATCACTGAGGGAATTTATATGTCTGGCATGTGATGGTGGCACTCCAGAGGATCCATAGAGCAATGCTTTGTATATACCCCCTTCCAGCCTCAAGAGTAGCATATCTTTTGTAACCCTATATCCCCTATTTCAATAAGGGAGCACATGCGTATTTTTTTCTTTTTTTTTCCCCACTCTTCAAATGTGTTATTTACTTATTTACTTTTAGCATTCTTTTTTTAAATTTTAAGTTCCAAATTCTCTACCTCCATCCAGCCCCTCCTCCCCCTCATTGAGAAGGCAAGCCATATGATATAAATTATACATATGCAAAACATATTTCAACATTAGCCATTTCACAAAAAAAGCAAGAAAATAAAGTTTAAAAAGTACGCTTTGATTTGCACTCAGAGTTCATCAGTTCTTTCCCTTGGCAGTCGACAGCATTTTTGGGTCATTGTATTCGTCAGAGTAGCTATGTCTGTCACAGTTGATCATCATTACAATATTGCTGTTACATACAATGTTCTCCTGATTCTGCTCACTTCACTTTGTATCAGTTCATATAAGTCTTCCTAGGTTTTTCTGAAGCTATCCTGCTCATCATTTCTCATAGCACAATAATATTCCATCACAATCATATACCACAACTTGTTCAGCCATTCCCCAATTGATGGGCATCTCCTTACTTACCAATTCTTTGCTACCACAAAAAAAGAGCTGCTATAAATATTTTTGTACATATAGCTCCTTTTCCTTTTTCTTTGATCTCTTTGGAATACAGATCTAGCAGTGGAAGGGAGCACATTTGGCAATCCAGGAAAAGTAGCACCAGTATCAGCAAGAAATCAGTAGTAACTTCTTCGTTCCTAAACAGATGCTCTTAAGTTAGATGTTCATAACTCAGGAAGTGCCTGTAAGATTTAATTTGATTGTACTACTAGTAATTTTCTACTTTTGTATGTCACTATTCTCATATTTTTCCAGTTATTCTCTAGGGCAGGAGTTCTTAATCATTTTTTGTGTCACAGCCCCCTTTGATAGTCTGGTGAAACCTATGGATCACTTCTCAGAATAATGCTTTTAAATGTAGAAAATAAAATACATAGAATCACAAAAGAAATGAATTATATTGAAATTCAGCTATCAGTTTTTTTTTTTTAAAGTTCACAGACTCCAGGTTAAGAACTCCTGGGAGGGGATTTATTTTCCCGATATTAAGTTCTGAAATGTGTTCTTTGTTAAATGACTCCTGCTGGCCCAGATACAGACATAACAACATCATCTCTGGAGACAACTGCCTCTCAGCCTTTCAGACAAATATTAGAGCACTGAGACAAATTCTTTTAAAACTCAGCTTAAATGCCATTACCTACCTGAGATCTTTCCTGACCCACAGTTGCCAATACTTACCCAACCTCCTCAAAATTGCCTATATATTTTGCATTTATTTTAATGACTATATGTTATTGTCTCTGCAGAATATAATCTCCTCAAGGGCAGAGACTTTTTCATTTTTATCCTCTTTATTTCTCTAGCCATAACAGTGCCTAGCACATAGTAGGCATTTAATAAATGAGTGATGATGTGTTGATTGAAAAATGAAATATTACATTACCTAAAGATATATCTTTAAATGTTTTAAAGAGAGACATTGATAATTAAAAAAAGTAAGGAGAGGGGGAGAAGTTTTGAAAGTGTCATTTAAACCAGCTGTTTACACTCCAGCGATATCTGTTCAGTAACTAGGTTGTGTTCTAAGTGCATTTTTTAAAGGGCTTGCTAACATAAATTTAAAATAATGCCCTCATTTGCCCATCAACCTTCATTAGGTTTTTAAAGAGTATTTAAGTGTTTCCATCCCTCTCTTTCTAGCAAATGCCCTCTTTTCCATTCTCACTGTGTAGTGTGGTATTGCCACAAATCTTACATGCCAAATGAAGAGTAGTGTAACTTTATTGCTGTGTAGGCTAAGAATAAAGAAGGACTGACAAAAGCCAGACAGACACCAAACCGACCAAATAAGAACTAGAAGTAAGAGCTAAAGCTCAAAAAAAAAGGGGTTTATCAGTTTATCATGCTAATTGAACTGGGTGTCCCTGCAGGGTTTTAAGCTATTTTTGTCTTTCCCCTTATGAAACACAGCTGCAGACAGTTCCTGCTCACTTCTACTACCTCCTGAATGCATCAGGACGACAGTGGTGAGCAGTTAGCCAAGTTTTTCACTACCATGCATGAACTTATTTCCTAAAAGTATAAAATATATACTTCTCAGAATCTGTGTCCACAACTTAAAAATAGTTAGGAAATAGTCCTTAAAATAAGTATAATCATTCCTTATATTAAAAAAAATTATTTTGTTAGTTTTTCAGTAGAATGAAAATTTGTGGGTGAATTAGAAGGTAATTTGCTTACATACCATTCTCTTAACCCAATGAAATCAACAGCAGTAGATGGCAATAGACAGATGGTAGAACCAATGAACGATGGAAGTCAGGTCAAAATCAACAATTGGGCCCATGTTAATCTTTACATATAAAATGTCCACTTCATAAATGAAGATGACAGGAAAATAATACTTACAATAACATTAATGTAGAGCATTCTCTCTGAAGATTTTCAAAGTGTCTTCATTTTGTAACATCTCGAATGCTAATTCAATAGTGTATAGTTCTCATAGTTCTCAAAATATAACAGGGTTGTGGTGGATGGGTATGGGGATAAGCACCTACCAATGTCACAGAATATATTTACATCATACTTTCAACTTGGCATGTTGACATCTTCTCTCTCTCTCTGAATTTGGATCACCCACTCCAACTTCCCCTCATCCTGGCAAGTCTACATTCATAGAGACAGAGTCACCAGATGATAACACTCAACTTCTCTCAGGGTTCTTGAGGTAACACTATTGAGGAGAAATAGACTTTCCCTACTTACCACTCTTAAGCCCCCACCTAATGCATTTTCTATCTATAAAACCAGACCTTCAAAACGTAACAAATTCACATAGTGTGAGACATTTATATAACCAGCTACTCATCATAATGACACTTTGAGATCTTAACATCACTACTTACTTTAAAAAAGGCAAAAGAAATAATAACATTATAGACTAAAGCTAATGCATAAACAATAAAATACATAACAATATACATATAAATTCAGATCATCTTGCCCTCCAAAGTACTCAATATCGATAATGGAAAATGGGAACACACAGAAATGTGGAAGGGAAACACATTAGAGAAGAAACTCCATGTGTTTGGTATAACTCACAATTCTACATTGTGGACTTTGTATCATTAGTCCATTTATGAACATCTATATTTCACACAATTTCTTCTCTTCTTCCTTTTTTTCTTTCGACCCTCACTACTCTTTGGCTAAAGAAACACTCTTCTCTTCTATGGATGCTATACTGTCCAATCATAACAGAGTTCACAGCAACACAGCTGAGACTGACTCTTTAAACAAGGCAAAGAAATCCAGCCAGTGCAACACAATCCAAGAACAGATGTAAAGACCCCTTGCTTTTCCTTCTCAGGCCAAAGATGGCAGCAGAGAGCAATGGGTGCTCACGAGAAGCCCTATCTCTAACTCTAGGTGGTAGAGAAGCTGTCATTGAAGCTCTTGGCCAATGAAGTCAATTCTCTCTCTCATCAGGAATCATACATCAGAAGCCTTCTGGCAAGTAACTGCTTCTACCATAGAGCAAACTTTCAGCTCCTGCTAAAAAGCCCTTTTAGGTTCCAAATCAAGTTCTCTCAGGTGCCAATGCCCAGGTCCAAAATCTACTTCAAAAGCTTAGCTGAGAGCCTCCTGACTCTCCATGACTCACCTTTCAATTTAAAAGTCACAAAGCCCCAAATTCTGTTAAATCAATATCAAATCAATAGTTTTTAAAAATTATATCTCAATATCCAAATGTTTACATGATTTCTCATTTTAGTCTTCCCTCTTTGGTCATCAGATAAGGTGAATGAGATTTATATAATGCTTGCAGTTTTGAAGGGTTCAATGTCCTTGAAATTATGTTTTTTTACACTCATAAGTTTCCATTTCTAACAAATAAAAGATATTTCTCTATCTCTTTAAAATATCAAATTCTTCCCACACAAGTGTGGCATCATTCTACATTATTCACAAGATTTATGCCTTTAATTTATTCTAAAATTAATGTCCAAAACTGTTCAGATGCTGTCTAAAAGCTATTTCTTTATACACATAAATTTAAAGTAAAACAGAGTTCTTTTTCTACCCCTTCTAGATATCAAAACATTCCTCCGTAACAATGGTAATATCTACATTATTTGACATTTCACATAAATCTTTTCCTTTACATATAAAAACCTTTTCTGCCTTTTTTTAAAATCAACAAACTTTAAAGGGCTTTAAAGGGACAGTATAACTTACATTTGGAACAATCTTGTGAAGTAGATAATGAGTAACCAGAAATAAAATTTAAAAATCAAAATCAAAAGTGCCTGATGAGTATTAGACTCAGAATCTAGATAATATATTTATTAAGTATCTTTTAAAATATCATGCTGTGTTCCAGTGTATCAAACTGTGTGGAACACAGACTGGCTGAGGCAGAATTGTGTAAGGGATAGATTCTTGTACTGGTAGTCAGGAAGACCTGGCTTTTGATCTGGCCTCAGATATTTACTAGCTGCATGAGCCTGTGTAAGTCACTTAACTTCTTTGAGGCTCAGTTTCCTCAGCAGAATAATGTCCATATTAATGGCACTTACCTCATAAGGGTTGTTATGCCAATCAAATGAGATAATATATGTGAAATGTTTTATAAACCTTAAAGCCCTATAACAATATCAGCTATTATTATTCTAGATAGATCATTTGTAAATAAGCCATAAATTATTTTATTTGGGCATTAGCATTATATATTTAAAGGAAAGTATGTATCTCAAGAGATATAAAAACAAAAATAGCTCAAATTTATGTGGTAGTTCAGTGACTTGCTCAATGTCACCTAGATAGTAAGCCTCAGATTTGAGATTTGAACTCAGGTCCTCTGACCAGGGTCAACATTCAGAGTTTTGGCCCAGGAACGATTCTGAAGTACAGGAATTTGGAAGCAAACCATTCAGCCTCTCTGGACCTCAGTTTCTTCATTAGTAAAATGAAGGGGTAGGCCTAGATAATCTCTAAGGTCCCTTCCCACTCTAAATATATGACCCTACTGAATATCATAATTATTAAATCCTAAAATTTTTATATATGTAATTATATATGTTTGTGTGTATTTATGCCAAGAAGCAGCATGATGAATGTGTGGGGTAGAGGGGGATACTATTTATGCTGACAGGTGGCATGATATCATGGCAAGAACATGGTTCTTAGATGTCTAAAACTATTTCCTCTTAAGGGCTGGGTTCTTCTTCCATAGCCGGTTCTTTTATCTGTGGCAATGGCTCACACTCACACCTTGATTTTTTAAAATAAAATAAAAGTTTTTGTTGATTTTTTTTTAAGCATCAAAATACTATCCCGTGCATTTTCCCCCTCCCCCTTCCAAAGAGCCATCTCATACAAAAAAAGAGTATTTTTGGTTTTTTTTTTTTGCTGTTTTTGGCAAGGCAATCGGGGTTAAGTGACTTTCCCAAGGTCACATGAGTACTAAGTGTCAAGTGTCTAATGCTGGATTTGAACTCAGGTCCTTCTGACTCTAGTGTCAGTACTCTATCCACTGCGCCACCTAGCTGCCCCAACAAATAGTATTTTTAAAGAGGAAAAAAAAATCAGCACAACTGATTGATACTTTGGGAAAAGTCCAAAAATATGTGCAATATATAATATCTGTGGACTTCCCACCTCCACAAAGGGGTAAGGGGGCATCTTCTCATATCTCTCCATTCAAGTCCCACTTGATCTTTATAATTTGGTTACATTTACTTTTGGGGAATTTTTGGTGTGTGGTTGGTCTTTCCATTTACATTGCTATAGTTAGTGTATATTATTTTCTTGATTCTGCTTACTTCACACTGCTTTGGTTCATATAGATCTTTCCATGCTTCACATAGATCATTATACACCATTTCTTATAGCACAGTAATATACCATTACATTCATGTACCACAGTTTGTCTAACCTTTCCACAACTGATAGGCATTTATTTTGCTTCTCATTCTTAACTACCACAAAGAGTGCTACAATAAATATTTTGGAATATATGGGAACTTTCTTCCTACTGATGGCTTTCATAGAATAATGGAGGCTCTAGTTGAAAGGCTATGGACATTTTAGTCACTTCATTTGCATAATCCCAAATTGTTTTCCAAAATGGTTGTTCCATTTCATAGCTCTAGCAACAATGTATTAGTATGCCTATCCTACAACCCTTCCAACATTGACTTGCCATTTTTTTGTCATTTTTGCCAAATTGTGGAGTGTGAGGTGAAACCTCAGGGTTGTTTTAATATGCATTTCTCTTAAAATTAATGATTTGGAACATTCTTCCATGTGGTTCTGAATACTTTGCAGTTCTTGTGAGAACTGTTTGTTCATATTTGACCAATTATCTACTGGGAAATGGTGAGAGAGAGAGAGAGAGAGAGAGAGAGACAGAGAGACAGAGAGACAGAGAATCTGTGTGTCTCTCTGTCTCTCTGCATGTCTGTCTGTCTGTCTCTGTCTCTCTTTCTCTCTCTCTCTCTCTCTGTCTCTCTCTCTCTCTCTCGTGTGTGTGTGTGTGTGTGTGTGTGTGTGTGTGTGTGTGTATGTGTGTTTATCTTGGATACCAAAACCTTATTAGAGAAATTCTGTGCAAAGATTTTTTCCCATTCAACCACTAGCCTTCTTATCCTAGATGCATTAATTTTGATTGCACAGAAGCTTTCAATTTTAAGTAATCAGTGTTATCTATTTTATCTTTTGTAATTGCCTCTTTCTCTGGTTAAGAATACTTCTTCCGCCCAGCTGCAAGAGATATATGATCTGTTTCACTTCTAATGTTTTTGTAGTATGATATTTAATATTAAAGTTGCACATCCACTTGGAATGTATTGTAGAATACGGTGTAAGGAGTTGGTCTCAGACTATTTTCTATCAGACTACTTTCCATTTTTCCAAGAAGTTTTTATCAAATAAGAAATTTTTCCCTAGGTAATTTATGTTTTCTACTTTATAAAAAACTAGGATATTGCATTCTATTCCTTCTGAATCTCTCTTGTCTAGTCTTTTCCATTGATCGATAGCCTTATTACTCGACCAGGACCAGATGGTTTTGATGATTGCTTCCTTATAAGATCATTTGAGGTCTGAAAGTGCTATTACCACTCTATCCTTACTTGTTTTCATCATTTCTCTTGGTACTCTAGATCTTTCATTTTTTCCAAAAGTTCCATAAAGTATTCCTTAGTAATCTGATTGGTATAGCATTAAAAGTATAAATTAATTTTAGTAGCATTATTATTTTTATTATATTTGCATAGCCTCACCATGAGCACTGAATATTCCTCCAGCTATTTAGATTGTTCTTTATTTCTTTAAGGAGCATTTTGCAATTGAATCTATACATGTCTTTTGTGTATTTTGGGAGGTTGATTCCCAGATAGTTTATGCATTTTGTAGTTATTTAAATATGATTTCCCTTTCTATTATTGTTTCTTATATTTTGTTATTATTATATAGAAATGTGGTTGATTTTTGAGAATTTATTTTGTAGCTAAAAGCTTTGCTATAACTATTAATTGTCTCAATTATTATCGTTTCTGATTCCCTAGAACTTTATTATGTCATCAGCAAACAGGGATAGTTTTATCTTTTCTTTATCTATATTTATTCCTCTAATTTTTTATCTTGTATTGTTATTCATTGCATTTCCAGAACTATATCAGATAATAATGGGGAGAGTGAACATCCTTCCTTCACTACTGTATTTATTGGAAAAGATTCTAGTATACCCCCACTGTTTTTGATGCTTGGTTTTAGTGTCAGATAGATGCTTTTTATGACATTTTTAAAAAGGTCCCTCTCCGCCTATACTTTGTAGGGTTTTTAGAATAAAAGAGTGCTGTATTTTGTCAAAAGCTTTGTCTATGTCTTTTGAGATGATCATGTGGGTTAGGATGTTTTAGTTTTTAATATGATTATTTGATAGCTTTTCTAATGCTGAACCATCCATGCACCCTGGTTTAAAATTTTGTTTAAAATTTCTGAGTCAATGTTGATTAATGATATTGGCTTATGGTTTTCTTTCCATGTTTTAGCTCTCCTTGATTTAGGACTATATTTGCCTCATAAAAGAATTCTGATAAGATGCCTTCTTTCTCGATTTTTGAGTAATTTGTGAAGTAAGAAGACTATTCTTCAAAAGTTTGATAGAATTTTCCTGTGCATACATCAGGACCAGGAGTTCCTCCCTCCCTTTGGTAGTTCCTTTATAGCTACATCTATTTCCTTTTCTGAGACTGGGTTATTTAAGATCTCCATCTGGTCCTCTGATAGTTTGGGTATTTTATATTTTTAAAAGTATTCCTCTTTTCTTTTGTGTTCTCAGTTTTGTTAGCATATAACTGTACACAATATATTCTGATTATATAATGCTAACTATGTGTCAGGCATTGTGCTAAATGCTTTATAATTATTATAATCATTTGATCTTCACAACAACCCTGAGGGGTAGGTGCTATAAATCTCATTTTGCAGATGAGGAAACTGAAGCAGATAGGTTAAGTGAATTGCCCAGGGTCATACATATGGTGAGTGTCTGAGGCTGGATCTAAACTTAGGTCTTTCTGACTCCAGGCCTGGCCTCTAATCACTGCACCACCTAGCTGCTATTATTTTAGCTATATTATTAGTATCATCACCACCATCATCTTTAAAGGCCTTCCTCATTCCAATTTCTGTGCAAAGTCTTGCAGGCTTCAAGGCCTCTTCTTGCTCATGGGTCTTTGTACATTCTAGGAAAATGCATCAGGTTCCCCTAAACTGACAGGTCTCTTTTTCCCCAGATTGGTTCATATAACTCCTTCCCATAGAGGGCTTGGGAGACTATGGGGTGGAATCATTGGGAGGTGCCCTACTTTCTAATAACATAGGGGAAATAAAAATGTCTCCACACAGCTATGGTGATTGTGAACTCACTTAGAAGAAAGGAGATCCTTTAGCCTACTTGGTAGCAAACCCAAGTCCCTGGATAAAAGTAGGAGGAGGCCTTATCCATCCCCAGTGAAAGGTGGAAGCAGAGCTTCAGCAGAAACCTCTAAATCCCCTGATGATTCCCCCAGGCAGGGGCTGGGGGTTGGCAGGTAGGTCAGTGGATACCAAATGTGTGGCAGCACAGGAAGAGTCTTAATATCAGCTTAGATACCAGAACAGGTTGCATGCAAGAGCCTTATGACTTAGTCACTTTACTACAGATGATCTCACTGTCAGAAGTATCCTTGATGGGGGCTTGATGTTCCTGGAGATATTCCTGCTAATCTTCACCTCACATAAGGGGAAGAAACCTATGACTGTACTAGAGGTATCATCATTTGTGCTGTGATGCTGATGTTTCTGGACTGCTCTGATTTATCATCACAATCTTGCATTAGAAGACCACTGTGAACCATGTCACCCACCATAAGGACCAGACTGGAGAACTGGTCCTGCCAAAGGAAAAGAGAAAGCCTAGGATTTCTTGTTTTGTCTTCCACAATCTTTTGTTTTTGTTTTGTTGGTTTTCCTTTTCTTCCTTTTTTTTCCCCTTTAGTATTGTCCATGCCAGGAGGATTGTCTACTATAAGCTATGCAAACATTTAAATGGTAGAAAATCCTTTAGAAACCTTGTCACCAAGGGATGGAATGTTATAGGACCAGCATTTTCCTGATATAACTTCCTTCAGCCCTAGCTTATCTGATGCATCTTTGTCACTACCACCCTCCAGAACTCCAACATAGAGCAGGTGAAGCATCTCTCTCTCTCTCTCTCTCTCTCTCTCTCTCTGGTATGAACTTCAAAGGAGAATTTATAGAATGATGGCAACAGAGTGAAGGTTTGAAAGTAGGAGTGGAAAGTGGGGAATAAGCTAACTCCACCTCCAGGCCCTATGAAACAAGTTTTATCTCAACTAATATAACACTAAATAGATAAATGAAGTCTTTAAGATGAATATAGGGGCAAATAGGTGATTCAGTGGATAGAGAACTGGGCTTGGAGTCAGGAAGACCTGAGTTCAAATCTAGCCTCAACACTTACTTTCATGTGACCCTGGGCAAGTCACTTAACCTCTGTTTGCCTTAATTCACTGGAGAAGGACGTGGCAAACCACTTCAGTATCCTTGCCACAAAAACTCCATGGACAATATGTCACAAAGAGTTAGACACAACTGAACAATAGCAACAATGTCTTTAAAGGCAGGCATATTTAAAGAGATTGGGGAGAGGAGGTGATGCATATATTTTGGATTACATGATTAAAGGATTCATTGGAGGCATGAACAGAAGCCAGTCAGGGTCTAAATGCTGATTTGAACTAGCATAAAATCCTCATAATATAGCAAAGCTTCACTATAGCTAGGTCCTGATTAATGTGAAAAAATCCCATGAAGTGGTCATTTTTTAAAAAGTTTTCATTGTAAATTTCCATTGGGATGGAACTAATGACTATGTTTTGCATATAATTATAATCAAATAATGTGGATTCAAATCATTTGACCACTCAAAGGAATTCCTTGTTTGCACTAATCAGGTCCTAACTATATTATGGCAGTCCTGGCTCTCCCTTCCCACCTCACCCCCTATATTAGAAACAATAAGAACCCTTTAAAAGTATAAATAAAGAAGCTTAATCTTGTGAAAGGATTATGTTTCTGTGTGATGCTGTAAGTATATATAAATGTATATATATACATATATATAAATAGTAGATATATAACTCACATCATACATGAAACATTAGTATGTGGAAAAATCATATTCCATTAGACGAGTCATCTAAAATATTTTTTAAAAAGACTACATTCATTTTATTGTCATTAAAGCCATTAAGTAAAGATGACCTCCAAAGTAAAGATATTCTAGTGCTTTTCCAAGGATATATATTTTCCTTGACTTATATTTTCCATGTTGCTCTATTGCGATATTTACAAACTTTCTAGTGTTGACCATTGCATTGCTGATCTAAGTGTTTCATTACTCTAATTCAGCTGAGGAAAGGCAGTAGGAATGAGATGCCAGGGAAAAAGAGAAATAGATTTTGACCTGCCATAAATATTCACCAGGGAAATTTTCCAAGTTAGACACTCAGAGTTATGGATGAGGGATTTTTTTTATTCCTAGATATTCCCAGATAAGAAGAAAAATATGGACTGGGATTCATTCGTAGGCAAATGAATCTAGCATCTTCACAGAGACTAGATAGAACACGTCAGGCACTGTGCTAAGAGCTGACGATACAAAACATAAATAAATAAATAAAATTATAATCCCTGCCCTCAAGGAGCTTATGACAGTACACAGAAGGAAGCTGAAAAGGTGGGGTGGAGGCTCCAGAAGATACCTAATAACCAGCTAGGGGCATGATGATGACATTGGAATTGAAACCCAGCTAAGCCACTGGTGGCAAATGAAGAGATGCTGGGATTTTGAGCTCCCTATAAAGGGAGGTTTTTGCCCTTCCCTCCAGCCCCAGAATGAACTGGAGTGGTCTTCCTCTTCTGAGGTTTTCAATTTCTCCCCATCTTCCCTCCTTCCCTCTCTTCCACCAGAGGCAGAGCTGAGGGAGCAGAGGGAAGGACAACAGAAGGAGATAAAAGAGAGTGGTACCACCCACATAAGGATAGGAGCAAAAAAGAGGGAAGACCTAGTCCTTTCCTCACCAGCAAAATAGCCCTCACTTGCTAAAATTAATGTGCACATTTTAAAACAAATTGTTAGTAGTGGAAGCTTGTCTTTTTATGGACAATTATTTTTCTTTGCATATTTGAATATCTGTTAGCTACTAAGTTTAAGATAAAAATTGTTAACAAGTGTCAGACAAGGCACTTTTGCTTATTTTTAATGACAAAGTAAACATATTTCCAAGTCCCCTTCATTTTAAAGCCTACTTAAGTGGCACTTGTAATTACTGTATTGATGGATAATGAAACTATATCCCTATATATGCATAATAATAGTAACTTAAGTTTATTTAGGCTTTGCAAATACTCTCTTCACAAAAACGCTGAGAGGTATTATTTTTACTACTTGAGAGATGGAGAAACTGAACCTTATGGAAATTAGGTAACACAAAGTCACTCAACTAGTAAATGTCAGCACTAGGATTCAGACTTAGGTTACTCCTAACTCCACATCCAGGCCTCTTCCTGGATTCACAACACTGTCTCTCATTTTATTTATATTCACTAGAGTATTGTAACATATAAGATTGCCTAAATGTTAATGGAATATATTTAGAGATAAACAGTTCTGCCATTGGGTTACAGCAGTTTTTATAGTTTCTTTGATAGAACTACAATTTCATTCCATGTAACTGGGGCAGAGCACAACCCATCCCTACCTTCTCATACTGCTTGACTCATGCTATGCTATCCCAGAAATACATACAGCTTTAGCGTATGTACTGGGAGCTTTTCTCTGTCCTTGGACTTTGTTTGCATGGATACAAAGTCATTTGTATGTGGAGGGAGTTACAATACTGGAAGTCCTCACCAAAATCACAGATCTTTTGCTAGATTGCTTAATCATTCCCCAACCATTAAACAGGTATTTAGATTGTTTCTAGTTCTTGCAAGTACAAATAGCACAACTATACATGTCTGTACAACCAATACCTGCAGTAAACATTTCTTCACTATCCACTTCATTTTTTTGTTCTTTCACTGCCTTGAATGAACTTGAAGTTTTGCTCTCCTAAGGGGAATGTGTTTTTTATTGCAGTCTTCAATTCATGTGGCAAAAAGACACTCCATTTCTATCGCTGTAACTTCTATTTTTTGCAGCCGTTTATAGACCATAAAAGATGCAATTTTGCTTATTTCTTTTGTTAATGCTTGTGTTTTATAATATTCCACACTGTAGATTATGTTATTCCAATATCTTGTTCTATTTTACTTTACTATGACTGTGTTCATGTCATTCAAATTATAAAGGATTTTTGTTTTAATGTAATAACAAGCCTCTTCTTTTTTGCCCTCACAGTGTTTCCATCTGACACTTCTTGCTTTTGTCCATTTTGTTAAGGGTTCTTTAAAAAGAAACTAACACAACAGATGGCAATGTCATATATAGCAGTATATCATATCCATATTTGATGGCAGACGAGGTCATATCAGTGAGAGAGTAGCATTTTAAAACCCTTGACTAGCTCACATGCATCACATTAATTAAAATTTGGCTTGCATTAAATGTGACCTGGCTTTATAATTTGCACTAAAACAAATTCCACATTATTTGCACACATAGTAGTCATAATCTATCTGTATACTTATCTCATTTTAAAGCCTACTTAAGTGGTAAAGATACTGGAGTGGTTTGCTATTTCCTTCTCCAGCTCATTTTACAGATGAGGAACTGAGACAAACAGAGTTAAGTGACTTGCCTAGGTTCACACGGCTAGTAAAAGTATGAGGCTGGATTTGAACTTAGGAAGACGGGTATTCCTGACTCTCCATAGATTTGACTAAATCCGAGAGAGATACACTGAGGTCCCCAACTATGATTGTTTTAGTGCCCATGGATCTTTTCAATTTGTATAGCTTTTCCTTCAAGTATTTTAATGTTATGATAGTTGGTGCATATATGCTAAATATTAGCTTTAATGTTTTGTCTAGGGTACCTTTCAAAATAGTATAATTTCCCTGTTTAATCTTTTAAAATCAAATCTTTTTTGCTGTTGCCTCACGACTGTTACCTCTTCTTTGAGTTCAACTGAAGCACAATAAATTTTGCTCCTGCCCTTATTTTAACTCTCTGTGGGTCTTTTGTGTTTCAAGTATATTTCTTGTAAATAATATATTGCTGAATTCTGCCATCCCCTTATATTTTATAGATAAGTTCATCTCATTCACAATTATGATCATTGTGTATTTTCCTTCAGTCTGTTCATTTAGACTTTATGCTTTATGTAATATGTTTTTGCTCCTCTCATCTCTTCCCTTTTCCCAGACCTCAATTAGGTCCTTACCCTTCCTTGCTTTCCATTTAAACTTCCCGTCATGATTTACCCACCAAAATAAGTTTGTTTTGCTTATTACTAATTCCTTCCCCAATCTACTTTCTTTATCCCTTCTTCTCCTTTCTCTCCATTCCCTCCTATTGACCTTAATATATTTCTACACAAAATTATTTGTGTTTTTTGTATGTTCTACCCACCTTTTACCAATTTAGAGGAAAGCGAGGTTCAGGTTTTACAGGCTCTTCCCTCCCACTCCTCCCTTGCTTGTGTACTCTGCTATTTGTGCATATCAATTAGCTAAGATAAATTCCCCTCCTTTTCATCCATCAATATGCTGGTAGATGTTTAACAGCTAGCTCTCCAGGAAAAAAATATATATATTTTTAAGATTAATCTGCATTATCAACATTTTCTCCATCACTTTCTTAAGTCTAAACAGCCAACAAAACAATAAATTAAGCCCTGATCTGCAGTGTTTACTGATTTATGAAGTATAAATAAAACAACTTGTGAGTTATCTGAACCTATATGTTATACCTCCGAATTCAAGACCTCTCCTTGGTGTGATCTCCCTGCTTTGGCCATCTAGCTACAGTCATCAGACAGCTCTCAGCAGTTAAGTCCCTGCCTGCCTTCTGAGGAGTGTCACAGAGCTCCTGCTCCCTTCCATTCTTGTTTGTTATCCATTATACAGCCTCAGATCTCATCTGCACAGAAACTGTTGGATCCACAACTACCCCATGTGCTGAAACACAGTCCCAGGCCAGTCTTCACCTTGCTGCAGGTCTCCTAATCAGCTCTGGGGTATTAGCAATATGGTTGCATGTTCTTCATCTTGCTCCTGCAAAGTACACCAGGTTAGGCCTGTTCCCTGCTGGACCAGAGCTGCAAGTAAGTCTAGGGCCTCGTCCCAGGCTTCCTCGTAAATCCATGCTGTATCTGCAATGCAACTCAGGATCAGATGGACACAATTATTTGCTGGTTCATGTTCTCCTGGTTAGAAAAAAAAAGTAATTTATTGTGTTTTTTCCTTGGGTTTCCTGATCACTTTTCAGTCAGCTGTTGCTCTTCCCAGATCTTTGTTGGGATAGTTGTAGGGAGGGTTGGTTAGTGCTTTTTACTCTTTACCAGTCTCCTTTTCAGTGTTTTTAATAGGCTAAACCAGGTTAAGAGTAAACGACAGGCCTTAAACTTGTTGATGAGTTAAGACAGGGGTAGGGAACTTGTGACCTTGAGGTCACATGTGGCCTTTTAGGTCTTTGGTTGAGGACTTCTGACTGAGTCAAAGTTTTATAGAACAAATCAGGATTTGTTCTGTGAAATTCAGATTCAGTCAAGGGGCCACACTTGAGGACCTAGAGGGCTACATGTGGCCTCAAGGCCAGAAGTTCTTCACCCCTGAATTAGGGGGATGACAACCCCAAGCATGTGAAGACTTTCCCCAGAGGAATGGGCAGATAAGAACCATTTGTTCCAACAGCCATGAAGGCAGCTGAAGCAGGCCCAGTGGAGCACTTAGAGCTTAGTCAGACATCAAACACACCAAAGTCATTCACTGCATACTGGACCATGGCCACTCATCCTGACTTTTGTCTTGCCAGTGACTTCAGTGATTCTGGAAGAATCTGATGTCTTTGTATATAACACAAATCCAATTCACAAGTAAGTCAAGACATCACACATGATGTCACTAGTCCTCTTCAGAAATGATGGACTAACAACAGCAAGTGTTTTTTAAAAGACTGTCTTTTGCCTTTCTTTGTATCTCCAGTGCTTATCACAAGGTCTGGCACATTGTAAGCACTTAATAAATGCCTGTAGGCTAAAATCGTATTGTGTTGAAAGCCTTTTCTGAATCTATTGAGATCACATAATTTGTTTTTAGTATTGTCATTTGTGTGTGTGTGTGTGTGTGTGTGTATAAAATATAAATTATATTCCTGATATTGAGCTAATAACCACACATTCCTGGTAATAATCTAAACCTGCTGATAGTGTATAATCTTATGATGTATTATTGTAGCCTCTCTAATAATATTTTTCAAATTTTTAAATGTATTTTTAATTATATTTAAATATTATTTAAAATTGCATTAGTATTTTTAGTATTTATTTTATTTATATTTTAATTTTACTTAAAAACTGCATTAGTATTTTTAGGGTAATTGGTCTAAATTTTCTCTTTTATCACTTCCCAGTTTATGTTATCAAGACTATATTTGGATAATAGAAGGAATTTAGGAGGACCCACTCTTTTCCTATATTTTCAAACAGGTTATACAGTATTAGATTTTTTCTTCGAATGATTGATAGAATTTCTTATAAATTTATTTGTTCCTAGAGTTTTTCCTTTGACTTGTTTTATGGCTTCTTAAATTTCTCTGAGATTGAATTAAATCCTGCCTTTCTTGTTCTGTTAATCTGAGCATTTTTTTTTGTAATTATTGATTCGTTTCATTTCTCAGATTTCTTTTGGCTTACAATTGGACAAAATAGTTTTTGAGTTCTCTTTCTTCTTTACTTTTTCATTTTTGATAGTGGAAATCAGACTAGTTAATGGGTTTTGTTTTGTTTTTTCCTTTGGTTTGGTTTGTTAAAAAAAAATCCCTAGCTTTATTCATCAATTTAATGTTTTTTCATTTCAATTTTGTTCACTCAATCTTGTCTCAGAATTTCTGTTTTTAATGCTTCATTGGCATCTTAAATTTAGTTTCTTTTCTAGTTGTATATCCATTAATGTTTTGTTTATCTTTCATTGTTTGAAATGTGGAGAGATATAAATGTTCCCTTAACTGCTTTGGCAACATTCCACAAATTCTGGCATGTTCTCCAATTGTCATCACTTTTTTTGGGGGGGTGAAATTATCTAATATATGTATGATTTTCTTTGTTATCTCATCTATTCCTTAGGATTGAGTTTAGTCTCCAATTATTTTTTAATCCTGTGTGTGTGTGTGTGTGTGTGTGTGTGTGTGTGTGTAGCACTTGGGGTTGTGGCCTGCCCAGGGTCACACAGCTAGTAAATGTCAAGTGTCTGAGGTTGGGTTTAAACTCAGGTCCTCCTGACTCCAAGACCAGAGCTCCATGCACTGCGCCACCTAGCTGCCCCCATTTTTAATCCTTTCTTGAGAGGTCCTTTGTGGAAAAATAATTTTTATTGCTCTGTAGTCAGTAAATGGGTGCATTTAATATTTTGGCCTTTGCTTTTGAAGTTTTTTAATGCCCTAATACATGGTCAATTTCTGCAAAAGTTCTGTGCATAGCTGAAAAAATATGTATATTCCCTTCTATTTCTATTTAGTAGTTATCAGAGCTCTATCATATTTAACTTTTCCAAAATATTATTCCTTGCTTATCTTTTGGTCACATTTATGAAGGTTTGAAACGTGATACAGTGAGACCTCCAGCTATTACAATTTTACTCTTAATTTCTTCCTGAAAATTGATTTATTCCTGCAAAAGTAGGTCTCCTCCTGGGATTTGTTGTTGTTGTTGTTTTTTAGTTCATCTGAAGCAGAATAGATTTTGCTGTTGCCACATATTTGAACTCTGTGTGAATCTCTTTGAACTGTATTTCTTGTAAACAACATACTGTTGGATTCTGCTTTTTCACCCTGTTCTATTTTATGGCTGGTTGGTTATGGGTCCAACAAGATAAAAGACTAGAGATATTCTCCATTCCCTATTAACTTTCAAAACTACCCTCCCCAAGAGGAATTATGTTACACAGATAGAACAATAGCAACTGTCTCTATTAACCAGGAAACCTAATAAAGTAACAGCTTTATGAATTAACAGTGCAGAATGATAATTCCTAATCCAATCACTCAGCACCTCTTCTCCCCACTATCTTCCACACTCTGGCAGGGCACCTAACCTGACCGACTGGCTTATGTTCTGTGAACCATTCAGCAATTTCCCCACTGCTGCAATTTCTACTAGAGCACCTTGCCTTTGCTCTCACCCTACATGTTTGTGACAATAGAGGACCTCAATTCTGCCCAGCCATAATGCAGAAGATGAGATGGTACAAGAAGATGTGACCATGCTGTTCCCTGAGTGGTGATGCTCAGCCAGAGAACTAAAGATGCAGAACTAGAGCAGGATGCAAGAATGTAGGGCTGAACCAGGAAGGAAAAGGGACAGTAGTCAGCTGGGGCCTCCAGTTCTGTACCCCAATGTGACACATTGGACTGAGATTGAAGCCAATGAAAAGTGAATTCTCCAACATGGCAAAAGGCTAAGACAGCCTTGACATCCAGTCCCCAGAGGTAAACCTACAATTAAAAGGAAAAGAGTCAGAAAGTGAGTGATGGAGTGTTGGGGGGAAAAAGTAGGAAGAGGCACATCTTGACTCAGTAGTGGGTGAAGAACATGTCTATGGTTGGGAATATTCCGTACTGGGGATCTTACCAATCTAGAGGGATTTAATGCTCATCAAGACCACTTCCTCTGGCTGCTGTGCCTCCATGGACAATATACTGCCTCAAGCAAAGGAAAATTAAATCTACTAGGTACAACCAACACCAAGAAGGGTTGGAAAGCATGGACATAGCATGGGAAATGAGGCGAAGTTATCATGAAATGAGCATGGGATAAAACTGAACAACCCAATTTGAGCAAACAGAAAAATTTCTACCATGTGGCAATACTTCTTACTATATCAGAAAGGAACCAGTACTTGTAAAAGTGAGAAAAAGATGGGAGGGGAAAGGAGCTGGGTTCTACAGAGCAAAACTTGTTATTTTAGATGCTTTATTTCCATAAGGAACACAAAGAGAAGGAACAAAAATAATTAAGACCATTAATCAAAGAATAGAAGTTTGGAATAAAAAAGATAATTATGAATAAGATAAAGGAATCATCTTTAGAAAAAAATAACAGAAAATGAAAAAAATCTAACAAAAGAAGTTGAAGGGGAAGAGGAGAATTTTAATTAATGATAGGGAAAAAGAGGAAAACTTCAATAACTAAAAGAAAAAGGAATTAGTACTTTATAGGTAAGTTCATCCCATTCATATTTGAGATTGTTAATCTAAAATTAGATTGTTAATTGCATATTTCCTTTTATTCTAACATTTCCCTTCTTTTCTTGCCACTTCACAAATTGAGATAGGTGTGCTCAACACTTATGCTATAAATGAGATTTTTTACTCTTACCCTCATCCCCCATCACACATTCAGAAATTGGGCTCTTTCTTACGCCCAAATTCCCAGCCCCTTCCTTAACCTTGTCCTTCCTTCTCCCTTTTTCCTAATTATCTCTTATTTAATGTCTGTCTAACCAAAATCCTGAGTGTGGACATGTGTTCAACTGTCCTTTGGTCATTTCAGACAATTTAGGTTCATGTATAGGCCACTCCCTTTCTCTTTTCTGTTTGTAGTCTTCCCTCGCACTGTATGTGAGATAAAGGTTCACCCCTTATCCTCTTAAGATCATAAAAATATTAATCCTAATGTTTTATTTATACTTTCTGTAACCCTTAAAGACACTGTTTGAATATTAAAAGGGGGAGAAAAATTTCACGGCATAGTTAAAATTGCTCAAATGCATTTTACCTTTCTGTTTCTCTTGAATCCTATTTGCATTTTCAAGAATCTATTTAGCTCTGGTCTTTTTCATCAGGAACGTGTGGAACTCCTTTATTTGACTAAAGGCCCATTTTTCCCTGTGTAGAATTGTACTGTTTTTTGGAATAGGGAAGAGACTTGAGGCAAATAGGTGTCTGGAAAATTCTAGGTCAGGGGTCAGCGAACTATGGCCAGAGGACAAAATCCAGCCTATGGTTTATGATGATTTTTACATTTTAAAATACATTAAAACTTTATTTAAAAATTGAAGACCATTCTTAGCTCTCACAAGCAGTACAAAAACAAACAGTGCCCTGCATTTGGTCTATGGGCATTTGCCACCCCCTGGTCTAGGCAAAAAGTGATAGATTGTAGCTGTATAAGTGGAGAGAGGGTTCACATGTGAGATACAGAGGTAGAAACAACAAGATTCAACAACTGATTAATTTATGTGAGGCTGAGCTGAACCTGTGACTGAAATAATGGTGTCCTTAATAGAAAAAGGGAAATTTGGAAGAGAGATTTAGGGGAAAAGATGAGTTCAGTTGAGTCTCTCCAGTTTCAAACATCCAACAATGTATGCCTGGTGCTTATGAAAGAAATAAGGTTAAATACATACATCTGAGAGTCATCAGCATTAAAATGATTAAGCTTATGGACAATGAGGTCACTAAGAGAACAAGGCCCAGGACAGAGCCTTAGAGTAGTTACACCCACAGTTAGGAGTGTGGTTGTGGATGATAATCATAGATTTTGAACTAGAAGGAGCCTTAAATGTCAAAAGTCCAGATAGGTAAGGAAACTCAGGTCCAGAGGTGAAGTGACTTGTCAAGGGTCACAGAGCTGGTTTCTAAAGCACAATTCAAACCCAGGTATTCTTGACTCCAAATCCAACAACTACTGACAACACAATACTGCCTGATGCTAGCAAAAGGAGAATGAAGAGCAGTCAGACAAGCAGGAGGAAAATCAAGAAAGAACTGATACAAAAACCCAGAGCAGAAGGTAGTCAAGTGCCAAATGCTGCAGTAGATTCATGATGACTGAGAAAAAGCTATTGAATTTGGCAAATAAGAGATCATTGCTAACTTTGGAGAGAACAATTTTTCAGTTGAGTTACAAGGTTCAGAAGAGTGAGAGGATATGAAGTGGAATCAACAAATTTTCCTAGGATTTCCTATGAAAAGAGTAGAGATACAGGAGGATAACAGCTGGAAGAGAAAGTAAGGTCTAAGGAGAATTTATTAAGGATGGGGAAAACTTGGACCTGTTTGTAGGCAGCAGGGAAAGAACTGATACGAACAGATTGAAAATAGAGGAAAGAGGGCTACCTGTTGGAGAAGACAGGGAAGGACAGGTTCAAGAATGCATGTGGCCTTGGTGAGAAGAGAAATCTATGAGACTGGGAGGATGATAAAGAAAGAGTTCATGGATTCTTTTCTTTTTGGTAAAGAAATGAGGTCCTTAGGTATGAGTAGGTGAGGAAGGCTGAAGAAAGATGACAAGTTTTGGAGCAGCAGCAGCAATGGCCAACTGCGATAGAGAAACAATTACGGAAGAATAAAAGGACTGTCTTCTTATACTGAGGTCCCAGCTGAAATAAGACAACAAATCTGTAATGAACCCAATAAGCTCTGTTCTTATGTAACATATAAACCTTAAATAAAATTTCAACCGCATTCTAGATTCTAGCTCTTATATGTGTATTTTGTAAATTAAGTTTATATACCCACTACATGGAGAGGCATTTCTTTATTCACATCCAACTGCAAGGTTTAAGGTGTCTCTTCTTATCAGCATTAGTTTGACCAATTTGAAACTTCAATCTTCTAGAAATTTCAATACACATGGTATATACGAGGGGTCAAAAATGAGAGAGGCTGATATATCATGAATTCTTTTTAACAAAAATAATATATAGGGGCAGCTAGGTGGCACAGTGGATAGAGCACCAGCCCCGAAGTCAGGAGGACCTGAGTTCAAATCTGACCTCAGACCAAACACTTGACGTTTACTAGCTGTGTGACCCTGGGCAAGTCACTTAACCATAATTGCCTTAAAAAAATATATAAAAGGCAAAGATTAATTGCAATTAACTATTGTATATGAAAGAAGTGAATCCCTTTTATTTTATTTATATGTATTCAATCAGCTATCAAATATTGAATCTCATCCACAATTTAACCAATCCAATGTAACCTATGAACCATGAGTTTTTATGTGGTTACTCTACAAAATTCTTTTGTTGGCTCAGTTTATGATTCAGGTACTGGGCCAGGAAACACCCCTCAGTTCATGCAGAGCCAGGTCAACCTGACAAAGGTCATCATATCAATATGGAAGACAGTGGGATCTGAAGGTTTTGACAGTATTTCTGATTATTTTCACAGAAGCAGGCCATGTTGCTAGAACAGATGTGTATTTATACACAGAATAAGGGTAGCTCTAGCTACTCTAGCCCTCTCTATACCTGACTGGTGGGGCTTGAAAAGTATAATGTTTCAAGTCACAGTATTCCACTAGGGGAGTGGCAGAAATAGTGTACTAGAAAGTCTTAGATCTGTCATTAGACATGTGACCTTCAGCAATTCAATAACTTCTTATACTTTAGAGGGAAACAAATGAGATTAGATAAGGCATTAGGGCAGCTAAGTGGCACAGTGAATTAGAATGCCAGGCCTGGAGTTGGGAGCTCCTCCCTCCTGAGTTCAAATCTGGCCTCAGACACTTACTAGCTGTGTGACCCTGGGCAAGTCACTTAACCCTGTGCCTCAGTTTCCTCATCTATAAGATGAGCTAGAGAAGAAAATGGCAAACCACTCCAATATCCTTGCCAAGAAAACCCCAAATGGGGTCATGAAGAGTTGGACATGACTGAAAATAACTGAACAAGAACAAAAGGCACTGACCCTATTCCCATGGAGCTTATATACAAATATGATACAAAAAACACAAAAGCATGAGAGGTACAAATGACTTCAGTTTAAAGGTTTGGGAGGCATAGGAATTATCTGGCAAGCCATTTACATGTTTCCTCATGTGTAAAATGAGAAGTTTGGAACGTATCTTAAGATACATTCCAGGAGCAGCTAGGTGGTGCAGTAGATAGAGCTCTGGCCTTGGAGTCAGGAGGACCCGAGTTCAAATCCAGTCTCAGACACTTGACACTTACTAGCTGTGTGACCCTGGCAAAGTCATTTAACCCTGATTGCCTAGCCAAAAAAAAAAAAGATACATTCCAAGTGTCAAATTACTATGATCATAAATGCACATTTTTGAGTGAATATACAATGTACAATGTGTTAATAGGTTGGTTTAAAAGCTTTGTAAGATCACAGATTTTGAGACAGAAGAGAACTTGGAGACCATCAAGTTCAAATCCTTTATTTTAAAGTGGAAACTGACAGAGAGCTTAAATGACTTTCTACGGATCATAAAGCCAATAAGTGCCTGAAGCAGAATGTGAACCCAAGTCTTAACCCTAAGTCCAGCATTCTACATAAACCCTATGCTGCCCACCCATGAAAGAAACTATGGCTCTCACTCACAGACTATTATCATTTTAGACATGATTCTAACAAGTTCAGCTTTCTGGACCTCATAGCTGATTTGATGGGGGAAACTAGGAATAAAAAGAGCCAGGAGTAGTAAGACACATAAAACCTACAAAAAGAGCAAATAGCAAAGCAGCCTGAAGCCAATTAGTATAGGGTCAAAAAAGCCTATGAAAAATTGAGGGTTCTATAAGAGTTACAACTTACTAATCAATTGGGCTGAATATGAAGAAGCATGAATATGAAAAAGTTAAATTACAGGTGGGTTTCATTTACCAGAAAAATTCATTTAAATGACATTTTTCATCCCCCAATACCAGATAAATATTGTGTAAAGGAAATCCAAACTAATATTGAATTTCTAGCATTCAGCGAAGGTGGAGAAAATAAACTAAAATCCAATAAAAACTGAAGTCAAGAAATATAAGCAGCAGGAATCATAAAAACTTAGGACTAGTGACACTGAATTCTTTATTTAAAACAGATTAAACAAACATTACCTCTCCTTAGCTCTTCTATTTTTAGCAAGAAATTCCAACAATTTCTCTTAATTCTTGGAAACAGGTGTTTAAAGTTGAATTATCAGCAACAAGTTATAATAAAAGTGTACATAAACAGTGACAGTCTGCTTCCAAATAACTTCAATGATTCCATTATCTTTGGTGTGGTTTAGGAGCAATTATGCAGCCATGGGTCCCTATTTTAGAATCTAAACAGTATGTGCCCAACACAGGCATCTGACCTTTGGAAATATTTTTTGTAGGTATAAAAAACCCAGAGAATTACTCATGAAATATTCTAGTTATTCTTTGTGCCAAATATTGATCTATTCAGAACAATGGAAGACATTCCCCCCCACAGTTACATCATACTTAAAGATCTCAGCCTTTTCTTCTAAAAGAAAAGAAGCAGCTTTCTATACTCTTTGATATATTATAAAAGGTCCTTTAGTTGCAAAAATTAGATCCTTATAGAACAGTCCCAAAATGTACTAAAAATATTTTCTTTCCCAGGAAGGTGAATGCAACCTCACTCTTTACCATCTAATAGCAATAATACCTATTTGACATATTTAAAATGTTTTTTGAAAGGGTACCATGCTCATGATTTAAGCATGCATAAATAATGTATAAGTTGAAAGTAGCACTAGCTAAATATTTGGCAATCTAGAAGAATGTTCCAAAAATATATATATGCTAAATAAGAAAGTATTATTTCTACAGGTTTATGCAACAAATAGTGCCTTTATCTTGTAGTAGATGTGGAAAGGTGAGGCAAGCACATTCTTTAACATTATATACATTTTCTTGGTATTCTGGTAACAGCATCCGGATATGAGGCTTCCAAATAATGGGTAATTAAATTATTAACATTAGTAGCTATTATTTTCTACCACAAAACAATCAATTATTTAGCTCTAGTTTAGGACAGTGATGTAAGTAAACCAATTCATTTCATCATACAGCAAATACAAAATATTCGTGAAGCCAACTTGTCAACAACCAAATTTGCAAAGAAGACGTAAAGAAATTAATGTTTTTGCTCTTTAAATATTTTTAAATTCTAAACCAGATCGCTATATGTTATTTTGTGGGCGGCTGGCTTTTGACTATCCTTCTAATATTTTACCATATTCTTCTTTCTTTAAATCATAGTTTCCATTTGCGACTATGTCATTTAAAACCTTTTTTTTCTATTTACACTTTAAACCATTTCATGGTGACTGTAGGTGAAGAAGTAAGTATACCTAAACATTGCTTATACCAAAAGGCTACTATGATCCTATATATTACCTCAATCTACAATACAGCAAGCCTAAGTCCTTTGGTGAATAATTTTCACAAGAAATATTTCTAACATAGGAGGGAGAATCCAGCAGAATGGAAAGATTTTTGGGGAAATGATGGGTCAAGTCACCCAGTACTATAAAGCAGTTGGATAAAATATGAAAATACATACTTTAACTAATTTACAGCTGCAAAATTTTATATTAAAAGTAGTTAAAAACTAAATTATAGTAGCTCCAAAGCATTAAAAATAATTGGCTCTAAAGAGGCCAACTGGTTGAAGTATTATAAAGATCACTGAGAACTTGTGTACATCTAGCTTCACCACACAGTTTTAAGTGTTAAATGAGATCTAAAGCAAACTTTTAATAGAAAAGGTGAGAGTTGCAAACTAGCAGTGTTGCTAAATTAACAACAGCCATAACTTGGTGGCCATATTTTTTCTTAAAAATTCAACACTTCTACAGCAAAAATACAAGGCCTACCCACCCCTGAGTTCAGCAATTACACTTTTTAAAAGTGCAAGGTTTTATGTAATTAACAGTATGTACAATGCTACAAAATATCATTACTATACACAAATTAAAAACAGTACTTAGAATATCTTTTGCCAATTCTAGATTTAGTTTTTTTGGGGTAATATTTCAATTACTTTCAGCCAAGTCCCTATTTTTTTTTTAAAGCTCCAAATTAAAGCGAATATTCACTGTAGGATTTATTTTTTCAAAGTGCAACCATAAGGCAGTAGTAAAAACATTGTAGTAGAAACTGATTTTGCATAAGTGTTAAAGGTAGTTTATAAAATACATTAAATGCTTTCTTAAAAGAGAACCTAGTTGCAATATCATTAAATTACAATATTGGTGACAATAACTAAACCTATCTTTCAACATTTTTTTATGTAGAAAAGTCATCTAAATGCAAAGGCTTCTGAAGAAGCACCATCAAAAAAAAAGGGAAAAACTAGAGCTGTGTGAGACAGACAAGCAAAAATATCATATTATATTTTAGTTGTTTAAACTTAAATAAAAATGTCCACACTTTTTTTGTCAAAACATTAAGCCTCTGTCAAAAATGTATTTCTTTCTTTATAGTACAGGATTAAAAGACAAGATGGTGCTTACAGATAAAGAAAATTTACAAGAAAATATTTTGACAAAGTTTTTCAATTAAAATATTCCAACATTCAAACTCAACTTACAATAACAAAAGAAATGAGACCACAAACAAAATGGTGTATGGATTTTTCAAACACATAAATAAAAGAAATATTATGAAGGCAGCAGGGCTCATGCTGATGGCTAGCAGGAAGTAATAGAATGTAATCTACTTGGAAAAAGCTTTTAATGTACAAATTATAAGCCCAATTATGGACTGCAGCAATTCAATGATCACTGCCATTTTTTCTTACTTCCAAAATAAAGCCTTGATTAAACCATTCATACCCTATATTACTCATACATTTACTTCAGAGATTGAGTAACTATATACAACAAATGTATTTATTTTCACCATAGGGATAACATATTGTACCTCTCTGCCAATGTTACTCGAAAACCTTTCATGTCAAAACAATCTGACAGCATATAAACAATTCAATAAATATGCAATGATCTTTCATTACAGTCCTTTATAAACAAGCATGTTAATTCATGCTGCTAACGTTAGGATCACAGTGCATAGAATCCAAATATTAAATGGTTGGGGTGACTTTCAAAGTTATGATGGATCCTTCACTTTATTTATAATCCCATTATAACTGATAAACTCATTTCATAGGCCCTTTCATGCATTTATCATTTGGTGGCAGGAGTAAAATATTTCCTGCTAGCAACGTCCACTGCCAGCAATGAACGTCTCAAAACTGCCAAGAAGTCATTGTTATTGCACAATACATGGAGGCCCTGGACATTTTCCAAAAGCTTTAAAAAATAAAAATAAAAAAATGGAATTATTCTGACATTTCCTGACACCTGCATTAATACTTGTATGACTAATAAAGCATGTCAGTTGCCTGGAATGAACCAGCGATCAACACGTGCCCAGAATGCACACGAGTAAAAATGCAGAAAAAGGAAGTAGTCTTCATTGCCTATAGGTCACTTCCAGTCAAAAGTTAAAGTTCAAAGACTGAATGATCAAAGTGCTCATTTTCTCAGTAGGGGTATCTTCTGCTAGGAGGTTCACAATGGCGGCATCAACATGTATCATCTTAAAAGAAAAAAGAAGAAGAATATATTTAAAAAGCATGCACAAATATTTACAAAATATTCTAGTACAGAAATAACTTTATGAGGCAAAAAATATACTTTTAAAACTTGTAGCCCTACTTTGACCCTATGTCTCCAATCAATATGATTTTGCAACAATCTTTAGTTTAAGTCTTGATTATATTAATTTGACAAATCAAAGAGTTACACAAAGATTCAAAAAGAAACTTGTTTTGTGTCTTTTGAGAAATGGTAGCATATGCCCAATCAATTCATGATTTACCATCAATATTCACTCTAAACTAGGGGTGGGGAACCTGCAGCCTCGAGGCCATATATGGTCCTCTAGGTCCTCAAGTGAGGCCCTTTGACTGAATCAAAACTTCATAGAACGAATCCCCTTAATAAAAGGATTTGTTCTGTAAAACCTGGACTCAGTCAAAAGGCTGCACTCGAGGACCTAGAAAGCCACATGTGACCTCAAGGTTGCAGGTTCCCTAACCCTGCAAACAATTAAGTGAAATAAAAATCCAAATGATATGTATTACTTTTCTATACAAATACACAAATATGTATATGCACATAACAGGAAAAAAATCATGTATTTGTCAAACTGTTAATGAAAAAGTGGAAGTTGCCTAAATTCAGAGTTTACTAACCTTTCTTTAGAAAGGTCTCTTATTCATTAAAATTTGCACAGAGTTGGGGTACTATGGTGTGAAACATTAAATATACTATTAAGACTCAGTTATTGTACTGATTGGTTTTCCCGAACTGCTTTTTTCTCCTCTGTTTTAGTCTTTGTTATAAAAAGGAGAAATTACTTATGTACACTAAAAAGATATAAACAAAACAAAAAAAGTCCTTAGAGTTCAAAGGCCAGAGAAATCAATTTGTTTATGTATTAAAGATAAATAAAATAATTATAAGACGGCATAGCACCAAAGAAATTCAAATAATTCAAGGGTACAACTGCGAAACTATTGCTCCAAATATATCATCTGTTGTCACCAGCTTGTCAGGATTGATAGACTGCTGACACAGCCAGTCTTGGTAGGAATGGTTTAGTGGCAATCAAAGGATCAGTGAATCTGCACCTACCTTCCAGAAAGCCTAAGAAAGTCCTGTGAACCAATCCTCTAGAGATTCTGATCCTGCTGATGAGTGGAGGGAGTATAACTATTGGAAGGAAACTAAGTTGCTCTCTTCAGTCAAGTTTGTAAAGGAACCAATTTAGCCCTATTCCTCTTCATATATGCTATGATCTCCTCAAATGAACTACTCATACTTTGCACTTGGTTTGCACTTTCTAATCTCTCAGCATCTGCATATGACCCTCCTGGAAAGCATTCATTCTCTCTTTCATAAATGCTTTTCCTGATCCCTTCCCTCCTCAAATCTCTCAAAGCACTTGAAAGCATATATTCACATTCTTGTTATAACATGTATTTTGGATTAAAGAGTATTTACATACATTTTATCTCCCCTTGTAAGCACTCTGAAATCAGACTTTTTTTTAAAATAAGCTGAAGCATTTAATACAGTGCCTTCCACAAAGGTATTTAAAAGACATTTAATAAATTGAGATAGGAGTTGTTGGGGGGATACACACTTGGAGGATAAAGCTTACATTTAACAGAGTCCTTCAAAAATAAAACTGAATCATCTTTCATAAATTGAATTGGACTACTAATAGGTAAGAAATGAGAGGTCAAACAGAGAATATTAGTTGTAAGACCTAAATGAGATTCTTTAGAAGTCTAAGATATGAGTTTTTCAGTATGAAGAAGATAGAAATATCCTTTTGATTCTCCAAAGCTAAAGAGTATGAATATGAAGGGCTGGATGGAATGCAGCCTACAGACTCTAGACATTCCTAAAAACTGAAACCATGGACATCCTACCCAGAATGAATAGTCTATAACATATAGCAGATGTAGTCTAGTTTCATAGTTGAAGACAAATCTCTTATTTCAGTTATTTGTTGGATCAATGAACATACACTGTAGTAGGAAGGAATTATCCCCATCAGCTTTCAAAGTAAGGTCACACATCAAATTAAGTCTGTCATGCATGACTAGCAATATTTTGAAAATCCCAAGAAAGAGATCCAATCCTTTGGTCAGATAATTTTTTTTCCTTGTTGTTTGTTTTTTGGAGTGAGGGTGGATGATGAGGAGAAGACAGAAGTGATGCAAAATATCCTAGTAGATTAGTATCTATCTTCTAGAAAGTAATGGTAGCTTCTACCATCCTGACTTAGTGCTTAAAAGCTAGTAATAGGATTTAGGCGGTATTTGGTAAAATGAGATAAAAAAGTCTTACTGAGGTATAACTTTAGCTTATAGCAAAAACTAGTTAAAGACTTGTGGCTTAAGAAATTAGATATCCTTCTGAGGGAGGCTATTTCTAGATCACAGTTTAAAAAATAAGAATAATAATCTTTGGGCCAAAGAAAGAATCCCTTCAACGAAGGCTGGTAAGAATTTACCTGGAATCTTGCAAATCTAATCAAAATGACTTTAATTTGGAAAAAGGCTGGGGAAAGGGGAAAAAAACCTGCCTTACCTTACTTCACCGAAGTAGATAATACATAGATAACGTAGGAAGAATAGCAATAGAAAACAAAAATCCAAGTAAAGAACCCTTAAGAACAAAAACCAAAAAAATTCATGATTTATAATGAAAACAAATCAAAGTGAACTAGAGAGAGTCTAAGCAAGAAGACAAATTTGATTTCAAAGATATCACTGAGACTATTATTGTTTGTTTAAAAAAAAAACAGGATATGAACAGGGTGAGGGATAGTGTCAGGACTGGAAAAAGGCAAATGCACAGATTTTTCCAAAATAAAGTGAAAAGAATGGATGTCTCATATATAACCTATATCAAACTGCTTGCCAATTTTAGGGAGAGAGGAGGAGAGGGAGAGAAGGAGAAAAATTTGGGACTCAATTTTTAAAAAATAAATGTTAAAAACTGTCTTCACATGTAATTGGAAAAATATGAAGAAGAAAAAAAAACAGTGGATGTCGGAGTACTATAGTGAATCGGACTTTGATTCCAAGAGAAATTTTCAAAGGCATTATTATATTCAAGGTGTAATGGTAATTGAACCATTCAGAAAAACGATAAAAAGAACTAGCTTGGCTTTATCAAGAACAGATAACATTAAGCAAGACCAAGATAATTTTGTATGTAGTATCTATAAACAATGTACAAGAACAATAACACCAAAATAAAAACTAATTCTGTGTAATTATATGATCAAGTCTGGTCCCAAAGAGAAAAAAACACACCTTTGTTTGCAGAGGGCAGGAACTATGAATGCATATAAAGTTCCACGTGGCTATTTGATTAACTTCGAAGAGCCACTCCCCATCCCACCTGCACCCCATTCCCCCAACCCATCCTTTAACATTTTGTTGCTGTTGTTTAAAAAGACAGAGAAAAACGAAGGTGGTGGTGGTGGGGAGGCTTTCTGAGGAAAAATGAGGGTAGGAATACACTTGGAAATGAAACATAAAACAAAAGATGAATAAAAACTTTTTAACAATCCAAATCATGCTAGACTAACCTAATTTTCTCTTCTTTCTTTCTTTCTTTCTTTCTTTTTCTTTTTTTAACAAAGTTACCAGACTGGGAAATCAAAGGGTATAGATACAGTAATCTAGATTTTAGCAAAGCAGCTGACAAAGTCACATTATTCTTGTAAACTCCAGTGGTCCCTACTACCTCCAGGATCAGATATTAAATCCTTCTGTTTGGCTTTTAGGCCCTTCATAACCTGGTTCCTTTTTGCCTTTCTAATCTTTCTTCCCTATACATACTCTATGTTTCAGCGACTCTGGTCTCCTTTCTGTTCCATACATTTCATCAGTTGAAAATGCAACTCTGTGTATTTTCAATGGCTGTCCTCCATCCTCCTTTTTTTCTACCTCTAGACATCTGCAAGAAGCCTTTTCCAGTACTCAATGTTAGTCCCTTCCCTCTAAGATTATCTTTAATTTATCTTATTCTTTGTTTGACATAGTTGTTTGCTATTCTCCATCCCTACCCCCCCACCTCCAATTAGATTGTGAACTCCCTGACGGAAGAGACTATTTTTGTCTTTCTTTGTATCTCTAGTGCTTAGCACAGTGCTTTGTCCTACTCTAGAGTCCAACTTTATTAAATGTTGACTGAGTCTATTTCAAATTATCAAACTATCCCATTTGACCCAACATACCTACTACTGGCTTACCCTGGATACCAGACCATGCTTCAGTTTCACATCCTATCTAGTGATCCATCTACTCTCTCTGCCTACTCCTGTGGGGAAACCTTCCTATCAGCTCCCAATTCCCCCCACCTCCCACTCCTCTGGCATGTTCCAAAAACAAAACTCTTTTTCCTGGTCACCTTCCCCTACAGATACTGCCTATCCTTGGAGTAAGTTTCTAGAAAGGAGAGACTATTTCTTTAAAAAGAAAAAAAATTTTTTATTGCTGGTGCTTAACATAGTACCTGGCACACAGTAATTCCTTAATAAATGCCTTATGACTTATTCATTCAAGTCATGACAAACAGGGCAATTTCATTTCTTCCTTGTTAAATTTAATATACATTTTTAAAATTACATAATAATTTCACAGTTTCATATATAATCCTCTTTTTTGTTTTCTGAATAATGGAATGTTAGTGCTGATGACTTTTCACAATAAAGCTTAAAATAATTAAATTTTATTAAATAAAATTATTAACACACTAATAAATTTAAAAATAAGAAATGTAAAAAAAAGATCCAAAAAAAATTCAAAATAATAATAATAAAAATAATAATAAACCATGCCACAGAAGACTCATTTTCTTTAAGATAGGAGAATGCTGATGGGACATGTCACATATTTGGGTTTCAGCAAGGTATTTATCAACTTGCTTATGAAATTGCTTTGAAAAGCAAAAAGAAATGAACAGGGATAATGCAATGAGGCCAGTTTGGAACTGGACGACTCAAAGATCCAACGAGTGCTGATTAATGGATTTATATCTACATGGCAGAGGGTCTTGAGGCAAGTTACATGGTCCTGTTTTCCCCAATATTTTTAAAAACAATAATCTGAAGACATCAATGACATGCTTATCAAATTTAAAAAATGACATGGGGCTGAAATGATTTAACTAATACATAAATAGCTTGACAGAATCAGGATCCAAAAGACGGAATGGTTGGAATAACGGACTGAAAGATGAAAGAAATTACAAGCACAAAAATTAAGTCCTACACAATCAGTTTCAAAGAACTGCACAAAGGATGGGGAAAATGTTCCTGAAAAGAAAGTTACATGAAAAAAAAAAAGATCTAAGGGGTTTGCCAAACCAAAAGCTCATGAAAGTCAAAGCAATCAAAGCAGCTAATGTAATCTTCATCCGCCTTATGAAAAGTATGATGTCCAGAGCAAGGACTACTAAAAGGAAGATGCTTTGATGTAAATGTTAAATAAATTATTATGACAGTCTCACTGTACTCTGCCCTGGTCAGACCACATCTGGAACAGTGTATGCAGTTCTGGACACCATATCTAATAAGAGGTATTAACAATCTGGAGCAGGTAGAGAACAGTGTGTCATGGCATAAAAAAAAATCTACTGAAGGAATTATGGCTGCTTAGCCTAAAGAGAAGGTTTTAAGAAGGATGCTTATCTCCAGAGGAAATAACTACTATCAATGGATAGAAGTGATATGGAGGCAAATTTTTGGTTCAATATAAAGAAAAACTTACCAGAGGTGTGCAAAGGTCATATAGGTGGCCTTAAAAGGACTAAGTTTTTTTGCCACTGAAAATTTTCAGACCCTAGATAAACTCTTCTCAGGGATGTTAGAGCTTATTTATAGCTAACATTTGTGTTTGGCCTAAAGGATGGACAAGATTACCTTTGAGATCCCCTTTCAATTCTGTAGTTCTATGATCATAAACAGACTAAGACTAAATATAGCCGGCTAAGAGTAAAATATAAAGACTTTTCAGATAAACACCAACAATTTCTTTCTTTCTTTTTTGAGGCATTCAGGGTTAAGTAATTTGCCCAGGGTCATACAGCTAGTAAGTGGCTGAAGTCATATCTGAACTCAGGCTCTCCTTACTCCAGGGCCAGTGCTTTATCCACTGCGCCACCTAGCCACCCCAACAATTACTTTCTAAACAGGAAAGACAATAAAATCTGGAAAAGCAGGCATAACTTTCATACCACCTTGATATCCTTATAATTATCTATACATAATTTTTATACCAAAATCTCAACACATTTGAGCACTAACTGCTCCACAGAAGCTACAGTTCTGAAATGGTACCAAAGAAGAAAGAAAGGACTGTGATCTCTGAATCGGGTTTTTTAAAGTAGAAATCCCAACCTTGTGGGTGAAGAACATAAAAATTTACTCAAGCAGCAACAAAACCATATTGACCTAGGTTAAGTGTAATCCACGGGCCTGGAATCAGGAAGACTCCTCTACTTGAGTCCAAAGCTGGTCTCAGACACTTACTAGCTGTGTGCCCTTGTGCAAGTCACTTAACCTTATTTGCCTCAGCTTCTTCATCTATAAAATTAGCAGGAGAAGGAAATGGTAAACCATTGAAGCGCCCCACAAGGGGACATAAAGAGTCAGATACAACCAAAACCCACTAAAAAACAATAACAAAGTCTAATCCCAAATGATGATATCCTCCTTGTGAGGTCCCTGACCCAAGGGAGTTACAAGGGATAGACTGGCTCTATGAAACTGTACTGTCTCTCAAAACAGCAAAAGATGGAAGTTTATCTTAACAATAATGCTATTAGTCTCTCTCCTCCAAAATGGACAGTTAACTAGTGCCCAGTTAAGAGACATTTTAATGTAATGTGAAATGGAGCTATGAAGGACAGTGAACACAGACACAAAGGTCATCCCGGAAAGATTTTTTCAAATGTATTGGAAGAGAAAAGGCTCTTTTCTTGGTGCCACTTTTCTTACCCCTCAGAAACTATTTACTCATCCACAAAACGGAGATAACAACTGAACCACTTACCTCACAGGGCTGGGAGGAAAATGCATGGTGAGCCTTATAGTGTGATAGACATATAAGTATATTACTACTTCTGACAAAATTATGACCCATTCATCTAAGCACACCTATTGGGCAAAAAGTTTCCACTCAGTTTAGCAGATTTTTAAATAAAATAGTTGTGTCAATACTTTGATTCTAGACTCTCCACTGACTTTTAGCTTAGTAAAGAAGACTATACTATGAAGGAAACTAACTACAACAAAGTCTGGTACAATACAAAGTCATTATTAGATTTTAAATAGATTATCATATATTAGATAATAAATAAGTTTCTAAAGGTAATTAAGACAGAAGAACACTCAAACATTAACACAATCCTATCAACCTGAACAAAGAGAAAAAGAAGAGAAAACTTAAGAGTTATGGAAATTATAAATAATTTAGAAGGTATGACACCTAGGCATCAATTCCTGAGGGAAGCAGTAGGATAAAGAAAGCTTATATTTAATAAATTACCATAAATTGATTGTTTTTTCCTACCAAAATTATCTACTTTAGACCAAAGGAAAACACATAGCATCAATACTTATACTAAAAAGAATTAGTTTGACTTATAAAAGCAAAATTTTCCTACCAACATTATTTCTGAGCTGAAAATTTACAGAGATTTCTTCTATTTTTACATATACGGTAAGTGCTCAAAATATTAACATCATTTTATTTGTTCATAATAGCTAGCATTTATATAGCATTTTAAAGTTTGCAAAGTGCTATACAAATACTATCTTATTTGAGCCTCATAACTCTGGGAAGTAGATGCTATTATCATCTCCATTTCAGAGATGAGGAAACTGAGATGGCCAGAGATTAAGTCACATAGTGTCAGCTAGATACGAACCTAGGCTTTCCTGCACTATCCACTGACCTAACTTAGCTCCTTTGGATGGTAGTCATCTATTTTTGCTCACCAATTGGAATCCAAAGTTGTTGGTCTTTTTTTTTACCCCCACCATGCAAAAAGATAACTTAATTAAAATTGCTAAAAAAATTCCTTATACAACACGGAACAAGGATTTCAAACCATAAGCCCCCTCCCACTAACTTGACTGTATGCAATATAATTCTTCTTACTGAAATGTTATTTTTTTAAAAAGTCATTTCAAATTGAATGCTTACCATGATACCACCACTTTGTTTTCTTTGGATTCTTGTTACATGTTCTTACATAGAAAGAATTATCTGGTGGTCGCCTCTGAAACCAGAAAGTTTAAATGGATAAAATAAATAGCTAAAAAAAAAAGGAAATTAAGTGAAATATTCTAAATAATCCTTAGTTATACAAAATCTTCGTGTGTGTAATATTTAGAGAATGGACAGGAAATCAATATGTATCTGTATGTGATGTCAATGACATAGCAAAAAGAAAAGAAAGCTTTATATTGTGGGAAATTATACTATTGGTAACTAAATTGTTTAAATGTCACACATGGTTATATGTGTTCTGTGGATACAGAAGAGCCAATATGGAAGAGAGAATCAGATTTTAAACATGTATGTTTAAACATATAAACACACATACACATGTTCATCTATAAAGGAGGAAATCAAAGATTGCAATGACAATTCCTTATGGCCCCTTTGTAAACAACTGATTTCGTTTTCTCTTTCTTTTTTTAATGACTTTTAATATAATTAGTGTCCTTAAAAAACTAATTTAGTAAACACCCAATCATCCAAAGAATTTGGGAAATTTGAGAACCACTTAAATAAAGTGGTACTACAATGTAATGCTATTAAGAACATGTCATAAGACATCAAGGCTTCCATACTGTGTTATTTTTATATATATATATATATATATATATATATATATATAATATATATATATATATATATATATATATATATATATATATACTATGTATGTATGTATATATGTACATATAAAATAACCTATGCTGGAATTTCCACATTAAAAAAAAACCTTCAAACGGCAGACCAGGGGCACATGTTCCTGGGGCATAGGGAAAAATCAGCAAAGCCAAAAAAGTTACAAGAGAAACAGTGAATCTAAGAGCAATTAAGGAAGAGGTGAACATGAAAAATCTAACATTGAGCAGAAGAATTATGTCCAAGTTCAAGGCCATAATTATAAGGCTCTGGGAAATGGCATTTATAGGCAATGATGGCAGTTTGGGAGAATGTTCTTCCTCCTCTTCTCTCTCCTTTCATAGCAACTATCTCATCCCTTCAATTTAATCACTAAATATTAATATCTTCCCACCTACAATCTTCTGTTACAAACTGCATATTTAGACATACTATCAAATCAATTTCTCTAAGCTAATAAGGGAATACACACACACACACACACACACGCACGCGTGCGCACTCTTAAAAATTTTAAGGAACAGGTAATCAAGGTCCTTTCTTGTTATGTGAGAGTTAAAGATAGCAGCTCTGTGTGGCATCAATAATGAAATGGGAAAACACACTTGGGAAGCATATTGCATTCACATAACTAGCTATAAGGGAAAAAAAGGAGAAATATCCTCACTCTCTGAATTAGCATAATATGCTTTTACTTTTAAAGCACTCACATTTTTCTCTTTTGATACTTAAGAGAAATCATTTTAAAGTGTAGGATTGTAAAACATAAATGGATAAAACATCTGCCCTAACTTTGAAAATTAGGAAACTTAACAAGGGTTAAATGACTTGTTCAATAACACTAAGTTGATTGTGCAATTGGTTATCATTCAACATAATTATAGAAAAAATAAGAATGAAACTAGGATATGAAACTACTTCAGAATGAAAACTGACTCTTCATATTAAAGTTGTTATTCAGGTAAATACAGTTTTACAGAAAACCACTTTAAAGAACTATAACCACCTTTTAAAGTATCAACATTTTGATCATTGTTATGGTAATCCTTATATAATCCACATTTTCCTAGACTTGGAAGAGATGTATTTAACCTCCTTTGAATGACTCAGTCATCCATTATGTCTTGGGCTTGAAGACACCAGTTTTGCCTACTCTTTAGTTTTTCTTCTTTCTTCCTTCTTTCACTATCCATTATTATGGTGCCTTCCTCTAACAGTTCTCTTCCTTCCCCCCAAACTCCTCAGTTTAAGGGCTTTCAATTTGCTAAGGAAGGAGATGGAAATCTGAAAATCAATCTTCATAACAATTCTGTATTAAATGAAGGTAAATAAGGCTTTGAGTAAAAGGCCTATTGTGTTTCCTAAGGAGCAAAGTGCTTTAGTCCCAAAACTTGCACAGGTATTTAGGGTATTTGATGCTCAAAAGCATTCTTGCTTTACTTGGTTTGGGGCCACCATTCAGAAGTCTGATGATGCCAGAAATCTGAACTCCAACTAAGCTGGATGTTATTGAACTCTTAATCAGCTGTCCATGCCAGAGCATGAAAAGATTATTTTGGTTAAAAAACAACAACAACACAAAACAAGCTTATATTAGCATATGTCACACCAAGGAAGCAAGTAGGAAAGATTAATTTTGGGGAGTGTCAAATGATCATACGAAATGAATGCTGAGGAAGACAACAAGGATTAGAGAAAGATAGATGAGTTATAGGTCATTGTTTTCTGGTTTTTAATGGCAATGATGATTTCTCTTCTGATTTCTTAACAGTTAACAAACGACTTTGAAGTCCCAGTAGCACTTCTAAGCCAATGTAACCAACTGCTTATTGGACACCACAAATTCAACATATCTGAAATAGAACTCATTTTTTCCCCCAAACCCACTCCTCTTATTAACTACCCTATTTCTATCGGTGGCATTTCACTATTCTTGCAGAGATACCTAAGTTTGAAACCTCCAAGTTACCCTTGACTTTTCCTTCTACCTTATCCCCTTTATAGCCAATTAGTAGCCAAGTTTTTAAAATTCTCTCTCTCCATTATCTCTCCCATTCAATTCCTTCTCTCTACTCACATGGCCAATACTCTAATTCAGGCCTTATTATCTCTTGCCTGGACCACTCCAAAAGCCTTCTCTGATTAAAACTTCTCCCTTTTTTAATGCATCTTCCACACAGCTGCCAGTGATGTTTTGGCAGCAGAGGTCTCCCTATGTCACTTCCCCCCTCAAAAAGCTCCAGTGGCTCCTTATCGCCCTCTAGAACAAAATAGAAATTCTTCTCTTTGGTCTTTAATGTTTTTCACAATCTGGTTCCTGCATATTTTCCTAGGCTTGTTCTATGCTACTCCCTCCTTCATGCACACCACACGTCAGCCACATTGACACACTTGCTGTTCCAAGTATATGACAATCTTCCCACTCTATGACTTTGTATGTTATAGAATTCACCCCTTCCTCTTAGAATCCCTGGCTTCCTTAAAAGCTTGGCTCCAGCACCCTTTCTTACCAGAGACCCTGTCTGGTCCTCTCAGCTTCTACTGTCACATTAAATTACTTTCACATTTGCTTATATGTATACCTATTTTGTTCAAGCTATCTCATTAGCGGTAGGGACTCTGGTTTTTGTCTTTGTATCCTAGTGTCTAGTACATTTAAGTGCTTGATAATTGCTAACTGTTTGTTCCACTTCTCTCAGCCTTTCCATCTTCAAGCTTCTACCTGGGACTCCCTTCTATCAATAATTTCATCTTCTCACATGACTTCAACTATTACCTTTATTTGGATGACTCCTAAAGTCCCCTATGTCTAACTTTTCCTCCAAGCTTTAATGTCTTACATCTGTAATTCCTCACTGGATATTTCCAACTAAGTAATTATACAGTCCAGATCTCAGGTTCAACATGAGAATAACTCAACTGCTTTCCCCTTTAACCTGTCCTTCCTATCGTCCCTAATTTCTGTTAATTACACTGCTGTTTTCCCAGTCAAGTATGTTTAACCTTGGCATCACCCAACTTTTCTTTCTCTACACACATTTATCAGTATTTGTCAAATCCTTTCATTCCTGTCTCCTTTCTTGTTTTCTGGACCATCCTCAGCATTACCACCACTCAATATTTGTCCTAGTCCTTATTCTTCTCACTTGGTACTACTTTAGTAGCCTCCCAAACCAAATTCCCTGCCCTTAAGTTTCTTTCTTCCTACACACTATCCTACCCCACCTCCTTCCATGATCACATCTCTGGTCATCTCATTCCCCTACTAAAAAAAACCCTGTAATTCAAATCAACTGGCATTCATTAAGCACATCCAATGAGCAAGGTACTGTGCTAGTACTGGGGATACAAACATGAAACTTAAACAGTCTCTGCCTTCAGAAAGTTCATAGTCTGCTGGTTTTTAAGCGCTTAAAGAGTGAAGTTTAAGTGCCTTATTCTCTACAATCTGACTCCAACTTACCTCTTCAACTGTCTCTCTCACTATGCCCCTTTACATATTTTATGGTCCCTTAACCAGGATATGCATCTTGACTTTTCCCAACTCTGTGCCCTTGTTGATACTCTCTATCACCCCTAGAATACTCTCTTTTCCCTACTCCCATTTCTACCTTTTGAAATCCTCAAAGCCCAATTCAGATGTCATATCTGTTCTGAAGCTGCCTTTGATCCTTCCACTAAAAGTAACCTTTCTTTAAAACTTCCACAGCCCTTAGTTTGCACCTCCTCCCAAGCACTTGTGATTTCTATATCCTATTTCAGAAAATCATAGGATCACAGATGTAGAGCTGGAAGGAGCCTTTGTCCATAGAGTCCAATCCTCTCATTTTACAGGTGTGGAAACTAAAGATGAAAGAAGTTAGATGACTTACCCAAGCTTACATGGGTAGCAAAGAGGTGATGCCTGAGCTCTGACTCCAAAGTCACTGCTATTTGTACTGCACTATGTTCTTGTGCACATATCCATTTCCCTTATTATACTACAGGAAATGGACTACATTATTTATTTTTCTACCACTCACAACATTTAGCATAGTATCTTGCACAAAGCAGGCATATTTATGAATTTGACTCCCTCCGATTTTACAGCTATCAAAGTGGTAGAAGAGAGCAAAAATCAAAAGTAACTCCAGTCGCCAAAATAATGTTATCCTTCCTTTGAAATTTCACTTGGTTCTCTTGTTCTATTCCCATTCTCCATACTTAGGTTGCTCCCTCTTCAAGATAAATTCTCCCCACAATTTGCTTTTCAGCATCAGCCTATTAAAATATTACTATGGCTCCCTATTGTTCACTGAGTGATCAAGCTAATAATTTTGCTTTGGTCCAAAGACCCTCATTCAAATAGTCCCATAATTATGTTTTAACTTTATATCCCTCTACTTACTAGGTCATGAAAATTAGAACTGCAAGTGACTTTAGAATCAACTAGTCTAATCCCTCATTTTAATGATGACTTAAATACATCCATTTTTTTTTCCATCAGGATGTTTTTGTTCCTTGCTCTCTTCTCTACTACTCAAAATCCTATACTTTATGGTAACTATTTATATAGTTAACTACCATCTCAGCATATGCTGATCATTTCCTGCTTGTAAGGCTGGTATCTTATTCAGGATATGCTCATTTCAAATGCAAAATTCTTTAAATAAAAGGGAAATTGGCAAGCAATTGACTTTGGGCAGGCTTGAAGAGAATTTGAAGGACTTGAGGAGAAAGACAAAGACATGGCTGGTAAGGCAGAGGTAAATAAGAAGCTATCAAGATAAGGGAAAGGAAATTCAATGTGCTTAAGGAGTTAAGGAGAAAGACATCTAAAGTTAAGGCACTCACACAAGCAGTTGACCATAGCAGTTCTGTCGGAGGAACTAGCAAGAACACAGACTAAAGAACTCACTTTCATTAAATAGGAAGAATTCTGCAGTAACCTGCATCAAATGTGATGTTTGTATTTTGACATAGCTGAGTGGCTCAAAATGCAGGTTAATTACCTACCCTCTAAGAAGATAAAGTAAAAAAGTGTAAGGAACCCTCCACTCTCCAACTTTAGAGAGAATGAGGTGCTCCCTTAAGAAAAAGAGAAGAAAGGAATATGGAAAAGCAGAGGGGAATCCTGAATGCAACAGAAGATCCACCAGCAAACACTTAGAACTAATCAACAAATAGGAGGCTATTCTTAAAGAAGATTCCTCTAGAAGAAGCAAGTGCTCAAAATAGTTATGATGCCTATCCAGTGGTACTGTTAAGTGACAGACAAGCAAGGGTGAGCAAAGAGGGGAAGAGAGGAGGATTGATTTATTAAGCGCCTATTATGTGCCAGGCACTGTGCTAAGCACTTTATAAATATCTCATGTAATCGTCACAATAACTCTGCAAGGGAGATGCTATTATCATCACCCCCATTTTACAGTTGAGGAAACTGAGGTAGCGGTTAAGTGACTTGCCCAAGAAACAGTGTCAACAAGTATCTGAAGCCACATTTGAACTGAGGTCTTCCTGACTCTAATCACCTCCAAGAAGTGATAGCAGACAAGCAGGTTTCCTGCTTTACTGGAGTACACAGTCAATATATGACTTAAGTTTCCAAAATCTGTCATATCTGGTGCTTCACATGACCACAAATGATACTGACAGAAGTAACCTAAAATACACTGCCAAAAATTACAAAGTCTTAGGCAACAAACTGAAGATCGTGGGGGATGGAGGGTCGTAAATAATGTTTTCATCACTACTGCTCACTAGAACCAAGGAAAGCAGAAGAGAAAAGGAAGATTTGGGAAGGGAGAAGCTAGTTAAGAATAGCCTAAAACAAAGAAATAACAGACTCCAGGGTAGAAATAAAGTACATCTAACAAGGTCTAGAAATAATGTATTTGTCTGGAATTTTGGAAATATAATCAAAATACTTTTCATTGGAAACAGAAGGGGGAGACAAATAATTACCCATGTCAAACAAGAAGGCTAGATAACAGAAAATAGCTGCAAATAGCTTTGTACATACCAAAAGTTTCAAGAGATAAAATCTAAGAAAGGAGCCATCAATAAAAGCCATGTTTTCAAATGCCCACATAGAAATGTACACATGTGGTTTAACATGCAATAAGATTCATGCCTAGAATATGGTTCTGGGAGGTTATGCTTATTCCAAAGGAAAAAAGACAGGTAAGAGATATGGAGTACCTTTAGAAGACATACTCACATTAAGAAATCCAGGAACTGGAGAGGGAAACACTACAGAGTTATTTGGATTAAGATCAAGAGAGGTAGAAAGAGAAGATATTTAGGCATCAAAATATACTACAGACTATTTGATGAAAAAGAAATACAGTTGTGGAATTCAACAAACAGATCACAAGTCTGACAAAGAGATTTGATAGGGGACTTCAATTATTTAAGTATCTGCCAAAAAGCAAAGCAGATAATTTTGTGACCTGCCTTAATTACAATTTCACCTTCCAAAGGCAGAAAAACTAAAAAGAGGAAATTCTATTCTGGACCTTATTGTTACCAAAAATGGAGGAAATGAATGGTAGAGATGACAGAAACCTTAGAGTAAAGTGACCCCTCATCTTAGTACCTGTAACAAAGCTGCAGTCAATTTATGGTGGAGAGGCAGATTTCAAAGAAATTGGAGAAAGAATATGTAGGATCTCATAAACAAAAACTCGATCTAAGAAGAATGGGAATCCAGCTCAATAAAGTCGGGAATTTCTCAGGAATACAACTGGAAGTTACAAGAAGTATTCTAATGGGACAATAAAAGGTCTTTAAAAAATGGATGTGGATGAATAGGAAACTTGCCAATTAACTTAGGTTTTTTAAATGACATATAGAGAAGATGGAAACAAGGACAGGTAACTAAGGATGGATACCAAAGTACAAAATGGTACTGTAAAAATGGTGTCAAGAGATTTGGATCTCCAGGCTCTGACCCAAAACAAAAATGACAGGACCTTGGCTAGGGATGGAATATACCCAAAAGAAACCGGTAAGAATTATTTGCCTGGATTTTGAAAACAAAAACAAGAACAAAAACCTCTCAACTTGGCAAGTATAAGACTAGGGAGGTAAGGATAGACAGTAATTTGTCAGAAAAAGATCTGAGGATTTTAGTGGGTTGCAAACTCAAAAAATGCAACAGGAAAGACAATGTGATAGGCTGCATTAAGAGAGACACAATGTTCAGGAATGAAAATGATAGTACTGATCTATTTTACACTGGTCGGTACTGTGACCACAATCCGAAGTATTGTGTTCAGTTCTGGACACCACATTTTAGGAAAATATTAATAAGGAGGGCCAGGTGAGTAGAGGGCCTCAAGTTCCTGCCATATCAGGATCCACTGAAGGAAATGGGGATGCTTAGCCTTGAAAAGATTTTTTGTTGTTGGCGCGAAAGGGTTTGGTGGGAAAGAACATGATAATTTTCTTTAAGTATTGGAAGTATCATACAGAAGAAGAATTAAGACTTACTTTATTTAGTCCTTGAGGGCAGAACAAGGGGCAACACGTGGAAGTTGCAGAGGCAGATTCAGGCCTGATGTAAGGGGAAAACTTCCCAACAATTAGTACTATTCAAAATTGGAAGATGCTGCCTCAAAAGATAATGGTTTCCTTTTCATTAGAGGTTTTGCAATGAAGGTCGGATTACCACCTGCCAGGTATTCTATACAGGAGATTTCAGTTTAGGTATAGACTGGACTGGTCCTAAACCCCTACAACTCAGACACTGTGATTCTCTTGGGGTCCTATGTGTAATGTATTGTTTTGAGGTATTGAGATAGATAAGATTTCATGAAGCCCATGAGGATCATATGACACATCCCACAGATTAACTAATTACAAAACATATGAGGACAATGGAGAGGTGCAAACATACTCTGAACTAGAATCCATTGCACCCTTTATCCTACTGCCCACCATGCCTTGTCAAATCCCAACTTTAGTTTACTCCCACAATCTGCAGTTTTCAATCATATACATGTACCCCTCAATGGTGCTGGAAAAATCATGAAACCAGACTACCTGAGGTCACTACAAATTTATGTTACTTAATTTCAACTGGGCCCTCATTGCAGCAAGGCAAGCCTTTTATATCTCCCTAATTAACTCACTGTCCATTCACCAAGATGGCTATTCCAAATCTTTTCATCCTCTTCATGCCTCCCATAGCTTCTTCCTTCCCTCTAGGCTGAGGGTACTTTGCCTCATGCTTTAACAAAAACAGTGAGGGTCTTCTCATCTCATATAATTCAGATATCTTCTTCCACTATATTCTGCTTCACCCCTGTCTCACATGAAGAGGTTGCCATTCTTCTTGCCAAATACTTCCATATACACCTTTGATCCCATACCATTCTGTCCTCTCCATCAGAGAATTCCTAACTCTATATTTAATCTTCCACCTCTTTCTATGTATTAGCTATTTCCTTACTGTCTACAAACATGCCCATGTCTTCCCCCATCATTCTTTAAAAAAAAAAAACCTTCATTTGATCAGACCATTCCCACTAGCTATATATAAGCTATAAAAATGATCTCTCTTTTTATGGCTAAACTCCTTAAGAAAGTCATCTACATTCGTATCTCTACTTCCTTTCCTCTCATTCTCTTTCAAAACCTCTGCAATCACATTTCCAAATTGTTCATTCAAATGAAACTTATCTCTCCAAATTTACCAAAGATCTTTTATTGCCAAATTTAACACCCTCTTCTCAATCCTTATCCTTCTTCTACACCACCTTTTCTTCTACAATCTCTCATACGTCAATCACCCCAGGATATCTTGGTTCTCCTCCTGTGTCTGAACATTCCTCAGTCTCCTTTGTTGTATCATCCCAGTCATGCCCACTAACCATAGATGTTTGCTAAACTATTGTCCTGAGCCCTATTCGCTTCTCCCTCTATACTATCTTGCTTGGTGATATCATCAGCTCCCATGGATTCAATTATCAGACTTATCCAGCCCTAACCTGACCTCAAATTTCAAGCCACCAGCTACCTATTGTACATTCAAACTACACATCCTATTAGCGTCTCAACATGTCCAGAACAGAACTCATCATCTTTCCCCCAAAATCTCTCCCTGCCAAACTTTCCTATTACTGTTGAGAGCACCACCATACTCCTAGTCACCCAAACTAGAAAACTAGATGTATTCCTCAACTCACTTGTACTCACCCCATACATCCACTCTGTTGCCTAGTCTTACAGTTTCTACCTTCATAAACTCTCTCATATACATCCCCTTCTCTACATTTACAAAGCTACCACCCTTGTGCAGGCCCTCTTCACTTCACACCGGGACTATAGCAATAGCCTACCAGTTGTTCTCCTTGCTTTCAAAACTCTTCCTGCTCAATCCATTCTGCCAAATTGCTCTTTCTAAAGAATACGTAAGACCATGGCACCCCTCTACTCAATGAACTCCAATAACCTCCAAATATATATACAGAGGATTTCTTTATATATATATATATATATATATGTATACACACACACATATATATATATATGTGTATATATATACATGTATATATATACACATATATATACATATATATACACATATACATATGTGTGTGTGTGTGTATATATATATACATATACATATATATATGTATACATATATATACATATACATATATGTATATATATATGTGTATATATATATACACACATATATATATATACACATATACACATATATACATATACGCATATATATATATACATATATATACACATATATATATATATATATATATATATACACATATACATATATACATATACATATATATATATATATATATGAAGAAATCCTCTGTTTGGTTTTTGAAGCCCTTCAAAACCTATCCTACCTTTCCAGTCTTCTTATACTTTGTCTTCCACATACATACTCTGAGATCCAATTACACTGGTCTTCTTGATGTTTCTCAAACACACTATTTCCTGACTCCTTTCCTTTTCACAGTCCATCTTCCATGCCTGGGATGTTCTTGCTCCTCACCTCCACTTCCTGCCTTCCTTTAAGACTTAGCTCAAATACTGTCCTCTTCCAAAAGGCCTTTCTCTATGCTACCTCTCACCTATCTCCTTCCCTCCTCCCATCCCCTCTCTCTGCTAGTGACTCTACTATGAGATTATCTCCCACTTACACTATATATCTTATATGTACTTAGTTGTTTTCAGCTGCCTCCCCTATTAGAATGTGAACTATTTGACAGCAGTGACTGTATTTTTGCCTTTGTATCCCAACTCTTAGCACAATAACTGGCACATACTAAGTAAGCTCTTAAACATTTATTGATGTTAGTGATGATGAAATAAAGTGCCATTCCAGTTGCAGAGAATGGGAATGAGAGAGAAGACAAAATCAGGAAAGGCTTTGTGGAAGAAGTGGCCTTTGCATTGGAATTTAAAGTATGAGTAGGAATCCAACGTATAAAGAGAGACATTTTGGAAAAAAGAACACTGAACAAAAGGACAGAGGTTAGAAAGAACAAGATGTGGCCAGAGGATAGAGTATTTCCATCTGATTTGAATGTATGATATGTTTACATGGAAGGGAGAAATTATGAGAAGCATATTGATCTAGAAATGAAAGGGATCTCAGAAGTTATCTAGTTTGACCCTCCCCTACTCCATTTTATAGCTGAGAAAAGTGAGGTTCAATGAGGTAAAAATCAACTTGTTCCAGATTACACAGATAGCAAGCATAAGAGGTGAGATTTGGACCAAAGTCTGACTCCTGGGCTAGTGTTCTACTGACTGTTGTACCATGATTGCCCTGGTGCCATATAGCAGCACATAATAAAGTCAAAAGATCACTGGACTTTAAATGCCAAGCAAAGGAATATGAAAATTAATGCAAAGGCACCAGAGGGCTAATTAAGATTTTGAGAAATGAAAATTCTATGAATAAAGAAGATTAGTCTCATATCAATATAAAGGATGGAGTGAGGGGAAAAGAGACAGGAAGAGCTACTGGAGGCTACTGCTAGAGTAAAGACATTTGATCACAATGGCCTCTATCAAGGTGGTGGCAATAAGTAGGATGGAGGCAGGACTCTAACCAAAAATGATTACTTATAAGAGGAAAGAAAGAAGAAAGTGCCCAAGACGAATACAAGGTTTTAAATGTAAGAAACCAAGTACATGGAGATACCACTCACAGAAATAATGAGGACAGGAGGAAGAGAGAGAAACATTACATTGATTTTGGACATGGTGTGTTACTGATACTTCCAAATAGATTATGTCCTATAGACATAGGAGATGAGGATTTGGAGCTCACAAGGACTAGAGATAGAGTTCTGTAGTCATTAATGTATAAGTGAGAGATAAATCCATGAAACCTATTCTTAATATAAAAAAAAGATTAAAATTTCTTTTCTCATATAAACAAAAGAGTGTGTGTGTGTGTGTGTGTGTGTGTGTGTGTGTGTGTGTGTGTAAAATAGCAGTCTCCCCATTCATGTGGGACACATGGGGGAAAAAAATCTATGAACATCGTGTTGTCCCCTTATCTTCAAGCAGAAACAAGTTAGAAACATAAAAAACTGAGATGGGGGGGAGAGAGAGACAATTCCTAGAGCTGACTCAGAAGGTCTTCGAGATGTAATTTCTTAATTGGCCCACTTATTCTTCCCTTAGCACTCCTTTTACTACTTTCTCCCTGTGAGTCAAATAGGAGAATGAGAAGAGGAAAGAAACAGAGAAAAGGGGGCTTCCAATAATCTGTGTAGCTATGGGCCAAAAAGGATCTACCTTGTCCATATCCCCCCATCCTCCCTCTTACCCCTACCCAAAGAAAAAAAGTTGTGGGTTCAGGGTAAAAGGAGTTTTCCTCTCTGTGTAGTCATAAAGAATTGTGGGAAGGAGTTAGCAGAACCAAATTGAAGCTAGGGGTTTGGGGGAGCAGAAAGAAGGAAAAGAAAGTGTCTGACCTCCTCATTAGTGGGGAGAGTGGGGAGCTATACAGCATGACTTTTGGGAAACTTGTACACTTTGCTCTTCTAAGCATGTTTTAAGGAAGTAAAATTCAATATCATGATTCAAGAGCACCAGTATAAAGCCTGTTTAAAACAAAACATTCCAAACCATTTAACCTTTGACTTGGAGCAAAAGGTTTGGCAAAGCAAAAATAAAGAATTTTCAATTTATTCCTCTATAGAAAAGCAACATTCCCTATAGTTTATAATCAAAAGCATATTTTCTTCATTAAAAAGCTAATTAGATATTAAAATATTTGATTTACCTAATCTGAAAGCAGATGTATTATCTTGAATAATACTGAAAAGTCCTACCTTTTCTTTGCAGCTGGAAAGCATGCTAATAATGCTAAGACAAACTGATTGCACTGAGAGCGCTGGGGACCAATCTTCTGTTAGAATGGATAAACAGATATGACCATTGCTATAAACATGAGGATGTACAGGAATATTGTCACCAGTAAACATGACCTAAGAAAGAATAAAATTCCATTAACACTTATGATTCTAAAGGACACCAAAATCCAAATCAAATTCTCCATTTATGCCTAGAAATATTGACTTATAACATAATGTCAAATAACAGACTTCAAACCTTTCAGTAAGTCAGTGCCAATTTAGGTATAACAACCATACAAAATAGAATATACAAATAATCTGATCTATGCTTTTTACAACATACTGTTTTCAAAACCCTCTTAAGCATTATCATAAGGGACAGGGATTAGACTTGTAGTTTCATTAGCATAGGGAACTTCCTGATGACAATTTCCTTTACCAATACAAGATGGCACCGTCTCTGCCAACTCACAGTCTGAGAAAGTTACCTAGAGCACTGAAAGGTTATTTGACTTATCCAGGGTCACAAAGACATTATGTGGCAGAGGCAGGACTTGAATGTAGGTCTTCCTGGCTTCCAGGCTAGCTCTCTATCCACTATGTCATAATACTGCTATTTTTAAAATTCATCTAAAAATAATTTTTCCTTTAAGACAACTTCCTATGAGAATTTTTCAAATTCTACTCATTATTCTCTATACTAAGTGGAATTCACTTAAATTCCAAATGAAAGTTCTCCATTTGGGAATAGTACCCTTATTCTCCCTATCTTTACACCCACTTCTTCCCTCACATACCTACTCAGAAAGACAAATTGGTTTTTATTAAATCAGCAAGTAATTATGTGGCTAGAATTTACAACAAACAGGCTGAAAAAATAAAAGCAGGAACTACACCAAACTTTTAAATAGTGTTTTTGACTTCTCTGTTTGGTCACATCTCTCAAATGTTAACTTTTTCTTTAAGGTACTGTCTTTTTCTTAGCTTTTCTTCTAGTCTAATTTCTTAACCTTTCTTCCTCTCTGGCCCCCATATCTCTTCAACTTTTTTCTTCTTTCTTTTCAACTTGACTAGTTTTATCATAATAGGAATTTTTATTAGTTTGCATTATGGAATTAATGGGAACAATGACATTTTCCCCTTAATTAAGCAGTAAGGAAAGTAATGGGATAATTGATGATAATCATAAATAGCAAAGGATTTGGAGCAAGAAAAGTCCTTAGAAATCATCTTAGAAATCAGCACCCTCATTTAAGAAGGAACTCAGGCTCAGAGAAGTTCAATGACCACCCCCAAAAACCAGGAATTGAAGTCAAATTAGAAGTTTAATTTCCAAATCCAGGGCTCCTTCCACTATACTATACTCAATATAGTTAAAATAATACATCTGAAATGTAAAATAGTAGAAAACAACAGGTACAACACTTAAAATTAAACAAGGACAAGCAACATTAAGATGTTGGTACTTAGCAGGAAATGGTCCTAACTAAGCTTCAGTTTCCTCATTTATAAAATGAGGAATTAGACCAGATGACCTCTGAGATCCAAGCTCTAACTCTATGATACTATGAAATATTATTAGAGAATGAACATTATTATTATTAAATAGAATTTCACATTTATATAGTGCTTAAAAGATCTGCAAGTACTTTGATAACGTATTATCATGCCCATTTTAGATGAGAAAAATAGGTTCACTAGTTAAGTGACACACCTATATGATCCACAGAGTTTACGTCTCAGTTAAGATTCAAACCCAAGTCTTCTAAGTTCAAAATACTTTCCATTATACCCTAAAAAGGACTTTCAAGGCCTTATTTAGGAGACTGATGACACAAATGCTTCATGAAGTCTAATTTCAATTTTTAACTTAATAGTATTTCTTTTTCTTGGCATACCTATTATAACTTGTACATCAACTACCATAATTAAATTTCTTGGCTTACAAAGAGAACCAATTTACTAGAGATTATTTACTGAATAGAAATTGAGAAGTAAGAAGAAGATTAATAGCAGCTCACATTTATATCTGTAAACCATAAAATGATTTCAAGTGAGATAACTGAATTAGAGTTAAGTTTAGGGTCATACAACTATTAAGCATCAGAGCTGGAAATCAAATCCAGAAACGATTTGAAATCCTGTACTCTTTCCATTATCTAATACTTTGATCAGAGGGTGATCATATTTCACCATATTGGTACCACACAGTTTGGACATACAGTCAGTTTCTCTCATTGTAGTTCAGAACCCCCAAGAACAAGTGAGACACCAGCTTCAGTCTCCAAAGTCATATGGTCGACAAGCATGCATCACCGCACTCAAGACAGCTAGATTTAGGAGGGGGGAAAAAAAGGGAAATGCTGTGCCTAAGAGGGATAATGTAAAAAGTCCTATACTTGGAGTCAAAAGGGGCTCAAATCCCATCCCAGATACTTAAAACATGAACATGGACAAATCATTTAACCTTTCTGTGTCTTAGTTTCCTCAATAGAAAAACGGGAATAACAATAGCTGTAGTTCTTACTTCACAGGATTATATGAGGATCACATGAGATAATGTATGTAAAATGTTCTGCAAACCTAAGTGCTATATAAACTGTCAACTATTATTAAATTATACTTGGAAAAAAATTTTTTTAATAGTATGTTATATTTCTGGCCACCTCAAACACATCAGCATTTGATAATAATATCAAATACAGAAGACAAAAGAAGAGCACCTCCGGCTTCAAGGAAGCATTACTGATCAATCCTATCACCAACAAAAATAGCTTAAGAAAGCTGAAAATTCTAAGTATTATGCTACACATACTTCTGGTCAGTTTGCAGACCAGAAGGAAAAGACTGGCTGATAACGGCTAAAAAAAATTCAAGCCACTTGGCATATGAAAATCAAAAAGCATGAGAGAAGCAAAGGGAAAAGGACATAGAAGAGAAGGAAAAAAGTAAATAAATGGAATAAGAGTGGCGAAACAACAGAGCCAAAACACAAAAATGGCTGTCAACTGTTAATAGAAAGGCAGCCACAAAAAAGGAACAAGAGAAACCAAATCTGAAATATGAAGGGGCAAAAAAAAGCATTTAAGTCTCATTAGGCTTGGAAAGTAACACCATACCTTTTTAAAGGCACCATTCACAGGATATTTCTTTAGTTATGGCCTACCAGTACTGTTTAGATATCAGCAAACTAAGGGCATCACTTACTTCAGGCCATGCCAAGGGGAAAGGCATGCCAACATATACAGTTTAGCTGTCAGGTGAAATACTTGATGATGGCAAATGAAACCATAGAATGATGCAATTTATACACCTAATATTGACACAAGCAAAAATAAGCTACCAGGCATTATAGAAGCCATAATTTGATATGCATTCTAAAACCTCTAATAAAAAGGTCATACTCTTCCCTATAATTTAAGGTATAAGATGACTAAATTGCTGAAAGCACAAGTGTCTTATCCCAGTATTACAGTTAGAAGGGACCCCAGAGGGCAATGAGTCTAAACTCTATTTGAGTAGGAATCTCCTTAATAATACATCTCACTCCCACGCCATTCTAGGGACACCAAGCATTAGAAAAATGTTGTCTACATCACCTAAATTTGTCTCCCTGAAACTTGCCTAGGGCAATCTTTAAGATATTTGAACATAATGGTCATGTCAACCTCAAAGCTCTCATCTCCAGGTTAAACACCTTTAGTCTTTTCAATTGACCATAACTGCCTTCTTCTGGACACTGTGATTTACTAAAGTCCTTCCTAACACATTGCTCCAGACTAGGAAACAATCTGAGACATAATCTGGTTAAACCTTTTCTTTGTTCTATTCTCTCCACTGAACTAATTTGAGAAATTTCAATTGTACAACCAATCTTCAAACTTAACAGATCTAAAAAACAAACAAACAAACAAACAAAAACAAAAAGGGGCATCTAGATGGTGCAGTGGATACAGCATTGGACCTGGATTCAGGAACACCTGAGTTCAAATCCAGCTTCAGATACTTGACATGCACTAGCTGTGTGACCCTGGGCAAGTCATTTAACCCTACTGCGTAGCAAAAAAACCAAAACAAACAAAAATACTTAACAGCTCTACATTCTGTTCTACAATGATGGAGGGTTCAGTGGATTTATTTCAGGAGCGTGGAACTCTCTCTCAGTACTCTCAGGAAGGGCGGGTCTTAGGTGGTCATTTCTTCAATACAATTACCTCTCATCAGCTTTCAAAAAGTTTCCCTACTAAGGGAATGACAGGTAAAGTGCCTCTCTCCATCAACCTATAATGAACTGCGCTGTTATCATCATGAAAATGAAACCCATGTTCACGGCCAACTTCTTGTTCCTAATTATTACCCTTCAAAAAAATATTGGTAGACTGCTTTCAAGGTATTTAGAACTAAAAGGGGCATTAGAGATTAATCAGTCCAAGCCCCTCATTTTACACGGAAAAATTTTAGCCTAGAATGATTAATCATAGATCTCAGAGCTTTAAAGGTACACAATGATCATATTTCTATATTGTTTTCAGATTATAGGATTCAGAGCCAGAATGACCCTTTAGATCACCTGGTCCAAGTTTCATCATTTTGTACATGATGAAATATGTCCAGAGTGGAAGAAATTTGCCAAAGTATCTTTTACTCCAAATCACACCAGAGACTTCAGAATAGGAATTAGAAGACTTATGTTCATATCACATGTGCTGATAATTATTATCTGTGTGGTCTTGAGTGAAAACTTTTTTATTATCCTTCATATAAGATATGAGTGTCTCCTTTGATTTCCATTACATTCTAATGCCTTTATTTATTGTAAGAAAAAGTCAAAACAGTATAGGAATGGGACTATTTATTATTACTACTCTTACACAAAAGTTACTAATAGAAATAATTATAGATTTAAAGTCAGAAGTCCTGGGTTGAATTTTACACTACTGAAAGCATAAACAAAGCTGGGAAGGACTGGCATTTTTGTCTTTGTGCCCTAGGGCCTACCACAGTACACTGCAGAGAGGTTTAAATAGTCATGAAGTGAATTGTATAACCTTAGGCACATCCCTTCTCCTCTCTAAGGCCCTGCTTTAAAAATGATGAGGCTGGCCTACATAAACACCAAACTGCATTCTAGTTCTGACAGTCTATGTTTCAAAGGTTCTTTCCAGCTTTCAGGAAGACCAAGGTGAAGTGATTCTTCCAGTGTCACATAATTAGAAATATCACAGCTGAGTCTCAAGCATAAGACCTTTCCACTGCCCCAGCAATCCCCTTAGAACCTCGTTGAGTTACTTCCATGTGGCCTTGTCATATTTCTGGAACTCACTTTCTTCATATAATAAAGGACTTAACAGCTGGGGAAAGACATGTCAACAAGTATTTATTAAGTGCTTACCATATGCTGGGTAGAGTGCTAATAAGCATTGGGATCAGTCTGTGCCTTCAAGCAGCTCATATTCAAAGAGGGGAAGACAACACATGAAAGTACAACCCATCCAAGTCACCTTAATCTCTTTTAACACAATTTCCTTGTCTATAAAATGGGATAATACTTGTAATATCTATGGAAGTTGCTGTAAGGAAAATGAATTGTAAACTTTGGAACGCTACAAAATAGCTGTCATGGTACATACCACCACCTCCTACCAGAATCTCAGCAAAAAAAAGAAATAAAGAAACCCCTCCCCCCAAAAAACCCATTATCTCCAAACTATATGAATAATTAAATTATAAAGCCATGCAATATCAAGAGATACCAACATGCCCTTTCAAAAATACATTCAACAAATATTTTGAAAATCTTATGCAGGAAGCTATGCTTGGTGCTGGGAAAATACAAAGTTTATAAAAAACAGACAGGCACTACCTTCGTGGAGGTTATACCTGAATAAGGAGACAAATACAGATAACTACTGCATACAAGATTGACACAGCATATTTAAGTTTGTTGTTCCACAAAGTGCCCAAAGAAGTATGAAAGAGGTAATTTCCAAACAGGGGAGAAGATAGAATTTGACAGGGGATTAGAGTGAGGGAAGGTGAGATAGTATATAACTTAATCAAAAGCACTGAGTGGAAAGAGTACTATTCAGAGCGCAGGTAACAGTCCCACCTGACTGAACTGAAGTAGAGAGATTAAGCTAAAAAGGAAAGCTAGAGACCTCTGAAGACCAGGAAAAAGAGCTGAATTTTAATTCAAAGCCAATATATAGTCACTGAATATCTTTTCTCCCCTCAAAGAATGGCATGAGCAAACATACATTATTAAAGAAGACAGATCAGAGGTATACACTACAGATAATAGTGTACTTAAATTTCTTAGCAAAGCATTCATCAAAGACTGAGCCTATCCTTATGGAAAAGATGGAGACATGACATGGACCAACAGACTCTACATTTTTTTTGATTATGCACCTAATCATTTTAAATTATGTACATTATAAAGCTTACCAAAAAAAAAAGAAACAGAAAATATGAAAAAAATCATCTAAAATTTGAACTTAAGAGTCAGTGAGGGACTATTGGAGCTTAATGAAGTAGGTAACGGGGGTATGGCTATATTTGAGCAGCCCATGATTATCAAGATTAAATCTTGTAGGGTGGGTAGAATACAACTTATGTTCCACACTCTAACTGGGTGACCAGATATAAGAACACCAACTTAAGAAAGACTATATAATCAAGTGGAGTTAGAAATGATTGATCAGTCAGACCCAAAGAACAGACACAGAATGGTAGAACTAGAAAGAAATCAAATTGAAACCTAAACAATTATCTTTTGCAACACCCCCCCCAAGTGATCAACCAGCCCTTGCTTGAAGATGTCCAGTGAGGGGCAGCTAGGTGGTACAGTGGATAAAGCACTAGCCCTGAAGTCAGGAGGACCTCAGTTCAAATCTGGCTTCAGACCAAACACTTGACACTCACTAGCTATGTGACCCCAGGCAAGTCACTTAACCCCAACTGCCTAAAAATTTAAAAAAAAAAAAATAAAATTAAGATGTCCAGTGAGGTCTATGGAGATATCCCATTCTACTTTGCGATACCTTTAATTGTTACAGAGGCTTTCCTTACAAAATCCTTATAAAATTCAAAAATTCCTTAAAAAATCTAAACTTCTGTCCATTGTTCTTACCAACTTCTACCCTCCAGGGTCAAAGTCTTTTTCCTCTTCCAGACTGCAGCCCTGAAAATATCTGAAGATACCTATTATATTTCCCCTTGTCCCTCTAATTCTCTATTCTTTAGGCTGACCTTAAAACAGTCTTCAAAAGGCATGAACTTGAAGCCCTTCACTCTCCCAACTGGCAGTGCTTTCCACCGGGAGATTCTAGTATAACATCATCTTTTCTAAAATAGGATGCCATAAATTGAATATAATCTCAGATATGTGTGGTCTGACTAAGACAAAGTACAAAAAAAATAGTACCACCTTATTCCTGGGTACTCCATGTCCCTTAAAGCAGCACTAAGTTTTCTTGGCTTCCATATCACCCTGTGATTTGCTGAGTTTGTTGCCCCATAATGTGCACCCTCTGTCCCAAATAAAATGTCTAGCCATATCTTCACCATGTTTCTGAACATAAGTGAAGTGATTTTTTTTTCTTTAAACACAAGTGAAGGACTAATATTTAACTCTAAAGTTACCAATGGTCTCCTGCTTGCTAAGTCTGATGGCCTTTCTTCAGCACTCGTCCTTTTTGTCCTCTCTATAGTATCTGAGTTATAAGAGATGGCTCTCTGGGGGAGAGAAGCTAGAGGGGGAAGATCTAGGCCACATAGCAAAAAAAAAAAAAAAAAGCAACAACAACAGTAAGCTCTATGAAATAACACCTCCCACAACTTTACCAAGAACTGGAGCCTCACTCATCTCCATTCTCTCAACTTTGGAGGGCAAAATGGAGCCAACATGTGCCCTTCTTCACTATTGTTGTACTGCTCCGATTCTATGTAATCCTTCATATCATATCAAACATATTGCTAATTCTCAGGACCTCAAGTTGTTCTTCTTAAAATCTAAGTTGCTTGGCAAGTTCCCTGTGTATTTACATTGGTCTTTTTAGACAACCACCCCACTTCCTCACCCACTGGAATTGTTCTCTGTCTTTAGAATTTCATTCCTCCTGGGACAAACAAAAGATCAGACACTACCAGCTTTACTAGCTTTTCCTTTCTTCTCTATTACAAATTCTAAAATAAATGATCATTTTCCTTCAAGATTCCATCAATAACCACCTTGCTACCAGTTCATTCTCCTTTAAGAGGATCAAACTCTCCAGAACATAATTCTCCCTTGCTGATCTCTCCACATGTGGAAAGATTAAATCATCAAGAAAGTAAGACAAGAAATAATTCATTTTCTGAACTGCTTTTGATGAAGTTCTAGCAGATATCTGGATACCTGAAGACCCCCCCATCATCCACATTAAAATACCTTTGTACTAGGTTTATGATCTATTTCCTGAACTCCTTGATGATTTCTGCCATCCTTCCAGTTCAGATGTGGCATTGTCTAATCATTCCACCATAAATTTTAACCCAAATCATTTGCATTATATCTCTTTCCTCTGCATCACTTTCCTGAACTCATCACATAACTATTATGAATACACAATGCTATTCTGCCCTATCTTTTCCCTCCCTATGATACCCCAAATACCCCCCTTTTTCCCTCCTTCAACAAAGATGTATCTTTCCATAGTTAATTTCCAGTTGTATCTCATCCAAGTCTCAGTGAAACCAATGAGGTCTAATTTACCTTTTTGACTTAGAATTTCTAGTTTACCTGGTTTGTCACTAAAACTTTTCTGTAAATTTATGTACAGGGCATCTGAAGCCAGGCATTATTACTAGATCCTTTCTTGGATTTTGAATACTGTGAAATAAGTATCTCTATTGGTATTCTTTTTAAACCATATAGCTGCTCTTTAGACTGGCTACCTTAGTGAATATCCACATTTTTTTTTACTCCCTACTCCCTTTATTTTAAATTTAAAGACCTCTTGATTATATTTGCAAGATTCCTAGAAAATATTTTCTTACTAACCTCTGCTGGGTACCTTCCATTCTTGAACAGATCTTTTAATTTCTATGTTTTTAGCTATAGTACAGAAATCCAAATCCCATTCTCAAATATCTTAACTAGCTGTTCACTTCTCAATTCAAATTTTCTAAGCTGTATTTCCTGCTTTAGATTGACAGTAGTGATGAAAACACTTTCTGTTCTATGAGCTTCAGTTCTAGAGAAAGGCTTTCTTAATCTTTAATAAAGTTTCTTAAGTTCCTTCTTGAAAGTCATGTGTTCCCATGTGAAATTACCAAAAGTAAACACTAACTAACTAGTCTGAAAAGTTTTTGGAGGTTCTTATGTAACATGTTAAATATATGCCCAGGAAGGGATGGTTAAGAAGATCTCTATTATCATCAAGGAAACTGTAAACAGTTGCCTCAGGTAGACTGCCAGCAAGGAGTCACTAACCTCTACTACTCATCTTTTCCCTTTGACCTTTCATTTTTCACCTCAATAGCACACCTACATCCATATCATCATCACTCCTCACCTAATGACTAACTACTTCTTTCTCAGAATGTCCAGCTCCCTCCAACTTGGGAAGACCCTCATATCTGTTTCCTAACTCATATGCAGTGGGTCTTCTATTTGTCCCCCTCAAGGTCAAGATTCTTGCCTTCAAATTCCTTTCCTCCTTTGTTTTCATTGTGAAACCTTTCTTCAGAGCCTCAACATATTAATAATTTGATGTTGAGTTGGATGAAGGGTTTTCATAGAGGGACCCAGGGTTCTGTGCTGGGATTAGTGCTAGTTAACATTTTAAACAGTGACTTAGATAAAGACATAGATTTCATGCTTTTATCAAGTTTACAGATCCCAGCACTGAGGGCCAACAAGTAAATGACAGTCAATTTGAAAAGATCTTGTCCAGTTAGAACTAGAGCTGAATCTATGAAGATGAAGTTTAACAGGGATAACTGTATAGTCTTATGCTGTGATTAAAAACATGAACTTTATAAGTTTAAGATGGAGACAAAACTAGACAATGGCTCATCTGAAAAAATATCTTTTAAAAGTTCTCTTTGTTTTGTTTTAATTTGGAATTTAAATCCATTGGTGGATATAACCAAATTGAGAAGTGAACAAATGGTTAAGACAATGACATATGAGAATGGGTCTTAGATTCCTAGAGCACAGCTAAATTAAACATTTTTATATATAACATAGATCAGAGAAAGGCCTGTACATGAAACTGCAAATCTCTATCACATTCAGCTTGCTTTTCCTTTTATAATAAATCCAACATTAACTTTCAAAGCTATCTTGCTTATCTGTGTTTCTTTTAGGCCTTTCCTTCTGTTCTCTCCTTTATCTAGAGTTCTTTAATGTCCTGCAACTTCAATGAGTCAATGGTATATGGCAGACAAGAATAATAGTGTGAACTGAGGTTGCCTTAATAGAAGCAGAGTTTCCAGGACTATGGATGTGAAAGCCTTGCTGAACATTGTCTTGGTCCACTTCCTGCAATACTATGTTCGATTCTAGACATGTGTAGGAAGAGTGTTGTAACCCTGAGCGTATCAACAGAAGTGAAAGTGAAAAAGCCTCAAGTTCCTGCCATATAAACACTGGTGGAAGGACAGAAAGAGACCTAGAAGGGATATGATGGTGCATACGAATCTGAAGTGCCATCTCATGGGGAAATAATTAGACTCATTCTGCTTAGCCCCAAAGGGAAAAACTAGTAGCAAAAAAATAGAAGTAACAAAAATGAAAATTTATGTTTGAAGAAAATACTTCATAACAATGAGACACAGCCAAAATTAGACTGGACTGCCTCAAGAGGCATGAGATTTCCTTCCTCACTGAAGGTTTTCGAGTAAAGATAGCATGAGCACTTGTTGTAGAGCACTCGCTCTAGAGCAGACTCTTGTTCAAGAATGGATTGGACTAGATAGCTTTTGAAGTTCCTTTTGATTCTGAGATTATGTAATTTTTTAATTCTGTGGAAATTTAGTCTGGCAGCCATACACATATGGCATAAATTTGAAGGGACAGGGGAGGGGGAATAAGATCTAAAAGGAAACCTGTAAGTTGAGGTAGAAGTTAACAAGGGCTTGTCCTAGGACATTGGTAATGGAATGGAGGAAGTGGATTAAGCTATGACAGACATGGAGGTTATCGACTAAATAGAGTCAGAGAAAATCCTAAAGTTACAAATATAGAAGTCTAGATAAATGGAGGTACCACAGATGGAATATACAAAGCTAAGAGGGATAGATCTATGAGGAAAGGTAAAGAGTTCTGTCATAGACATTCTCACCATTATACATACTTCAAGAACACAAAAGGTTTTTTTTGTTGTTGAATTGTTTCAGTTGTGTCTGACTCTCCATGACCCTGTCTGGAGTTTTCTTTACCTTAGTGGTTTGCCATTTTCTTCTCCAGCTCATTTTACACATGAGGAAACAGGGTTAAGTGACTTGTCCAGGGTCACACGGCTAATAAGTATCTGAGACTGGATTTTAACTTAGGTCCTACTAATCCCAGGCCCACCACTCTACCCACTGAACCACCTAGCTGCCCATTACCCGAGTCTAAATGCCTAATCACTGGACTTTACTTCCTTATGAATACCCTGGATGTTTTAAGGCTGAAATTCCTATGTTCTGCTCATATGCTCTTCCCATCCCTGAGAGCTCATCAATAATTTACTGCAATATAGTATAGTGACTAGACTGCTAGACAGAGTCAGCAGTTTGAATCCCATCTCAGACATTTACTAGCTGTGACCCTAGGCGAGTCACTTAACATCTCCAAGTCTTTGTTTCCTCGACTATAAAATGAGGGGGTTAGACGTGACAGCCTCTAAGGTTCCTCCTAGCTCTTAATCTATGATTCTATGACCTATCAAGGTACTCAAGTGCTTGAGGCAGCAAAGCCTTTGGGGTCACTCATGATGTGTGAATCTTTGAAGTTGTTGACTATATGATTACCATGCTGCAAAAGCAAAAGAAAAACCAGGCAGAGTGATAATATATAAGAGAAAGCATATGACTGAGATCCAGCAGAAGTGTAGAAAAAGAAAAGGCAAGATAGTCAATCTTAGGTATGCAAGAATTTCTGACAAGTCACAACCTTGATTAAACCATGGAAAGGAAAAATATGAAAGAAGTTCAGATGATGACAAAGTTCTAATGATGACAAAGAAACTGAGGATTTGTTTCATAATTATGTTAGAGGCCTGTCTTCCTTGCAAATACAAGTTCTAAGGAAAAGCATTTTACATCCTGTATGGTAAGCACATTAGGAGAAACTATGATCAGAGAATATATTCTTACATTTGGTCAAAAATTAAATGAAAAGGCAGAAAGTTGATAGAACACAACTGACTGATTCTAGTACTATTTTCTCTTTGGTGGATTTGTCATGACCAAAAGACATTAGTACATTTTTATCAATAACCTGAAGATAGATACGGCAAGTTTATCTAATCTGCAAATGACAAAACTGGGGTAACAGCTATTATCCGATAATGGAATCAATAACCATTAAGAAGGAGAAATAACACCTTGCCTCTTAAATATTTCTATGAATATGAGCACTCCCGTCAATGATACTGATCACAATCTACTCATCCTAGGAAACACATATCTATGTCCTCCTGTACACCATCCTCAGGGACATCAACCAACGCACTGAGGGTACTTTCTTTAGTTTTCTTGACGTTGCATGGATATCCAATGGAGCACACAGGCTGTTCATTAGTTATGCTTTGCTCTTGTCAAATAATTGTCCACCCTATTGTCTGGAAATATATCTTCTTTACACTGCTTCTCTGGTGCAATTTTGAATGAGTACAACCACTATACATTGTTCCATTGGCTTTTGGAGAATCCTCTACTTTAATTCTTCTGAAACTGATATTCCATGATTTGTAGCCACAAAGCAACAGCTGAAAAATGTTAGTATTAACAAGATGCACTTTTGTTAGTGAGAAGGCCAGGATTATTAAAATCAACCTCTGTCTAGTTTTCCAAAGGCAATTCAGCTTGCCATCTTTCTGCTAAATTTTAGGCCCAGTCTATTACCATGTAGGGAGAGAAAGGGAGACAGAAGGAGGGAGAGGGAAGGAAAGGGGGATAGGGAGGGAGAAAAGGAAAGAGGGGAGAGGGGAAGGAGAAGGGGGTAGAGAAAGAAAAGGGAGGAGGTGGTGGTGGTGGTTGTTCTTACTGCCATTGGTACAGCCTTTGAGAATCCAGAGTTATCTCCATGCCATAAGGAAGCACTAGGACTGAGCCTTTCCATTGTCTTGTATGCAGTATGACTGCATACAAGACAATGGAAAAGCTCATAGTGGGTGTGAGCAAACCATAACAAGAACTTAGAAAGAATAAAAGCAAAAGATGTTTTTATGGAATTACACGACAGGAAAAAAAGATGAATAAGAGCCTAAAACGGTCCACTGGCATACCTTCATGATGTCAAAAGAAAGTGAAGAAGGTCTCTAGCATGTCTGGTGGTTTCCCCCTTTTCCTCCCTTTTCTCTTCCCCCCCCCAACCTCACCGTGGTGAACTTATGGAAGGAAAAGGACAAAAAGGGCAGGGATGGATAGAAGTTGTGATTTGCATTCCTGGAGGGAACTGCTAAGTTGATAAGATTTAAAAAAAAAAACCAAAGATCTATTTGAGTACTGAATCTAGACAACAGCAGCTTTCAACCACTTTTAAATTCTTACTTAGGAGGCCCTGAATGTTCCAGGGCTTAATGCAATTAGCACAATGTCAAATATACATAACAACACCAGGAGTTTCTCACCCTTTATAGGAAATCACTCTTGATTCATGCTTATGCTGGTGATTCATGCTGATTCATGCTTAACACTTAATGTCCAAGGCAATTATCTGAAAATCTATAAAGTACAGAGAAAGTGCTAATTTGCACTGGCAGAGGATGTTTCCTAATCCAGAAGTTCCCTCTATACCAATGAAATTAAAATTTTACTGTCTCTATCTCTTGATATTAATAATCAGAGGATCAAACATGTTATTTTAACTTTCAAGGAATCTTATATGATCTGACATATGCATGATGATTTTCATTTTTATTTCTGCTTGACACTGATTTTGATTTCTGTCCTAAAAAGCAAATTGTCATGGTTAATTTGAAAGTGATTTACCTTGGTAATTGTTTTCTATTAAAATAGAATCAGCTGCATTATTTGTCATGTCATGTGCTTGTCACACAACCAGTGCCTTCTAATTTTACATAAGTATTCGTGATGTAAATGTGAGGCTTCTGTATATTCTATGAACCTTTTTTTGACCTCTCTTGCTTCCTACTCCTGAACTGTATTTGCCACATCTTTTTTCCTGGCCATAGTATATTTAACATATCATTCCCTATGTCCACTTTTGAACTGACATCGATGAGTATCAAAATACACACTGATATAACTTGGAATGTTTTATCAAGTTTTATAGAATTTCTCCACTTCCTCATCCACACCAAGAATAGTCACATAAGTTACAAATATTTTCATGGTATTCTTACTGCAAATTCTTATCATGATCCTTGGAATACAAGATGACCCTATATTCCATGTAATGATATTTCCTGCTGCCCTTGTACACATGATAAAACCAGCTCCTCAAACTCCTTCATTTGTATCTCCAAGGAAAACGTATGTGTAAAGTAACTTTTGTCTCATTTCATTTCATGAGCATCTCAAGATTAATATACTTAGTACTTACCAGTACAAGTGTATTCGTATAAGAAGGATTTAACATTTAAATAAAGCTAACGGCAACCCAATGCAATGTGACAAAATTAAATACGTAATCCCATGCTCAGGGTCCAAAAATCAGCTGTAAGAGTACAGGATTGGGAAGGAGGAAGGGGAAGATAGAGTTAAATAATTTTAATGAAAAATTACCTAGGAGTCTCAGCAGACTGAAAGTTCAACGTAAGGCAGAATATATGGCAAACAAAAAAGCTAGAGATCTTAGGCTGCAGAAACAGAAGCAGTATCTAGAAGACAGGAAGTTATAAATGACTACCTACATCGGGTCAGAACATATCTGAATACTATGGTCTGTTTGGGGTGTGATATTTTAGAAAGCACACTGATAAGCTAAGATTCATACTGAGCAAAGTTAGGGAACTTTGAAACCATGCCACAAGAGCATCAGTTGAAGGCACTGGGGATGTTTAATCTAGAGAATTCTAGAGGATAGGAGGGAAAACATACTAGCTATCTTCAAGTATTTTAAGAATTGTCATGGTGAAAACAGGGATTTTAGACTTTTTCTGTCTGGCCCTGAACAAAAGTACAAAGTACAGAAAAACAGATTTAAATTAGAAGTAAAGAAAAACTTGCTAACAAAACTACCAAAAATGGGATTGACTTGAGAGATAGTGAGTTCCCTCCATAACTAGAGATCTTAAAGAAGAAGCAGCAGCTTCATGGCCACCTGCCTTCCAGTGATTCCAGCTCAGTAATTCAGCCTATAACACTGGAGTAATATTTAGAATATGAAATACTATAGAACAGATTTAATGAGATGGCTTACTCTTCATCTAGGTTTCACAAAGAACTTTCAAAACTTATGACAATACTATACAAGCAATTTTCAAAGTTACGTGTACTTGGAATTCTGTAGAGTCAAACTGCAAGGGAGATTTAGATAAAACTGTAGCCTGTCATATCCTCAAAAGTGTCATCTTCTGACAACAAATTTGTAAGCACTGTACCAAGCACCCCCAAGACGGCTTAACCCAAATTTTTTAAATGGTGAAGAATACTTTATACCCCACCCCCCAAATATCAGGAGTGATATGGAATTACAGGCAAGACATTAAAAAGGAGGTACCAATGGGCCAAAGTGATAATGATACCTAACTGAATGTTCTGAATGCTTCCAACAAGTCAAGACACTGCCAAAAACAATGACGTCTTTACAGAGGATGAAAAAAATTGTGAGCTAGCCACTCTGACTTTTTTTTATCCTATTTCATTTTTAACCCAAAGTTATATTTTACTGCCCTGGATGTTATGTAGCAGTCTATTTTTCATTTCTAAGAAATCTAAAAGGTAAAATCTGGCTGACATTAGGGACTATCAAGAAAGCCATTTTCATGACAAATCCTAGAGTTTCTATTTATCTGGAGCTATGAGCTACACCGTCTAACATTTATACCTATAGTGCAGTATAACAATATACCAAGGATCTGTGACTTGTCAGTGTGTGTGAATGGCCTTTATTGACATAAGACTACAACCTATCCATATAACATAATAGAGAGGTCTTAGAGAATTTCCAGAGGCTAAGAGAGATTAAATGACTTGTTCATGATTACAAAGTGGGTGACCATCAAAGAGGGGTTGTCTTTCTTACCTCAGTCTAATTCCACTTTGTTTTGAAAAACAAATAACCAGTAGATAGAGCACCGGCCCTGGAGTCAGGAAGACCTGAGTTCAAATCCAGTTTCAGACCAGATACTTGACACTTACTAGCTGTGTGACCCTGGGCAAGTCACTTAACCCCAATTGCCCTCACCAAAAAATAGAAAAAGAAAAAAGAAAAACAAATAACCAAATTGTAGAAAAACAAACAGACTGTTAGTAAGAGTTTAAGAGTCTATCTCCTTTGGAAAAGGACCTATATGTACAAAAATATTTATAGCAGCTCTTTTCTGGCGGTAAAGAATTAGAAGTTGAGAGGATGTCCATCAGGAATAGCTGAACAAGTTGTGGTATGTGGTTATGATGGAATACTGTTGTACTATGAGAAATGATGAGCAGGATGCTCTCAGAAAAACCTGGAAAGACCTGCATGGGGTGATGTAAAGGGAAATATACTACGTACAAAATAATAGCAATATTGTAAGATGATCAGCTGTGAATGACTTAGCTATTCTCAGCAATACAATGATCCAAGACAACTCTGAAGGACTTATGAAAAATGCTATCCATCCCCAGAGAAAGAACTGATGATGTCTGAATACAGATTGAAGTATACTTTTTTTTAAATTTATTTTTGAGGGTTTTTTTTCCTTGTCTATAGTTTCTTTCACAACATGATTATTTTGGATACGTTTTGCATTACTACACATATATAACTTATATTGAATTGCTTGCCTTCTCAATGAGGTGAGGATAGAGGAAAGGAGAGAATCTAGAACTCAAAGTTTTAAAAACAAACATTAAAAATTGTTTTTACGTGTAACTGGGGGAAAATAAAGTAAATAAATAAAAGCTTTTTTAAAAAGTCTATTTCCTTTGACTAGAATGTAGGAGCTTTAATGTATAGACCTGTAGCATTTATTTTGGCTGCCCATAGGCCCTTTCTTGCCCCACATTTTGTATGCTTTGCTATTTCTAGATGAAACCTTAATGGTGACTAGACTTTTGGAATATAAATACTACGTTCAATAACTAAGTCTTGATCAGTTTAAGTCACTAAATTATAACTGGTGAAAAGGTATATGTATATATATATATATATACATATATAAAATATACATATATATGGAATGTATGTGTCTCTGATCTTATAAGGCACAAAAGCCCACACAGTGATATCACAGTATTTTAATCAGCATCAACAGCAGAAGCAAAAACATCAATCTTCATCAAAGGACAGTTCTAGTCAGTCAAAAGCAGGATTACCTCTCACTAAAAAAATCTAACATTTCTAAGGAGTCCATCTCACAGGCTCAGGCCAGAGTTCCATTTCTTTTAATCCTAGACTCCAAAAATAAAGCAACAATGGGTGTGAGGACTTAAATACAGAGGAAAGGTAAAAGAGAGTGACTTTAGCAGATCCTATAAACTAAAATGGCGATAAGCTGTTCTGTGACTACAGATGAGAAATAAAACCATTTTTTAAATTAATTTATTTTGATTTATCAACAATCATAAGCTTTTGAGTTTTAAATTTTTCTCCCCCTCCCTTCCCACCTCCCTCCCCAAGATGGCTCACAATATGATACAGGCTATACATATACATTCCTATTAAACATATTTTCACATTAGTGATGTTGTAAGTAAGAATAAGAACCAATTGGAGGGACCACAAGAAAGAGGAAAAAAAACGCAATAGAAGAAAAAATCGCAAATAGTATGCTTTGATCTGCATTCAAACTCCATAGTTCTTTCTTTGGATGTGAATAGCATTTTCCATCATGAGACCTTTGGAGATGTCTTAGATTCTTGTATTACTGAGAAGGGTTAGGTCTATCAATATTAATCACTGCACAACGTGGGTATTACTGTGTACAACATTTTCCTGGTTCTGCTCACTTCACTCAGCATCAGGCCATACAAGTCTTTCTAGGATTTTCTGAAGTCTGCCGGCTCATCATTTTGTATAGCATAATAGTATTCCATTACATTCATACACTACAACTTGTTCAGCCATTCCCCAGTTGATGGGCATCCTCTCAATTTCCAATTCTTGGCCACCACAAAAAGAGCTGCAATAAATATTTTTGTACATGTGGGTCCTTTTCCCATTTGTATAATCTCTTTGGGATATAGCCCTAAAAAGCGCTATTGCTGGGTCAAAGGGTATGTACATTTTTATAGCTCCAAATTGCTCTCCAAAATGGTTGGATCATTTCACAACTCCACCAACAATGCATCAGTGTTCCAATTTTCCCATATTTTCTCCAACATTTATCCTGTTGTAGAGTGTTTTGCATGGTTTGTCATGTTAGCCAATCTGACAGGTGTGATATGGTACCTCAGAGTTGTTTTGATTTGCATTTCCTTAATCAACAGTGATTTAGAGCATTTTTTCATATGACTACAGATGACTTTAATTTCTTCATCTGAGAACTGCCTGTTCATATCCTTTGACCATTTATCAATTGGGGAATGACTTGTATTCTTATATATTTGACTTAATTCTCTACATATTTTAGAAATGAGGCCCTTATCAGAGGGCACTGGTTATAAAAATTCTTTCCCAATTTTCTACTTGGTTGCATTGGCTTTGTTTGTACAAAAACTTTTCAATTTAATGTAATCAAAGTTATCCATTTTGCATTTCATAATGTTCTCTATCTCCTGTTTAGTCATGAATTCTTCTGTTCTCCATAAATCTGATAAGTAAACTATTCCTTGCTCTCCCAGTTTGCTTACTGTATCAGCCTTTATATCTAAATCATGAACCCATTTTGACTTATTTTGGTATGTGGTGTGAGATTTTGGTCTATGCCTAGTTTTGCCATACTCTTTTTCAGTTTTCCCAGCGGATTTTGTCAAATAGTGAGTTCTTAACCCAGAAGCTGGGGTCTTTCGGTAAGCCATTCTCTTGATAGAAGATCATATGTTTAGAGCTGGAGGGGAACTCAGAGGCCAAGTCAACAGACTTTACAGATAAGGAAAATGAAGCACAAACAGGCCAAGTAAGTTGCCCAGAATCATAGAGCTAGTAAATGTCTGACGCAAGATTAGAATGAAGGTCTTCCTGACTCCAAGTCCAGTTCCCTATCCATTATGCCATACTGCCAAAGTCAGAACTAAAATTATCATTACTCAGTCTTTTGGCTATGATCAAATAGGAAAAATATACATTAAAACTAAGTAAAATTTGAATATAATCTAAAAATAAATAATAAAAAAGTGATTACCTGAGGAGAGTCAAAAGGATATCGACTACTAAATTTAAATAGAAGTTGAAATTTCTCCCCTTCATATAAAGTACCTGGTGCACCCTCCATGTCTACAATCCACCTGGAATATAAAAAAAAAAAAGCAAATTAAAATCTTGTTAATCATTTCTTTTCCCTTCATAGAAAATAAGTATCACCATACTACTCAAAAAACAAGGTAGTCAGTTGTCTTTTTACTCTTAGGCAGCTAAGTGACTCAATGCATAGAGCAGAGGGCTCAAGAGTCAGGAAATTGAAATCCAATCTCAGACACTTACTAGCTACGTGACGCTGTGCAAGTCACATCACTTCTTTGTGCCTGTTTCCACATTTGTAAAATGGGAATATAATAGTGCCTCACAGAGTAGTTGTGATCAAATAACAATATGTATAAAGCATTTTGAAAATGTTGAATAAATGCAAGCTATTGTTGAAGTCATAGAAGAAGAAAACTACAGTTTGGGCAACAAAGCAAGACTAATCAGAACAGCAGTGACACGTCATTTTGTATATTAAGGTTTGCAAAACACTCCACATAAACGATCTCACTGGACCTCACAATACGCAGGTACTACAGATATTATCCTCATTTTACAGGAAGGAAGCTGAGGCTCAGAAAGGTTAAGTGACTTTTCCAAGGTCACAATATTTGAAGTAGAATTTGAACCCACATCTTCCCGGCTTCATGTTCAGCTTTGTCCACTACATCTGCCAGATGTACTGTCCTCCTACTTATATTCCCTCATGACCATATGAAGACTCAACCATTACCTCATATTTTCACACAACTATAAAGATGACCATACAGACGGACACTAGATCATTCATCAGATTGGTTTCTGCTAGCACCTCTGCCCTCCTTCTCCAACCCCTCTCTCCTGTTCTCTTTCCCTGACTACCTCAATGTAAGTCTGGATGGATTAGCCCAGTAGGACAGGACTGGACATTTTTCATCTGGAAGGCAATTAAATTTATTAACATTTACATAGAATTTTAAAGTTTACAGAGCCCATTTCATACTTCATTGCATTTGATTTTTACAACTCTGAGGCAGATAAAGGTACAATTATCTCTATTTTAGAGATGTACAAACTACTATAATAAATATAGGAATCACGAAAGAAATAAGGTCACCTTCATACAAGTTATAAAAGTACACATAGATTAGAAGAACAGTAATAAGCAAAATGGAAAAGAAAGGTCTAAGAGATAGGTTCTAGTTCCAAATCTATCACAAACTAAAAGCTAAACCTTGGAGACATTAAAATGTAAACTCTTTAGAAGTCAGGACTATTTTGGCTTTGTCTTTACATTCTCAAACCTAACACAGTGCCTTGCACAAAGTAGGTATTTAATGTCTGAACTGAATTGGCACATTACTATTCTGAGCCCCAATGTTTTCACTTACCTTGTTTATAAGAAAAGCACTTTATAACTTGCAGAGTCTAAATAAATTGTATTATCATCCATAAAGTCAGGGGACTACACGAAAGTCTTTAATGTTCTTTCTAGCACTATGATTTTAAGTCTGGGGAGTATAAGAATTGGCAAAGAAACCATAGCTGCTCTACACCAACCCACCCACCACAGAGCAACAGTGTTCCCTTCAGGGGACAGCGAAGGTGTTCTCTTTCTAAAAACAAACAACTAAGGCACTGTGGCACTTAGGATCAGAATATTCTTTGTCTGAGAATACAGTGGTCACCCAAAAGGAGTTAACTACAAAGGATCTAGCAATTATACTACATACCTGCCTGTTTTGAATAGTGACTTCTTTGAAATAGAATTGTATAAAGAAAAAGCACTGAAGAAGCTAGGAGACCTGTGTTCTATTCTTGGCTTCCTAATTAACTAGCTACATAACCTCAAGCAAGTTATAATCTCTCTATGCCTTAAGTTTCCTCATCCGTAAAATGCAGAGATTAGACTAGATAAATATTTTCTCTAAACTCCTTTCTAGTTCTATGACTTCTATGTCAGAAAAACTTTAGTGACCCTGTGGTTAAAAACAATTACTCTGGCTCCTATAGAAGCCAAGTCTTGAAAAGTTCATACTCTACCCCAGTTCCATAAATTACACCATTTGCTTTAGGGAAACATTAACCTATAGTTTCTTGCAAGTCAAGGTTCTTTAACCTTGAATGCTTCCCACTTGAAGAGTGCTTCTGTGAGAGGACACATAGTACAAACAGTAGTTACTCAATGATACTAAAGTAAAAGTCTTAAGATCTTAAAAAAAGACAACATGTGAACTAAGCAGTGACCAGTGAAAAGAGTAAAAATAGGATCGCTGTCCCCACTCTTCCAACTTGCCAGCAACCTAACCTAGGGGAAGAATCTCTTTAGAAGATTCATCAACTGTAAAAAGAGAGCAGATGTGCTCAAAGGTCCCATCTAACTTTAAAATTCTAATATCCTATAATTAAAACCTCAAGACACTGTTTGAGTGGGCCATCTGCCTTTAGGTTATTAGCCCAATGTTAAAGCTGAAACAATTAAAGGTCCCAGAGATAATGTGACTTTCTCAAGGTCATAACTATTAAGTGGCAGAAAGGGTATTAGAATATACGTCTTCTGCCTCTAGTGAAGTACTGTGCCACACCACTGCTATCTAAGGGCATAGTGCTTTACACAAGTTAAGAACCATAAGATGGCTGTGGGGCATCATATACATATTTCTGTTATATTTTGTAATTTTTATCTGTGCTCAAGATATACACTTAAATTGTCTTCCTTCTCTTAATTTCCATTATTTGTGGAGTTTTTGCAGTTATATTCCAGGGTCAACTGACCAACTGTCTGCTCTATTCTCTTCATTATTATCTGTGACAAGTAGAATCCCATTTTAACAAATGTCTGGTTCTTACAGAAACAAACCAACTTGTGTCTTGCCAAGATGGTTCATGTCCATAGAATTTTGCTGATCAAGTATAATAAATTCCATTAAGTAAAACTCTCATATGAAATGCTGATAAACAATTCCATTTGTTCTTATGATTTTGTTTTGTTTAAATATTTTCTCCTAACTGGTCTTAATGTTACTGAGATATGTGAACAGGTGACTATGCTTTTATGCATGACAAAAACTTTAAAGATAATTTTATTTGATACAGATTAACCAAACTGGCCTATCTAATGCAAGATGTAGATCACTTAATGTCAACACCTGAAGAGCATATTAAAATGCTTTTATTAGAAAAATATTCTTGCAATTAACTTGGCTACTAAAAATAACCTATCAAATGAAGGTTTCAAAAATAAAGTACTTACTGTGTAATTGAATTCTGAACACTCTTTTCATTCAAAGTCATTCCTGGAGGAGGGTCATTTTGCAAAGCCAATAATTCTTTTTGCAGTCGTTTCTAGAAAAGATCAATAGCATTTCAAGTTTTGCATAATCTTCTGTTATATTACATAAGAAATTATAAGTCTCCTAACAAAAAGGATCAGAACTGAATACTGAAATCCCTTATTTAAATGCCTCTCATAATTCATACCTTTACCTCATCTATGTCCTTGAATCTATATTGCTATATGCAATTGCTATAAATTATACTGCTTATGTATTTCTACAACTTATAAGACATTTCCAAACATCTGCACTCATTATAAGTTCTATAACTATACCTTTAAAATTTAAAAATAGCTTATAATTTCCCAGACATGCATAGCTACTATTCTACAACAATCTCATAAGACTGGTATACCTACAGAAGATAGTTAAGAGCTGCTTTTACTGTTTTCCACCAAAATGCTTATTATATGGAACCCTTAGGGAACAAATAATTTCAGATAACTGAGTTTTCAAAAAGCTAAAGGTTTAGGCCTTGAAGTACCAAAACTTTCTATTTGGGGTGGAAGTTAAAATGTTTTATATAATTTTCCTGTTTCCAGATTATTCTCTTCTTCCTTTATACTATTTCACTTGTTGATTTCATCAAGCTCCCACAGAACCAATTATCATCACTATGCTGATGAATCTCAAATCTATTTATCAAGCCCTAACCTCTCTACTGACCTTCAGTCTCACATCTTCAATCACCTATCCCAAAGAGAATATCCTACAGATATCTTAAACTCAACATGCCCAAAACTGAACTCATCTCTTTCCCCAAAAAACTTTTCCCTCCTCCTAACTTCCCTATTACAGTTGAGGGCACTACCATCCTCCCAGTCACCCAGGCTCACAACCTCGATGTCATCTTTGACCTCTCACTCTCTGATAACCAATCTGTTGCCAAGGCCTGTCAATTTTTACCTTTGTAACATCTTTGCATCTTCTTTCCTAACACTGCTGCCACCATCTTGGTGCAGGCCCTCATCACTGGATTATTTCAATAGCCTATTGGTTGGTCTACCTGCCCTAAGCTTCTCCCCACTCTATCAACATGATAAAGAGCAAGTGTGACCATATTACCTCCGTACTCAAACTCCAGTGGCTGTCTCCTTATCACCTCCCAGATGAAATATAACATATCTGGCATTTAAAGCCATTCATAATCTGCTCCATCTTTCCAGTTTTCTTACATCTTGTAAACCGCCCACTACCCCCACACATATATTCTGAGATCCAGTGACATTGTCCTCCCTTCTATTTCTTACACATGACACCATCTCTAAGCTCCAGGCATTTTCGGCAACCAGCTCTCATGCCTGGAATGCTGTTTCCCCTGCCTTCTGGCTTCCTTCTGTCAAGTCTCAGTTAAAATCCCACCATCTAAAGAAAGCCCTACCCAACCCCCTTTCTATGCCCTTCCCTCTGTTGATTTATTTCCAATTTATCCCATATATAGCTCATTTGTACAGAGTTGTTTACACGTCTCTTCCATTAGACTACAAGCTACTTGACAGCAGGAACTATCTTTTACTTTTCTCTGTATCCCAGTGCTTAGCACAGTGCCTGGCATATAGCAGGTACTTAAATGTTTACTGATTCCCAGTATCTTTCCTTCTGATCCTTCAAGGCATTGCTGAGCTCCATAAAACTGACTGATCCTATATTAAATGGCCTCTGATTGTTATGACTAAGAGTTCAGTATCTCTTTTAAAAACATTTTCCTATCTTCTCACTTATTGTTAGGTGTCACTTTCTATCACAGTCAGCATATCTGCCAGTGTCAGCCTCTCTCTCCTCACTTGCATAATTTATTGATTCTAATCTGCTGGCTAAAGAAACTAGATAATCAAGTTAATTAAAACTTGTTATAACAACTCCCTCCCTTCTTTGCAGAAGTGGAAAACTATGGGCATAAAATACTATATATAACATCAGACTTAGTTAATCTATTGCTTAGTTTCACTGAACTTATTTTTTCTTTTTCATTTCTGTCAAAAGGCATGACATTCTGGGGAAGGAATATATTGGGAAAAGTAGGTGATATAAAACCAAAATAATCAATAATTTTTTAAACTTCATAAAATTAACCATAGAGGACTTCTGAATAAAAAGCTTCTGTGGGGCTCTCTTATATGAGCAAAGCTTATAAACTTTAGTATATGGATTTTTTGACAAGGCTAATGCTCTGAGACCTCTTCTGTTTGTTTACTCCTCATTCTTGGCTGGATAGGTGAATTATCAAAACAACTCATTTGCTCAGAACTCAGCTAATAAAGGAAAAGGAATGACTGAATCATTCCTCTGAAATGACTATACTGATTGCCAGCATGAACAAAGTTGTTGTACACTTGCAACTATTAAACAATATGGCAAGAATTTCCTTCAATTTTACTTTCTCCCTACTTACATTTCTTTCTCTAATTCCGCGATCTGATCTAGGTTCAGACCTAAGGCACCTTAGAGGTTTATCCAAATACTGGGAAGGACACATCTAGTAAAATATTTAACTTGTTGAATACTATACTCCTATTACTCCCCCAAATCAGTTTTTACCTGTCATATGCTAGTAAGAAACTAGAACTCCTTCCAGTCATGTCCCGCTATCCTGGGGGACCACCACTACCACTACCTACTCCCCCAACACTCTCCCCCACCCCAGTAAACTCACTTCTCTATCAAATTTTGGGTTCTCTATGACAACAGAAAATCCATTTCACTAATATCTGTACCATTAAAACTGAACAATAAGGGAGAAATACCAAGAGCACAACAGGAATTAAGGGGGGGAAATCAGCAATATGAGAAACACTGATCTAAACCTTTCCTACTTTTCCCTTCTTGTCATATCATTCTCTTAATTGGAACTACAGGGGAAGAGGATACAAAGATTATAACCAATGATCTCTTATACTTTATACTTTCCATTATTATCCTCAGAAGCTAACTGAACCTGCCTTACATATGCATCTAGTTTCTGTTAAGAGTTCATCACTGAACCAAAAAGATAGTAAAATATATAAAAACAAACTAATGTTTTATAGACCTGGGGGGAAAAGAATTTTCAGCACAGTATAAAAATTTGAAGCATTCTTTTCTTTAATTTTGTAATTCTTTACTGTTGAAAAGCTCAGAATATCACCACTGTTTTAGATAACAGAATTGATAGCTGAGCAAGGAAATGTAATTTGGATTATAAAATTCTTGCTTTAATAAAAATTCCTTAAACAGTGGGAAAAAAAAGTTCATCACTGACTCACTTTATCCTCTGTGCCACTTAACTGCCCTGATTCCCAACTTACTATTGGTTAATACTGATAAGATTGTCAAACAAAAGAAAACTTACAAGGAAGCAAAGAAAAGATTGGACGGCTCTCAACCCAATGCACAGTATTTATTATATTGGCTTCTTGAAATGGGAACCTATTGCTGCATGTTTTGAGTCCTCTTTCACATTCTGCTGTACAATGCTTTTTTTTTTCTTATTTTTATTATTTTAGTTTTAGTATATTAAGTTTGCTTCTTTTTTCTTTTCTTATTTTGTATCTAAGTTTAAAATAAAAACAATTACAAATAAAAAATACTGATAAGATCATTTAGTTCTATTCATAAAGTTATGTTAAAACTGAAAGTGCCTTCAGAAGTTTGTTAGGAGTAGAAGTTTCAAAATGCACCTGATTTTCGGCCTTCTTTTATTTGAAATCTTTTAGCTAAATAATGTTCTTACAGCACAAGTTTTACCATGTCCCTCCCCTACTCAAGTAACTCCAGTGGCTCCCTATTGCCTTAAAGATTCCATACAAAGTCCTCTCTTTGTCATTTAAAATCCTTAATAATCTGACTGAAACCTACCTTTCCAGCTTTATCACACAGTCCTCTGCTTCATTCATTCTTTGACTTAGCCAAACCGGCCCTCCTATTGTTTCTCACACACTACCTCTATATTCTGTCTCCATGTCTTTGCGTTATCTATTTTTTTTTTTAGGCAATTGGGGTTAAGTGACTTGCCCAGGATCACACAGCTAGTTAAGTGTCAAGTGTCTGGTCTGAGGTTAGGATTTGAACTTAGGTCCACCTGACTTCAGGGTCAGTGTTCTATCCACTGCGCCAGCTAGCTGCCCCTATTGTCTATTTTCCATAAGTAGAACGCTCTCCCTTTTCACCTCTGCCTCTTAACATTTCTTGTTTCCTTTAAAATTCAGTTCAAATGCCACCTTCCAGGTGAAACTTTTCCTGATTTCCACCAGCTATTCATGCCTTCTCCCTTCACTCCATGATCTTGCACTTATTTTGTATAGTCTTATATGTGTACATGTTGCCCCCCCTCCCCATAGAACATAAACTTCTTGAAGGCATTGGCATTCATTTTTTGGAAAGATCTTGAGTTTCAAATTTTTCTCCCTTCTCCCTCCACAGGGCGTCAAGCAATCTAATATAGGTTATATATGCCAGCAAAGTAAAACCTATCATCATTGACTCTCAATCAGAATGCCAGTTCTCTAGTCCAGGAGGAAGAGAGAGTAAAAAGTATTTAATTTATCTAGCATGTTCTCTGTTACCTTTATATTTGTTCCCAGGCTAACCAGTATAAAAACCCTTGAGAGTATGGGCCACGATACAAGAAACTATGACAAGCATTTAAAGAACTCCAACAGTCACTAAATCCACCCTTTCCCTCTTTTCTACCTCACTCTCCATCAGACATTTATCTTAATCTGATAAAAAGTTACCTAGATTGTACAAGAAATTAGTGTTCTGGCCAAATTGTGTTTTCTAATCCTTTTAAGCCCAAGACTTTTTCTTAACTATTTTTCTAGGAGCCTGAAATGTACAGTATATAGTTCCCTAAGATAAACAATACGATAAACATAATTTAACCTTTTCTTATAGATTCAAGAACAAAACTGATTATATTGTGTTATAATACAGACATCCTCAGAAATATGCAGAGAATGTAGGTGAAACCAAGATATTTACTATAAAGAAAAATAATTGTTAACTTTTTAGAATTCTGAACCAGAACATCAAATACGAGCATTTCAATATACAAAGTAAAACACAAAACAAGTTTGTTCTACCAGCTTTCATTCTGCTATTTTCTGTGCATTTTTTAAAAAGCTTCAATATCTCTCCCCATTTATTTTTTTTTAAATGTGGTAACCCTATGCCTAATCCAGATCTCACCCTCCCTAAATTCTCTCTCCATTTCAAGAAAAACAAAATCCTTGTATCAAATATACATAGTCAAGCAAAATAACTCCTTAGATTGGTCATTCTAAAATGTGTCTCTTCTACCTTGAGTTCTATCACCCCTTAGCAAGAAAATTATAGCAGCTGACATTTGTACAGCATTTTAAGTTTTGCAAACGCTTTACATGGATTCTTATTTGATCCTCACAACAACCCTGTGAGGTAAGCATTAATTATAATGAGAATTATTCCTATTTTATGGATGAGGCAGACAGATTAAGTGACTTGTCCACAATCACACAAAGGCAGAAGCCCAGCATTCTGACGGCTGTATCATGCTATTCCTCAAAAAAAAAAAACCCAAAAAACTGTATTCTGATATGCATTTCTAGTTGAATTTATTTTCTTTCCTCCCTAGGGGATAGCAGCCCTCTGTCATCAGTAGTTTTGCTTCTTACCATGTTGTTATCACATGTTAACTGCTCCTCCTTTCTTCTTTTACTTTTAAAAAGAAAGCAAAACTGAAGCCCTAATTCAGAATGAATGGGAATGCTATCCAGCTTCTGTAACCAATTTCCTTCCCTCCAAGTTATGCAAAGGATTAATAGGAGCAGTCAGATTAATCAGAAGCACAAACCTAAAGAGAAATTTCTCTCTGGTTAAATTTGGCATGTGATTTAATAGTCTCCAGAGCTGAGCAGAATAATTGGGTGGTCTGATTCAAATGGAAGAAATTTCAAAAGGTCCTTACCTTACAGATCCCGCTAGGCTATGAACAAAGATGGCAATAAAGGAATTATTTAGGCAGAGGAGCTTAAGTCACAAAGTTGAAAGATTTCAAGCAGGTAAGCAAGCAGTAATAAATAGTAGTGACAACACTTAAAAGGCTGACAGAAAAATTTGCATGCTTCCTTCTGTGCCTGTCTTTCACACATGCGCACGCACACACACACACACACACCCCTGCTTATCTATCATAAACCTTGCTTTCAAATTTGTGACTTCAGCCCCTCTGCCTATATTATACAGACACAAGCATACACACATTGGTGGCACTGTGGTAACTGCTGGGGAATATAACAAAGATTAATCAGAGATGGTTTCAGCCTCAGGGAACTTAAAATGAACATAACCTTGAGAAAGCTGTAATTTCTGGGTCAGTTTCTTCATCTCTAATATGCAAATATTATAACATGACCAACTCCCTAAACTAAAATGAAATGTAACAGTAGATGTAAAAACATTTTTAAAAGCATAAAACTTTAAATGGCAGTATCAATCGACAAACATTCACTAAGCATCTACTACGCTCAGGAATTGTGGTAGGTACTGGGGGCAGGGGTGGAAAGAGAGAAAGACAGAGAAACAGAAAGAAAGAAGAATGAAAAAGAAAGAATCCTCAGGGCAGCTAGGTGGCATAGTGGACAGAGCTCTGGCCTTGGAATCAGGAGGACCCAAGTTCAAATCTGGCCTCAGACATGACACTTATTAGCTGTGTGACCCTGGGCAAGTCACTTAACCGTGATAGCCTCACCATAAAAAAAAAAATCCTCAAGGAGATCACAGGGGTGGTTATACAGGAAAAAGAAAAATTACTGAAACTTAAAAAAAAACACAACAACAGGTGAACCAATCTGATAATCTTATATCTAAAAAGAAGAGAAACTTTAAGAGATGTCCGAAAATGAAGTAAAATTTCAGTCTAGAACTATTTCAATTTGTCACTATAGAACATGTAAATAATATTCAACTTTGGCTTTCTCTCTAGTAATTTTGTAATTACCTAAGCAAAACTGGAATCTGCAACTAAAAAGAATATAAATTCCATAGTAGTTCCTCCTTTCTGAGTTTGAACTATCACATGCTTTAACATACCACTGTACCTATAGTATCAGTCTAACTTTCCAGGTTCTTTTTTAAATTTTTTTTCTATCAAAAATCAACCTTCTCTCCTTCCTAACCCTCTCCCCACAAATGAAAAAAAAAAAGGAAGGAAGCTTCTGTTATAAATATGTAAAGCAAAGCAAAACAAATTTCCTCTTGTTCATGTCAAAAAAAAAAAGACTCATTCTACACTGAGTCTTTCTCCTCTCTGTAAGGAGGTGGGTAGGATATTTCATCATTAGTCCTCTGGAATCAAGGCTGGTCATTAGAGTTGCTTAGTCTTTTAAAATTCTTTTTTACAGTATTGTTGTCATTGCATAAATTGTTCTGCTGGTTCTGGAAGGCAAGCAATTTGATATCAATTATGAATGTGAAGGCATACAAAATATATTTCCAAACCAGCCAGACTGCAAAACATAGATCTATCCCACCCTCACCCCCCCCAAAAAACCCAAGAAAAACAAAGAAAGTTTAAAAAATCTGATTCAATCTGCATTCAAATTCCATCAACTCGGGACAGCTAGGTGGCACAGTGGATAGAGCAGCGGCCCTGAAGTCAGAAGTACCTGAGTTCAAATCCGGCCTCAGACCAAACACTTGACACTTACTAGCTGTGTGACCCTGGGCAAGTCACTTAATCCCAACTGCCTAAAAAACAAACAAACAAAACACAAAAAATTCCATCAACTCCTCTGGAAGCAGATAGCATTTTTCAATCACAGGTTGGAACTGTCTCGGATTCACTGTGTTTCTGAGAACAACTAAGTCATCCACAGTTGGTCTTCGTAAAATAGTCTTACTTTGTTCTCTTGGTTCCGCTCACTTCACTTTGCATCAGTTCATATAAGTCTTCCCAGGTTTTTCTGAAACCATACTGCTTATTATTTCTTACTGCACAATAGTATTCCATCACAATCACATACCACAACTTATTCAGCCATTCCCCAACTGATGGGCATCCTCCGCATTTCCAATTCTTTGCCACAACCAAAAGAGCTGCTATAGTTTTGTACATATAGGTCCTTTTCCATTTTCTTTGATCTAATAGTGTTATTGCTGGGTCAGAGAGTAAAAGCAAGTTTATAATAACCCTTTGGGCATCGTTCCAAATTGCTCTCCAGAATGGCTGGATCATTTCACAATTATACCAACACTGCATTACTATTCCAATTTTTCCATATCTCCTTTGTCATTTTCCTTTTCTGTAAAATTAGCCAATCTGATAGATGTGAGATGCTACTTTAGGACAGCTTTAATATACATTTTTCTAATCAATACTGATTTAGAACATTTTCTCATTTGGCTATAGCTTTGATTTCTTCTTCTGAAAACTGACTGTTCATATACTTTGAGCATTTATCAACTGAGGAGTGACTCATTATTATAAATTTTACTCAGTTCTTTATGATTTTCTCATTTTATTTTTCTTGCCTTTTTAACTAAATATGCCTAACATGGAAATACGCTGAATGATTTCATGTTATAACTGATTATGCTTGCCTTCTCAGTGGGTATGGGAGGGAGGAAGATAATTTGGAACTCAAAATTTGAAAAGAAAATAAATAATAAATAAAAATAAATAACAAACTGAAATTTTTTTTAAAATCTATTATTGGCCACTCCATTACCTGGTTTGCTTTCAAAGTCCTCAATCCAACCACACCTCCAACTACTATATAACACCAACGGCCTGCTCCAGTGACACTAATCTCAATAAAAGCCCATTCCTACTTTTCCTGATGTTCTTTTCCCCACCATCTGGAATGCCCCCCTTATTTCTCTCCCAAGATCTATATCCTACTCCTTTAAGAGACAGGCTTCCAATTTCTCTTCCAACTACTCTAATCCACACTAATCTCTCCCACTATGAATTCCTAGTGCATTTAAACATGGAATTTTAAAGCTAGAACCCATTATCTAACCTATTAATTAAAGTGGCTATTCTAAATCTTACTAGCCTCCTCAAGCTGCCCATTACATTATTCACTATCCCCACCCTCTCAGCTGAGGACTTCACTTTGTACTTTACCAAATAAACTAAGGTTTTTCAAGAGTTCCCTCTTTGCTTCTCTTTTCACTCAGACATCTTCCTTGATTATTTCTTCCTTTACTCATCTCCAAAAAGAAGTAGACTATCTCTTTGCCAAGGCAAACCTACCTACTGGCGTACATTTTTAATCCCATCTTTTCCCATCTTCTCTAGCAGATTGCTCCAACTATCATCCTCACTCTTTCTAATCATCAATTTCTCCTTATCTACTAGTTCCTTCTCTGATGCCTCCAAACACACTAACCTCTCCTTCATCCTTTGGGGGAAAAAAAAAACTCACTAGATCCGACCACTCACTCCCATTAGCTATCATTCTATAGCTCTCCTCCCCTTATCAGCTAAACTCCTTGAGAAAACCATATACAAACAGCATATCTACTCTTTTCTTCTCATCAATTCTAAACACTGCAATCTAGCTTCAGACATCATTTGACTGATACTACTCTCCAAGTTACCAATAATCTCAATTACAAAATCTAATGGCCTTTTTTCAATCTCCATTGTTCTTGACCAGCTTCTGACACTACTCTCTCCTGATTCTCCTCTTACCTATCTAATCACTTTTCTCTGTCTCTTCTGTTGCATCTTCAACCAGGTCACATCCAGACAGGGAAGGGAATAAGCATTTATTAAGTGCCTACTGTGTGCTGAGTCTGTGTTAAATTTAAATATTCCCCCGATTCTCACAACTCTGTGAGGTAGGTACTGTTACTATCCCCACCGAAGAAACTGAGGCAGAGTAAGTGACTTGCCCAGGGTCATACAACTAGGAAATGTCTAAGGATCAATTTGGACTCAGATCTTCCTGATTCCAGGCCCAGAGCTCTATGCCACCTTGCTGTCTCACTAACCCTGTACTACTCCCTCACCCAAGGCTCTTTCCTGTTTTCTCTTGTCCCTATACTATCTTGCTCAATTTCATTAGCTCCCACTGATTCAATTATCTCTAAGCATATGATTCTAGATCTACATAACCAGCTCTGTTCTCTCTCCTGCACTAGTCCTCCATCACTACTATCTATTGGACATTCTGAATTGGATGTCCTCTATGCACCTCAAGCTCAACATGCCCAGAACAGAACTCACAGCCCTTCATCCCAAACTCTCTCCTGTTCCTGGCAAGGGCCACTGTACCGATCACAGACTCAAAGCTTTGGCAAAACTCTTGACTTCTCACTTTTATTCACCCCACATATCTCATCTGTTGCTCCAATTCTGTCATTTCTACCCTTCATAACATCTCTTATATATGCCCCTTTCTCTCCACTCACACAGCTATCAACTTACAACGACCATCATCACCTGAAGGCTAGACTATTCCAATAGTCTTCTAGTTGGTCTCCATGCCTCAACTGTCTTTACTCCAATTTATCTTCCACTCAGCTTCCAGAGTGACTTTCCTAAAGTGCAGGTCTGACCATGTCACTACTCACTGAAATCCAGTAGCCCCCCATTACCTACAGGATCAGATATAAAATTCTCTATAAAACCTTTCACAACCTGGCCCCTTCCTACCTTTACAATCTTATTACACTTTCTTCTTCTCCTCCCTATCCCACACAAGCAGGGACTTCTCTCTAGGTAACTTTCCATTTACACTGAATATATCTTATATGTAACATAGTTATTTGCATGTTGTGTCTTCCATTAGAATGTGAGCTCCTTGAGAGCAGGGACAATTTTCCCCCTTCTCTGTATCCCCAATACTTGGCACACTGCCTGATATATATTAAGTGCTTAGTAAATGCTTGCTGATTAAGTGGCCTTAAAGATCTAATTCAACATCTTCATATCAGAGACAAATAAACTGAGATCAGAAAAATTAAATAACTTGTTCCAAGTTCACAAATAGTTAACATCTCCAAAATGTTTATTTCTAATTAGATCATAAAACTCTTTTCATACGGTCTGCATTTAGGGGACATGAAAGCCTGGTGTAAAAACCCAGAAAAATTAATAGGGTAGGGAAGAAATTAGAAACAATCTGTCCTCTTCCCAGAATTTTTGACAGAAACATAATCATACTGCTGAATTTTTCTAGGTCTACACATCAAAATGTTCCAAAACAAATTATACATAACATATGTTTTGTTGCTAAACAAAAAGTGATTGTAGATCAAGGACACTTAAATTTGGGAGGGGAAACTGCAATAATTCTTTTCTTGCCCCACTTCTCCCAAAGTTTTAACATAACTTCAAAAATACCAGAAAGTTTCTTAACACTATCAGAATGAAGCCAACTGTACAAGGATAGGATGGGTAAATCATCTGCAGAGCTCAGGGGCTCTTTTGCCTTTCATTTTATCCCACTGCTAGTTCATAAGAAATTCTTTGCTGTTGCTGCTGACTGACTGACTAGCATGTGAAAAGGACATGGGGTTTTCAGGGAAATCAGTGAATCAATGTTACCCAAAAAAGCTAATGAAAGCTTGGGTATTTGGCAAGCACTGTTTAAAAAGACACTGTACCATTCACATGCAGTGACTACTGGAGAAACCAACTACAGACTGTTCAAGAAGTTCTATATTCCAACCCAGAAAACATTCTCCACCATTATTACCATTTTGTGAAGAGTCTACTTTAGGTAAATTCCTTTAATGAGTTCCAACTTCTCCCCAAAACAAAGTCTTCTTTTTAATACTAACTTGCTATGGAACTTGTTGTATAAGAGTATGGATTGAGAGACATGGAAAAAAAAATCTCTCAAGAAACAAAAATGAGTATCACACAGGGAGCAACAAAGAGGCACAAGGTGAGTGTGAGTAGACTGTCACACATAAAAAAATAAGGAACTCTGAAGAACCAGAATAAAGAGTGTTAGGGAACTATGTCAAAAACATTTTTAAAATACAGGCTGGCCACATGACAAGTGGTGGTAACAGGTGGAGAGACTGGGTGATCCACTAATATCTTGATGTCTGAGGAAAGTGAAGAAGGCCCCCAGGATGTCAAGAGCAGTCCCTGTAATGAATCTATAGAAAGACATGAACAAGATTTGCACAGGATGGGCAGGCATGGATGAGTTAAAATCTGCATCATTAGAAGAAACATTTAAATATATTAGATATGTTTTTCTGAGTAATTTTGATAGTATGGTAGAAAGAACATAAGACTATGGTTCAAATCTGGGCTATAGTCTCAACTCTACCACTAAACATATAAACTTAGGCAAGTCATAACCTCTAGTAGAATAAGGAAGTTGGGCTAGGTGATCTTATAGATAAGCTCTTAAGTGCAGAAATTCAAATTAATACTCAAAAAAGACATATCAAGTTTTACTATATATCATTCATGTCTTTTATTCTAGATGTCCTTTTTTTAATCTTGAAAAATGCATAAAATATAATTATAAAACAAAAGCTATTTTCTCCTCTTCTCAGTTATTAAATAAGATATTAGGGATACACACAAAAGGAATCCCCAACTTCAAAGAGCTTATTTTAACTGCAGCATCTGGGGAAGGAGAAAACTAATGAAGGGAAAAAGGATAATGTATTACTGCTATTCAACAGCTATTTGGTCTATAAATTACAGTATTAAAGAGGATTTTTTGCATATTGTTATAATATTTGGTTACTTGACAATACTGATCAGACAATTAAAAAACTGTAGAGCTATTTGTATTTTCATCCCAACCTCATTTCTGAGGCAGAGTGGTTCATACATCGTAGCCTACAATAAACACAACTATTTAAAGAGTAGCTAGTATCTGGAGTGTAAGTCAATAAACGGATTTTCATAAACAAAGGCAGCAAATTAATTCACCTTCCTTTTCTCGTGGAAAGAATAGTGGCAAGCTATTCACACCATTTTATCCAGCAATCTTAATACCATTAAAAGATAAACAGCCCATGGAGATAAACATTCAAAACAGAGTTTTTGTGGTAGCAAAGATTTTCAAGTTGAGGATATGCCCAATGACTGGGCAATGGTGGGATAAAATGTAGTATATAAGGGGCAGCTACGTGGTGCAGTAGATAAAGCTCCAGCCTTGGAGTCAGGAGGACCTGAATTAAAATCCCACCTCAGACACTTGACAATTACTAGCTGGGTGACTGGGCAAATCACTTAACCCGTGACTGCCTTACCAAAAAAAAAAAGTAGCATATAATACAAAGGAATATTACTTTACAGTAAAAAAAAAATCTGAGAAATTCAGAAAATTTATTTAAACTTGTCTGAACTGATAAAGAATGAAACATAACCAGGAAAATAACACTCACAAAAAAAATCATGTGAATGAAATGAACACTAAAAGTTAAATCTAAGAAACTAATAGCCAATCTTGTTACTGCAGAACAGATAAAGAAGTACATCTCTCCTCACTGATAAAAATAAATTTCCCACATACACCATTTATGGCAGCACTTTCTATAGCAGCAAAGAATTAGAAACAAAGTAGATGCTCCTGGTTAAGGAACAACTAAACAAATTGTGGTAATATACTATTACTATGCTGTAAGAAAGGACAGATATGATAAATATGAGGAATAAAAAGATTTCTACGAGTTAATATAGAGCAAGGAAAATCATATACACAATATACACCGAAAGAACCACAAAACAATCAAAATGCTGCAAAAGTATTAAGAACAAGTAAGGCTGCAAAGAGGAGAGATATGAGAAGACACTTCCACATCACCTCTTTGCTAAAGTGAGAGATCCATAAGCTTGGTATATTGCACATATTTTCAGATTTTTGAAAAAATTATGCATTGATCAATTTTGCTGATTTTTCTCTTCTTTTTCATTTTCCTTTAAAATATTTATTATAAGGGATTAGGGAGGGGAGGGGAAGAGTACTAGGAGAAATTTCAGTGATGTAAAAAACCCAAAAGGCAGAATACTATTGTGCTATAAGAAATGATGAGCCGGCCGACTTCACAAAAACCTGGAAAAACTTGTATGGACTGATGCTGAGTGAAGTGAGCAGAACTAGGAGAATGCTGTACACAGTAAAAGCCATGTTGTGCAATGACTTTGATAAACTTGCCCCTTCTCAGCAATGCAAGAATCTAAGACATCTCCAAAAGTCTTAAGATGGAAAACGCTATCCACATCCAAAGAAAGAACTATGGAGTTTGAATACAGACGGAAGCATATTATTTGCTCTTTTTTTTCTTCTCTTTTGTTTTGTTTCCTCTTTCTTGTGGTTCCTTCTATTGGTTCTAATTCTTCCTTACAACATGACTAATGTGAAAATGTTTCACATATGTATATGTATATAGGAATGTATATGTATAGCCTATATCAGATTGCACACTGTCTTGGGGAGGGAGGGGGAGAAAAATTTATGGAAGTGATTGTTGATAAATCAAAATAAATTAATAAAAAAAGGCATCAATAAAAATTTATATTATCTCTTTAAAGAGGCAGAGCACTGTTAGATATGGTCACTTCTTTTGATAGTTACTTTCTTTTTAACAAGAGGAAAGTTCAATGTTTGGAGGAGAGGAAGAGATAATACATGGAAATGACTGATGAAAACATCTGACACCATCAAACCTTATGGAAGGAGGGAAGGAAAGAAGGAAGGAAGGGGCAGAGGCTACTGGGATTAGAAATTCACCAAAAAAAAAAAGTTGTAGCTCTTGTCCCCAGGAAAAAAAATCAACTCAACAAGCATATAATAAGCCTCCACCATTTGTGCTATATTAAAGGCTGGGAATAGAAAAACAAAAACTAAACAATTCCTGTATTCAAGGAGGTGTGGAATCTACTGGTAGAGAATACAACACAGATACAGATAAATGAATACAAGATACAAATATCAAAATAAATGCAAAGTATTTGGAGCAGGGTAGGTTTGAGGGAAAATACTGCAGGTTTCAGGGAAGACCTTGTGTAGGGTCTTAGGCAAAGCTGTGCCCTGAAAGGAGTTAGGGATTCTATGGTGGAGAGGTGAGGAAGATGAATTCCAGGTATATATCTAACTTGTATTGTTTTTCTTACTTTACTAATGGTCTCCTGTTAAGAGACTGGAAGCAGCATGTGCCAGGCAAGTCAAACCACTACCACCTGACCCCCATTCTCCCTTTAGAACCTGAGGGAGACAGCACAGGGCCCTGAGTTTGAGAGCCTTGGGAATAGCTTTGTCCTCCAAACCACCAGACCTGCTTCCAGCCCAGTTCCCAAGCCATTATTAAGGAGAGAAATCCTTGTGAAAAGAGAGCCCACCTTCCTCATCATCACTAGTAACCAACTGCGATCAAAAGGCAAAGAAACACAGATTACTTTGATGGGGCAATGGAAAGAGTGCCAGGCCTGGAGTAAGGAAGGCACAAGTTAAATCCAGTCCCAGACATTTACTGGCTGTGTGACTCTGGGCAAGTCACTTAAGCTGTTTGCCTCAGTTTCCTCGCTTGTAAAATGAGGATAATAACAGTACTTAGCTCCCAGGGCTGTTGTGAGGATCAAAAAAGATCATAGTAAAGTAGCATAGTGACTGACCCATATAGTAAGAACTATATAAATGTTAGTTATTATCATCATCATCATCATCATTGCTGTTGATAGTGACAACGACTCTCCTCCCCACTCAGCCAAGACCACCAGTTCTACTTCCAGCCTAGCCTTCACAGCCATCACCCAGGTAAGCAACTCCTGTGCAGAAGGGGGCAGCCACCCTCACCAACTGTCAATTAACTGCCACAGAGAGAGGTCAGGCAAGCCAGCATGGCTGAAGCAGCAGGGCACCCTGAGGGAGCTAGAAGGCAGCATGTGTAAGGCAAGTCAAACCACCAGCACCACCACCTTAACTACCGTCTTCCCTTAGGCTCTGGTGTAGACATCCCAGGACCCTGAACCCAAGACCATTGGGAGTAGAACTGCTGCCAGACCAGGGCTCATCCTAGGAAGCAACCCCTGGGGAGATGCAGCCTGGCAACTGCTCCTGATGGTACTCCAGCCACACCTACTGAAAACCCAGAAAGGAAATTCTTGCCACCAACATCCTTGGTCCAGTCAAATAGTTCAACCCCAGAAACTGACATTTTATCAGTGGAAATTACATTAAAGAAGCATTAACATCTGCTTTGCCACTGCACCCCAAGGACCATGGGACTTTTTCAGCTGAAACCTTCCATATGCATTGTCTCTCCCATCAGAATAGGAGCTCCTTGACAGCAGGGACTGTCTTGCTTTTTTACTTATATCCAAAATGCTTTGGACATGAGATGTACTTCATAAATGCTGTATTACTTCCTTCATCCAGTCACCTTAATATTTCTGTAACTTGAATGGATCCAGTCAACTATGTTTTTCCAAGGGTCAACTGTAGATCTGTCACAGGATAAACAGATACCTTTGGCATTTGGGGCACATTTCTAACATTTAAGATTTTAAGGTTATACATATTAAAATATTTAGTAGCTTCATCACTCATGAATAATCAGGTATTACTTCTACTAAGTTTCTAAAATGACTAGAATGGTCATCTTCAGTAATGAACTCATCATTAGATGGGGCAGTTGCCAAAATTCTAGCTGAACTATGATCATTCTTGGCAATTTTTTTTTAAGGGTCACACAGCTAGTAAGTGTCAAGTGTTTGGTCTGAGGCCACATTTGAACTCAGGCACTCCTGACTTCAGGGCCAGTGCTCCATCCAATGTGCCACCTAGCTGCCCCTGCATTCTTGGTAATTTATAAAGACAGTCTATCATTTACTAAATCAGACATTATTTCCCTGCACAAAGTCAAAAGAAAAACTTGGTTAAGTTAAGTTCACTGAGTCAAGTAAACATAAGACAGAAGTATATTTCAACCTTAAGATCCTGAACAGATTAAACTGGCCACCAGTTAGTAAGATTGGGCAGGAAGTTTAATATAATTGGGTACTCCATAACCAAAAACAATAGAAACAATTAACATCAGTAAATTATGTGTGTAGGTAACTGCAAAATTTGTCTTAACAAAAAATATGTTCTGATTTGTGTTGCAAACCACATAAAGAATATTTAATGGCTACAACATATGTTGATTTCCTCACCCTTGTTTAGTGTTGCTTTTCCAAATATTAATATAAAACATTTTAGGTGTACAAGATAATGTAACACAACCTAAGGAAATTTAATAACTGACCTTTAGAGAGTACTTTCAAGACTGCAAAGTATTTTCTATCAACTCATTTAAGCCTCTCAACTCTGAAGTGGAGATTATCCATACTTCACATATGAGAAAACTGAGACTCAGGAAGGATAGGTTAATTATAAATATTCTCTACTATCTGGCTTTTAAAGCCCTTCACAATCTGGTCCCAACATAAATTTACAGCCTCATTACACATATGCCCCTTCTTCTACTCCAACTTCCTGGATGCTCTTTACAAATGGCATCCTATCTCCTATCTCCATTTCTTTGCACTGACTGGCTATTCTCCCATCTCCATGGCCTGGAATGCACGCACTCTCCTTCCTAACCTCTACTTCAAAGAATCCCTTGCTTCAAATACTAAACTCAAGCAGATCAATTCTATGTGAAACTTCTCCCAGTCCACTCAAATTCTAGAGGCTCCTTAAACTACCTTGTACTTACTCTTTACATGCTCTCCCTACCATGGAATACAAACTCCTTAAGAGCAAGGATTGTTTCAAACCTATTTGTTCATGTTTGACATATAATCAGTGTTTAATCAACATTTGATTGAACTGACCTTACAGACTGCCACAGGAAGATTTTTATACTTAGTTTTTAATTTAATAAACCTTTAATACTTTAATATTTACAAATACTTACAAAATACTTAGCACAGTGCTTGGCATGTCATAGGCGCTATATAAATGCTCGTTCCTTTCCCATTTCTCTTCCCCTTATAAATACAAGACACAAAAATGAAACAGGCCCTGCCTTCAAAGCAAAGAGTATACTCTAAAAGGGAAAAACAAGTACACACATTCACATTTTTGTGAAAAAAAAATTTTTTTTTGGACAGGGGAGAAAAATCAGGTAGAATATGAACATTATATTCATCATCTTAAAATGTGTCAAAGCAATAACTGGGGAGACACAGAAAAGAGAAATAACCACTAGCAAATTTTTTTTTCTTTTCTGACTTCTCATCTCTAGACTGCTTCAAGCAAGATTAATTCATGTCTGCCAGTGCTATTTGCAAGATAAATGCATCCAAAGGAAAATGAAAAAGGGAATGGGAAAGGGAATAGGGTGGAGGAGGGAAAGAAGAGAAGAAAGGGAAAGGAGAAAAGAATTCTTTACTTCCACTCAGGGACATCCATTTTACAAATAAATAAATAAATAGATAGATAGATAGATAGATAGATAGATAGATAGATAGATAAATAAATAAATAAATAATATCATACTTGCTGATATAATTAAGTAACAGAACGATAAGGAGGAGTCCTGTTTTTCAATTTCACACGTTAGGACCCAGATTAATGTACTTGAATGTGAGTATAAAATATATATTATAATGTACATATATATAATATATATACACACACACACACACACACACACACACACACACACACACACACACACACACACACATATATGTATAGTCCATTCCTAGAAAAGGTGATGATTCTCCTCTGGTAGAAGAAAAAAATTTACCTCAAGTTATTGTATTAGCACAGAGATTCTGGCCAAGTTTATGTGAACAAGTTAATATAGTTAATACAAAGAGGAAAGTTTGACATCAGGTTCTTAAAATATGACATAAGATATATTGAAACCCTAAGTATGAACTATACTACATTAAACAATTAATTAAAAGTTATGCTAAAACCTAAAAAAAAAGTCACTGTGTTATTTGCTATTTTTTTTAGGGAAAAATCCAGAAGTAAATTTCACATGCTTTATAATGATCATATGATATGAAACACAGGTATTCCACTGGTAGCATATAATAAACCCAAGCAAATAAACTTCCATTAGATCTATAAGAGGTCAAATCTGTGTCAAAACTATTTTGTAGCAGCTGAAATTTAAGTCACATTAATGACTATTTTTACTATTGGAGAATGTTCTTAGAAACTGAACATTTAACCATTTACATACTGGAGCCAATGTCATATCTAGAATATTCTCAAATGACTTGCTGTTCCCTAATATTACACACAATCTCCAGGAGTTTTTATTTAGTACTATGAAGACTTGGAGCTACAAAAGTAGGTCAACCTAACTATTCCAGGATTGCAGTAATTTAGTCAAAGATAAGGAAGCAATCATGCACTCCCCTACAAAAAAAAAACCTTCCTCATGAAAAATTAAGCAAAAGAGATTAAAATTCACAAGCATTTGTTCAAACAATAGCTTCAATTGCTTGAACATGATTTTTTTAAACTTAAACATAATTCGAAACTAAAAACATCTTTAAAATTTAGCCATGTCATCTGAATTTTTTACCTAACTTCTTATGTGGAAATACTATATCCATGAAGTTATTTATGATGGGAAATATGAAGATACATCACACACTATAGATTAACAAAGTTAATTATCAATAAAAGCCAATATTTAAATCTTACATTCATTCAACAAACATTTAAATGGGAATTGTGTGCCCAGAAAACCATATTAGATATTCTGGGGGATTAAAGGTACCAAGATTGTCAAACCTCCTTTGAGAAATTCTGCTGTGAAATGAAGGGGGAAAAAATGGGTCAGCAGTAGGAAGAGAGGGAGGAGTCAATGGCAGCTTGGTTGCTTAAAAACCCAAAGGAGACCTGTGGATGTCTTAAAAGTAAAAGAGGAAGGGGGCAGCTAGGTGGCGCAGTGGGATAGAGCACTGGCACTAGAGTCAGGAGGACTCAAGTTCAAATCCGACCTCAGACACGCTAGCAGTATGACCCTAGGCAAGTCACTTAACCCCACTACCTAGCCTTCCTCTCCCAAAAAAAAGTAAAAGAGGAAGAAAAAAAAAGAAAAGTAAAAGAGAAGTCAGTAGAGGGAGAAAATGACTTGTCTAGAAAGAGCACACTTCGGAACAGCTAGGTGGCATAATGAATAGAACACCGGCCCTGGATTAAGGAGGACCTGAATTCAAATCCGACCTCAGACTTACACTCACTAGCTGTGTGACTCTGGGCAAGTCGCTTAACCCCAACTGCCTCACAAAAAAAAAAATAGAAAGAGCACACTCATTCACAGTACAGAAAATGATGATTTGATATTGCAAATTATAATGAGAAAAGCTTCAACATCTGTATTTTCACTGGTGTAGAGAAGTACTAGTGAGAAAATTCTACCAATGAAAATCAGCACCTCCTTCTTTGATCATTACAACAAACCTTGTGAGGTTAAGTGCAATTATTATCCCCATTTTACAGTTGAGGAAACTGAGGCAGACAGGTTAAATGACTTTCACAAAACCACACAGCTATAGCATGAGGCAGCATTTGAACTCAAGTTTTCCTAACTCAAAGTCCAGCGTTCTAGGCACTGAAAATGACGAATGTTAGAGGAGCTTGGGAAGACTGGCATAGTAATTCATTGCTCATGAAGGAGTGAACTGGTCTAATTCCTCTGGAAAACAAGTAGGAACTATGTCCCCCAAAAAGTCAACTAAATTGTTCATTCTTTTTGACTCTGCAATACCATTAACTACTGAAAAGATCTATATGCACAAAAATATTTATAGCAGCACTTTTTGTCATAGCAGAGAACTGGAAAAAATGGGTACCCATCAAACGGGACATGGCTGAAGATGTTGTGGCATATGATTATAATGTGATATTGCTGAGCTGTAAGAAATAACAAAAGGATGGATTCAGAGAAACTTGCATGGGATACATGAATTCTTGCAGAAGGAAAGGAGCAGAATCTGGAGAACAAGCTACACAGAAAAATAACTTTCAGCGAAATAACAACTATATTCAATGCAAAAGTCAACCATGATTCTAGACGACTGATGAGAAATGATGGTGAACCACACTAGTGAGTTGATGGACTCAAGGTGCAGATGTACATTTTTGGACAAGGCCAATGTGGGGCTACAGTTCAACTGACTTCAAATTTAACAAGGGTTTTGTTTTTCTCTTTTTTTCAAATGGGGAGGGGAATGGAAGGGAAAGCAGAGCTGGCAAACAGGTTTGCCAAAAGAAAAAAGTCATTGAAGCATTTTTTTAAAAAATACACATTAGAAAACAGAAAAAATCAGGACATCTGTGAAAGTTACACCCCAATTTTAAACTTACATGGGAAAGCAAACTGTATGTTAACAGCCTCACAACTTCATGTACAATCTTCTGTTCTGCTTGTAAGGTAATGCTCCTTTTATCTGGTATTTCATTGCAGAAGAAAAAAAAAAGAAATGGGCAGAACCAGAACAATTTACAATAATGTAAAGGGAATAAATGCAGTGATCAATCATGACTTTGGAGGACTTAACAATGAAGCATACTTCCCAACTTTTAGGGGTAGGAATGGCTAGAGTTAGTGAGTGATGATAAGATTTCCCCCCCCCAAAAAAAATACACAAAAGAAAATAAAGTCCCAGGGGGAAAAAAGAAGGCAACTGATAATTATCTTGTTAAATAATTTAATAAAAACATAATAGATGAGAGTTTATTGACCTGCATTCCACCATTAACTCACTGTGACACCTACTGTCTATATCTTCTATAAAAATAGGATTAATTTGGGGCAGCTAGGTGGCACAGTGGATACAGCTCAATCCAGCCTCAGACACTTAACACTTAATAGCTGTGTGACCCTGAGCAAGTCACTTAACCCTGACTGCCTCACCAAAAAGCAAAAAAAAAAAAAAAAAGGATTTTTTTGGAAGGATCAAACGAGTTAATGTGAAAACATTTGATGAAAATGTTGCAGTAATTAGCAGTATTAATTACATATAAACAAAATGCTAATGTCCTTAAAACATAGCCTTAAGGATATATGGGGCAGTTAGATGGATCTGTCAATGAAGCACTGGGCCTGGAGGCAGGAAAACAAATTCAAATTCTGTCTCAAAGACTTATTAGGACAAGTTACTTAACCTGTTTGCCTTAATCCACTAGAGAAGGAAATGGCAAAACACTCCAGAAAATTTGCCAAGAAAAGCCCAAGGATAGTACTGGCTTGCTATGGTCCACATAGCAAGAAGAGTCTGACACCGCTTAACAACAAAAGGATATATAGCCCTTTTCCTACTCATTCTATATAATCTCATCTCTCAACTGGACTCATTTATTCCAGTCTTTGCCCTCTTTCACAATCTTTCACATCAATGAAAAAGAAACATCTTTTTTTGGTGGGTTGGGTTTTTTTTTGGGGGGGGAAGCAATGGGGGTTAAGTGACTTGCCCAGGGTCACAGAGCCAGCTAGTTAAGTGTCTGAGGCCGAATTTGAACTCAGGTTGTCCTGACTCCAGGGCTTGTGCTCTATCCATTGCACCACCTACCTGCCCTGAGAAATAAACATGTTAAAAGACAGATATGACTATATCATGCCTTGCTCAAAAACCTAAAATATCTCCCTATTGTCTCTAAGAGAAAATACAAATGTCAAACTAAGTGTGGCTTATTTAAGGCCCTTCACTGTCTGGCTCCAGACTCTATAGATAGGCTTATTTCATATTACTCTGCTCCCTCTACCATCTCCCTGCTTTTGCACTGACTATCCCAAATGCCCGGATTTTTACTTCCTCTTCACCTCTGCCAATTAGAATCTTTAACTTCTTTCAAGGTTCAATTCTGGTGCCACCTTTAAGGGGAGGTCTTTCCTAATCCCCCAAATTGTTAGCGCTCTCTTCCTCCTCAAATTACCATTATTTGCTCATCTGTTAAGATACGGTTTCCTTTAACAGAATGTAAACTCCTTGGAAGCAGAGACAGTTTTTCATTTTGCCTTGTATTTCCAGCAACTAGTACACTGTTTTGCACATGAGTAGAAACTTTTAAAAATGCTTGTTGATCTGAACTGTGGAATGGCACAAAACTGAAAAGAACCTTTGACAAAGTACGTATCGGGCTTAATTTTCTTTCTAGTACATGCACTAATTAGAAAACTATTCTAACATGATACCTGTAGCAATCATGGCCTGGTATTCCTTTATGTACACAGAAATGGCCAAGATAGTTTTCCCAAATATCAACTATAAACATATAGCATTATACACTCATGATTTACATATATTTCCCCAATGGCAAAAAAAAGGGATTTGAATCAGCTTTCTGGATAAAAATACTTAACAAGCTTCCAGTTATTACCTATATATCAGCCAAAAATTTGAACCTAGCCCAAGCTATGCTCTCTTCTACAGGACTCAGAGAAAATACTCTTATAACTACCCCCCCAGCTGATAACAACCTTCCCCTCCACCCCCCACCCCCATGAGAATTAATTCATTTGGACCCCTATTCTATTCCAATCCCTATTAATCATATAAGGGATAGACAGGTTCTTATAGTGTGCCTCAAACCTTAATGTAATGTTCACTACCTGTTTATTACCAAGTTAAGAGGCTCACTTGCACAACCTCGAGAATGCTGACAAAGATATCTCCAACCTGTTTTCCGTGTCCAAAGTCAGCATGGGTAGGATGCCTTGATGCCCTGGAAAAGTCCCCCAATTTATTTTTGTATCTCTGGCATTCTCTCTTGTCCAACATGAGCAAATGACCATATTATGACCACTTAATCAGTGCAGATGCCCCATGCTTCACTCAACCTGTGACCCTTTCCTGCTAATATGGCATTTTAGGCCCTCAAGAGCAAGGTCTATCAACCAAAGAGATTCTGTATTTTGCCATGCCTCTTGCATATTTGGGTATCAAACCCTATAAAAACAAGGTAACTGGAAGAAGAGGGCATCTCAGATCGTGAGGGAGGTTCTGGGGTCCATTTGATTAGAGGGGACCATGGACCTTTAACAAAGTGCCACTGGCTCAGAGTTATACCTCAGTCTCTTACTGTAGCTTGGACAATTTTAATCTCCACACACCCTTAAACTTCACAGAGCACCTTGTTCTCCAACATCCTAATGCATATCCCTAATGCCCTATATTATAGTTATAAGAGCGTATCAGTCCTCAACTGGATTAAGTTCCTTGGAAGAAAGAGACTTTCTTATTTACGTTATGGATCTCCCCCAGCAGAATAGGAACCAAATAAATATTTACTGCATTTTGCTGTATATATATGTATGTACACACATGTATATACAGCAAAATACAGTAAACAAAAGAGAAAAATGGTTCCTTCTAGGACTCAGTCACATATGAGGAAAAGAGAAAAATAAATACAATTCACAGAATCTCAAAACAGATTCTGTGCCATCTATATCAAAACAAACCTGGACAAGGAGTACTTCTATAACACACCACAGAACACAATGCCTCCTGAGAATTCCCACTGTTAGTTTTTCCTTATCACAAGTCTAAATTTACACTTCTGCAATTTCTACCCATTGCTCCCAACACTGCCTCCTGCATTCAATTCTTCTTTCCTAAAAGAAGGCTGCTCAAACACTAAGGATAGCTATTAAATTCCCCCAATCTTCTCCAGGCTAAAAATCCTCAGTGTCATCAACCAATCCTCAGAGTATGATGTCAAGACCACCCTAGTAACCTTCCTCCAGATTCAATGTCATTCCTAAAACGTGAAGACCAAAACTGAACACAGCATTTCGTTCAGAGTCTGCCCTCATCAAACCACATTTGAACTATTATCTCCCTAATCCAGGACACTATTCCTCTCTTTAATATAGCCTAAGGCTGTATTACCTTTTTTGGTTGCCAGATCATACTATGACTCATAATGAGCTTACAATCCATTAAAAAACTTCAGATCTTTATCTACCCAGTCACATTTCTCCATTTTATCCTTGTGAAGCTAACTTTTTTGAACCCAGGTGCAGCCTCCCTGGGGCACCCCACTAAGGCCCTCCTTCCAAGATTAAATCATCTATTAAATGATTATCCTGAGTCTGAATATTTAACCAGCTCAAAATCTACCTACCTGTAATATGGTCTAATTCAGAGGTGTCAAATCCAAATAGGACCAGGATCCCTGAAGCACACATATTGACTTAGAAAACACAAATTAATATTATCTATGGTTGTTAGCTTGTTTTTTTTGTTTGGCCAAATACTTCCAAACTACATTTTAATCTGGTTCTGGAGTTTTGCTCTAAGGGCCCCAAGTTTGACACTTCTGCTCTAGTTCACATCTCTCTCTTCCACAAAAATAGTATGAAAGAATCTATAAAACACCTGGCTAAAACCTAACTAGGTAAACCAGATCTACAGCATTACCCTCATTTACTAGTCTAGTAATAACCCTGTCAAAGAACGAATTAAGGTGAGTTCAGAATGACTTGTTCTTGATGAAGCTACGCTCTTTATGATTATTTCTCATTCTAGATGCTATTCCATTATTTCTCATTCTAGATGCTATTCCTTTAATTATACTTTCTAAAAAGGAATTTAAGCCAAAGCCAAATTTAGAGTCAACAGATTCTACTCCCATTTTAAAAAATGGAAAAATATTTCTTGTTAGACAATATTACCAGAATAATTTTTCCAGTTGGCAATTTAGTGCCAGGCTCTATATACATTCTTGTTTACTAACACTGACAATTAGCCACCAAATGCAATGAACTAGAAAAAAGGTTTAAGGTGCTATAACAGTGACCAAATAAGTATAGCTGTCTTCATACGTATTTTTAGCTCTCTTTATTACAAAAACATGGTAATGAGGCTAAGATCATAGGTATGATCCTCATGTGACCCAATTAGCTTCCATCTACTTCATATCCAGATTCTAACTCCAAAGCCCTAGCCAGCTATCTTGCAAATGCATGCTGATGGTTACAAGGGGGACAAAATCCATTCAACAAACACTTCCTGAAAAACACAACTCAACCTACTGATGAAAGATCAATTATTATCTTCATGAATGTAGAAATGGTCACACATTATAAAGAATTAAACTTAAAATGAATAAAAATTTATAATTAAAATTATCTTTAACAATTATGCTATATCAAACAATAAGCTGTGCCTACACAGTTACAACTTAACTCACATGAAAACTCAAAGAAAGCCAGTTTATCAGATAAAGCAGAGCCAGATGTGCTATTTTCAAAATCTGCTTTTATTTATTATAATTAAAACACTTTCAAGAAAGATAATACAAATATATCAGTATCATTTCAAGTGATTAACTTAACACATGAGGGAAACATGTTAAAATGTGACCCTAAAGAGAAGCAGCATTTATTAAGCACCTACTATGTGCCAGGCACTGTGCTTTACACATATTATCTCATTTGATCCTCACAACCCTGTGAAGTAGTAATGTTATTTATCCCCATTTTATAGTTGAGAAAACTGAGGCAGAGATTAAGTGACTTGCCCATGTTCACACACCTAGGAAAGTCAAATTTGAACTCAGGTCTTCCTGATTCCAAGCCCAGAGGCCTAACTTGGATAGCTAACTGCCTATAGTCTTCTTAAAGTAACTATTGTCCCTAATAATGACTGATTTTTAGATTAATTTTGACCAGAGAAAAAATATTACCTTTTCATGGTGGCAAAGAACTGGAAATTATGGGAATGCCCATAAATAAAGAAATGGCTGGGAAAAAATCACGTTATATGAATATTATGTAATATATAAATTATGTTACATGAATATGAAGCTGTGTTATATGAATATAATGGAATACTACTGTACCATAAGAAATGAGGAAAGAGAATTTCAGAGAAAACTTATAAAACTTGTATGAACTGATGCTGTAAAATAAGTAGAACAAGGAAAGTAATTTATACAATAACATTATAAAGAAAAATAATTTTGAAAGACTTAGGAACTGTGATCAACACAATTGACTAATGACAATTTCAGAGGATCAATGATGAAGCTAAGGAAATTAGGGTTCTTGTTCACAACTCCATGGATGTATTTGGTCAAGTAGCTTGATCTTCTTTGGGCTTAGTTTCCCTTATCTTTTACTTGTGATAGTAATCATGGCCTTCCTTTTAGGGTCGATCTGATTATAAAACAGTGCACAAAGAACACATTAGCACAGACTCTAACATATTTGAGGCAAAAAGAAACTAAGTCCAGCCTTCACCATAGCCTATCCCTTAAACGACTACACTTCTTTGGACCACATTTTTTACAGAGTGGTATCTTTTTAGGAACTTTTCCACAAACGTGACATCTGTAAGACTGAATTTATTGGGTGTTAAGTAAAATGACTGACTTGTTGAAATGTTGACTACCTTAGCCTAATAACATTTATTACCTCGACTTATCACTGGTTATCAACTTAGGTAGATATTTCTTTAAAAGTTCAAAATTTTTACATTTCTTTATGCAAAACAATGACTGCACTGCAGTCTCAGGCAGAAAAGATATTTATTTTTAAAGCATCAATGTCGACAAGATAAGCACGTGAGATAAACATGATTCACTATGTACATTTCAGGAATTAGTTTTATTAAAAGCCTTTATTCAGTACCAAATTACACAAAACATAAACTTATAAAAATGACAAGTAGGCAAAATACAACAGCTTTCTTTTGACCTGCTACCTCTGAGGAGCATATGATCTAGAGCTAGAAGACATTCTAGAGATCCCTCATTTTACAGATAAGGAAATTTAGCTGAGACAAGGTCACACAAGAGGTACTGGGGTTTGAACCAGTCCCCTGCCTCCAAATTCAGTGTTCTTTCTTTCCACTATAACATGCCAGTTTCTTTCAGAATATTAAAGAGATGAGGGCAGCTAGGTGGCACAGTGGATAGAGCTCTGCCCTTGGAGTCAGGAGTACCCAAGTTCAAATCCAGTCTCAGACATGAGACACTTACTAACTGTGTGACCCTAGGCAAGTCACTTAACCCCGATTGCTCACCGAAGAGAGAGAGAGAGAGAGAGAGAGAGAGAGAGAGAGAAAGAGAGAGAAAGAGAGAGAGAGAGAGAGAGAGAGAGAGAGAGAGAGAGAGAGAGAGAGAGAGAGAGAGAATTGAAAGTAAATTTCCTATAATTTGTTGTTGCTGTTGTTTAATCATTTTCAGTAATGCCTGACTCTTTGTGACCCCATTTGGGGTTTCCCTGGCAAAGATACTGGAGTGGTTTGCCATTTTCTTCTCTAGCTCTTATAGATGAAGAACTGAGGCAATTAAGTGATTTGCCCAGGATCCCAGAGCTAGTAAGTGTCTAGGGCAGGATTTGAACTCAGTCTTACTGCCTTCAGTCCCAGCACTCTATCCACTGTACCATTTAGCTGCCCCTTTCTCATCATAGGTAGCTCTAATACCGGACTTAATCCGAAGTTTAAATTGCTTTTTGTAAGTTGAAAGCCTACGTATTTTTTTTCTGAACTTAACTTTAACTCAAATTAATGATAAAAATGAAACAATGAAAAAGACACCAACAATGCAACTTTAAGTGCTTGCTACCAGTGGCCAGACATGCTTAAAATATGTTGTCAGATGTGTCTTTTGCTATGGAGTACTGATCAAAAATGTTCCTTGAAGCCACTATCGCAAAGTACTGTGGGAGATACAAAGTATAATACATGTTCCCTATCTTTAAGAAGCTTATAATTTAATTAGTCAGATAAGACAAAGGAAACAGCTGAACAAAAGATAAAGTAGTTCAAGATTGCAAGGCAGTCTACATGAAAGCAGGGAGATGTTTTGCTGTTGTACAGATGTTCAATCATATCCAACTCTTTGTGACCTCATGGACCATACCATCCCTGGGGTTTTTCTTGGCAAAGATACTGGAGTGGTTTGTATTTCCATCTTCAGTGGATTAAGGCAAAAATAAGTTAAGTGACTTGCCCAGCATCACAAAGTTAACAAGTGTGGGAGGCCACATTTGAACTCAGGTCTTCCTGACTCCAAACCCAGCATTCTATTCACTGATCTACCTACAAGCCTACAGTACCTGGTATTCCCAGGCAGTCTCCTATCTAAGTACTAACCAGACCTGACCCTACTTAGCTTCCCAAGATCAGAGGAGATCAGGTTCATTCAGCGTGGCACAGCCTCAGACAGAGGGATGTTTACCATAGCTCCAAAACTCTAGTGCATGTAAGGCATCTGATAACAAGCCTTCATGTAGAATGCCTTGAGCTTGTACTATCCTTAAAAAAAGCACCCAGTCCTCTAGACCCTTTCAAAACTTTTCCATCTCCCATTAATAAATAAATTAATGAAAAAGCATTTATTAAGAGCTTATAGGTATGCCAACCATAGTGCTAATGACTCACAAAAGCAAAGCTGGTCCTTGTCCTCTAGAAGTTTATATTCAAACTGTGGGAGGTAATACATATAGGGGGAAAATTGGCCAGGGAAAGATATTTTGATTTAGAAAGTTATCCTGGAGAAAACAGATTGCCACATACTTTCCAGGGACAAAGAGAATTGACTTTGATTACAGTCCTAGAACTGGTAGGAAGGAAAGGGCAAAGGGGATTGTGCAAACTCAGGGAAGTATGAAAGCTAGTGAGAAGTTCAGGGAATGAAGTATATCTAGCTGAAATGGGTGACTATGGCAACCATCTATCAGGATAATGAGACCCCAGTGCAGGCATTCAGGAAAGGGAATGGTTAAGTTCTCCAGGGCTTAGCTTCTGGACCAAGCAGCATTGGTGGTTAGTAAGAAATCCTTAGCCTAGGATATGAAATTGAGCATTATCCTGATTCTGATCTCACAGTCATATCCTCATCCCTAACCAGGGCATTCAAACAAGTTTCCTAGGTTCCTCTTTAGGACTCAAATCCCACTCCAAGTTACTATATTACCAAAGAAGGATAGAGCTGGTGAGAGTTACCATCACTACTGGGAATGTAACACTGAGGATATGAAGGTAAAAGCTTTGGACTAAGGATGGTTTTAGGGTCTTAATGATTCTTATTCAGCAGAAACTTGAAGTTAAGGCCCTGAACTGAATCTCATTTTCCTATTATTTGTTTTAATAGGTTAGGAAAAGCATGGCTTGCCCACTCATTCTAGTCAAAGCTACATAAGCTTCTGAATCCAAGTTACATGGAACTTTGAATTCAGATAGAGGACACTGGTCCATGTGGGAATGAGTAGGTCAACAGCAGCAGGCAGATGGTGAGATGGCCTAGCTGGAGAGTACGTGAAGCTCAATCATAGCATGTTGTTTAGGGCCAACCAAGTAGCTTCAGGAAGACCAGAGTTCAAATAAGACCTAAAACATTTCCTAGCTGTGTGACCGTAGGCAGTCACTTAACCACTAATTTGCCTCAGCTTCTTCATCTGCAAAATAGGGAGAATAATAGCACTTACCTCCTAGAGTTGTTGTGAAAATCAAATGAGATATCTGTAAAGCACTTAAACACAGTTAGTTGCTTGGCAATCAGAAGCACAATATAAATGCTAGCTATAATAATAACAACAATATTTATATAGCATCTATGTGCCAGACACACTGTGCTAAACACTTTACAAATATTTGCCTCGGTTTCCTAAACTGCAAAATGGGGATAGCAGCACCTATCTCAAAGAGTTTTATGAGGGTATAACATGGTGCTTGGCACACAGTAGGTGCTATATAAACGCTTATCCCTTCACTCCCCTGACACTGAAGGCACCACCATCTCCCAGCCACCCAGGCTCAAAATCAGGTGTCACCCTCAACTCCTCAGTCACACTCAACCCAAATAACCAATCTGTTGCCAAGTCTCATCCTTCTACCTTCACAATAACACCTCTCACTATACATACGTACCCTTGTCTTCCTTGACACAGCTCCTCTCTGGTACTCATGCCTGGACTATTGCAACAGAGTGACAGTTGGTCTCTCTGTTTCAAGTTTCTCCCCACACCAGTCCATCTCCCACTCAGCTGCCAAAGTGATCTTCCACTAATAAAGTTCAGATCTTGATCACATCATTTCCCTACTCAATAAACAACAGTGGGAGCTATAAACTCCAAGACCAAATATAAAATTCTCTGGTTTTTAAAGGTCTTCACAATGTGGTCTTTTCCTGCCTTTTCAGTCTTCTTACACTTCACACCCCTCCAGTAACAATGGCTTCCTTGCTATTTCTCAAACACAATCCTCACACATACGCTCCACTTTTTACTTTATCTTTTCACTAGCTGTCCCCAATGAATGAAATGTTTTCTCTCCTTGCCTCAGCTTCCCTGCCTTCCTTAAAGACTCAGCTAAAATACCACCTTTGGAATGAGGCTTTCCTTTCCTCCTCACTACTACTGCCTTCAACATAATTTGTTGCATATTGCCTCCCCCATTAGAATAAATACCTTCAGGGCAAGGGCTGTTTTTGCCTTTCTTTACACCCCCAGCACATGGCCTGTATTCCTAATTTTGAAATGCCATGGGGTTTTATCACTTGTTTCGGATTCTCCATATGCTTCAGCTTCACTTTTCAGTCAGTGATCTTAGCCATCTCACTCTCTCCCTGCTGCTGTTGATCTGCTTCTGCCCACCTGAAGCAGCACCCTCAAGTCAACAAGCAGTTATTTTTATATGTGTAGACACACACACTTTTCTGTTTCCTATGCCTAGCTTCAACCTCTCCCAGCTAGACCACACAGTTGTCAGGAGTCTGCAATTTAGTTAAGTACTTACCAGGAAGAGACTACAGATAATTCACAAAATGAATAACCAATACAATCAGATTTTCAGTTTGCTTTTTCAGCTAGCAAATGATAGCACATGCATATATAATTGCTAGAGAGCTAAGATACAAAATCACAGACTATCCAAAGCTGTAAAATATCTTAAGAGATCACCTAATCCAATTCCCTTCTTTTATAGACGAGGATACACAGAGAGGTGAAGTGAATTGCTAAAAGTAACACAACTAATTAGTGACATAGCTGAGAGCAGAACTCATCTCTCTCCTGTTTTGGAAAATGAGAAAGCAATAAGCAGAACATTTTTGGCCAGTCAGATTTATTCATTAGTGAACTTCGGCATTTCAAGGATATGTAAGTCCAATCCTTCTATCTATGCATACTGGGCAACCAACCCGGTCTACAGCCTCTTCAGAAGGAGACAAACACTGAGACCATATTTAAAATCATCATAATGTCCTGCTGACACTGCTTTAAAGAATCCAGGATCACCGTGAGGTCACAATAGGCAGATGACTTTACTGGCTACCTTACTGAATTTTAAAGTTAGGTAAATACACATACGGGTATGCAAAGTAATGGTAACAGAAAGAAAAATGTTAGAAAGGCTCAAAATAATTAAGGAAAAGAAAAAATAGGCAAATCAAAGATCATTAATAAAGGAAATACAGTTCTACAGGCTAACTGGGAAAAATTCTCCACTTTATTTATACTTAAGATATTTGGATATTGAGAATTATAGGAATAAGAAGTTGCAAACGGCATATTTACCTAGTCACCTCCTAAGAATTTCAAATTTACAGATACAGAATTTTAATTTGGGGGCTGATTCTTACCAGGAATTACTCTATTCTGAAACTAACCACCACTTTGCTTATTATTAGTCCAAGAGTTCCTAATCAAAAAGAGTGGTCCATCAGCAATGATGACCACACACAAAAAAAGGAAATTTAAAAAATTTTTGTAGTAAATTTCTCTGATAAAGGCCGGACTTCCAGGATATACAAGGAAGCTATACAAATACACAAGAAGAAAAGCCATTTCCCTGTGATAATTAGCCAAAGGACATGCACAAGCAATTTTCCAAAGAAACGTGAGTTATCAATAACCATATGAAAAAAGACAACAAATGCCTACTTAAAAAATGCAAATCCACCTCAGAGTCACCAGACTAACAAAGAGAAAAATGAACACTGTTTGGGGGGGAGTAAGGGAATAATGGGAAGACAGGCATTCAATGCAGTGTTAGTTGAGCTGTGAATTGTAGAACAGAACTGAACACAAAGCAAGTGCTCATCAATTTCACAATGGTTAAACAAATTCTAGTACATAAATGTAATGGAATATTACTGTGCAGAAAAGCCTAAGAAGACTTGTACAAACTAACGCAGAGTTAAGTGAGTAGAACCAGAAGAACAATTTACCTACTACAATAATGTAAAGGAAAACAACTTTGAAAATATGTCAGAAAATGAATAATAAAGTGAGTTTCTCCCCTCTTGACAGTGATGTGGACAAGAGGTACAGAATAAGACTTAACACTTTCAGATACAGCAAATGCATTTATTTACTTTGCTTGACCATGTACTTTTTGGTTACAAGTAGCTTTAGTTACTAAGGACTCAAAAAAGAAAGTTCTTGCCACCAACATCCTTGGCAGAGTCAAATGGTTCAACATCAAAAAGAGATGGTTTTCTCAATAGAAATGACACTAAAGATGCATTACCTGGTGCCTTGACAGTAATCCCTAGGGACCAGTGGGTCTTTCCATCTGCTATATATACTTGAAATCCACTATACTCGTTGTCTCCTCCTATTAGAATGTGTGTTCTTTGACAGCATGAATAGAGTCATTTTTTTCTCTGTAACCCCAGTGCTTGATACATAGTAAATACTTCATGTTTTTTCCTCAACACATCCAGGTATTATTAGCTATGCCTGTAAATGTATGCCTATCACCTCTCTACCAAGAAAGCATTAAGTATGCTATACTGGCAGTGACTGATCAAAGTACTTTAGTCTTTCAAAGTGAGAGCTCTCCATAATTAGCAGGTTGCACCATGTTGCCTGCTGCTCTCTGGCCACCTTCATGCCCTACCTCCTCACCTGCTGGGCTCTCTACTCTTGCTGTGGGATCATGTTTGCTCCTGATAGCTGAGAAGTCTCTGTAACTAACTTGCTTCAAGCTGTGTCAATACATAAGTACCACCACCTCTCTCCTCAACCCCAATATAGCTCTTGGAATAACTAAATCAATACTATCCTGGAAAGGATACTTCCCTGAGGTTCCACTCACCAACCAGTGACTTCCCAAACCCTAACACTCCTTCCTTATATATACACTATCTCTCCTTGGTAGAAGGTCAATAAAGACTTTCTTTTGTTTCACCAGAAATTAGCAGTGTCTTGCACATAATGAACACTTAACATATACTTTTTAATTCATTAATTTCATTCAAGAGAGGGCAGACTGGTAGGTAGTTATAGTGATTTAAGAAAAGAGTATCAATGAAACTTTTTTTAAAAGAAAAGAAAAAGATAAAGTTCAGAAGGGGACACAGATAAGAAAGGCAGTTTTGTTACCGTAATGTTAAATTTAATATACTCGTGGAGACTGGACCTACAATTTCATAAGCAGGCCTAGTTTCAAATCCTATTTGACACTGTGTGATCTTGGGCAAATCAGTCTCAGTTTCTTTATCTATTAAATGAAGGGACTGGGTTTTGTGACCTATGAAGGTCCCTTTCTAGTTCTGAATTACTGATCCTGAAAACTCCCAGATTAGGAAACTCCTCACACAAATGTACCTTCTCTGCAATTTATAGTACTAGAGAGTTGTTTAAAAGGTTAGAGGAACTTGCCCAGGGTCACACAGCCAGTATGTGTCAGAGGCTGGGCTTAACTGAAATATTCACGATAATGTTTAAGTTCATGATACACTTTTTTTTAAAGACAGAAAAAATGATGGAGGCATTTCTCCAAAAGGAACCGCAAATAAGGATAAGTTTGAAAACTACTGCCTCATTTAATAGGAAGCATAAAACAGGCTGTGTGATCAGGGGCCCTCCATGCCAGTTTGGGATCTTGGAAGTCAGGCTTTCATTTCCATATCTGTAAAACAAGTTAGACTACTTGATCTCTAAGGTCCCTATCAGCACTTCAATTGTTTTAAATCTATGAATAGTAATGCAATATACATTTGAGACTGAACAGAATTTTTTTTAAAGATTCAGATTTAATCTTTAGGAAATAGTACTCTTAAAATAGTCTGTTTACCTTTAATTTTATTGCACTGGTTCTAGAAACTAAATTTTTTCATGACTATTTGTGTTTATGCCCTGTTACTTTAATATACATTTTATGTCAATTTACAAACCTGTAGAGTGCTTTAACCTTTTAATTTTCAGAGGCAGCAGTATGTTCAGATAATGACAGTGACCTTTATATCAAAAAAGCTAAAGAACCTGTTCACGTGACTTAAATGCTAAGACCATCTATCACAACTCAGCAAACAAAATATTCTTTGATATTGCTTACTTTTCCAGTAATTTTAGTCAGCTAGAATAATGTATTATAAACTAATAAATCTTTCAGAAAAAAATCTAGTCACCAAGGAGAACATGAGAATAGACTTGCATAATATCCAAGATACATCAGGAAATGACACAAATTCTAAGAGCCATTTCCCAATAGGTAAGCGGTCAAAGATAAACAATTTTCAAAAGAACTGCAAATTATAAATAAACCACTTGAAAATATTCTCCAAAATACTAATAGTAAGAGAAATACAAAATTACAATTGCCGAAGTATTATCTGACATCTTGCAAATTGGCAAAAAGAAAAAAAAGTCAGTATTAAAGGGGCAGTAGGAAGGCATGCACTTTAATACTCTGTTGGTAAAGCTGTGAAGGGAAAGGAATAAGTATTTAAGTACCTACTGTGTGTCAGACACTGTGCCAAGCACTTGACAAAACAGCTCATTTGATCCTCAGGATACCCTTGTGAGATAAGGTCCTGTTATTATCCTCACTTTACAGTTGAGTAAACTGAAGCAAAGAGATGTTAAGTGACTTGCTCATGATTACATGGCTAATAAGTGTCTGAGGCTGAATTTGAACTCAGGTCTTCATGACTCCAGGCCCAGAGCTCTTTCCACTGTACCAAGTAGCTACCTTGTCCATCAAATGGTTCAATACAGGTTACCAATTTGGAATTATGAAAGAAAAGTGAACTTTAACTGTCCAGACTCTTTGACCCAATGATCTCACCACTGGAGATGTGGTCTAAAGAAGTCAATGACAGAAACAAGACATACAGCAAAACATTCATAGCAGCACCACTGCAGTAGCAAAAGAGAAAAAAAAGGAAACAATGTGGATTCCAATGACTGGGAAATGGCTGGAAAAAAATTATGCTATATGAATATTATGCACAAGAAATGAAGTTCAAGGAATTCAGAAACAAGAGAAGATTTATATGAACTTGGAGCACAAAACAGAACCAAAAGAGCAATATTTACCATGACTACAACTATGGAAATGAAAAGATCACTTAAAGAAAGCTGAACTGAGTACAATAACTGAAAAAGCAATGAAGGACCCAAAGATATTGAAATATAGCTCCCTCTTCACAGAAGCAGGGAAATACTACTAGGCCAGAATATTGCATTGTCAGATATTGTCACTGTTATCAGATGCTGTTTCCTAATTGTTTTAATTTGTTACCAAGGGCTCAAAGAAGGCTCAATCTGGAAGACTTCTACACTCTAACCACCCCACCCCACCCTTCCTTTAAGAAATGACTAATGTAAAAGACAAAAAGCATGAATAAAATTATCTTCTAAAAGAATAGCCTAGTAGACTTAAATTTCAAAATTTCAAAGTTCTACTGTTCAAGAAACTTGACTTTTCTTTATGATCAAAATCAATGAAAAAACAGTGTTAAGACTTGCAAATCAGAGAATGTATATTAACATTTCAGAATTCCAAATGCAAGGGAAAATTTTAGTGTTAGAGATTCCAAAATAAAATTTAAAATATATTTCTAATTAAAAACTAAATCAGTTTTCTTCCCCAATTATCTAAAGTCCCCAAAATCTGTAGGTCAAGGAGTAATGCTTGGAACACAAAACATGTATAACACATACTGTGTGGGCTAACAGTTTTCATACTACATAACTATGCCTGTCCAACTCTAAGCTGATAAAAATTGAGTTCTGTCCCAACTTGGTTTCTGTTCACAATTCAATTTTCCCTTCTCATTCTGGAATGAAAAAAAAAAAAGGAGTTGTAAAGAAGTCTCACCATTCAAAATCTCAAATCTGATTTTACTGGTAATATTTTCACTGCAAGCCACTATCCCTGTAATATACTTTACCAAATAATCTCACAAAGTTTTTTTCCCCACAATAAAGGTTATTTAGATATTTAGTCCAAATCCTTTTTAACATGGGATTTCCCCCTACATTTCTCCTTCTGAGTCTTAAATGATAGATGGCCATTCCATCTATTCTCTGTGGTCAAACTTACTTCTGACTGGAGTATACTTACTACTACGAATTTTTTCCACATATTGCACTGACACTTTTCCCTCAAATTAATTTAATTACATCTTTCCTTATATTTATTCAACAATAAATACATAACCTTTTGTGTGCAGCAAGAAAGAGTAGGGAATTTTGGAAAGGCCAGAGAAAAGGCACAGGGATAAAAGGGGAATGAGGTAAATGGAACAAAGATAGTGTGCACAAAAGGGGAAGGATGCAGAAAAGGGAAGAGGAGAAAAGGAAGATCATGTCACAGCTTACAAAGGGAAAAAGCTGGGAGGAGTTTAAATTTTTCAGAAGCCAAAAAACAAAAGAGCTATTCTTAATGGCATGAAGCCGTTTTGTTCACTAAAGAGTTAAGTCCTTAAGCTCCAAAACTACTGAGTTGACACTAATACCCTGGACTTAGTTTCTCTTCAAAGCAACTAAAATTTTAGTAATTCTAGCCACCTTTGAATTAACAAATGTGCACTCAACTTCAACGAACTAAAACACTACCATCTTTCCAGGCAGTCTTTGGACTGTACAATATCAAAAAGGGTATATAAGTTGGAAAGCCAACGACTCCTCATCGAAAACTCCAGTGGAGATGACATTAATAAACTCCAACTAAAAAGAGTTTCACTAAAAGGTTTTGAGAAATGAAAGCAAATCGATGTAATATCACGACGAAGGTTAAAAGTAGGGTATCTTGGAAAGCTCTGGGGGCAAGATGGACTCGGGTGATGAAGTAGCAGAGGAACCGGTAAGTCAAAGTTTCGGGGAGACCAAGGTAGCAAGAGTGGAGCATTATTGGGTGATCTTAGATAAATATTTGGGTGAGACTTTAAGTAGTGGGAGGATAAAATAAGGTTAAGAGGCAGGGAAGAGCAAGAGGCGAAGGCAGCCGGTCAAGGGAGTGACCGTAACTAGAACGAGTAATGTATTCAAGGGCGTAGGGCTAGGAGAGTATTTTATTTAGAAAGGTGGGGAGGGGAGAAAGTGAGGAGAAGGGAAGGCAGCCAGAGGAAGGGCACAGGAGGCCCGCCCCGAGCCGGCTTCCCCAGGGACCGACCTCCGTGTCTCTGCCTCTTAGGTCTCTGTATCTCTCACACTCAAACTCACACTTACACACTCACATACATCCTCACTCTCACTCTTCTCTGGACACTCAGGCGGTAGCGAAACCCACGGTGAAAGCAGCTGTTTCTTTTCGGGACAGGGAGAAGGGCAAGAAGGGGACCGGGGGGGAAGGCCGGCCGGCCACGAGGGGAGAGGGCGCAGCCAGGGAGCCACGGCTCGGGGGAAAAAGGGCCACCTCTACCCCCCTCCTCCACACCCTCCCCGCCATCCACCCAACTTCTCCGGCTCCGGGGTCAACTAGGGCGGGCCAGGGACCCCGCCTTCCCCGCGGCCGCCGGGGGCGAGGAGAAGCGGAGCCGGCCCGGCCGCTCCAGACCCTGCCCGAGTCGCAGCCCGCCGCTCCCCCCGTCCGAACCCCCCCCCAACCACCTAGGCTGGTCGCTCGGATGCCGCAAACTCCGCTCACCTGCATTGACGCCATGATGGAACCATCCCCCCTGCCCGGCGCAGCCAGAGACGCAGGAGGAGGAGCCGCCGTGCTCGCGTCACGCCGCGGGATCCCAGTATCCGGGGTTGGGGCCGGGGGGGTCGGAGACTGCAGGAGGGGGAGCTAGGCAAGGAGAAGGGAGGCCGAGATCCGGATTGGCCGGTGAGCCCACGAGCCCAGTAAAAGGGGCGGGCCTAAGGGCCCGGCGCTAGGATGGGGGCGGGGGTTTAAGCCCCGCAGGTGCGAACAGTTCCCTCTCCTTTGGTCCTCCCCCCGCCTCCCTCTCACCCCCGCCCTCCCCGCTCACAGTCCGAGTCGGCCCCGCCCAGAACCACCAGGGAAAGAATAAGGTGGGAGAGGGGCAGGGGAGGTGGAGACGGAAGAAGGGGGAGGTCAGTCTTAGGCTTCGGGAGGGCTTAGAGGTGAGACGCTGCGAAACTTCTCACTTCACTCCGGGATTAGTTTCTTGTCGTCCTTCCGGTCTCTGGTTCGGGCGTGACTTTATCTCTTGACCAAACATTCTTCCTAACCTTAACAGTCTCGCTGCCTCCGCCCCCAGGACCCCGCTTTGGAGTTGAACTGGTCCTGGAGTTCTCCAAAGCCCTGCGGGTTGAGCTGGACGAGTTCTGATAAGCGGAACCGGTTCAACCGTGGTTAGCTCGGTCCAACATTGATGTTACTGAAGATGCGATCGGTGCGATTCATCAAGCGCTGATGAAGCCATTGTTGTGTGCCTGGCACCGTGCTAAGGGCTAGGGAGACAAAGAAAGGCAACCCCCCCCCCAAACACACAAAACAAACAAACCAGATCCACCTCGACCCACCTCGGTGCTGTCCAGCGGGATTCTCCACGCTTTCCAAACGGAGGCTTCCCAGAGAGATGAAAACTGAAGGGATTCCAAACTTATTTCAAATCCGTTCACGTGACTTTCCCCTTTAAGTTTAGACTTCCCAAGTATTAGCACTATTATTGGCTGTTTAAATAGATTGCAAAACCGGCTTTGGGAAAAGGAGGGGAGCAGAATGTGAACAACTTTTTAAAATAATCTTACTTCCATTACACATACGCTCCTGTGTGAAGTTCTGAAGTCTAGGGTCCCAGTAGGGGAAGGGAGGGAGGGAAGAGGAGGGGCGGCGGCATATAATCCTCAAAATCTTCCTAAACATCAGAGATTCCAAGAATGAAAGATGCTAAGATAACAACCTTATTCCAAATGCCACCTTCACACAGTAAAAAAGCTTTTGAATGGCTTGGTGAAAGCAATACATTTACATTAACCACCTAGGTAATGCTGTTTAAAGCAAATATGAGTATTTAAGATTTAAAAGTATGCTGGAAAAGTTAGAATATTTTTTACTTCTTAGATTAGTCTTTATTTTGGCCAACAAAAACAAAAAACTTCCCACTAAATTTCAAAAGTGACTTTGAAAAAAAATTTGGAAAATATGCTAATTATTCTTCATTAGAGTATATGGTTTATGACTGTTCATATTCAAGGGTGCCAGCTCTAAATCTTATGAAATTACATAGTTTTGATGTCAAAATATATGTTTTTCTGCTAGACTTTTCACGGTCAACAGAAATGTTTGCTTTTACTTGCTAACTTTCCTGATGGGGTAGACTAGAGAAACTGGTTGGTTTTCTGTCAGAGAAAAAATTAGTCAATTCTATCAACAATAGTCCATAAGACATGTAGTGTAAGCTGTGAAGAGATAGTTTTGTCCGGTCAAAATTACTAGACTGAGGGGGGGGAAGCTATTCAATATAGAAAAGAAGCTTATAACTTTGCATCTTACTCATTGCATGGACAAGTACTCTACACACCGTAAGCCTTTAATAAAGGTTTGTTGGATGTTAGTCCAACAAATATGCTTCCTTCCACACAGGCTAATTGATTTGAAAATTGTTGGCCAGTTGTGTCCAACTATTTGTGACCCCACTTGGGGTTTTCTTGGCAAAGATACTGGAGTAGTTTGCCATTTCCTTCTCCAGCTCATTTTACACATGAGGAAACTGAGGCAAACAGGGTTAAGGGACTTGCCCAGGGTCACACAGATAGTGTGTCAGATGATTCTTCCTGACTTCAGGTCCAGCACTAATTTGAAAATACTATATTATACTATACTATTTGCAAATCAACTAACAAGAAACTGGAATTCCCTGATTATCCAATTTGAATACTAATTCTAATTTTATCACTTTGTTGTCTTGTCATAGTCAAATTAGACTGATCAGATTGCACTGCTGTGGTGGGGAGGGAGAAAAAAAAACAAAGAAATCAAAAGAAAAGAAAAGAAGTTCATACAGAAGAATCCTGTATAACAATTACAGCTGAACTGTCAAACGTGAATACTTAGATCTAACACTTTTTAAGGCATTAAAGTGATATTTGATGATTCTATGTTCACACAAAAGGATAGCGCCATTGTTAATGCCTTGACCCCAATCATTATGAATATCAATAAGGAAGAGACATTTTATAAGAATCAGGACAAAATCATAATATCAATATCAACATCTGAAAAGTTGTTGGTCATATGAATTCCAATGTATTTGTTAGCAGTGAAGCAAAATGCAATGGAGAAGTCATTGGAAAGTTCAGAAAACTACAGAACCACAGAATTTTCTAGCTGGAAAGGTCCTTAGAGATAATTTAGTCCACCTATTTAATTCTTTAGGCCAGCTAGCTGTCACAGTGGTGAGAGTGCTGGCCTGGGAGTCAGGAAGACTCCTCTTCTTGAGTTCAAATCTGGCCTCAGACACTTATTAGCAGTGTGACTATGGGCAAGTCACTTAACCCTCTCTGTTTGCCTCAGTTTCCTCATCTGTAACATGATCTGAAGAAGGAAATGACAAACCACTACAGTATCTCTGACAAGGCGGGCAGCTAGGTGGCACAGTGGATAGAGAATGGGCCCTGGAGTCAGAAGGACCTGAATTCAAATGCAGCTTCAGACACATAACACTTACTAGCTGTATGACTTTGGGCAAGTCACTTAACCCCAATTGCCTCAACAAAAAGAAGGAAAGAAAGAGAAAGAAAGAAAGAAAGAAAGAAAGAAAGAAAGAAAGAAAGAAAGAAAGAAAGAAAGAAAGAAAGAAAGAAAGAAAGAAAGAAAGAAAGAAAGAAAGAAAGAAAGAAAGAAAGAAAGAAAGAAAGAAAGAAAGAAAGAAGCTCCCAAATGGGGGGTGGGATGCAACCAAAAACTGAACAACAATCTTTATAGATGAATATAGATGAACAACAACAACACAGCAAATGCAAGCCACATGTTTTGCCTATGACTTGAAATCTAAGGAACTGACAAGGCCAAATGGTCCAGTTAGAAATTCAATGTACATTCAGTGTCTGTAGTCATGGTTATGTAATATAGAGACCCAGAATATGGATGTAGGTGGCATAGAATATTATTTCTTGAATTAAGTAATGAAAAAGTATTTCTTAAGTTAAATAATGTTATACTATCTGCCAAGCACTGTGCTGAGTGATTGGGCTACAAATAGAGAAGCAAAACAGTCCCTGCTTTCAAGGAACTCACATTCTAACCACGGAGACAATGTATAGGGGGGTTTACTTGCAGGATAGGTGGTCCTTAGGGTACAGTGGTAAAGCAGATGGTAATTTGTGTTCTTTAGTGTCATTTTCAGTGATAAACCGAATCCATTTCTGATGTTGACCTTTTTATTTTATCTTATTTTTATTTTTTTGGTGCCAAGGATTTTAGTGGTGAAAACTTTCTTTTCTGGGTCTTCAGTAGCTTGGAAACAAGTAGACCACTCAAGTTCCAAATTAAGTAATAGAATCCTACTGGATTAACTAAGTGCACTAAGGCCTTCTTTTGGTGATGTGAGGAACACCCCCCCCCATACAAGTACTGAGAATAGAATATGGTTTGTTGGACCTAAAATACTTCTCATCCAGGACAGGACTATTGTTGCTACCAACCTAAGTGTATCCCCATGGGGAACTTGAGGTATCTGGAGAATTGTGTTCAACAATGCATTATGGATCTTCATTAAGTACCTTTGTGTATCCTTGCTTTGTTATATAGTAAAAGAGTTTCTCTAATTTTTGTTTTTGCCATTTACCTTATTGACCCAATCTCACCAGATCCCAGCGCTGCACTTCACTTGGGACCAGTATGCGCTTGTCCCAGAACCAAGGGAAACAGAGAGCTGGAATGTCTTATCCAAGGACACACAATGGTATTCAGTGGAACTTGGATTAGAACCCAGCTCTCTTTCATTCAGCATTCATTCAGGAAGCCTGTTTTAAGTGGTATCTGTGTTCAAAACAGACCTCCTCCTTAATGACATCTCACAATGCCAACTGACAGCACATCATTAATTATAAACATCATTCTCTACCTGCCAAACTACCTTATTCAAAAAACTCCAGTGGTTCCCTGTTGTCTCTAACTAAAATGCAAACTCCTCTGACATTTTAAGCTCTTCATGCTCCGGCTGATTACTCTCACAAAGTCTCTAATATGGGTCTCTCCACTCACACAGACACCTGCTTGGTTCAGGCCCTCATTACCTTTCCCCTAGAATTCCTCAAGTCTCTCCTGGCTGTAATCCATTCTCTGCTCAGCTGCCAAACCGATTTTTCTAAGGCATCCATCGTGCCACACTTCATACCCAATAAACCCCCAGTAGCTTCCTATTATCTCTTGAATCAATTATAAAATCTTCTGTTTGGCAGTTAAACAAAGCTCTTCATAACCCCTTCTTACTTTTCCAGTCTTCTTACACTTTATTCTTCTCCATGTTATTTTGATCCAGTAACACTAGCCAATCTGCTGTTTCTGGCATATGACCCTTCATTTCCAGCTTCTGTTCCTTTGCCCTGGCTGTCCCCCCCCACCCCCACCTCTGCTCCGGCCCTCACCCCCATTCCTACAATGTTACTTTTCCTCACCTCCTTTTCAAATACCTGGCTTCTTTAAAGACTCAGATCAAATTCTACTTCTTCAGGAAGCATTTCCTAATCTTTCCTCCCTTCCCTCCCCTCCCCCAGATTCTCTATCTACTTTCTCTCTCTCTCTCTCTCTCTCTCTCTGTCTGTCTGTCTCCATACACACACACATAAATTACGTACCTGGTTATTTACATGTTACTTCTCCCAATTAGATCATGAGCTCCTAAAAGCAGGAACTGCTTTTGCCCTTCTCTCAATCCCTAGTAGTTAGTACAATGCCTGACATTATAAGTGCTTAATAAATGCTTGTGGACCTATCTTTTAAGACTTATTGCTGCTATTCCCCTTATCACGTTCCACATGCATTCATTCAACAAGCATTTATTAAGTTCTTGTAAGAAAAAAATTTTTAATCAACTGTTAAAGGATATAAGACACTACCACTGTTGTCAGTGAACAACATTATGATGCCTTAAAAGGAACAGAAATGAGCAGGAAAAGAAGTTTGTTTTAATTTCTTGTTGTTCAGTCACATCCGACTCTTTGTGACCCCGTTTGGAGTTTTCTTGGCAAAGGCACTGGAGTGGTTAGCTATTTTCTTCTCCAGCTCCTTTTATAGATAAAAAAGGCAAACAGGATTAAGTGACTTGCCCTGGATCATACAGTTAATAAATGTCTGGGGCCAGATTTGAACTCAGGAAGAGGAATCTTCCTGACTCCAAGCCTGCCAGCACTCTATCCATTGCACCACCTAGCTAAACTATGATGCCTCATGCATAAACAGTTTGAAAGTTTAAAGGGACAGAGAAAGATCTTTCTATTTATTAAAAACTGAAAAAATATGAGTTAAAAGAAATAATTTCAAGATACAAAACGAGTTAGAAGAATGGGTTAAGAAGGTAAAGCTTTCAACCATCACAGTTTCTCAACTTACATATACTTTTTATAACTAATAAGTATAAAACTAAAAAAAAATGATAGCTCATATAAACATGTGGCAACTGCAGTATGAGATCAAGAGGACCATCAATTTCATAGGAGGAAATTTGTGAATTGTTTCCTTTAAGTGAAAGTTGAATCTCAGAATCAGGAGACACAAATAGAAGTCACTGAAAGTTGTGGGGGGGCATAGGAGATAGAAGGCTGAAACAAAGTAAGATTGAAGCAACAACTAAAGGTCACCCAAACAGCTTTCTCAGATCTGTCTGAAGCAGCAGTCAGCAGTCAGCTAAAGGAGGCTTCAGCTGTGTGATTCCTGATTCACTGGAGATACACCTCACCGAACCAAAGCTTTAATCCCAGACATTCCCCTTCAGGGTCACTTAAAGTTTAAGAAAGGTGAAGCCTCCTGTAAATGCATATTGCCATAAAACTGTGCCATAAAAAAAGTGAATATGCACATAGGAAAAACATCCTAAAAATCAGAACTCTCAAAAAAATAGAACAGGCTGCCTCAGAAAGTAGGGGGTTGTCCCTCAGCTGAAGCCCTCAAGTATAGAGAAGATGACAACTCATTTGAATGTTGTAGAGACAATGCTTCTTCGGGTATGGGTCAGACCATCTGACTTCCAGGGCTTTCTTTCTGAGATGCTCTGGTTCTGTTCTTTTCCCTCCTCAGGAGAGAGTTAGAATTGAGGTTTCACAAAATAAATCATATAGTATCAGACTAGTCATGGTTGTCCACTGACCAGATTTTACAAACGAGGAAACTAAGCCCAAAGAAGAAGAAATGCATTCCCCAACATCACAGAGAAAATTACTGGGAAAATCAAGACCAACACCCCCAGTCCTCCAAGTTGTCACTCCCTCTTGTTAAAAACAAAATAATTTTTATTGATATCTCTTGTATTTTACATCACCAAAATTTCTCCCAGTATCCCTCCTCCTCATCCCAGAGAGCCCTCCTATATAATAAATAACATCTTTAAAGAAAAAAAGAAAAAGAGGAGAAAAAATTAGCAAAACTGATTAAGACAAAAAAATCCAGTAATATGTATAACATACTACATCCATAGACCTTCTACCTCTGCAAAGGATTTGGAGATGGGGGCAGATTTCCCATATATCTTTTTTTTTTTTTGAGCCATGCTTTGTAATTTTGCAGCATTCACTTTTGGTTGTTTTGTGGTGGTTATTTCCATTTATGTTGTTGTAGGCATAGGGTATATTGTTTTCTTGGCTTTCTTACTCTGCATCAGACTGTAAATCTTTCCATGTTTTTATGAATTCATTATATTTATAATTTCTTACAGCACATTAATATTCCATTACATTCATGCAGCACAATTTGTTTAGCCATAACCCAATTGATGGGCATCTACATTGTTTCTAATTCTTTGCTGTCACAAAAAGCACTACTATAAATTTTTTACTGTATATAGAAATTTTCTTTTTATCAATGGCCTCTTTGGGATGTAAACCTAATAGTGGAATCTCAGGATCAAATAGTATGGACATATTAGTCATTTTATTTGCATAATTCTAAAATGCCTTCCTAAATGGTTATACTCATTCACAACTCTACCAACAAATGAACCAATGTACCTATGCCAATTCGTGGGGTGTGAGGTAAAACCTCAGGGTTATTTTGATTTACTTTTCTTTTATTATTAGAGATTTAGGGCATTCTTTCACATGGTAATAGTTTGTAATTTTCTTTTGAGACTTATTTGTTCTGTCTTTCAACCATTTACCTACTGGGAAGTAGCTTTGGTAATGATTCCTTTTTGTTAGAATTTCTGCTTGACCTCTGAAGCTCATGCTGAAACTCAGTCACTGGGGTAGAAGATTCCTGTTCAGATAAAGGTTAGAGTACATGGCCTCTAAGGTTCCTTGCAGCTCTGAGATTCTGTGAGAGATAAGAAAGTATTCCTTATGCTCATGGAACTTCCAGTCCAAAAGATGGACAATGCATAGGATCATTACCTTCCTCATTCTATACATGTCTACTAGTATTAATGTGTCCTAAGATCCCATTAGATTTTTCTGGCTGCTTCATTAAATGCTTGTGGATTTTTTTTTTAATGTATGAATCAAGGGAAAACTAGCTCATGGACAGCTAGGGGAATGGGTGAGGGTTAGGCTGGTAGTTTGGGCACTGAGAAATGCCTTCAGCTTTTTCTTGACAGGTAGCAGCTATAGGCTGGGAGTTGCCAGCCCACCAAACAATATGTAAATAGTATGTAAAACACTCTGCCAATAGAGTGAGCCTGCATTTCTTGAATCAACAGCGGAGGTACTTTTCCTGAGAAGTCCTTTACCCTGCTATGGCTGCTAAAAGTGATAAACTATGAGATCAGACATTGTGAGCTGGTTTTTCTGCTCCCCTACAAACTTAGTATGTGATCATAGATGTATCACTAAAGCCTTCTGGGTCTCAGTAACAATAAGCCTTACATTTGTGTAGTCTTGGCCAAACTTTTAATACCCTCTCTGACAAAAAAAAAATTGTTTTCATTTAATTTATGTGTGTTCTGTATTTATTGATTTGTATATGTTGTTTCCTCACAATAAAATGTAAGCTCCTTGAGGGCAGGAAGGACTTCATTTTTGTCATTATGTCAGCACCTGGCACACCTGGCATTAGGAGGGACTTAAGAAACACTTGTTGAATTGACTTGGACATTCAGCAATGCCTAGGATTTAAACAGTAGTATTTAAATGATAAAATCTTTGAAAATGATCCCTTTTTTCCCCCAGCTCCTCCCTGAAACCTAGTTTAGTGCTTTATAGAGTGGGCAACCTGAAGGAAGTTAAGGTTATTACAACTATGTAATAATCTCATTACAGACGGTTGGGAATGCCAGAATGATCTTTTCCTGGTTTGCTCCAAATTCTCACTAACAATACAACAAAAGTTTTGGAAATTGATATCCAAAACCATCTCAGCTGCTTACTATGGAAATTCTAGAGAAAGAAGGCCTCTGAAGGAAATATTACAATAATATCTCTTAAGTCAATCTCCAAGTACTATTAATAATAAGAAGAAAAGTGACTTTTTGAAATAGCTAATCTACCAGGCAATCATAAATGTTATGGGCAGTGTAACTTGATAACATCAGAACAGGCTGGACAAGGACAACTTGGAAATCTAAGAGTGACTACTTTCAGCAAAGTGACTTATGCATTATTAACACTATAGTTCTTCAAGATGACGATGAAGGGTTCATATAGAAACCTGGATAAAATGTATGCAATCTGAAATTTAAAAAAAAACTGTTAGAGAATTTCTATTAGAAGAACAGAATTTAATTGAATTGGAGATTTGTATGGAAACCTGGATCAAATGTGTCAGATATGAAAAAAAGAACTGAGTGAGAGAATGAATTTTTGAAAAGCAATTCTATTATTAAATCCACTAAATGGATTTAATAAGTTGTATAAAAATCATGGGTCAAGTATAATTTGTATGTTGTATTGAAAATAAAATGAATCAAGAAGCAAATCCAAAATGAAATCTATTTTATATACCAGCTCTCAGGCAAAAAACACTTTCTCAAACTTAAGATTATGTGAAATTCCTGATTCAAATCCTTGATTACCCTGACTGCTCTGGAGTAGATAGGACCAGATGAGGGAGATACAGGAAGTAGTAACTGGGAAGAATGGAAGTTAATGTTAGAGAATGGCTGGGAGCTTAGGAATAGACCTCAGTTCTTTCCTTTTATGGCGCTGTTCAACTACATTTAAAAGCTAATGTAGTATTCTTATTTCACTGAGTAGCTAGCTAAATTGTATTTCTATAGCTTTTATATTAAGGAATTGTGTTAATTTGTAATCTTAAAATATAATAGTAATGTAACAATTCAACTTGGTAGCAGAACTTAGTTAAAGTAAAGCTCCTCAGTCAGCAAACATATGACTTACTTGCCAAAAGGAAGGAGATGGAAACACTGAAGTAGAGTACAAACACGTTAAATCTTATGAAGAATGATGATGATTACAAGTGGTAACAATTCATAAAACAAAGGCAAACAGAGGAAGGAAAAACCAGTTTAAAGAAAGCATAATAAGATAGCCAACTAAGCAAAGTCATCCCAGGGACACTCAAGGATGAAAATAAGATTACAACAAACAGAAGGAAAAAATGGAAAAAATTTGCAAAAGACATTTTAACAAATTGTCTTCTCCATGAAGGATAGTGAACTCATTATATTTGGACCCTAACTCACAGTCCTCAAGGTGCTTTTGGAAGAGGTAGAAATGGCAGTTAAGTAGAATAAAAATGGAAAAGGCAGCTGGATTTGAATGAAGAAGATCTGTGCTGGAGATGATACAACTGTGAGGGCAATGCTGGCCAGATATGCAGTGTATCTTAAGGAGAGGGATAAACCAAAGGAGTAGAAAAAGTCTTAGGCCTTGGTCACTCACTGTCCTCTCTAAAATATGTTACTCAGAATTTAACACAGTATTCTCTATGTAGTCTCACCAGGCAGAGTAGTATCACCTCCCTCTTTCTAAAACAACTTTCTGCTTCAGTACTTTGAAGGACCTATGGTTTTGTCCAGTGGGAACTCCCTTTCCTAATACAGATTATAACCCTTTGACTTTTAGTAAATAGTCTCAGAGTTGAGACTGAAAAATTCATTACCTTGTAACCAGTCTGGTGATGAGACCCTCTGAACTTATCTAGGCTGTTCCTCAAAAAAAAAAAATTAAATAGCCAGTCCATTGCTAGTCCCACACTTAAATTCTTTCCAAATTCATAATAAAAGTCTCTTTGATGATTCTTCCACCTTTGAAGTATGAAATTATTATTGTCAGGGTAAGAATTTTATCATGTATTCAGCTTTTGGTGGCAGTGAAATTCCAGCAGATGGACCAATCAATAAGTGTATATTATGTGCCAGGCATTATGCTAGGCTCTAGGAGTACAAGAAAGACTAAAATGAAATAATTCCTGCCCTCAAGGAGCTTACATTCTATCAGACAAGATAACCTATATACATACAAACAAATGCAACTTGTGTTTGTATGTATATGTGTATTTTTCTTCTAGGTGGGGAAGGGCAAACAAGAGATCAGAACAAGGCTTCTGAAGAAGGTGGCACTTGAGATTAATTTTAAAGGAGGCTAGAGAGGGTAATGGGTGACAGCTTGTATAAAGGAGACTAGAGATGTAATGTTACATATGAAGAAAAGCAAGTAAACTAGTTTGAAATATAGAGTGTACAAAGAGAAGTAATATGTAATAAGTCTAACATGTAATAAGATAGAAAGCAGTCATATTGTGAAGGACTTAAAATACTAAACAGAGGTGTTTTTATTTTTACCTAGAAGCAACAGAGAGTCACGGAAGCTTCATGAGTAGGAGTGACATTGTCAGACCTTTGGTTTAGGGATATCACTTTAGTGGCTTGTGGAAGATGAACTGAAGAGGGGAGAGTCTAGAAAGAAAGAACCCAATTGGGAGGATAGAAGAGAGAATAGATCATAGAGAATTTTGTGCATTCATATCCTTTGACCACTTACCCATTGGAGAATGATTCATGTACTCAAATACTTGTATTATTATTTCTGTATCTTTGACATCAGACCCTTAGCAGGAATATTTGATTCAGCAAGAGAGAACAAAACTTATTCAAGATAATAACTAACATTTACATAGCCCTTAACTTACATCACATGTATTTTGAACTTGTCAAAAACTCTGAGGTCACAATGATTACTTTCCTCATTTTACAGATAAAAAAAAAATGGAGACTCATAGAGATTATATTACTTGCCCATGGTTATATGGCTAGTGACAAATTTAGAATTTGATCTCAGGATTTTCTAACTCTAAATTGAGTGCTGGAGCAGACTGCAAACCATCCATGTCTTCTCATGCTCTTATTCACATCCTTACCTTAAAAATCCTCCACAGAGTGTTCACCCAACATAATGCACACTTTTTTTTTTATCTCAACACTGCATGGATACAAATAGAGTGTGCCAACTGTCCATTGGTAATGTCTTAGTCTTGATATATGATTGACCCATCTCTTTTTCTAGTCATTTATCTCTCTGATTTCTCTTATATTCATTTTGTAAATGTGTCCTTTAATAAATTATTCTAAGATGATATTTTCCTTAGCTTCAATATCTCCCTATTGAAGAAATCAAGTATTTATTGGTTTTTAGGACAAGGTGGTTTTTTGTTTCCTATTGTGGTAAATTGATTTTCATTTTCTTAGGAAAGGATAGTTTATATAGATTATTATAATTTTATCTATTTCTCATTTTTTTGGGCATCAACAATTTATTTAGTAGGTCAAATTGGAGAGAAGCATCATGGCATAGTGGATGGAATGCTGGCCTTGGAGTTTGGGAGACTTGAGTTCATTGAGTCATCACTTCCCCATGTATATGACTTCTGCCAGCAGAATGTAAGCTTCTTGAGGGCAGGAACTGTTTTGCTTTTGTATTTGCATTCCTAACATACAGCACATAGTCAACATTTTGTGAATGCTTCCCTATTCATTCCTTCACATAGACAACACCAGCAGAATATATGTGATGCTTATTTTGTATGTAATCCTAAAGTATTATATGATGCATTTTCATATAACCTTTCTATTTGGTCCACTGTTTGCAACTTTGTGAGGCACAGTTGTGTGCATATAGTTTGCCATATTGTTTGATATTTCAAGTTCTGTACTATTGTAATATGTATGTAACATTTCTGTGCACAAATTAGTACACGGCTTAATATGTATCTACAAACTATACTTACGCGTCTAGTAATTTGCAGGGATTGTAAATTTTAACTGTGGAGGGAGCATAAGAATGACAAGAGATTTGCTGCAACAGCAGAAATGCCACAAAATGGCTCACTACTTCTGTCCCTTCTTGCCAACAGTGCTTTGCCTCCTTTCAGCTAATCAAAACTTCAGGACAATTTTTACTTGGCTGGGGATGGTAAAAGTAGAAAGAACTAGTAAAAGGGGTAAATGTGTTTAACTTTCAGAAAAATTCAGCCAGAAAGCATAGTGTTGCAAGGCATGCTACCTATTCTCTGAGGTAGGTAAGAGGTAAGAATTTATTTTCCCTAACAGAGACAGGAGTCAAGGCTGGAGAAACTCTGTGGAGAGGAGTGAAAAAGTATAGTAAATAGTAATAACTTTTACAAAGTGCTTTAAGGTGGGCAATGTACTTTATATACCTTATCAATCTCATTTAATCCTCACAATAACCCTAACAGGTAGGTGCTATCTTCCCCATTTTATAGATAATGAAACTGAGGCTATGAGAGATTAAGTAATTTACCCAGGGTTACATAGTTAATAAATTATCTGAAGTTAGATTTCACCTTAGGGCTTCCTGACTTCAGATCCAGCACTCTAATCCACCCTGCCACCTAGCATTGCCAGCATGGCACCATTACCTCCTAAGCATCTTACAGAAAGTGTTTAAAAGGCCCTTTTTAGGTAACATCTAAGTGGAGGTGAAGACCAAAGAATGTGATGAATAACCTATTATTTCTACATTTGAATACTTGTACTTGTCCATGTAAATTAAAATAAAATAAAATACAAAAATATATAAACTGCATGATTACAAAAGGAGTTGGTGTCAGCATATGAGATGGCATCAAGTGGTGATTTTTTAGGTAGAGATTCCAAGCCAAACAAGTAAAAAATTATCTCTAAAGTGAACCTTTCATGTTTTAGACCCTCTAACACAAGGGTTACATGTAGAAAGTTCAAACTCTTTTGCCTGATATACATCTCATCTGTCTTGTATCCCCAAACCCTCCAAACTAGCACTATCTTATCTTTCTAGCTTTATCATGTATTACTCACTTCTACACATTCTACATTCCAGTCAAACTGCACTACCTTCTGTCCCCTGAATACAGGCCAAACATGCTCTATGCCCTCAAGGAAGTTAGCACCATAAGGTGGAAAGGTGTCTGGACTTGGAGTGAAGAGAGACCTATTTCACTAGCTACTACTCTAGAATCCCTTGCCCCCATGACTTTCTGTTTTCCTAATCTTTGAATGCTTATTCCATGGAATTCCCACTACCTGATTTTTCTGGTTTCTCCCAGGTTGCTAAGCATTGTTGGGAGAAGTGAAATCCAACTGGTTTCACATGCTAAAAATTCAAAGTACCTAATTTCATCAGGGCCCTGACTACTTACTGCAAGACAACCTTTATTAATTCTATTTGTAATAAAGAATGTCCAAAATTTTTTCTCCTTTTGCCACCGGTGGTATTCTACCTTCCCATACTGATTTACCTAGTTTCATACAGAGTAAGACCATTATAGGAGACCTCTCTTAGTTCCCCTCCTCAATTTCTTAAAACTCAGCACATTCATGATTTCTCTTTCCCTGGAGTCACAAACTGATCCCATTCCTTCTTCTCCTCCCATCCCCCTCCCCCATCATGGCTCTAGCAGTTAGCCCCTTTCATTCCTCAATCTCTCACTTGCCTCTGGCTACTTCTCATCAGCCCAAAATCATGCTCAGGTCTCCTCAACTCCTTTCTCTTCATCCTTCTATTTTATAACAATAAATGTTCCTTCTTTCTTCTCCATTCATTATTTCACTACTTCCTTCATTATGCCCTCTCAATCTTCACTTTATTACTTCATTCTCTTCCTTTCAGTATTTCATAACTTTTTCCTCCATACTCCCTTCAAAAGTCTTGAAAAAGCTGTCTCCACCCTGAGACATTTACTAGATAGATTTGTCTATCCATTTACTCTGTCCCTATTTGCCATTGGACTTTCATTCTGACTGCTTTTTAAATTTTTTAGATGCAATGTCCTTTCTTTAGTGTTTGCTCTTGACTTTCCTGTAGCTTTTGACACTATTGTCTGCTCTCTCCTAAAAGTCTCTCTTTCTGTAGATTTGGAATATCACTGAACTCTGGGATCTCCTTTTCCCTTTCTTTCTTTTTTTTTTTCTTTTTTTCTTTTGGCAATTGGGGTTAAATGACTTGCCCAAGGTCACACAGCTAGTAAGTGTCAAGTGTTTGGTCTGAGGTAGCATTTGAACTCAGGTCCTCCTGACTTCAGGGCCAATACTGTATCCACTGCGCCACCTAGCTGCCCCTCCTTTTACCTTTCTAATTATTCTTTCTCTGTCTCTTCTGGCTCCATGTTCTCTTCATTATCCCTTAATGTGATGTACCTCTAGAGTTTGTCCTTGACCCTCTTATCTTTTTCTTCACTCTGTCTTTGAGCCTGTGATCTTTGCCATTCTCATTTACTTCCATAGTTTTTATTACCACCTCCATAGAGAAGGGAGGGGAATAAGCAAGTATTTACATAGCACCTACTATGTGCCAGGCACTGTGCTAAGTACTTTTCATTATTATTTCATTTGATCCTCACAACAATCCTGTGAGGTGAACACTATTATTACCCCCATATTGCAGCTGAGGAATCTGAGGCAAAAGTTAGTAATTTGGCCAGGATAACACAATTGGTATCTGAGATTCCATTTGAATTCTGGTCTTTCTGACTCCAGACCCAGCTCTCTATCCACTGCACTATCTAGGTGCTCCATGAAGATGACTTCTAGTGAGTGTGTAATGGCTCATTCTTCTGGAGCAAGTCTGGCTACATTTTGTTACTCAGGGAGTACCCTGAGAATCTGAGGGTATCTTTTCTCTATTGCTATTGGCTCAAGCCCCATCATCTGTGGTTACCCCATTGTTAGGTGCTGAAAACTGGCACCTAGTATCATTTATAATTTAATATTAATTAGGTTTTACAAAAGGATATTTACTTTTGGGGGCAGCTAGGTAGAAAGGCAGGCCCAGAGTATGGAAACTTCTCATCCTGAGTTCAAATCTGACCTCAGATACTTATTAGTTATGTGACCCTGGACGAGTTACTAAACCCTGTTTGCTTCAGTTCTTCATCTGTGCAATGAGCTGGAGAAGGAAATGGCAAACCAGTCCAGTATCTTTGCCAAGAAAACCCAAAGGGTCATGAAGAGTTGCACATAACTGAAATGACTAAATGAACAATTTCCTTTGAAAATATAATAATAATGACATTACAAACAATTCTTTAACACCTTAGAGGCACACTCTCCTCTATCTACTTCATTCTCTGGGGAAAGTAGGCTCAAACTTAGCTTAGTTCCTTTATAACACTGGTCCCACCAAATTCGTGTCCAGTTGCAATATGACTAGTGAATGAGTCTTCATCTCATTTACTGCTTGGCTGGGTCCAAAAGGTTACTCCTTGCTTCTTGGAGCATCAATTCTGAGCTGGCTGAAAACCTGGGTGTGGGATATCTCCGTTCCTTTATCTGAGACAGAAAAATAACAAATGCCAAGCAGGAAAAGAATCTAGACCTACATTCACAGAGGCACATTGGCTTAGATGGAAAAAGCCCAAAGTCTCTCCTCTTATAACATTATCTCTCACCAAAAGACTCAAAGAGAACCATACAGGTTAAACAACTTGACAGAATGCCAGAGAAGAATGGATGAAGCCAACTCAGGTCCTTTTAAAGACAACTGCATTTCAGCTACCCAGATAATCAAAAAGGTGTCTCCTAATCACCATGGTTAGAAGACCAGAACCAGTTACAGAGGGTCTACACATGCTCCAATGCCTCTCCAAGGCACTTCTATTACATGCTATTATGACTCATTATCTTTCCCCTATTCTGCCTTCACTATTTTTATCTGTCTTCCAAGTTTGTAACCTAAAAGATATCTTTAGTTCTCTCCTCTCACTCATTTCTTAATCAATCAGTTCCCATGTCCTGTTGATTTCAGATCTGTGAAGTCAATCAAAACTATTCCTTCTAGTACCAAAAGCACAAAAGGAAGTTGTCCATGACATCAAGTCAAAAGTCTTGACAGCCAAGAAGGCAACAGTCAAAAGTATACTTAGCTACAAAAGGGAGAAAATCCAAATGTCCCCTATGTTCTGGTGACCTAAGACAATTCAATTTCAAAGGAAGCCAAAAGCATCCCTAGAAAGAACATTCTTGATCATGAAACCATTATCATGATCAAGTTTTCCTTAACTATTGAGTTTCTATACAGAAGACTGAGAACAACACCCTGGTATTCACTTTGAATATCAAGGCCAACAAATTATCAGACCAAGCAGGCTCTAAAGAAGTATATGACATCATTGTCACCAAGGTCAGCACACTGAGCTGGCCTGATGGAGGGAAGAAGGCCAACATCTAATGTTGCCAAAACAAACTGGAATTATTTGAGCTACATTCAGCTAGCCTGTTCTATATATGAAAACATTTTCCACTATGTAAAAACAAACAAAATCTGTCCCTTTCTCTCTGTTTCAAGTAGGTAGCACAACAGCTAGAGCACAAGGCCTGGAATCAGTAAGACAGGAATTCAAATATGGCCTCCAACACTTACTAGCTGTGTGACCCTGGGCAAATCACAGAACTGCTATCTACCTCAGTTTCCCCAGCTTTAAACAGGGATCATATTAGCACCTACCTCCCATGGTGGTCGGGTGGTTGTGTGAATCAAGTGAGATAATATTTATAAAGTGCTTAGCACAGGGTCTGGCACATATTAGGTACTTAAAAAATGCTTGTCCATTCCCCTTCTCCTCTATTCCTGCCACTACTTCTTAGAAGTATGAAAACTTACAGAAATGAGAGACATTAGTGTACCCTTCATGGAAAATTTCCGCAAAATCTCAAGCAGATATGTTGGCAGCTGTTTGGTCTATATAGGTTCTTGCTGTTTCGCAGGAGGGTCAAGAAGTAGTCTCTGGGCTGATAGATGTTGTGGTGGTTTGGGAGACCTGAGAGCTGCCAGGGAGAGTGTTTGTGTAAGATTAAGGAGCTAAAAATCAGTGCAGGTGATGAGTGAAAAGATTGGAAGCCAAAGCAATAAGGTTGAGGTTTGGCTTGAGAGGAGAGGAAGTGGCCTGAGAACAATTATGAGTATGGTGAGAACTTTAGTAATGCAGAGCTTTTTAGAGAATATCCAGAAAAGGCCAGTAAAATGAGGAATTCATACTATCAGTAGTTGTGAGCCTCTGATTTGGTTGCTATTACATTACTCACTCTCAACCATAAAAGACACAAAAAGAGAGTGAACTGTGATGAAAACTTTCAAGATCCAATTCTTTCAGGTACAGTAGATCAGAATTCTGTGTGTCTGGGTTTCTTCTAGATTCTATTTCAAGATTCTATAGTTAGGAAGGTAGGGAGTTTTCACGAGAAAAGGAGGAAGGAGAGAACCATGGAGTCTGAATGCAGATGGAAGCATATTATTTGCTCTCCTTTTCTTTTGTTCCTTTGTTTTATTTCTTCTTTCTCCTGGTTCCTCCCATTGGTTCTAATTCTTCTATACAGTATGACTAATGTGAAAATATCCTTAATATGAATCTATAAGTACAGCCTATATCAGATTACACACTGTCTTGGGGAGAGGGGAGGAGAGCAAGGGGGAGAAAATTTAAAATTCAAAAGCTTATGGGGGTAGCTAGGTGGCACAGTGGATACAGGTCCAGCGTTGGAGTCAGGAAGACCTGAGTTCAAATCTGCCCTGAGACACATAACAATTACTAAGTGTGTGACCCTGGGCAAGTCACTTAACCCCATTGCCTAGCCAAAAAAAAAAGCTTATTGATGTGAATATTGAAAACTAAAAATAAATAAGTTATTTTTAAAAAAGAAAAGGAGGAAGGAATGAGGAAATTATGGATGATAATAACTGAAAGGTAGTTGTGACTGTGTTGGAGAGAAGCACTATGATTGGCTATCACAAAGAGCTATCGTAGCCTAACCACCCTTCCATTGGTTGATCACATATCCCTGGGGTCATGTCACAGCTGCTTTGGGATCATGCCATGGTACCCTATGGAGCTGGAAGAGCTGTCCCACCACTTGAGACCACTGCCCTATGGTAACTAGCTTGGTAGATAATATGAAGCCAGTTTTTCTCCTTCCTCTTCCTTTTCAGTTTAAATACCTTTTGATTAGTTTTGTAAGATTCCAGGCAAATATCCTCAGCGGTCATTATTAGATATACTATATCCCTGGCCAGGAGTCTGTCATTCCAGTTTTAAGCAATCCACAAATCTAAATTCTATTCCCACCTTGTTCAGTTTTTTCCAACTTTTTTTTTTTGCTTTTAGGCAATTGGGGTTAAGTGACTTGCCCAGGGTCCCACAGCTAGTACTGTCAAGTATTTGGTCTGAGGCTGGATTTGAACTCAGGTCCTCCTGACTTCAGGGCCGGTGCTCTATTCACTGCGCCACCTAGCTGACCCCAGTTTTTTCCAACTTTTCATGACCCCTTTTGGAGTTTTCTTGGCAAAGATATTGGAATTATTTGTCTTTTCCTTCTCCAGTTCTTTTTACAGATGAGCAGACAGAGGCAAACATTGAGTGCCTTGCCCAGGGTCACACAGCTAGTAAATGTCTGAGGCCAGATTTGAATTCAAAAAGAAGAATCTTCCTGACTTCAAGCCCAGCACTCTATCCACTGAGGCACCTAGCTTCCCTACCAACCTGTTAACCAGCTATTCACTACCCAAATCTGCCTTCTGCATCTGGAGGTCTTGCCTTTGATAAGCAGCAGTAATGAAAACACTACCCTGTGTCTTAAGACCTCTTTGCCCAGACCTGCATAATCTTTTAGCGTGTTTTGCACTCTTTGTGTGGCTACATGAATCACCAGAAGTGGGTAGTAGTCATTTGGTTTGACAAACCTTCCAGGATTTTTCTTCATGACTTGGATATCAGTCACCAGAAGACGGCAGACCTCTCTATTTTTGCTAGCAGAACAACAAATAGCCGTTTCAAAAAAGTTACCAATCAGCACTACTCATCTTTCTTCCTCTAACCTTTCTCTCACTTGCAAGATCTCCCACCTGACAGCACCTACAGATTGATATCACCATTCCTTGTAGGACAAACACCTGCATCCTTTTCAGAGCACTTCGCTTCCTCCTCTTCAGAAAGAGTTCAGTTGTCCTTTTTCATTTTCCCCTTTGTGGGAGCCTGACATCGGTCAGCATTCTCTTATCTCTTCATCTCTCTTTTCCTCTTGGTTGTCACATTGATGCCTTTCTTTAGATTATTTAAAGGAACATTTCATTCTCCATAATAATCCAGGAGAGTGAAAAGGTGTTCTTTAAGTCCCCTTTCCTTCTCTTCTGGAAGACCAGCATGCATTTTGAGCATAGAAAGCAGTCTTTTGGCCATGACAGAAATAAAAATATAGCCGTGACAGAAATTAAAAAAAAAAACCACCAACAAAAAAAAATTGCACTCTCTACTTCCTATGATGGGCTTCAGCCCCTCAGGGCAGTTTTAACATAACTGGGCACACCCACAGAGGCTGTGGCAGGCTCTCCTGAGGGTGGGCTCTGCCCTCAAAGGCAGTGACCAATGAGTGAGCTCTCTGGTACTAACCCTTCTCAAGTGGAGGAGGGAGGAGTCAGAATAAATTGCACAGAATAAACAAGCACAAATAGGTTGCAATTTGTATCATGTGTTTAACTTTCAGACTTCAAGCATTCTGTGATTTTTATTAGTAACCTCATTTTCACTTTGGGGCTGGGTAACCCGGAACATTTGCTGCTATGCACAATAGAGAGGAAAAAAAAATGAGAGGCTTGATGCCACAAGTTTGTGGAGTGGCTGGTATCCTGCTAGGAACCTTGCTGGTCTTGTTCATCCTACAGCTGTAAAAAGCCCCTGTGCTGTGCATTCGTTTCATATTTTCTTTCTTTTTTTTTTTAAACATGTGTTTTTAAAACTTTGAGTTCCAAATTTTCTCCCTTCCTCCCTCCCCCACCCATCCTCATTGAAAAGGCAACTCAATATAGGTTCCACATGTGCAGTTATGCAAAACACTTCCTTAGTAGGCATGTTGTAAAAAACTAACTCTATTTCCTTAATCCTGTCCTGCCCCCCATTTATTCTATTCTTTCTTTTGACCTGTCCCTCCTCAGAAGTATTTGCTTCTGATTACCCTCTTTCCCAATCTGCCCTCCTCTCTGTCACCCCCTGCTCTCTTGTCCCCTTCTCCCCCTATTTTCCTGTAGGGTAAGACAGATTTCCATACCAATTGAATGTGTATGTTATTCTCTCCTTAAGCCAAATCCTATGAGAATAAGATTCCCTCATTCCCTCTCACCTTCCCCTGTTTCCCCTCCACTGTGAGAGACTTTTCTTTTCTGTTTTTTTTGTGAGATAATTTACCCCCTTCTACCTCTCCCTTTCTTCTCCAGTATCATCCTCTCTCATCCCTTAATTTTATTCTCCAGATATGACCCCTTAATCTTCAACTCACCCTGTGCCCTCTATATATCTATATATACATACATACAATTTTTTTCCTTCAACTACCCTAATACTGACAAAGTTCTCATGAGTTACAAATATCATCTTTCCATGCAGGAATGTAAACAGTTCAATCTTAATAAGTCTCTTATGATTTCTCTTTCCTGTTTACCTCTTCATGTTCCACTGGAGTCCTGTGTTTGAAAGTCAAATTTTCTGTTTAGCTCTGGTCTTTTCATCAGGAATGCTTGAAAGTCCTCTATTTCACTGAATGACCATTTTTTCCCCTGAAGGATTATACTCAGTTTGCTGGGTAGGTGATTCTTGGTTGTAATCCTATCTCCTTTGCCCTCCAGAATATTATATTCCATGCCCTGCGGTCCTTTAATGTAGAAGCTGCTAAATCTTGTGTTATCCTGATTGTGTTTCCACAGTACTTGAATTGTTTCTTCCTGGCAGCTTGTAATATTTTCTCCTTGACCTGGGAACTCTGGAATTTGGCTACAATATTCCTAGGAGTTTTCCTTTGGGGATCTCTTTCAGGAAGAGATCTGTGGATTCTTTCAATTTCTATTTTGCCCTCTGGTTCTAATAGATCAGGGCAGTTTTCCTTGATAATTTCTTGAAAGATGATGTCTAGGCTCTTTTTTTGATCATGGCTTTCAGATAGTCCAATAATTTTTAAATTCTCTCTCCTGGATCTATTTTCCAGGTCAGTTGTTTTTCCAATGAGATATTTCACATTGTTTTCTAATTTTTCATTCTTTTGGATTTGTTTTACAGTGTCTTGATTTCTCATAAAGTCACTGTCTTCCAATTGCTCTATTCTAATTTTTAAGGAAGTATTTTCTTCAGTAATCTTTTGGACTTCCTTTTCCATTTGGCCAATTTTTCTTTTTAGGGCATTTTTCTCCTCATTGGCTTTTTGGACCTCTTTTGCCATTTGGGTTAGGCTGTTTTTTAAGGTGTTATTTTCTTCAGTATTTTTTTGGGTCTCCTTTAGCAAGCTGTTGACTTGTTTTTCATGATTTTCTTGCATCACTCTCATTTCTCTTCCCAGTTTTTCCTCTACTTCCCTTACTTGCTTCTCAAAATCCCTTTTGAGCTCTTCCAAGGCCTGGGACTGATTCATATTTTTCTTGGAGGCTTTGGATGTAGGAGCTTTGACTTTGTTGTCTTCTTCTGGTTGTATATTTTTCACCAAAGTAAGATAATATAGTCTGACTCTTTTTGTGCTGCTTGCTCATGATCCCAGCCAATTACTTGAGTTTTAAACTCCTTGTTAAGGTAAGAGTCTGCTTCCAATATGGAGAGAGTACTGTCCCAAGCTTCCGGGGTTTGTGTAGCTGTTTTCAGAGATACTTGTAGGGACCTGTAAATTTTCATTTCTTCCAAGGTGGTATGATAAGGGGTGAGGTGTTTACTCCTTTCCTGGCCTGTGAGCACAGGTATTCCTTTCTGTCCTGTAACTGTGGGGAGGGGCTCCTCTTCACAGCCACTACAAGCTCCACCACGCCAGCCAGCGCTTTTCCTCACCCCAGCACTGCCGCCCAGAACTGTGACCCAGATCCACACACGGGCAAAGCAAGAGATTCCTGCCTCAGCACTGGCAAAGAGATCCCTGCAGTCCCTCTCTGATCAGCCACTGGATTCCCCCTCAGTCTGTGGGCCGGAAGCTCGGGAAGTAGCTGCCCCCCCAGGACCAGGCTCTTGGGGAATGGAGCTGAGACCCCGCCTTCCTCTCTGACCACTGACAGAAACAGACTTTTCCCACTGACCTTCTAAGTTGTCTTTGACATTCATGGATTGAGGAGTCTGGGAACCTCCACAGCTGCCCGCGATTCAGTCCTCTGAGGCCTGCTCCAGGTTTGCTGCAGCCTGCGCGCCCACGCCATGCTGCGCTCCCAGCCTGGCGTGATACACCTTTCTGATCAATCATCCAGGTTGTCTTGGGCTGGAAATTTGTTTCACCCTGTCTTTTTGTGGGTTCTGCTGCTTCTGAATTTGTTTAGAGTCATTTTTTATGAGTATTTGGAGGGGTTTGGGGGAGAGCTCAAGCAAGTCACTGCTTTCACTCTGCCATCTTGGCTCTGCCCCCTCGTTTCATATTTTCATTGTTTACTTTTAAAACTCAGCTTTGTGCTGCAATTATGCCCTCAATGCCTAGTGAGAGTCCTTTGGGTTCTAAGCCCAAACCTGCAAAGTCAGTAATGTTGCTTAATGAGAAAACAGTTTTTAGATACTTTGTGGGCTTTGAGTTTGGTGTTAACGAGTGAACTATTCTTTATATCTGCAAAAAGAAGGAAAGTATTCGTAAAAGTGTACGTGAATCCACTCCAGAAAGTGCTAAAGTAACCTCTCTATAGTGCTGGATGAGGGAATTGAAAAATGGAAAAGTGGCTAAGTTTGTGGGTTAATGAGATGACAGCCCTCTCCTCATAGTCAGCCGAGCTAGCATCCCGCCTCCTCACTCTGTACCTGCCAGCAAGAGTTCAAGCTTGGACTTGGAGGCAGGGCCTCACCTTGAAGCATGTGCTTTTCATCCAGGAACAATTCAACCAGAGAGCTAAAGGGAGTTTTGAGACTGCAGATTGCCCCTTTCTGTTTTTTTACATCAGGGTTCTTCTGACTGACATCACTGCCTCTGCCCTTCCCAATTACATCCAGCATTGCCTCTCCTCTCCTCTCCCCTGCATTTTATAGGTTGTTTCATGGTTACTGTATTAAGGAAAGTGCATGTTATCAGAGTTAATGTTTTATTATGAAGAATTGTATGCAGAAAAGTGTATTTTTAGCAATCTCTAGCAAAAGATTATAGTTTTTGGTGCTTGAGGGAACCAAACCCCCTATTTTCCACAGATTCAATGTATCAACATTCACATTTTTTTTACTTTTGCACCCGTTTTCTAGGAACATTACCCTGGATAAAGTTGAGGATTGACTGTATGTTACCTTCTCTCCCTCCACACACTCACCCTTCATCCAAACTTCCCTATTTTTGCCAAGGACATCATCATCTTTCCAATCATCCAGGTTCGAAAACTTGAATTGAAGTAACATCAGTTAATTAACTGAATACCTAATTATTATTCATAAGACTGTCACCAAGGACGTATACAAAGAAAATAATGAAGCACATTCAATTACATTGTTCTCAACATTAAAGATTGTCAATAATTGTTATTAATAATAATATTTGTTACTGACAGCAAAATATATTTGTCATGGGAATAAAAGAATTTTAAATATTTATTTCACTTTGTCTCGTCTCATTTTAATTTCAATTTTGCATATGCTTTATAATGCACATAATATGTTATTTCAGTAGAACACATATATAATTTATAAATAAATATACTTATATGAGGGGGTGCATGCTCAAACATTTTTCCTTGATAGGGGAAGTATGATTAAAAAGAGTTTAGAGACCACTGGTATTACTACAAACAGTAGCAATAACATAGGAAGAAAAACAGCAGTGGAGACATCCAGAAGACAAAATCCAAGAATGATACCAGTAATAAAAACCAAAGCCTTAAATATCTGTTTAGCTGGGAGTCTTCAATAGAATTAGGGAAGTTTGGGAAATGATCAGGTTTACTAGGGGAAGATAATTAGTTCTGTCATGGACTTATTGAGTTAGAGATGTTTATGGAATATCCAGGAGATGACGAATAGCCAGACATACTGGAGTCATGTTGGAGAATAACTTCAATGCCAGGTTAAGGGTTTGCTATTTTATCACAGATGAACTAGGGAGCCACTGAAAGTTTTTGAGCAGTAGAATGACACAGTTGGACCTATGCCTTAGGTATGATTTTGGCAAGATGTGATGAGGATTGAACAAAGATAGCCATGTGGAGAAAAGAGGATGGGTATGAGAGATGTTTGTGGAAATTGAGTTCATAACATTTGGCAAGTGATTGGATGGAAGGTAGAGTGAAGAAGAGCCAATGAATCCTCAACTCAAATAAAGAAGTTTGGAGTTGTAGTTTTAGGGAGAAAGTTAATTCATTTAATTATGGACATGATGAACTTGACATGCTGATTGGATATCTTGTTAGAGATGTCCAATAGTCAGTTTGGTGATGCAGGATAGGAGTTGAGGAGAATGGTTAGGGCTGGATATAGATTAGATAGAGTCAGCTGCATAGAGATGATATTTGAACCCATAGGAGTAGATGATGAGATCACCAAAGGGGGTGTGAATATCAAGAGGAAACATAAGAGAGCCTCTGAAGGAGCCCTGGGGGAGACTTATGTCAAGAAAGTAGAAGGTGGATGATGATCCAGCAAAGGAGGTCGGCTGGAAAAGATCAGTCCAACAGGTAGGAAGAAAACCAGGAGAGAGCAGTGTTATGAAAGCCAAGGTGAGGGAGAGTGTCCCGGAAGAACTGGTGTTCAGATGTATCAAAAGCACAAACAGAATAAGGACTGAGAAAAGGCAATCAGATTTAGCAATTAAAATATTGTTGTTAGCCTGGAGAGTTCATTATTATTGTATAATAGTGACTATTATAGCAGTTAGGTGTTTTAGGTGTCTAAGTCTTGTCTGAACTATGTATCTCTCTAGTACCTAACATAGTGCGGTGCCCACAATTTATACTTAATAAGTACTTGTGTGCAGACACTGATTAGCTGAATGATCCCAAGTAAGTCACTTAACCTTGGAGCCTCAGTTACCTACTGTGTAAAATGGGGACAATGTGCTTTTATCATTGTCTAACATAGTATAAGGAAAGTTTTTTTTTTTCGAGGAAAGCATTTTGTAAACTTGTAGAACTCTTGTAAAGAGTTCTATATAAATGTGCTATATAAAGCGCTATATAAATGTGTCATTATCATCATTAATCCTTCTTCCAAGTCTTTACTCACACCATTTCCTAAGCCATGTATATCCTCATTCTTGCTCTTAACTGTCTGAATTCCTACCCTCCCTTTAAAACCCAACTCATATCCCACCTTTCCCATGGAAACTTCCATGATTCCCTACCTTCTTGCTTGGACCACAATAATTTGTCTGATACATCTTTAATGCCTGTATAATGGGTATCTTAAGCATCTGCATTTTTGTACATCTTTTTTATTTTTTAATTAGCTTATTTTGATTTATCAACAATCATTTCCATAACCTTTTGAGTCATAAATTTTTCTCCACCTCCTTCCCCAAGATGGCACACAATCTGATATGCGCTATACATATACATTCCTATTAAACATTTTCATGTTAGTCATGGTGTAAGAAAGAATTAGAACCAACAGAAGGAACCACAAGAAAGAGGTAACAAAACAAAACAGAAGGAAAAAAAAGAGCAAATAGTAAAGCATCTACGTTTTCACAACAATCCTATTGCATTGCCTCATTGTGGAGAGGAGAATGTGAAGGTTATGTCATCAGAGCACAGGCTCAGGCAAGCCCTAGCGAACTGGAAAGGCCTCATCTATGGACTCAGTCACAAACCACATCACCAAAGTCCTGAGTAGTTAAACACTAGAAGGCTGACCATGAAGTGACCTTGGCTGAGGTAATCTATAGAACACATACTTCTCCAATCTCCAATGTCACTGCTGTTGGTCCTTCCTTCATTGGGGTGGATCGCAATGTAGCCATACTTTCTCATTCCATGCAATTCTTGTCAATGTCTTCTCATAATTCCTCAAGAGGGTCCCTATCCTACACAGTGCAGGCCTTTGCTCAGGCCTCTTAATATCACACGAGTACCAATACTTTCCATCTGTTAACCTGCCCTTTTGTTTATCACCAGCCCAACTTCTTTTCTGTTTTTATCATTCAACTGAAATGGCTTTCTTTAAAGTTACCAGTGATTCCTTAATTGCCAAAACTTCTTCTTCTCCTTTTTTTTTTTAAGGCAATTGGGGTTATGTGACTTGCCCAGAGTCACACAGCTAGTTAAGTGTCAAGTGTTTAGTCTGAGGTCTGATTTGAACTCAGGTCCTCCTGACTTCAGGGCTGGTGCTCTATCCACTGCGACACCTAGCTGCCCCTTAATTGGCAAATCTAATAGCCTTTTCCTATTCCTCATCTTTCTTGATTTCTCTGTAGCCTTTGATACTGTCAATCACCCTCTTCTCCTGGACACTGTCTCCTCTCTAGGCTTTTGTGATACTGTTCACTTCTCATCTCATTCTCCTTCTACCTATCTGACCATTACTCAGTCTCCTTTGCTAGATTTTTTTTCCAGGTCATGTCTCCTAATGATAGATATCACCCAAGACTCCATCTTGGGCCCTCTTTTCTTCTCCCTCTATAATATTTTACTTGATGATCTCATTGGCTGCAATGAGTTCAGTTATCATTTCTGTGTAGGTGATTTTCAGATCTATATATCCAACTCTAATCTCTCTCTTGACCTCCAGTCTCGTATAACAAACTCCCCCCTAGATACTTTAAAGTAAATGTCTTGTAAACTTCTCAAGCTCAACATGTCCAAAACAGAACATATTCTCTTTCACTCCAACCTTCCCATCTTCTGAACTGTTCTATGACTGTTAATATTCAATGACTATCCACCCTATCGCCCAAGCTTGAAACCTTGGCATCATCCTCAACTCTTCACTCGCACTCACCGTACATATCAATCTGTCGCCCAGTTTTATCATTTCTACCATTTCAGCATCTGTGGTATAGGTCCCCTTCTTTCTACTCACACTGCCAGCACCCTGGTGTAAGCCCTCATGACCTCACTTCTGGATTATTACCATATTCCTCTGACAGGTCTCCCTGATTCAAATCTCTTCCTGCTCCAATCCATCCTCCATTCAGCTGCCAAAGTGATCTTCCCAAAGTACAGGTCTGACCACATCTCCTCCCACTCAATAAATTCCAGTGACTCCCTACTACTTCAAGACCAAATATAAAATCTTCTATTTGCCTTCACAACCTGACCCCTTCCTACCTTGATAGTTTTCTCATACTTTTTTCACCTATTACGTGCTCTGCAATCCAGGAGCACAGGCCTTTTCACTGTTCCTTATGCAAGACTATTGCCCTACTTCATTCCTTTTCATTGATTACCAAAAATGCCTAGAATGTTCTCTTCTACTTCCTGGTTTCTCTGGCTTCCTTCAAGACTCAGCTGAAATCTCACCTTCTGCAAGAGGCCTTTACTGCCTTTCCCCTCAATCCTAAGGCTAGTGCCTTCTTCATGAGATTACCTTCCATTACACTTTATATACAGTATGTTATATGTACAATATTTTTCATTTTGTCTCCCCATTAGAATGTGAACACCTAGGGGTCAGCATAGTACCTGGCACAAAGTAAGTGCTTAATAAATTCTGTTAAATAACAGACTGATACTTTTTGTATGGCAGAGGAAGCAGATAACATTTAAAATGAAACAATTGAGAAACAGTCATTCCTGTGTATTACCCTTTTTAAAATTTGTTTTGCAATGATAGTGATAAAGTAGGAGAAAAGTAGTTTGAGGGTACTAAGAATCACACAGTGGTTTGTTTGTTTTTACTCCCCTCTCTCCCTTATACTATATATCCAGTCATTCAGCAAGTCTTGTCAATTTTGGATTCCCCAATATCTTTCACATCCCTTCCTTCCTCTCTATTTTCACAATCCTCTCCTTAGGATAGCACCCACATGGGCTATTGCAATAACTTCCTAATAAATTTTCCTGCCTTTACTCTTTCTTCTCTCCAAAACATCATTTATACTGCTGCCAGACTAATCTACTCTATACATAGATATTATTATCTTACTTTTCTGCTCAGAGATCTTCAGTCATCCCTATTGATTCCTGTGTCAAGTTTGGCTCCTTTTGCCTGTCATTAAATAAAGGCTTTGTACAATCTGGGACCACCCAACTTTTCCAACCTTATCTCCTATCACTCCTCACCACAGTCTGCTTTGGCTAAACTGAACTCTTTCTGACTCCTGACCATATGTAGTGGACTGTAGTCCATGCTTTTTTTTTTCGTGTTATTCTCTATACTGGGAATATCTTCTCCCTCCTCTCTTTGCCTGTGAAATTCCCATGTATCCTTGAAATTGAAGTTCAAATACTACCTGTGTAGAGCCTTCTCCAATGCTGATGATCTTTTAAAGCCCCTCAGAAGTCTTGGAATGTGTTATTTTGCACCACTATAATAGTAGAACCTAAGAATTAGATGGGGCCTCTGAGGCCAATCTAGCGTCACCTGTGTATAATAAAGAATCCCTTTCATAACATCCCCAAAAGTCAGTCCTTTGGGCTGTACTTAAAGATTTCAAACAAGGGTGAGCCCACTATCTTCTAAATTAGCCTATACCACTTTGGGAATCACCTTTACTCTTGTGATTTTTGCCCTAACATCAAGCCTAAATCAGTTTCTTTTCATTTCCCATTGCTTCTAGTTCTGTCTTATCAGGGAAATCAAGCACAATAAATCTGATCCTTCTTCTACAAAATAGTCCTTCAAATGTTGAAGATTTGCTAGTATGTCTCCTCCAACCCTTCTCTTTTCCAGGTTAAAGTAGTTCTAATTCTTTTAACTATTTCTTAGATAGCATGTTCTCTAGTCCATCCTCCTGGACTATCCTGATCACCTTCTGGACCTGTTGTAGCGTTTCAGGGCCTTTCCTCATTTAACCACCAGAGTGTGTTACTGACCAACTAGTGGTACCTATGCCCAAAACTAGAGAGCTTTCTGGAGATAATGACAACCCTACTCTAGTTCTCAGAAAACTGGCTACCTCTTTCTCCCCTGGCTTTGTCCCTTTGTGTATGTCTTCTTAGATTAAGAGGTTAGTGTGCATATATCCTATTCAGATGTTGGCTTGTGGTGTCCTAGCATAGTGGGGAAAAAGTATCCCATCTCATTTAATGGAGAGTTTACTCACAAAAGCATGGAATAGCTGTATACAGTTCTTTAATGGAAACAGTAAGAAAAGAATAAAATCAAATACACTAACACAACTAATGTTATCTGGGAGCCCATACATCCCTTCCAGACCAGGAAGTCAAAAAACCAGGTTGTCTATATGCAAGCCGAAACCTAAGAGCTCAGGTCCTCTCCCCAGCTACTCCTACAGGGAATAGCCAGCACTAACATTGGGATTTTCGCAAATATATCAAAAGTTCCTAAAGGTCATTATTTAGCCAGTGGAGATGGCTCAGGAACTCAAAATCTGTCAGTCTTTCTCTTGCGGCTTGGGCTCTTGGCAATAGGCAACGTGGAAACTGGATCAATGGCTAATATCCTCTTCAGGGTAATTCTACCTCTATCTCGGCTCTTAGTTTAGCCCAGGCTGTATTCACTGCTTGCCCTGGGTCTGGCTGTTGGCCAGAGGGAGGTGACCTTGCTAATAAAATCTTATCTCAAGAAAAAACCTGGAGGGTCAAACATAGCCAGTGGTAATCTCTGGTGATTGATTACTGGGTCTTTCACTACATCCCCTCTCACTTTCACCAAAGTTAGCATTAGTCTGATGACTTTCATATCTGATACTAGATATTCTTTCTCCTTGTTCTTCATTCCCACCCACAGTTTCTCTCCCTTGCCTGGATTGCTTTTGTTTTGAGGTGGCTGATTCAGGGGGTGACAATAGGGGAAGGGGACAAGGAAAGAAGGGTATTGCATGCAATGTGGTACTCAGAACGGAAAATGACACTCCAGATGTAACCTGACCAGGGTAGAGTATAGTGGGACTCTCACTTCCTTTGTTTTGTACACTAATGTAACCTTGGGCTGCCATATTAGCACTGACTCACTTTGAGCTTTCAATCCACTAAGACCCTCACATTTTTTCTGCTTAAACTCTTGTGTAGCCAAGACTCCCCTATCTTATAATTTTGCTGTTGATTTATTGGACCTTGGTGTGGAATTTGCATCACCACTATTAAACTTCATCTTATTGAGTCCAAACTGTTCTAGGCTGTTGCTACATTTTTGGAACTTGATACTATCATCTAACATTTGACCTATCCCTATTAGCTTGGTATCACTGGCAGATTTAACAAGCATGCCTTCTATGACTTCATCCAAGTAATTGATAATGTTAAATAACCCTGAGACAAGGATTGATTCCCAAAGTACTCCACTAGAGACTTCTTTTCAATTTGATATTGACTGACAAATGACTAACTATTCTGTGGGTTTAATTATTCAAGCTGTTCTGAACCATCCTCTAGCCCTCATGTCTCCATCTTCTCTACCAGAATAATTGCATAAGCTACTTTGTCAAATGTTTTGCTAAACTCTAGGAATATTATGTCAACAAAATTTATATATGTTCCTTCACAAATTCTGATTTACCAATCTAATTAACCTTGTCTTTTTTTTTCTTTTTTTGCTTTTTGGTGAGGCAATTGGGGTTAAGTGACTTGCCCAGGGTCACACAGCTAGTACGCACCAAGTGTCTGAGGCCGAATTTGAACTCAGGTTGTTAACCTTGTCAAAGAAGAAAATGAGGTTAGTTTGTCTTGGCTTGCTCTTGATGAGCCATCCTGGCTTTTAAGTGATCACCACTGCACATAGGCTCAGAAACCATCACTTTAATAATGAAGGTACTTGCCACCAAAGTCCTTTCTCTGTGTGTGTGTTTTCTTTTGCTAATATGAAGATATTTTGTTTGTTTCTTTTGCTAACATGGCTAATATGGAGATGTTTTGCATAACTTCACAAGTATAATCAATATGTTGCTTGTCTTCTTAAGGGTGGGGGAGGAGTGGGCGGGAGAGAATTTGCAACTCAAATTTTTAAAAGATGAATGTTAAAAATGTAATTGGGAAATATACATATACATACATATCTGTGTATGTACATACATACATATATATATGTATGTGTGTGTGTGTGTGTGTGTGTATATATATTTGTATGTATGTATGTATGTATATGAGCATTGGCAACTTTGGAGAGAACAAATTTAGTCAAGTGATCAGCCAGATTCCAGAGGTTTGAGGAAGGAGGAAGGCAGTACGTATAAACAACTTTTTCTTGGTGTTTGGCTGAGGGGAGAAACATAAGGTGATAGCTTGAGGTGATAGTAAAAGGTTTTTTTTTTTTAAGGACGGAGGTGACTTGGGTAGGTTTGAAGTCAATAGGAAAGGAATGAATAGAGGATAAAGACTAGAGAGAAGATGGTTGAGCTTACAAACTGCAAACATGGGAGAGGATAGGATTAAGGACACATATAGAGAGGTTGTCCTTGGTAAGAAGAAAGGTCAGCTCATTGCCAAAGACTAGTGGGGAAAGGACTGGGCAATGGGGGACTATGTCAAGGGGTTTTGATATGGAGTGGAAGAAAAGAGATCAGGCCAAAATTTGATACTGTAAGCAAACCTGGAAAGCAAGGAATAATTTACCTGTCAGATTTATGGAGAACAGAAGAATTGATGACCAAACAGGAGATAGAGAACATTGTGAAATGCCAAATGGATAATTTTGATTACATTACATTGAAAAGTTTTTGCATGAAGCCAATGCAACCGAGATTAGGAGGGAAGCAGAAAACTGGGAAAGAACAACCAGTGTCTCTGACAAGGGCCTCGTTTCTAAAATATATAGAGAACTAAGTCAAATTTGTAAGAATACAAGTCATTGAGACAGCTAGGTGGAGCAGTGGATAGAGCACCGGCCCTGAAGTCAGGAGAACCTGAATTCAAATCTGACCTCAGACCAAACACTTGACATTTACTTAGCTGTGTGACCCTGGGCAAGTCACTTAACCCCAATTGCCTTAAAAAAAAAAGAATACAAGTCATTCCCCAATTGATAAATGGTCAAAGGATATGCACAGGCAGTTCTCAGATGAAGAAATTAAAACCATCTATAGTCATATAAAAAATGCTCTAAATCACTATTGATTAGAGAAATGCAAATCACAACAACTCTGAGGTACCACATTACACCTATCAGATTGGCCAACATGACAAAACAGGAAAATGATAAATGTTGGAGATGAGAAAAGTGGAACACTAATGCACTGTTGGTGGAGTTGTGAAATGATACAACCATTTTGGAGAGCAATTTGGAACTATGCCCAAGAGGCTATAAAAATGTGCATACCCTTTGACCCAACAATAACACTTCTAGGACTATATCCCAAAGAGATCATACAAATGGGAAAAGGACCCACATGTACAAAAAGTTTTATAGCAGCTCTTTTTGTGGTGGCAAAAAGTTGGAAATTGAGGGGATACCCATCAATTGGGGAATGGCTGAACAAGTTGTGGTATATGAATGTAATGGAATACTATTGTGCTTTAAGAAATGATGAGCAGCATTTCTAAAATATACAGAGAATTAAGACAAATTTATAAGAACACAAGCCATTCCCCAATTGATAAATGGTCAAAGGATATGAACAGACAGTTCTCAGATGAAGAAATTAAAGCCATTTACAGTCATATGAAAAAATGCTCTAAATCGTTATTGATTAGAGAAATGCAAATCACAACAACTCTGAGGTACGACATCACACCTATCAGATTGGCCAACATGACAAAACAGGAAAATGATAAATGTTGGAGAGGATGTGGGAAAATTGGAACGCTAATACATTGTTGGTGGAGTTGTGAAATGATCCAACCATTTTGGAGCACAATTTGGAACTATGCCCAAAGGGCTACAAAAATGTGCATACCCTTTGATCCAGCAATAGCACTTCTAGGGCTATATCCCAAAGAGATCAAACAAATGGGAAAAGGACCCATATGTACAAAAATATACATAGCAGCTCTTTTTGTGGTGGAAAAGAATTGGAAATTGAGAGGATGCCCATCAATTGGGGAATGGCTGAGCAAGTTGTGGTATATGAATGTAATGGAATACTATTGTGCTGTAAGAAATGATGAATAGGCTGACTTCAGAAAAACCTGGAAAGACTTGTATGGTCTGATGCTGAGTGAAGTGAGCAGAACCAAGAGGACTTTGTACACAATAACAGCCATGTTATGCAATGACTAAGATTGTTAAACTGAACCTTTCTCAGCATTATGAGGATCTAAGACATTTCCAGAGGCCTCAGGATGGATGATGCTGTTCACATTCAAAGAAAGAACTATGGAAGTTGAATCGCTATCACTTATTTTTACCTTCTGTTGAGTTTTGTTTCATCTTTCTGATGGTTCCTCGTATTGGTTTTAATTTTTACTTACAACTTCACTAATGTGAAAATATGTTTAATGGGTATGTAAATGTAAAGGCTATATCAGATTGTGTGCTGTCTTGGGGAGGGTGGGGGGGGAGGAAAAAGGAGAAAAATTTTCAACTCAAAAGTATATGGAAAAAATAAAAAAAATTTAAATAAAAAAAAAAAGAAATGATGAGCAGGCAGACTTCAGAAAAACCTAGAAAGACTTGTATGGTCTGATGCTCAGTAAAGTGAGCAGAACCAGGAGAATATTGTACGCAGTAATAGCCACCTTGTACAATGACTAATATTGATAGACTTAGTCCTTATCAGCAATGCAAGGAGCTAAGACGTCTCCAAAAGTCTCATGATGGAAAATGCTATCCAAATCCAAAGAAAAAACTATGGAGTTTGAATGCAGATTGAAGCATACTATTTGCTTTTTTCCCTCCTTCTGTTTTGTTTTGTTTCCTCTTTCTTGTGGTCCCTCCTATTGGTTCTAATTCTTTCTTCAGCATGACTAACGTGAAAATGTTAATAGGAATGTTTATGTATAGCCTATATCAGATTTTATGCCCTGGGGAGGGAGGTGGGGAGGGAAAGGTAGAAAAATTTAAAACTCAAAAGCTTATGGAAGTGATTGCTGATAACTCAAAATAAATTAATAAAAAAGAGAAAAAAGAAGAGATCAGGTCCAATGGCCTCAATTTTTTCAGTAAGAAGCAAGATCCTCTGCTGGAGGTAGGGGGGAAGCAGGTCAGGAGGGAAGGGAAGGTAAAGGAGCCTTATAGAGGGAAGAGGTTTTGAAAAGTTTTTATGGGGAGAATAGGTGGTCAATTGGGAAGAATGAAAACCTAATCTTGTTGCCAAGGGGGTATAACTGAATAGCATGAATTTGACCTAGAGCTGCAGGAAAGCCTAAACTCAATTCTATCTTTCTAGGCAGGGTCTTTAGGATTATCAATATATGCATCAGCTCCATGCCACGCCTTTAAGATCATTATGGATAGGAAAGAATCCCCTGGAATGCTTCTAAGACCTGAACTTACTGAATATGACTACTAGAACTTGACAGGCTCATGTGAAATGTCTGAATCACTACATTTTACAGATCCTCTTGCAGTATAAGAATTTTGGCACAGTTATTGAGCTGTAGATTTTTAAAACTTTCTGTGTGGAAGTTATTAGAACAATTATCTAAGTTAAAAAAATCCTATCATTATCAGAAATATTTTTGAAAAATGTTATCAAAAAGTTAAATGGTATTTGTTAAAAGATAGCAGCATTATTTAACTGTGAAAAAAGTGGAAGTTAAATGCTCCATAATTGGGTATGGCTCTATAAACTGTGATATATCAATATAAATGTTATGTTATAAAAATAATAAAGATATATGGAAACACAGTAATAAATGAAAATAGACAGGTATACACACATATTATGACTATGTAAAATGAAACCACATATACTAAACAAGATTCAATGTACAAAATCAATGAAAGGGACCAGTGGGAGGGACTGATAAGCTGTATGAAATAAGCTTTTAGAAATTTAGTTGATTTCATAATTAAAGCTAACAAATTCAGAACTAATCAAATATTAATATATCCTTGATTATTTCAGTATCTAGTTAGGGAAAAAAAAAGATAACAGCCTCCTCTCTAATGAGGATGTGGCAATTACTCTAAAGGAAATTCCCAAAGGAGTTGCAAAGATGGTTAGCAGCTGGAGTTTCATTCATATTTATATCTTAAGTGCCTAACATTGTGTTGGTACCTAGCAAGTTCTGAATAAATACTTGATTCCAAGGTGATAACATTTGGAAATTTTGGTGATTACCACTTGGAAGTATCAGTTCTGATGTTTTGTTTTTAAAGCCTTGGTCAAGAAAATATGATCATCTCTGACATGTATGGGGCTGTGTAACCCTGGGCAAATCATGTATCCTAAGTACACCAGGCAGCTAAAACTCTTAAAGTTGAGAAATTATGATCTAGGGAGAGAATCTGGAACTCAAAAAGAGTTAAAAAAATTTTTTTGTATGTAACTGGGAAAAAAAGAAAACATCAAAAGAAAAATAAAAACTTCAAAAAAACCCCTTAGTAACTTTGATCAACAATTTGAAAGGACTCATGATGAAAAATACTATCCATCTCTAAAGACAGCTGATGAACTCTGAGTACAGATTGAAGCATATTTTTTTCTTTTTTTGGGGAGGGGGGGCAACACAGCTAATATGGAAACACTTTGCATGACATCCTATGTATAATGGGCATTACATTGCTTGCTTTCTTAATGGATAATGGAGGGGCCTGAAGGAGGGAATTTGGAATAGAAAATAAAAATCCCTAAAACAAAAAAAAAGCTTTCTGCATTGTTAAAAAAATATATATTGTGACCTGCATCAGTAGGAGCTTCCTCACCAGGAATTCTTTACACCAATGAAATTATAGGTCTGGACTAAAACAAAAAGCAAGCAAAAATCTTTACATTCCCAACCTCATACATTTGCTCCCTACTTTAATTTGATAATCTTGGGTAATTTTTCTCTGAGTTCGTTAGCAAGAAAATGTGGAAACCATTGATTTACTTTAAAAGACTGCTCTAAGAAAATAAATCCTCAAAATATTTTCAACAGGCTGTTCTGTGAAAATTATTGCAAAATTTTAATTTCCTTAGTGCTTTACTCAACACAGATGACATTAATAAGGAAAAAAAAAGATGCAAAATTTCCTCCACCTTTTCAAGTCAAATTTAAAATATCTAAGTCTTACATCAAGCAGCATTTTATGTTCAGTAGCATACAACTCTTTGTGACCCCATGGATCTGGGGTTTTCTTGGCAAAGATACTGGAAAGGTTTGCAATTTCCTTCTCCAGTGGATTAAAGCAAACTGGAGTTAGTGACTTGGCCAGGGTCACACTCTTAAATGACTGAGGTCTACAGTTGCTAGTAAAATCACAATCTTGCTAATACAAATAGCCCTGGCATTAAAAAAGTCTAAATTGCTAGTTAACCTAGAGGCAACTAGTTCTGTAGGTCTTTTCTGACATTTATCATGTGCTACATACACCTTGTTGGCAATTATATGTCAGTGTATACTTAACACTATGTTCCTTAAGGATATTTGTATTTAAAATAGTGTCTTGCATATACTAGGGGCTCAATATTTGTCAAACTGAATCTACATTTATTCCAAGATGTACAAGTAGACTCCGATTAAAACTGTTAAGGTTTTAAAAGATCTTTATTGAATAAAAAGTTACCTGCATTTAAATTTTCTCTTGGCTATCTTAACCAGACCAACCACATAAGCTTCTCTAAATAATTATAAATCATAACTTAGAATTAACACCCTGCCATAGAGAGGTCTTCAGCATACAAAATGTTTAAGTCAAGTGTAACACAAGTTCACAGATTAGTATGGGTTGTCATCAAATAGGAAGTTTTTCAGGAGAAAAAAAAATCTAATTCAGATGTACTTGTGGCTTATTTGTCCCTATAAAAGAAAATCCTAATAAACATTATTTTTGATAAATATACAAAACTCTTGCTTACAGTAGGATAATTTATATGGTTCTATTTCTAAGCACATTTTAATATTTCCCAATTAAAAAGAGGGGATGGTATTTAGGGGAAGGTGTCTGGAGGTTGAAGTGAGGATCTAGAAGTATACACTTTATCTTTTTGTTTTCAATTAGAGGCACACACAAGAAAAGAGGGTGGAAATGAAGTGGTCCAGTTTGTTACAAAAGCATAAAAATTAGCTGCTAAATTGAAAAGGAAAAATTGGTTTAAAGCTGAGCAGACATTACAAATAACGGTGTGACACAGCACGCAAACTACTCCTTTACAACGCAGTGACTAATGATAACAGGATGAAGTTAACTGTTACACATGGAGTTGAAATTGGAAAACAGTAAGCAAAATTGTTCTAAGGATTTTACACTTTAATCTATCTAGTAACGACCATTCAAAATTTAATGTCTAATTATGAAAATGAAGCAAGAAGGGTGTAATTAAAGTTTCACTAATGAGGTCCACTTTATGTCACTTTCAAGTGATCAGAATAAAAATAATTATACTACTACAAACTTGGATTTACAAACATATAGCATGACATATACACACATTGAACCTAATGGCTTGTTTACTGAAGAAATAAAGGCATGGGGTACACAGATTGTAGGGGAGGGGCATCACCACATTGAGAATGGAAAGTTACAAGGGGCATAGTTAACTTAATACATTACCAAATACCACTACCATTATGCAGCTGACTAGCCCTAAAAAATCTTAGGCTAGAGTCCTGACTTCATTCCAGCTTTCTTTACACCATATCACTTGATCAAATGATCCAAATCTTTATTTGTTCAAATTAACAAACCATTAGGTTTTCTATAAATCAGTTTAATTTAGTCATAACAAGTTACAAAGTTGTGTGGTCTTAAAATTAAACTAGATTTATACATGTCAAATAAAATTCCATAATCAACTGCCCCTCTAATGATTATCAAGCATTAAAATTTTCAACTCCAACTTCAAAATTGGATATGGACAATTTGAGCTCATCACAGTGTATAAGTTTAAATACAACACTTTGAGCCTGTTAACTTAGACTGTATTAAGTTTCTAGCATTTCCTACTTCTTTCTGGACATAAATTTCTGTAATTAGTTGACCTTCCCGTCTTATAATCAATTTTAAAAAATGACTTTTTCTGACAGGATCATAAAGTTAAACCTTAATTTAGGACAAAACACATACATACTAAGGGTATAAATAGACTGATGTCTACCCACTAGCATGAGCTGTTTAGGTGATGCAATAGGGACTGGACCCAATTTTGTTGGTAGAAAACTTCTAAGTAAGGAAATTCCCCTCTACCGATGAAGGCTGGCACTTTCTCTGTAACTTATGGTCTTAGAGAGTAGCCTAGAGTATTGACAGATTGCAACTTGTCCCAGGTCACACAGCTGCCATGTGTGCAAGGTGGGTCTTAAACCCAAGTCTTCTGGCTTAGAGGCCAGCTCTCTATCCACTATCCTTTGAGTTGAACTGCTTATAAATTGTATTTTTCAGCAGTGTTGGTATTCAGAGATTCTGTCACCTGTGTGATGCTCATTTACCGATTTCTGCACAACACACCCAAACTCACAAACTAAAATACTTAATTTAGATATCCAGGGGACAATGAAACATAGGCAGATGTTGCTTTAAAGGATTTTATTTATAATAGAATCCTATGTGCTGCAAATGCTACAACGTAGAAAAAAAGACTAGGGTAGGGTTTTAAATGGAATTTCAAAAATAAGCTAATATCAATTTCAGAAACAATTATAGACTTGAATATGATATAAACTATTAAAATCTCTTAAATTAAACCAAATAAGTGATTTCTAATCATTCTGGGTAAACAAGAATACGATGACTGAAAATGTCTAATGTGAAAATTAAAACAACGAACTGAGGGATTTAGTGCTTTTGAAAATAAGCCCAGACTACATATGTAATACAAAATATTTCATATTCTTTAGTAAATATTCTCACTTATCATGCAGTACCACTTTTGAAATGCATAATCTCTCCTTATCTGAATTCTAGCCATACTAAACTGTGGACACCAATTTTAGTATTTTGTGATGTGTTCAAATGTAGCCATGAGTTAAAAAGGTAACCTACTAGGACAGAGCCCATTAGAAATGTAGTTTCTGCTACCATCTTGACCTATAAGATCATATCTGTACATAATTGGTATTTTTGTCACCATCTAGCATTAAAAATCCCTGCACTTGATAAGCAAACACTAGTAAATACTTCAGTACTGTGTATATGAACCAGAGTTTGTCTTAATGAATTACTAAAACAGATATAACAACTGTTTTCAATCAAGATTAAGAACAAAATGATTAAGTTTGCTGATTAATTTTTTTTCTCGGTAATTTGTGGAGTGAATTAAAAGAATCTAGTCACCAGTATTTAAATTTACATAACTAATTCTCTGCTATTTGAAAAGTAGGAAGCTGAAACTCAACCTTCATGTTCTTGACTCCATACCTAGGAAAGAGAGACCCTGACTTAAGTTTTTATTTGTCCTTCATAATCCTAAAGGTTAATGTCCATTTTCATTAAGTAAAAGCCTTATTACACTGGTGTAGTCATTACTCCTGTTATAATATATAGGCTTTGTTCCTTAATATCAGCAATGCTCTATATAGCCACTACATACAAAGAAGACATGATCTGACCATCAATAAAACAACCCACAAAGCATTAAGGCGCTTTATGCCAGGTTCTTACCATGAATTGCTTTTTTTGGTTCAATTCTAGGTTTTTTTTGGGGGGGTGGGGGTGGATAAATTTTGCCATGATTTTATTTTAATACCCTTAAGTAATTATTTATTAATGTAGTAAGTGAAAAGTAAATTGCAAAAGGAAGCTTTCTTAGCTAGATGATTAAGTACAGTACTTTGGATTGTTCAAGAAGGATATTGTATGACTATCCCTAAGTTTTCAGAGCCAAAGCCATCTAGTACTGTGGTTACTTATTGACAGCTTGGCTAAAGTTCTTAAAAATTCACTACTGCAAAAGCTAAACCTAACAATCTTCCATAATGGTTTAAAAGAAAATTATCACTTAGGCTGTATGACAAAAACAGATATGCAGATACACTTTGATATGCTAACACGACTGCAATTTATCAAAAGACACGTAAGATCAATTCTTATGTATTCAAGAGTTATTAAAAAATTAATGTTTTGGCCAAGCCATATTTATAAACACAAGTTGACAATGCAAAATAGTTGCATAACTAATAATGCTAGACAGCTATGATATGGTAGGTTCAAGTTAATCCCACCTGTCCAAAAATAACAAAAAACAAAACCCCTAAAAATACTTAGCCAGTATAAACCTGTAGTATTTGCCTAAATTTCAATACTTACTATAATCATTGTTCTAATATTTAAAATCGCATCTAAAGGATAAGGCATAGCCATCTACTAATTGGCATATTTGTTTATTTCTCATTTAGTGAAAATGTCCTTATTTTACTTAAGTTGCAAAACAAATTTCAACTCTTGATTGCTATGCAAAAGAAAGGACTGAAGGTATCTGCTTTGCAATGAACTTTACAGTTCTCAACCACCACCACCCCCCAATACACAACATGCTATATGAAAAAAGTTACTAACTGAACTACAGGTATTAAATACTGAAAAAGTTAACAGTTTATTATAATTTATTTTATTTAACAATCTAGGAAGTTCGCAGCCATCAGCAATTCCAGTGCAATTTCAGGTGCAATTGGGAATTCAGGAATCTCTGTAGAGCTGTTAGTGTAGCGAACCTTGTAGGTAAAATACATGCATACTTTTGATAGCACATGTGATGGAATTTCTCTAAAATTAACTTCATTGGTTTCATTTTCAGCAAACTGACCTGCAAAACAAAAATAATACAGTTAACACCTAGAGATAGCCAACATTAAACTAAAGTATTCACATAATTCAAGCTAAAGAAGGTAATCAAGACCATAAAGATAATATTCCACCATGTTTGTATAACATAACGGGATGGTTGGTCAAGGTGGTTTAGTGGAAAGAATACTAGGTGTGAGAGCCAGGAGGCCTGGGTTCAAATCCAGGCTCTGCTCCTTACTAGCTTGGTGACTCTCGGCAGGTTATTTAACTTCTCTGGGCTTCAGCTGCCTCATCTTAAGAATTAGATACTTTCCTGCCTCATAACTATAATCCCATTCTTATAAACTGGTTGGCAGGTCGCAGAGATACCTTATTTTTTGCCTTTTTTTTTTTTTGTGAGGCAATCAGGGTTAAGCGATTTGCCCAGGGTCACACAGCTAGTAAGTGTCAAGTGTCTGATGTCGCATTTGAACTCAGATCCTCCTGACTCTAAGGCCGGATCTCTATCCACAAAGCCATCTTATTTTTAAAGCTCTTTTTAGGGAATGAAATCCTAAAACTTTCCTTTGTAGTTTAGTTCAAGTATTTAATCACGATTAGTGATCTACCTTCATAAACCATTTGTTCAATGCAGTGTTCATATAAATATAAAGTCCACTTCAAAGCCACCCATTAGCTTTCTCTTTTTCAGATTAAGCCACTCAACCACTTTAGTTTTTCCTCACAGGCATTTTCAGGACTACAGTGTGAACTGTTCTATACTCATTACTTGAGGCATGTAAACCTTTTTAGAGAAATTAGTGGAAATGTTACTTTGAAAGCATGCATGCTACAATCTCTCCACTATCGTTACTGTTCAATTTGATGGATGGTGAGGGCTCAGCAAACAAACAATATGGTATTCAGCTCTACTTGTCCAGGACACTACAATAATCCCATGAGGTCACAAAGAGTTGGACCTAGCAAAGAACTGAACAACAAAAGATTTGTAAAGTGCTTCACATACATATATTATCTCATTTAGTTTTTACAACCACCCTAGAAAGGGTGCTATTATTATCCCCATTTTATAGAGGAAGAAACAGATTAAGAAGTCATTTGCCTAGGGTCATAGCTGCTAAATATCTGAAGTAGAATTTGAACTCCTACCTCCCTAAATGTCTCCAAATATACCTACTTCTTCCACTGTATTCTCTGGAATGCCTGCTCCAGTTAACTTGCTTTCATCTTAAACCTTTTCCTCTAATATTCTCTTGCTCTCTCCATCTTTAGGCTCCTTCCTGATGACATAACATCACTGGCCACCCTTTCTAATACCAGCTGCACTTTTATGCATACCCCACCAACTTGCTGGTCAAGGCGGGGTAGGGGAAGGAAAATCAAAATACTTTATGCTCCCCAAGGCCACTTCCAGATTTTTCTCTCTACAACCATCACTCAGCAACCTCTCCTCTTTTGTAGTGCATTCAATCCAAATTTGTCACCCAATCAGGTTATAGTAGCTGTAACCTACGGACTTTCAGAGTTCAGTGCTAAGCTCATAGTCTTTTCCCACTCCAACTCCTGCCCTCATACTAGGAGACCTCAACCTAACTTTCTAGTTCTTCAATCTACTGAGTTCCCATGACCCATTTATTCTCTATACCTCAGTTACACCCAGTGGTACCCTTGATTGTGCCATCATATCTGTAAGTTTTCCACTTCCATGTTCATGAACTCCAAAATTCCTTTTTTTGATCATCTTTTATCAGTCTATCTTTTCTTCTGCTTATGATCTACAACCTTATTCTTCATCCTCACCATAACTCCTACCACTTGCACAATGTAAACTCCTACAGGGCAAGAACCATTTAAATCTTGCCTCTGTATCCCCAACGCATAATACACAGTCCCTTGAATATGTCCTACATAAGTAAATTAATGCTTAATAAATTAAATGAATACTCAGTCTTAAACTGAGGATCAGCATAGATACAATGCTTTCCTTTAATTAACTTAAACTTACATTGGGCTTTTTTTTTTAAATCCCCAAATAACAAAAATTCATACTGAGATGGGATATACACACACACACACAAACCCAGTATTTTAAAAATTTTACAAATTATCTGACAAAACAAATATGCACAGTACTTCTGTTAACAACTAAATTTTAAAAAAACTATCAAGGGCTAACATATACTTCCATACATACCTGGGCCACTTAACATGGCTTTTATTGTTCCTGATGTTAAAGCATGCTCTCTTTTTACAATAAATTCATGACCATCGGAAGATATCAATTTCACATACATAGCATCCGGGCCCTCACACCCGCCGTATGTTTTCTCTTCTCCATCTAAAATAAAACCAATGTTAAAATATCTTTATAATTACATTGTTGTTAAATTGAAAGACATGTTATATTTTATTCATTAATGTTTGAAAAATATTAAAACACTATTTGAAATTTGGGGCACAACATTCTGGATGTATCTATAGAAATTTAATAAAAAATTTACACAGAAAAATCTATAGATTTATACTGGAATATTAATACCTTTCATTTTTTAAAAATTGATGTTCTGCTTAAGTCATCTCTTTTCGCAAAATTTGTTAATGAAATGAATGTAAATTTTCAAAGGCAAAACTCATATTAAAACAAACTAGTACTTATAAACAGTGTTAAGTTGGGGGTGGGGGGTTTCACAAAATCAAAAAGTTCTCTGGAAAGAGTTAATACCAATAATCTTATTTCCTTTCAAGTTTCATATATAATTAGGACTCATAACCTTGTTTTAATACATAGGTTTGCTATTGGTCACTTTAAGGTAAGGTCTAACAACATGATAACTTTAAAATGATCTATTTTAAACACCAACAGCATTATTTGCACTTTAACTCAGGATATTATAGATAGAAATTATAAAAGACACATGAGCATCTTCCAGAAAAACACCAGGCAACTGATTAATCCCAAATGGCAGATAGCACTGGGTTGGTATAATTTCACTCCTGCTAAAGCCTCTTCAAGTCTGGTGCTCCATGGGTGGCATGTGTGAAGGTAAAGCAGGGGTACTTTTTTTATATTCAAGGTTTCATTAACTGGCATTTTTCATTCCACTTACAGAGATTTAACTCCTGAATCTGAAAAATTGTCATTTTCCCAACCATATTAAGATCATAGGTTTAGAATTAGAAAAAAATCTTTAGAATTTGAAAAAAGATCATTGAGTCTGCCTCCTCATTTTACAGATGAAAATATGGAGGCCCAAAACAGTTATTTGCCCAAGGTCACACTAAGGTCCTTTGACTTCAAATCTGGCAGTCTTTCCACTATACCACACTTAAGCCTTACAGAGTATCAATCCTCTTCCAAAGAAATAACTTATCCAACATTATTTAATCCTAAACAAGAGGCAATAGGTGGTCAATCTTGAACTAAGGAATACTGAAGTTCAAGCTGGCCTCAAATACATACTGGTTGTGTGACCTGGGCAAGTCCAGGAGTGGGGAAGCTGCAGCCTCAAGGCCACATGTGGCCCTCTAGGTCCTCAAGTGTGGCCCTTTCACAGAACAAATCCCGTTAATAAAAAGATTTGTTCTGTAAATCTCAGACTCAGTCCGAACCCAAGGACCTAAAGGCTGCAGGTTCCCCACCTCTACCTAAACTCCTCAGTGCCTCAGAAAACTTTCTTAAACTACAAGCTGAATCACAGCTGCTGGCCAGCACTGGCAGAGAAAGTTCAAATCACCATTATTTACAACAATGAAATCATAGCTCTGGACAAAAATAGAAAAAGAAAATACCACCACCAACAACAAAAGAAACCAAAGCCTTAGATACATTCAATTTTAAATGTGAAATACATATTTGTGAAACTGATGGTTGCTCTATTATAAATGCATTTGATTATAACGTAGAGTTAAATTTCTCTTGATTTAGTCAGAATTGTAGAAAAATCTAAGTTTTTAGCACTAAACTATTGAAAAGAAAAAAAATGATAAAATTGTTGGTAATCATTATCTCATGATTAAGTTTACAGAGGATCTAAATTTTAGTTTGTCAAGGGAAAAGTGCTTAAAGTTATGCAGCAATTCTGGACCCTAGAAGTAATCACTGTGGTAGAATGTTTATTTTTAGAGCTAAGAATGTTTTGAAAGAAAATTGTTTTAAGTTGTCGCTTAGTCCTATAACTAAGAATCAGAGAACCTCTGAATTGGAAGAGCCCTTTGAGATGAGGATGCTCTTTCCACAATGTGGTGTAAACCTTAAAATGAAGTGTGTGAAATTTGTGGAAGAATAAACACCTTGCTTCCCCCACTTCTATACTTTTAATAATAGTAGCCCTTGCTCAAACTCCTACATGCCTGGAAAAAAAAATTCATTAATCTCTCCCCTAGAGTTACAATAAGAATTTCCATTTATTTTTAAGCCAAAAACTCAAAAAGCTCAAAAAATGAATCAAAAAAAAAAAGACCAATATTTTCCCAATAATGTATTGTAAAAGTCCTCATAAAAAAGTCATCTACCCTGTCTGGATTGTGGAAAAACAAATGTTAGCTTTCCTTTTAAAAAGGTTTTTTTTTGGCCTGCTATTATTCTGCTCACTCTCTTCCTACTTGATTTAATCTACTTTAAAGAAAAAATTGAAAGAAAAAAGATTGTACTCATACTTTGTAACGCTTTAAGTACTATATAAATGTGAATTATTATGAGCTATCATTAAGAGTTAAAAAGCTTCATTACCTTTATAAAAAACTTACCCATTATTTCCTTATGAAATTATATTTTGTTTCCACAGGAATTTTAACAAAACACCTTCCTGAAAAGCCAGAGTTTTAAAGTTAATATCTGAGATCAGTATTTCTACAATTATCATTAATATTATGAATTAAAATACCACTAATTACATAATACACACTTTGGAAATATGGACTACCTAATCTCATTTCTGCATACCAGAGAAGGTACCTTTATGAATATGGTGGGCATTAAAATATTTCTAGTCAGATAATTGTTAGAGTTGAAATAATCTAGCTAACTAAAATAATTTGAACTAAAAGGATCAAATCAATTGAATACATTTAATAAGCACGTACTATGTACAATATACTAGGAATACAAAAGCAGAAAGTGAGACACTCCCTGCCCCAAAGGAGTTTACATTCTACTTGGTAGATACAAACATGTACACAGATAACCTATGAATGACTTTTTAAAAAATTACTAAATTACTATGTATCAGAATTGTGTAAAGTGGCAAGGATGCAAATAAAACAAGCAAGCTGGTTCTTCCCCTCAAGGAACTTACATTTTAATAAGGCACAACACGCACCACACACACACGCACACGCATTGCCAGGAAGGAATATTTTGGTCAGGGAAATCATAACAATGGTTGAGTTATTGTTCCCAGAGACTGGGTAGAAAGCTGGGGTGCTGGCGACAGGTGTGTGTGTGTGTGTGTGTACGTGCGCCCCCCTGCAAGAGCTAGGTGGGCCGAAGACTGTCAGGCTAAGGAGTTAGTGTTTCATCCTAGAATTGATAGGGAGCTACTTAAGACTTCTAAATAGGAGAGTAATATGGTCAATCTGTGCTTTAGTAACACTGACAATCGTGTGGAAAATGGAGTGATGAAGAGAAGCACTGTAGTCAGGGAGACTAATTAGGAGGCAATCACAATGATTCAGGACTTGAATTAGGGTGATGGTTAACTCAAATGTGAGAGATGGGGACTGGTGTGAAAATACAGAGATACAATTCTAGAGTAGTTAATACTACCCACTAAAAAAGCCCCACTGAAGGACTATGTACCACAAAACTGTTTGCACCTCCGGAGGTCCAGCAAAAACATCTGCGGAAAAAAGGCCAGAAGCTAAAAACAACAGCAACAGCAAAAACAAACCCCACATTATTTAGGATGATTAGTGAAGGGGGTTGGACACCACCATCATAATATTAAATTTATTTGTATTATGATCTTCAAAGTAAAGACATAATGTAATCAACCATCCTTTCCCCTTGTTCTCCCAAATACTTCCTCCAAAAATGTTTTTTTTTTTGGTACGGGTTATGACATTTGCCACACACCAAAGGAATAAATCTTTAAAACTGTCACTTGATAAACACATTTGTAAAAAAAAAATAAATTAAAAAAATCCATAAATCTTGAAATATTCTAATTTTAAACCAAAAATGATTAATTTCCTTCTTTCTCCCCAACCTACTGCAAGACATTAGGGCCTACATTATCTATTTGTTGTTTTCCCTTGGAATACTATCTACCAAATATTTCAATTTTGATGGAAAACAATCACTTTACACAGCATTACAGGAAACTTCTTCTATAGGGTAAACAAGTTTTCTAGTTTTTACCACACTAGTGTGCAGAAAGGACCAAGAACATTTAAAGAACGTATATGTGGTCTTACTCAAGGACCCTATGTCAGAAGAAAAAAAGTAGGTGAAAGGACTAATCTTGCCCATTTCTTGTGAAACTGTCTATATCTATTATACAACCATACATTTTTCCTCTCTCTCACCTTTTGAGCTAAGTAATGATTGTTTCAGAGGGATAAAGATTGTGATTTCACTGATATAGGAACTCCCAGAAAGGGAAACTCCTCCTTGCAACTTACAGTCGTAAACTTGGCTAGTATATTGAGAACTTAAGCGACTTGCCTAGGGTTACGGTATGTGTCAGAGGCAAGATTTGAAGCCAGGTCTTCCGGGCTTTGAGGACAAATGGACCCTCTATCCACTATGCCATCTTAATCCTTGATGAACAGCTTATTACATGTCAGGTAACAGGTGTTGGAGATACAAAGACAAAAGTGAAACAGTACTTGCCCCTCAAGGAGCTTACCTTCAATTGGGGAGACAACAATCTGCACGTATAAATGTCTGACAATTGCTGAAGAAAGCATGAAAGCACAATTAACGTCTAAAAATGTCCTACGGCACTCTCAGCAAGACAACTCATGCAATACAGTTCTCAAAGGCTTTCCTTTGACCGCAAAGGAAGCAGGAAGACTTCAGTTCTATGCTTTAAGAGTGAAGTGTAAATAAACCACTGAAGAAGAGAATGTTAAGTTGGAAAGGACTGTGAAAAGAAAGGAAAAGCATTAATGCAAGATTGTCTCTGAGCTTATATTCCAGTAGGGGGAGACAACACACACAAGAAAATGGTAGCCAGGGAATGAAGAGTTCAATTTCATTCTTGATTTAACTAACTTCAAAGTCACACAGCAAGCGGAGAAAATGAAACTAGAATCCCTATCTGAATAAGCAACAAAGTTTATCAGAATATTTTTTAGAAAAGCTTTATTACTAATAGATTAAATCTCAACATGTTCCAAAATGTTCAGATTTATTGCTCAAGTCAACAAGTGACTGTGCAAATCATTGGGAAACAGAAAACAAAGTTAGGTAAAGGGGAAGTCCCTAATTTCAAGGAGTTCATCCCCTAGAGCAGGGGAACCTACTGCCAGGTCCCATGTGGCCCTCTAGGTCCTTAAGTGTGGCTACTTCATTGAATCCAAACTTCACAGAACAAATCCCTTTAATAAAAGGATTTATTCTGTAAAACTTGGACTTGGTCAAAAGACCATACCCAAGGACCTAGAAGACCACATGTAGTTTCGTGGAGGCTGCAGGTTCCCCACTCCTGAACTACAGGAAAACAGGCATCACACAATAACTACAATGGTGAGCTTTTTTTGGGGGGGGGGAAGGGAAAGGATCAGGAAGAGTCTTATAGAAGAAAAAAATCTACATAAGGCTTTAAAGGATGGGGAAGAATTTAACTTGGTGAGGGTGCAAGTATACTGTTTGTAGATAGCATCAATTCCTTGATATCCCTACAGGAACTTCTTAAGATTCATAGTCAAATGATATTTCATCTACTAAGTGAATGAAGAATGCATACTGATCCCACGATAGGAAGTTAAATGGGAATCAGTACAAATTTTGATCATGTACTATAGGTGGACAATAAATGAGAATCTGTTACTGAACAGGAAGAAGAAAAAAGAATTTACTGCATTTGGTGAACTGTATGGCTTTTTTCAATATTCCAAAGCTACCTCCTGATGCAAAAACCTATTTTCCCAGTGATGTTACATAGCTGGAAATCAGAGTATCATGCTCTCAGAAGACTCAAAATCACTGATAACCCAAAGGGCAATGGAAAGACAGAGTCAGTATTTTCATATTGGGCTGCATCACATTAACAATTACTTATGTGAAAGTAGCATAAAAAACATTAAGAGAACATAGAAAACAATGTAGGTGCGTCACATAGTGAGGATGGTGAGTCTTATATGCACTGATGGAAAAGAAAGAACAAGAATTAAAACTAAACACTGTAATTATAGTTAGCAAGCTTGGCCCCAAAGAAGAAATAAGAAAATTCACCTCCCTTCTTTGTAGTGGGGAATATCTATGTATGTAGAACACCATATGTACTGTCCATGGGATTAATTTAGAATTGGAAGTGATTTCAGGTATCAAGTCTGACCCCCTCATACTACTGATGGGGAAGCTGAGGCTCAGAGTAGTTAAGTGACTTGTCCAAGGACACACAGGTATCAAGTGGTCAAGTCAAGATTTAAATTATTCCCCACCCCCTCTTATTTATTTTTTATAAGAGATTACTCCAAGTGGAGTAAGGGGAGGAATACAAAGATAATGTAAAAACAAAAAATATATATATAAAAATAACAAATATCAATAAGAATTTTAGAAGTTTCAAATGGGTACTTCTCTAAGAATAAATAAGGTAGAATGCAAAAAATGCTGAATTCTGAGCAGAAATCCTACATTAAAATCCTAGCTCTGTCACTTATTACTTGACCTCTCTAAGCATCATCTCCCACAACTGGTAAAATGAAAGAGCTATACTAAATGACTGCTAAGGTCCTCTCTTTCCCTTGATCTATGATGTTATCTGGAATAATTACTTAGGAAAAAAAATTAAGTTATACTTAACTTAGATGGTAACCAAACAACTATCCAAATCACATCTTGCAAACACCTTATGACAGCTGTCGTTTCTTCGCACTTAATAACAATATCTGTTTGATGTATTTTAATTGAGAGAATAGAACTAAAGTAAAATTTGAATAGTTACAAACAAAAGTTTGAATAATTACAAATTCCAGTAGCCCAGGAAGTAGTTAAAATTAGAATATCTGAAAAATGTTTAAGTTCAAATTCAAGTTCTTTCCCCCTTGTATAAAAAGGATAAAATACAAGTGTACAAGAGTCTATTCTGCCATTTACGAATTTAACCTAAGCTTTAATTTCTTTATCTGAAAACCAGGCTATGTGTATGACCTACTTCAAAAGTTGTTAGTAAGGATCAAGCGAGAAAATACAAAAAGTGTATTGTAAGAACTATCTTTAATAAATAAAACATTATTTGTACTTCCTATACATTAAGAACAGTGTTAGCTTTGAGTAAAAATAAAAGTATGTGGACTGGAGTCTTGAGGCACTTATAATCTATGAAGGGGAGATACACATATACAAGTAAATATCCTACCAGGTAGAGTCTGATAAGAGCAAAGGAGATTAAAAAAAAAAAGAGCAAAGGAGAAACAAAGTGCTTACACACGCAAGCACACCCATACGTACAAAAACACTTCATGACTGCTATTGTATATATGTATGTATGTATAAAAGTTACACATGCTAATATAAGGCTGTCAGTTTTGAATGGGGTCCAGAGGGCCTGATCTCCATTGCCCAGGAATATCTGTTTGTTTGTGGCTAGGCAATGGGGTTAAGTTACTTGCCCAGGGTCACACAGCTAGTAAGTGTGAAGTATTGTGTCTGAGGCCAGATTTGAACTCAGGTCCTCCTGACTCTAGGGCCGGTGCTCTATCTACTGCACCACCTACCTGCTTATTCCCTGGAATATCTAGAAGAATATCTAGAACATGGCTATAAAAATAAAAAATAGATGGCTATCCTTCTACCCTTCCTCCCTGTGCTTAACAATGTAAGTAATTTAGAGTAAAAAAGTAGATTCCATCACTAAATAACTGGGTTTTCTACATGACTAAGAACATGAACAATTTAAGATCATTTAAAAATTAAAAAAAAATAACAAAACCTTCAGCAAAATAATATAAACAGCATTTAAGGTACACAGATTTTTTTTTAAAAAGACATCAAAAGAAGCATTATAGATTGCAACGCCTTTAATATTACAAAGGATAAGGAAGGTCAGAATCTATTTGAAGGGGAAGAGAAGAATTTTGTATTTTACTCAATCCAGCTCCTAAAAAGAAGTGTTATAACTCTACTGAACCTTGAAGGAATAAATAACTTAGGGGAGCAGCTAGGTGGTGTAGTGGATTGAGCACCGGCCCTGGAGTCAGGAGGACCTCAGTTCAAATTCGACCTGAGATACAACACTCACTAGCTGTGTGCTCTGGGCAAGTCACTTAATCCCAATTGCCTCACCATTTAAAAAAAAATAAAAGGAATAAACAACCTAAATTTTAACATATTTCTCAAATTAATAGCTCTCTTTACTTAGGAACTCACAAGTAGAGTTTCTTTCTCATTAGATTCATACCTAGAAATTTCTTGAGTTTCCTGATATTACTAATTTTAGATAAAGATATCAAAATCATTCTTTGAAGTACTCTGGTAAATATCATTCCTTTGAATGTCCTTGGTGTTATAGTTGAGTTCACTATATGTGTTGCCATTTCCTAGGTTTAGTTCCCAAGGGAAAGTACCTGACAGAAGTACAGACTAAAGGGGCACAGTGAAATGTACTTTTTTTTTTAATCATGACCAACATACGGACTTGTTTTGCTTTACTATGCTTATGTTACATGGAAGGTTTTGTTTTTCAAATGTGTGTATATGAGATATAGTGACAGTGATGCAAAAAGAAAAAAGTCATTGTAGCATTTAAAAAGACAGCAAAGAAGTGTTATAACAGAAAGGAAGCTAAGTAAGAGATTCAGGAAAGCTTTGAAACTAACATGTCAAATTTATTCTCTTCTTTAAAAAAATCTAAAATGCACTACTGAAATCATGGTTTCATGTATAATTTTTTTTCCTCTTCTGTGCTCATACTTGTTGATTGTCAAAAACTTGAATTACCACACCCTCATTTACATTTTTAAAAGAAGTTAACTATGGAATTCCAATCTCCCCAACCATATTTCCAGTCTCCAGCAGGCAAAAACATTTTTGTATCCCCCCATGGCCTAAGGCAGAGTCCAATAGTCACTGATGAGCTTCAAGCAAAGTTCCCAACTTCTAGAATGTTATTCTAAACTTGATAGCCACCTAATGACAAAATGGAGGACATACCAAGATACTTTCCAACCTCTCTCACATTGAAATGTAGATATACAAACTTTAGAGCGTCCAGAGCATGGAGATATCTTTGTGGCTTTTTTCTTTTGGTACACTGTCTTCACTAGATTAAGTATTTAATTACCACTACTCCTCTCCCACCCCTCTCACACACACACACACACAAAATTTGAGCCAGGCTGAAAGCCATTTTCCAAGCTCCATACCCTAAGATATAAATATATGTGTGTATACACACACACACACACACATCTACATATATGTGGAAAGACAGCTCTCTTTTCATAGCACTTTCAAACAAATATTTAGTAAGCACCTACTATGTGCCACACTCTATGTATGCTAGATGCTAGGGATACAAAGACAAAAAGAAATTTTACCTTTCCCAAGCATCTTTGAGAGAACATACACACACATAAACAAATGCAAAGTATATGCTTTACAAGGTAAATATAGAGTAATGTCAGAAGGGAAGGGGGGAGAAACTGAGAGAATGGAAAATTAGGAAGAAATGAGACTTTATAGTCGAGCTTTGAACAGAGCTTGAAATGTTAAAAGGTATGAATGAAGAGTGAATGCATTCTAGACATGGGAAATACTTTGTGCAATAAGTTCCAGAGACCAAGGAGGCTAGTGTGGTTAGGAGGCAGGCACAACAGGGGAATAATGTGAAATCAACATAGAAAAATTGGGAATCAGGTTGTGAAGGGCTTTAAATGTTAAAAAGAAGAGGTTTTAGACTACTCTACAGGCAAAAGGAAGCCACTGAAGTCTCCTGAGTAGGAGAGTTCCACAGCCAGCACTATGCTATGGGAATATTATTTTGGCAGGTGAGTGGAGGGTGGATTAGACAAAGGGAGAGATCTGAGGCATTAAGCTACTGAAATAGTTCAAGTGCAATGTGATATAATGCCTTGAACCAGGGATGGTGCATAGTGTTAGTAGAGACGGACTTTGTATGGGAAGGAAGTGGAGAGGAAGAATTAACAAGACCTAGCAACCTCTTCTCGATATGGTAGGTAAGGGAGAGAAGAGCTGAGGAAGACTGAAGTAAGAATCCTCTTTTGCCTTAAGCCAATTCTGATTTGAAGAACCTAAATTCATAGAATCAAAATGGTCCTTTTCATCAACCACTTAATTCAGTTGCTTTTAAACTGGGGTATGCAAACTTGTTTAATAATATTTTGATAACTATTTTAATATAATTGGTTTCCACTGTAATCCTATGTATTTTATTTTATGCACTTAAGTAGATTATTCTAAAAATAGGCTTTGCCAGATTGGCAAAGGGGTACATGACACAAAAAAGGTTAAGAACCTTATTTGGTCTAATCTATGCCTCCAAAAGAATTCCTTCTACAACATACCTGACAAATGGCCATCCAATGAGAAGCACATTCCACTTTGATTAGAATCTTGGTTCTGCCTAGAATCTGTGTGATTCTGGGGAAGCCACTTAACTTGGGCTTCAGTTCTCATCTATAAAATGAGGACACTGGACTAAATGACCATTCAAGTCCCTTGAAAGGCTAAGCCTACGATTCAAATTTTAACTCCCCCCCCCCATCATTATAAATAAGTCTCTTCAGAGAATATTTTCCTATCTTTTGAATTCCTAGCTTAGTGCCTTAAGTGCTTAAAAGAAGTCTGAGGAATGTTTTTTTGGAGATTTCTAAAAGTAACCACTTTTTTGTTAATTAAGATAAGTAGCACTGGAGTCAAACTGGCAATACTTTTCAATCTTACAATTTGGTACCCATTAAAGGAATCAATGGAAAACTTACATAAGGATAATATTCCTCTAATATTTTTGGAATTTTTCTGTGTAGATTAGAATTTTCCATTTCAATGACCTGGAAATTATTTTACTAAGTAGATGGTACCTAGGTTAGTGGAAGCTTGCAGTTAAATTACTCTTTTAAAAAAGACTTATGGAAAAAGAAAAGAAAAAAGACTTACAAGAACCATCCTTAATTTCTTTTGGTAAATCTATCTTCAAAACAAAACATGTTGTAAAGTAGCATGCTGTTGATATAAGGGAACTTCCTCTGGTAGTCGGACAGATGCTTTCTCTGATTCCTAACCATCTCTATGACTGTTTAGTTAGCCCAAGAGTTTTCTTATTTTTAGAACCTAAACATTATCTTAAAAAAAAAAATTTGCCCAACTTGTGACCAAGACACAGATGTATACATTTCCGTTTCCTTAAAAAAAAAATAGTATATTATGCTCCATTAGAATACTAAATATGCACCTATCAGGTAACTTCTTGAAGCAGATTCTGATGGGATTATATAGATCTAAGACACTGTTTTCAAATGTTACAGGCCAAAATTTTGTTTTAAATAGAAAAAGAAAAAACATTTTAAAGAAATTTATTTTTTTCAAAATTATCTATGCAATTCCCTAACTATTCCCAGCATAACTTTCTTAGGTAAATTATTTAAGCATGATAATAACAATATATAAATTCACCGTACATATGTGATACTTTGTGTGGTCAACTTGAACATTATGCCACCACACCACTAAGAAGTAATGAACTTTTTTTAAATCCAGAATTAAAGTACCCTTGGCCAGGATTAGTTATTTGATAATTTTAAAAGCGGTGATAGTTGTAATGTTAGTGTTCAATGTGGAAGTCTGTATGTATGTGTGGTAGAAATGCAGGTAAAAGTCCTAAAGTTTTTGTGGATTAGACCTTCAATTTTTTTACCAAGTGAATAAAAAGTGCCCTTAAGCCCACACCTTACCCTGAAATATGTTTAATAATGATACTGGAAACAATTGTTTAAAATTAAATTTTGCTCCACCATTGGACCCTTATAAATGAAGGGTGAAAATGAACTAGACTTGTTTCTTTTCCAAATTTAATATCTAATTTTTATAGAATCACCTGACAACACAGTAGTATTTAATTTTATTATAAGTGGGTGGATTTGATTGCAGCCATTTCTTTTAGCACTGAAAGTATTGCGTATGGAAAGGAAACAAGGCAAACTTTGTTGAAAACTGAATACATTAATAATTTTGGTTTAAGTAAGCCAGATAATTAATTAGTTCTCTGTAAGCTACTGTTCAAAAGCCCAATATAACCTGAAAATAATACCACATTTTTATTGTCTTAGCACAGTAATCTCTAAGATCAGTTTCTTTTTGGGAATGTTACTTCACAATCTCTTAACTACAGACAAAAACTTTAATCTACTTGGGAGTGAATTCTTGCTTATTACAGGCAATTGCCCTTCTTAATTCCTGTGGTTTGTTTCAATCTTTCAAAAAGGCACAGGTATATATGTTAGAGAGAAATGAAAGGGTTTATACCTTTCTAGTTGTAGAAAAGTTATTTTTAAATTTTAACTGTTACTTATTAGCAGAAGAATACATGAAACATAGTAGTTTGTCATTGCCATGTTTCTTTTTAGGAGACTATATTACTGGTAAATGCTACCTGTAAGAATCTTTCTTCCATGAATTTAATGGCATAGTTTTTTTCAACTCTCAGTCAGGCGATTGTCTAATGCCTTTTGTTGCTTAAATCTACAATGAATTGACAGCATTGTTGATTACATTCTAAACCATTTTCAAAGGCATATGCTTGCCTAGGTTCAGCCTTTTATTTTATTTCATAACTTAATAAAAAATACTGCCCCAATGGCATAACTGACAGGAATGATTGTACCAGTTGATAAAGTAATAAAAATGTGAAAGGGAGGGAAAATATGCCGCTTCACTTGACTTGAGTGTTACTTTTCTGAGTGGCATCTATGTCAGCACTACTATAAAATTTAGATTTGGGGATCCTCCATTTTTTGAGGTGAATTAAATAGAATAGTAATAGGCGTTCACAGTTTAGAAACTTGATAAATCAAAACATTTTATTTTGGCATTTAGTAATGTGATTTATCTAACAGTTATGTAAGATTGCTGGGCATATATGAAATACTGTGCTATATTTTTTGATACAATTTTGAGTATGAAAAATTCTTTATTAAATTTCATCAGCAAAACTGCAGTCTGTGAATTTTTTTGGGGGAGGGGGCCTAGAAAATGGGGTTAAGTGACTTTCCCAGGGTCACACAGCTAGTAAGTGTCAAGCATCTGAGGTCGGATTTGAACTCAGGTCCACCTGACTCCAGGGCCTGTGTTCTATCCACTGCACCACCTAGCTGCCCCCATCTATGTGAAAATTTAAGAGATTCACAATAAACCTCATAGCTGAAGTACCTAAATTTGCACCACTTATGTGTAATAAATAACAAAACTTATACAATTCTGTCATGAATATACAACACCTTTGATTTTGAACATGATAATGTTATTTGTTATTTCCAATTGATTCTGTAAAATCTGAATTAAAGTAAATGTTTCTGCAGTGAAAAAAAGCATGCTAGGGAAAAAAATAAAATTTTTAAAAAATGAAGATTGGAACTATTTTGACTTCAGCACACAGGCTGAATGCAGAGGGAAAAAAGTCATTTATTAAGTGATAAAGAAAAGGCAAATACATAGCAAGTTGTTATTTTGTTTCCAATGTCAAAATTGGGGTATTATTCCAACTTTTTTCTGCAACAATCCAGTTTCACCAAAATAATAAATGTAATTGAACTGCATGTAATTCAATGTAGTACACACATTGTTTGCTGGGCTAGTCTCTTATGAATCCTCTTCTAGGTATTTATAAATCTGCTAGAAATAAACCCTACATCTATCAGGTAATCAAGATGAAAAAACACTTCTGATTTAAATAATTCTATTTATTTATATGTGTTTGTACATATGAAATGTGGATATACGTATATATGTATGTATTGAGTCATTCTCCAACTGATAAATGGTCAAAGGATATGAATAGGTAATTTTCTCAACGAAGTCAAAACTACACACACACACGCACACACACACACACACACACACACACAGAGTGAGTGTGAGAGAGAGAGAGAGAGAGAGAGAGAGTGAGTGTCATGAAAAAATGCTCTAAACCATTACTGATGAGAGAAATGCAAATTAACGCAACTTTGAAATATCATCACATACCTATCAGATTGGTTAAAATGATCGATTTCCTTTAACTGGGGAACGGCTAAACAAGTTGTGGCATATGATTGTAATAGAATACCACCATACTATAAGAAATGATGAGTCTGTTAATTTCAGAAAAACATGGAAAGACTTGGACTTGTGAAGGAAGATGCTATCCACTTCTAGAAAAAGCATTCCTAATTAGATGTACAGTATGGTTTTACATATATGTATGTGTGTATATGAATGTATGCAGGTATAAATGTATGTATATATATTCATGTTTAATTGTAGCCTTCTCTAGGGTGAGCAGAAAAAAAATTTCAATTTTTTCCTATTCACTTAGACTTTAGGATTTGAAAAAAATCACTTACTAGTGACCATCAATGCCTTTTAATTTCATCACACACAAATAAGTACTACTTATATCTTTATAACTCTTAAAATATCAATTCATCTGCTTTCAACAGTCTATTTTGCGCAAATGAGCTGTGAATAAAGCAATTTTAAAACTGTTTGTATTTGCATCCAAAATATACTAGCTATAAATTTGTAGGCCACATTTACCTTCCAAATGATGCTCTGACTAGGTTAATATTTTACTTTTCTTCAGCATATAATAACTAAGAGTGCCTGTGGGTAAGAGTGCCATTCACCAATGGAAACCAGTCTCCGACTGTAAATATTACATTTAATTCACCTGCATGACCTTCATGCAGTAGATATGACTAATTTTCAAAAATACAGATTCCTTTCCATTGTACGGCTAGTTACATAGAGAGGAATAAGCAGGAAAGTAAAGAGGAAAGCACAAGAGGTGAAAAAGAGACATTAAGGAGGAAGGGAAGGTAGAAATAAGCTTACTCAACTTTCTGAGTTACTTATACATTTCAATGGATCTTTGATGGAGGAGGAGGTACCATTTTTCATTCCTGACAAATGCCTTTCCCCAGCATTTACAAGCTGAGTGACCATGGGCAAGACTCTCTGTGCTTTCCTTATCTGTAAAATGGGAATTAATTCTGTATTATATATCATACCATGTTGTTGGGAAGCTCAAATGAGCAAATATAAAGACCTGAATCTGAAGAATTTATCAATATCAGTTATTATTGAGCTCCACTGAGTTCCCCATATAGAATCTGACAGCTTTCAATATTTCTTGAATAAAACTGCAGTACTCACACTGTCCATGTAACCCCTTGCTCTTATTATATGACCAGACTACATATTTTTCCAATCGGTTCCTGGATGATAATCTTACACTACAGAGATAACATACTTTAGCCTATTTGCAACTCTCCACTGTCTCAGGGTCCTTCAGAATCTATCGTGTTGCAGGACTGCTACAGCAGGACAGTCTGAAATAATTGCAAGTTATCATTAGAGTACCTAGCTGATCACTATGATTGAACTAAAATGTAATTTTGAAATTATCCACCATTCACAGATCTGCTGACTGCTCTTATTAAACCTTCAGTGAGAAAACTACAGCTCAGCACATCATAACACAACCTCCCCCCTCCATCATCACCTATAAAATACTTCAGAGGAAGTCAAACTCTATGGCACACCTACCTGTTACTGATGGTATTCAGGAGCCCACTAGACTGAGGTTACTGATGACAGAGTTCTCAAAGCACTGGTCATACAGTGACTATTTTAATTGGTAGAGATGTATAAAAGATGCCAATGATAAAGAGGTTCTCTGTTAATACATATACCTTCAACTAACTAGAATGCTCCTCTTCCCATTATTTGCAACTTTTCTTGGAAATCTTTAGTGTAACATGTTAACAGTCCATAGTGATAAAAACTACACAATATCAGGGAATTCCGAAAACTAAGGTATCCTAGGTATCCTATAATTCCTGATCAACATGTCAAAGCCATCTATCATGTAGATTTCTAATTGTCTCCTAAATACAAAGAAGTTTTAAATACTGGTTAATATGCTAAGACTCGAATGAAGGATAAACAAATTCATTTATCTATTAATTTAATAATTATCAAACAACAGTGATGGCAAGGCACTTAAGTTAGGTGCTATGAGTGATATATAGGGCACAATCCATAACTGTAAGGAGCTTATAGTAAGGAGAGCAAGACTAAAGCATAATTATCATACAAGCTAGAAAACACTAGGGATGGCTTTCATCAAAGTGTCTGGAGTTGGGCCTTGAAGGATGCTTAGAGAGTAGATAGGAAAGGAATTTCAGGTCTAGGGTACACTGTGGGCAAAACAAGAAAGGAAAGAGAAGCATGGAAAGGCAGGAAGGCCATCAATGTCCGATTAAGTATAGTTAGGGTAACATTATTTGCTAAACCAAAAAATTTGATATAAGTTCACAAAATATATTGCTTTTGCAAAGTCTCATTAAAATTGTGGTTTCCCCCTTGAAATTGGAACTTACGCTATATTACTCTAGTTCTCTCTTTTACCTCTTTAGTCTGTCTTCCTCCTTCCTCTCATCCCAGAAATTCGATCATTCTACAACACCAGTCATAGGTCCATGTGTCTTCTCGCTTACAGATTTCAGACAAACTCATCTGCTACTACATTTTATGTTAACTTCCAAATTTATATCTCTGATCTTAACTTTTCTCTTGAGTTCCTCCAGTTCAGCATTTCCCCAAGTGCAGGACAATTTGGATACTTCATTATCACTTAACTTCTTTGGGCCTTAGTTTCTTAATCTAAACAACGAGAGTTTATATAAGATTTCAACAACTTTACAGGTTCATAGATGTGGAGACTGCACAGGCCATCTAGTTCAATTTCTTCCTTTTCTAAAAGGAGACAGGGCTGAGGAAGGCTAAGTGTCTTGCCTAAGGTCACACAGTTTATAAACGACTGCAATGGGCTTTAATAATAACAGCTAATACTTACATAGTACTTATTATGTGCTAACCACTTCACAAATATCTCATCTGATTCTCATAACTTTGGTAGGTTGATGCCATTATTATTCCCATTTTATAGATGAGGAAACTGAAGCAAACAGAAGTTAAGTGCCTTGTCCAGGGTCATACAGCTAGTAGATGTCTGAATCTTGATTTGAACTCAAGTCTTCCTGGCCACGTCCCCCAATTCTAGCACTCAATGCTTTCCCCCCCACTGTTACACAGTCTCCAAATTCTATGACCAAACTAAGCTTATCACTTCTCCCCTCCCATTAATATCCTCCCTTCACAATTTTCCTCTCTATGAAACAATTCAACACATATTTATTAACTGTCTACTTTGTATAAGGTCCTAGAAATAGAAACACTAAGCAAAAATAAAGATATCTCCCAATAAAATAAACATTTAAGGTCCACAATGTACCAAGCACTGGCGTAAAATACAAAGTTTCTTTGACACTATCAGATTTGCAGATAGCACAAAACTGGGAAGGACAGCTAATATAGTGGGTGAGTCAGGATTCAAAAAAGTCTTAACAAGCTAAACACTAAGTTGAATCTGGGTTTAAAAAAATCAATTCTACAAGTACAAGATAGGGAGGCATGTTTAGCCAATTACTAATCTGAAAAAGACACGAGGGATAGAATATTACGTGGAAAGATATGTAACCAAAATTCTGCAAAATCATAACAAGCCAAGTCCGGTCCTAAAGAAAAATATAAGAAAGCACCTTCCTTCATTTCTTTGAAAAAGTAAGGGAAAGTGGGTATGAAACACTGCTAATTGTCAGACTTTTGGGATATGCTGGTTGGCTTTTCCCTCACTTTTTTATTCTCTGATACAAGGGAAGAGGAAGAAGTAGGAATACACTGGGAAATACAAGTGTTGGGGAAAAAAAGTATCAGTAAAATTTTATTTTAAATAAAAAGATAAACCTCTGACCCTGTTCTTTGTTCTCATTGTGACAAACTATTCCTCCACCCCTCACTTCTTCTGCAGGCTTGATTGTACTCTTCTTTTCCACGTCTTGATGCTTTGGTGAATCGGTTCAACTCTGTACCACCCTCTGCCCTCCCTATGTATTGGTTCTTTCCCTGCTACCTCCAAACATGACCTTGTCTTTTAAAAAAGACATCCTTCAAAACAAAAAACAAAAACCAAAAACTCCTTTGATCCAACCATCCCCACCAGCTACCATCTTTTCTTACCTTCTCCACTAATATATAGCAATTTTTGTGAATTGTAAACTCATTATGAGCCAATAATGTGATACAGCAGCCAAGAAAGCTAATTCAATCTTAAATTGCATTGAGAAGCACTGCCCAAGAATAAGGAGATGAGAGTCCTGTTGTATCCTCTACTTGGTCAGACCACAGCTGGAGTATTATGTTCAGTTCAGGATGCATTTTAGTAAAGAAACTGATAAGCTAGTGAACACGTAGAATGGCAAAAAAGTATAACGAGGAGCCTTCAATTTAACCTATAAATGAAGAAACTGGGAATGTTTAGTTGGGATGAGAGAAAACTAAAGGTGGACCTGCCTGATTGACGGCTTGAAAGTATCTACAAAACTATCTCCAGGAAGAGGGATTAGACTTATTCTACTAGACTCCAGGGGGCAGAGATAGAGGGCAAAGCCTGGGGGCATAGGTGAAAGTTGCTTAATTTCTTAATAGAATATCTAAAAATAGAATGGCTTGCCTCAGGCACTTCTCTTCACTTGAGACCTCTTAAGAAAGGTTAGCCAGGGGGTGGGGTACCTGCAGCTCCTAGACAACAAGTGGCCTTTTAGGTCCTATGTGTGCCTTCTGACTGAGTCCAAGTTCTACAGAACAAGTCCTTTTATTAAGGAGATTTGTTCTGTGAAGTCTAGATTCAGTCAAAGGGCTGCACTTGAGGCCTTAGAGGGCCACAAGTTCCCCAGCCCTGGACTTGACTGATCACTTGTCAGGTATATTGTGGGGTATATCCCTTCTCCCCACCCTCCATGTATGATTAGTCCCTGCTCTCATAGAGCTTACCAAGAGGGTACAGCACATGAACACATACCTATAATACAAAATTCATGATCAATGTTTAAGAGATTCAATTCAATAAACATTAAGTGTTTATGAGCAAGGCACTGGGTGCTAGACTAGATATGTCCCCAAGTATTTTTGCTCTTAAGGAGATTATATTGTAGAGGGGAAATACAACATATACTCAGATAATGCAAGGTTATTCAAGAAATAAGAGCACACAAAATAGCTCAACTGCTCTAAATATCCTTTGAGCTAGACAGAGCAGGAATCACTACATTTATTTTTACAAATGAAGCCACTAACAATCAGAATGGAAAAAAAAACCCAACCCAAAAATCAGGTCCTAGGATTCCAAGTGTACTTTTTCCAATAAGGACAAAATGACTAGATCTATTTCTATGGACTGTGTCCTGCAACCCTATGAAGGATGATCTAACAAGGAAGAGAGCAGAGGAAGGAAGATCTATTAGAAGCTTAATGAATGAAATGATCACATAATTTTATCCAGGGCTGACAATGAAGAAAAATACTAACTTAGTGACATAGCAGTGACAGACTTGATGCAGAAGACAAACATTTTCAGTCATAGCCAAGGTGGGAGTTGACTATGTATATCTGTTACAAAGCCTTTGTTTTTCTTTGGTGGGGGATGGTGGTGGTGGTGGGGGAACAAGAAGGCATAAGGATAAGGTAGCTAAAAAACAAAGAAAACAAAAGCATCCTCTGTATCCTGGGGGGGAGGGTGGGGGGGGAATGCAGAGAGCAAAAGGCAGGCCAGAAAGAAGCAACAAAAGCTGGACAGTTCTGAAAGCTAAAGGATGAAGTTATATGCTTAAAAAGAAAAGCAAACTGTACAAGAAAGAGAGCCACGGTCATGTATGATCCTCTTTTCCTGTTTGACTACTTATGTGGAAATACCGATTTTTTTTGTTAAGTTCTGAGTTTTTAAAAAGGAAAAAAAACTTACTATATATTTCAGGAATGGTCAAATGAGTGCCTATACTAAGCTAGCAGCAGTAGAAGAGCAAAGAATATAGATTTGAGAGGTATAGGATATGGTAGGTGGTTGCATAACAAGTGAGTTACACAAAAATAACATGTATATATACCTAAAGTAATATACTAGCATCACCTCATTTGTTCTTAGTTATCTTGTGAAGTAATATTAATCCACTTTTACAGAGAAAGGCAACTAAAGTTTATAAGGGTAATTGTGAAGGCGCCATAGTCACACAATAACAACTTCATGCTCCATAAAAGAATGATGAGTATGAAGAATTCAGAAGCACCTTCTACAAACTGAAGCAAAGTAATCATAATTAGGAAAAAATAATACACTTAAATACAATAACATATATGGAAAGAACAACAAAAAAACCAATGACCAAGACTGGCCCTAAAAAACAAACCAAAAAAGAAAAACCAGAAAAAAAAAAGGCCCCTCACTTCCTTCTCTTCAGAGCTGGGAGACTATGGCAATGAAACATTGTATAAGATTGGTTGATATATTGGTTAGCTTTGCTCAACAGCTTCTCTGACATTTTCTTATTAAATGGGATGGCTTTAAGAGTAGGAGAGACAGGATGAACAGATTCTTATTATAGGTGATATGAAGACAAAACATGGTAGGAAAGCTGGGAAGGGAGAGTTTGGGGTGAAAGATGGATTATCTTTTTGGACACAATGAGTTTGAAATGCCTAAAAAGCAGCTGGTAACAAGAGCCTCGAGGTGGATGTAGAAATCTGGAAATCACATGCATAGGAATGATAATTTTGGGAAGTGGATGAGACCACCAAGCAAGATAGTATAGAAGCAGAAAAGAAGAGTGCCCAGTATAGAGCCTTATGGTCAAGCCCACAGATAGTGGGTATGACCTAGATGAATACATAGCAAAAGAGATTGAGAAGGAATGGTCAGACAGACCGGAGAATAGGATGAAGTAGAAATAGGAGAGAATAGTGTTCCAAAAATCTAGAGAGAAGATAAAAACCAGATGAGGGTGAACAACAGTATCAAAAGGTGAAGAGAACTCACTTAGGATGAAGACTGAGAAAAGTCCATTATATTTGGTATGAAGTAATTTTGGAAAGAGCAGTTACAATTGAATGATGAAGTCAGAAGCCACATTAGAGAGTTTATGAAAGACTATAAGATGAAAAGGCAATAACTGTTGACTGAATTCTTAATCAATTAGTGGAGAAGGTAAGAAAAGATGGTAGCTGGTGGGGATGGTTGGATCAAAGGAGTTTCTGGGTTTTTTTTAAATGATGAGGAAGACAAGGTCATGTTTGTAGGTAGCAGGGAAAGAGCCAATACATCAGGAAAGCAGAGGATGGCAGAGTTGAACCTATTCACCAAAGCACCAAGACATGGAAAAGAAGAGTACAATCAAGCCTGCAGCAGACGTGAGGGGTGGAGGAATAGCTTGTCACAATGAGAACAAAGAACAGGGTTAGAGGATAGAAAGCACAGGCAAAGATGAAAGGATAAAAGAATCTTTGAGTTCATGAACATAGAAGCAGAACACTTGTGAATGATGGCAAATTCTAGGGTACAACTATCTTTGTGTGTAGATAAGGTGTAGTGGAGGGGTAGATCATGGTAATTAAATAGCTTAGGGAACTGGGAAGTTAAGGTAATTGAGGAAATATAAATATGTAACTCCTGTATAAGTGTGAGGGCAAGAGTTGGGGTAGAAAGAGAACATGAGCACTTACCTCACTGAGGAGGGAAGGAGAATGCCTTAGGGGTTGACAGATAAGGCTACAGGGTTCTGGATCAGGTGATAAATTAGAATAGCATGAATCTTGAAGGAGGCTGTTAAGTAATGATGGTGGAGAGAGTCTGGAGTGGCAATGGACAGCAAAGAGTATTTTGACTTTCTCATCTTTACTAGGGGTGTGGGAGGTATGTGTGTGGGGTATGAACGAAAGTACAACCAGTACCAAAGAGAGTGGCCAGGAATGCAATATAATCATGAGGGAGCTGGGTCCCAGGGAATGTCAGAAAATGGGAGGAGTGAGAAAGGAAAAAGTTTATTATGAAAGCAAGTTTTTTTTTAAATTACGGACTAGCATTCCAGAGAGCTAAGAGTTAACATCAAGATTTCAAAAAAATAAAGGCATAAATGAACGGTGAAGTTAGTTTTAAAGATAGGGATAAGATCTGGACCTGCAATTTTATTCACATAGGGAACTCCCTGATGAAGAAACTCCTACCACTGCACAGAACAATCTTTCTAAAATTTATAGTCCCAGTTGCCTTGGGACAGCGAGAGGTTAAGTGATTGGCCTAGAGTTCTACAGTCAGTATGTCAGATGTGTGAGGAATCTTCTTGGCTTGGAGGCCAACTATCTATCCATTACACCATACCCCCCCCCCCGTGTGTGTGTGTGTGTGTGTGTGTGTGTGTGTGTGTGTGTGTGTGTGTGTGTGTACGAAGTATCTGAAACTAGATACTCTTTATCCCTTACTGGAAAGGGCCTCAGAGGCCAACTTGTCCATTGTCCTGATTTATGAAATATGGAAACTGAGGCCCAAGACTACACAAATACTAAGTAAAGGAGCTTATTTTGGAAGTTGGTTCCTCTTACTACAAATCCAGTACTATTTCAACCACACTAGGTTTCTGGAGGCAGGACATAAAAACAAAAGATTAAGTGCTGTGTGCTTTCACAGAGAATTCATTTTTTATCAAATGGCTACTTGTCTGGGTTCTGCCTCCCCATGGCCTCCAGTCAAGAAACATCTTGCAAATTGCTTTAATTCTCAATTTTGGTACTACACTATTAAAATAGTATCTAATGGAAAACTTTCCAAAAAATAGTACATACATTTTTACAGTGGATTTTTTAAAGCAAATATCCTTAATTCATTTCATAATTTAACAATTCTGTATGTGTTCTAAGCAGAGCATACTGCATAAAATACTTAAAACAAATGGATAAAGAGATCAATTTAGGCCACATATTATTCACAAGTGGCATAGCAATAGATAAAATGTTACCTTAAAACAACATTCAAAAGATCAAGGAACAAAACAGCTGTTGTACCTTGGTGCTAATTATCCATCCCCAAACCTGACTACAAGTTCTACTTTTTTTTTTAAGTAGTTTTGTTTCATTGGAAATGGTTAGGTAGCGCGCACGCGCACACGCACACGCACACACACACACACACACAAAGCAATGTGTAGTATTTTTTTTAACCAGGTTATGCTAAACGGATGGAAGAGAGTAAAACAAGAGTGAAAAGAGACCAGTTTAAAAAAAGAAAAATATTCAGATTAATGACAAAAGCATGATGATCTATGTACTCATGAATCAACTCTGATTACAACACAATAAACTACAAATATGGTGCCCAAAAAGCTTAGGTGAAGATCACTATTTTCATCTGTGCGCAAAAAGGGGATATTTCAAAGCTCCAAGCTCATTTGGGTATTCAAAATGGGGATATTCAGCTCCTACTAATAATGGCATTCATGCCTTTTAATCCTTCAACTGTGAAATACACTTCGTAAGTTAAATAACATTCAGAAACAGGTTCACACATTGAAGAGTTGATTGTTTAGGCACTGGCTGCTTCATTATTGCCAGAGATTTAGAGACTATTTTGGAACATCTGTCAGTAGCCCTGACCACAATTCCTCTGAATACTTATTGCCTATTTATATTCCACCCTTAAATTACCAGTAACGAAGCTGTTTGCCTCCATTATCTATCTATCTATCTATCTATCTATCTATCTATCTACCTATCTATCTATCTCTATCTTTCCTAGTAGTGGGTGTGCTTAGTAAAAACAAGCCTTTGGGTAAATCTAGAGGAAAAACTGCTAAGTGTCACATTTATAACCCAATGCCACTCAAATCTTCTGTCAATGTTAATAACAAGTACTAGTCCTTTATTCCAAGCCCACTGTGTATGAGGCACGGTGGTAGGCAGGCACAAAAATAGGCCATTGTCCCTTCCTTCCCTCAAGAGGCTTACAACCTAGTAGGGGAGATAATACACAAAGAAACAGTTTAAAAAAACAAACAAAAAGCAATATCAGTCCGACAAGTACAAAAAGTACTTAATACTGAACATTCATTCAGGCTCTAATTCTGGGTACCAAACAAAGTAAGTACAAAATAGTTCAAACCGAAGTTTTCACCACTGCAGACCACTTAAACAGCATTACCTAGGGATCAGTTAAATGTGCATACAGAAGACCTAATAATTTTTGGCATCCTATTTAAACTTTCGATTTTCTACCTAAGTAAGTATGTGCTACAAACAAGTGAATTAGAAAACTGGAACTGAGGATTTAAAAAGCATTCACAAAGGATATGGGATACTCATACATATACACAACCTCTAAAGCAATAAATAGTTCGCATTTAAATTAAGGTTTTAGTGCTTTGGGTTTTTTGCACCTTAAGGGAAACTTCACTAACACCACAAGTGTGTTACCTGACACCATTATTTAGATACAGCGAACTGGTGGTGGAAGAAAAAAGTCAAATGAGTGCACAAAAGTCCCCGTCTGCTGAACCAGCCCCATGCCCTTCTTCCCATCCCAAACCCTATGGATCCCCGAAGTTTACCCAAACTTCCAGGGTCATGGCACCAAAGGAGCCTGGTTTCCGTCCAGACACCCCTGGGAAAGCCAGCCACGGTCAGATCCAGCCACGCCAGGAGAAAAGAAGACCCCCCTCCCCGCCTCAACTCCACCCACCACGGCTGCGGGGCGTCCGGCCAGGCCACGGGAACCTCCCAGCCATCGAAAGCCCCGCAAGGGGCGCCCCGGAGAGGCCGCGCCGGCCCCGAGGGAAGTGGGGGCCGGCGGGGCCGGGGGGATGGTTTCCGTTCGCTCCCCGCCCAAATCCGAGGCCGGGAAGGGAAGACGAGCACCTTCTCCCTGCCTCCCCGCCAGGGCCCAGGACCGAACTCCCATCCCAGACCCAGACCCATGACTCACTTGTCAGTTCTGCAGCGGCCGCAGCTCGGTCCCCACTCACCGCCACAGCCCCTGCTCCCAGGGCCGTCCCCCCCCCCGCGGGCCCCAGCCGCCCGCCGCCGTCTCTTCCGGGGCAACGAAAGTAACCACTTCCGGCGGGTCAGCGCAGTGTCTCCAAAGCGGGTACACCTAGCCAGCGCCGGCCCACCTAGCCTCTCAACGCCTTCTACCAATTGGAAACGCGCCGCGTACCCTTACCAATCATCATCCACTCCGGGGGAGCCTAAAACCCGCCCTCTCCCAGTTTTTCCCTCTCTCTATCTTCGGAGGAGGGGCAAGGACCGGACTGGTGACCAATCGGAGTCCAACTCATGTGTTCCTACAGTTCCCAGCATGCAACAGGACGACCCAAATTTTCTGTCCTAGTGGGGGGCAAAAGACCGAAAACAGGATGGCAGGGTAGAGGGCGCATTGCGTGCCGGAATTTGTAGTTTCCTTTAATGAGTCGGGCTCTGGGGCAGCTGGAGTCACGTACTTTCAGAGAAGAGGACAGATTGCAAAGCGTGGGGCGCGGTTTTGATGCTAATGAGAACATCCTGCTCTCAAACTGGCTGAGTCTGTCCTTTGGGGAATGTTGCAGCGTAGTCTAGGAGAGTGACTCTGTACCTTCTTTGGATTCTTTCTTCCTGGTACTGGTCGTGCATTTACTGATTATGATAAAACTACTTAATCCAGACTGGCACATTTAGTTTACTTTTCCTAGTACTGTGCTTTGCACTCCTTAGCAGGACCTGCCCCTTTTCTTTTAAATTGCTTCCCCCCCATTTTTTTTTAAGGCCTGTGGATGTTTGTTCCCCAGACGTACTCAATCAAAATGCGCGGGGAATGGGCATTTATCTCGGTGGAAAATTATATTTATATAATTGGAAAGAATGATTTCTTTTTCTGAACTTCAAGCAGTCGTTGTGTCCATATCAATTGAATACAAAGTCTTCTTGAAATTGATTGAGGTTCAGCTATCAAACTACTGGCTTGAAACACTAGTTGTAAAATAAGTCTTTTAACTGTAACAACCCAACTGCTTACCATACAGTTAGGAACAGACGATTGGGGGATGGGCACAAATAATGAGACTACTTTCAACTTCTCCTCACCCTCTCACCCCATCTCAGCTGCTATTGCTGTTTTCTTTCTCATTTTCCATTCCATTATCAGCTTCTACTTTCCTCCCTCCCTCCAACCAACTCTGAAATCCACTTCCAAGCAGAGTAGTGGCTGGAAATAAGTGAAACCTTAAAAAGAATAAATACAACTGAATTGGACTAAGTGACCTCACCAGCTTGAGAGTCGGTGAAAATGTGGCATTGGCAGCATTCTTTTTTTTGCAAAAGCACATTATTAAAATATCTATTTTGCTATTCAGAATGCTGTGATTATGCTGGGGGCGGGGTGGGGAGGATTGTCGTCCATCTTGGAAAAGAAGTTCTTTGGCCATAAGGGCAGAGAAAACATTTTTTCTTTTATTATTATCTGTATAGTATGGTGCCTGCTGCAGCTATAAATGCTAGTGAGAGTGCTCAACAAATGTGTGATGACAAGAATATCTAATAATAGTCACTTTTAACAATTTAAGGCATGCAATGCTTTACACACACCTAGTCAACAGAATTAGTGTAAGTAATGTATTAGAAGGAAGTGAGATTGGATCTGTGATTTCACTGGTTTAGCTAACTCCCACATAAGGAAATTCCTTCAACCAAAGGAGGTGGCACCTTTTCTGCAATTTAGAGACTTAAGAGAGTTGCCTAGAACACTGAGAAATTAAGGGACTTGCCCAGAGCCACACTGCCAGTACTGTTAAAGGCAAGACTTGAAACTAGGCTTTCCAGGCTCTTCTAGATTTTTCACTATTTAATGCTGCTTTTAGAAGTAAAACACTCAAACACAAAATGACAACATTTTGAATAATGTTAATGAAATAATGAGGGATTTATATTTTTATCAAAAAGAATTTTAACAAATGATAGACTTTTAAAAAGAATTAGAAGAATTTAGGAACATGAGATGACAAAAAATTTTTATCTATTTTGCTGCAGAATCACAATCAGGTATGACAATCAACTTAGAGGGCACTGAAATTTAAAGGCTGTACAATTTTTAAATAAAGATTTTAAAAGTTCATACACTTTTGATTAACATTTATATTTTGACAGTATTTCCATTAGATTGTGAGTTCTATGAGGGCAGGGAATATTTGCATATTTCTTTGTATCTCCAGCTCTTAGCATAGTATCTGGCACATAGTAAGGATTTAATAAATGCTTGTTGACCTTGCTTTACTTGTATTTTCAGTCCTTTTAGAGGATGTAAATTAATTAGCAAGAATAGTTAATTACACTAGGATAACAATAGTTAATTACACAGGACCTTTAAACATTTTGCCTGGTACAAGATGATACCAGGCAAAATGTTTAAAGGTCCTGCTCTGTATTTCTTTCCTTCAGGAAGGAAATCTCATGGTGTTCCAGGGCATCTCTCCATAGGGTAGTTGGGATTTTTGGGACTAGAATACAGATTTTTTTTTCACCACTGTGGTTGATTTGAGAGTACTTTTGCTTCTTGTGGTTGCCAAAAATGAGAGTTTTAGCTTTGCTTTGTTATTTTAGGCATACAGTAAATAAACAAATAGTGGAGCAGAATGAAAGGGATTGTCATTTCAAATTACAACTTCCCTTGCATACTCTTCTTTTGCAATGTAAATGAACTTGAACCCTAAACTACTTGTATCGGATAGCCAATGGTGAAAGTTAGTTCAATTTTGGCTGCTTTAGTAACAAACCAATAATCATAATTTATTCCTTGAGATTCAGGCTTAGAAATATATATAATTCTAAAATATGTAATAATATCTACTGGACTACTGTTTACATTGGAACTATCCTCAAATCCTGAAGTCTCTCCTTTTGATTGTCTAGTTCCTCCCAGAACCTCCAATGTAAGGAATGAGGCCCAGGCCTGACAATCTTTTCTTTTCCAGGCTGCACTGCTGACTCATCTCCATAGGCCTTTCCCTACTTTGCCCCTGTGCAGGGTACCGGCACCCGAACCTTTTCTTCCAGCCCTCTTTTGTGTTGTCTTTCCACCGTAGAATGTAAGCTCATTAAGGGCAAGGGCTAGCTTTCTTTTTGCTTTTATTTGTATTGCCAATGCTTAGCACAGTGTAGGTCACATAGTAAGCACTTAGTAAATGCTTATTGACTGACTGATTTGTATGAGTTTCTACTATCCTTGGAACAGAGTACCATCGGGATTCAGTGAGAGGGAGACAGATGAGGAGGAGGTCTTTCAAAAAACGGATATTGTCTGTACCAAGGCATTTTGACTGAAGATGGAATAGCACGTATTGAGAATTGCACATGGGCCAATGTGGCTAGAAAGTACAGTGTGTGAAGAAGAATAATGTGTAGTCTAAAGTAATAAACAACCTGCAGGGAGTTGGCTGGACCCAGATTGCAGGGCTTTTAAAAGTCAGAAGAGGTGCAAAATCAATCAGTAAAAACAGCACAAGTAAAGAACACAAGGGAAAAGATGACAAGAAATGACTGCACTTTCTAAACTAAGAGTATTAGAAAGGACTATCTTTCGAAGAGCCCACCTAGAACAGGTAGTTTCTCCTTTTGAACCAGTGGATGCACTAATACAAGAAAAGTATAATCAAAGGCTTTACGCTGAGGTCCAGGTTGACATCATGCTCCTGTTAGATGAACTCAGTGCTGCGGTTTCCACACACAAACTAGTTTGGGAGCAAAACTACTCCAGCTTTTCTAAGGTTATCGAATGAGAAGGAACCCACTATTTCCCAAGGCATTCCGTTCCACCTGGACAGCTCTAATTTTACTAGGAAATATTTTCCCTCCGACATCAAGCCTAGATTTGCTTCTTTGCTATTTCACCCATTGTTCTTAGTTCTAGCCTCTGGGACCAAGTAGAATTGCTGCCAATACACCCATCCACATGATAGCTCTTCAAATCCTCAAAAATGCAGCTTTTGGGGGGGGGGCTCCGGGCTCTGCTTTTTCGAGGTCTTCTTTTCTCCAGGCGCCAGGAGTTTAGTTCAAGCACAGATATTAGCAACAGTAGCTCCTCGATTCTCTTTCTGCTACACTTGCGCTTTGGCTCTTTAGGTCCCAGGCCGCAGCTCTCCTGTCTGATCTCGGGAACTTTTGTTTCGGGACCAATTTCTGAGGGGACAGGAAAGCCTGAGTACCAGCCAGGCGGCCAATCGCTATGCTGAGGGGTCGGGAGGCGGAGGGAAAGCGCTGCCCGAGGGGGTGTCTTTGCTGGTGACACCAGGCCGCTGCGGGGCCGCGGTTCGGAAGTTGCACGCGTTCACTCAGAGCAAGGGAGATGTTGCTCCTGGCGGTCAGCGGCCAGTGGGCCGCCTGGCTGCGGCTCGGCGGCGGCGGGACAAGGGTTAGACCGTGGGAAGCGGCGGCGCTGCTGCGTCGCTGGGCCGCTCGAGATCCCCGTAAGGCTTCTAGTCTCAACCGCGCACGCGCAGCACCCCCGGGAGCTGCGCGAGGCTTCGCCCTCCGGGCGCCCCGCCGAGAACAGGTGCGGCCTCAGGCCTCTTGGCCCAGGATGGGGTGGGGGTGGGGATGGGAGTTTGGGGGGGCGGTGTGGAGGTTCCGAGAGTACACGGGGCCCTTGGGCTGTTCCCATTATTCTCCACATCAGCCGCTTAAAAAAAAAAAAGGGCCGTGGGAGGCGCAGACGTGGAAGTCAAGTTTATAGGCTTGAGGCTTCTGGGGGCCCCGGTCTGACTTCAGCTGGACACATGTCGGTAAAATCCAGGGGATTAGATTAGAGGCTGACCCTGGAGGCGGGGCTGTTTACTCCTTTGCCGTCTGTTCCCCTTGGGACCCACGTGTGACATAGAAATTGTTTTCTTCTTGTGGCTCAAAGACTTTTCAGATCCGTAGAAATAAATCCCGAAGCCATACGTACTTCACCCCACCGTGCCTCGCCCCCTCCCTCCCTCCTGTTTTTTTAACAGCTGAATGCACGGGCCAGAAAGGAGAATTTTAAAAACAATTTGGGCCCAGAACTACGAGGAGTAGAACTCCCCGACTCTGGTTTTTAGACCATGCTCTATTTTCTAATTAATGATTTCCATTTCCAGGAATTCCGTTGTATGAAAGTTCAGATGTGCCCTTAGCTCCTCTAAGGTGCTGTAGTTGGATTTATAATGGCTGAAAAGAAGTTACTCTAATGGGGTTGGGAAGAAAAGGGTTAAATGATAGGGAACTAAAGCAAGATTTAGATTTGGAGAGATTTTAAATTTAATCTTACACTCATAGGAAATAGGCTTCCCTGATTATATTTCAGTTTTTCTTAGCAAGAAAAGTCATTGTTGTAATGTGCTGCAGTCTCCAGTTTTCTTGAAATTTAAAACAGTATCAAGTAAAAGAGATGATAAAATGATTATGAAACATAGAGGATCCATCTGTTCTATTTACAAGGCCTTTAAGATAAAGTTGTTGCCCTCCTGTTCAATACTAGTAACAACATACTTATTTTTAGTAGTTTGACATATTTCTTTCTAATTTGCTCTTTTCTCATACAAACAAGGAAGATACAGCTATTTACAATTAGAATTTAAAGGACAATCATTTCATATCTCCCTTGATTTTCTGATCATAATCTGGGTTTTGTAGGTTTCCTTATACTTGGATTACCCTGTTCTTGCAGGTGTTGAACTTCCCTCTTTCTTTTTTGAAAGTTCACCCCAAATTCTGTTTCTTACAGATATTTGTTGTAGTGATTAAGCAAGTTTTTGGGGAGAACTTTGAAAAACACTTAAAATAATGAAAAGCTCTTCCAAAATGGCTAATTATTATAAACAGTTTTTTTAAATTGTGTAACATTACAGTGTGTTCTAATCCATTAGGCAGCTTCTGGTGAATGTGTTCGATGTATTCATACTTGTGCCCATCCTGAACAATCAGAAGATGGAAGACTGATTTATACAGGGAATATGGCAAGAGCAGTATTTGGTATGTGATTAGAATTGGGATTTTGATTATTTGTAATTTAAGTATTGTTTTTTCATCCCATTACTTAGAGGGGACTGTTGATAGGAATGGAATAAGGTGCTGATTTAAATATATATTTTTTAAGATTTATGAAGTTTTTGATCTTTTTTTAAAAAATCAGTTAATAATCATCTATCTTGTGTGTCAAGCACTATGTTAGGTTCAGGGTGCGTAAAACCAAAAATGAAAACAGTCTGTGGTCTGAAAGAACTTGCATTCTATCAAGGGAAACAGGCACACAAGTAAATATATATACACAGCAATTTGGGGATGTGGCACTAATAGCTGTAGGGATTAGAAAAGGTCTTAGGTAGAGAAAAGGAAGGGGGCAAGGAAAAGGAAGGGAATAAGTATTTATTAAGTACCTACTATGTGCCTTGAACTGTGCTAAACAGTTTACAGATGTTATCTCATTTGATCCTCACAGCAACCCTTTGAGGTAGATGCTTGTATGATCTCCATTTTATGTTTTAAAATATTTTACATATTTATGAGGAAACTGAGGCAGACAGAGGTTATGTGATTTGCCCAGGATTACACAGCTAGTAAGTGTCTGAGGCTGAATTTAAACTCCTATCTTCCTGATTCCAAGTCTGCTGCTCTATCCATTGCACTATCTAGTTTCCTTGATGTATAGCATGAGACTTGAACTGAACTCTGAAAAGAGCTAGGGATTCTAAGGGGTAAAGGTAATGAGCAAGTATATTCCAAGCATGGGAGGATAGCCTGTGAAAAGGCTTGAATACTAGAATTAGAATGTTGTATATGAGGAATAATGAGCTGACCAGTTTAGCCAGAATGTAGAATGCATGAAGGTTATCATTGTCTAAGAAGCCTGGAAAGGCAAGCTAGAACCAGATTGTCAAGAGCATTAAATGCCAGAGTAGTTTGTACTCTTTCCTAATGACAGTAGGGAGGTACTGGAGTCAAAGCAGGGATGTGGTCAATCAGCAGGCATTTATTAAGCACCTGCTATATACCAGACTCTATGCTAAGTGTTCCTAGACCTATGATTTAGTAATATCTCTTTGGCAGTTTCTTGGAGGAAGAATTAAAGAGGGGAGAAACTGGAGATAGACCAATTATTGGTTAATACAGCAACTGGGGCTAGATATTAGGGACTTCTTAGTAAACATCTATTAAGCACCTATGTCTAGGTACTGTGGAAGCTATGGGGATACAAACAGAGGTAAAAGATACTCAGTGTCTGCCCTCAAGGAACTAACAGTCTAATTGGGGAGACAACAAACACATGTATACAAACAAGCCACATTACAAGATAAATAGGAAATAAGGAAGGCACCAGAATTAAGAGAGGTTGGGAAAGGCTTCATGTAGAAGATGGGGCTTTAGTTGGGACTTAAAGGAAGCCTTTAAGTGGAGGTGAGGAAGGAAAGCATTCCAGGTATGAGGGACAGTCAGAGAAAATGCCTAGATCCAACAGCAGATTGTCTTGTTTGAGGAACAGTAAAGAGGCCAGTGTCACTGGGAAGAATGCTAGGTGAGGAATAAAGTGTAAGAGGACTGGAAAGGCAGAAGGAGGGCAGGTTATTATATGAAGAGTTTTGAATGTGAAACAAATTTTGTATTTATCCTGAAATCAGTAGGAAGCCACTAGAGTTTATTGAGTAGGAGGGTGATATGGTTAGACTTTTACTTTAGGAAAATTACTTTAGTTGATGAATGGAGAATGGATTGGAGTAAAGAGAGGCTTGAGGCAGGCAGACCCACCAGCTGGCTATTGTGTATTCCAGGTGTGAAGTAATGAGGGTTTTCATCACAGTGGTGGTAGTGTTAGGGGAGAGAAGAGAGTTTATTACAGAGATGTTACAAAGGTGAAATCTGACAGGTCTTGGCAGCAGATTGGATATGGGGGGTCAGAGATAGTAAGGAATTGAGAATGACACCTAGGTGGGAGCCTGAGGGACTGGGAGGATATTGTTGCCCTCTACAGCTATAGGGAAGGTGAGGGTGAAGGGGTAGGATTAGGGGAAAAGATAACTAGTTCTGTTTTGAAGATGTTGAGTTTAAGATGTCTACTGGATTTCTAGTTTGAGATTTGTGAAAGACAGTTGGAGATATAAGATTGAAAGTTAATAGAGAGGTTAGGGCAGGATAGCAAAATTTGAAAATCATCAATGTAAAAATGCTAATGAAATCCCTAAAAGCTTATGAGATCACCTAGTGAAGTAGTAGAGGAAGAAGAGAAGAAGGGAGCAATTAAAAATAAGTGATAGAGTGAGGATGACAGAGAGTAATCTGGTGGAGGAGACGGGTGGAGTGGAGTTAATTGACCAGGTAGGGGTGGCTTTGATAAGGAGTAAATGCACCTCATCACGTGAGATGGGGTGAAGGAAGAGATAGTGGAAGAAGAGACATCAGTGTGATATGAGATGAGGAAGAAGAGAAAAGAGTGAACTCATGGCAAATGGCCTCAAGTTTTTTTGTAAAATTGGAGATAAGAACCTCATCTGAGAGGGTAGGGGAGGAGGAGCTAAGGGAAATTTGAAGAGGGAAGAAAAGGCTTGCAAGAATTGCAGTGAAGACTGGGATAGTGATTTGATGAGGGAGTTATAGTAGGATTGCATAGTAGCAGCAAGGGGCCAGTTGAGATGTTGTAATATTAATTGTAGTGGACTCAATAGAAACAGTTGTATGATTTTCTTCGTCTTTGTTCAGCAGCGTGTGTGTAGGAGTGAAGATGGTAAATGGTGGGAGTGATCCAAGGCTGAGGTTTGGTGGGGCACAATCAGTGATATGATAAAGGGTCTGGGAATTCAAGAAAGGAGGACAGTGTAGTTTTGAGTTGGTTTACCAAGGGGCCAAGATGGGGAAAAGAAGAAAGAGTGGTTAGTGCCAGGGAGATGGCCTGGGAGAGAATTGAGGAGTCAAGAGATTGGAGATCATAGTGTGGGTGTATTACAGCAGCATGGTATTATAACATGGAGCCATAAAGGTGGAAATAAGGTTTTTGTAAATATATTTTTAAAGCACTCCTTTCAAATACTTTCCAGGTAATTACATGCTTACAGTAATCACTTTTTTTGGTGAGTGGATTTAGGATGATGTTTTATCATGGAGGTGTAAATGGGCAATGTATTAAATATCAAAACTCAAAACCTTTCCAGATATTATTTAATATCTTGTTTTGGTGTTTCTGTACAAAATGTAGGGATAGGTGGTGATATACCTTTGTTTTGTAATCAGCAAAAGGGAAGGATATGAGTGTGGGTTCCCAGGAAAAATTTAAAGGGAAAGTCTTGTTATTTGAGTTGGACTTCAAAGGATGAGTAGAAATTCAGGAAAGATGGGGAACAAGGACATTCTAAGCTTAAGGAACAGTGGGAACAAAAGTATAGATGTGGCAATCTGTGTTTAGGGGCAGAGAGTGTGGTCTAATCTGACTAGCGTATGGAGGAAAGCAATGTGAGATAAAATTAGAAAGTCTGGTTAGTACCAGATTGTAGAGGTTTTGGATTCCAAGAAAGATAAACTTAACCTTTACTTGGTAGACAATAGGGAGCCACTGAAGATTTTTGAACATAGAAATTACTTGACCAGATATATACTTCAGAAAAATTTTTCTGGTCGAGTACAGATTATAGTGGGGAGAAAGAATGAAGGTGGGAAGATCTGTGTTACTGCTATTGCAATAATTGTAGTAGGTAGAAATGAGAGTGTACTTTGGTTAGGCCAATATGTCTCTCAGATAGAATATACAGCTAAGTACTAATGGAGCATGTTAGGCTATCTGTTGGGCAAATGATACTTGAAAGAGCATGTGTTATTTAACCTCTAAGTGTCATAGGCATTTAGTAGAACTACACATTCTGTAGTAGTTGTTGACTTATGTTGGTAGAGAGAGTTTCCTCATTGCAAGTTCTCTACACCAGAGAAATCATATGTCCGAGCCTATCTCCTCCCTGCCTAACACATACACATGCCTAACTCAAAGCCACTGAAGTTTTTTCTGGGTTTCCATACCTCGACTTCAGTTGCAAATGACACTCCTTTTTAGATTTCACATAACCATTTGTTTTGTTACTCTCTAATGCACACATATAATATTGTGTATAGCTCTCTGTGTTGGTGTCTTATCCCTTTAATAGATATAAGTTCTCTTAAGGAAGAAATTGTGCTGTATCTAAACTTGTCCCTTCCCTGGTGCATACTCCTTTGCACGCAATAAATACTCAATAAATGTTGTGTTTGTAGCACTGTGAGTTGGCACAAATGCATCCTCAAGGCCACATGTGGCCTTATAGGTCCTTGGGTGAGGCCTTTTGACTGAGTCCAAGTTTTATAGAACAAATCCTTTTATTAAGGGAATTTGTTCTATGAAGTTTGGATTCAGTCAAAGGGCCATACCCAAGGATAGAGGGCCACATGTACCCTTGAGGCTGAGGTTCCCTACCCTTGGTTCTATACTTCTAGGAAATGGACCTATAAGAGATCAAGTATTACAATGTAGGTTAAAAATTAAGATTTATCATTCATGTCAGGAGGATCAGGTGATATGTGTTTGAGTTGTGTAAACAGGAATATATAAGGGCTATAAAGCACACAATTCAAAACTGAGAAACAAGGTAACATCACAAACATATTTTTTGAGCCCTATGAAAAGTCCTTTGGACTGCTAAGAAAGCTTATGCCAGGGTAGTGGTATTTGGAGTGGAAAAGTAGAGATGAATTCAAGAGAATTGGGAGTAGCATTAATAGGACATGTTAACTGATGGAATATAAGAGGGAAGTGTCAAAGGTAGCATCAAGGTTGTGTACATGGGAAACACAATTAATGTTGTTGCTATAGACAGAAATAGTAGATTCAGAATGAAAAGCAGGATTATGGCCGAAGATAAATGAGCTTGGTTTTGGACATGTTGAGTTTGAGGTACTTGTGGAGATGTGCTATAGGCAGTTGAAGATATATAGATCTGGATCCCAGAAGAGAGCTCAGGACTAGAGGTAAAGATGTGGCAGTCTTCTGCATACATGTGATGGTTGATGTCTTGGGAAAGAGTGGGCCAAGGACAGACCCTTAAGAAGCACAAACACAAATGGTTTGGGAAGACGATAAAGAGCTAGAGAAGGGTTTAAAGAAGTAAGAAGTGAACTGGGGAAAATGTGGTATCTGAAGCCAAGGAAGAAGAATGTACCAGTGTTATAATAAACTGTAAGGAAACCGAAAAAAGTGAGGACTGGAAAACACCATTGACATTGGCAATTAGGAAATCTTTGGTGTTAGAACTGTCTCACTAGAGCAATGAGGATGGAAACTGAGTTCTAGAGAGATAGTTGTATTTTATATCTCAGTTCTAGAGATTTAAAGAAGCTCAAGTATGGAAGAGATCTGGAAATCCTAACTGAAATTAAGTAAACCTAGTAAGAATGTTTATCTTTAAAGTAATTTGCATGCCAGCACTCTTTAATCCATTTGTGTCAGAACATTGTCATAGAATGAGCATATGTTTGCAGCTGAAGAGAAAGACTGACCATAACCACTGTCTATTAGAGTAATGAGTAGTTATAAAAATAAATATGAGTACCTAAAATAGTCCCTAGGGAGTCAAGCACTTAAATGAACAGTTAATGAGTTGAGAGGTTTTGAACTAGTAGAAGTCCTAGATGTAATGAATGAACGCATGAAAAAAACATTTATTAAATACTATGCTTGGCACATTTTGGTTTGGTAGGCTTAACTTTGGTCTCACCTATCTTGCCACTGAGAACCTTCCCTCAAAGCTTGTGATATTTGCCTATTTTTCTTTCTTTGCTCCATTCTCCTAGGATGAATGTACAAGTACATTAATATTGGTATGGGTAGAATATTTTATTTAGTATTAAAATTATTGAAACGTGAAATTGCAAGCTAGTGCATAATCTAAAAGATCCTGTAGTTTAACTGTAGTAATTATCTGTTATTGAGTATGATTATAGAATTGAGAATTCTTCCAAAAAATGATATGCTTTGCAATACACTTAACACACACACAAATAACCCTCAGGAATAATTTAATATCTGATAATTCGGGGGTAGTTACTTTGAGGTCTCAAAGTAGCTTAAGATCTTTACTTTGGCTACTTTAGATATATATGAGTGATGTTTAATAGAATTCTATTTGATAAATGATAAAACCAATTTTTATTTTTTAATTTCTTAATTTTTTATTATTAACTTAGATCCTGTAATAATTTGAAATCCTTAGTAATGAATAAGCTCTTAAGCAATTTTTGTCATAGAAGATGAACAATTGAAAATGAGTGGGATAAATTGATTACTTTGTACCTTAAAAAAACACTAACCAGTTTTTGCTCTTTTTTAAAAATTCAGGTGTAAAATGTTTCTCTTATTCGACAAGCCTGGTCAGCCTTGTATTACTCCCATACATCTTTGGACAAACTAACATTGAATTTGGAAGTCTGCCTCTGAAAATTGCATTTTTTGGTGCTTTGGGAACTTTTACATTAATTACTCCAATGCTGCTTCACTTTATTACAAAGGGATATGTGGTTCGATTGTACCATGAAGCCAAGACAGACACTTACACAGCCATTACTTATAATGTTGCTCTTTTAGAAAAGAGAACAGTGTTTCATCAAAATGATGTAAAGGTTCCAGATATCAAAAGTATATTTACCTCATTTTATGCAAAAACAAAATCAATGCTTGTTAATCCAATGCTTTTTCCACATCCTCAAGATTATAACCATCTTATGGGCTATGACAAGCCTTTTACTTTTGACATTGAAGAATCCGATGAAAATAAATAGCATGGAGAAGATAAATGTGACCCTCTTTGCTGTCATGTACCTATTCAACTGTATGCTTTTTGTATCATTGTAAAATAATAAATTATCTTTTTATCGTTAGTATCTTACTTTTAAAATGGTTGATTGGTTGTTTGTTGTTCTTGAAGAGGATCAAAATGACATCACTATGGTAGAGTCAAGTTACAGTGTCTCTAGCTGTGGCTGATCAGAACAATATGAGCTTGGAATGTTCTACCACAGGTTGGGCACAATAGTCTGTGTGAACATTTGGGGTGGATTCTTTAAATTTGTACATCTGGAGTTTCTTTTGAGCTGCTTCAGTTCTGCTTTACTCATAGAGCACAGCACCTTTGATGAGGTCACATCATGCTGAGCGGTCCTGTGCCAGTGTCTCATGTGACATATATAATCAGTTCCAAAGTTCTTAAGAGAGACCTTGAGAATGTCCTTGTGTCGCTTCTTCTGGTCACCATGTGAACACTTGCCTTGTGTGAGTTCTCCATAAAATAGTCTTTCTGACAAGTGTACATTTTGCATTAGAACAATGTGGTCAGTACATCGGAGTTGGGTTCTCTGAAGTAGAGTTTGAATGCTTGGCAGTTTAGTTCAAGAAAAGACTTCAGTGTCTAGTATTTTATCCAGCCAGGTGATCTTCAGAATCTTTCTAAGATAATTCAAATAGGAGCGATTCAGTTTCCTGGCATGGCACTGGTGTACCGTCCAGGTTTCACAAGAATACAGCAAGGAGGTCAGCACGACGGCTCTGTAGACCTTCAGTTTGGTAGTCAGTCTAATACCTCTTCTCTCCCACACTGTCCTTTGGAGCCTCCCAAATAATCAGCTGACTGACAATTCGTGAGTCAACCTCACTATCAATGTGTACCTCCCTAGAAAGTTACACTACCAAGGTAAGTGAACTTATCCACAGCATTCAAAACTTCTCCATTTGCTCCGGTGGTTCCATGTATGAATGATGTGGTGGTGGCTGATGGAACGCCTGTGTTTTTTTGATGTTAATTGTTAGACCAAAATTAGCACAAGCAGCAGAGAATCAGTCAATACTTTGTTGCATCTCAGCTTCAGGAGCTGCATTGGTGCGCAATCATCTGCAAACAGAAATTCATGTACCAACACTCCTGCCACTTTGGTCTTAGCATTATGGGCTAAAGACCTATGGTGCATCTCAACTATTTAGTGCTGATAGAGCCGCATTGATTAGTGGGAAGGACGTGATCCTAGAGAGATGGCCTGAACACTTCCATAGTATTCTCAACAGACTATCATCAATGCTGAAGCCATTGACAATTTGCCTCAGGTTGAAGTCAATCCCTCTACAGTTCCAACTGAAGAAGAAGGTTTGGATGTTATCTGGCTCCTTTTGTGTGGCAAAGTACCTGATGCTGATTCTATTCCAGCTGAGATTTACAAAGTAGGGGGGTCCATTGCTCATACAAAAGCTGAGTTCAAGGGTGCCTCCATTGTCCATCTCTGTAAAGGGAAAGGAAATAGTGTTCTGTGATAATCACAGGGACTTCTCTCTCTCTCAGTCATTGCTGGCAAGATTCTTGCCAGAGACCTCCTTAATAGGCTGATCTTCACCTGGAAGGTGGTCATCTACCTGGAGCCATTGTGGCTTCAGAAAGGGCCAAGGAAGAAGTGATATGGTGTTTGCTCCCTGACAACTCCAGAAGAAATGCTAGGAGTAGAAGAGACCAAGGCCTTTGATATTGTCATTAGTGAGGGCTTATGGAAAATTATGTCAAAATTTGGTTGCCCAGGGAGAAGTTCATCATTGTACATCAATTTCATGATGGCATGCTTGCCTGGGTTCTGAATAATGGACAATGCTCTTCTGCTTTCCCAGTTACCAGTGGAGTGAAACAAGGCTGTATGCTTGCTGCCATGTTTTTTAGTATGATGTTTTTAGCCATGTTGTCAAATGCCTTCAATGAGAATGAATTTGATAAACATCAAGGTCAGCTACCGAACTGATGGTAAATCTGACTTTTAAAATAATATTGTAGGGGCAGCTAGGTGGAGCAGTGGATGGAGCACCGGCCCTGAAGTCAGAAGGACCTGAGTTCAAATCTGGCCTCAGACCAAACACTTGACACTTACTAGCTGTGTGAGCCTGGGCAAGTCACTTAACCCCAATTGCCTAAAAGCAAAAATAATAATAATAATATTGTAATAAAGAAAAATGTGAAACATTTGAAGCCATATAAAATAGTGTTAGCTTAATTATAAGTCATTTAGAAAGAATTTTTATTGAAAGCTAGATTTTTTAAAAAATTCTGAACTTCATAAACCAAAAAAAGTTACAAAGTAGAACAGATTTACATATGGAACTGCTACATATTGTTTGCAAAACCAGATACGCCAAAAATGATAACTTTGTAGATTATATGATGCCTGCTCAAACCTTTCCCTTTCAATTATACTATTTTTGAGGTTTAAACATGATTTCTACACATCTTGTTAGATCCTAACAATGATATTATGAGCTCAGTTCACCTCTTTTTTATACTTTTTTTTGCTAAGCAGTGGGGTTAAGTGACTTGCCGAGGGTCACACAGCTAAGTAAGTGTCAAGTGTCTGAGGCTGGATTTGAACTCGGGTCCTCCTGACTCCAGGGCCGGTGTGCTATCCACTGCGCCCCTTTTTTATACATTTCTGATGATATCCTTTATATTGCTTCTGTACAATTCTTCCCTAGCGATGTGTTGTCTACTCATGCCCTCCAGATACCCCTGAGTTATCCGTAGGTGATCCACAACTTTAATTCTTCAGAGACTTTGTTGTTCCATGACAGTCAATAGCAAAGAATGTTGCTGTTAGAAAGTTGCCTTTTTATTTTCAAGTTGAAGCTTAGGAATCATCAAAACTGCTGTGTAATTCCTCTAGACAATCCAATCCATTCTGCTTCATTCAGGACCTGGTACCATCCATGCACAGTGTCTGGCCAGAATATGTGTAATGATAGATCAACTCTGGTTGTCTATTCCATGAGGTATCATAATGTGAACAATAGACATTCATTCAATTGTTTTTCCCTGCATGTATAATCATATTGAATTCTTGAGTGATGAGCTCATTTAGGAGGTTTAGAAATATTCATGTGCTTAAAGCAATCTACAAGCACTTAATGAGCACCTACTGTGTACTAGGTGCTAGGAATATGAAAGACAGTCTCTGCTTTTAGGGAACTCACACTGCTATGGGAATTCAACGTGTTCACTAATACTGGATATAGAGTGAGGAGGGAAATCAGGAAAGGCACTTTGAAAGAAGCAGTTACTTGAACTGAGCTTTGAGGGAAGTTAGAAGTTCCAAGAGACAAAGTTAAGGAAGAAGAGTATTCCAGGTAAGAGGAATGGACTGCAAAGGTTTAAATGAGGGAGATAGGATGTCAGGTGTGGAGAACATCAAGTAAACACTTTAGCTGGAGTACAGAGTGTATGAGGAGGAATAATGTGGAATCAGCTTGACAAAGGTTGGGTCTGTATTGTGGGGGACTTTAAATGGAAAACAGGAGTTTGAATTTTATCCTAAAAGTAAGGCTTCCTACTCTGGGGCACGCATACGTGTCTCCAGGGGACATGGAAAGTTGTCAAGAGGGCACAAGTAATATGTGATTTCTGACAAACCAGTTTTATATTAAGAATTTGTGGGGGGCAGCTAGGTGGCACAGTGGATAGAGCACTGGCCCTGGAGTTAGGAGGACCTGAGTTCAAAACTGGCCTCAGACACTTGACACTTACTAGTTGTATGACCTTGGGCAAGTCACTTAACCCCATTCCCTAGCCAAAAAAGAAAAGAAAAGAAAAGAAAAGAAAAATAAGTACTGAATAAAGCTTTCTGAAAAAAAAAACGTGCTTATTTCCTTTCATATTAAATAGGGTACAGGGACTAAAGAAAGTTGGCTGCAACAATCATACAGAAACCTCAGTATATGGAGGATATAACCATTTATAAGGAATCTCCCTTTTATACTCTGCTGGACATCCTCTGTGACAGCAGCAAACACTTTAGACAAGTATAATTTGTGTTTTATACATTTCTTGACAATAGTAATTAGATGGTCACTAAAATTATTGCTGTTGCATCTTTCAAAGAATCTGATTCTGATATGCACGGACCTTCTTGGAGAAGAGTCTTTAAGGTCGTATTTTCCTTACCGAATTAAATGTTTTTTAAATAGTTAATAAGAAAATGAGGTCTTGTGTTCTCTACACCCTTTGGTAAGTTGTGTAACTTTAAAGATTTGTTTTGCTGTAGAATATTGCTTGTGAAAGCTTGCCTATTCCCTTCTTATTCCTTCTGTGGATTATACTCACAAAAATTATGTAAAGATGAGAAATAGACTTATGGGTTGGGAGTTATTGATATTTTGTGGTAATAAGGTCTATTTCCCCCTCACTTCTGGTGTTCTCTAAATGAATTTGAGAATCAGTACTCTCAAAATTATATACAACCCAGTGCCGAGAGTATGTCATCTAGTTAGTTGCTCTTCCTATTTTTGTTTTCTTCAGTAACGTTTAGTGCATATAGATTGTGATTCAGTCCAAATATGGGCAATAGCAAGCTGTTTATTATAGGTCTCATCTAGTTTTCATGTTTGATGTGGGCCCTCATTATTTCACATTCATGGATGAGAAGCAGCAAGTTGATATAGTGGATAGAATGCTAGACATAGAGTCAGGAAGATGTGGACTCAAATCCTGCCTCAAACACTAGCTATGTAATTTTGAGCAAGTCACTTAACCTCATTGTGCCTCAGTTTCCTCATCTGTAACATGAGGGGATTGGACTGGCTTTTAAGGTCCCTTCTACCTTTAAATAGTATATCTAGGTATAGGTATATATACACACACATGTATATGTGCACATATGTGTTTACATATACTTATGTATGTGTGTGTGCGTGTGTGTATAGCATGACTAGAAGATGTTTTCGTGTAGCTTGTAAAGTTCTGAAAACAATTCCAGAAGAGGATTTCCAAAAATAGTTTGAGCAATGACGTTTATTGCTTTGTACAGTATAGTCTCCCGAGAGGACTACTTTGAAGGAAGACACTCATTGGGATGTGTACATTCTAGCTAGCACATTTGTTTGTTTGTTTGTTTGTTTATTTATTTGTTTTCGGCTAGGCAATAGGGTTAAGTGACTTGCCCAGGGTCACGCAGCTTGTAAGTGTTATATGTCTGAGGCCAGATTTGAACTCAGGTCCTCCTGAATCCAGGGCTGGTGCTCTATCCACTGTGCCACCTAGCTGCTCCAAGCATATTTATTTAAAAAATTAATTCCATTCTTGTAATTCATACACCTAGGTTTTGTCTTATTTTCTATGTCCATAATTAAAACAACATAAAGTTGTGCATACCTGAACAGTAAAACTCTTTTTTAAAAAGTTAACTTGCCTATGTTTCTCCTTTGGCATGTTCTGGTTAATTCCCATCTTATGTGTGTGTGTGTGTGTGTGTGTGTGTGTGTGTGTGTGTGTGTGTGTGTGTGTGTATGGATGGATGTGTGTATGTGTGTATATGTGTGTGTAGAGTAGAAGGTGGGGAGTGTTTGCTCCAAATCTGTGACACAGCAATGATATGAGAAAGTCATTTTAAATCTGTAGTCTTGGAAAGTTGCCTGGGAACTTTCTCCCAGACATAAAGCTGAAAGTTTAAGTGACTTTTCCATGGTCATGTGCTAGTACATGTTAAAGTGAATGTCCAAAGCAGGAGTTGAACCCAGGCCTTTCCGACTCCAAGGCCATCCCTTTATTCACTATGTCAAACTGCTTATCCAGTTGCATCTACATATCTTTATTTTTATTGTTTCCTTCTTGAGAACTTTTTCATTTAAATGTACTATTTTTTTGGTTTAAAAAAATTTTTTTAAATGTACTTTTTAAAAGTAGCTAATTCCTTGAAAAGATACTTAAGGTTTTGTTTTTTTCTTGCTATGTTTCTAAAAATGAAGTAAGGATTTTGGCATTTAAAAGTCACAATTACTTCATTATTAGGTCTCAAAAAGAGTGTTTAACCCAATTTGCTCTGGCTTGCATGCTTTCTCAACCCTGAAGGTGGGCACAAGAAGCAGAGCCAGGCTTACTCATAAGTACTTAGCTAGATATATTGTCTATTCTCAGCAATTAAAACTATGTAGAAGGAGAATGAATTATTCTTTTCCACATTCTCTGGCCACTGTCCAAGGTCATAGGATTTAGAGCTGGAAGAAACCTTAAAGATCACTTAGTGATTCTACTCTGACCTCCTTTATAGGATGAAAAAATTGAGGACTAGAGAATTACAACTAATTGTCCCAGGAATAAAGAGAAATTAAAACTATCACTGCCTGTCTAATGTGATTGACAGTTCAGAGAGCTGGTCCTATTGGTGAAATGAGGGAGTGGGCACAGTCTCCTTTTCTTAAACCAATTCTTACCTTGCCCAATTTCTCTCTTCTACAAAATTTCTACATGCAGTTGTGACTATTAATTTCTGGCAATGGGAAAGATTTTTCTTTTTTAAAGCTCAGATCACTATTATTTTTAACATTTAGTTTCACTAGATATGGTGAACTGTTGCATTAGGTTTTTTGCACATTCATTGTTAAGTGGCTGTTCTTTGTATATGTAAAGATGACGAGCAAATATGTAGGCATTTATTTCCTTCCCTCTCATCTTACAGGAATTGCTTACTGGAAGGCAGTACAAATACTGAAAATCAGAAAAACAGGAAATAAAATTGAATAGGAAGCCAGAAATCATGTGACTGATGACTAAGTCAAACTTTTTCTTCTTACTGCCGGACAGGGAAGAATAAGATACTAATTCACTGCTCTTCTATTTTCGTTCTGAAAGCTTTGAAAGATACTTAATTATGTTTCAGACTGTGTTTTTCTCCACCCTGTTAACTTTCACATTCATTGAATCAGTGAAAAATAGGTGGACCTGCAACACCTCAGATGGAGAGATAACATACTCTTCCTGTGGTAAGTGTATTACAAACTTCACTCTATCAATTGTTTTGAACATGAGTTTTCCCAAGAACAATATTTAGACACTTACAGGGTCAGAGATGGCAAATGCTTTGATTGAAGAAAAGGACAGCCTGTTAATTGTACCAGCAGCCCCTAATCCTGGCTTTAAGGAAGTTTCTGTCCTTTACATGAGACTATTTTTTCCAATTTATGTTATGTTTGACCCTAAATGATAATTCCCCCTCCCCCTTCTCCCCTACTCCAAACTCCAGTGGTCAGCTTGCTGTATCTTGAGCTCAGTTCAAGATTCCATCCCATCACTATAATAATCACCTGCTGTTATTTTCCACCATCCCTCCCCAACTGATAGGTTTCTATGTTCTCCAGTGTCACTGACATGGTGGAAACATGGCTAGTTCTCCACCAGTCTTGATTTCTGACCTGGGCTAGGGTTTCTAGAGGCTCTGTGAACCTTCTTACAATCCCTAATTTGGTTACTCTCCTTGTTTTTTTGCCCTCCCCATTTTAGGAGAGTGAAGAAAAAAATTTCAGTGTTTTATAGACAAACAATAAATTGTTGACAAACTCTCCTCTCTAACCATTGCAACCACCCTGACTGGTCACCCTTGGCTTTGTCACTGACCCCGAAGGTGACACTTGAACGCTTCTAGGGATGGGACTTCCTGAGGCAACTCATTCATTCTATTTATTGATAGCTCTAAATTGTGAGAAAATTTTTCCTTATATTCCTTACATTCCTAAAAAAAAAAAGAAATATACTTCCCATAATTTTCACCTACTGGTTCCAGTTCTTCCCCAAATAGACAAATCGAACAAGCATAGTTCTCCTTCTTTATGGCAAATATTCAAATATTGGAATACAGGCAACTCTTTAAGATTGAAAATTGCAAGAAGGTACTGACCTACATTGTTAGAGGGTGTTTTCTCACCCAGGAGTTCCCTAATCATGAAATCACAGGTCCATTCCTTATCCCTATTCAAATTCACATCTCTCCTAGGTCTTCTTTTCTGTAGGCTAAACATCTCCAATTCCTTCAGTTGACCCTTTTCCTTTGGCAGGGTTTCAGATCCTTTCATTGTCCTGACTATTCTGCTCTGCATAGGCTCTGACTTAGCTGTTATAACATTTGATGTCCATAACTAGATAAAATGCCCCAGATGTTCTGCCTAGGCCAAAACATAGACTTATCTCTTTGGCTCTGGGCTCTGTGCTTCTGTAACTGCAGCCTAGGATTTCATTAGCTTGTTTGGCTACTGACTTTTAGAATCATAAATCTAGAGATGAAAGTCATGTTGACAGTGAGGGTTTTGCTGCCTTATTCTCAGAAATGGTTTGGAGGTAGGGGACAAAGAATAGAATAGAATGTTGGTCCTGGGATCAGGAAAACCTGAATTCACATCCTGCTTCTGACACTACTTTGTGAACCTCTGTACCTCAGTTTCCTCACTTGTAAAATGGCAATAATAATAGCATTTACCTAAGGGTGGTGGTAAAGTTCAAAGATAGTAACATATTCAAAGTGTTTTGTAAACTTTGAAGCACAATACAAATGATACCTATTATTATTGTTATTATTATTATTGTTATTATTATTATTATTATTATTATTATCATTATTATCATTACCATCACCATCTTACAGATCATTTGGTCCAAACTCCTCATTTTATAGCTGAGGAAAATGAGGTCCAGAAAAGTGAAACTCAGAACAAGTAAATAGCAGAACTGATATTTGAGGCCAGGACCTCTGGAACAGAACACACTAAGATTTGTAGATATTTTTTACATGACCTGCTTTCTAGCCACATATTCTCTCTGTTATATGTGCACAATATAAGACTCTCACAGAATCAAAGTGTTTGAAGGACCTCAGAGGCCATATACAACCTGTACGTGAAAGAAGTCTCCTCTGAGACATACTAATAAGTGATGAGATAATTTTTGCTTGAAAAACTCTAGTAAGGGAGATTAGGCAAATATCTTTCCCTAGATCACTTCCTGAAGCAGACCATTAGATCCAGTTGTTCTAATTTTCCTTGTAATAGGTATTGACCTGTTTACATCTTCTCATCTTATCCTCAAGGCAATGAGTTATCCTACTCTAATCTACTGTTTTATTAATCACCCCCTTTTAAAAATCCCTCCCCCTTCCCCCACTCCAGAGAAATAGAAGCTAAGTCTAGAATGACTAAGGAGAACAAAAAGAGACATCATTGAAGGTCTTCATCCATGGCTATCATGAGAGACTGACAAATACCTCGCTAAAATCTATAGCAATGTTCAATCAACCTGGAGAATAAGTGATTATGACAAATTGATAGAAATGGAATCCATATTTTATAAAATTAACTAGGAAGAAACTATTAATTTTCTCTATTTTACCAAGGAGTATATGGGGCTAGAGAATTGTGTGAATTATCTGCCCAAGATTCCCCAGCAAATTAGTGGTAGGGCCAAACCTGAAATCCAGTTCTTTTGGCTCTAAGTGGTTGAATTTAGTTCATCCACTAGATGTAATTTTTAAAGTGTCAAGTGAGTGCTATTTCTTCTCTCCAATTAAGAAAAGGGTCAAAGTGCAAAGCAGACTATATGTCACTGCACTCTTGTCCTCTAGGAGTAGCCTAACCCTGGCTCTGACTTGTATTGGCCCCACAAGCAAAAGAAACTCAAAGTCCTTATGCATGTAGGCAAATTTGACTTTATAATGTTACTGAGATATGGTAGAATAAAAGACCATACATGGATTATGGTTCTGGATGGGTATATCATATTCAAAAGAAAAAGGAAAGGTAAAGGGAGGAGACTTAGCATTTATTTTTAAAAGATATGCTTATGTGAGGAAATTCAGGAAAAAGAAGGAAACATGGTAGAGATCACTTGAGTAAAGACAAATAGAAGGAAAAACAAAAGTGATTTTTATCATTAGAATATACTATAGATTATGTGGAGGACTGACAAGAGGATATTATGTTTTCAATCTGATTTTCATGAACAGAGAGGACTTGGTTATTGGAGGAAGAAATGATAGGAACTCTAGGTGGGGAAGGGGAGAAATGATAGAGGACAGATTGGGGGTAAAAGTGGGGTGTGGGGACTAGGGAGAGGGTAACCAAAAAAAGGAAAAAGAATAGAAAACCATTAAAGCATTTTTAAAATGTGCAGAATAATATACTCAGGTTTTTCTTCAAACCACATAAATCTCTCATCTTTCAAAATGTGTAGAATAAAACAGAAGGAAGTCCAGAAAGAATCAAAGTAGGTCAGCTTTGAAAGTTATGTTTTTAATTCATTATATATATTTTTAAAAATTGAACTCTATATTATGGAAATCAGCAATGTCAGGAAAAATCATCTTTTTCCATTCTACTGTGTATATGGTGAAGTCCATTTTATTTGGTATTTGTAAATTCAGAAAAAAATGATAAAAAAAAAAAAGAAAGTAGATGTCTAAAACAAAGGAAGGTAAACAGACTTTCTCCCCATCCAGAAAGAAGTTTCTTTTTTTTTTAATTTTTTAAAAAAAATTTTTATTTTTTAATTTTTTTTCCATATGCTTTTGAGTTGAAAATTTTTCTCCCTTTTCCTCCCCCCCACCCTCCCCAAGATGGCGCACAATCTGACATAGGCTTTACATTTACATACCCATTAAACATATTTTCACATTAGTGAAGTTGTAAGCAAAAATTAAAACCAATAGGAGGAACCATCAGAAAGATGAAACAGAACTCAACAGAAGGTAAAAATAAGTGATAGCGATTCGACTTCCATAGTTCTTTCTTTGGATGTGGACAGTATTTTCCATCCCAAGGCCTCTGGATATGTCTTAGATCCTTGTAATGCTGAGAAGGGTTCAGTTTAACATTCTTAGTCATTGCATAACGTGGCTGTTATTGTGTACAAAGTCCTCTTGGTTCTGCTCACTTCACTCAGCATCAGACCATATAAGCCTTTCCAGGTTTTTCTGAAGTCAGCCTGTTCATCATTTCTTATAGCACAATAGTATTCCATTACATTCATATACCACAACTTGCTCAGCTATTCCCCAATTGATGGGCATCCTCTCAATTTCCAATTCTTTGCCACCACAAAAAGAGCTGCTATGAATATTTTTGTCCATGTGGGTCCTTTTCCCATTTGTTTGATCTCTTTGGGATATAGCCCTAGAAGTGCTATTGCTGGGTCAAAGGGTATGCACATTTTTGTAGCCCTTTGGGCATAGTTCCAAATTGTGCTCCAAAATGGTTGGATCATTTCGCAACTCCACCAACAATGTATTAGCCAGAAAGAAGTTTCAAGCTTCCACAAAGCCTTTTAGTCAAAAAAGAGAAAAGGAGGATTAGTCTGGTATGGAGTTTCAGCAACAGTTTCTATTCTATCCTCTGTGCCCAAATGGTCCCCAAAGCCTTGTTCCAAGAATTCTGGATCCTCTCTTTGTGTTCCCTGAACTTTTGTTCTCTCAGTTTCACAAAGTTTTCATGATCTCCCCGTTTCAAGTTCTCTATGCCTTCTATCTGGTCTGTTATTCTTTAGCCCATGATATTGCTTCCTATTTAATTTACTCAAGGGACTTGTTTGCTTCTCATAAAGGGATCACCTCATAAAGAGCTCCAATTTTATAGTTAATTTAACACTGAGTTATCAGTCTTTTCCCCCTCATTAGATACTTGGTTTCCAGAAGCAATTCCCTTCATGTTTATTAATTTTATCTGACAAAAATAATTTAAATGTATGCTTTCCATGTATCTTGTACAAAAGAATAATGAAATGAATAAGCTAAATAAGGTAAAAAAATAACAATGGTTATTTATTTGAATGGATTGATTCCAACATGGAATAGTCATTGGAAAAGCCATTTGGGTTTGTCTTCCTTTAAAAGATGGGAAGCAGAGTCACTTATTTATTCAATCATCCGTCCATCTATCTATCCATCCATTCAACCAGCATTTGTTACTTATCTATTTAGCTGACAGTACACTTTCATTTAAGACCAGGAAGTACAGAATTGAAATAGATCCTGGGAAGTATGAAAAGGAGTAGATAAAAATAAAAGTCCAACTCTGGAGTAAATCATGTTGTGAATAAGATTTAAAAAAAATTTTTTTTTTAATTTTTAGGCAGTTGGGGTTAAGTGACTTGCCCAGGGTCACACAGCTAGTAAGTGTCAAGTGTTTGGTCTGAATCCAGAGCCAGTGCTCTATCTTCTGCGCCACCTTGCTGCCTCTGTGAATAAGATTTTTCAAACCATCCTTAACTGTCTCTGAACTCTTCTCACAGTGAAGTTTTAAATTTAAAGACTTGCTGGGTGGGTATCTGGGTGAAATTGAGAACTTAAAAAGTTGTATTGATGAGAGGCAATTTATGGCAATTTACTGGCACTGTCTTTATTCCATTTAGATGACAAGAAGCCCATACCGACAATAAATGTTGAACCCTGTGTAAGCTGGACACAGACTAAAGGAAATCTGTCTTTTTACTACGTGCCACGTAAGTCCACCTCTTATGTTGTCTTTGAGTCAAAAGGGTACAAGAAACATCTTTGGTGATGCTTAAGGTCCAAATTGTGCCATTAAAATATTTTAAAATTTTGACACATACTTAATTTCTACTATATTTAGGTGTAAATTACTAGTTTAACAGTGAGCCAAAAGTAATAGTAAGAATGAAAATTATTTTGAGATCCATAGACTCATAAGATCTTAAAGTTAGAAGGGGGCCCCAAATATCCAATTCCTTCTTTTTTAATCCCTTCTTCAATTCAATTCATTTTAATTCAGTTAGAGTCTGTTCATTTAACAAACATTTATTAGATGCTACTATGGGTAAAGCACTGTGCTAGGTACTTGAGTAAAATGAAAAACAATTCCTTCCCTCAAGGAGCATATGTTCTATTGAGGATGGATATAACATATACCCAGATAAGTAAACATACAAAGTAATTTCAAGAGGGAGATCAGGAAAGGCCTTATGTAGGAGATAGCAACTGAGTTGTATTTGAAAAGAAAATAAGGATTCTAAGCGGCAATTGTGAGGAGTGTATTCTAGATGTGGGGAAATACCCATGCAAAAGTATTTTAGTAGGAAATGAGATGTTGCATATGGGAAATAGCTAGCAGGTGAGTTTGTCTGAGACAGGAGGTGTGTGTAAGAGAGTGATGTGAAATATTACTGGAAAGGCTAGTGAGGAGCCACATTGTGAAGAACTTTGAATGGCAGGCTGAGAATTTTGTATTTTTTCCTAGATTCTGCAAATACTCCAGATTTTTAAGTAGAGGAGTGACATGGTAAGAACAGTGTTTAGGAATATAAACTTGACAGCTGTATGGAGGATACTTTAGAGAGAGGAGAGGATGGAAGCAGATTGACCAATTTAGAGGCTATTATAATGGTCAGTCAACCCATCAATCGATCACCAAAGCATGATTAATCAGTTTCTATGTGCCAGGTACCATGCTTGATACTGGGGCTCCAAAAACAAAGAATGAAACAATTCCCACTCTTTTTTTTTTTAATTTGGGAAGACAATGAGATTAAGTGACTTGCCCAGGGCCACACAGGTAGTAAGTGCTATATATCTGAGGCCTGATTTGAACTCAGGTCTTCCTGAATCCAGGGCCAGTGTTCTATCCACTGCACCACCTAGCTGCTTCCCCAATTCCCACTCTTAAGAAGCTTACATTTTATCCTGCTAGACAACACGTACTTACATAATTATATATTGAATAAATATAAAGTAAATATAAGGAATACAATAAGGAAGTTAGGAAGAGAAGGGACTATCACTTGGGAGATCAGGAGTATAGGTATATAGGAGGCAGTGCTTGAGCTGTGTCTTAAAGAGGAAAGATAAGGATAATATGAGGTAAATGTACAGAGGGAGAACATTCAAGGCATGAAACAAAGCTAATCCCAAGGCAACGAGGCCATGGCTCTGGATTGGCATACCTTTTTCAAAAGAAAAAGGCAAGTAAAAAGGAGGAGTGGGTGGGAAATAGTATGGTATAGAAGATAGATAGATATAGGTATAGATTGGTATAGATAGAAATAGAGTGGGATTTATGAAGAACGGAGACAACAGTTAGGCTAGAATGAAGAGTTCAGCAAAAACAATAAAGTAAAATGGCACTAGAAAGATAGGCTAGGGCCTGGTTGTAAACTTTAAAAGCCAAATGGAGACATTTGTATTTCATTCTAGAGGTGAAGGAAGTCACTGGAATTTATTGAGTAGAGGAGTGACTTGGTCAGATCAGTGCTTGAGGAAATCACTTTGGCATCTGCGTGGAGGGCTGTTGTGATAATCTAGGTGAGAAGTGAGGAGGGCCTGAACCAAAGTTTCTGCTAAGTAGAGAGTAATGCATGTAGAAATGTCAAGAATTGGCAATTAACTGTAGATGTTGGGTGAGGGAGAGTGAGGAATACAGCATAAGGTCAAAGTTATGAGATTGGGTCTCTGGACTCTAGAAGAATGATGGCGCCTTTGACAGTAGTAGGGAAGTTTGGAAGACAGGTCCCTGTGCAGTGAAAGAGAATGAATTCTGTTTTGCATGGATTGAGTTTTAGATGTATCTGGGACATTTAGTTTGAAATGTCTAATGAATACTTGGTGTTATAGTTCAGGGAAGGGCATGGGGCCATTTGTAGCTCTGTTAGTTATCTACATAGAGAGGACAATCAAATGCATGGAAGTTGATGGGGTCACAAGGAGGGTATAGAGAAGGAAAAAAGGCAGCTAGGTGCTACAGTGGATAAACTTGCGTATACTGAGCCTGAAGTCATTATGACCTGAGTTCAAATCTAGATTCAGGCACTTACTAGCTGTATGACCCTGTGCAAGTCAGTTAACCACTGTCTCAGTTTCCTCAACTTTTTTTTTTAAGCAATTGGGGTTAACTGACTTGCCCAGGGTCACACAGCTAGTAAGTGTCAGGTGTTTGGTCTCAGGTCGGATTTGAACCCAGGTCCTCCTGACTTCGGGGCCGGTGCTCTATCCACTGCACCACCTAGCTGCCCCAAGTTTCCTCAACTCTTAAAATGAGGATAATGATAGCACCTACTGCGCAGAGTTGTTGTGAGGAACAAATGAGATAATATTTTAAAAGCACTTAACACACTGCCTGGCACATAGTATATGCTTAATAAATGATTGTTCCCTCTCTCTTAATCATACCCCAATGGACTGCCAAGGTACACCTACATTTAGAGAGCATGTTTTGGATGGAGAATGAGCAAAAGAGACATAGGAGTGGTCAGACAGACAGGAGGAGAACCAGAATAGAAAAATACATGAAAAATCAAGAAAAAAGAAAGTATTCAAGAGGAGAGTATGGTCAGCAGCATCATATGCAGCAATTAGGTCAAGAAGGGTGAGGCCTGAGAAAAGACCATCATGTTTAGAAATTAAGAGATGATAGCTCTGGAGGGAGCAGTTTCAATTGAAAGACACATAGGAAGCCAGATCACGAAAGGTTGAAGAGTAAGTGAGAAAAAAGGAGGGGAGGTCATGAGTGTAGACAGCTTTTACTACTAATTTGCCTGGGAAAGGGAGGAAAGAGATGGGGTGACAGAATGAAGTGATGATAGGATCTAGAGAAAGGTGGTGGGTTTTTTTTTAAACATAGGAGGACTTGAACATATTTGAAAGTAGTAGGAAAGAAAACCGTAGATAGGGAGATATTGAAGATTAGAGAGAGATGGGATGATTTTGAAGGCAATGTGCTGTAGAAGATGGATGGGGATAGTATCAAGGGCAAATTTAGGGGTGTTGAGCTTGTCAAGGAGAAGAGCTACCTCTTCAGACTCATATCTCCAAGATTCTAATTGTCTTTCTAGTGAGTCATTTGTATACTGTTAATTGGTTGTCATATCTATAAAGACTTAGGAACATTCCTGGTCAGAATTTTTTGTGTTTTAAGATAGGAGGAGAAGGCCTCTTGATTATGATTTAGAAAAGCAGCTTTGGCAATGGAAATTCACTGGAAACAAAATCCAAGAAAGCAAAAAGTAGTAAAAAAAAAACCCCATTACCTCAAATATCCATATACAAATACCTGAAATTAAGGCAAGAAACAAGAGCAATTGAAGGTCCTAATGCAAAGATGCAAATGCAGATTAAACTTCCTGTTTCACTGAGACTTGGGTTGGATAAAATCAGTGATTGGACCATGGCTCTGGATTGGCATACCTTTTTCAAAAGAAAAAGGCAGATAAAAAGGAGGGGTGGGTGGGAGATAGTATGGTATAGCAGATATATTTTTGAGGAAATGCAAAAACCAGAGAGAGGAAACATTCTAGAGAGTGATTTTACCTAGTGATTTTGTCATTGGAATGATATTCAGACCACCAAGAGAACAAGAAGAAATAATGATTTTGAGAACAGATCATATGCTTGGCACAGAGGTGTGATGAGTAATGATATGGGATTTCAGTTTTCCAGATATCTTCTGTCTCTCTTTCTGAAAAAGTAGAATGGTTAATAATTTTTCTACTTTCTTCAGTTATCATTTCACTCTTCAGAAGTTGGAGGAACCAACAAAGAGAAATTCCATCCTGAATCTGTATCTTACTAACAGGGAGGAACTAGTTACTAGGGTAGAAATAATGAGAATGCTGGGAGAAAGTGACCATTCCTTCCTAGAGTTGTGATAAAGGAGAGGAAATCTGAGTATAGTTGGTCACATACTCTAAATATTGGGAAATCAGGTTTCAAGGGGTTCAAAGGAAAAATAGGTAAGATTTATGTAGTAAAATACCTTAGCTGTAGTCAGCTGAAAGATGGGGAGATGATTCAGAATGAAATTCTGAAGACACAGAAATGAATAATTCTACTGAGAAAAAATGGAATTTGTGTGAAGAAACAGATGTGTATACATGGAGAACTCATCTACCAACTTAGATTTTTTTTTTTTTTTGGTTTTTGGTGAGGCAATCAGGGTTAAGTAACTTGCCCAGGGTCACACAGCTACTAAGTGTCAAGTGTCCGAGGGTGGATTTGAACTCAAGTCCTTCTGACTCCAAGGCAGGAGCTCTATCCACTGAGCCATCTAGCTACCCTCCAACTTGGATTTAAAGAAGAAATATACTGAGGACAGAAGCACACCAGGTAATGGAGGATGAATCCATGAGAATGTGGCATAGTCCTGGGAAAAGAGTGTAATGAATGCTAAACCTCAGAATGGAACTGAGCCTGGTGAGGGAAGTTAAGCTTACCAAAAAGTATTTTTTTAAGCTATGTTAGGAAAAGAAGGAAGATAAAAGAAGGGATAGAACTTTTGCTTGGGGAGAGATGGGGCAATGATAACTGACAACAGAAGGAAAATAGAGGTGCTCATCTTATTTCAGTTTTCATTGAAAAGGAGAATGACCTTTGTGCCAGAAATAAAGGAATAAAAATGGCTAATGGAGAGTGGATACCCAAGATTAGTAAAGGGATAGTAAGAGAGCACCTAGTTGCCCTTATTGAATTCAAATCATCAGGCTCAGATGGACTACAGTCTCAGGTCCTGAAGAAATGAGCAGATGTAATCGTTTAGCCAATGTTTGAAAGCACACGGAAAACAAGAGAGGTACCACAAGATTGGAGAAAGTCAAATGTCCTAATTTCTTTTTTTTTAGTTTAAATTCAATTTTATTCCATTTTCACATCAAAATTGTTTTATTCTTCCCTTTCCCCTTCCCCTTCTCCACCCATTGAAAAGGCAAGAAAAACACAACCCATCACAAATACGTAGAAAGTTTGGACACAATGGTAGAAATTCATAGCAAGACAAAATCTTACAAAGTTAGAGCTGGAAGGAAATACAACAACCTTTTCCAACCTCCTAGTTTTAGAGAGGAGGAGATTGTGGTTCAGAATAGAAAAGAAGTTTTTCAAAGATTATGCAAATAATAATGGCTGGTGACTACTTGTACCCAATTTTTCAGACTCCAAGTCTCTCCCACCCACAGAATTCAGTTCTATTCAGCTGACTTGGATGGCTTACCTCCATTTTGTAGGCTTCAGCAACCACCTTCATAGACATCTCTCTTCCCTGACTCAAGGTATTATGTGAAACCTTGAAATAAAGTTGAGCTGTCATCTTTTATCTCTCTTTTTGATGTCTCTATGGTAGCTCTAAACCTTATCCCAAGAATTTTCTATGCTTAAGATGTTTCCTTTACCTAATTTCTTTCTCTAAAGGAAAGAGGACATAGTATGCAAACAATAGACCTGTGAACTTGACTTTGATTGCTGGGGAAATTCTAGAATGGATCATTAAAGAAATGACTAGTGGACATCTAGAAAAGACAGTGGTGATTATAGAGATCCACCATGGTTTCATCAATAACAAGTCATATAAGACTATCCTTTCATTTCCTTTTTTGACAGTATTACTAAATTAGTAGGTGAGGGGAATATTGTGAATTTAGTTTGCCCAGATCTTGGCAAAGCTTTTGTTTTGATCTCATACTGTTCTTGTGGATAGGATGGAAAGATATGAATTACATACTAATTCAATCAAATGGATTCACAACTGATTAGATGGCTGAATTGAAAGAGTAATTGGTTTAATGCCAAGATGGTAGGAGGCCTCCAGTGGTGTACCCTGGGATCTCTGGTTGTTCCTGTATTGCTTAATAGTTTTATCAATGACTCGGATAAAAACAAAGATTGTATGATCAATCAAATTTGATGACACCAAGCTGGGAAGGATGGTTAACAGGATGGATGATCTTGACAGGCTAGAGCATTGGGCTGAATCTAATAAGATGAAATTTAGTAGTGATGTTTCAGAATAGTCCTATTCTTGGCTACAATCAACTTCCTAAGTACAAGATGGGGAAGGCATAATTAGATAGCAATTGTTTTGAAAAAGATTTGGAGGGGTTAGTGGACTTCAAGGTCAATATGAGTCAGCAGTGTGATATGGCAGTCAAAAAAGCTAATGTGATTTTTGGGCCTCATCAAGCATACAGAGAGCTGTCTTATTATCTCTTTACTAATTTTGGGTATCCGCTCTCTATTATTTATTTTATTATTATTTTTATGGCTGGATGATGATTTTTTAGGTAGTTTATACAGTCCCCAATCAGTGTGAATTAGGATTTCCAAGAAGTGGTCAAATTATTCAATTTCTCACTGAGTATTTCTGCTGGGCTGGAACCAATGCCCACATTTTACATGATTGTAATTTCAAATAATGTGAATTCAAATACATGTGAAAACAACCCAAAATTTATTATTTGTGCTGATTGAGATGTAGCTTTCATCCATAGGTTGGATTAGTTGAATGCTGAGATTGCTTGCAACAACAGAAAAAAATTCTGGAGAAGAAGCAGGGTGATAAGGCTATTTAAAGAAAGTGTCCTGTTTTTTTCTTGTTATCAAATGTAGTCAGGTTAGTGAAAACAACAACTGCTTGTGGTGATGGTGATTATCGAAGCCCTAGGGGCAACAGTGAACAGTGTCTTACTGGGATGAGGGGAATGGAAGGGAATAAATATTTATATAGGCTTTACTATGTGCTAGGCACTTTTTATAAATATTACCTCATTTGATCCTTACAACAACAACTCTGTGATGTAGGGGCTATTTTCAGCCTCATTTTAGTTGAGGAAACTGAGGCAAATAGATGTTAAGTGAGTTACCCAGGATTACACAGCTATATGTATCTGAGGTTAGATTTGAACACAGGTCTTCCTGACTCCAGGCCCAGTGTTCTATCCACTGCACCACTGGCTATGTGATTATAAAGACATTTCAGCTCTGGTTTTCTCTCGCTAAGCAGTTGTCTTCATGTAGTGACTGAGAAACTAGAAACTAGATATCTCATACCTAAATATGAAATAAATATAAGCTGAGAAAATATGGTTTTGTGCTTTGTCATAATATTTCCTTACCGCAATTAATGAGAGTGAGAGAGTATGCTGAGAACCCAGGAATAATAACAAATAAGTCCACTGTAATCCCAGCCATAAAGCAGACTATATGGTTGATAGATGGGTCAGTTACCTAATAAGATGTTTTTGAATTTCTACTTGGGTTAAGAGAAAAGATACATATTTCCTTCTCAGTAACACTATCAGGATTCGTTAATATTTTTATTCTGCCTTAAGCAAATCCCTTGTTTCCAACAATATTAATCTCTCAGTCAAGGTCTACAAGGAATGAGACCCTTCATATTCTTCATTTAGCTTATTGTTATTAAAACATACTTAATATTACCATGTTTTCTCAGGTGTACTCTGATGAAAGTTGAGAAATTATAAGTAATTTCAAACACAAAAGTGGCCTTGGATATTGTACCTTGTTAAAGTCCTGATTCTAATTGTGTTTGGATAATTGGTTCCTCCACTCTGGACTTCCTCTGATTCCATTTTATTGAAAGGGGCTTAGTCTGGGTTTTTAAAAGCTATACTGGCCCAGCACAAGCTCTGGATAGTCTTACCAAGCTAGAAGGCCTTCAAGACTTGTTCTAGTGATGAGTTAGGTTTGCTTGACATATGTGAACCAGTCTCATAACTAGGATGTTGTTCCCCTGTATCATAAATTCTGAGGATCTCAGCAACTGATAAAGCATGATATTACTTAGGTAGAGACAGTATGCAAGTTGTACCAGTTGAGGGAGTATGGATCCTTGACATATTGAAGGATGTACCAATAATGTGTTTAAGACAGATATTTTATTTGTAAACTCTTTGCAAATCTTAAAGCACTATATAAATGATAGTTATTATTGTTGTTATTAATAATAATAATATTTTGTCAGATAATCTAGATATCCTGGGTACCCAAACTGCAAAATAAATAGGTCTCTAGAGTGCCAACAATTCTGAGACTGTATAGACTGTATAGAAAAGGAAGAGGAAGGTTTCTGCACTTTTGCCATGTGTACCAGTTGAGTTGAGTAACTGATTCTTAGCAAAACATGTTGTTGCCTTTGGATTATTCATGGTAATCAGGGAGGGAAAAATGTATATATGAATTTCACAGAGTCCACAAATCTAACATTAGCTAAAAGATCTTCTCACCAACTCTTTTACCATGGCTAAGAGAAGACACAGAATTACTACTGTAACAGTGACTACTCTGTTCCCCCACTGCCTGAAGGCCAGATATGTTACATTTCAACTCTTCCCCAGGGTACTTAGGTATCCTTAAGAACATTTGGGGGTATCTAGTCTGCCATGGCTCGAGCCCTCACCAACTGTGTTCTCCAATTTTAGGATTTCACAGCACCCCAGTTCCATTTGACCACTTAACAATCATATTTGCTTTTACACGGGAATGTTTACTTCAAAGGTATAGTAAGAACAAAGATACAAACACACCCCTCTCCCCATTCTTTCAGAATAGCATACAGATACAGAGCAGTGTTCTCCCCAGGAGGAAGAAAGGAAAACTTTGGGAGGGAGTTAGTGCAAGGTAGTTACTTGGAGGGAGGTAGTTTAAGCATTATCACCCCCCCTTTTAAGCATTAATTTTCAGTTTATTAGATGAAACAAACTTTTTTTCTCTCTCTCTTTTTTTCCTTTTTTTGGTGAGGCAATTGGGGTTAAGTGACTTGCCCAGGGTCACACAGCTAGTAAGTAGTAAGTGTCAAATGTCTGAGGCTGGATTTCAACTGAGGTCCTACTGACTCCAAGACTGGAGCTCTATCCACTGTGCCACCTAGCTGCCCCCAGATGAAACAAACTTGCAATGTAGTCTGCATGAATACAAAATCAGCTATCTATAGCAAATGATAAGGAAACAAGATGAGGATGGGAGAGAAATACATTGAAAAAAATTCCCTTAGCATAAAACATTATTATAAAGTATTATATTGAATTGGTATATTATCCCCCCCCATTTTCTCTAAGTCAACAGTAACATTGTGTTAAATTTAATATATGCTTAAAAACCAAGCTATGCATAATAGAGATTCATGGTTTCATATACAGTATTTTTTCCTGTTCATTGCTAATGGAAATATTTATGTTTGTTAAGTTCATAACAAAACTATTTAAAAAGAATGGTTATAAATACTTTTTAAAATTTTCAATAATTAAATTAAAATTTAATTTTTAAAATAATTTTTTTGATTAAAACCTAGCAGAAGATATATTTCTTCTTTATTCTCCTATTTGTCTTGATATTTTTCTTCTTTTTATAGGCATAGAATGTATATTTTTCACTTCTAAACACTGTGTGATAATAGAATAATAGAAATACTTTTTTTTTATAGGGAGAGACATGAGAGACCTATATTTTAACATTCATGCAGTATTTAAATCAGCTGTAATATTACCACTGAAGAAAGAAGTCATATGCCATGGGGCTGATGGTAATTACTCATTCTGCAGAGTTTTAAAGGGAGGTAAGCATTTGTTTCATTTTATTTTTACTATATGAGGCAGCATGGTATGGGATCTAGAGAGCTAGCTTTGGAGACAGAACAACCTGGATTCAAGTTCTGCCTCCTTTATCTACTGGTTGAATGACCCCAGACAAGTCATTCTAACCTTTCTGTACCTTGAGTAGCTCTATAAGACTATAAATTGGTGAGCAGTTGCTGATCTGAACTAGTATAGGTAATTCCTTCTCCTGATGAAATCACAGATCTGGACTATCTAGAACTGTATCTATAATATGTCTATCTATATTCATCTATTTATATCTCTACCATTTCCATCTCTATCCTTATCTATATCAACATCATCTGTCTACATAGCCATATCTACATTGATGTCATCTGTATTTATATCATCTCTTGCTCTCTTTCTTTCTCTTGCTCTTGCTTTCACTCTCTGAATTCCCTCTCCCAAAGAAATCACAAGTCTTAAAGGTGTGTGTTTGTGTGTATACATCTGTATGTGTCTGTGTAAATACATAAATGTAATCATGGCTCCATCAAAGCACATAGCCCTTAGGAGTTAGCAAAACAATATTTCGAAGTACATTAAAATTTTAAGAATGTAATTTTAAAAAGAATATTGAATTCAGACATAGTTACCACTAAAGAGATAAATACAACCTGTAACATATATTTATACATGTATATAGTATTATATAATAGCTGTATATATACAAACATATATGTACACATATGTATACATGCATATGTGTGTATATATATATATCTGTGTGTGTGTGTGGTGGTTGTTGTTGTTCAGTTGTTTGTCAGACGTGTCCAACTCTTCATGACCCCATTTGGGATTTTCTTGGCAGAGATACTGGAGTAGTTTGCTATTTCCTTCTCCAGCTCGTTTTACAGATGATGAAACTGAAGCAAATAGGGTTAAATGACTTGTCCAGGGTCACACAGCTACTAAGTGTTTGAGGCCAAATTTGAACTTTCTGAATCTAGACCCAGCACTCCATACTGTACCATTTATCTGTGTGTGTATACACATATATTATATATGCATGTGTGTGTGTGTGTGTGTGTGTACACACCCACATACACACACCTATTGTTTCTCCTTTGGCATAACTGATTGAAGATTATTCTCTGCTCTTTCTATTTTTTCAAATTAAATTTTAATTTTTTCCATTCAGCAAAAATCTTCTTCAAAAATCTTCTTTTGAAGGGAGAGAATTTGGAACTCAAAGTTTTAAAAATGAATGTTAAAAATTGTTTTTACCTGCAACTGCAAAATAAGATACACAGGCAAGGGGGTATAGAAATCTATCCTGCCCTACAAGGAAATAGAAGGGGAAGGAGATAAGAGAAGGGGGAGTGTGATAGAAGAGAGGGCAGATCAGGGGAAGGGGTATTCAGAATGCACATTGTGTTGGGGTGGAGGGGAGGGGAAAGAGGGGGAGAAAATTTGGAACTCAAAATCTTGTGGAAGTGAATGTTGAAAACAAAATATTAATTAATTAATTAATTAATTAGAAAAAAATCTCTTCCTCCTAATTCTCTTCCCCCCCAACCAAAACTCTGTTACTTTTTACTCTGATGCTCTGTTTACTGTTACTCTGTTATTTTTGAAGTATTTATTTTAACAAAAATCTTGAAACACTCTTCAAAGACACACAGATTTAAAAATATTTCCACCACCCTTCCTCCCAAGATTCACATGAAAGTTAAACACAGTGCAAGAGAGGAGAAAAGAAACATTATTGAAAAAAGGAGAAATGAAGCAAATTCCATTTATGGGTTTATTGTATTCATTCTACTTTAGGACTGTATTTCTGGTTCTTAAATGACTTTGAGATCCCTCCAATATATTTTGATGTGAGATTTCCATTTCTTCAGCACCTGATTCTTTGCTTTATTCCACCTCTTTCTTTTGCTTCTTTGGTCCTATTTTTGTTGGCAAATCTCCATTTTCCAAGTTACACAAATCCAGTTTGCCATCATTCTTATTTCCTGTAGCTTTTAGCCCTTGCAAAAGAATTTCTTGTAAACTCTGATAATGATGTTTTTCTATGTAGCCCAATAATTTCGCTTCTTCCATAAATTTAGCAATTTCATCTGGCTTATTTTTCTCAGGAAAACATGTGTCCATCAAACTTGCAACATTTTCTTGGTAGCTAATTTTGGAATCTCTGATATAATAAGGATCTTTCAAATTGTCCTCCCAAGGGAGAAGGCTTCTGAGCCACTGGATCATGCAATAACCTAGTATTTCCAAGTCATCCATCATGATGGTGCCACACCCTTATGTGCATCAATACTTGTATCTTCAGTGTTTCCCTTTTAGGGTCTTTTTTGTATGCTTTATGAACTCCTTCTGGGCAATATTGGTAATTGAGGCCATAATGTGCTAAATATACCCGGTTAGGATTCTTATAGCTCAAAAGAAGATTTGAGGACTTGATATCTCCACATATATAGTCAAGCAAATCAGATTTCTGCATTGTCCATGTCAAAAGGCTTACATTCATGTCTCATTCTGTACCCTGAGTCTTTCATCTCTGTGTCAGGAGGTGGTAAGAGAAACTCACGGGAAAAGTAAATGATAGACTACTAGATCTGGAGTCAAGAAAATCTGAGTTCAAAGCCAGTCTACCATAAAGACATATACCAGCTGTGTGATTCTAAGCAAGTCACATACCCCCTTTCTACCTCAGTTTCCTCATCTATAAAATGAATATAATAATAGCACCTACCTACTAGGATTGTTGTGAGGATCAAGTGAGAAAATAAAGTGTTTTGCAAACTTTAAAGAAATATAATTAGAGATTGCTTTCAGGTCTGGGGAGATTGAGGACTTTATGGAATTTTTTTTTTTTGTGAGGCAATTGGGGTTAAGTGACTTGCCCAGAGTCACATGTGAATGTCATATGTCTAAGGCTGGAGTTGAACTGAGGTCCTCCTGACTGCAGGGCCGGTGTTCTATCCACTATGCCACCTAGCTGCCCCTAACTTTATGGAAATTTTCATCTTCTATCTCTGTACCTTTATATAAGGTGTCCCCCATGTCTGGAATGCTCTCTCTCCTTACCTCTTAGAATCCCTGCCTTCAACACTCAGATCAAATGCTTTCTTCTGCAAGAATGCATCTTCTCTTGCAAGGAATATCGTCTACATACATTTTTATGTACACATTGTCTCCCCTTTTAGAATGTAAGCATCTTGAGGGCAGAGACTGTTTCCCCCCACTTTTTTCTTTGTATTCCTAGGGCTTAGTAAAGTGCTTTGTGCAAAATAAGTGCTTAATAAATTCTTTGCTGATTAATTGGTTGACTCATGGAAAAGGTGGTGCCTAAGCTGGATGTTGGAGGAAGAGAAGGATTTTAGTAAATGCAGGTGGAGGAAGAAGAGAGCAACCCTAAAATGTACAGAGGTGAGAGAAGGAAGCATGAGATCAGGGAACAAAGAGTTTGTGCTTCTGTTTGTGTGGGCTATGGAGAGCCAGTTTTTGGACAAAAGAGCAACATGGTCTAATGTGTCATTAGCAAATTTATCTTGTCCATCAGACAATTATTTTTGCAGCTCTGAGATGGATGGATTGGAGAGGGGGAGATTGTGGAGGTGGAGAAATCAGTAAGGAGATTATTACAATGGTCCAAGCAGGAGGTAATGAGGGTCAAACTGGAAATGGTGGGTATGTGACATAAGAAAATAAAGGATAAGAAAGGGAAAAATCAAAGGTGATTCTAAGGCTTTGAACTTGGGTACTTAGGAAGATGATGGTGCCATCAATAAAAATAAATATATCCAGCAAACAGTTGGGTTGCAGGTCTGGAATTTAGTGGCAACAAGAGAGCTCTGGAAGTCACCTGCACAGAGGTAGTGATTGAAGCCATGGGAATAGAAGAGATTGCCAGGAGAGAAGATTGTAGAGAGATGAAAGAGGAGGGCTGAAGATGAAATATGGAGGGATTCCCCCCACTTAAAAAGTGGAGGAGGAAGAGAAAGCCATGATGGAGACTGAAAGGGTGAAGCTGAGATAGGAGGAAGTATCAAAGACGGAATGTTCAAAGACACATGCCGTAGAAAGTTCAAGAACAAGAAGTGAGGAAAAATCTTTCGTTTTGGCAACTGAGGGAACTGGAGACCTCAGAAAGAGCTTCTGTGGGGACAGAAGCCAGCTTGCAGGAAACTGAGAAGTGACTAGGTTACAAAGGAAGTGCAGGAAGTTAGCAAAGACTGCTCTTTGGAGAAGTTTAGCAGTGATGAGAATATGAGTCAGTTTTAGTCCTTTGTGTCCAGATAGTAAAATTTCCTTTGATTAACAAATGTGGATTCTGCTCAAACTTGATCCAGGGTAGCTAAAAACCTGGGAAACTTACTGCTGGTAAGAGATGTATTATAGAGGCAGGATTTAGAACAAAGAATTTGAGGTGCAGGCCTAGAGTTTCCTGTTGGCTCTGGGGTGCAGTGGAGAGTTCTGGACCTTAAGTCAAGATTTCGGGAAGACTCTCTGACTCAGGTTTTCTTCTCTTTAAAATGGAGACTAATCATAGCTCTAACTTTTTTTTTAGGATAAAAATGAGACAATATTTGTAAAGTACATTGTAAGCCTTAAAGTACTGTGCAAATGCTAGCTGTTATAATTAGCAGTCATGGGGCATCGAGGTGGCACAGTGAATAGAGCACCAGCCCTGGAGTCAGGAGGGACCTGAGTTCAAATCCGGCCTCAGACACATAATACTTATTAGCTGTGTGACTCTAGGCAAGTCACTTAACCCCAATTGCCTCACACACACAGACACAAAAATTTTAAAAATTAGTTAGCAGTGACACCTAGCTTTTTTGTTCTTGTTTTTCCACAACTACTGATTGGCCTGAGAGCCACAGTGGGTATTGTTGGATGACGGGAAACCCATGGTGGCTCAGATTTACACATTCTCATCTTTGGCAGAATCTCCTCATTCACCCAGTGGATTTTGATGGCACAGGATCACCATAAAGGGTTAGGTGGAAATTATCAGGAATTTCTAACCCTAAATCAGATAGTTTAGAATCTAGACAGAGGCTCTAATTAGCTGACTGTCTGGCTGTTGTGTTCTAAATCCAGTTGGTTCCTGGAGGCTAAGTCTCTGGGAACTAATAGATCATTCTTCTAAAGGAAAGGCTACTTTTGTTGGCTTGATGACTCTGTGTGTGTGTGTGTGTGTGTGTGTGTGTGTGTGTGTGTGTGTGTGTGTGTGTCTGGGTGAAGGGCCTATGTGCCAAATTGAAAGAGCAGCTTAGTCGGCAGACTATAAACTAAGAGAGATATGGCAGAGCCTAGCCCTGCTCTTTTAAGGAAAAGAGATAGCACCCCAACTTGAGGACTCCAGCTGAAGCCAAATAGGTAGCAGCAGTAAGAATAACCTAGGAGAGAAAGCAAATAATGCAGAGATACCAACCAGTGGGAAGCAGCAGAGACGAGACCTGTTACCCAGATGTAGACCTAGAGGAGAACAACCTGATGATATCACGAGAAAACACTGACAGCCCTGCAGAATCAGAAGTATGAGTTTGTTGTCTTTTCATTCATGGATCCTGGTCATAAATTTTCTCTATGTGTGCGCACATCCAATTTTGTCTGTGGAGGGCTCTGCTTAAGATTATAGCCTAAAAGATATATGAAAACTATGAGATCAGTTCACTTTTCTGCAAAATCCATGTTGTTTATTAATAATTTTTTGTTTTGTTTTGTAGAGACCATCAATACAACATTGTTCTTTTCCTTCTCATTCCTAAAGTTTCCTAAGGTATTTTTCAAAATAAATTTCAATGTTTCCTACTCTACTGGAATAATGTATTAAAAATATAAAAGAATTAATTTTGCACCCCAAAAATAGCCATTAAAGATTAATGTTAAAAAATTACCTTGTGGTGGTGTTATTAGGTAGACAGGAAGTGTGGTGTGATGTAGTGGTATCAGACCATTCATGAGGATCTTTGTGGGCCACATATTGACTTAGAAAACTACCTATTAACATTATCTGTGTTCTATTGTATTTTTATTTTTTGGTTAGTATTTCCTAATTACATTTTAATCTGGCTTGGGGTTCATTCCAGAGTGAGGTGATTTGACACCTCTGATGTAGTAGATGGAGTGATGGAATTAGAGTCAACATAGACAGAATTTAAACCAGCCACTGTCTATAAGCGATCTTCACTTAATCTTTTGAGATTTGAGATCATACCAATGTAAGATTGACAATGTGAGATTTTCTCTTTTGAAAGGTGTCCAACTTATTTGACTAAAAATGATTCAGGCATATATTGGAATCATACTTTATATCCAATCATTTTGGTATCAAAAAGTCTCAAGTCCATTTTATGTAACTTTCTATGGCACCTGAAATGATCCTGAATGTTTTTTATTGCTTAGTCTGATGAAAAAGCACAGCATTTTCTTACCAAGTTAAATATAATTTGTGTATGTATGTGTGTGTGTGTGTGTGTGTGTGTGTGTGTGTGTGTGTGTGTGTGTATGAAAGATTTTATTATTAGGCATAGACTGAGGCTTACACCTTTGGGGAAGAAATATACAACCTTAAAGAATACTGTAAATGTGGATGCTTATGTATGTATATATATATATATGTTTAGTTTATAACTTCATACATTTCTTACTTTAAGTTACTTTTCTTTGTGAAGAATGGAAATTTTCTTAAGTTTCTGGCCCTTGAGTCATAAATTATTCCTAAAGTTTTGAAATTCCAAAGAATTGGTGAAAAGAAAATGGTAAAAAAAAAGATACATATTTACAGCTTCCCTTTTCTTACATTATTCAATTTTAACAGCCTTGGGGTAGAGGTCCATTGCAGTTGCAAGTTCTCTAACCCATGCAACTGGAGAAAATTCCAGGACCTTGGGTCCCTAGCTGGAGCCATGGAAGAGGCAAGGGTATAACCTCTTGGCCTTGCCCTGAGGAGGTGGCAATCACAGAGAAGAACCAAGAATCTGAGTGGTAGGGATTACCTTCTGGTAATCCTAGCCTTCTGGTGGAGCTCCTGAACTCCACCCAGTGTCATGAGTTGGTGATCTCCTGAAGAGGTGGTCTCCTGGATCTCGTTGAGTTCAAGAGAATTAAAGGACTCAGGCACATAGAAAAGACAAAAGAGAATTCTTGGGTACTGTGAGATTCTTGGGAAGAAAAGCATCATGCGTGTGCCCCTGGAATTGAAAGAGCAGCAAGGGACTGTTATGATATGCTAGAATAAATGATCTTGACTTTGCCCCACTCCATTTCCTGAGTTATTTGGACAGTATAGGAACTCTCCTCTTCATTTTCAGATACATGGTTGAGAGTACATGCAATTAAAATGTGTTCTTGCCCCAGGGCAGACATTAGAATCTGCTAGTGTGGGGCATGGGAAGGGGGAAGCAGGCAGCTGTGTATATGCACTGCCTTCTCCCCACTCCCTATTAGTGGACTTCAGCTCTTTGGCTCTGTGGTCTATGCCCAACTCTCCCAAGCTCTCCCTGAAAAAGGAGAAAGGGCCAACTCAACAACCAAGGCCCCCATTTTTTTTTGTTTGTTTTCTTGTCAGGCAATTGGGGTAAAATGACTTGCCCAGGGTCACACAGCTAATAAGCATCAAGTGTTTGGTCTGATGCCAGTTTTGAACTCAGGTCCTCCTGACTTCAAGGCCAGTGCTCCATCCACTGTACCACCTAGCTGACCCTAGAACTTTTTTTTTTTTGGCAATTGGGGTTAAGTGACTTGCCCAGGGTCATACAGCTAGTGTCAAGTGTTTGGTCTGAGACTAGATTTGAACTCAGGTCCTCCTGACATCAGGATTGGTGCTCTATCCACTGCATCACCTAACTGCCCCAAGGCCCCCATTTTAGGGGAGTTACTGGATATTCTCCAGTTGCTAGTATTACTGGGTATATCCCAATAGCTATCTCCTAATTCTCTCAGTGAGGTTATCAGTGGATATGACCACATTCTCCCTAGGAAAAAAAAAAGATCAAAGCCCCAGACAAAGGTTAACTGAGTTGTAGTGTCATCAAGATGATCAATTACCTACATTTATTTTAAAATAAAATTTATGATCACTGAATGCAAAGATATAGTTTCAGCACTTTAGGAATTGAGAAAATTATGATTAACTCAGAATTGAAATGGTTTACTTTTAATCTTTGAAAAATGAAATATTTGGAGAATGAAATAGTTTTTTAGAAAAATGTATGCACATCATGTACTGTATTAATCATACTCCACATTCTCTGTTTTAGGGATTCTATATTCTTATTGCAGAAGCCTTCTCTGGTGGTATAGAAGACTCGCTTTTTTGTTGTAATATTACACTCAAACTCAAATAATAATTTTATTCAAAAAATAAATTGATTTTAGAAAAATGAAATGACTTTTTAATCAACAAATATTTATTGAGTAGAAGATACTGTAAAGGATATTAAAAAAGTATATGACATGCTCCAGTAGGGAAAAGATGAACAAATATAAAACATTTGGGAGAATAATATGATATAGCACATAACTAAGAAATAGGTTGTACAAGTTCTATCTGCAGATTCTTTATTTGTTCAGAAAAGAAAGAGATCAACAGTTTTAGATGAGATAGGGAGGGCTGAATAGATAATGTAGGGCTTGTCCTTGGGCTTTCAAGGATGGGATGAATTTGGATAAATAGAGAGGAAGGAAAAAGGACATTCTGAGAGAAGGGAATAGTGTGAACAAAAGTGGGAGTGAACATGGTGTATCATTTACAAATTTCAAGATTATAGAAACATAGATTTAGAACTAAAAGAGAGATTAGAGGTCATCTAGGCTAATCCCTTAAATTTATAGATGAGGGAACAAAGGTCCAGGGGAATGAAAGGTGTTGTCTAGATACACTTGCATATATATATTTATATATGAATATGTATGCACATGTATACATACATACATATGAATTATATATAATCTATAATTGCTTACATATACTATTGACCTCAGTCACCTAATCATCCTTAGATAACACATTTCATTTTATATATATTTAGAATATATGTTTCATTATATATGTACACTAAGATCTCTGTCCATATATATCTTAGTGTGTGTGTATATATGTGTGTGTATGTGTACACATACATAATGTAATAGAAAGACTATGGGACATGACCTAGATTTGTCATTTAATAAACAAATTAGAGGAGCATAGCAATTTCATGTACAAGAGACTGGCTGATGGGGGACCAGTCCTTAGAGCACGTACACTGTGTTTTGCTTACTGCCAATCCATGTGTAGGGTTTATTGAGCTGACTTCTAGAAGCCAGCTTATAATGGGAGGAACCCTGCCTGCAATTAAGAACATTTGAAGATATGCTGCAACTTTCTTGTCATCTTACTGTATGGTGAAGAAAAGCCTTTCTATTGGCTGCAGAGCTGGAAATGAAAAAGCATACAAAAGATTTTAATGGAGAAAATTAGTTTTTCTCTCTCTATTATGAATTTTGAGTGAGAGAATCCCATTCTTTTCACTTGAGATGATGTACAACTGTAAACACTTTGCCTCTTTGTATTTGTTTTTCCCAGTGCTTAGATAAGTATTCATAGAGATGGCATTGACTAGACTGTGAATGTGTAAGCTTCTAAAGGTTGGTAGAATTACCAAAGGTCTAGCAACTTAGCTCAGGAATGCACTAGACTTGTAGAATGACCTGCTTGACGCTGCCCAGAGAAGGATCAACCTGGGAGCTGAGACACTATATCCTGCAAGCAAAGGAGTGACTCATCCATTGGCTATACTGTAAGCTAAAGTGAATTTGGTGGTGGGGAGAATATAGGTACTACTTTAAGTCTGAGGCCAAGCTTCCCAGGGACAGGGGTGATAAAAGAGAGTGTGTCCCTTAGTACAGGGGGATGTATTCATACTCCTGTTATAGCTCTATCTCTTCAGTAAGTATCTCTTTGGAAAAGATACTTGATAACTGCTTATTGATGATACTGAGGAAATATCAACTGGTTAAATGATCCTGGTGAGACACTAACTTGGCACTGAAAAATCGATCAATCAGTAACGATTTATTAAGCACCTACTATTTGCTAGGCACTGTGCTAAGGGCTGGAAATGTTCTTGACCAAGAAGGGAAGAGGATAAACCTTTATTTAGTGTCTGGTATGTGCCAAGCATTGTACTAAACACTTTACGAATATCTCATTTAATCTTCATAACAGCCCTGTGAAGTAGATGCTATTACGATCCCCATTATACAGTCACATCCCCTGCTCAGTAAACTCCAGTGACTCCCTATCACCTCCAGGATCAAATACAAAATTCTCTGTTAAGCCTTTCCAAATCTGCCGCTACTCCTATCTTTCCAATCTCTTATACCTTATTCCTTTCCAGGTTTTCTTCAGTTCGGTGACAATGGCATGCTTGCTGTTCCAGAAACAAGACATTCCACATCAGTTCTGGTCATTTTCTCTGGCTATTCCCCATGCCTGGAATGTTCTCCTTTCCTAACTCCAGCTATTGGCTTCCCTGGCTTCCTTTAAGTCCCACTCTACAAGACTTTCCCAACCTCTCTTCATTTTAGTTCCTCCTCTCTCTTATTTATTTATTATTTATCCTACAGATAGCTTGTTTGTACATACTTCTTTGCTTGTTGTTTCCTCCATTAGATTGTGAGCTCCTTGAGGGCAGGGGCTCTCTTTGGCCTCTTTTTCTATCCCTAATGCTTAGCACAGTGTCTAGCACGTAGTATGGTGCTTAAATAAATGCTTATTGAAGGGCAGCTGAGTGGCACAGTGTATAGAGCACCGGCCCTGGAATCAGGAGGACCTGAACTCAGACACTTGACACTTACTAGCTGTGTGACCCTACACAAATCACTTAACCCCCATTGCCTCACAAAAAAACAAACCAAAAAAAAATGCTTATTGACTGATGAGGAAATGGAGACAAATAGCATTGAAGTGACTTACCAGGGTCACATAACTAGTAACTGTCTGAGGCCAAATTTGAACTCAAGACTTCCTGATTCATGGCCCAGTATTCTATCCACTGTGCATTTAGCTTGGGGTAGCAATCACTGGCTATTGATATTGAGAAAAATACATATATATGGGGTCTTGAGCCAAGAACAATAGGAAAATTCCATTGTTCTTCAAGAGTACCTCTAGAACTCTGATAAGAGAGATGTAGCCAATTGTGCTCTGTGGTCCCAATCTGCTAGTGCACATGTGGATCAGGAGAGTAAGTCCTAAGACTTGCTACATTTGGTTATATAAAATTAAGAAGTTTTTGCATAAACAAAATTAATGTGGTGAAGAAAAAAAGGAAGATAGTTAACTGGTGAAAAATCTTTGTGGCAAATTTCTCAGACAAAGATCTGAAAATGAAGAAATATGAGGTATTGATTCAAATGTATAAAAACAGAAGCCATTCTCCAATAGATGAGTGGTCAAAGGATATGAACTGGCAGTTTTCAAAAGCTGAAATGCAAGCTATCAACAATGCTCTAAATTACTAATAACAAGAGGAATGGAAATTAAAACAATCCTGAGCTTTTACTTTATACCCATTAGATTGGTAAAGATAACAAAAAAGGAAAATAATTTCTTGAGGACTTATAAAAGGACAGACACAATAATGCACTATTGGTGGAACTGTGAATTGGTTCAGCCATTCTGGAAAGCAATTTGGAATGATGTGACTCTTCTCCATGTTCTACTGTAAATTCGCCACAGTAGATCCATACAACATATTCAGCAGAATCAAGTAGCTCAGAAATGCCCCAGACCCACTCCCAAGTGCAGCCAGACCAGATTAAAAAGGCATTAGGAAATATTTAACAAAATGAATAAAACCAGAATTTGTTCAGTTGCTTTCAGTTGTCTCTGATTCTGTAATCTCAACTGGAATTTTCTTGGCAAATATACTGGAGTCGTTTGGCATTTCCTCCTCCAGCTGATTTTACAGATGAGGAAACTGAGGTAAACAGAGTTAAGTGCCTTGCCAAGAGCCATATAGCTACTAAGTATGTATCTGAGGCCACATTTGAACTCAGGAAGATGAGTCTTCCTGACTCCAGGCCTGGTGCTCTATCTAGTGAGTTTCTTTCTTTTTTTTTTCTTTTTCTTATTAAGCCCTAATTACTGAATGGGCATTGCCTCAGTCAAACTGAGACCTTTTAAAGATCTTAGCTTGAAAAGGCCAAGGTCCTTCACTGCATCCTGGGCCATCTCTAGTTGTCCTGATCCATATCTGGCCACTGGATCCAGATGGCTCTGGAGGAGAAAGTGGTGACTTTGCACAGCCCTCCCTCACTTAAATACAATTCATTTGTATGTCATGGCATCACCCTGATGCTATGGTTCTCTTTGAGAATGAAGGACAAATAACAATAATCCAGTGAGTTACCTAAATGCCCTAAAATACAATAAAACTTAATGTTACATTTGAAAACTAAGTCAATATGTGGCCCATATCCTTATATATAGGTTAGTGGCCCTGTTTCTGTTTAAGTTTGATACCATTGATCTAGTTGTCCTGACATTTTGTAGATATGAATGGAGCAAATAATCTATCCATGTTATCCTTCACTTATGTAACATGAACAATCTTTAAAAAAGAAATCAGAATTATTTTTTCATTCATTTTACCTCCTATAGGATGTATGCTGTTTTTTGCTTCTGCCTAAAAAAAACAACAAAGAACTTTGCTTTATTTCATTAAGATTCTTCCAGATTTAAAAAATATTTTTCATATTTGCCTAAATTGCATTATAGTTTTCTATTAGGCTAGGATTGAACAGAATACAACTGTTTTGAGAGGTGAAGGGATAAGTACAGGCCCATACAACCAGTAGGTGTCAGAGGCCTGACTTAAACTCAAATCTTTCTGCCTCCAAGGCTGTTCAATACACTAAGCTGCCTTTTAGTATTCTGCAACATTGATGGTCCTTTTTTTAAAAAAAAAAAATCTGATTTGGGTGGAGAACTCCTAGAGTAGAAACTCCCCCCACTTGCAGATATGCAACTCATTAGAGAGTTGATGGGATGGAGGGGGTGGAGGTGCATTAAATCAGTTATCCTTGATTAGGAAGCTATTATTTGTCAGAGGCAATATTTGAATGCAGGTCTTCCTGACCCCAAGGCCTGCTCTCTACCTACTATGTCATTCTTCCTTGTATGTATTTTTGTACCATAACCTAAGTAATATGGTCCTTATTATATTATGTTTTATGGACCTCTATATATAGTCTCCTCAACATTTAGGTTGTTCCCAGGATTTTTGCAATTACAAATATTGCTTGTTATGGGCACCTTTTAAAAGACAGTTCTTTAAAAAAAAAAACAACAATTTTATCTGGACTTCCAACAGTAAAATTGTTGAGTCAAATAGTATGACTATTTTTGACTGTCAGATTGATCTAAGAAAAAAAAAATCCAAAAAGGCTTTAACACTACAAATTTGAGATTCTGCCAGAAGTAAATATCTCTTTTTGGTTGTTCAAATTTGTATCTCTTCAAGTATCAATTAAGATTGGGGATTTTGTCTTTTCTTTTTTTGGGGGGGGCTGCTTTTTTCAAGTGATTATTAACAACCTGTTTCCTCTTTGAAAATTACCCCTTCATATCATTGAGGTTTAGGGGTGCTGGGACCCCAAAATCACAACATGCAGGTCCTATCCAAAAGAATTTGACCCACATCTTCTTCCAAAACATTCCTCATATTGGGCAGACTCTTAAGAGTCTGAACATTAGTAAGCTATTGGCTAGAGTTTAAGAATCTGAGCATCTCAATAGAGACAAGATGGACCTTATATACAGAAAGACCATGTGGCCAAGTAAGTAGTCTATGAGGTAATAGAACTCCAGGGACTTGGACCACTTGGCCAAGGGAGAATGGAGCCCAGACAGGATTAAAGGCGTGAAGTAGCCTGGGGCCATAGGGAGGCCAGACAATGGAGGGCTAGGCCATGTCAAGGGTGACAGAATTGGGAGACTAGGTGTAACCATAACGAAAGGCCAGTTGACGGGACCGCAGCCTCATGTGAACACCAGAGACCTGGCCAGTGGGAAAATCCAGGGCTCTTCCCCCTTGGGGTCTAGCTCCCATTCTCATCAATATCTTTGTCCATTTATTCACTGTAGAGAGAGAATTAAAAATGTTAGTGGTTCCTTATATATTTTCGATATCAAGTTGATTTTTTAAAATCTGTTTTATTTGCTATAATTCCCCTCCCCCCATTCTGTTCTTTTGGAACATGAGGCCTTTTTTGAGCCTACCAACATTCCTCCATCTGTCTTCTCAAATTATTGCATATCTAAACTTATATGTATAGCCATTGCTCCCTGCAAAGAATGCAAATTCCTTGGGATCAGGGTCTACTTCATTTTTGTCTTTGTATCTGCCATAGCCTGGCACAGTGCTAGACATATAATGCTGTCTATGCCCTATAGCCTGGTATAGTGCTGGACATAGTACATGCTGACTGATTGATTATGCCTAAATTTATTTTATGAAATCAAGTATCCCTTGTACCTGACAACTGCTTTTGTTTGTTTAATACAAACATTTCTTTTTCTTCCACAATTAAATGCTATTTTCCATTTTCTTTCTTTTTAAAATAGTTCTTTTTCCTTCTTTAGGTATCTTCTTGTACAGTTTTCAGTATAGTTTTTTTTCATGCATCTTTTTGCTAATGATATTTTTAGAATAACTATCCAGATCTGACTTACTTTACTTCAATGCTTCCTATTTCATTCCATACCTTAAAAAAAAATCTGTCTCAAAGAACACTTGCACTTGGGGATTTTCCTTGTCCTCAAAAAAATTTCCTCATCTAGCAGTTCATTCCCAAGTATGCAGTGTCCTACCCTCACCCCCTTCCTTCTCCTTTCAAATTAATCTTCAATCCAGTATCAAGTTCGTAGTTAGTTCACACTGGGGATTTCCATGATGATCTAAGAACTACTGGGAAACAATACTATATTGAAGTTATTAACCTACCCACAGACAGCAGGCTGTGCTATCTAGCACAAATTATTTCAAAATTATAGGCTTTTTCTGTAGTTGTTTTGTTTTTTTTCTGCTCTCTTGCAAATAAGTGGAGGTGATGGGGTGTGGCCCAAACAGCTTGCACCAAAGGGAATCTGACTCCCATTTGTCTACAGGTCCCAGCCCCTCATCTCCCTTTGAAAGCCTTAGCCTACCTTTTAGTCTTATTCAGATGGCCTTTGCCCCTCACCCTAAAAAGGAATCTGGCTCCTTATCAACTCCCCTTGTCAACTCCCCTTATTTCCCTTTGAAAGCCCTAGCCCCACCTTTTTTATCTCATTTTGATGCCTTTCAGTTCCTTTATTATCTATTCCCATTGTCTGTTCAATTCTCACCCAGATCCTATTCCCAGACCATTTTCCCAGACCCTTCCCTGGTCACCCAAAGTCACTTTAGTATATAAGATCTACCCTGGCCCCCATTCAGGGCTGAGAATCTCATGCCCAAAAGGCTGAGCTTTCCTCATGCTCGCTCTCCTTATGGGAGTCACCTGGCCTAAGTGTATTATCACTAATAAACTTTTCCTCTGGCTGGAAGAAGATTTGAGTTGAATTCTTTCAGGCAGGGCCTGGCATCGCGATCTTGGGGTTCCCAGCACCCCAAAACCTCTAGACCTCTTCAGAGGGACAGATGGAAAAGAAATCTGCTCCCTCACCTTCCTTTTTTTAATCCCTTAGAACAAAACTCAATCAGCCATTCTTCCCTAATATCGGGGAAAAGCAACAAAGCACCGATTCTTGTTCATGACACAGTCATATGACTCTTTGAAAATTCCCTTTGCCATCAGCATTCTAGTTTAATTCCTTAGAAAATAAAGCAATAAGGGAAGGCAGTCAGTAGGTCTATGAAAAACAAATTGACACTGATAAGTTACATACTCTAAGGTAGGAGAGGGGAACCTGCAAAACAGAACAAATTCCCTTAATAAAAGGATTTGTTCGGTAAAACTTGGGGACAGCAAAGGCTGCACCCAAGGACCTAGAAGGCTAGGTGGGGCTTTGAGGCCTCAGGTTACCCACCCCTACGTAAGGGAATGAGCTGTGGCTGAAATGTTTAAGACAAATCTGAATTCACTTATAAATCAATAAGGCCTGGAGACCTCAAAGGTCATCATTAGATCAGAATTGTGCTATTTGAAAATGTGAAATTCAGATTATCTCCTTAGCCCCTCTTCAGGTTTTTAATGATATAACCTTAGGGCTGGGATTTCCTTGAAGATCTACCATTGGAAAATCTCAAAAGCCCCCATTTGAATTCTTGTGTACACCAACAAAAATACAAAGCACTTCAAATTGTATTCTTTCATTTAAAAAATTAGCTTCTAAGGATGTTGTCAAGTTGGAAAAAGAAAGAAGGGTGGAAATTTCCAATGACAAATCTCTCCTAATTTTTTTTTTTGTCCCACTGATGATGGGATCTAGACCTCAGAAATGAAAAACCCTGGACTTTCCCACATGGCCAAACCTCTGGCATTCGCCTGAGGCTATAATGCCATCAACTGGCCTTTCATTGTGGCTACACCCAATCTCCCCTCCATTTTCTTGCCTCCTTATGGCCCCTGGCCATTTCCCACACTTAATCCTAGCTAGTCTCCATTGTCCAGGTCCCAGGAGTTCTGTTCACCCCAGTTTACTGGCCACTCCCATCCAGATCTCTTAGACCCTTCCTCCCATCACCCCAAACTACTTGGCCACTCCTAGATTCCTCCCACAGGCTTTCTGTATATAAGGTCCATCTTGTCTCCCTTAAGATGCTCGGAATCTTAAAATCTAGCCAGTAGCTTACTAATTTTCAGACTCCTTAAGAGTCTGCCCAATATGACAGATGTTCTAATAAACCTTGTCTTTGGCTGAAAGAAGGCATGGGTTGAATTCTTTCAGACAAGACCTTTGTGTTGTGATATTAGGGTCCCAGCACCCATGGAACCCCTAAACTGCATCAAGACCATGAGTTACTTTTCCACTGAAAAGTTTAAAGTACTCTACCAAGAACTTTCAAAATTATACTATACCTCAGGAGTAGGTAAATTTAATTCAGGTGATCATTACATATACTATTGTGGGCAAAAATCCCTCAGAAGAAATAAAGTAGCCCTCAGAGTCAATAAAATGGTGAGAAAAGCAGTACTGGGGTATAATCTCAAAAATGACCAAATAATGTGTTTGAATCCAAGTCATTTCAACATCACAGTAAAAAGCCAGAGTTAATCAGTTTTATGAAGACCTACAATATCTTCTAGAAATAACACTCCCCAAAAAGAAGTCATGTTCATCATAGGAGATTAGAATACTAAAGTAAGAAATTAAAAGATAATGGGAATAACAGGAAAGTTTGGCCTTGGAGTACAAAATGAAATAAGACAGAAACTAATAGAGTTTTGTCAAGATGACTTGGGTCATAAAAAGAACACCCTTTTTCAACAACCCAAAAGGCAATTGTATACATGGACATCACCAGATGGCCAGTATAGAAATCAGATTGATTATACACTTAGCAGCCAAAGGTGGAAAAGCTATGCAGTCAGTTGAAACAAAACCTGGAGCTGACTGTGGCTCATATTATGAGCTTCTTAATGCAAAATTCAGACTTATATTGAAGAAAGTAGGGGAAACCATTAGGCATACAGGTATGACCTAAATAACATCCTTTATGAATATGAACTGGAAGCGAAGAATAGATTTGAGATTAGATGGAGTGAGAAACTTGTGGACAGAGGTTTACAAAAATGTGTAGGAGGTAGCAACAAAAAATATCCCAAAGTAAAAGAAGAGCAAGAAAGCAAAATGGCTGTCTGATGAGGTTTTACTAATAGCTCAGGAAAAGAGAGCAAAAGTTAAAGGAGAAAGAGAAAGATGTACCCAACTGAATGCAGAATTCCAGAGAATAGCGAAGAGAGATAAGATTTTCTTAAACAAATAATGCAAAGAAATAGAAAAAAACCCAACAGAATGGGAGAGACTGGAGATCTCTTCAAGAAAATTAGATATTTCAAGGGAATGTTTTGTGTAAAAATGGGCATGATAAAAGACAAAAATGGTAGAAATTTAACAGAGCATAAGAGATTAAGAAGAGGTGGCAAGCATACTCAGAATAACTTTACGAGAAAGATCTTAGCATCACCAATAACCGCAATGGAGAGTAAAGTCAAGTGGACCTTTGGAAACATTGCTAACAATAAGGCTAGCGGATGTGATGGAATTCCAGCGGAGTTATTTAAAATCCTAAAACATGTTGCTTTTAAAGTGTTGCACTTAATATGTCAGCAAATTTGGAAAACTCATCAGTGGCCACTGGATGGAAAAGATCAGTTTACATCCCAATTTTGAAGAAGGGCAATGAGAAGGAATGTTCAAATTACCAGACAGCTGTACTCATTTCACACACCAGCGAGATTATGCTTCAGCTAGGTTTTAGCAATATGTAAACTGAGAATTCCCAGAAGAGCAGGCTGGTTTTTAGAGGCAGAGTAATTACAGACCAAATTGCCAGCATTTGCTGAATTATGGAGAAAGCAAGGGAGTTCCAGAAAACTATCGCTTTCTGCTTCATTGACTACACCAAAACCTTTGACTGTGAGGATCACAACAATATAACATGGCAAGTCCTCAAAGAGATGGGAGTACTAGATCATCTTACTTGTCTCCTGAGGAACCTGTATGCAGGTCAAAATGATGTGATTTGGGCTCCTTAGTGAATGGGATGTCCCAGTGAAGACTTCTCAGCGTAATTAAGGTAATGAGTTCAGAAGGTAGTGTGAGAAATGAACTCTCAGAAGTGAAGGCTCCTCAAAGGGTTAAATAATTCTTGATATTATTACTTTCAAAATCCTCCCCCACTTAGACCCTGTTTTTAAGCACTTAACAGAAAGAATAAGCCCTGCCCCACCCCCAACCTGAGCTTCCAGCCTCTTTCCTCGTCTTTGAATTTCGGGCCTAGAATGTAAGCTTCACCTCCCAATTAAGAGGATAGGAAGAAACTTTCGAGCTTAGAATGTAAGCCCACCCCCAGGTAAGGGGGTAAGGGATAGTGATGGGTGGAGGCTTGTTTGTGTGGTGGGCATAGATTTGCTTTCATAAGGCGGCCCTTGTTACTCCCTCCCTCTCTCTCTCTCCACATGTATGGAAGGAGCAGACAGCCATCTTGAGAGATTGTAATAAAGGTAACCTTTACTTTCCACCATGAGGTTTCTGAGTTTAATTTGGGTTGGGGTCGCTGTCCCACACACTAGGAACCCCAGAATGTCAGGATACAGGGTGGCTGTCTGCCTAGAATGGAGTCACACACACAACCTTTCTTTCAGTCAATTGACAAGGTTTATATTAATGCCAATACTAGTGGGCTCCTCGTGAACCTGCAACTTAATGGAGGTGAAACGATGCTAATATACAAAAAGGTCAAAGAAAAGAATCTGGATGAGATTAAGGAGTGGTGAGTAGCCTGGGGTGTGCCAGGTGCAACAGCAAAAGGAATATCAAGTAGGCTAATCAGGTGATCTAGATGGGATTAAGGAGTGATTGATATCTGCAAGAAGTCAAGGGTGACGGAGAGCAACAGTGAAAGGAATGTCAAGTAAATTAATTAGGTAATCTTGGTGGGCTGGGGTGTCCAGTTGCCTTGGGCGGAAGGGCCAGTGATCTGGGCTGCTAAAATGTTTGGGAAAATTCTGGGATTGGTTGCTTTTAAAGACATCGTCTTTTCCTTTTAGGAGTCCAGGTCTCATCACCCCATCAGAACAACTGACTGGTTTAAAATTGGAAAAGGAGTATGGCAAGACTGTATATTGTCACCTTATTTAATTTGTATGCAAAGTACATCATACGAAATACCAGGCTGGAACAAAGGTTGTCAGGAGAAATATCAACAATCACAGATATGGTCAACAATCACAGATATGGGGGCAGCTAGGTGGCGCAGTGGAAAGAGTACCAACCTTGAAGTCAGGAGGACCTGAGTTCAAATCTGGCCTCAGACCAAACATTTGACACTTACTAGCTGTGTGACTCTGGGCAAGTCACTTAACCCTAATTGCCTAAAAACAAACAACAACAACAATCACAGATATGCAAATGACTCATATTCTTGGGCTCAAAGATCACTGAAGAAGGCAACTGAAGCCATGAAATTAAAAGACACTTGCTCCTTGAAAGGAAAGCTATGGCAAATCTGGCTAGCAGAGACATCACCTTACTAACAAAGGTCCATATAGCCCAAACTATGGTTTTTTCATGAGCAATATATGAGAGTTGGACCATAAAGAAAGCTGAGTGATAAAGAATCAATGCTTTGGGGCAGCTAGGTGGCACAGTGGTTAGAGGACCTGCCCTGAAGTCAGGAGGACCTGAGTTCAAATCCCACCTCAGACCAAATACTTGATACTTACTAGCTGTGTGACCCTGGGCAAGTCACTTAACTCCAATTGCCTTAAAAAAAAAAGAATCAATGCTTTCATATTGTGGTGCTGGAGAAGACTTTTTAGAGTCCCTTGTTCAGAAAGGAGATCAAATCAGTCAATACTTAAAGAAATTAATTCAGGCTATTCATTGGAAGGTCAAATACTGAAGATGAAGCTTAAATACTTTTGCCACATAATGAGAAAGACAGGACTTATTGGAAAAGACCCTGATGTTGGGAAAGATTGAAGGCAAAAAGAAAAGGGGATGGCAGAGAATGAGATGGATAGATAGTGTAATGGAAACAACAAATATGGAATGCAGATTGGAGCATACTACTTTTCACTTTATTTTTTCTTGTTTTTTTTTTGTTTGTTTGTTTGTTACTTTTTTTATTTTGCGTTTTCTTTCACAATATGACTAATATGGAACTATTGATGGGGTTGGGATCTGGACCCCAGAAAGGAAAAACCCTGGACTTTCCCACTTGGCCAAATCTCTGGTGTTGGCCTGAGGCTACAATTTCATCAACTGGCCTTTCACTGTGGCTATTCCCAATCTCCCAATTCTGTTACTCTTAATCTAGCCTAGCCCTCCATTGTTTTACCTACCTATAGCCTACAGCCACTTCCCACCCTTAATCCTAGCTAGGTTCCATTCTCCCTTGGCCACATGGTCCAGGTTCCTGGTATTCTATTACCTCACTGTCTGCCCCCCCCCCCCCCCCCCCCCCCCGCCCCCAGCAAACTATTTGGCCACTCCTAGATTCCTTTCACAGTTTTTCTGAACATAAGATCCATCTTGCCTCCATTAAAATGCTCAGATTCTTACAATCTAGCCAATACCTCCTAGATGTTCAGATTCCTTAAGAGTCTGCCCAATGTGGCGGATCTTTAATAAATCTTGTCTTTGGCTGAAAAAAGGCTTGGGTCAAATTCTTTTAGGCAGGACTCGTATGTCGTGATTTTGGGGTCCCAGCACCCCGAAATCTCAACACTATGTTTGCTTGATTGTATATCCTTAACCTATATCAAATTCATGTATCAGGGAGGGGAAGAGATAAGGAGAAAGAGAGTTTGGAACTCAAAATTTTAAAAAACAAATGTTAAAAATTATTTTTGCATGTAATTGGGAAAAAATAAAATTATTTTTTTAAAAGAAACAATGAACATGAACTTGGACAAACTTCAAGAGATAGTGGAGGATAGAACAGACTAGCATGCTGTGATCCATGGAGTCACAAAGAGTCTGATGTGACTGAATGACTGAACAACAACAAACCTGAATAATCAGTTGCACAAATAGGCATATATATACATATACACATACACACATGCATATAAATACACATGGCATACATTAATATTCATGCATACATACAAAGTACACACATATGGCAAGAGACAGAATTTGGTCTTTCTCACTAAACCCTAATTCAGGGTCTCATCCTTTCTCCTCTGGTCTATTACAATTATCTCTTTTTTCAAAAATTAATTTATTTTTAGTTTTAAACATTCACTTCCATAAGCTTCTGAGTTTTAAATTTTCACAATTATCCCTTAAATGACTATCCTGCCTCATCGACCCTCCCCTCCCTCCAACCATCTTCTACACAGCTGACAAAGTGACATTTATAAAGCAAAATTTGGACATGTCATTGCCCACTCAAAAAGCTCTGGGGAGTTCCCTATTACCTCTAGAACAGAGCATAAAACTCTCCTGTCTAGTTTTTAAAACCTTTTGCAGGGAAATGACTAAACATAACTCCAAGAAGAAGGATGATGAATCATGCTAACCATTTCCTTATAGAGAGGTTGATGGACTCAAGATGTGGAATGAGACATATATTTTTTGGACATGGCCAAAAGGGGAATTTGTTTTGCTTGATTTTACAAATTTCTTACAAGTTGTTTTTTAAAAAATTTTTCAATTGGAGGGAGAGAGCGTTGCAGATATGGTTCTCCCTACCCCCAAAGAGAAAGGAACAGAAGGAAGGCCAGTAGAAATCACAAACAAGCAGGAAAGCATTGAAAGTTATATGTTGAATTAATTAATTATATACTTAAAAAGGAAAGCAAGCTCTATGTAATGGAGATCACAGTTTCATGTGTAATTCTGTTCTGCTCCGCTGTGCATATGGAAATGCTTGTTTTATTTTGTGTTTAAGAGTAAAAAATAAACTCCTTCATTATCTGGCTCCAACCTCTGTTTCCAGTTTGATTTCATATTATCTTCCTCACCCACTCAATTTCACATTCTTCCCCTTCACTTACTCTGTGATCTGGCCTACTGACCCTCCTGGCATTTTCCGTGCATGACATTCCCATCTGCTGCCTCTCCATATCTGCCATGCTCCCTCACCTCTCCCTCTAGGAAACCCTAGGTCAATTTGTTATTCTGAGGGCATCCTCTCCTAGGAAGCCCTGATATCTTCAGTATTGAGGCTTTTCTCAGTTCCATCCCCAATCAATTACTTTGTATATATTTTGTATTCATCTTTGTACAGGTTGTTTTCTTCCCAGAAAAATGTTTCATTTTTGTCCTTGTAGCTCCAGCATCTATCTCAGTGCCTGCAATAAAAATGCTTGTTGATTGAATTCTTTGTTTTTCCCCAGCAATGATTGTTGAAAGTGATTAAAGATAAGAATGCAAATGACTTTTTATTTTTGCAGGTGACATTTTTATATCCTTATTTCTTTATTTAATCTTGAATTTTACTGGCTTTTACTTTTTGAAAGCTGCAAGAAATAGTGCCTATAGAAAAATTTAGCAACAAAAAACCCTGTAAAGACTGAAGCCTTGTCGATAGTATGTATATATATGAGACTGTATGTCAGAGTATGTGTGCTATCATGGCATTTTATGGCATCTTTTTGTCTTTACAACCCTCATATATTACTTCCTGCCACATACTCAATTGATCAGTCAGATAGGCCTACTTGCTGTTCCTTATCCATGACACTGTATTAGAGAGACAACATGAATGATGAGTTTTGGAGTTGGAGTCAAGAAGACCTGGGTTCAAATCTTGCCTCTAACTTTTACTGACTGTATGATTCTGGGCAAATCACACTCTCAGCCTCAGTTTCTTCATCTGTTAAATAGTGTTGGACTAGATGGCCTCTAGCTCTAAATCTGTGATCTGCTTGTGCCATTACACAAACTAGAATGAGCTCCTTCCTCATCTCTGCCTCCTAGAATCTTTGGCTTCCTTTAAGGTTCAGCTCAAATGCCATCTGTGGAAAGAATTTCTGGTGTCTCCTCACACATCCCCCTCCCCAGCTGCTAGTGTCCTCCCCTCTAGGGTTACTTTATATCTATTCTGTATGTGTCTTGTATCAACTGACTTGCATTGGTTTGAGGGTCCCAAAGGTAGATTCTACTTACTACTCTAGGGGTTTAAGGAGAAACCTTGAGGGCTATATTTCTAGCCTCTTGAGCTCCCAGTGATTCTCATACTTTATATGCCATACCCTCTACTCTGTGATCCAGTGACACTGGGCTCCTTGTGGTGCCTTGAACAAGACCCTCCGCCTCCCAACTCTGTGCATTTCCATTGGCCGCCCTCCTTGCCTGGAATGCTCTCTCTTCGCTCTCTGCCTCCTTGTTTCTTTCAAGTTCCATCTAAAAATCCCACTTTCTGGAGGGAGCCTTTCCCAATCCCCTCTAATCCTAGTGCCTTCCCTCAGTTGATTATTTCCCACTTAGTCTGTGTATAGGTTGTTTGTACATACTTGTTTGCATGTTGTTTTCCCCGTTAGACTGTGAGCTCACTGGGGGAGTAAGGGACTATCTTTTGCTTTTGTCTGTATGCTCAGCACTTAGTATAGTGCCAGGAACATAGTAGGTAATTAATAAATGTTTATTAACTGACCACTAATAATGTGTCAGCCAGATTGAATTAACTTTTAGAAAATGAAATTGTTAAGAAGGCTAGCTAGCAATATATGGTACAAAATATTCCCCCTCTCAAACCTGAGACACACTCTTCCACAAACACAGACGGTGTCCGTGGGGAGAGCAGACTCTGATGTAGAGTACAATGGTAGTGAGGCACACGTGTAGAGAGCAAATGTGGCAGAATGAACTCACAATTCCTGTATGGGAAGTGTTTTTTCTCACTTTGTAGAGTCCTTGTGAAGTTCATCTTGGGTGTAGGTAGCTCTCTACCAGGCTCAGTGCCCTTTTCTAGAATCCATCACTAATCATTGGTGTTGCCACAAGGGGTTGTTTTCTCTGAAACTGCCTTTCCTCAGCTAAACTATCTCTTCCACTCCAGTTGGCCTTGGCGTGTCTCTTAGCCCTGATGCAGTTACTTCCATGGCTTTTCTCTTGTATGCCGCTCTTGGTTCTGGTGGATTCTGTCAGTGATGCCCTGCCTGCCAGGCCTCCTAGATCATTTGGCTCTCATAAGGTTGCCCTCAGGGCAATTCCTTCTTGAGATACTCATTCTCCTAAAATCAGGAAATAACAAACACAGACAAAGAGGGCCATGTGCTCAAAGCTTCCATGGCCAGATGGGAGACAGGGCAGCCTTCCTCCCCCCACCATGACTCCTAGACACATGTCAAAGCTTGACTAGAAGCCACACAGCAAATAGCAATGAAGCTGCAGGTTGCCTGTTTTGTGTACCCTCTGAATTCTGGCCCAGCAACCTCTGAGTCATCAGTTCTTCTAGGTTCAGCAGTCAATGACAGAACTCTTCATTATTATACAGTGCAAACTCCTGAGTCATCATGGAAAGAAATGGGCTTACCCCTAAGATTCCACATAGTCTCTTAGAGTACAGCAAGGCAGTGACTATCTGTGTATTCTCTAAGGGCTGGCCCTGATCTCATTACATTTGTATTCTCAGTGCTTAGTACAATGCCTGGCACATATAAGTACTTAATAAATGTTTGCTTTATTTGTTGATTGATTGGTTTCACTGTTCCTTTCGCCTTTGACAGATTTAATTTGGTCAGTTAGCTGAGACCTAAATAGGCCAGCATTTGGAATAGTTTTAGGGGTAGGCAGAGTAGGACAGCAGCTATGGTACATAAGAAATCTGGTTGAGAATTTCCCATACATTCTGGAACTGAGGGTGCGAGATCAAGACTTGGGCCTTTGTGGTCTGAAACCCAAGTTTTCCTTCCTATTGTAATGGAGTTTTGACACATGCTCAGACGACCTCAGATGGAGGCATCTACCTGGGAGACATTAGGGACCTACTTCTTGGAGAAAACATTCTTCTGTCTCTTACTACATGGGTGGGAGCAGCCTTTTCCATTGGCTTCTTAGCTGGAAGAGGATGTGCTTTTAAAACTACTAGGTTGGGATAGTCTTGTTCTCTTTTTCAGCAGTATCGGAAGGATGAAAGTCCTATTTACGGGCATCATGAACTATGCTGGGTGGAGGGAAGGGAAGACTTGCCCTCTCTTTCTTAGGCACTATGGCCTAAAAAACTGGTTTTGGTCTATTTCCTTTTTCAGTTTTAGGTAGACAGTGGATAGAGTCCATAGATCTTGGGCACCTTGGAGTCTTAATTGTAGACTGGATGTGACTACTAGGACATAGAATTTTGTGGGACCATGCTATGTAGAAACTGAGTTTAATTGGGAACCTAATCCCTGTGCTCTCTTCAGAGACTGAGGTGGTACAGGGGAACATCACGCCTCATGAGGTGTTAGAGGAGGGATGTTTGTATGTTTGTTCTTGCTATACTTTTGAAGTAAAGTTCCTTTGTAAAAGCTAATCTGACTGTTAAGTGGTTAAATGGAACTGGGCTACTTGGGGACCCTCTAAAGTGGTGAACATAATTGGTGGAGGGTTTAAGCCCATGACAGAGAGACTAGACACCCCCCAAACCCCCTTGGGTACAAGAGAATTCTAGAGGAGGGATGAAATTGAACAGACCTGGCCTTCAGGTAGTGGGGGTCAAATCAGTCAATGTTACACTAAAATACTCCTAATAGTATAATAAAACCACCATTTTAGTTGTAAGATAATGACTTATCATTATCACTTTAATCTCCAGAGTTCTTTGCCTAAGTCCTGAAAATTTTTGGCCTCCAATTTTGTTGTTGAGTTGTGCCTGCTTCTTCATTACTGCATTTGGAGTTTTTTTGGCAAGCATAGATACTGGAGTGGTTTGCCATTTCCTTCTCCAGATGAGGAAACTGAGGCAAACAGGGTTAAGTGACTTGTCCATGGGTACAGAGTTAGTTAAGTGTCTGAGGCTGAATTCGAACTCAGGTCTCCCTAACTTCACTCTAACCACTGTGCAACCTAGATGCTCTTGGCCCCCAGAGGATCTTTTTAAAAATACAGGTGGAGGGGGAGGGAATAACACCTTAAGCAGACATCACTTAGCAACTGAACGAAGACAGGTTTTCTACTTGAGAGCTAGGCCTTACGGAAATGAAGCACAAAATGAAGGTGAGGGGAAGTGAGAGATGATAAGTATATGTTAGGGTAGAATAGGGAGTGAGAGACACTGACAGAGGAAGTGAGATTCTTTGAACAGCCAATTTTGCCTACTTTAAAATTTTGTTGAGCTCTGGTTTTTATAGCTGAATCCTGAAGGTGTTCAGTACAAGTCTTGAGAGAAATGAAAAAGCTCAATATCTGGTCCAAACTTTTCATTTCAAAAAATGGGGAACTGAGGCCCAGAGGGTTAAGTGATTTTTTTCCAAGTCCATACAACTTGTAAAAAGCAGAACCAAATTTGAAACATAGGGGCCTATAATTTAGAGGCCAGGACTGTTTTCTCTCTATTTTGTCTCATGTAGACATGACTGAGAGACTTGGTGAGGGCCACAGGGCAAAAGATGTATGACAATTGAAGTCCAGTTCTAAATCTGTCACTCTCTGATCCTAAGTTGGAGCACTGTCATTGTCAGTGATCATTTTCAAGGGATGGTTGAGTATGTCAGCAATTTATTGTTAACATTTGTCATTAGCTTGCCATGATTATGAACCTGAACACTCTGAAAGCACCAATTTGCATATTCTCATTTCAAAATGTTAATTAGCAAAATGTACTACTTTGATTATTCTATGAGTCCATGATCTTGTCAACTGTATGTATTCCTTCCAACATTGCAAATTGCAATCCATCCATCCTTTCCCATCCTGTGATTTTTTTTTGGGGGGGGGGCCTAGGCAATGGGGTTAAGTGACTTGCCTAGGGTCACACAGCTAGTAAGCATTATGTGTCTGAGGCTGGATTTGAACTCAGGTCCTCCTGACTCCAGGGCCGATGCTCTGTACCGTGCCACCTAGCTGCCACATCCTGTGATATTTTTATCTATGTCCATGTACAGGCATCTCATAGAAGAGCTTCTCAATACAATGAATGCATTTCCTTGAGTTTTTGCGTATAATGGATACTAGTCAAATGCTTAGGTGGTTCATGTGCTATTCCTTATTCTCGGTAAGTAACCGATTTACCTTTTCCAGACATATATGATCTATATTTATATCAATCTTTCTATCTCATGTGACATATAGATGAGAGTCAGCATTGGGTAATGGATAAAGGCACAGCCTCAGAGTAAGAAAGACCTGGGTCCAAGTCCTACTTCTGATACATATTAGCTTTGTGACCCCGAACAACTCACTTAAACTTTCAGTGCCCCAAGACCAAAACTACAAATTGCAAAAGTTATTGACTAATTTTTATCCTCAATGCCTAGCACTGTTTAATAAGTGTTAGTTGATTGATCTGTATTGGTAATTTCTTCTCTGAGAGCTGTATATTCTGATGAAATAAAGGGATTGGACATATTTATATGTGCGTATGGGACAGCTAGGTGGCACAGTGTCAGGATGACTCTTCTTTGTGAGTTCAAATCTGGCCTCTAGGTGTGTGACCCTGGGCAAGTCACTTAACCCTGTTTGCCTCAATTTCCTCATCTGTAAAATGAGCTGGAAGAGGAAATGGCAAATCATTCCAGTATCTTTGCCAAGAAAACTCTAAATGGGGTCATGAAGTCAGACATGACTGAAATGACTGAACAATAACATGTTGTAATACATATTACATCACAGGGCTGGACACATATATGCATGTACATGCATGTACATATTTGTAACATATATTCAGACCTATAATTTCATTGGTGTAGGGAGCTCTCAGAAAGAAAATTCTATCTACTAATATAGATCAATCAATCACTAGAGTTAATGGTAGAGTCTACCAGAAGCTGTAGTAATGGCTTCTCCAGAATGCCTGATTGATGACAGAGTAAGCATCTATAGAGGCATGGAGAAAGACAATCATCTGAGGACATTGGCAGCTGCAGGGACTGTGACCCCTTCATGGTGGAAAAAAGTGCTCTTTATGAACTATAGAAGGGTGCTGATCCTCAGAGCCTAGCACCACATGTTCTCTACAGGTGTTCCTGAATGCCTTTGTACTTGTTTTTGAGCTCACTTTCCCTGAAGACCTTGTATGTACAAGGGGAGGGTATATTCCAATTTGGGGGCATTGTTTTGAACCCACTGTTTTTGCTATACCTTCTCTGTAAATCCTATCTCTCAAAACTAACTGATGCTAACTAATTGCTAATGGATAGTACACTAATAGGGGCTCAGAAGCCAAAGTACTAGAAATACCAACCCTTCATAGTTACCCCTAGAATTGTGAAGAGAGTTATAGTAAGCTGCTCCCTGGGGACCCAACGTGATAGTGTGTGTCCAGTTGAAAAATTAGCTCAGAGTGGCTGCTGCTGCTCCTCCTCCTCACCACGTGTATATACATGTATACACATATGTGTGCATTCCCATTCACACATAACACATACACACATACACACATGTATATAGATATGAGTATGACCTCCCTCTAATTAAAATTTTCTTCATTGTTATCTAGTAATTATATAATAGATAATTACATATATATATATGTAAATATATACCAATCTATAAAATAAAACATTGAGTATGTGTTTTTAATGTAATCTGTGGCTCAGAACTATAGTTCTGGGTTCATACAGATCCATTTCAGACTCAGGAGCTTTTTGCTGAAATCTCTTATGGCTTTTTCCCCAAATGAAGTTTCCCTTGGGAATATCATCTCTTGGCTCATGTCTAGGGCTTCACAATCAAAAGGTCTTCAGCTGCTGTACAAGTAGTCAGTATAAAAAAACAGCAAAATTAACCCACTGAATATGAAAGACTTTGTTTTACCCATCAGAAAATGCCAAGGACAAACATCCAAGAGCATAAACAATCAAAATAACTTTCTTTGCTTCTGAGGGAGCCAAAATCTCCCCTAAGGACCTGTGTCATTCTCTTCATTTCTAGTGCTGTTGTGTATTAAGGTTTTGCAGTAAGATGAAAGCACTCAGGGTGGCTAGACAGTCCAGCTCTTTCTTGCTGGAACTGCATAATCCATTTAATTCATTACATCAGTGAAGGCCAAGGCCTGGATTTGTTCTTGCCTATATGGCTCTAGCCCTTAATGTTCCTCAGCTTTGGCTACAGTTGGATTCAGAAACTCTCAAGTCAAAAGAATGATCAGGTACTAGAACAAGCTTGAGGGAGAAAAACATTTAGGTTAGTATATGTGAATTAGTATGTTTCAGAAGTAACTATAGGTGAAATGTAGGAGTTTGAACTACTTGGAATGGAATGTAATAGAATAAGCAATTAGATAGCACCTACTGTGTGCCAGGCGCTGCACTAAGTCCTTTATGATATTATCTCATTTGATCCTCATAACAATCTTGAGAGGTAGGTGCTTTTATGATCCCCATTTTACAGTTGAGGAGACTGAGGCAAACAGAAGTCAGTTACTTGCCCAGGGTCATATAACTAAGTGTCTGAGGCTACATTTGAACTTGGGTCTTCCTAACCCTAGGCCCAGTGCCCTGTTGACCATACCACCTAGTTGTCTACTTTTTTCTGTTTTCTTATCATACTAAGACAACTTCATATGCTGTAATCACCATCACCTTTTAATTATACTCAAGAGTTGGCCAATGATTGCCATGTGTGCCAGGAGGCTGGCATAGTGAACTTTCTTTCTAGTCCTTAGCCACTGAGTAACTCAATAGCTGCTGCCAGTTGCATCTGCCTGATTTACATTATCTCTATCCTGGGCTCGTAGCCACTCTCCCCTCCGTAGCTTTGCTTGAACTTAGAGAAACGATTGGAGCTCTGGGAGCTGTCATTGCCACAGGCACTATTACAACGTCTCATTTCCAAATTTCCTTTTGCCTACCATTATCACTTGGTTTGTCATGTTGAGAGATGGATTACCTTATTTGTGGAATAGTCAGGAGGCCAGTGTCACTGGATTGAAGAATAGTGCTGGGGAGTAAGGTCTGAGAAGACTGGAAAGCAAAATGGATAACTTTGATTACATAAAACAAAGCCAATGCAACCAAGATTAGAAGGAAAGTAGAAAATTGGGAAAAAATTTTTACCACCAGTCTCTCTGATAAGGGCCTCATTTCTAAAATATATAGAGAATTAAGTCAAATTTATAAGAATACAAGTCATTCCCCAATTGATAAATGGTCAAAGGATATGAACAGGCAGTTCTCAGATGAAGAAATTAAAGCCACCTATAGCCATATGAAAAAGTGCTCTAAATCACTGTTGATTAGAGAAATGCAAATCAAAACAACTCTGAGGTACCACATCACCCCTATCAGATTGGCCAGCATGACAAAACAGGAAAATGATAAATATTGGAGATCTGGGAAAATTGGAACATTAATGCATTGTTGGTGGAGTTGTGAACTGATCCAGCTATTTTGGAAAGCAGTTTGGAACCATGCCCAAAGGGCTATAAAAATGTGAATACCCTTTGACCCAGCAATAGCACTTCTAGGGCTATATCCCAAAGAGATCATAAAAATGGGAAAAAGACCCACATGTACAAAAGTATTTATAGCAGCTATTTCTGTGGTGGCCAAGAACTGGAAATTGAGGGTATGCCCATCAATTGGGGAATGGGTGAACAAGGATAAGAAATGATAAGCAAGCAGATTTCAAAAAAACCTGGAAATACTTGTATGGACTGATGCTGAGTGAAATGAGAAGAACCAGGAGAACATTGTATGCAGTAACACACATGCTGTGTGATGACTAAGTTTGGTAGACTTAGCTCTTTTCAGCAATACAAGGATCTAAGACATCTCCAAAAGTCACATGATGGAAAATGCTATCTACATCCAGAGAAAGAACTATGGAGTTTGAATGCAGATTGAAGCATACTATTTGCTCTTTTTTTCTTATGTTTTGTTTTCTTTTTTTCTTGTGGTTTTTCCTATTGGTTCTACTTCTTCTTTACAACATGACTTATGCGAAAATATGTTTAATAAGAAAAAAAAGAAAAAAGAAAATGACCCAATAGACAGGGAGAGGATGAAAATAAGTGAAAGAGTGGGAATGACAAAGGGGACAATCTGTTGGAGGAGATGGGATGAAATGGGATCACTTGTTCAAGTAGAAGAATTAGCCTTGGTAAGGAGTAAGGCCACTTTATTATGTGAAACAAGGTAATTAGGTATGGATCATCTCTCCGAGTCATCCTAGCACAAATGATTTGTCATTGATTTGAAGAAAGCCTATATCTGGTCCCTGGATATGCAAAGGAAACTCCATGAGAACTATATAACTTCCTGATTAATGGAAAGTGCCAGCTACTATCAGTAGAGGGGGAATTCCTTATTCAGGAATTCCCCCTCTACTGATAGTAGCTGGCACTTTCTCTTCAATTTATAATCCTAGAGAGTTGCCTTGGGCATGAAGAAGTTAAACAACTTGCCCAGAATCACACAGCCTGTCTGTGTCAGAGGCAGGTGAACTCAAGTCTCCCCGACTCTAGCTCTCTGTCCATTACAACAAGGCTGTGCCTCCTGGCTAATACTGAAAAGAAAAACATTTAGATTTTATTCAGTTCCTTCACTATCCTTCCCCTTTAATGTCTATATACAGCAGTGCTCAACTCCTTTCTCAACTCCCCAACAAAATTTCTTTTCTTGGTTTCATTTCCTTTGAGAATGCCCCAGCTCTGTCTTTCTGATTACCATATAAATCAATTCTCTGTGAGATAATTTTGACTTAATGTGTGAGCCCCTCGAGCTAAGAAGATATTTACATTGAAGCAGAACTAGTCAGGGAATATAACTTTAACTCAATGAAATAATTCTAATGTGGGAATTATAATAATTCCTTCGTAGGCTTGAAACTTTTAAATCGTCTTTGACTCTTCTCTCTCACTTCCCACATCCAAGGGTGTCTGTCCTGGACGCACAACGGAAACATCCTTTTTTATAATGCGGGAGAAGGGAGGAAGAAGACCTGGGGCAGCTAGGTGGTGCGGTGGATAGAGCTCCAGGCCTGGAGTCTGGAAGATTCATCTTCCTGAGTTCAAATCTGGCCTCAGATATTAGTTATGCGACCCTGGGCAAGTCACTTAACCCTGTTTGCTTCCATTTCCTCACCTGTAAAATGAACTGGAGAAGGAAATGACAAATCACTCTAGTATCTTTGTCAAGAAAACCCCAAATGCAGTCATGAAGAGTGGAAATGACTGAACAACAAGGACACCAACAAAGAAGACCTGGAATAGACTTGGACCTTTCCCCTTCATTAGAAAAAGATTCGATGGATTTGGAGCTCTTTCCCACATTATGAAAAGAATATCTCCTCCCCTCTTCACCTAGAGGCCAAATACCACTTTCTGGCCCCAGCACAAACCTGATTATTTCAGAATACAAGGGGAGAGGCAGCATTAGCATTTGCCCCTCCTGGACCTTCATTCCAGCACTTTACTGGGACACTTAAAGACATCATAGATGATTGTTCAAGTAATTCACCATTAGAAACTGGATATAAATAAGTCAGGAAGGGTCCAGTGGAAGAAGGCTTTTGTGTCGGGATCGTGTTGCTTTGAGGACAGAGTATATAGCCTGGTACTCATTAAAACAGCAGAAGTCACAGGCAGAGGAGGAACCTGATCCCTTGGCATTGAACACTTTAAAATATTTCCCCTTTAATGCTTTTAAGAGACTATTAGCAGTGCATAGAGAAAAGGAAGAAATGTGTTCCTGAAGATAAATATGAATCTAGTCAATGAACTAAAGATGAATTTCCTTTCAGATCTCTAAATTATTACTGAGAACCAAAAGAGAAAGCAATAATTCAGGATAAGGAAGAGAATAGCTTCTTTTTTTCTTAGGGATACATCAGTGAAAATGAGATCAGGTTGACTTCAAATGAAAAGAGTTTATACCATTATTCCTTTATTGTGCTTAAATTATTGAGTGTTACCCATCATTTAGGCTTCCACTCTCTGCCTTCCTCTGCCCCCACCTCCCTTGACTCTTGGCTCAAACAGACCAAGTTGGGGGTTGACCACGAAAGAGTTATTATCTTTCTTTGCCTCATTGCCCCCTCTCCAGATTGAAACTCTAGAGAAATCAAGATAAAGCTCAGGCATGGCTAATATCTAGGTTTCTCCAAATAAAAGTAACAGGTAACTCCCGTGATAGGTATTCATTGTACAAATGGGTATCAGGTATAGGCCAGCTTTTATTTCTTCCGCCACAAAAAATGCAGGTGATTACAAAACAAAAACAAAAAAAATCCTTCCTTCCCAGAGTCCATGAACAAACACAGAAACATAAAGCAATTCCAGTGACGTTTCAGACTTATTTGGTTTTCTCCAAGGTGAAGATGCTTTGTGGGACCATTAAATAAACACTCTCCATTTGCCTTAAACCTTTATTATTTGAGTAGCTCACAGCAGCACTATAGAGGTTTGGCCCCATCCAAATCTCCTGGCCCCCTGTGACGAATGTCCTTTCTCCTTTAGCTGCAGGCTAATCTGCTGTGGAAGCTACTCTTCTCCTTTTTCCTGTGAAGGGAAATGACCATTCTGGATTTCTAGTCTCTGACGTATGTTCAAAAAAGGAAACTAAAAGGCCATTTGAGTTCCAAATACTCCCTTCTCAAGCTTAGCTGAGCAAGCACAGGCTTCTCACCATGGACTTCCCCTGCATGCTGCCATCTTTTCTAATTCTGGGAGAGGGAGGTAGAGAGAAATTCTTTTCCTGCTCTTGCTATATTCTGGTAAGCAAGTCCAGGGAGTGGAAACAAGGGAAAAAAAGGGGTGAGTCATTTCATAGCCCACCCTTAATAGACCACAAAGTGGTTGTCCCCTCTACTAAGAGTCCATCTTCCTGAGTTTCCAGTTAACCAGTCATCAGCCAGCAGCCCCAATCTTGGAAGACCAATTGGTAATATGTCAGTGTTTAGATCTACTTCTATTGAAGGCATTCCTCAGATGGTTGAAAGTCTGTCACCTGTAATCTCATCAAGTTGATTTGGGGATTCATCAAATTGATCTCTTCATCAACCCCCCATTACACTAGGATTAACATAGCTCTGGTAACAAAAGGCAAAGATAAGGATGATTAAAAGCCTGAAGAAAAGCATCATAATAGCTTCTCCAGTGGCTGCCAAGAAACAATGCCTCAGCATGAAATGTGAAGTTATTAGGCACCAGATTATCTTCTAGTTTTAAAGGTTCTGAATTAATTGTGGCAACCCATACTCCCTAAAGCAGTCAGTCTTTTCATTGACTCACAGAATCTGAGTTGGAAAGGACTCTAATGGTCATTGGGCAGCTAGGTAGCATTGTGGATAGAGCACTGGCCCTGAAGTCAAAGGACTTGAGTTCAAATCTGGCCTCAGACACTTGACACTTCCTAGCTGTGTGACTCTGTGCAAGTCACTTAACGTGTTTGTCTTTACTTTCCTCATCTGTAAAATGAGCTGGAGAAGGAAATGGCAAACCACTCCAATATCTGCGCCAAGAAAACCCCGAATGGGGTCATAAAATCAGACACAACTGAAAACAGACTAGTGGTCATCTGCAGCTACGTATTCACCTCCTCTAGAACATTTGTTATATAAATTATGTAACGGGAAGTCGCTAAGGTAATATATGAAGGCACGTGGCTACAGTGTTGATTACTTAGCATCATGGCATTTTTTTTTTTTGGTGGGACAATTGGGGTTAAGTGACTTGCCTAGGGTCACAAAGCTAGTAAGTGACTGGATTTGAACTCAGGTCCTCTTGACTCCAGGGCCAGTGCACTATCCACTGTGCCACCTAGCTGCCCAGGCATCATAGAGTTTTGATCTAGAAATTACATTAAGGGATAATCTTTTCCAGTGCCTTCATTTTCATGTATTATTTTTCTTTGTGATGGACAAAATAAGGAAATAAAGAAGCCCTTAAATAGGGCTGGTGAGAAGGCTGGAACAGATAAAGAACAATTGAGACTCTATCTCTACCACTCTAAATATTTTCCCCATACAGTACAATTCAAAGTTGATGGTATGATGGTATAATGGTATGATTATGGACAATATATGTGGTTGCAGAGCTCTTTCTGTGACTTACAATGTTCATTTGGGTAAAGTGATAAGAAATCATCAAGGGAAACTAGGTACTTTTTTAAAAAAATCATAATCATCTCCCTGCTTATCCTGGATATCAATTCCCTGTTAGTAATAATAGTACATGGTCTGTAATGACGCCATCAGTGACTCAGTTCCCCTTTTCTTTTGTTTCCTCTTCTAAGGAAAATAGCCTTTAGACAATTATCTTTGAAAGATTAGTCTAAAGACTTTTCACCTTGGAAGAAGAAAGAAAAGAAAAACAGAAGTTGAGTAGAACAAAAATGCTTAACAGAGTTGAAATTTAAGTAAGAAAATAACAAGAAAAACACAGAATCTTAGAGTTGGAAGTGTCCTCAGAGGCCATCTATTCCAACACATGTTGTTGTTATTGAGTTGTTTCAGTCATGTCCAACTCTTTGTGACCCCATTTGGGGTTTTCTTGGCAGAGGTACTGGAGTGGTTTGCCATTTCCTTTTCCAGTTCATTTTACATATGAGGAAACTGAGGCAAACAGGATTAAGTGACTTGCCCAGGGTCACACAGATAATAAGTGTCTGAGGTCAGATCTTAACTCATGAAGAGAAGTCTTCCTGACTTCAGGTCTGGCACTCTATCCACTGATCCACCTTGCTGCCCATATTTCAACACATAATTGAACATAATTTGCCTTTGCAATCTATGTGGCAAATGGTCATTCAACCTTTGTAGAGTTCCAGTAATGGGGAACACATTATTTCCTGAGGCAACCTATTCTACTCTTTCAGTCTTCATCTGGATACATTCCAGGTTATCAATGTTTTCCCTAAAAGGCAGCACCTAGTACTGAACAAAGTGCTCTAATGTGACCAGGGCACAGCATAATGAGATTGTCATGTCCTTTTTTCTGGATTCCATGCTTCTTTTAATAATTATGATTGCATTAGTTTTCTTGAATAACACATCAGATACAGATTTGATATCTAAGAGGTCTTAACAGGCTTGCATGGTAAGCCTGATCTACTGAAAGAGGATCTAATAAGAAAAAAAAAACAACGTAAAGGGATCAAAAAAGAAATTGGCTAAATACAGAATGATGACTTAATTAGTAGGCAATAGTTCATGTGAAACATCTCTGAACTTGTTTAACTTACTCCCAACTCAATTTGAGAGAACTCTAGGAGCAATAGGTAGGAAAGAAGTAGATTTTGGCTCCTTGTAAAAAATAAACTTCCTAACAAAAGGAGCTGTTCCTAAGCTGGGGCAGCTTCTGGAGGAATCAGGTTCTCCTTTACTAGAGATCTTTCTAGAAAGGCTGGGCAATCACTTGCTGCAGATACTATAAAGGAGATCTTGCTTGGTCAGGTTGTCCTAGATGACTTCTGAAGTCCTTTATACTTTTGAAGTTCTGTAACAGGATGATATGTGGTAGAGAAAGCAAGCAAACAAACCAACAAACCCCCTGCCATCTTTGCTTACATTTAAGATGCTGGTATGTACACGTCCAGAAGAAGGGAGATAATAACCTTCTTCTTTGTCTTTGTCAATCCACATTTGGAGCACTGTGCTTTATTTCTAGTCACTATACTTTAAGAAGGATCCAATAAACTCTGGAAGGCAGCTATAGAATGCTGATGAGGATGGGGAGTGGACTGGAAACCATACCATAAGAAGGTCATTTGGAATAAATGAGCATGTTTAAAGCAATTCATCTCAGTTATTTAATTTTAACAAACAGAGAGAGATGATAGCCATTTTCAAGTATTTTCAGGGATTGTTATGTAGAAGAAACATTAGGTTTATTCTTTTTGCCTAGACAGAACTGGGAGTCATAGGTAAAAATCGAAAAGAGACAGATTCTAGCTCTATATAAAGAAGAAATTACTAATAACTAGAACTATTCAAAATCAGAATGGGCTGTCTCAGGACATTTTTCAACTAAGTGGTTGCTAGATGGTTCTGTTGTTACTCGTACTTTGTCAGACCACTCTGCTGGAATGATCTCACCATCTACCTCCTCACTCCTATTCACATGCTACTGAATGGAGCTGGAGAAAGTCACACAACCAAGCCAAATGGATCCTCTACAAATTTATGTTATGCTATATCCCTCAATTAGGGATAAGACTTTTTTTTAAGCCTTTCTTCTAAATCCCACTACTCTTAGTAACTATTCCAAATCTTATTTTTTCTCCTTAATCCTGCTAAGCTAACCTCTCCCCCTGACTATCATAGCTGAGGACCTTGCCCCATACTTTACTTAGAAAATAGAGGCCATTTATTAGGATCTCTCTCCTCTCCCCTTTCCTACCTTCAATAACTCCTTGACATCATCCACCATTCACTCCTTTACTGCAGTTTCTGATGAGGAAGCCCTTCTTGTCAATATCCCTTTGATCTCATATCCCCTCATCTTTCCCCTTAATTATTCCCTCTCTTCAAATTTGGGTGTCTCTCTATCAGCTCCCTCTAACACACTCAAGTCTCCTTCATCCTTCAAAAACCATCCTGACTCTACCATGTCCTCAAGCTATTATCTTACATCTAGTCTCCCTTTCTCAGTCAAATTCCTAGAACAAACTATATACAAATATTGCCTCCAAGTCCTCTCCTCTTACTCATTTATCAGATCAGCAGCAATAACGAAACAAGAAAATAACAATTGATGGAGAGGTTGTGAGAGCACAATCACATTGGTGTTTTGGTGGTGGAACTGTGAATTGATTCAATTATTTTGGGAGACAGTTTGGCATTATAGACAAAAAGTTCTTAAGCTATACGCAACCTTCCTTCGACCCAACAAAACATGTATGTGAAGGAGATCGGGGATAGAAGGAAAATACTTATATGTACACTTTTTGTTGTGGCAAGGAACTGGAAACAATGTGAGTGCTCCCTATTTGAAGACCAGTTGAACAAATGTCAATAAAAGAATGTGATGGAATCCTATTTCACTATAACAAATGAGGACTGTGACAGATTCAGAGAAATGTGAAAAGACTTGTATGAACTAATGCAGAGTGAAGTCAACAGAACTAGGACAATTTGTATGATGACCATGATAATATAATAAAAAACAACTGAAAGACCTCAAAACTTTGACTAACGTTGCAATTAATCATGACTTCAAAAGATTAACGATCAGGTATATGTCATACTTCTTAACAAAGATGTGATGGACTACAGAATCAGACATGCATTCTCAGACAGGGCAATATCTTGGTTTTCTTTGCTTGATTTTATATTTGTGTGTATATGTATATATACATATATATGTATTTGTCATAAGAGAAGGCTTCTTCTTGGAGGGAAAGAGCATCAATAAAGAATTATTTTTTAAAAAAGCATTTCCTGAGGGCCAAGGAAAGGTTAAATGAAAGGCAGCATGTAATAGGGACTGGCAGTCCCAGGCTTTCCAAAAAAGTCAGGTTGTCCTGACTCCAAAGACAAGCCTCTAGTCACTACATCATTTAAGTATGTAAGTGTAGGCAAAGAAAATCAGAGCATAAAAATCAAATATCTGTGCAAATACCATGGCTTCTCACTGTTGCCCAAATGATCCTGGAAGCTTCAAAAATAATGAACTGTGCAGATGGAAGCTGAATCACAACATAAACAAATTCTTTCCCATAAATGAGTAATGAACATTTATATAGCATTTTAGATTTGGAAAGTGCTTTGGGTAATTTAAATTACCTAGCTCTTCCAATTACTCTGTGGGGGAGGTGCATTCTGCTGTATTTTTACCTTTTACAGGAACTTGAGGCTTTGAGAGGTAATGTGACATTCACATTGTGGCTAACACTCAAAGTCTTGGCATTCTTGTGTCTAGTGCTTATGCCAGTGACTCATAGACATCCTAGAATCTTGAATGCTGGGAAAGAAATAAGAGGTCATCCAATCTAGCCTTCTTCCTACTTGAGAATCTTGTCTGCGACATTTCTGTCAGAGCTATCCTTTGACCAGACATTTCCAGTGATGGCTACTTTTCTTTTAAAAAAATTTTTTTCAATTAACAAGCAGCTATCCTCTTTTCCTTCCATTTCCCTTCTCTTCCTTGGAGAAGAAAAGGAAAGAAAAGCAACCCCTTGCAACAAAAAGTACGGTCAAGCAAAACACATTTCTACATTGGTCACATCCAGAAATGTGATTCTCATTCTGCATATTTACACCTTTTGGACATGAGATGGGCAGCATTCCATCCACAGGTGTAAGTAAAAGGATCCTCATATAAGCAACTCAAGGTAAAAAAGCATATCAGGTATAGGGCAGCCTTCCTTTCACTCCTACAGAAAATAATTGGACCACAGAATGGCTAACACTAGTAATTTTGACTGGCAAAATGAGATGGGATACAAGCATCAGAGGTGTTTTGGAGTCAGCTTGAACCAGTTGGGGAGAGTCCATCCAAATTTTCTTTTCTTTTTTTTTTCCTTTTGGTGAGGCAATTGAGGTTAACTGACTTGCCCAGGGTCACACAGCTAGTACATGTCAAGTGTCTGAGGTCACATTTGAACTCAGGTCCTCCTGACTCCAAGGTCAAAGCTCTATCCACTATACCATCTAGCTGCCCCCATACAAATTTTCAAAGTGAGTATTTATACCATGGAAATTAGCAAGCACAAATCAAAACTTGATTTATGATTTTGTTGCTTATCTTAGACTTAAGAAAGTGATGGAGACAATATTAATAATGCAAATTAAACCTTAAAGTTGTGTGTGTTTTTTTCCCAGAAAGCCAGTTGTTAAATATTTATCAGCACACTCCTCAACACTGCTTACTTTCAGAGCAAGAAGGTAGGATTTTTCTTTGTTAAAATCAGTATGGTATAATGGAAATTGATGATGTCTAGATTCTTGGGGTTCTGGGATCCCAAAATGGCATAGCAGGCCCTGCCCAAATGAATTTGACCCAAATCTTCTTTCAGCCAGAGACAAAGGTTTTTATTAGAGATAAACCATACAAGCCAGACTCTTAAAGAATCTGAACATTAGTGATGCCCATAAGGACGAGGAATTCTCAGCATTTAAATGGGGGCTTGGGTAGATCTTACATACACTGAAATAATTTTGGGTGTTTGGAGGAGGGTCTGGGAGAATGAACTTGGAGTTGAGGTGAGTTTAGGGAGAATTCCTATGGGAAAGTCTGCGAGATTGAATAGACAATGGGAATAGATAATGAAAGGTGGGAAATACACTAGGGTCAAAGACTAAGCTTCATTAGATTTTCAAAGGGAGATAGGGAGAGTTGATAAGGAAAGGCCTTGAGTGGAGCATAGCCTCAGGTAGCTGTTTGAGACCAGAGTGAGGTGAAAGAAAATTTAAGAGCTTTCTGGGGCCCATAGACAAATGGGACCCAAATTCTTTTTGGTACAAGGGGCAGAGGTCTTGGCTTGGGCCCATACCCCATCAGAAATGAGTATTGGGTTTGATTTTTCGCCTTTTCTTCTTCTTATTTGATACTGGGCAGGTTACTTCCCCTCCATGGGCCTTAGTTTCCCAGTTTGTAAAGTGAAAGGGGTGAACTAGGTGACCCTCCCTCCTAGGTCTAAATAGGTTATCTCTAAAAGAACATTTCAGGAACATCTGCAATTACAAATATGGATAAGAATGAAAACATCCTTTATATAAAATTCTTGCAATTTTTTAAATCAATATTTCACAATGTAAAGGGTTATATTTTTTCAGGAAAATTAATAAGGGCAGGTTTTGTTTTATCTGAATTTAGCACTATGTCAGGTACATAGTAAGTGCTTAATAAATACTTTTCATTCATTCATTCATTCATTCATTCATTCATTGTATCTCTTCTAATATAATACCCTGTGCACAGTAGGAGCTTAATAAATGCTTGTTGCTGTACAAAATTATTTAGATCTTTGTCTCTAAGGCATCTTTTTTTTTTCCTGAGGTTTTTTTTTTTGGGCAAGGCAGTTGGGGTTAAGTGACTTGCCCAGAGTCACATAGCTGGTGAGTGTTATGTGTCTCAGGTTGGATTTGAACTCAAGTCCTCCTGACTCCAGGACAGGTACTCTATCTACTGCATCACCTAGCTAACATCAGGCTACCTTAAGACTTCTGTTTTTAGGATAAATTTCTTTAATTGATCCTTATACCGCCTAGTATCAAGTCAATTCTTCCACCTCCGAAGCTACATAAGATACAAAGGAGTCATGGGTGCTAGATACATACATATTTTAAATTCTGAATGTAATAAACACTAAATAAAATCAACATTTTCATATTCAAAATAAAACAGAAAAAAAGATGATGCACAAAACCAGTGTCTTTTTTTTCCAGCCTCATTCTTTTTAACCTCTTTACAGCCTTTACCACTACTGACCACCCTCTCTCCCTGGATATTCATCTGTCTACAAGTTTTTGTGACACAGTTCTTCCCTGGTTCTGACTATTTCTTCAAGTTTCCTTTCCTTTTTAAAACTTATTTGAAAAATTTATTAGTTTTTATTCTGAACTTAACAAATAGCAAATAAAATGAACACAAATTTCCACATACTAAGTAGAATAGAAAAAGAGAATTGTACATGAATCACAAATGCCTATTATCTAAAGTTTTTCCTTTTAAGTATATAATAAATTCAACATCTAACTTTTTTTTTTGGTTTTAGGCAATTGGGGTTAAGTGACGTGCCCAAGGTCACACAGCTGGTAAGTGTCAAGTGTTTGGTCTGAGTTCAGATTTGAACTCAGGTCCTCCTGACTTCAAGGCCCGAGCTCCATGCACTGAACCACCTAGCTGCCCCAATATCTAACTTTCAAAGCTATTTTGCTTGCCTGTATTTCTTTTTGGCCTTCCTCCCATTCTCTTTTGTGCATTTAAAAATGTGTCACTAATCCTTTTTTTTAAAATTTTGACAATCCTATCACTAGTCTCTTCTACTTCCTCTCCAACTGGGGGGAAAAACCAACACAAAAACTCCCCAAAAAACCTTTTAACAAATATTCTTAATCAAGCAAAATAAATCCCCACATTGGCAGTGTCCAAAAATGTTGTATTTTACACCTTGAAAATAATAATTTCCCCAGAGGTATTGCTGAATAAATATCTCCTATTCATCTTGGACCTGTAATGCCTGAACAACTCATAGCAAGATTATAGATTGTTGGCAAGGGCCAGATCTCTTGGCCCCTTATCACATGGCTTTAGGCTTTTAAATGCAGGGTTATTTTGTTCATGGTCCCCTTTTCTGAGAAGCTCCTTGTTAAGGAAAATTTTTTCCTCTAGGAATCTGACTCAACCAGGCAGGAACTCTTAAATTATGGATTATCGATGAGGAAACCCCGCAAATAACCTCCAACTTGTGCTCAAAAAAAGGGAATCAAAAAAACAGAAGTAAGTATCTAGAAATCAAGATGTCTAGGAACTCCCAATTTCGGAGTTATCTCAGCAAGTGTAGGATAGGCCATGCTTACCATGTGATCCTGCTGTAAGTCATGTATCGGAGGTAGGGTGGGGGAATGAGGGAAGAGAAATCCTCTTCCTCCTCCTTTGCTGCACTCCATTCTGGAAATCCAAGGAAGTTAGAGTCATTGAAAAGAGTCCTAAGGAGGTTCTGTTTCTGGGAACCAAGATGGCAGAGTAAAAAGGTAGTCACTCTCACTCTCCCCTATCAACCTCTGAAAATCTAGAAAATATCACCCCAGATAAAAACCCTGGAACAACTGAACTAGAAGACGGAGAGCAGCAGTGCAGCAGCCCAGCAAACGGGTCTTCCAGTGCCTCAGCAAAAATAAGGCAAGCAGCACTGCAAAGGGCCCCAGGCAGACAAGCACCTGCAGCATTCATCTGAAGGGAGCTGAAGAAAGAAACCTACAGTCTTCCTAAAGTCCCAGCCTTGCTGATTCCAACCCAACACCAGGTAAGCTGCCAGAACCCTATAGCCTCCAACTGTCAACCAGGAAGAGATCCTGAAGCCCAGGTGGTAGAGCAGGCAAACACCAACACCTGGATCTTCAAATGCCTCAGTGAGCATGAGGGAACTGGTGGAAACCAGCTCAGAAAACCACCAGGTGCCTCAGTACTATACCTCAAAGGAATCTCCCAGTGCATTAGCAAAAACAAGGGAGGCAGCATTTTTCAAGGGAGGAGATGGATATTCAATGAAATAGGGGACTTCCAAACCTTCCTGATAAAAAGACCAGAGCTCAACGAAAAATTTGATCTTCAAGTACAGGACTCAAGAAGGACAAAAAGGTAAATGGGACAGAAGATACAATATGTTGTTAATAAGGGGGGGCTGTTTAAACCGCTACAAGGGAATATGAGACTTTCAACCCTTGAGAACTGTATTGTTATTATACCTTGTTAAAGGAGTACACATAAAGAGGGTGGATATTAGTTGACTTTGATGTAATGATAAAAAAAATCTAATCAAGTTTAAATAGATCCAAATAAGTGGATGAATCTGACTGACCCTAGAAAACTCAGAAAGGAGGAGGCAGACAAGGGTAAATTGCATTACAGGAAAAGACACAAAATCCTATTACAGCAGAGGGAAAGAAGGGGGGGGAGCATTGTTTGAACCTTACTCTCATCAGATTTGGCTCAAGAAGGGCATAACATAATCAGTTAGGTATAGAAATCTAACTTGCCCTATAGGCAGTAGGAGGGAAAAGGGGAAAGAAAAGGGAGGGGGAGAAGGAGGGAAGAAGCAGTAAGTAAAGGGGAAGAAAAGGGAAAGGGATAATAAAAGGGAGGGACTGAAGGAGGCGGTGGTCAAAAGCAAAACACTAGTGAAGGGGGAAAGGAAAAAGGAGAAAGAAAAGCATAAAGGGGGAAAGGATGGAGAAAAAGACACAGATAGTAATCATAACTGTGAATGTGAATGGGATGAACTCTCCCATAAAACAGAAATGGATTGCAGAATGGATTAAAAACCATAATCCTACAATATGTTGTTTACAGGAAACACATTTGAAAAAGAGTGACACATACAGGGTAAAGGTAAAAGGCTGGAGCAGAATATATTATGTGTCAGCTGAAGTAAAAAAAGCAGGGGTAGCAATCCTGATCTCAGACAAAGCAAAAGCAAAAATAGATCTAATCAAAAGAGATAAGGAAGGAAACTACATCCTGCTAAAAGGCACCATAGACAATGAAGTAATATCATTACTAAACATATATGCACCAAATGGTATAGCATCCAAATTCTTACAGAAGAAGTTCAGGGAGTTACAGGAAGAAATAGACAGCAAAACTATACTAGTGGGGGACCTGAACCTCCCCCTCTGCACTAGATAATCTAACCACAAAATAAACAAGAAAGAAGTTAAGGAGGTGAATAGAACATTAGAAAAGTTAGGTATGATAGACCTCTGGAGAAAACTGAATGGGGATAGAAAGGAATATACTTTTTTCTCAGCAGTACATGGCACATACACAAAAATTGACCATGTACTAGGGCATAAAAACCTCACAATCCAATGCAGAAAGGCAGAAATATTAAATGCATCCTTTTCAGATCATGACAATAAAAATTATATGTAATAAAGGGCCATGGAAAGATAGACTAAAAAATAATTGGAAACTAAATAATCTAATCCTAAAAAATGATTGGGTCAAACAACAAATCATAGAAACAATCAATAATTTCATTCAAGAGAATGACAATAATGAGACAACACCAAAAAGCAGTCAGTTCAGGGGAAGTTTTATATCTCTAAATGCTTACATAAATAAAATAGAAAAAGAGGAGATTAATGAATTGGGCATACAACTAAAAAAACTAGAAAAAGAACAAATTAAAAATCCTCAACTAAACACCAAATTAGAAATATTGAAAACCAAAGGAAAAATTAATAAAATTGAAATTAAGAAAACTATTGAACTAATAAATAAAACTAAGAGCTGGTTTTATGAAAAAACCAATAAAATAGATAACCTTTGGTTAATTTAATTAAAAAAAGAAAGAAGAAAACCAAATTACTAGTATCAAGAATGAAAAGGGTGAAGCTACCACCAAGGAAGAGGAAATTAAAACAATAATTAGGAATTATTTTGCCCAACTATATGCCAACAAATTTGACAATCTTAGTGAAATGGATACATATTTACAAAAATATAAATTGCCCAGATTAACGAAGAGGAAGTAAAATACTTAAATAACCCCATCTCAGAAAAAGAAATTGAACAAGCCATTGATGAACTCCCTAGGAAAAAATCTCCAGGGCCAGATGGATTTACATGCAAATTCTATCAAACATTTAAAGAACAATTAATTCCAATACTATATAGACTATTTGGGAAAATAGGTGAAGAAGGAGTCTTACCAAATTCTTTTTATGATACAAATATGGTGTTGATACCTAAACCAGGAAGAGTCAAAATAGAGAAAGAAAATTATAGACCAATTTCTCTAATGAATATAGATGCAAAAATTTTAAACAAAATACTAGCAAATAGATTGCAGCAACTTATCACAAGAATAATACACTATGACCAGGTAGGATTTATACCAGGAATGCAGGGTTGGTTCAATATTAGGAAAACTATCAGCATCATTGAGCATATCAACACAAAACCAACAGAAACCACATGATCATCTCAATAGATGCAGAAAAAGCTTTTGAAAAATACAACACCCATTCCTATTAAAAACACTAGAAAGCATAGGTATAAATGGAGTCTTCCTTAAAATAATAAATAGCATTATCTAAAACCTTCAGCAAGCATTATATGTAATGGGGACAGGCTAGAAGCATTTCCAATAAGATCGGGGTGAAACAAGGATGTCCATTATCACCACTGTTATTCAATATTGTACTGGAAACTTAGCTTTAGCAATAAGAGAAGAAAAAGAAATTGAAGGCATTAGAATAGGCAAAGAAGAAACAAAGCTATCACTCTTTGCAGATGACATGATGATATACTTAGAGAATCCTAGAGAATCAAGTAAAAAACTACTTGAAATAATAAACAACTTTAGCAAAGTTGCAGGCTATAAAATAAACCCACATAAATCATCAGCATTTCTATATATTACCAACAAAGCCCAACAGCAAGAGATAGAAAGAGAAATCCCATTTAAACTTACTGTAGACATTATAAAATATTTAGGAGTCTACCTCCTGAAACAAACCCAGGAACTCTATGAACACAATTACAAAACACTTTTCACACAAATAAAATCAGATCTAAATAATTGGAAAAACATCAGTTGCTCATGGGTAGGCCGAGCTAATATAATAAAAATGACAATCCTACCTAAGCTAATTTACTTATTCAGTGCCATACCAATCAAACTACCAAAAATTATTTTATAGAGTTAGAAAAAATAATAACAAGATTCATTTGGAAAAACAAAAGGTCCAGAATATCAAAGGAACTAATGAAAAGAAATGCAGGGGAAGGTGGCCTAGCAATTCCAGATCTTAAATTGTATTATAAAGCAGCAATCATCAAAACTGCTTGGTACTGGCTAAGAAATAGGGAGGTGGATCAGTGGAATAGGTTAAATATGCAAGACACAGTAGTCAATGACTATAGTAATCTATTATTTGATAAACCCAAAGACCCCAGCTTCTGGGATAAGAACCCACTCTTTGAAAAAAACTGCTGGGAAAACTGGAAAAGAGTATGGCAGAAACTAGGCATAGACCCAAATCTCACACCATATACCAAAATAAAGTCAAAATGGGTTCATGACTTAGATATAAAGGCTGATACCATAAGTAAACTGGGAGAACAAGGAATAGTTTACCTATCAGATCTATGGAGAACAGAAGAATTCATGACCAAACAGGAGATAGAGAACATTATGAAAAGCAAAATGGATAATTTTGATTACATTAAATTGAAAAGTTTTTGCACAAACAAAGCCAATGCAACTAAGATTAGAAGGAAGGTAGAAAATTGGGAAATAATTTTTACAACCTGTGTCTCTGATAAGGACCTCATTTCTAAAATACATACAGAATTAAGACAAATTTATAAGAACAACAAGCCAATCACCAATTGGTAAATGGTCAAAGGATATGAACAGACAGTTCTCAGATGAAGAAATTAAAGCCATCTATAGTCATATGAAAAAATGCTCTAAATCATTATTGATTAGAGAAATGCAAATCAAAACAACTCTGAGGTACCACATCACACCTATCAGATTGGCCAACATGACAAAACAGGAAAATGATAAATGTTGGAGAAGATGTGGGAAAATTGGAACACTAATACATTGTTGGTGGAGTTGTGAAATGATCCAACCATTTTGGAGAACAATTTGGAACTATGCCCAAAGGGCTATAAAATTGTGCATATCCTTTGATCCAGCAATAACACTTCTAGTGCTATATCCCAAAGAGATCAGACAAATGGGAAAAGGACCCACATGTAGAAAAACATTCATAGCAACTCTTTTTGTGGTGGCAAAGAATTGGAAATTGAGAGGATGCCCATCAATTGGGGAATGGCTGAGCAAGTTGTGGTATATGAATGTAATGGAATACTATTGTGCTATAAGAAATGATGAACAGGCTGACTTCAGAAAAACCTGGAAAGACTTATATGGTCTGATGCTGAGTGAAGTGAGCAGAACCAAGAGGACTTTGTACACAATAACAGCCATTTGTGCAATGACTAATATTGTTAAACTGAACCCTTCTCAGCATTACAAGGATCTAAGACATCTCCAGAGGCCTCGGATGGAAAATGCTATCCACATCCAAAGAAAGAACTATGGAAGTTGAATCGCTATCATTTTTTTCTTCTGTTTAGTTTTGTTTCCTCTTTCTGATGATTCCTCCTACTGGTTTTAATTTTTACTTACAACTTCAGTAATGTGAAAATATGTTTAATGGGTATGTAAATGTAAAGCCTATATCAGAATGTGCGCGCTGTCTTGGGGAGGGTAGGGGGGAGGAAAAGGGAGAAAAATTTTCAACTCAAAAGCATATGGAAAAAATAAAAAAATTTAAATTAAAAAAAAAAGGAAAGGAGGTGGGTGCGTAGCAAGAAGGATAGCCTAAGCTTTGCACAGTTATCCACAAAATATTATAAGAGTAAGGGTCATAACCACAACCAGATATGGCCACTCACTTCTTAGCTTTCATGTTTGCCCCAAGGTTTCCTCTAGAACTCTGGGAGTCCTTCCCAGGACCAGACTTGTTCAACTACCTCCTGGCCTCCATCCTCATCCCCAGAGACTCCTTCAGCTGATCCACCTTACACTGCCGCCTCGTGCTGTATATTGAACTCCCATGGGCCTTCTTCTGCTTGCTGCTGCCTTTTGTGAAGCACACATCCTCACAGGATATATCAGTGCCTGCCCCCCAGAATGGACCTCCAGGGAGGACCTTGAAACTGCCTACCTCGATGGATTTCTCTGTAACCACTGATACTCTGACTACACTCAGTGTTCAGCTCCTCTCACCCTCCTAACACCTGCTCCATAGCTAAATAATTTGGAACCCCTGATGTACAACCTTGGTTCTTCATTCCTAAATGCCTGCTCTCTTAGGCCATCTACCTCAATATTGGTTCCCAGTTCTCTATTTTAGATCTTCCTACCCCTTCTGCTTAGCCCTCTGGAATTATTGCTCCACGATGAATAAGCTTGTTTTCATCCTAAAGACCTGAGCAGCTAGGTGGCACAGTGGATAAGCATTGGGCCTGCAATCAGGAAGGCTTATCTCCATGATTTCAAATCTGGCCTCAGACACTTATTAGCTGTGTGACCATGGGCAAGTCACTTAACCCGACTTATCTCAGTGCCTCATCTGTAAAAATGAGCTGGAGAAGGCAATGGCAAACCACTACATATTTCTGTCAAGCAGGAGTCAGACATTCCTGGAATGATAACGTCAAAGACCTACTCCTCAATCCCACTTTATCAACACACAGGGATGATTATGATCTTGCCATCATTCACTGTTATTCTACTTCCATATATATAAACTCTGAAATTGAGCACTTAGTACAGTGATTGGCACATAGTAGGTGCTTTTATTGATTAACTGAAATCCCTTTATCTGATTACAATCTTTTAGCATAACATCTTTCCTCATACCTTACAATCCTTCATCATCACTGTGACCTCCATTCCCTCTCCGCTCAGTTATTTCCTAGGATGTGACCCATACATTTATTACATAATATTCCCTTCCCTATATTGACCTTTTGGTGAGCCAATTCAATTCTAAACTACCCTCTACTCTTCAATCCATTGCCCTCTTGCCCCATGACCCATCGTGACTTCTCAAACCTCAACCCTGGATTACTTCTGATTTCCACTTCCTTCTCTCTTTTCATGTGCTACAGAACAGATTTGTAGGACAATCGCAAAACTGTGCTGATTGGGTCAACTGCAGATTTATGTTGCATTATCTCAACTGGACCTCAGTGCAGCAAGACAGCTCTTTCATACTTCCCTAAATGCTTCCTATCCCACTTACCAGCAGCAGCTATTCCAAATTTTTCAGTCCCTCATCAATCCTCTCATAACACCCTCTCCTCCCACCTATCCTTATCTCATACCTCACTCAAAAATTTGAGACCATGCACTGAGAATGAACTCTTCTCTTCCTCCTATCACATCATTCCCACATCTCCCCCTACTATCTCCTTCACTCCTTTCTCAGATGAAGAGATGCTCCTCTCCTTGCTAAAGCAAACTCCTTTATGTGTGCCCTTGATTCCATCCCTTTTCTTCTGCATCAGATTGCTCTTAGTATCATTTACTCTCTCTCTCTCTCTTTCTCTCTCTCTCTCTCTCTCTGTACATACATATGTACATATATCTACATACACACATACACACACATACATATATGTATCTACATACACACACACACACACACATATTCTTCTTCCCTATTACTTTCAAACATGCCCATATCTCCTCCTTTATAAAATCCTTGCTTGCTCCAACCATCTCCCTTAGCTGTCACATTCTCTCTGTCCTCCCTTTCTCAGCTAAACTCCTTGAGTAAACAATTTATACTAACTCCCTCCACCTCCTCTCTTCTCATTTGCTTCTAGCTGGTCCTCAATCTAGCTATCATTCAACTGAAACTTCCCTCTCCAGAGTGACCAATGATCTCATAAATGGTAAATCTTTGGCCTTTTCTCAGTTCTCATCTTTCTTGACCTTTTTCATAGCTTTTGATTCTGTCACCTTCTTCTACTGGATGCTCCAGAGTGTCCCCAAGTATCCTTCTTCCTTGCCACCTGCAAAGATGACTATGTCTCATTTATCCTAAAACAAAACAACCTTGTCACTTGATCCAACCATCCTTACTAGTTATCATCCTGTATCTTTCCTCACAGTCTTCACTAAACTCCCTGAGCAGGTCATAGATCTAGATGCCACCACTTCTTCACTCTCACTCTCACTCTCTTCCCTTTCTTTCTTTTTTTTTTTGTGAGGCAATTGGGGTTAACTGACTTGCCCAGGGTCACACAGCTAGTAAGTGTCAAGTGTTTGGTCTGAGGCTGGATTTGAACTCAGGTCCTCCTGACTTCAGGGCCTGTGCTCTATTCACTGCACCACCTAGCTGCCCCTTCTCACTCTCTTCTAAACCCTTTTGCAATCTGGTTTCTGACCTCATCATTTAACTGAAACTCCTCAGTCCAAACTTACTAATAATCTTTTAATTGATAAATATAATGGCCTTTTCTCAATCTTCATCCTTTTTGACCTCTTCCCTACTTTTGACTCTATTGATCATCCTCTTTTCCTGGATTTTCATGAGAAAACCCTTTTTGGGTTTTCATGACACTGGCCTCTCCTAATTCTACTAAGACCTGTCTGATTACTTCGCAGTTTCCTTTGCTGAATTTTCATCCAGGTGATGCCCACTAACTGTGGGTATCCACCACAGCTCTGTCCTGGGCTCTCTTCTGTTGTCTCTCTATACTGTCTTATCAAATCCTATGGGGGGGGTCAATTATCATCTCTAGGCAGATGATTCCTAGATCTACATATTCAGCCCTAATCTCTCTTCTGAATGATAGCAGCAAATCACCAGCTGCCTTAAATGCTTCCTACAGAGCCAGGCTTTGTGCTAAGCACTTAGGATATGAATACAATCAAGCAAAGACAGTCCCTCCTTTCAAGGAGTTATATTCTAAAGGGAAAAGTCAAGATACAAAGGGGAGCTGGAAATCTTGCAGGAAGATACTCACACTAGGGATGGGAGGATGGCTGCTGGCAAGGAGGGGAGAAATTTGACCAGTGAGAAGTGGAGCTGGAAATGAAATGAGCATGACATGGATGCCTCATGAAATGGGAATCTGATTCAGAAGAAACTCATCAATCAGAAGAGAGGGTCACAGGGTGGAGGTATCTCCATGGTGAGATATAAAGTCATCTGTTTGACTCTTAAAGCTATTTAGAACCTTTTTGCCTTTCTTTATGTTCCCAGAGATTAGTACAGTGTCTGGCTTGTAATAAGTGCTTAACAAATGCTCGTTGGCTGACTGACAGACTGAGATGAATATCCCTGGCATATTGGCGATCCTCTTTGGAGGATTTATGGAATAGTGTGGATAAGAATGGAATAGGATGAAGACTCACACAGACAAGATCATAGATTCATTTTTCTCTCTCTATTTTATTTTTATTTAATTTAACAAACATTTGTTTTTACCTATTGTGTATGAGATACAACATTAATACAAGCTTCTTACAGCTTAGTAGAAGGTATGCTTCTCCCACCCCAAATAACTCAAGTATAAGAATAAGCAAAAATATACAATTATTTTTGTACTACCACACAAAATGATACATGACACTTTTACACATTAAAAATATTGGTTCAGTTGTGAGACAACTCCCCTTCTTATATAACTTGTTCCTTATGAAAGCTCTTTTGTAGTTTTTAAGTTCTTTTTTCCTCTAAATCCTGTCCTTATCTAGGAATTCCCCTTTGTACAAGCCTTCAGCATGCCAGACATATTTTACATGCTGTCCTGAGAGTCCCTAGCAGACACTATTTCTCTAAGCAGTCACTAAAAATAGATCTTTCAAGTTTTCGGCTGTGAACAGTCATAGTTTTGGGGCTGTGGCTGGATGTCTTTCTTCCTTTTAACTTTCTTTTTTTTGGAAACAAAAAAAATTGAAATAAGACTCAACAAGATGAGAAATAAAGTAAAATATGTATTTTTGTACAAGTAAAGTTTAGGCTGCAGTTGTTCAAAAGTTTCAATGAGAAGCTATTACTGTGACTTCAAAGCTAGAGGCCAAATGCTACCACCCTCTGGTGACTGAAGAGAATATCGTGGAGGCCAAATGTATTTGACCTTTTGGATAGCATTGTCCCAAGGATTTGAGGATCAAGGGTGAAGTTGATAACATTTTCTAAAACTTCCTCTTCCTATCCCTACTTGTCTTAACAATGGGTGATAAATTCCCGTGAGTTAATGGACCAGAAATTGGCAACTAGAAGCACAGAATTTCTGAGACATATACTTCATGTGTAAGGTGGAGATAAATAGGCAATGAGTCTCTATAGCTTTTCCCTAATACAATAATGCTGTTGGCTGGACTTTGGATGAATACCAGGGCAGTCAACCAATGTCTGGACTGGTGAATAATTGTCCTAGGTAACACTCTAAGACAGGGGTTCTTAAACTGGGATCCTTGTTGTTGATGGAAAACTTCATAACTTTCAAAATAATTGTTTTCTTTGTAAATCTCTATATTTTATTTTCTGTTTTTTAAAAAACACATTCTGACAAGGGGTCCAGGGGCTTAAGCAGATTGCTAGAGGGGTCCATAATGCAAAAAAGGCCAAGAGGTACTCACTGCTGAGGTCCTAGAATGGGAAGTGTTGAGGATTATAGATCATGGGCTTGTTGTTGTTTATCCTGTGTTCTTGAAGAATAGCAATGACATCGCAAGGGTGATACCTTGACTCATAGGTTTATTTGGTCCTCTGTTGCTTTATTCTGGAAGAATCTCCATTAGGAGCTAGAGGACTGACTTGGAAGTCAGGAAGATCTGGGCTTAGGTCTCACTTCTGACACAGATTGACTATGTGATCTCAGGCAAGTCACTGAACCTCTAAACTATGAGACTATTGGAGAAGATGCCAACTTGTATGGATAGAGCGAGTATCTTTATTCTGCAGTTCCCAACATCAGCTCCAGTGCCTATCCCTTCTTGCTAATGTATAATGTCAAATAAATTTCATTTTTTATTTGTCTCCTGAGGGATTCATTTTAGTGGTATTATAATTTAACTGGGGATCTGAAATCAGAGAGGCTTTTCTCCTCTTTTGCTCTAAAAGTTCTTAGTACTTATCAAAACCAATTGTTTCGAAGACATTGTGATTTTCCAAGTTTTGATAAAAAACTTCCAGAGGGTTTATTTTTCCCCTTACATGTTCACTGTCATCAGGTCTCTATTCTCTTCATGAATACTCTGGTACCTGGAACAAAATAAGTCATTGATATATCTAGTTATATGTTTGGGAGTGGCCCATAATCAGTGAATTAGGAAGGGAAATTGTTTCAATGATCCAATTCCTGAATGATAAATTCACAAGTCTATCCAATATGAAAACAGTAAAATAAAGGCAACCAGGTGGTACAGCGGATAGAGCATGAGGCCTGGAGTCTAATTCCTTTCCTTCCTTTCTTTCCTAAAGTAGATTTCTATTTTTCCCTCGTGTGGCAAAAGATATCTCTGGATTTTGATCTAATTATATGTAGATTGCAGTCTCTCCTCTGGTTGAGTAGGTTGTCTTCATGAGTTGCTGTGGCCACAATTCAATCCATGGTCACCTTCTGACAAGTCTCCATGAACTTAGTTTGACTGATCCTCAGATGTTATTTGAGGCCCCCCCTCAAACCTCTTGGTAGGTAAGCCTCTTGCCAGAACCTGTACTCCGTTAGCACAGACATCCGTTATACTTTGCCACCTCTGTTAGGGGCCTGCAAAGGCTAACTACCAAAGTATTGCAACCTTTGCACCAATGGGCTGAGAGAAGAGGGAGGAGATCAGGAAGTGTCACTGACCTTGTGATCGAGGTCACCAGGCAGTCCTTGATGTCTTCTCCATCTAAAACCTCATATTGCTTACAGCACAAGACTTTCTCAGAGACAGAAGATCTAAACAGAAACACTCGGTGGGAACTAACCAGGTAACCAGATTCCCCAGATCTGCCTTGCTCTTTACTTTACTGTAACATAAAGGATTCCCTGGTTATTTTTCTCTTCTTCCTATTTATACATTCAACTCTATAGCTATGGTATAAGGGCCAGGTTGGGAATACCATCTTAATGTTCTGGGCTCTCCTTGATTTTGGATTTGCCTACATGAGTCTCAGAGTGGGAGAAAGGGTGATGCCCTCATTCAGAGCTCTGATGCCTTCCTGATCTCCTACCTCGATTTTTCTGTTTCCTTGATTGTGGTAACAAAAACTATGTGACATCAGAACCCTGGAGTCTGACTTAGAATGATAGAATCAGAGAAATGGACAGGACTTTTAGTGCTCATCTAGTGCAATCCTATCATTTTACTGATGAGGAAAATGAGGTCCAGAGGTTTAAATGATCTACCCAAGGTCACACAGGCAGGTAATGATGAACCTGAGATCTTAACGCAGGTTTTCTGACTCCTCTAAATTCAGGGCTCTTTGCATTGTATCATGCTGTCTCATTTTGGTAATGACTTTGGTGGTTTTCTTTTAAAAAGAAAATAAATTAAGCTGTAAGGCGCATTTGAATTTCCTTTTGATTAATTACTTTGCTTTTACTTTTCATTTACCAGATGCTGTTATCAATGAAAATGCAAAGAGTTGACTTTGTTTTCCATTGAATAAAAATTAATGTAGGCAAGTTGAAAAGGGTATTTTAAAATGAAAGTGTATATTAAACTCCCTACATTAATCTCTTCCCTTCCATTAAAAGAAGGGTCAGTAGGAAAAGAGTGAGAATGTTCTGTATGCTATCCATGGCAGAACTCAGTAAAAGAGGTTTTATCAGCTGGATCCTCTTTTATCATGATTTGTCTGTTTTCCTAGAAGATATGATGCTCTGAATATAGATGATGATATCTCTATCTAAAACATATACACATATATACATGTTGTTTTTAGTCATGTCCAACTCTTCGCAACCCCGTTCTATAGCTGCCTTCCAGAGTTTATTGGATCTTTCTTAAAGTATAGTGACTAGAAATAAAGCACAGTGCTCCAAATGTGGATTGACAAAGACAAAGAAGAAGGTTAATATCTCCCTTCTTCTGGACGTGTACATACCAACATCTTAAATGTAAGCAAAGATGGCAGGGGGTTTGTTGGTTTGTTTGCTTGCTTTCTCTACCACATATCATCCTGTTACAGAACTTCAAAAGTATAAAGGACTTCAGAAGTCATCTAGGACAACCTGACCAAGCAAGATCTCCTTTATAGTATCTGCAGCAAGTGATTGCCCAGCCTTTCTAGAAAGATCTCTAGTAAAGGAGAACCTGATTCCTCCAGAAGCTGCCCCAGCTTAGGAACAGCTCCTTTTGTTAGGAAGTTTATTTTTTACAAGGAGCCAAAATCTACTTCTTTCCTACCTATTGCTCCTAGAGTTCTCTCAAATTGAGTTGGGAGTAAGTTAAACAAGTTCAGAGATGTTTCACATGAACTATTGCCTACTAATTAAGTCATCATTCTGTATTTAGCCAATTTCTTTTTTTGATCCCTTTATGTTGTATACCTAGCACTTAGCACAGTGCCTGGCACACAGTAGGTGCTTAATAAATGTTTGAGTAATAATTAAAAATAATTGAATGAGTCTCTCCTGAGTTGTTCTAAGTTCTACCATACTAGAGACAAGGAGCAAGATCTACTTTTACAATAATAATAATGATAAATCAAAAATCCAGGATGAGCCCCTAAGATGTAACCCAGAGCTTTGGATGCTGAGTCAAAGATTATTGTTATTCTCCCCAGATGTTATGGATTATCATAAATTCTTCGAACCCTTCCAGAAGGAAGAAATTGTTAGAGGCTCTGCCAAATGTTCTCAAACCATAGGAATAAGCTAACCTTACTACAGCACTGAAGTATAGCTATTTATCTAATCATATCCAAAATGCCCTTTCTTTCCCAGCTTTCTTAATTTTACGTACTTAGAAATTCTCTGAGTGCTTATCATAAAAATCTTCTGAATCCTTTCAAAGTATAGCTCCAACAACAAGTTATGGACATAACTTGACCACAGCTATGCTAATTCATCTAATGAGTGTTTACTGCAGAGACAGCAACGTTGTCATGGATGGAGAGCCAAGCGAAGAGTCAAGAAGTCCTGGGTTCAAGTCCTGCCTCTTACACACACTGGCTCTGGACAAGTCATTTATCTTTTCGATGCCCTGAGACAACTCCCTAAGACTACAATAAGCCACAGGACAAGTTGTGACCTGCATTCAGAAGGAGTTTCCACCATCTGGAGTCCTTTATGTCAAAGAAAAAAACATGTAATTCCTTTTTCCCAACCTCCCCTTCATTATGTATGTACATATGCACATATATTTATGTGTGTTATCTACATATATAAAACATGCAGGTAATATACATATATGTGTACATATACAAATCCAGCCTCAGACACTTACTAGCAGTGCGACCCTGAGCAAGTTGCTTAATTCTGCTTGCCTCAGTTCCTCATCTGCAAAACAAGCTTGTTGTATACAAAAAAGACCCAAAAAACAGTCTCAGCTCTCAAGGAGCTTATAATCCAACATCTATGTATGTGTGTGTATGTATGTATATGTATACATATATATCTTCCTATTTATCTTGTGTATATATACACACACATAGGATAAATAGGAAGTAACTAAAAGGAGAAAGGTACAAGAATTAAGAGGGGTTGAGAAAGACTTTCTGTAAAAGTTGGGATTTTAGCTGGGATTTAAAGAAAGTCAGGGAGGTCAGCAGGCAGAGTTGAGAAGGGGGAACATTCTAGGCATGTGGTATGATCAGAGAAAATGGCTGGAGTCAGAGGTGGAATGTCTTGTTTGCAGAACAGCTAGGAGGTCAGTGTCACTGGACTGAAGCGTACCTGGCTGGAAAGGTAGGAGAGGGCTAAGTTACAAAGGGCTTTGAATTCCGAACAGAGCATTTTGTATTTGGTGACAGGGTCAGACCTGGACTTTAGGAAAATCACTTTGGGGGCTGAATGATGGATGGACTGGAGTGGGGAGAGATTTGAGGCAGGCAGACCCACCAGCAGGCTATTGTAATAATATAAGCATGACATGATGAGGTCCTGCACTAGAGTGATGGCAGTGTCAGAGGAGAGAAGGGGGCATATTGGAGAGATGCTGCAAAGAGGAAATCAACAAATCTTGGCAACAGATTGCATGTATGAGGAGGGGGAGGGGAGAGATAGTGAGGAGTCCAGGATGACTCCTAGGTTGGAAGCCTAAGGGACCAGGAGGATGGTGTTGCCCTCTCTCAAGATTGTGTCACATGAGTGATTTTTAAAGGGATTGTAGGAGATTCCTATTGGTTGCTGGTCTAAGAAGATTGCTGGACTTCCTAAAAACCTTTACCCTTTATAGGGAAGAGAATCTTTTTTTTTCTTTTCCTTTTTTCCATCTTATTTTTGTGGTCAGTTGTTTTATTTTGACATTTTTCTATTTTTGGTAGGCAGATGAGTTTGATACAGAACTTTGCAAACAACAAGGTAGGTATGAGCTACAAAGGTAAATGTAAGAGCAAGGATTACCCAACTTTGGGAGCTAGGGAGCTTCATGAATTATTGTTATTCCTGGAAGAGTCTAATAACTATGAATAATGGTTACTCCTGTGGACTCCTAGGGTGAGGGACAAGGTATAAAGCACTGGACATTTAGGAATGGGGGCAATTGCTACAATGAATGAATTTCCTGATGATATAGACTTCCCTGATCCTTAGAGAACTATCCAAAATTGGGGATATTACAGTGCACCCAATAGTACACTCATTTGGTTTTCAGGGGCTACAAATATCTAATAAGAGGAGAGTGCAGTGGGTTGATCTAGGATATTCCTTGATAACTTGATAAGCTTATCAGTTAGTGAGCCTTTTGGGGGCACTTTGCTTGACCTATTCTGTGCAGAACAATAGGGAATGAACTTACTGTTGCAAAAATAGTGGGATGGGTTATTATGGGAGAAGCAAAACTATTGTGCTGATCTATAAAAAAGTCTTCAATCACAGGCCTGGCTTCCCTTCCCCTCATTTTTTTTTTCTCTTTGGAGAATGGACTAGAGCGCAGGAAAGCAGATTTGGGTCTTGAGTAGAGAGGATCAGGGAAGACCTTACTTAGGGCAGAGATATATACAGGAGCTCCATGTACTTTTGCCCATACTGTCAGAGAAAAAAATTCCTGAGTTTTAGCCTTGGAGAGACAATGGCTCATGTTATCAGCTTGAAAAAGAGCAACTGTAGAGAAAGGAACTATTTGGTCTGAGTGATGATGAGAGTTTGTGAATCTCAGTTTTCTGGAAGAGGATGAAAAGTGCCTGAGCTCTAGCCCCCTGTTAGAGGAGAAGGAAATTCTTGACCAATGCAACCAGAATTCTGGCTTCTGGAGAAAGAGAGGGGATTTCCTCAGGGTTATACCACTTTTAATCCAAAGTCTGAGAGTTCCAGGATTGGCTTCTGGTTCTGATCATCAACTGAAATTGTTGTCTCCACAATTACCCATGATCTCTTCATTGCCAAATCTGATAGTCTTTTCTTGGTGCTAATTCTTCTCTGAAGCATTTGACATTATTGACTATCCTATCTTCCTGGATATGTCATTCTCTCCTAACTGGCCTCCCTGTCTTAAGTCTCTAATGAGTCCTGTCCATCCTACACATTGCTAACAAAGGAATTTTCCTGAGGAATAAATCTGACCATGTCACGCCTATATTCAATAAATTCTAATAGCTTCTTATTGCCTCTAGGATAAAACAAAAAGTTTTCTTTATTTTTTATTTTATTTTATTTTTGTTTTTAAATCACTAGAAAATCTGGCCCAAGTCTATCTTTCCAGGCTCTCTGGACACTATTCCCTCTCCCAAACACTGAAATCCAGACAAAATGGCCTTCTCTCTGGTAAACACACACACACACACACACACACACACACACACACACACACACACACACACACTCCACCCACTGTATCTTAGCAATAGCTGTCTCCCATTCCTGGACCGGACTCTGGCCTTAACTCTACCTCAGAGAGGACCCCTCTGCCTTAGATGCAGCTTGGCCATTATATTCTGCATGAGACCTTTTCTGATCCCCTCCCATGACTGTTATTCACTTCTCCCAAGCTACATTATATTTAGCTACTTTGACCAAATTTGTATGTGTTAACTTTCTGTTTATGATATATCTATATCTATATCTATATCTATATCTATATCTATATCTATATCTATATCTATATCTATATCTATATCTATATCTATATCTATATCTATATCTATATCTATATGTATGTATACACACATAAATTTACTTATATTTGCACGTATACTTTTCTCTTCCATTAGAATGTAAGCTCATTGTTTCATTTTTTGGTAGTTGTATCCCTAGAACTTCGAATGGGGCCCAGAACATTGTAGGTACTTAATAAATGCTTATTGATTGATTGAGTGATCCTTCTAGAAATGGAAGGGCATCTCTTGGCAATGTCATCTTCTTGTCCTCTTGGAGAAAAAAGAGGATTGTGCGTTGTAGTCCTAGAAGCTGGATGAACAGCAGAGGCACCTAAGCTATGTTATGGAAGAGCAAAGACTAGGACTTTGCCCTCAGTTTTTACTGTGGGTTATTCAGATGGTGCAGGTCCAATAGGAAGAGGGTTGCTTGTCTAGCAGCCTCAAGAATGCCTCACTCCTAGTCCTGTCTGAGTCCTTTGGGTAATACCACAAGGCCAGATGCCTGGACAGTTCTCTGGGGTGAAAGAAAGACACACCCAAAACGTCAGGAGGCTTTCTTGCTAGCTGCTCCAATTTTATTTATCTTCTAAATGAATTCTAAATTATAGACTGGAGCTAAGTCTGAAGATTAAAAGACTCTCAGAAAAGGTAGGAATGACTAGAGAAAGAGAATTGTACCAAATATATTTGGGCTACTATAAATACTTTGTTTTAGCATATTCTGTGTGGTGGAATAAAAGGCCTTTTGAACCTAACATGCATTATTACCTTCAGTGTAGGACCTGGGGATCTTTTCATCCACATCTGTGGGGACTTGGACATGAGCTCTATTCAAATTATAATCTGAGATTTCTCAGAATCAATGCTAGGTGGAGGCAGATGAGTCAAAAAGAAATATTGGTTTTTGGAGGTGGGGTAACCGCCATGACTGAACCTCATCCATGTAAGTCCAGGCTTGGAGGATGCTGCACTATGGACTATAATTAATCAACCTCTGTGGTTTACTTATTTGGAATGACTTCTTTCGTCTTGGTTTTCTGACGCTAGAGATAACAGGTTACCAGAGAGAGACTCTCAAGACCTCTAGACAAGAGTTAAAATAAAATTTGTTCTTCTATGATTGTCAATTTTTAAAATTTTCTTTAAGGATAGGGGAGGGGAATTGTTCCATTGTACTTTCTTAAGGATGATCCATCCCTAGCCGATGCTAACAACGGCTATACAAGTCACTAGATACACTTAGTATAAGGGGGCACTGGATTATTAAAAGCAGATCCTAAAAAAAGATGTGAATTGGAGAACATAATTCTGTACACCCGCACACCAGGCATTTTTTTTAATTTGGTGAGGCAATTGGGGTTAAGTGACTTGCCCAGGGTCACACAGCTAGTGAGTGTCAAGTGTTTGAGGCTGAATTTCAACACAGGTCCTCCTGACTCCAAGGCCAGAGCTCTATCCACTATATCACTAGCTAGCTGCCCCTCACTAGGCAGTTTGATTTTGCAACTGAGAGTGGGGCAGGAGGGGAAGGGAGAGGTGGAGTATAGAGGTAAGGGAAAGGATCCAGGGCAGGAATGCCCTTGTGCAATGAAGAGTGGAGGAAGGGGAAGAAGACTCCTGCACCTCAGCTGATGGGAACCGATGTTGCTGGCAATTATATTGAAAACATTGTACAGGAACCGTGTATCTGTGGGAAAACACAGCACTTGGAACACAGCCAAGACCTTTACAGTCTGCAGTGCCAGCTGTGTGGACCTGCCTGGGGCATTAAACAGGTCTTTTGAATGAGCTGGAAGAAAAACTGTGTTTTAATGCCTTTTGAATGGAATACTATATTCTGCCAGAATGACTTTTATTTATTCCCAAATCCCCGATGCCTCATCAAGAACTCTTTTTCTTGCTTGTGGACATGGTTAGTGAGAGTCATAAGTAATCTAGAGAAAAGAATGTCAGAAAATAAACTGAGCCTTGATGTGGTTCCCAAATGAGATCCTCACACCATTCCCCCTCCCCCATCCCCACCCCTTCTGAGCTAAGTCATGGAAGTGCCAGGAACTAGACTTTGGAAATAATTACGTGACTGATCTTGTGTAATGATGTGGGATGAAATCCTGAAAAGGCTCAGAATCAGGATTTAAATAAGCACACGATATTTTGGAAGCATATCTGGATTTTGGCTTTGATTTTTTTGGATTGGTGGGGGATGGAGATAACTTTTGGGGGAGTCACAATAGTCTATGTTCCCCTATAAATCTATTAATTTCTTTCTCACTCTCCTCTTGTTGCTCAATTTCTTCCCTTGCATCTGCCTGACCAAAGAGATCGAATTGATTTATTATTTTGCTCCTTACTCTTACCATTTAGTTGAAAGTTGCTAGCAGGAAGCTGCAAAGGCCCCATCTTGGTTGATGTGGTTTTAGATTCTTATAGACCCATTAGTCTTTTTCTTCTTGGCACCTGTAAATAATCTGGCTCTCTCAGCTCTTTTGTTCTCATTATCTCAGATTTAGCTAAAGAGCTATGTGACTTTTCTAGACAAAAGAGGAAGGGCCCTCAAAAAGAGCTTCTTCAGATCAGAGTCATTGCCCACACAGCTTGCTTACAGTTCATCTGGTTTCCTGGTCTCCTTCCTACCCCCTCGGTTTTCCCACATTGGTTATATAATTTTGTTTTAGGTAGATATGGTAGATTCTCCACAAAATCTTCTTCTAATGTTTCACTGGGACATGGAACCTCATACCTGTGTGATTCCCACTTGGACTCTTGCATAGCCTTTTAATCTGGCTCAAGGAATTTTACATAGCACTTTGAGGCTGGTGGTGCAGTGGATAGAGCGGTGGATGTGGATCCAGGAAGACTCGTCTTCTGAGTTCAATCTGGTCTCAGACACTAGCTGAGTGACCCTGTACAAGTCACTGAACACTGTTTGCCTCAGTTTTCTCATCTGTAAAACAAGCTGGAGAAAGAAATGGCAAACCACTCCAGTATCTTTGCCAAGAAGACTGAAAACATAGCATTTTAAGGCTCACAAAAAAGTACTTACCGCATATCACCTCATTTGATGCTCGAAACAACGCTGTAACTTACAAGTTATTATTATTATTTTTTGCTAGGCAATGGGGTTAAGTAACTTTCAAGTGTCTGAGGCCGGATTTGAACTCAGGTCCTCTTGACTCCAGGACCACTGTGCCACTTAGCTGCCCCTACAAGTTATTATCTCCATTTTAAGATGAGGAAATTGAGACTGAGAGGTCAGGTGACTTGCCTGGGGTCCCACAGCTAGTGAGTGTCTGAGGTAGAATTTGAACTCTTGACTCCCAGTTCCAGCACTCTATTTACAAGGCCACTTGGCTGCTTTAACTGTCTCTCTCTCTCTCTCTCTCTCTCCACTCTAGGGCTGACCACACCCTACTCAACACATCCAGATGACTTTTTGCCTTCAGGATCAACTACAAACTCCTCTATTTAATTTTTTTCCCCATTTGATTTTTAAAGCCTTTCCAGCCTAATCTCCACCTGCCTTCCCTTCTTGTTTTACCTTATCCCCTTACTGCACTCTAAGAGCCAATAACATCAACCCACTTGTTCCTTTCACACCTCATCTCTGGGCCTCTCCATACTATCAGTTCATGCCTGAAATGCATGAAATAGCTCCCTCCTCACCTTGCTTCTTGGAAGCCCTAATCTCTTTCGAAATTCAGCTCAAGTATTCAACTTTCACTGTCACTGGCAGGTTGAGTCCCCAGAGCTTGGCACTATGTTTTCCTAGTGTTCCAGGTTGCAGGATATCTCTCCAATGTTATAGTTCAAGGAGCACCCCATGCCCCACTGTTGTGCTTCTCTCAATCATTATTTTTGATATTTTTGAACTTTGAGCAAGTTCACATGGTGGTCAGAAGAAGCAATACAAGGACATTCTCGAGGTTTCTCTTAAGAACTCTGGAACTGATTATACGACATGGGAGACACTGGCACAGGGCCACACTGAGGTGCTCTGTTCTATGAGCGAAGCAGAATTGAAATAGCTCAAGAGAATCAGAAGATGCATAAATTTAAAGAGTCCACCCCAAAGGTTCACACGGACTATTTGTGTCCAACCTGTGGTAGTAGAATATTACGAGTTCTTATTGTTCTGATCAGCCATAATTGGACACACTAAAACTTGACTCTAGCATAGTAATGGCCTTTTGGTCCTCTTCGGAAACAAAGGACAACCACTGTTATTTTTGATATTAGTCAGCCAGTCTTAATTAAGTTTCAGTAAGGAATATTTACTAAAGTGGTATTGTTGGTATAAAACAACTCTCCCAAGTCTATGACACATTCTCCTACAAGTATATACAGAGTCCTGGGGAAAGTGGGGTCAAATTTAGGAAGTATATGTAGAAAAGGGGTAACTCATACTTTCTAGCTGCTTGAAATGCTTTTCTCTTTTTTCTGTGGGAGGTACTTATAAAGTGCCCTTTAGGAACTGTTAAAGACTGTAGGCCGAGGTAAAGAGAGGTTTGGAGTCAATGGAGTGAGTATCTAAGGCAATACAATCACAAGTCTTTCAAGTATTGTGTAATGATTAGATTGTTGCCAACTTGATCCTTTTGTGGCAAGAGCAGTAGACCTGGTGGCCCATGCTGCTTTACCTTTCCCTTTACTTATTTCTTGTTTTCTCGCTGGTTGGGTTGCATCTCATTTGCTAGCATTTTGTAGCATCAATTTGCTTCAACCTGTGTCAATTTCCAGGAATGGATTTAGTCCTAAGTGCCGCCCATGTGAAGTCATTTCTAATTCCCCAAATCCTGCATCCAAGGTTGCCTGTGGTCTGTGTACCAGCATGCAATGTGGGAACTGAGCAAAAATGTAAAGTTTTTTTACTCCTTTTTGGTATAACTGTTCTATCCTTTTCAACTCATTGTCCCTGGAGTTTCTCTGTCTCAAAATATTCCCTGGAGAAGGAACTTATTCATACTAATGTGAAAATGACTTATAGCAACTTAAAATGCAAATTCTTCTGGGAGATTAACACAAACAGGGATCAAATATCTAAATGAAAAGGATGAAGCTCTTGTGTTGAATTTCAGGCAGCACACCAACAGATGGAAGAGATTTGGAGACGCTTGGAGGAATTTTAGATTTAGAAGAGAAAGGGATCTCAGAAGCCATCCACTTCAACCCCTTAAAGATGAGGACCCTGGAGCCTAAGGAAGTTGCGACTTGCCTAAGATTAACACAGGTAGTATGTCTCAGAGGTAGAATTTGAACCCATGTCCTTTGACTATAGAGATAGTCCTCTTTCCATTACAACGTGTTCCTTCCCCTCTCATATCTTGAATCACACCCTGTAAGTGCTCCATAGGGTTAAGAACTGGAGGGGACCTTGGACATCATCTGGCCTAATTCCATCATTTTATTTACATATAAGGAAACTGAGGCTCAGAAAAGTTAAGTGACTTGCCCAATGTAGTAGATAGCAGAATAAGGATTCAAGCCCAGATGCTCTGACTCCAAAGTCTTTCCACTAAACTGTGTTGACTTTCTAAAAGTTACCTTCTTTTGCCTATATGTAAGGTCACCCCTAGTTTAGAGACTGATAAAGCTCTCCAACAATTCTACCTTCCTAAAGTTTGCAGTCACAGAACTGATTGACATTGAGGGTCCTAAAACACAATTCCTGGAAGTAGAGCACTTTGAGCACAGGCAGAAAGGGTAATGCTTCTGTGTGCTTACTTGGACATCTCTTTCTTGAGGTTCTCTGTCCGGGAGCCCAGATCATCCACCCAGAACCCAGAGCCATCACTACTGCTTCCACTCAGCCAGAACCAGAGACCCACCAGAATGGGCCTTGGCTTTTTGGTCCATCTGGGAAAGCCAGGGGCCCTTGACTTCACCCTCACCACCCAGAGCTTAAAAAGTGGTCAGCTTCAGTTCAGATTAGAAAATAGGCAAAGGTCCGTGGTGACTCACTGCAGCAAGACTAGTTTGCTCACGCTTAGTCGTTTTCTCCCCCTTGACTTTGGTTGAAAAACATTTTGATTGAAATGGAAAGAAGAGTGAGGATGGGGAAACAAATGTTTTCAGACTGCTTTCCAAAGCCAATCAACTGCTGTTCAGTGCAGAGGCCCTGTGTCTTTCCAGTTTAAATCCTTTCCTCTTGGTGGGAATACCTCATACTTCTGCGGAAAAGAAGCTCATGCTAATAGCTTCTTAGGAATCCTTCCAAAGTTAGGCGGTGAAAGCTATTGAAGTCTCCCTGGAAAACCAATCGGAAATTGCTGGTCTATGCAGGACAGTTAGATGATAGTATAAGTGGCAATCTCTATGAAAAATGGATGGTACCTTATCAATGCTCATTGAGCAGCTGGGTGAGTGTAAAAAGCCAGCAGACTGGGCAGCCACTGTTCAAACTCAAATGAGCTTTGATGGGTCCCGACAATATCAATAGCTCCACCATTGATCCTTTGCTCAGGCCTTAGCCTACTTTTAATATTGCTCAGGTGGACAGACTTTCAGATCTGTTAAGTCTCTCCAAGATCTGTTATGTATCTAAGATTTAAAGAACGTATTTCCTTTTTTGCTTCTTTCATATTAATCTCTTTTCCAACAAGTTAACAGTAGCTGGCATTTACTGATGTAGGGTGTCTGAAAACTCTTAGTGTAGTATTAAGCTATTAGAAGTAGCTCAAGGGGCAGCTAGGTGGTGCAGTGGATAGAGTACTGGCTCTGAAGTCAGGAGGACCTGAGTTCAAATCCAGCCTCAGAGCAAACACTTGACACTTACTAGCTGTGTGACCCTGGACGAGTCACTTAACTCCAACTGCCTAAAAAAAACAAAAACAAAAAAACCAAAAAAGAAATAGCTCAAAAAGCTATGAAAGTTTAAAACTGCACTAAGAGTTTTGGGACACCTTGTGTTGGTCTTCAAGGTTTATAAAGCACTTCTATTTCACTTTATCCTCCTAACAGTCCTGAGATATGTGGTGTTGTTGCTTAGTTGTGTCCAAGTCTTCATACCTCATTTGGGGTTTTCTTGGCAAAGATACTGGAGTGGTTTGCCATTTCCTTTTCCAGCTTATTTTATAGATGAGGAAACTGAGGCAAACAGGGTTAAGAGACTTGCCCAGGGTCACACAGTTAGTGTCTGAGGCCAGATTTGAACTCAGGAAGAGGAATCTTCCTAACTCCAGACCTAACACTCTATCTACAGTGCCATCGAGCTGGCTATAGGTATTATTATCCTCATTTTACAGCTAAGGAAATGGAGGCTCAGAGAATTTAAGTGACTTGCCCTAGTCACATAGCTAATAATTGTCGGTAGCCAGTTTGGTACCTTATTATGCTAGATTGCCCCTCAAGTAGCTCAAGAAGGGAAGGGCTGGGCAATGCATGACCTCTATTCTTTATTGATTTTTACCAGCCCCGTCTCTCTTCAGGCTTCTATGGGTCTTTGTAAATCTTCACCCATAAGCCAGGCTGAGTGCCTGATGCACTAGCTTCTCTCTCAAACAATGCTCTCCCTCCATTTCTTCCCCCTGTTTATCTATATCACAGCTGCCTTTTATAGTCCAGTTCCGTTTACATTCTCTGTAAAACTCCCAGTGACATCAGTGTCTTTTTTCTTTGATTTCCTAATGTTTTGTTAAGATAGAATGCCAATAATTGTTTATTTTGTTTCATCAGGCATGTCAGAGGCTCTGGAGGCAGAGGTCACATCTTGTACCTGTGTACTCCCCAACAACGCAGTAGCCACAGGTGACAGATGTGTTGATGGATAGATGAATGGATGGAATTGCCAGCTAAGCAATGCAGAAGAGCTGTGATTGGACGGGAGGTGGCAGCCCATGTAATGATCCCTGCTTAGCTAGTTCAAGTGAAGGACAGAAGGCAGTTGGCTGGGGGCAATTCAGGATAAGGCCTTTTTCTAAAAGCATGTTATTCAGTTCCTAGCATGGATTACCACCGGCGAGTAGCTAGCTCTTTGGCACTCTGCAGGCACCCACTGGCTCTTCCCTGTAGTCAGTATAAATCCCCTGCCCCTGTTGCCTAATTATTTGTAGAGGGCCAATTTAGGCTAGAGGCGAAGGCTTGAGAAAGGTAGGGAATGACTACATGAAACTGGTTTTCGGAAAGAAATAAATACTGAGTTTCTTTGGAGATGCTCTTGCTTCAGAGTCACAGGGAGATGGATATGATTGTTCAGGAACCGTTTCCATACCATTTTAGCAGGCTCTTCAGTTAAGGATGTGGTCTAGTAGAAAGAACCCTAGGCAGGGAGCCAAAAAATCTAGGTTTGAATCCTAGCTTTGCTATTTTTTTTTCCCTAACCTGTGATCTTGGGCAGATCATGTGAGAGAGGCAGTAGGTATTGGGAAATGAACCCTAGAAGTCAGAAAACAATACAGCACAACGAACATTTATTAAGCACCTACAATAAGTACTCTGTGCAAAGGACTGGAGGTAACATAAGGTTATTGGATGGTGATTATTGTTGAGTTGTGTCTGATTCTTCATGATCCCACCCATCATACTGTTTTCATGGCAAACAGAGTGATTTGCCCAGGGTCACACAGCTAATAGTCTGAGACTGGATTTGAACTCAGGCCCTCCTGACACCAGGCGCTGGGTTCTAACCACTGAGGCATTTAGCTACCCCCAATGATGATGATAGCTAGCACTTATATAATACTTTACATGTAATAATTCCTTTGATCTTCACAACAACCCTGTTTGGTAGATGCTTTTATTATCCCCATTTTATAGATAAGGAAACTGAGGCAAAGAGGTCAAGTGACTTGCCCAGGGTCATAGCTAAGGAATGTCTATGGCCAGATTCAAACTCAGGTCTTTTTGACTCTAAGCTCTGGGTTCTAGATCAAAGCATACTATTTTTTTTCCACTTTTTTTTTTTTGGCATGTTTCTCCCCCTCCCCCCACCCCTTTTGGTCTGTTTCTTCCCTCACAACATGACTAATATGGAAATATGTTTTCTATGATTGCAATATGTAACCTATATCAAATTGCTTACCATTTTAGGGAGACAGAAAAGGAGGAAGGAAGACAATTTGAATAAAAACCAGCAACCAAGAAACTATCAGTCGCTACTGAAAAAAAAATCTAATCAGTTATGAAATGCAGTCAACTTTGCAACATCCTTGCCTCTCTATCCCCTCTCACTCTTCTAGTCCCTAGGTTCTTTTTTTCAATAGCATTTTATTTTTCCAATTACACGTAAAGATAATTTGTTTTGATTTGCATTTCTCTAATCAATAGTGATTTAGAGCATTTTTATATGACTATAGGCAGCTTTAATTTCTTCGTCTGAAAAATGACTGTTCATATCCTTTGACCACTTATCAATTGGGGCATGTCTTGTATTCTTACAAATTTGACTCGGTTTTCTATATATTTTAGAAATGAGGTCTTTATCAGAGACATTGGCTGTAAAAATTGTTTCCTAGCTTTCTGCTTCCCTTCTGCTTGCATTGGCTTTGTTTGTGCAGAAACTTTTCTGATTGGATATTAAAAGAGTTGGGGAAGAAGTGTCAAAGATATCAACAAGAACATAAACATGAGGGACCACACAAGTGGTGGTACCTCAGTTAGAAGGAAGTTTGATGAAAGAATAGGTTTATGGGAAGAGACTTCAAGTTGAATTCAAATCAACCATGGAACAAGGTAGTCAAAAAAGTAATTGCTATTCTAGGCTCCATTAAGAGAAAAAGGATTCGGAATGAAGGCTATAATAGTCTATACTCTCTTCTGACCTGGTCAGACCATGACAGTGAAAAGACAAAAGACTATGTCATAGAACGGGTGATGTTTAGCCTAGAGAATAGATATGATAATTATCTTGAAATATCTCAAGTGCTCTTGTAGAAAAGTGATAAGGCTTACTTGGCCTCAGAGAATAGGATCAGTGTCAACGGGCAGAAGTAGTGGAGAAACAGATTTGGGCTTAATGTAAGACAAAAACTTCTTAACATCTAAAATTGTCCAAAAGTGGAATAGAATGCTTCAGGATATAAAGAGTTCCTCCTTACTAGAGCTTTTTAAGCTCTAGGTACCTTGTTAAGGGAAATCTTGTTCAGGTATATTTGTGAAGTGTTGGCACATAATAAATACTACATAAATATTAGTGATGATGATGATGATGATGATGTTGATGATGATGAGATGACCAATGAAGTCCTTTATAGTCCAGAAGTTCAATTAGCGTTCCTATAGGAAATTATAGGTGATACTGTGGGACACTCAGAACAAAGGTCAGGACTTTAAGCAAAGATTTTGGAGCCATGGGCATAGAAGAAATAGTTGAAGTCTTGGAAGTGTATGGATAGCTTGGAATATGTTACATAATCTCAACTGGGGGGGGTGGCCTCTCCCTCCCCAGCAAAGTAATCTTTCTACTCTTCCCTAACTAATTCTCTATTCCACTCACCAAAGAGGCCGCTTCAAAACTTCTCTCCAAGCTTCCTCTCTCTGTTGAGGACTGCACCTCATACTTTACTGAAAATTTGAGGCCATTTGTCATTATTTCTCAACAGCTTAATGTCATCCTCCATTCTCTCCTCCTTTATTCCCCTCTCTGATCATGAAATTGCCCTTCTGCTTGCCAAGGCCAACCTTGTACATGTATCTCGATTCCATCCCATCTTGTCTTCTTCGCTGAAGGTCTTCACCATCATCCCCAGCTGTCACCCGCACCCCCTGTTAACTGGTTCCTTCTCTGCTGCCTACAAACACACTCACATTTCTTCCCGTCCTAAAAAAACAAAACAAGACTCCAAAACAAAACCAAAAAATCCTTTCACTAGATTCTACTATCCCTGTCCTATTTCTATCCCCTCCATCTCAGCCAAAGTCTTTGAAAAAGCTGTCTATACTTGTTGCTTCCACTTCTCTTCTCTCACTTGCTTCTAAATCTTCTTCAATTTGCCTTCTGACCTCAGTATTCAACTGAAATTGCTCACTCCAAAAATTGCCAGTGAATGATCTCTCTTAATTGTCAGATTCAATGGTCTTTCTCAATCCTCATCCTTCAACCTCTCTGATTTATTTGTCAATTGTTGACTACCCTCTCCTCCCAAATGCTCTCTCCACTCAGTTCTTCATCACATTGCTCTCATCCTCCTCTTGGATACTCCTTAATTGCCTTTAAAAATTGCTTTCAAACTATTTAATTTATTTTTTTTTCTGAACTTAATAAACGTTAAATAAAATAAGAATTTCCATTTACAAAGTAGAACAGGAAAAGAGTTTTACAAATGAACTTGTGAGTCTTTATTACATGGACTTTGTTTTTTCTTTTAAATATACAATAAATTTAACACACAGCTTTCAAAACTTTCCTGCTTGTTTGTGTTTTCTTCTGGCTTTTCTGTTCATTTCCTTCAAGAGTTTAAAAAAATTTTAATTTTAAAATTTAAATAAACACACCAAATAAATAAATTTAAAAGCACCAAAATTGTAGTAGAACAGAAAAGGATTGTATATGAAACTGTAAATCTTTGTACAGTTTGCTTTTTTCTTAAAATATAAAAAAAATTTAACATTTAAGTTTCTAAGATGTTCTACTTGTCTGTGATTATTTATGGCCCTCTGTTGTCCTCTGTGAATTTTTTAGAAAAATGCTTCAATGATCCTTCTCCCTTTTTCTTTGATAACACTCACTCTTCTGAAGTCATGATGAAATGTCTGATTTTCATTTAATATGATACTATTTTAACCTTTTCTCTGACAGTGTGATGATCTGACAGCAAACAGACAACTGGATTCTGCTTTGACTCTTCCATCAGTAAGCAGGTATTTCCTGTCTGTTAAGATATAGTGAGCAATATGTGAGAGGCAGTTGAATTTAGTAGACAGAGAGGTGGCCTTTGATTCAGTAAGACCAGGGTACAAGTCCCACTTCCAACATAAGCATGCTGGCTGTGTGAGCCTGGGGAAAAACCCTTTAACTTTCGATGCCCTAGGAAACCCTCCAAGACTAAGTTGCAGGAGAGGTGCCAGTGTGCATTGGTAGACGGCATTTTCTTAATGAGAATTACCTACAGCAATGAAATCACAGATTCAGACATGGAGGACCTACTGGAACTTATGATTCTCTGTAATAGCCCTTAAGAACCCAAGGTCACCTCCATACCATTATAAAGTATTGGAGGAAGACTTTTCTTTAGAAGATACTCAAATGGACCTGTACTTTCATCAATGTGGATATACCCTCCAAAAATGAAGATTGCAACTCATCCATGTCTGCTCATCCTGTGCTACTCTTGGTCATGTCCTTCCATAAATTTACCACAACAGGTCTATCCCATGTGTTTCTTCACATTCTTTTGATATCACACAGATACCAGTGGTACATGCAGGCTGCCCATCCCTCTCTCTTTGTACATGGCCAGCTCATCTTCTTTTTTGTTCTCATGATTCTTTGAAGACATCTTTTACACTGCTTCTCCATCTAAATTCCTTGTTGGTGATATGCTGTGGCCTCTTTGTGGTCAGCTAGCTGACACAGTGGATAGAGTGCTAGGGCCTGGAGTCAGGGAGACTCCTCTTTATGAGTTCAAATCTGGACTCAGACACTAGCTGTGTGACTCCGGGCAAGTCACTTAAACTTGTTTGCCTCAGTTTCCTCATTTGTAAAATGAGCTGGAGAAGGAAATGGCAAACCACTCCATTATCTTTGCCAAGAAAGCCCCAAATGGGGTCATGAAGAATCAACTGAACGGCAACAACAACAACAAAAGTGACCTCTTCATGCCCACCAATGTGCTTCTTCTTTGTACTTTGGGTGATTCTCAACTGAATTGTTTCAGAGACTGTAAGGTTCCATGACTTGCAGCCACATAATACCAGAAGAATGTTCATATGAAAAAGATGGGCCTTTGTTTCAGGGAGAGCATTGAAAAATATTTTTCCTTTCTCAGCTAGGGAGTATCATGTGTCTGAGGCCAGATATGAACTCAGGTCCTCTTGCCTCCAGGGCCGGTACTCGATCCACTGCCATTGAAAAATGTTTTAAAAATTTCTCTCTTTTCCTCCGATTCAGTTCTGGACCTAAACTCATTGTCCATTGTGGAGGATATTTCATATAATGTTAAAAAAGAAGTGTGCTACAAGATAGAATGTTAAAGGGGCAGCTAGGTGGTACAGCAGATAGAGCTCTGAGCCTGGAGTCCAGAAGACCTGAGTTCAAATCCATCTTCAGACATTTACTAGCTGTGTGACCCTGGGCAAGTCACTTAAACACTGTCTGCCTCAGTTTCTTCAGCTGTACAATGGGGATTATAACAGCACCTCCTCACAGGATTTTTGTGAAGATCAAATGAGATAATATATGTAGAGCACTTAGTACTGCATAGTAGGAATGCACTCCCTCTCCCCTACTTCCCCCCAAGCAAAGTGTTCTAAGGATATTTTAGAAGGGAGAAAAGGTACCTGAGCTGGGCTTTGAAAAAAAAGAGTAAGGTTTTTAAAAGGTGGAAATGTGAAGAACTACCATAAAATGCACACAGATTATAAGAGATAACAAGAGGAGTTAGGTGAACAGCTAATCATGTAGTATAGCTGAACTATAGAATGTATGGTGGAAAGGGAGACTGGAACTAGATTAGGGAGGGCTTTTAATGTTAGAAATTTCTTTTTCATTGAATCATACCAATTTCAAAGCACAAACAGCCAGCTTCACTGAGGGTAGTAATCTAGCCTTTTTGGTTAGAATTCCTTAAGTTGTTCTCTGCTTTTTTGTTAAAGAGGAAGCTAAGTAATACCATAGATAGACTCTATCAGGAAGACTACTTAGACTAGCTGAATCTTGCACTTAACCACTGCTGCCTTCAGTTTTCCTACCTATAAAATGGGAAGAATAATAGCACCTACCTTCGATGATTCTTGTGAGCATCAAATAACATAGCTTGTGTAAAGTGCTTTGTAAACCTTGAAGTGCTATAGAGATGCTAGCTGTTATTGTTAGAGAAAATACAAACCCCTGTCTTTCATATTTCTTTACAAGGTTGATTTTGCCTGGTACTCACATCTCATTGGTAACTTCTCTCTGCCCCTCTGATGGGACCCTCTTACTGGAGAGAGGGCCATGGGCTCTAGGGACTCTAAGGAAAAGGCTCAGCATAGTCCTCTCCCCATGTTCCCCAGCTACACTGCTTTTGGACTTCTTTCTTTGAATTTCTCCATTGTGTGTCTAGCACCTCCCCCCCCCTCCATTTCACCCTATCTTCCTACCTCTATCCTTATTTTTTAGCTTCCATTTCCCCTATTAGATTATAAGCTCCTTGAGGGCAAGGGCTGCCTTTATTTTTATTTGTATCTGTGTCCTCAGAGCTTAGCAGAGTGTGTGGCACCTAGCAGATACTTAATAAATGTTTATTGACTGACTGATCACCAGGCAATTAAACTTACAATGCGAATAGGTTCCAGTTTGATTCTCCACCTCTGTCCCCAACCCCCCTCTCTGAGTAATACTGTTTAGTTCCAGGAACATTAGTGAAGCTTTGCCAGCCTTCCCACTGAATGAAAGGGAAGACAAATTTCTTTCCAGTGCCAGCAGAGGTCAGCTGGAGTACTCATATCAGGCCCTTATTTGCAATACTTAGGACTTTTTCTGGCTGCTGCCTGAAAAAGCAAACAACTCTGATCGCAACCCAAGTAACCCATCATTCCCTCTCTGGTCACCCGAGCAGGCCTTGCTCTAGCCTAGTCTTTGGAAGTCTGCCTATCCCATTTGGTGGATTTCACTGCCTGGCATCCACTTCCTTATTATTCCTTAGCATCTTCCTGATGCAGTCCTTTCTTCCCATTAGTTCAATGAAATATTTTGGCGCTTGAAAGCCTTTAGATGACTTCAAATCATTTCTCACAGATTTCTGACTACTAGAACTAGTCCTAAGGTTTAGGGATTTTCTTTTGGGGGGATGGCCAATTATCAGTGGGTGGAGGATAATTAAGAGATATTCTAATCAAATAAACAAGCATTTTTAAGTGCCTACTATTTGCCAGGCTCTGTGCAAGGTGCTAGGGATATAAAAATGTAACAAGGGCCAGGCCATGAAGAATGGTCAAGATGCCCTTTCTGATTCTCATTGACCACATGGAAAATTTGGGGCCTGCTTCCAAGTATGTGGTATTCCAGTACTGAAAAGACTTGGTGTTTTGTTATGGTGTGGAAAACCCTATATAGTGTCTTGGTCTTTCTCCAGCCCGTGATAGTGGCAAGGGAGTGGGGTATTGTGTCAGTAAAAGAAAAGTCAGTTTCCAGCTTGGTTTCTCTCTTTCTTTGACTTTCCTGGTGGCATCATGTAACTCCAAGACTTTCAATGAGGGGTAGGGAAGGGCGGGTCTTTCTGGTCCTCAGCAGCTGATGGCTATAAACAAATGGGCTCTAAAGTGTTTACCTTGACTAAGCGAGTCTGAGGCTAGGTTTGGACCATTTCTTTTGTATTTATTCTTTCCTGATCTTAGATAAAATCTAAGATCTAAGACAAAATGTCCATTTATTCCTAGATAGGCATGTTCAGGCTGAGAGGTGACTTTGGGTTCAAGAGGTCAGGAAAAGGCTCTCTCCAAAATGATGAGTAATCTGTTAAATGCCAAATCCAATGGTATATTCTGTCCTCATCCTTGACCTCCCTGTACCTTTCGACACTATTGAGCCCTCTCTCCTCCTTGGTACTCTCTTCTCTCACTTTTCATGATGCTGTTTTCTCTTGGTTCTCCTCCTGCCAGTCTTATCTACTCTCAGTCTCCTTTGCTGGATCATCACCCAGATCCTTCCCACTACGTGTGGATGTACCTCAAGGCTCGGAACTGGGTCGACTCCCAGACAGAGACAGACAGATACGGGAACACAGAGACAAAATTACAGTATTCCCTGCTTTCAAGAAGTTTACATTCTAAGGAAGAAAAACCCACATGTATGTGTACATATACTTATGTATGTATGCATGCATGTATATTAAATCTATAGGTAGAGATATATAACTATCTCTGTCTATGTATGTCTGTCTGCATGTATGGAATGTAGATCTATCCATTTATCTATCGTTATCTGAGAGTAGGCCTAGGACAGCACCATGAGGTATACCCACAGTTTTTGTGTGTGTGTGTGTGTGTGTAAGTGTATCTATGTAGATATATCTATCCATGCCTATCTCTCTACATAGCTATATCTACGTAGACATATTTTTCTATATCTATCTCCAGTCCTAGTTTTTCTCCTTAGTTCTAGCCCTGTAGCATCACCTGCTGCCTCAGCCAGGTGAAGGAATCATGTCCATTCTTCCCTCCACCTCAGATGGAAAGAAAGGAGAGAAAAATTACCAAGGGTGGATTGTTCTTTTTCTATGTACACTTAGCTCTGGTTCAACAACTCCTGAGTTATTGGGCCTTCTGGCTCCTAAGCTAACCGGAAGACTTTTTTTTTTTTTAGGCAATTGGGGTTAAGTGACTTGCCCAGGGTCACACAGCTAGTAAGTGTCAAGTGTTTGGTCTGAGGCCGGATTTGAACTCGGGTCCTCCTGACCTTATGGCTGGTTCTATCCACAGCACCACCTAGCTGCCCCCTAACCAGAAGACTTTTTGTCACCATGTAATGCCAGCTAATGAAAGTAAGCTCTCAAGCCTGTACACGTGGTCAGATTTGAAGCAGGCAGAGGTATCTCTGCATGCTCTAAGGAGGGGAATATCTGTGCCTTCTTCAGAGACTTCCCATACTTCCCTCCATTAGCCAGTCTGATATGCATATGTAGCCCCAAGATATATGCCTATTTTAATATACACACATATATGTGTGCATGTGTTCTTCTTTAGAATATAAATTCTTTGACCCCCAGTGCAAAGGGTGCTGGATTTGGAGTCAGACAACCTGGGTTCAGATGCCTCAAAACCAGTTAATATCTGTGTGACCTTAGGAAAGTCACTTTCTGGGTCTCAGTTTACTCCTCTATCAGAGGTTCTTAACCTAGAGTCTGTGAACTTGGCTTTTTAAAATATATTTTGATAACTGTATTTCAACAACAACAATAAAAAAAAAAGAATGTCAATGCCTTGAAGGCAGGGAATATTGTGATTTTGAGTTTGTGATTCCACTGCTTGTCATGGTGCCTGTCACAGAGTAGGCATTTAATAAATATTTATTGATTCATTGTATAGCCAGGAAGGTCTTTACAGATTGGTCATAGGAGGGGGAAAAAGCACCTAAGAAAAGTGTCTGATGTGAACTTTCAAGATGGAATGTGGGGACTCAAGAAGAAGAATAATTTTAGGCCCACGGAATGTTATAAACAAGAGCATATGAGAAAGTAAAGCAAATGAATTAGCAGTGGTAAGTAATTGGATTTGGCTACAGCACCAAGTATGTGGAGGGGAAGGGAGCAAGTCGTATGATGTAGGGTTAGGAAGATTGGGTGGTGTCAGATTGTGCAAGGCCTTGAATGCTTGCCTAAGGATTGTATTCAGTAGGCATTGTAAATAATGATTATTTTAAGTGTTTAAGCCTCTGAAAAACTAAATAATAGGAATACTCTTAAAAAACTCAAATGTATGCTTGGTGGTTTGTAGACACAGCATCTCATGTTACATGCTTTGTCCCCTCCAAATCCGCTCCTGATCAACTTTAGGAAAAGTGCTTTCGAACTTCAGTGCTTAAAAACAGAAATCTAATACTTTAAATTGTTCCATATTATAGAGGTGTGAGTGTTATGGGGGACTGGCCAAAGAGCCCAGTCCTTACGAGCATGTGCAGACATTTTGTAACTGATTGCAGTTGGTTAATCGTGTGGTTTAGTGAAGCCTTTTGGACTGGCTTACATTCAGAACTAGACCGCATTCAAAAGGCATTAGCCAGCAAGGGCAAATCTCTTGGCTACGGCTCTTTTCAGCCCAGCTGACATGAAAGAAGGGCAAACTGCTGTGGTGCTCCAAGTGGGGGCTAGGCCTTGGGCCCTCCCTCTCAGAGTGGCTAGGAAACTGAGAGTTCATGGCTCCGCTGTTGCTTCTGTCTTCTTTACGTTTATTCTTTCCTACTTTTAGGTGAAGGAGATTGGAGATGCTATGACCTCATGAAATTTTTAAGGTCAGAATGACGAGTTACCAGAGGTCTATGAGCTGGAGCAGATGATGGGAATTTCCAGGAGCCATACGGGAATGTCAAGCCATTGGAGAAGCAAACCTGGTCTACCAGTGACAGAGATGTAGAGTCCCCCGTCCGTTGGCCATGCCACAATTGGCAGTGAACCTGGTCCGTGACTAATAATTCTTGGATGTTAAGTCTGAGTCCATTCTTCCCAGGGACCGAAGTTCTATGGAGGACAATGTGCCCCCTTAGATGTGGTGGGGAACAATTTACACTTCTGTGCTTTGCTGTATCTTCCTAGTGAATATCCCTTCAAAAAAGCTAATTGCTGTTATCAGTTAGATGAAACTGAATGCTGATCACTGGCAGCTAAAATGGAGGCAGACGCTCTAGAATGAAGGTTTGATCTAGTAACACAGAAAAAAGACAATCATGGGCCCTTAGGAGTACTCCAGAATGCTGAGGACAAGGTGTACCACTCCTTGATCTGGGAGAGTGAGTCTAGAGAGTCTAGAGCAGGGGTGGGGACCATTTGGGGCCTTGAGGGCCTTCTAGGTCCTTGGGTGTGGCCTTTTGACTGAGTCCAAGTTTTACAGAACAAATCCTTTCAATAAGGGGATTTGTTCTGTGAAGTTTGGAGTCGGTCAAAGGGTTGCGCTTGAGGACCTAGAGGTGCCACTGATGATTCACAAGAGGAATGATTTTTAAAAGAATTGAATGAGGCAGAACACGTTCAGGGATAGTGTTTTATATTTATCATCTCTGTTCTTTCCTATTAGATCAATTATAATAATCATAGTTCTACAAGCATGAAATAAAAGTGGCTCCAAGATTGTACCCTAGAAGGCTGGAAAGGCTAAGCAGAATTTGAGATTGTAGCTCTAGCTCGTGGTCGGCAGGTGGCGCTGTACCTTTGATTGCCTGCTCTATTATGTAACACGTGGGAGCTGGGCTCTGCCTGGGAGGCCCTGTTTTCAGTAGAGGTGAATGTGCTAATTTAGATCAAAGGTTTCAGAGCTGGAAGGGACCGTGGTGATTATCTAATTCAATACCCTCATTTTTTTTCCAGTGAAGAAATTTAGGTCCCCAAAGGGGGGCAATGACTTGTCCAAGATCATACAAGTAGTAAGAAGAGAAGCTGGGACTCAAACCCATATCCTTTGACTCCAGATTCTCTACTCATCATGCTTATAGTGCTCAGTGGAATTTTAAACCTCTTATATGCTTTACAATCATTAAAAATCATCCCACTTTCTCTGATAATTTTCCTGAGAATCACTTGGATTTATTTGTAAGAAGGTAAAATTATCAAATGTCATTCTTTGGAAAGGTGAACATTTATCCATTATTAAAAATGGTAATGCCACTTCCTTTTAGCTTCTTTCCCATCTTTTCATATCTCCATCCCTGCCCCCTCGTGTTCATTGTGCAGGTTGTGAGTTTGGCCTGGAAATTGAGAGAAATGTATATGTATTTGTTTGCATGCTGTCTCTCCTGTTAGATTGTAAGCTCCTTGGGGTCAGAGACTGTCTCTTTCCTCTTATTGTGTCTCCAGTGCTTACACAAATGCCCAGCACATAGTAGGTGCTTAATAGATGTTGATTGATTGGTCATAGGAAATGTCTTGATAGAGTTGTGGCAGAAGAGCGACTCACTTTAAGTCAAGGTTGGAGAGGTGTGCCATGCAGTGGCAACACAATCATTGGTAGTGGCAGGCTTAATTCCTCTAGCTCCTGGCCTCTGAGTCTGCTTGCCCTGCTTTATGATGGGCTAGCTATGGCCAGAAGAGGTCAGAAATCCCTCTCATCAATAAGCAAACCAGGACCAAGAAAAGTTTCTTCTGTGGGCACAGCTAGATGGTGCAGTTGTTAGAATGCCAGTCCTGGAGTCAGGAAGACCTGAGTTCAAATCCAGCCTCAAAAATCTACTAGCTGTGTGACCCTGTGTGACCACAATCTCTGTGTGCCTCAGTTTCCTCATCTGTAAAGTGAAGACCATAACAATAGCTCCTCACAGGGTTGTTGTGAGGATCAAATGAGATAATATTTGTAAAGTACTTAGCACAGTGCCTTGAACCTAGTAAATGCTATATAAATGTTAGCTATATTACTATTCATTTCCCTGGACCACCTGGATCCAGAGTGTGTTTCCTGTTCTATGAGTCCTAAGTCCGGGATCCCTCCAGAGTTTCTGTGTTGGCATAGAAGACACTGTCCTGCTGGAATTGTGAATCCCACCTCCTGTAGGACTGTATTGTCTGACTTGGTGACCCTGGAGGGTGGACATGGACTGTCCATCTCCTAAAACTCTTGCCTTTTGTGGACTTCTGGGCTTGAGGGAAGCTGTGGGTTTACAGCTGCTTGATAGTAATTTTGTTGTTTTGTGTGCTGATTATCTTATATTGTTGATTTGCTTATCCATCCTATGCTAAAAAAGAAAAAAACAAACATACCCCAAACAAACACAAAACATCCAAAGCCAATATCACAACATGCTATCTCCAAGCATGTTTTTCAGCATCTGTGGAGAGCAAATGCTACGAGGCAAGGTTGTGTGATTAGGTCTCATTGCATATAGTAAATTAAAGACAAAAGCAGAGTTTGATCAGGAGGTGAGGGACTCAGAGCTAGGTCTTCTTTGGATGAATCCTCACATTTACACACACCCCTTGACAAGGAGGTGGTGCTGCCTTTTACAGGGAGAGGCAGAGCAGAACAAGTGGACAGTGTCCAGCTCTTACCTGGTACTTCCAGCCAGTGGGGCACGCACCAGTCATCAGGGTGAGGATGCGATTCTCCAGAACCCAGATCCTCAGAGCTGGATGGCATAGAGTGAGTGGCTGGCAATGTGCCAGGCACTGTGCTGAGAGGGGTGAGACTACTCACTGCTAGGAGAAATCAGGGAAGGCTTTGTGGAGGAAATGACCTTGTTGTTATTGTTCAGTTGCGTATGACTCTACATGACCCTATAGATTTTGTCCGTGAGGTTTTCTTGGCAAAGATACTGGAGTGGATTGCCATTTCCTTCTCTAGTGTGTCTCCATTTTTTTTTTAGGCGATTGGGGTTAAGTGACTTGCCCAGGGTCACATAGCTAGTAAATGTCAAGTGTTTAGTCTGAGGCCAAATAGTGTGAACAGTGTGTCTCCATCTTACAGATAAGGAATTGAGGCAAATATAGGTTAAGTGACTTGCCCAGGGTCACCCAGGTAGTGTCTGATGCTGGATTTGAACTCAGATCTTCCTGATTCCAGGGCCAGTGCTCTATCCATTGCAATGCCTAGCTACCCCTAAGTTGAGCCTTAGGAATAGGATATGTAGAGCTGGGCAGAGAGAAGCAGAGCATGGTAGGTAGAGGAATCAGTGTGAAGCAAAGGCAGGGAGATAAAAAATTGTGGGAGTCTATATTTTTCTTTTCTTTTCTTTTCTTTTCTTTTCTTTTCTTTTCTTTTTTTCTTTTCTTTTCTTTTCTTTTCTTTTCTTTTCTTTTCTTTTCTTTTCTTTTCTTTCTTTCTTCTCTTCTCTTCTTTCTCTTCTCTTTTTTCTTTCTTTCTTTTCTTTCTTCTTTCTTTCTTTCTTTCTTTTCTTTTTTTCTTTTCTTTCTTTCTTTCTTTTCTTTTCTTTTCTTTTTTTTTCTTTTCTCTTTCTTTTCTTTTTTTCTTTTCTTTTCTTTTCTTTTCTTTTCTTTTCTTTTCTTTTCTTTTCTTTTCTTTTCTTTTCTTTTCTTTTCTTTTCTTTTCTTTTCTTTTCTTTTCTTTTCTTTTCTTTTTCCAGTCTATATTTTTCTAGGGGTAGATAGGTAGTACAGTGAATAGAGGTAGAGTCACAGGTAGAGAGTTGTGACTGGATTTAGGAAGACCTGAATTAAAATCTGGCCTCAGACATTTACTAGCTGTGTGACCCTGGGCAAGTCACTTAATCCTGTTGGCTTAATTTCCTCATTTGTAAACCTCCAGTATCTTTGCCAAGAAAACCCCAAATGGAGGGTCACAAAGAGTTGAATGACTGAAAATGACCGAACAAAAAAAAATTTGTCTAGAATTCAGAGTGTATGAAAGTGCCTGAGTAAACTGGAGGGTACGTCTGTGAGTCAAGAGTGAGGAAGTTGGGAGTCAGGAGAACCCTGAGTTTAAATACTCTCTAACATTAGTTGTGTGACCACAGACAAATCACTTAATCTCTCTGAGCCTCAGTGTCCTCCTCTCTAAAATGGAGATTATAATATTCACACTACTTATCTTATAGGGCTGTTGTGATGCTCAAATGAGATAATGTATATAACTCATTTTGAAATCCTTAAAGTGCCAGAGCAATGTTAGTTATTATTATTATTATTACCAATGGTAGTTGAGACTAGTGAAAAATCTAAGGGCCTGAGAAATTTGGTGGTGGTGGAGGTAGTGGTAGGGTGGGGTCTCTCTTTCCAAAGCTATGCTTTGGAATAACTATCATTGAAAAGCCATTATTGAAAATGACAGGGAAAAATCGTTCCTAATCTTATGCATTTGGTACATTCTTCGTGTGCAAAAGAGTTAAGCCCAAAACTTTAGTTAAGAAAACTTCAGAGAACAAATGTTTACTGAAGCCTAGAGCACTCCAGTCTCTTTGGTTTCCAGGATCGGAGGTGGTGTGTGTGTGTGTGTGTGGTTGATGTTTTTAGAACAAGGCAATGTCTCAGCCCTGTGGGAGCAGATTGCATGAGACAAGCACCCAGAGTGGGGGAGAGAATGCCAGCCAATCTGTTAGATTTCATCATCTGCTGATCCTGGGCTGGGGAGATTCTTCATGTGTGTGTATATATATGTATATATGTGCTTGCTTCACATACCTAAGCCTGGTGAGATAGTGCTTTCGAAATTCATCCTCTAGTGGGGGCTTATGCGCTACCACCTAAAAATACTTCTTTTTGATCTATTTTAGGTTTAGTAAATAAATCTCTGGGTTTATTCTTTATTCTGGTGAGTATGGATCTGGGGTGTTTCTGCTCTGGGAAAGCATCTACAGGCAAAGAGAGAATCAAGAATATTTCCTGTACTCACTTCTTAATTCAGCAGGCAATAATGATCTGTCATGGTGATTTTCATACTGCTAGGATTACAATGATGACAAAGCAGCTCGAGAAATAATAACAGCTTACACGTGTAGTGTTGTTTATGGCTACAAAGAACCTTATCTGCATTGTCTTATTTGAGTTTTCCAAAGGGGAGCTGATCTGGGGGTAGGCTAAGAGGGAGACAAAAATCTCGTATCGTTGTACTGTCACATAAACATGAGATGCTATGTCTACAAATCACCAAGCACACACTTGGAATTTTATAAAATTCAGGTTTTAGAGGTTTAATCACTTAAATTCATTTATAATAGTGTTTTTCCATAAACATCATTCATAGCAAATGATGTTATGAAATGAAATATTTTTCCCTTTTTTTTTTTTTTGCTTTTTGGTGAGGCAATTGGGGTGAAGTGACTTGCCCAGGGTCATACAGCTAGTAAGTGTCAAGTGTCTGAGGCCAGATTTGAACTCAGGTCTTCCAGAATCCAGGGCCCATGCTCTATCTACTATGATATCTAGCTGCTAATGAAATAAAATACTTTAAAGAGGTAGGCGGGGGGAGTGCTAATTTTATTGTACCCATGATATAGAGTAAGAAACTGAGTCTCAGAGAAGTGAAATAACTTGCTCCAAGATATACAACTCCTAAACGCCAACACAGGGACTGAAATTGTATTCTGACTCCATGTCTAAGCCTATTTTTGCTATACCTCTACTTACCTATAGTGATGAAAAAGATAGGCTGGACAAATAAGATGATTAATTTCATTCATTTTGTACCCAACAAAGCTTTGAGTAGGGGACGTTTGGCAAAAAGAATATCATAAAGGCTTGTAAGTAACATTTTTGATATGACTGTGATAAGAAAATTGGGCACATTCATTTATATTGTATGTCTATGTCTATCTACAGCTCATATTTTTGCAGCTTCTATGAGATCCAAGAAAGGAGATCAGTTCATACAATAAAATTACAGTAATTCAGACAAATTGGTGATAAAGAAAAATCTAAATCATAACCTAACAAAATTGTGTAGGTTCCATTTGGGCCTATTTTGATGAATTGATAAAACTTGAAAGAATTTTTGAAGAGGTTAGAACATCTTTCCTTGACTCTTATACACATCATAATTTGTTTAGCAACTTTTTCTTCAAAGACAGCAAAAAAGTAAAGTTCAATTCAGGTTGAATGACCAGAGATTTTTAATTTAGTGGCATATGAAGTGATACTTTATAGTATTTTTTTCTCTCTTTTAACCATGGAAGTTAATGACATTTCATTTCATCAGACTACATCAGCGCAGAAGATAATTGTGTGTAAAAATAATTTCCTTAGAAATATTTTTTCGCTTCTGGATTGACTGGGGACACAGGTGAGTAGTCGTTGTCAATGAGAGTTACTGCCTGGGAATTTGAGCCCTAGGCTTTCTATTTTTTTTTTAAATCAAAAGGAAGGTGAGGTATTTGTATCATCTTGTATGTTGTGTTTCATATATGGCTGTGTGTGAAAGAGCAAGAAAATTCTGACAGTGTAATTTGGCAGGAATGCTTGCAATTCAGGGATGCTTTTCTGAAAGATTGGGCCTATGATGATGGAAAGATCAAATTTAGGATGAACATTAGCCATGGTAAATAATAGGGTTTTTTTTTCAGGCTTTTTATATAAGAAGCAGCAGCAATATTAAAACAAACAAACAAACCTTAATGCCGGTCAGTTAAACCTACACTAAAGAGGAATATAGCAATCCAACTTTCAATGATGATTCAATTCTCTGAGACTTGGTTTTCTTATTTGCAAAATGGAGATAATATCACATGTACCTCTTACTTACCAGAGTTATGAGGAGAGCACTTTGTAAACCTTTAAGTAACACATCAGATAATAATAATGATGACATTAATAATAGTAATTCCTCTTCATCTCCCTGGACCTCAATTCCCTTATTTGTTAAAATGATGGGGTCAGAATGGATGATTTCTAAGGTCTCACTCAACTCTAAATCATGTGGGTCTATGTTATTAAACTAAGCCCAGGATTCACGTACATGAACAATATATTAATTTCTAATAAGTGGTTTTAAACTTTTTTTTCCTACTTAAAAGATTAATTTCTATTTAGGGTGGAGTTAGCAAAAGGTTAAAGGAATGCTAATCCAGGAAGATAATTGCTTCATGTCATAAGAAAACGAATGCTTTTAAATGCCTTTGGATGTATAGGATGTTGAAAATATGAGTAAATGCGCATGTCCATTCAGGAGTACTTATGGCATATCATTCACATTTGCTTTCTTCACCAGCACATTGTATGAAATAACGAGGTAAATCAGTTAACATTTTCTTTTAAATCACTTCTCTCATTAAAAAATGTTTTTATGTTTTCTTTAGGCTTATTTTCCAAATCTGAAAAGCAACTCACCCGTTCATTTTTCAGAGGAAGAAACTGAGGCCCAGAGAAGTTAAGTAAGTTGCCCAAAATGACAGTTAATAAATAGCAGAGCTGGGGCTTGAACTCAGCTCCTCTAAGTCTACAATCAGAGCAGCTCCTAACTAACATGGAATTCTTATCCAATTTTCTATCATTGCCAGTGGCATTGGTCTATTTCCCCCATTACCTATCTTCCTTCTTTCTTCATTTTTCAGTAATGAAATGTTAGATACATAAAATATTGGGTTAGAATTTTGTGTGAAGGATGTTTTCCAAATATGTTAATGGTTGTATTGAGCATTTTTAATGATTGACACAATCTTAAAAATACAAATGGAAACATGAAGATGAATTTAGATGTTAATATTCTAAGGTTATTTTTAAATGTAATTGCTTCACTCTTTTTATTATTACTGGACAAACAGCAGGTGATTTTATGTGACATATTTCCTGACAATCTGTGCATCTTAAAATAGCTTAATATTCACAAGATGCAGTGTTCTCATCAAGGAATTTTATTTTCATTTTAATTTTATGCATGGTAGTCATTTTATGATCATTTAGCCAATGGTGGGATATTAAGTGAGTTTCCTTTGAGATTTCTTTCCATTTATACCACACATATATCTATGTACCTATACATGGTTATTTTCCTGATTTCTTACCCATTACACTGTAAGTTCCTTGAGGGCAAACACCATATTTACAGCTAGTATTTATATAGTGCTTTAAAGTTTGCAAAGTCCTTTACAAATATCATCTCATTTGATCCCCACAACAATTCTGTAAGGAAGGTGCAATTATCATCCCCATTTTACAGGTGAGGAAGCTGAGTCTTCCTGACTCTAGATTCTGGGCCCTCCCCAATGTGCCATCTTGCTGTACGGTGCCTGGCATGTAGCAAATGCTTAATAAATGTTTGTTGACTAATTGGAAAGCCAGAGACTGGGTTTTCTTTAGGTTATGACTTATGAAATTCATCACTTGGATATAAAATGAATGGAGGTCTGGGTTTCAGTCTGTGCTTTGCCACTAAGTAAGGTCTTCATATTTATCATCTTTTAAAACGAGGAAATTGGGTTAAATACTCACTATGACTCCTTTAACTCTTCAACAATGTACTCAGCCCAAGGTGTTCCTTATCAATGGTAATATCCTTTAAACACTTGTTTGCAAATATCCTTGTACCGATTACAAAATATGTGAACTCCTCCATGAAAGCCATGCACAGAAAGATTAACCTAAAATTACACACAAGAACCAAGATGCGAAAGCCGTGGGATGGGCAGATCAGGGTGTTTAGTCTAGCAATGCAATCAAGGCTCGTCCTCACAGACTCCAAAGTTTATGACTCTTTGATTCCATAAACGGAGGTGCCTGACTTCTCCACCTTTGGATGAGCTCCACAGAGATAGAAAATGAGAAAAGACTTGACTTATTTGGGGAATTGATGAAAAATCAAAGAGTATCTTCTTTGGTTTCTGGGCTTGGTTAGTAAAAAATTAAATTTTTGAAGCATAATTTTATTCACATCATCCTCTGGTTCAGTTGTGACCATCTCAAATGATGTTTCAGATCCACTTTTAAAGGCAGCTGGGTGGTGGAGAGTGCTGAATGTGGAATTAGGAAGACCTGAGTTCAAAAAAGGCCTCAGATGCTTACTACCTCTGTCACCCTGGGTAAGTTATTTAAGCTCTGCCTGCCTCAGTTCCCTCATTTGAAAAATGGGGATAACAGCTCCTACTTCATAAGGATATGAAGATAAAATGAGACAGTTATTTGTAAAACCATAAAGTATTATATAAATATTAGCTATTATTATTATATTAACTATCTCCAGCAGAAATAAGTCATTTGTTCCATACACAGTAGTGTGTCCCAAGAGACTTTGGCAAAGCTAACAGGGCAGGAAAGGTGGAGAGACAGAGACACTGAAATGTTAAAGGTACAAAATATCTTAGAAAGGTTCTGAGGTTTGAATAGTTCAATTGCATATAAAGAGGCCAGCAAAGACAAAGAACTTGACTCGATGGCAAATGCTGTATTCTTATCTTTTTTCCCTAGACACTCATTTCCATCAGACCTCAACAGGACTCTAGGAAATATAATTGGCTGAATGGAGACTGATCACCAAGGATCAGACCAAGAAACCAAGGAAGAGTCCTTAAGCTGAAAAAACTGCCCCTGTAGCAGATAGGGTTATTCAATGGAAGAAGATAAATGTTTTCTACCTCCTTCTAGGGGTGACAAAGCTCAAAGCTGAGGCTCTGAGGGAGTCAAAGTGAAGACCCTTTTGCCAGTTTTAGGCTAACAGTCCTGGAGTGCTTGATCAGAAAAAAGCACTGTAATACTTCTTTTGAAAAGACACAATACCACCCAGCCCAGATCAGCCAATAAACCACAGCTGCCCATCCAAGAGGTGGTCCAGGGAGTTCAGTGGACTGACCTGTGCAACAGAGACTTAGAACCCTCAGAAAAGCCCAGCAGCCAAGTGACCTGTCCAGCCCAGTCTGGCAGCAGTTGCCCAGTGGCAGAGAAACCTGCCTGTCCTTGTCCAGGACAAATTGCTCAGTTGTTCAGTGACTGAGTGATCTTTCTGGCCTAGCTCAGCAGCAGAACAGTGACTTTCCTAGCCCAGCAAAAGCCATGCTCAGTGTCTAAATATCAGTGTCTGGACCTGCCCAGTCCAGCCTAGCAGTGAGTAGTCAAAACTGGTAGGGACCTAAACCTGCTGCCACAGTCTAGTAGATCTTTCAGAATGCCAGTCAGACCTTACTTCCTAGCTGTGTGATTCTGGGTAAATAAGTTATTCTCTGTCTCAGTTTTTTCATCTGTAAAATGGAGGTAATAATTGCACCTACTTTCTAGAGTTGTTATGAGATAGTATTTGTAAAAAGCTATATAAATACTAGATATTATTATTCCTAAATGAAATGAGTTAATTGCTGCATAATGCTAGAAATGCAATGCCAAGACAGATTTATCCTTAAGGTGATTAAGATCTCCATGAGGTGAATAGAAACATTATAGAGACTGATTAGAGTAGGTAGGGTAGAAGGAGAATCTGTCTTATTTTCATATTCAATTGAATAAATATTTATTGAGTGCCTGTGCTGAAGGCACTGGACTGAATACTATGATCTGGAAGCTGCAGGCTGAGGCGTGACCATGCGGCCCTATCCAATATCAAATCCTTATTTGCAACAAAATTTGCAATGGTAAATGGAGCTTTAGGGGCCCTAGAACCTGGAGGCCATCTGTCAATTGGCCTTTTTGCTGTGTTTATCTGCCTCCACTATTTAGTCATTTCGGTCATGTTAGACTCTTCGTGACCCCATTTGGGGTTTTCTTGGCAAAGATACTGGACTGGTTTGCCATTTCCTTCTTTAGCTGATTTTTCAGATGAGAAAAACGGAGGCAGAGTTAAGTGAGTTTCCCAGGGTCACACAGCTAGTAAGCATCTGAAGTCACATTTGAACTCAGATCTTCCTAACTCCAGGTCCATTGCACTAGTGTAAGGACACAAGATTTGTAGAGGGCAGACTATCCTGCCAGCTATGCCAACTGTCAGGCCAAATCTAAGGGAGCTGATCTGTTTTGCCATCATATGCCAATTGTAAGGATGCAGACCCTTCCAAGACAATACTGAGATACCGAAGAAAGAGTGCCAGCTCAGTAGTAAATGTATGTAGATTTATTAGGGTTTGTTAGGTTAATTGGGTTGTTTTGGGGGAGTTTACTCACAAGACCTAGTCCTTGGGAGCAGGAGGACAGAATGGTATGATGGATCCCTGCACCAACCCCAGGTCAGGTATTATATAGAAACAGAAGAAAGAAAGCATAGACCAGGGATGGCCCACGGTCATGTACAAGTTTTCCCATAGGAAAGTTGGGACTTCTTTTGCTATTTACATTTAATCAAGGTAGTTTACATTTTTCTGTGGAGTCACGGGGCACCTTCCCATTCTGGCCTACCCTCATACACTTCACCCCTCATAACCTGTTCATTCAATCTTTCTGATCATATTTTCTGCAAAGTTCCCTCAGTGGTGTATGAGGGTTGTGTTAACATGGAGGAAGCAGGAACCTGCCGATGAGTTACTATGGAGCACACATCACAACAGCGTAACAAGCACAGGTAAGAAAGCAACATGAGCAATAAGAAAGTGACCATAATTGTTACAATCTGTGGGAAGTGAAGGAGAGCCAATGGCATTTGGTGATTAGTGGGAGAGCTAAATTTCTCAACTTAGTACAGGCCAGCTGAGTTTCTGAACTAGGCTCAGAGACAAATAAACATGGCTTGGGCAATTTTACAACATATTGGGGATAATAGAGAATAGAATCAATTACAAAATGGGAATAGGATAGTTTTATTTTCTTAACTTCCCCCTTTTTGTCAATGGAAGACTTGTCATAATTTTTCCTTACAAGTTAATGTAAGGACAATGTGCTTGACCAATCACAGCACAAGCCATAGCAAGAATATCTAAAGCCATGGACTAATTTTAGAGTGGAAGTTTACATGACATCAAGATAACTGAGTGAACTCAGTTTTCAGGTATGGTAAAACAAAAAAGCCAAAGTAGTACAATGATGACCATCAACCCACTCCCAATGTCCATTTAATTAGCAAATTTCATCTTGAAATTCAGACATCCCATGTAGTTATCTGGTCTCTGGAACACCTTTTCTTGGGGCAATCTGGAAAATGTCTTATCCTCAGGGGCCATTCTTCAGTAGAACTGGTTTTCTGGTTCCAAGTTACTTGTAGAGACTCCTCAGATGTTCGTGCTAAAATCTCTTATGAAACAGATGACAATACAAGTTGGCATAGCCTCTCAAATTTTCCTTCTTCAATAACTAGTTCACGTTGTGAAAACCAGCTCAAACCTCAGAGTTCTAATCTCATTAACAAGAGAGTTATAAGGGGAACATCGAACTAGGGTCCCATAGGTCACTTGAAACTTCAGAAATTTAAGTCTTTATGTGTCCCATTAGAATCATCTACATTTGATATACCGGATTATCTGATCTTGTGCTTTCTCAAAATTTTCTACTTTGATTCCAATTCCTTTAGGAGGATCAGATGCTATTGAGGATTCAGTCCTATATATGAAAACATAAGTAACAACACTCTTGCAGGTAGAGGTTTTCCACCCCTATGTTCAATGGTTACACAAATTAACTTATTTATAAGAGGCTGACAACTCCAATTATAATAAAAGACTTGGGAGGGTACTTATGTAATTAATTCCCAATTATATATAGAAAATAGTGCATATCAGCTGAGTAGAACATGTCAGCTGTTAACCAGTACTTTTTACTAAGATGACTGATGGCTCCAAAATTCTATTCCTTAAAACAGAAGAGTCTTTAACCTCACAAATTAATAGATTCATATCTGGGTTTCACAAGTTTTTTTTTTTAACCTTTGTCCAATTATTTCCATAGCATTCTGAAAGAATGAGCTATTTCAGGGATTTAATCTTATATAAGACTATGTAAGTATTAGCAGGCAGATGACAAGCCAAAGTACTAATTTACTTACTAATTTAGTTGTTGGGGACATGGAATGACTACACATTTAAACTGAAAACAGTAAGAGACCTTACCTACCTGCATTGTGCTCATATCATCTACTGACCACTTTGCTCTATTATAGAAATTTACTATAAAAAACAACAGCAAGGAAACAAAACAAGGACATGATTATAACAGCATCAAACCAGCCCTTCAGGCTTAAGCCTAATGGCACATATATGGCAGGATAAAGGATCCTTAACCCTGTTTGACTTCAGGTAAGAGTCACAGGTGACAACTAATCATGCAGTAACAATTCCACCTCCTCAGGATAGGAATAGCCAGGTGGGAAACATTTCTGTACAAAAGGAAGTTACATAATGGGGAAACCAAGCCAGAAGTTGGCTATGTCAAAGTTGTCCTCTTGGCTTTTGCTCAGACAGACTTCCACCTATGATAGTTGAGGATCACATTCCCTCTGAGAAGCTTTCGGCATTTCTCTCGAATGGCGGATTACTGACTTAATGATCCATCAGACAACTATACCTGAATTCAAAACTCAAAACAACATCAGTTATAGTCCCAAGAGATTTTGTCTCAAATAGCAAGTTTCACTAATTACATCTTAGGGATAGATACAGTTATTTTTACTCTTGTGGAGTTGTTATAAGCAATAAAAAGTTTACCGGGACTCACATACATAAAAGATTTTACTTATTCACTTGCTTTTCTTCTTTTTCTTGAGTTTAAACTCATCCTGGTGTAAAGAGCAATCATTAGAAATCACTTCTAGGGGCAGCTAGGTGGCTCAGTGGATAGAGCACTGGCCCTGGAGTCAGGAGGACCTGAGTTCAAATTCGGCCTCAGACACATAACACTTACTAGCTGTGTGACTCTGGGCAAGTCACTTAACCCCATTGCCTAGCCAAAAAAAAGAAATCACTTCTATATAATAAACAAACTTGTGAATTCTCAATAAACCCATTCCTTGTTTGGGAATTTCTTTACCCATAACAAACTCTCTTTCCAGGGCTGATAACCTTGCTTACAAGATGGTTTCAAGAAACCTGGCAAGTTTACAAATTAAGGGGAGTATACTAAGTCTTCACCATTTTTTCCCCTTTTCCCATAATTCATCCAGTATTTACCGAGTGTCATCACTCAGTAATGGACTCAATTGGTAGGATTCCCCCCCCACCCCAAACACTGGTAGTTCTCAGGAGGGCTTGGGCTATCCCCTTCTGGTCCCTCAAACAAGTTTCTCTTTTGTTTTAGGGAGGAAACAAGACAATTTTAAGAACTGTCTATTAGAACATAGATAGAACACAGTCTGTTATAAAAATGGGTGGGAGTCTCATATAATTTACAGTCAAATTTCCAATTTTAACACACACCAATTTAAAAAGTTATTCTAAAATGGATCAGTACTTAACTTTAGTTTGTAAGACTTCTTAAATTCTAACTAGATGTTCTAATCAAACTCGATCACTTTTTGGCTGTTTCACAATTCACACAAACCTTTTCTCTTTTTGTGACCCAGGAAAGGGTTAAGTGCCAGTTCTATTTCAAAGTGTAAGCCTTTTTTCCCTCCTCTGTTCACCTCAAAACTTTCACTGACACAGCCCCTAAACTTGCCTCTTGATGATCATGCAAATGCAGGCTGGTTACTGTTGGAACATTATAGTGACAGTAAACTTTTTTCCCCTCAAAAGTTTCCAAACTCAAATCTTCTATTCATGTTGTCAATGCGAACAGATTTTTATGACTTTCTTTCTGCCCAGGCTCCTCTCATTCCTACATGTTTAAACTTTCTTATTTTTCCTTCTATATATGTATCCCTCTAGCAGACTTTGAAGAAAGTCCCTTTAAAACTGCATGTCTTGTTTCTTTCCTATTCTGATCCCGACACTTCTCTTACTTTCTTTTACTTGCTTTTACCAATCATATCTCAAATAACCTTCACTTCACCGAATATATTCTCTCTCTCTCTCTCCACCCACCCCTCTGAGGCTGCTGCTGTCAGGGAGGGAAGGAGGAAAGGAGGAAGGGAAAAAAAGAGAGACTTTCTCTTTCCTCTATACCATCCTCTGAATCTTCCCTTGTATTGCTGTCTTCCCAGGGGCCCTCCAGCCTTTGCATTCCGTTCCTAGCTGTTTGCAATCAGTTTTCTCTCTCCCGGATGAGCAAAAGGACAGATAGGAGTTTCTAACTTCTCATTTTCATTTGAGCTTCTCCCTAACTACCTCATCTACCTTTCTGCTCCTAACAGGGCTTCAGCAGCCATACATAGAGGCAGCAGCGGTCAACCCACAGGGGCAGCCCACTGCCTGCTTTTGCCACTAATGTGAGGCACTCTTAATTCTTTGCTGAAGCTGCACAAGCCAATCAACATTTGTTCAGGCCAGCTGCACCCAGACTTATCTCTGATTGACTCGCCCCTTCACACATAGGTGACCAATTTGGGTATATCCCTCTATGGAAGCCTGTTTCCCGGGTCCTGGGCAGGCATCTAGCATGCAGGCCATCCCTCCCTGTAGCGATGTGAGTGACAAGCCCCAGTCTCTCTCCCTAAGTCCATTCCTCCGGTATCCTGTTCGTGAAGCCAATTGTAAGGACATAAGATTTGTAAGGACACAAGACTATTCTATGCCAATTGTAAGGCCAAATCTAAGGTGACTGATCTGTTCTGCTATCATATGCCAATTGTGGGAACACAGCCCTTCCAAGACAATACTGAGATACCTAAGAAAGAGGGGCCTGTGCCAACTTGGTAGTAAAAATATGTAGTTTTATTAGAGTTTGTAATTGGGTTGTTTGGGGGAGTTTACTCACAAGACCTAGTCCTTGGTGCGATGGATCCTTGCACCAACCCCAGGTCAGGTATTATATAGAAACAGAAGAAAGAAAGCATAGACCAGGGATGGCCTACGGTCATGTACAAGTTTTCCCATAGGAAAGTTGGGGCTTCTTTTGCTATTTACATTTACTCAAAGTAGTTTATATTCTTCTGTGGAGTCATGGGTCAACTTTTCTATTTTGGCGTACCCCCACACAGCTATCCACTCAATCATCTAGCTGCCCCTAATCTGCCTCTACTTGTATATTTTATAATCTAGAGTCAATCAGGCAATCAACTGTTCCACACTGCTTCTCATGGATACGTACATCCACATCTTTGGAGTCCATTTTAAACAACTTGTTTAAAAAAAAATGGCACAAATCAGCATATGTTTCCAGTACTGTGTCATTTCTGATTTTGGTCACGTCTGTTTCCTGTATTGCTTTATTCAAGATTTCTGTAATAATCACATTCCAGAAGTTATTTCACATTTATACATGAAACATTGCTGCTAAAGTGTAAATCATGGCCCCATTTCCTTAAGTCAAACTGAAGAGGTGGTGATGTTAGGGAACCAATGGGAAAATAGCAGTTTCCACTGAAAGATTATATTAAGTGGATGTGTTTGCTTATTGATATAAACTGACAGACTGAGCCAGTGTCCTGGAGTTCTTATTACCTACTTTAATTGAGACACTGACCTGGACAATCCTTCTGGGAAAAGAGGAGGAAAAAGACTTCTGCTGTAAGGCATTTGACAGTACCCACCTAAATACCACTTCATTTGCTAATACTTGAGAGTATTCCTTATCTTGTGGTATGTTTCATGTGTTTCACTTTAAGTGGGGGAATGATTTCTTTGCTAGCAAAAGGTGTCTTAAGAAATAAGGATAATAAACACTCCTCCTCCCAACCATAAAATGCCAAAATGGGTATGCATTACCTCTTCATGAAAAAACTGTTCTGATGAGATTCTGTCAGGATGATACTCTCAGCCCCCAGGGCCGTGCTTTGCTCCCTATGTGAATAGCCAGATCTTCAAATAACTTACAGTTTCAAGCCACTCAGCACTTGGTGGATTTAATTTTGATGAGCAGGAGCAGGTGGGCCCTGTCTGCTGCCCAGCCTTGGTGAGCTGACCCCAGATGACTTCGTTCCTGTCTGATGGCTACAAGATAAAGAGGAGGCTTCATCACGGAATTCAGGGAGGTGACATCAGTTGTTCAGGTGAAAGGTGGAAGAAGAAATGTGCTGATAGAGAAACAAACAGGTGCAATGAAAGCGTAGGATGATGTCAGCCTCCTCTTCTCACTCCTCCCCCACCCCAGTCAAAGCCGGTGGTCACTTGAGAGGATGATTTCTGGTTAGCGGGAATTGATGGCACCCAACAGGGATTGGCACCTCTAGGGGCATACCAGGGTATGGTGAGTGTGCTGATTGCTCTGGATGGGGAAGTGCCACTGGATTATAAAGAAATAAAACTTCTGATTTTGGCTAATACCTGGTCAGAACGTTCTCATTTCAGGAGAATCACCCAGGAAGTTGAAAGAATCCATAAGACTACTGAAGCAGCTTGAAATTTTAGTTTTTTAGTTTTTTTTTCTTTGCCACTTTTTTTTTATATATCAACTCTACTCCCTAATCTGGACAGCCCCTGGCCTTGGATGGAGCTGCTGGCATTAGAAATCGTGAAGGTCCAAACAGAAGTGTGGCTGCCTTTTGCAAAAAGAGGCGCAATGAGCTGCAGAGGAAAGAGTCCGTGTTGGGGAGTGAGAGGTCTTAGGCTCCTATCCTGGCTTTATCCTTACTGCTCCTCTATGGGGTTACTCACTAGCTGGGTAACCTAGGGCAAGTCCCATCAGTAAAATAAATGGTTGCATTGATGAATGCCAAGGTTCCTTTCAGCTCTAAATTTAGGAACATAGCGGCCTGAGGAAATAACCCCTTTCCCTTTACTGTCTATTATGTTAATATCTGTATGAATGAATGAATGAATGAATGGAAAGGGTTGTAGAGTGCTTCCCAAGTGCCTAGCTCTAGCTAGGTTCTAAGGCCACACCAATGCAAAAGCAGACACTCCCTGCCTTCCAAAGAACTTATATTCTAGTTAGGAGAGATAATACACAAAGGGGAGTGGCACTGAGGACTCAAAACTAGAGTGCCTGAGGCTTCGTGCCCCCCCCCCCCAACTTGCTGAGGGGGAACAGATATAATACCTGGCTATTATCCATCCGTGTTAAATGTCCGCAGGTGTTGGAGCCAGATGAGTCATTTTGGCAATTTGGGTAAATTGTTACAAATCTTTGATTAAAGCTCATTCTTCAATTGCAATAGGGACAATAGGCCCTTCTGGGGAATAAAAGTCATTGGATTAATTAATTTTAAAAAATCAAAGCCAATCTTCCTTGGTGTCATTCTTTCAAATAAACTCGTTCAGAAAATGGATTTCTTCATGATTTTATAGATGGGGGAATACGATTATGAAATTGGTATCCTGTTTATAATCTTTCTTCTAGAGCAGGGATTCTTAACCTGGGATCCAATGAAGATTTCAGAAGAGCCATAAATTTGGATGGGAAAAAATTATATTTTAATTTTTACCAACTTCTAACTGCAATTTAATATTTCCTTCAATTATGATTGTAGAAAAAACCTACAGTAATATTAGCAGCACCTGTGACTTTGTTAGCACTAGGAATAACAGATATTTTCATATCCCATTATATAAGTTGCACCTATGTTGAAATATTGTCTATACTCATCACGATTTCAAAATTAGTTATTAGTCCCTCTGCTAGATCACATATAATCACAGTCTTCCTGTTTACAGACTGCATTTCAATATACTTGATTTCCTTTATAATCCTATATATTTTATTTTATACTTTTAAAAACATTATTGTGAGAAGCAATCCACAGGCTTCACCAGACTGTCAAAGGGGTTGTTGTTTAGTCATTTTCCAGCCATATCTAACTCTTTGTTTTCTTGGCAAAGACACTGGAGTGGTTTGCCATTTCCTTCTCCAGCTCATTTTACAGATGAGGAGACTGAGGCAAATAGGGTTAAGTGGCTTGCCCAGGATCACACAGCTAGTAAATGTCTGAGTCCAAATTTGAATTCAGAACTTCTGGTCTCTAGGTGCTTTATCTACTTTGTCATCTAGCTGCCCCTAACAGGGACAACGGCACTAAAATGGGTAAAGAGCTCATGTTCATGGAGGTGTAGCCTCCATCACCTCTTATGTGAGAATTCAGCTATTTAGCTGTTTTCAATGACAGTTACTTTTCTGTGATGCTTTATAATTTAATACTTAACTGATATTAACTGCAAACTGGAAAGTACATTATCTCATTTGCTGCTTGTGATAACTCAATGACATAGACATTATGGCTATTATTATCCCCATTTTACAGATGAGGAAACTGAGGTTCAGAGTTTAAGTGATTTGCCCATAATTATATAGTTAATAAGTATGAGAAGTGGTGTTTGAACTCAGGTCTTCCTGACCCTAAGCCTAGCATTTGACCTCTATTTACTATGCACGAATATGTTCCTCAAGATAACCCTGTGAGGGAGAGTGAAGGTCAGTCTTATTACCCTGATTGTATGAATGTTGGGACTCAGTCTCAGAGAGGAGAAGTGACTTGTTTGTGGTTTATGCAGTTACTGAATGTTAGAACTAGGATTTGAACCTGTGTCTGCTGACTCCAAGTACATTTGATTTGTACAGCTAGTCAAATATTCAATTGCTTCATGTTTGTTATTATTGTTTGGTGTAGACATTGCACTAATTCTTTTCTAAAAGACATTCATGATGATTAAAGTTACTACAGTTAATATAGTAGTTAATGTTGTAGTTAATGTAGTTACTTCATCGTATTACAAAAACATTTTTCTGGAAGTGAGAAGACCTGGATTCCTCTCCTGTTGGTCAGGGGTGGGGAACCTGTGGCCTTGAGTCCACATGTGGCCTTCTAGGTCCCCAAGTGCTACCCTTTGACTGAATGCAAACTTCACAGACAAATCCCCTTAATTAAAAGATTTGTTCTATAAAACTGGGACTCAGTCAAAAGGCTGCACCCAAGTATCTAGGTCACTTGTGGCCTTGAGGCTGCAGGTTCCCCATCCCCGTCAATCACTTTACCACTCTGGGTCTCAGTTTCCTTATCTGTAAAATAATTTGTTCACATAATTTACATAGTGCTTCATAGATAACTTGTAAAACACACACACACACAAATATATGAGAGAGAGGTTTCAATTAATATGAATAATGAGCTAATGTGACTAATGAACCCCCTTGCATGCATTCAAATTCATACTATTCAAAGTTATAATTATATAAAATATGGTCATTGGTTCCAGCCCAGTGGAAATATACAGTGTGAATTTGAATAATATGACTTCAGGGCATTCATTATTTATACTAATCAGGACCTGGTTGTATATTGTCTCTATTCATCTTCATAACAGCCATATTAGACAAATAGTAAAAAATATTATTATCCCCATGTTACAGATTTGGAAATTGAGACCCAAAGAAATAAAATGAAGTGGTTGAATTAGTTGATTGTAAAACTTCCCTCCACCTCTGATATGTTACTCAAACTCAGCTTCTTTCATGAGAATCACTTGTAGAGAAGTGTTCTAAATCTTGATGAAGGTAAGGAGTCTTCTGCTTTTCCAATGTTGAGGACTTTTGTTTTTAAAAATTAAATTTTATTAATTTTTTTCTTGTTTTTACATCATGTGCATTTCTGGGAACTCCACTTCTGCCAGAATTGAGCCCTCCCTTGTAACAGAAAAAGTCAAGCAAAAACAACTGATTCAGTGACAATTTCTGACAATGTATAACAAATTCTTCCCCTGTAGGCCCCTGACTTCCAGCTAAGAGGTGAGGGATATAGTTCATTATCAATTTTCTGGAGCAAAGATTCTTGCCAATCACTTTAAAAAAAATCTTTAGTTTTTCCACATTTCTCTCTCTTTTTTTTTTTTTGGCTAGGCAATGGGGTTAAGTGACTTGCCCAGGGTCACACAGCTAGTAAGTGTTATGTGTCTGAGGCCGTATTTGAACTCAGGTCCTTCTGAATTCAGGGCCAGTGCTCTATCTACTGTGCCACCTAGCTGTCCCTACATTTCTCTTAATCCTTCATTTGTACTATTGCCACTCATATTTATAAGTCACCTTTTCCTAATCATCATTCCCTACTTAGCTCCCTTAATTAATGCTAGTATGGTCTATATTTATAAACTGAAATAATATCATAACTTCATATAGATCATATAAAAAACCCCAAACAACTTTCTCCTGACATTCATAAAGATCAATGCAAAATTTGACCTGTGTAATCATGCAATTATCTTAATACTCATTAAAATTCTTAATGCTTTTAAAAAGCATAATTGTCACTTCCCAAATAACTCTGCTTAGAACCTTTGCTTACAACAAAGGAATAAATATGGTCAAGCAAAACGAAAAAGCACATTGAGTTAGTTCAATGGCATGTGACTCATTCTATACCTAATCTTTCTCTTGTGATGGAGTAATATTTTACTATCAACCCTTAGGAATCAGTTGTGACCAGTGTGAGTTCTGATGCCTTTCTGTGTTATATTCCTTGATATCATCTTGGTCATTGAGTATATTGCTCCTCCCGTCCTTCTGCATATTGTTCCTTCTGTATCATTTCATTCAGGCCTTCTCCAAACATAATTTATTATGCTCAGTTTTTTACTTTAATACTCATTAAATTGTACATGCATAGGCACTATCAACAGTAAATACTCTTTCATAAGCACAAATTCCTGGGAAAGTGAACATATTGTTTGAAAACCAACAAATTATTAGAAAACCAAGTAGTGATAAAAGATACTGATCTTAAAAGCACACTAGGTTTGCAGCTGAAAGTTGTGGTTGTTGTTCAGACCTTTCAACTGTATCTGACTCCTCACGACCCCATTTGGGGTTTTCTTGGCAAAGATACTTGTAGTGGTTTGCTGTTTCCTTCTCCAGCTTATTTGCAGATGAGGAAACTGAGGCAAACAGGTTTAAGTGACTTGTTTAGGGTCACACAGTAAGTGTCTGGAGCTGGATTTGAACTTAGGAAGATGAGTCTTCCTGACTTCAGGCCCTGTGCTGTATTCATTGTGTTACCACAGGGTAAGAAGACCTCAGTTCAAATCCTGACTGCCATGCTTACTACCTATGTGACAGACAAATGAACTTTTTAGAGACAAATGGGGAAAAGGATGTAACCTGGTGCATTACAAAGGTCAATGAATTTGTAGTCACAAGGATTTGTGTTTGAATAGTGTAGAAATTGCACCAAAACTTTTGTGTGGCAATCATAGTATGGAAGAAAAAACCACTTCCTTGAGAGTTAGGAGATCTGGTGACATAAATGTTGTCCAAGGATTAGCTGGTGGGTACTCTCATAATGATCAAGCTATCATCTCTTTGGAACAGATAATGAAGGGGAAAGCCTATGTCAGGTAAGATAAAAATACTGGAGATAAAACTGGAATTTTCAGACTAACCAGAACAATTAACATTGGAGCTAGTTTCTTGACATTCAATCTTAAATGAACAGAGCTCAAAATTCTCTTCTCACTAATCAGTTAATCACCTGAGCTAAAATTCAACATCTCAGCTAAATCCTGTAAGCTCTAGCTAGTTAACAGTGACTCGCCAGCTTAAAAGAATGGACAATAAAATAAAGCCAATACAGAAAAATTCTCTTAGGACACTAGCTTTGACTTCTCCTCATCTCAACTCTTACTACCAGTGTGACCTTGGTCAAATCACTTAACTCTTCTAATCCGCAGTTTCCACACTTGAAAAATGAGGGGACTGGACTAGGTGACCTTTAGATTTCCTCCAGGGCAGCCAGGGGGCACAGTGGATAGAGTGCTGGGCCTGGAGTCAGGAAGACTCCTCTTCCTGAGTTCAAGTCTGACCTCAGACACTTACTAGCTGTGTGACTCTGGGGAAGTCACTTAACCCTGTTTGCCTCAGTTTCTTCGTCTACAAAATGAGCTGGAGAAGGAAATGGCAAATCACCCCAGTATCTTTGCCAAGAATACTCTAACGGGATCACGAAGAATTGGACACAACTAAACAGCAAAATTATCTTCCAAAGACATAAATAAATTTATTTTTCCTTCCCCTCCCCCTTCTTTCCCTGTTCTTTCCAGTATTCAAACTAAGTTCATGCTGAGAACATCTTCCCTTCATAGTTTATACTTTTCACTGGCTTTACTCTCAAAGAGACTTTGACTGGCTTCTTGTCGAAAGGGTCCAACCTTTGGGCTTGTACCAGGAATAGAAATGCTCATGGATCACAGGGAAGCCTATTCTTGCCCTGAAATACTTGAATTGGAAATAAATGCTGAGTGACCAGTGTTATTATTGTTTATATGATGATAGGATTATAGATTTAGAACGGGAAGGGAACTGAGAGGTCATCTTCTTCATTTTACAAATGAGGAAACTGAGACCCAGAGAGATTAAGTGAATTGCTTAAAGTCTCCTAGGTAATAAGTGACAGATCAGGGAATCACATCCTGGTTCTCTGACTCCACATCCAAGATGTTTTCCCCTGCACCAAGCAACCCCTGTCATTTTGTGAATGAAGAAATTGAGAGACGAGATAAAAAATGATTTACTCATAATAACACAATTTTGTTGTTGTTATTCAGTTGTATCTGACTGTTCATGACCCTATTTAGGGTTTTCTTGGCAAAGATACTAGAGTGGTTTGTCATCCCCCTTCTCCAGCTTCTTTTACAGATGAGGAAATGAGGTTAAGTACTTGTCCAGGGTCACACAGCTAGTAAGTGTCTGAGGCTGGATTTGAACTCAGGTCTTACTGACTACAGGTCCAGTGCTCTATCTATGGTACCACATCGCTGCCTAATAACACAATTAGTAAATGGCAGAACCAGGCTTTGAATCTCTGCCAGTTGCTGTTCTTTAGCAATCAGAAATATTTTTCCAACTAACTCAAGATAAAGAGCAATAATATGACCAGCCACCTGGCCTAGTCAGAAAAATAATAGGGTGACACAATTCATTTTGAGCCTAATGATCTTTGCTCCCCTGATTCTGGTCAGCTACATGAACTGAAACTCACTGTTGTGGGTACTGGATGTATTATTACTACTAACAACGACAGCAACCATAATGACCTTACTCTCAAATACTTTAACTTAATTATGAAAAACTAGCAAGAAGAACACTGAAAATGAAAAAAGAAGGAAATAAGCATTCACTAAACACTTACCACGTGCTAGACATTCTGCTAAGGGGTTTACAAATATTGCCTCATTTGATCCTTACAACAACCCTGGAACATAGGTGCTATTATTATCCCCATTTTGTGGATGAAGAAACAGAGGCAAAGAGGTTAAGTGACTTGCCAGGGTCACACAACTAGTAAGTGTCTGAGGCTGGGTTTGAACTCAGGTCTGTCTGCCTGACTTGAGGCCCAGCACTCTATTGCATTAGTGATGTCCTAAGGCCATTTCCATTTGAACTCCATTGACAAATATGATGATGATGATGATGATGATGATGATGATGATGATAGCTAACATTTCCTTAAGGTTTGAAAAGTATTTGGATTTTTTGAAAAGTACTTGCATTTGGAAATAATTGTGACAGCAAATTTCAAACAGGGAAATATGTAACCTGGGCTTATCTGGGCATACCTAGTTTGACTAATGGAGGTGCCCACGAGGGGCCTTTGGGGCTTGTCCAGATAGCCTAAAATGGAGGCCTCTTGTTTTCCTACCACATGGAAGTAGTTTCCTCTAATTGACTGCTTTCATCTTTAGAACTAGAGCTGTATCTATAAAGTGAAGATCCTAGTTCATTTATAGCAAAGAACCCTGCCCACCCTAAGAAATGGGCCTGGGGGTGTTCCCTCATCCCCACCCACCTTTAGGTGCTTGAGGTGATCCTTACACCTCCTAGGACCTTGAAGTCAGGACAGCTGACAAAATGGTATAGCCAGCTAGTCCATCATGGAAGCCCTGAGAAGCCAGGGTGCCTCAGACTTGAGCCCAAGGAGTTTTTGGACTTAGAGCTTGAACTGTGCTCTATGGGCACCAAGCTAAACTATGAACCCAAACCCTTTCTCGTTCCCAGGGACTGAGGTGAAACAAAGGGAGGAGAATTATGCCTCCCATATATTGAGGGAGTAAGTTTGTATATTTGTGATTATACTTTTTAAAGTAAATATTTCTGTGTAGAAAATGCTTTACAGAAATTAATTTCTTTTATTGAACAAATGTGAATGGATCAGTGAATGAAAGAACAATGTGTTACATTCTGGGTATACAAATATTTTAAAAAGCAAAGAAGACAGTTCCTTAATAAATACTTATAGGGGAGTTGTGACCAGGGGAGTTTTGTTCTAGGGAGGTTGGAAGAGTGTGTGTGTGTGTGTATGTGTGTGTGTGTGTGTAGTAAGGGGAATGATGAGGAGGGACATGCATAGATGGTAGTAGGGAGATGATGAGGTGGCCTGGGTGGATGGCTGGATGGTTGGATGGATATGAAGGTGATGCATAGTCTGATGCTTAGGACCAGCTTGTAGATAGAGTGGGCTAATTGGGCTAGAGTGCACACTCACTCATCAACTGATTTGGGCCGTAGGGGAGGAACTCCAAAGATGAGTGGATTAACTTCCCTAGGTACTGGGGACATGGATTCTGGAAGAACAGGGTATACCTATAAATTTGCCTTCTTTGTCCTTTTGCATCCTAACTTTGCAAGTATAGCAAGAATGCTTGCCAATATGTTAGCTGAAAAGAGAGTCACCTAAGCTGACCCAAACCCTCTGTAAGGCAGATTTTTCATAGGTCATCATGAGAATTGCTATAAGTGTAAGACTAAAATGGGGGCAGACTGAGGCCAGGATTAAGTTTTAGGGTTTTCCCTTTATTAGCTCCTCTTTCAGGTAATTGCGTGGATCCTTCTTCCATTGAGGCTGATCCCTCGCAGCTCATTGCTAGAATATTCTGGATTGTTTTTAAACCAAGTCAAGTGTTCACTTTGGATGGGGGCAACCAATTTTGGGCAAATGTACTGGGATAGCCCATTATGGCCCAAAAGACAACTCTTAGATTGTCTCTCATTCATGTATAGCTCACCTGTTATGATAAAGTGTACATTCCCTTTAGGAAAGTCCCTTTAGGACTGAGGACTATTTTGATTTTCTTTTCTTTGTTTCGTGGGTGTCATGGCCAAAGAATTCATCACCTAGTGGCTAGTCTATTCGAGATGAATCTCTCTGTACACAGGTAAGCTGGTCCTCATGCTGCAGACACAATCTGTTCCTAGGACCATGCCCACAGCCACTCTAGCTTGGCAGATCATGTAATAGCTCGTACTCCATAGGCATAGCCCTCGAGATCTCAGAGTCACCTCTGTTCCACACTAAGATGTTGGGGTAGGATTTTTCTACTATCAATTAATAAATATTTATGAAGTGCTACTACCTGCTAGGCACCATATGCTACATCCATGAAAACTTTCCCTGCATGTATTACATGAGTGAAATGTGGCAAAGCTGTGCTATCCTTAGAGATATTTTCCTCTCCAAACAAGAGTATTGGTTGGGTATCTGCCTCAGATAGCTAGCAAGACAGATCCATAGAAATAGCTTGTTTCAGAGAGCAAAAACAAATAAATGTCTTAAAGTTGAAGTTTAATCAAATAATAATAGAGACAGTGAAAACTTTAAAAAAAAGTCCTTTTAGAATTCCCATAAATACTTGCTTGTGTAAATACCCTGCTGTACCTTACAATTTAATAAAGTTCTGGTGTGTCTGGTGCAGCTACAAAAACACATTTCCCCATTTGAGAGATTCTGCTACTTTGCCCCTGCCCCAATCTGCAATAAAAAAAAAAATACATGCATACATCTTTAAAATGTTTGACTGCTTGGCAATGTTACTTACATTATGGAAAAGGCCCAATCCTATGTAAGATAAGTTTTGCCAAAGCCATACTGAGCTAGGCCTGTAGGGATCTGTCACTGGCTGGTTCCCAGGCAGTCTAGGTCTAAAACTGGGACAAAATGAGTCACTCATAATCCATTGAGCATTTAACAAAATGAAGTTTACTTAGCCATAGCAGGGAAGAACATTCAGAGTAGGGAAGAGACATCCATCCAGGATAAAGCATTCATTCAGCTGAGGACAGCTTCCCAGTGTTTTCTGTGCTGCTGGTCTGTGGTCACAAACTTAAAGGAGAAGCTCCAGTCCTGACTGTCCTGACCATCCTGGCTATTCTGCTTTGTACCTAGGTAAGTAGGAAGCTAGGTCAATGGCTCAAGTACAGTTTTAAAACCCGTAAGGTAAAACTAGCTTAACTTGGAAAGGGTAGAAGGAGGGGTTAGGATTTGTTCTCATCACCAGAATTGTTCCATGAGCAAGGCTGAAACCACCTAAAAGATCGAAAAGGCTCAAAGTAAAGATCCTGGATTGATGAAAGAATTTGCTACCATGCCTCTCCACCAATTAAAATGTGAAAACAACTTTTTTTTGAGGCAATTGGGGTTAAATGATTTACCCAGAGTCACACAGCTGGTAAGTGTTTGAAGCCACATTTGAACTCAGGCCCTCTTGACTTCAGGGCTGGTGCTCTATCCACTGCGCCACCTAGCTGCCATGAGAACAACTTTTTGGATGATTGATAAAGGAAGGATCAGAGGTGGTGCCCCAAACGGGAGTGTAAAAGAACAGAAACAGACAATTAAACCTGAGATATCTCTGAATACGGGCATGGTGCCTTATGGTAGTATTTGGCTACCTAACAATGTACCCCCGGTTTACTTAACTGGCACCTACTGGGGCTGGTGGGATGGAGGCAAAGGCAGGCATATTTTACCCTTGACATGAATGGCTGGCTATAGGCTGTGTATCCTTGTGGGGAACATAGAATAAAAGCAGAGTCAAGAACATGCAAATGTGTATATTGTGTTATTTCTATCTAAGTGGAGTAAGATACCTCCCAGTCACTTAAGGAAATGCATTTAAATTAAGAATTCTCCCTTCTCCCTGACCTTTGTACCCCAGAATAGCATCTACAACGGAGGTCTTGGGGCCTTGGAATGACAGAGCTCTTGGGCCTAAAGAATTTGAAAGCTTGGTGTCATTTTGGACTGCTCTCCATTCTCTTTCCACAGTCAATCATTGAAACCTATTAACTTCTGCTTTGCAACATCTTTCATATTTGTCCATTTTTACTATTGCCAACCTAATGGAGCTCCCTCCACTTTATGCTTCAACTAATGCAGTAACCTCCCTCCCTTCCACTTTCTTCCTCTCCAATTCATTCTGCACTCTGGGGCTGGAGAGATTTTCTTGAAATAAAGCTTTCATTGTATAACTCTTCTGCTGAAGAGGGTATACTAGCTTCCTGTTACCTTTCAGGTCAAATCCAAATTCTTTTGTTTGGCTTTACTTATCCAATCATTTTTTGGACTCCTCCCCCAGCACAATTCCTTTTCTCCAGTCATGTTAATCTTCTGTTTTTCACACAAACTCTTCTCCTCTCCATTTCTATAGTTTGGCTTATGTTATACTCTCAGTCTGGAATGCTTTTTCCCTTTCCTTTCTACCCTTTAAGCAATAGGTGAGAATGTAAGGAAATACTGTATGGCTGATGGAGAAGGAAATTTATCTTTGCGTCTCTAGTATCTTTGCCAAGAAAACCCCCCAAATGGGGTCACAAGGAATTAGACACGACTGAAAAACAGCTGTTGAACACTTCAGATGAGCTTCACTTGGACTGAGGAAGAGGAGATATGTACATAAGTATTTGAGGCTGGATTTGAACTCAGGAAGATGAATCTTCCTGACTTCAGGCCCAGCACTCCATCCATTGCACCAAATCTCTCATTACAAAAAAAAATTGTGTTTGGTGATTCTCAACTAATGCTAAATGATTTCATGATATTTGAAAATTTCCCCTGCACAAAACTGCTCTTATGTGGGTCCTTGACAGCAATGGGTCATTGAACATCAGACTCCTTTGCCAGGAATTCCTGAGCCTGTGTAGAGAGGCTCTCAGATTCCAACTCTGCAGGTTACTCAGTTTGTAGAAACAGACCACTTTCTCATCATCCACAATACTGTCATTTTCTCTGCTTCCTTCTTCCTGGAAGCAGAACCACAGAGCCATAGAATCCCAGAGCTGAAAGGGACCACCAAGCTCATCTAATACAAACTGTTCCTGAGAGGAATCCTTTCTACAATAAGTGAATAGCCAGTTTCCACCTAACAACCTGAAACAAGGGAGAACCCTCCTGAGGCATACTTCGCCACTTTGGGACGGTTCCATTTTTAGAAACTTTTATTTACATCAAGCCTAAGTTTACTAATCTGCCACTTCTACCTATTTCTATCTTATGGGGCCAAGCAGAAAATGTCTAATCCTTCTTCAAATGGGAAAGCCCTTTAAATACCTTAATACACCTACCATGTTCTCTCTAAACGTCCTCTTTAGGAAAACATTCCCACCACCTTCAGCCATTGTTCATATGGCAAAGTCTCAAGGTCTTCCACTATCCTGGTCACCCTCCCCAGATGTTTTCCTGCTTCATTCCCCTTGGTGGCTTCTCTCTACTGCCCTGGGGTAACATGCATACCCTGACATACCAAACTCAGCTTATGTAAATGAAATGACTCAATAGGAATAGAAAGCAGATCACCTAATAGATTTACTGCATGGAGCCCCTGAAATGTCATTGAGCTTATGTAACCCAAGTTTTTTGGAATAAAGGATCATGCCTTCTACTTCATGTATATCCATGTGGGTGGATGGCCAGAGGAGGTATTCAATGAGACCATCATCATCTTCTTTATTTATTGCATGTATCAGGTTTCCCAGTTGTGTCTTATGAGGAGTTTATATTTTGATTTCTCTTAAAGGAGTCCTTAGAGAAATAGGGATATGAGTCTCAGTCTATGTGTTTCAACAGACATTGTGACTCTTTGTAGGAAAAGCAGCAGAGTAAGGGCAGCTAGCTGTGGCTTAGTGGATAGAATTTTATGCCTGGAGTAATTTTTGTGGGTTCAAATCTGGCCTCAGATACTTATTAGCTGTATAATGGTGGGCAAGTCACTTAACCTTGTTTACCTCAGTTTCCTCATCTATAAAATGAGCTGGAGAGGGAAATGTCAAACCACTCCAGTATCTTTGCCAAGAAAACCCCAAATGGGGTCACAAAGAGGCAGACATGACTGAAATGACTCATCATCAACAACAACAACAACAACATAGCATAGTGGGTCCAATAGTGGACCTGAAGAGAGGGAGACCTGGGTTCAAATCCTGTCTTAAGATGTTCATTATCCATGTGACTGTGAATAAATCATTTAACCTCTCTTGGCCTTAGTTCCTCATCTATAAAATGAAAGAATTGGATTTCATGTCCTCTAAGGTCCCTTCTAGTTCTAAAGCATGATCTGCTATCTTTATTGCTGTTGTTCAGTTGTGTCCAACTCTCCATGACCCTTGGGGTTTTCTTGGCAAAAATGCGGGAGTGATTTGCCATTTCCTTCTTCAAGTCATTTCACAGATAAGGAACTGAGGCAAACAGGTTGAAGTGACTTGTTGAGGGTCACTCAGCTAGTAAATGTCTGAGGTTATATTTGAACTCAGGTCTTCCTGACTCCAAGACCAGTGCTCCATTCATGTGCCACCTAGCTGCCCCTTGTACATAAGAACCTACAAAATTAATACATGGTAATTGGTGAGGATAGGCACTAGCTTTTAGAGGTGAGGGGATCAGGAGAGGACACATGTCATTTGAAGGTGTCATTTGTGAGGCAAATCAGGGATTCTAAGAGACAAGGGTAAGAAAGGAGTGACTTCCAGGAATGAGGGACAGTCTATGCAAAGGCATGGAGGTGGGAGATAGTGTCCTGTGTGAGGAACTGAAAGAAGACTAGTTTGTCTGGAGCAGGCAAAGGGAAGTAATTTATAATAATGGTAGAAATGCAGGTTGGGGTTAGTTTGTGAAGAGCTTTAAATGCTAATTGGAGGAGTTTGTATTTGGAAACAGGGAGTCACTGAAGTTTATTGAGCAAGGAGGTGACGTGGTCAGATGTTTAGGAAAATCACTTTGGCTATGTGAAGGATAGACTGGAAAGGAAAGAAATTTGAGGCAGAGAGACCAATAAGTAAACTATTTTGCAATTTTTCATTATCATAGGACTTATTTCTTCATGTTTTAAATAGAAGCATGTGATTTCTCATGATGAAATATGAATCGGCCCATGCAAGGACATATCAGCCTTTTCTGCCTTTATGCCAAAAGGGTTTTTGTGACTGATTAAAAAGCTGTCCTCAATATCTTGCATCATATGTCAGAAGCTGAATTTCTTTAAGTACTACCACACCCCAATTAGTGTCTAATCTTGGTAGTATCTGCAGAATTCCATTACAGAGGAAGGCATGACTAGCCATTGTAATGTTCTCCCTTGTTTCTTGAATTCAAAATACATGACCTCAGTGGCAGGTTCAGTGCACAAAATTGGCTACACGTAAGTATTTCATAAAAACTTTGCTGTATGAAGGATATGTTCCCACTTGAATCTATTGCAATACCAGATTTGTTTCTACTTGAATCTATTGCAATAGGAAATTTGAAGGTCATAATTTGATTTAAAAAAAAATTTTTAAATTTAATTTTAATTTAATTTAATTTTTTAATTGATTTTTTAAAAGGCTATGAGAGAGCCTTGCATATAGAACCTTGATATTTAAGGCACCAGTTGCCAGTTTTGCACATGTACAACTTGTGGCCATATGTTTAGAGACACATTTAAAACTGGCCCAAAGACAGCAGAAAGGCAGAAAAAACAATAGAACCATTTGGTATGACTTGTTATAAAACTTAACTAATGCTCTTTATAAATAGTGCCAAACCAAATTAACTCTGGGGACCTGCTGGAGCTGGAGTGTGTTTTCAGATAGACTTGTTTGTAGCAAGGCTAAATAAATAAATAAATAAACCAATCCAACAAAACCTTCTACCCACACAATTTGTTAAAACTTGACACTGTCTAGTGTTTTTCATAAGGTTTTTTTTTTTTTTAAATCAAATCAAAGGGAAGAAAAGGAATTTGACACCTGGAAAATCTGGCAAATTACTAGCTCTGAGTGAATCCTCAGAAAGGGCTGGGCCAGCAAAGAAGGCAAAAGTTGAGCTTATTGAAGTTAGATCCTGAAAAATGTGTGAAAATGATTCTTTAGAAAGTGTCTTAAGTTCTTTTGGTAGTTGTCTTCTGTTGTTGATAGCAGAGTCTCACAGAATCATAGAATTTTGGAGTTGGGACCTCAGTGATCCTCTAGTCCAACCTATACCTAAAAAAGAAATCACCATCACAACACATCTGACAAGTGATCATTCAGACTTTGCTTGAAAACTTCAATGAAGGGAGCTATCTACATTTCCAGGGATCTTGTTCTTCTTCAAGACAGAGCTAACTGTTCTTAACAAAAAGGCTAAATTTGTCTCTTTGTGATTTCTTCCCATTGATTCTTATTCTGTCTTTTGAAGCCAAGCAGAACAAGTCTAATCCATGTTCTGCATGACGATTTGTCAAGTGGCAATTGAAAGACAATTTTTATGTCTTCACTGGAGCCTTCTCTCTTCTAGGCTAAAGATCCCTTTATTCACACCTTGTAGAGCTTGGATACAAGGTTGAGAGAAATGATTATTAATAACCAATGAATTGGGGAGATTCAGATTTGCCCCTTTTTCTTTTTTTCTCATTTCAAGACCTCCATCTCTGATGGTTGAGCTAACCTTCTCCTCTATCCAGACCCCAACCATGTGGGATAGCCATTGTGTTCCATTCAAGTTTGGATAGGATCTCTTCTTTGAAGAGATTGTTCAAGGCTGGGGGTAACTTAAGAAGTACATGACCCAATCAAAATTCAGGTGCAGCCCCTCATTGAAATATTCATTCTCTCATTAATTGTTAACCAGTCAGAGTTGATTGACACGCTGGGGAACACACCTTTTCTAAAAGGACATATAAGCTGTGAGTTGGTCTCCATGATTGTCTTTGATCTAAGAGAAAGATGCTAAATGTCCATCCTTTTATTAAAATGCTGGCATTATTAGTAAAATGATTAAATTACCTAGAAATTATGTCTCTTGAACCTTTTTAATCATCACTAGGTCCTTCACTCTTCTGACTGCCTTCTTCCAGATGCTCTCCAGCTTACCAATAGTTCTTCCTAATGATTAGATGTTGTCTGACATGGGCAGAGTCCAGAGAAATTATCACCACTTGGTTCCTGGGAGCTATGCCTCATTGATGCATTAACTTTATTGGTTGCTATTTTTTTTTATCGTTGACTCATACTGAGCTTATAGTCACCTAAAACTACTACATTTTTCTCAGATGAACTGTTATCTAACCATGCTTTCTCCATCTTGTACTTATGAAATTGTTTGGTTTTTTGGAGCCAACTGTGAAGCTTTACATTTATCTCTATTGAACTTAATTTTATTAAATTCAGCCTGATGCTTTATTGAGGTCCTTTTGGATCCTGGCTATATCATCCAATGTGTTAAGTATCTTCCTAGCTTTGGGTTATCTGCACAAATTTGATGATCATACCATCTATGCCTTTCAAGGTATTTTCCTTTCTGGATTTGAGTAATTTTTTTTGTGGAAAGGAGCCAAAAAGAAGTATGGAAAGTTCTGAGAAAGCAGACCCTAAGAGAAAAGTACTTAAGGAAAAACAAAAACAGTTCTGAAAAGACCTGAGAGAAAGTAGCCCTCAGAGAAAAAAGTAGTTACTGAAGTCAAAGATGGCCAAAGTGTCTTGTTTCCCAGTAGCTAATTTACATATGACTGTGATCAGGACTTTGAAGATGATAGGTGGGAAATACCTTTAATTATAAAATTTTGGTAACTGTGGAGAAATTGTATATTCTAGCTAAGATAGGGGCAGCTAGGTGGCTCAGTGGACCTGGAGTTGGGAAGACTCATCTTTGTGAATTCAAATCTGGCTTCACACAATTACTAGCTGTAAGACCCTGAGCAAATCACTTAACCCTGTCTGCCTCAGTTCTTCATCTGTAAAATGAGATGGAGAAGGAAATCACAAACTAATCCAGTATCTTTACGATGAGAATCCCAAATGGGGTCATGACTGAAACAACTAAATAACAAGCTAAGATAGATCTCTTCACACAAAGAGATGCTCTTTTTAGTCGTGAGAGAATCAGTACCCAAAAGCAGAATGGAAGTAGCCCAAGCTGAGTGGACTACTCAGGACTGAGACTACCCCCTTGATGCTTGTAAAAAGCTGAATCCAGGTAAGTCCAGCTGAGCAGATTGTTCACAGAAAAGTAAAGGAAGTAAGAGCTGAGAGAAGAGCTTAGGGCCAGCATTGCCACCATGCTGAGATGACTGGAGAAAGATGGACTTTGCATTTGCTGCTGAGATCTGATTAGAGGAAAAGCATTGTTGCTGGGAGCAAACTAGAGGAAGAAAAACCTCCTGCTGGTTAACAGAGCTGGTTGGGGAAAGGAAAGTCATACTTGATTTTACCTTTACTACCACCTATGGCTTGAGAGAGGGGAAAACCCTCAGGGTTTGTCTGCCTTGCCTTTTACTACTTAAGGGGAAATCCTTCAGAGACCACCTAAGACAGCAGCCCTGAATAGCTCTGTAGATCCCAGGTTTAGGCGAAATGCTTTTACTAAATGGGACTAACACTACTTTAGAGACCAGTCAATGTGTGGTTTGAGGACCTAGCACTTAGCAGAGAAGATTCCAGTGACATCCAGGCCTATATTACAGAATTATGATTCGCATGTGCCTACTCATGTGCCTCCTTGTTAGGTTTCTGTAAAGGTATCCGTATTCTTCCCCATAGAAAATAGTGTGACTTAGGTTTATGGTGAATCATTATGTTATGATTATTTTTGTTTTTATTCTTTAAAGTAATTAATGAGTAAGAGTTAATGGTATCATCTTGGCTGATTTATTTAAATGAGAAACACAGGGATGGGAGCTCAGGAGCAACAGCTGTGAATAGTTGATATATAGCTTTACCGTACCATGGTTACTCCTAGAATCCTGAGAACATGTTGTTGCCTTGTGGCTACCTCTAAGAAATCTCCAACCTGCCAGTGAGAATGAAGTTTGGAGATGAGGGGGCAGTGAACCATCCCAGAGAGACAAAAGAGTTGAGGGTAGGTTATCGCATCATGCCTTGACCATGATACGCTTTTGTCCAAGTAACTGATGAAAATGTTAACTAGCACACGGACAAGAACAGATCCCTGTAGTACTACACTGGAGGCCTTCTATGACACTGACACTGAACTATTAACATTTAATCTTTTAATCTGGCCATATAGTCAGTTACGAATACATCTGACTGTGTTAACATCTAATTTTTCATTTTTTTTTCCACAGGAAAAGTATGAGACTCATTATAAAAAGCTTGGCTAAACTCTAAGTAAAATATATCTGCGGTATTTCCCACATGTACTCATTTTGTAACTGTTAAAAAAGAGAAGGAGGATAGTTTTGCCAGAACTATTCTTGACAGAGCCATTCTGGCTCCTTGTGATCAATGATTTCCTTTCTAGATGTTCTCTTTAAAGATGCATTCTAGAATTTTCCCAGAAATCAAAATCAATTTCCCTGGTGCCTACAGTTTGCAGACTCTTCTCATTTTTCAAAATCACAACACTTGCCCTTTTAAAAAAAATGTAGTTATTTTCCTATGTGCCTTGATCTCTTAAATATTACTGGCAGTAGCTTGGCAGTCACATATATCAATTCTTTTAGGAGCAGAGGATATCTATCTCTATCTCTATCTCTATCTCTATCTCTATCTCTATCTATAGATAGACAGTTCATTTGGACTTGATTTAATCATGGGGAAACTAGGCACTCTTTTACTATCTCTCTAGTCGGTCGGTCAGTCAATGAGCATTTATTAAGCACTCACTGTATGCCAAGCACTGTGGTAAGCACTTTACTTATCCTGGGTATCAATTCCTTAACAGTAATTTTATTTGCCATTTCCAATGAGTGCAAAGGTCATTCTCAAGGAGAATAAGGATGGAGCAGCTCTTCTTATTCTCTGATACCGGTTATCATCCACACATTCACCCTAAATATCGTTTTTCATGCTGTTTTGTCTCCTAGTATTGCTACTCCCTCCTTCCTTTTTGCTGTCCTTAGTTTCTCTCACCAGCTTCAGCTCTTTCTGAAATTTAGCATGCCTGAATCTACTTTTGCAGGACCACTGCATGTTTTTATATTCATTCTCTATTACCTGGTCTTGCCTCCAACTTCTGTATGTTTCTTTCCAAGATCACTAATTTGATTGGTGAGTTTCTTAAGCATCCATGTTGGATAATATGGAGGAATCCCATTATCCTTCTTGTTGTAATTGCTTCCCTTTGGGTCTTCAGAATTCCTTTCTTAAGCATCTGCCATCCCTTTTGGGCTGATTTCTTTTGTAGTATTTTAGCTCATAGCATTCTATCTTTTCTTTAAGGCTTTTGACTGACTGGTTGATGGATATTTTTTCTGTCCCTTTTAAAAAATTCTGAACTTAACAAACATCTAAAATGAGATGTCCATGTACACAGTAGATCACAGAGAGAGGGTTGTACCTGAAATGGTGAATCTCTATTATTTACAGATCTTTTTCTTTAAAAATATATAATAAATTCATCCTTACTTTCAAAGCTATGCTCTTTGTCTATAATTTATAATTTATTTTATAATTTCTTCTGTGTATTTCAAAAATGTGTTTCAATTCCTTTTTCTTTTTTGCAATTCTTTTCCTCTTCCCAATTCACTCCGTTCTTCCACACTGAGAAAAAAGAAAAACAAAAACTTTGAGACAAAAATGTATTGTCAAACAAAACAAATTCCAATATTGTCTTCTGAAAAGTGTATGTCTCACTCTGCAACTAGAATCCATCACTTTTCTGTCAGGAGGTGGGTTGTATGCTCCGTTATAGGCCCATTGGAATATAGGTTAATAATTTCAGAGGTCTTAATCTTTCAAAATTGTAAAGCAAACAACAATTTAAGTATCTTTATAATAATGATGTTATTGTATAAATTGTACTCTTGGTTCAACTCACTTCACTTTCCAATTTTCTTTGAAATTGAACCCTTGAATATTTCTTCTGGTGTGAAAATATTACATTATATTCATATCCCAAAATTTATTCAGCTATTTCCCAACTGACAGGCACTCATCAGCTTCTAGTTCTTTGCTACGACAAAAAGAGCTACAATAAATATTTTTGTATAAATATTTTCCTTTATCTTTGATTTTTGAGTGTAAACCTAGTGGTGGTATTGCTGGTCAAAAGGCAAATAAAAAGTTAGTGATTTGTTGGACATAGTTCAAAGCTGTTTTCCAAAATGACTGGATCAATGCAGAGCTCTAACAAAAGTGCATTAATGTATCTGTTTTCCCATAGACCCTCCAATAACTATAATTTTCCTTTTTCATTATATTTTCCAATGTGATGGGTTCAATGTAGAACCTCAGAGTTGTTTTAATTTGTATTTTCCTAAATAGTAGTGATTTGGATTGCATTTTTTCATATAACTTTTGATAGCATGAACTTCTTCCTTTCAAAAGTACCAGTTCATATCCTTTGACTATTTATGTATTAAGGACCTCTGAACCCTTTGAAATCTGCTTTCTTCATATCTAGGGCACATGACAGACTATACCCAGACCTCTTCTCTTTTTCTGTTACAAACTCTGATTTGTAATTTACTTTAGATTCATGTAAATGGTTACTTCCCTCTAGAGCTCCCAACATTTTCTTTTTTAAAAAAATTTTATTAATTTATTTTGATTTATCAACAATCACTTCCATATGCTTTTGAGTTTAAAATTTTTCTCCCCCTTCCTCCCCACCATCCTCCCCAAGATGGCACACAATCTCATATAGGCTATACATTTACATTCCTATTAAACATATTTTTACATTAGTGAAGTTGTAAGTAAAAATTAAAAACAATAGGAGGAACCATTAGAAAGAGGAAACAAAACTCAACATAAGAGAAAAAAAAATGATCCTGATTCAACTTCCACAGTTCTTTCTTTGGATGTGGATAGCATTTTCCATCACGAGGCCTCTGGGGATGTCTTAGATCCTTGTATTGCTGAGAAGGGTTAAGTTTATCAATATTAGTCATCACACAACATGGCTGTTATTGTGTACAAAGTTCTCTTGGTTCTCCTGACTTCACTCAGCATCAGACCATACAAGTCTTTCCAGGTTTTTCTGAAGTCAGCCTGTTTATCATTTCTTATAGTACAATAGCATTCCATTACATTCATATACCACAACTTGCTCAGCCATTCCCCAATTGATGGGCATCCTCTCAATTTCCAATTCTTTGCCACCACAGAAAGAGCTGCTATGAATATTTTTGTACATGTGGGTCTTTTCCCATTTTTTGATCTCTTTGGGATATAGCCCTAGAAGTGCTATTGCTGGATCAAAGGGTATGCACATTTTTATAACCCTTTGGGCACAATTCCAAATTGTTCTCCAAAACGGTTAGATCATTTCACAACTCCACCAACAATGAATTAGTGTTCCAATTTTCCCACATCTTCTCTAGCATTTATTATTTTCCTGTTTTGTCATGTTGGCCAATCTGATAGGTGTGATGTGGTACCTCAGAGTTGTTTTGATTTGCATTTCTCTAATCAATAATGATTTAGAGCATTTTTTCATATGACTATAGATGGCTTTAATTTCTTCATCTGAGAACTGTCTGTTCATATCCTTTGACCATTTATCAATTGGGAATGGCTTGTAGTCTTATAAATTTGTCTTAATTCTCTATATATTTTAGAAATGAGGCCTTATCAGAGAGACTGGTATAAAAATTCTTTCCCAATTTTCTACCTTCCTTCTAATCTTAGTTGCATTGGCTTTGTTTGTGCAAAAACTTTTCAATTTAATGTAATCAAAATTATCCATTTTGCTTTTTAATGTTCTCTATCTCCTGTTTGGTCATGAATTTTCTGTTCTCCATAGATCTGATAGGTAAACTATTCCTTGTTCTCCCACTTTGCTTATATCAGCCTTTATATCTAAATCTGAACCCATTTTGACTTTATTTTGGTATATGGTGTGAGATTTGGGTCTATGCCTAGTTTCTGCCATACTCTTTTCCAGTTTTCCCAGCAGTTTTTTTCAAAGAGTGTTCTTATCCCAGAAGCTGGGGTCTTTGGGTTTATCAAATAATAGATTACTATAGTCATTGACTACTGTGTCTTGCATATTTAACCTATTCCACTGATCCACCCCCTATTTCTTAGCCAGTACCAAGCAGTTTTGATGATTGCTGCTTTATAATACAATTTAAGATCTGGAATTGCTAGGCCACCTTCCCCTGCATTTCTTTTCATTAGTTCCTTTGATATTCTGGACCTTTTGTTTTCCAAATGAATCTTGTTATTATTTTTTCTAACTCTATAAAATAATTTTTGGTAGTTTGATTGGTATGGCACTGAATAAGTAAATTAGCTTAGGTAGATTGTCATTTTATTATATTAGCTCGGCCTACCCATGAGCAACTGTTTTTCCAATTATTTAGATCTGATTTTATTTGTGTGAAAAGTGTTTTGTAATTGTGTTCATAGAGTTCCTGGGTTTGTTTCTGGAGGTAGACTCCTAAATATTTTATAATGTCTACAGTAAGTTTAAATGGGATTTCTCTTTCTATCTCTTGCTGTTGGCTTTGTTGTTAATATATAGAAATGCGATGATTTATGTGGGTTTATTTTATAGCCTGCAACTTTGCTAAAGTTTTTATTATTTTCAAGTAGTTTTTTACGATTCTCTAGGATTCTCTAAGTATATCATCATGTCATCTGCAAAGAGTGATAGCTTTGTTTCTTCTTTGCCTATTCTAATGCCTTCAATTTCTTTTTCTTCTCTTATTGCTAAAGCTAAGGTTTCCAGTACAATATTGAATAACAGTGGTGATAATGGACATCCTTGTTTCACCCCGATCTTATTGGAAATGCTTCTAGCCTGTCCCCATTACATATAATGCTTGCTGAAGGTTTTAGATAATGCTATTTATTATTTTAAGGAAGACTCCATTTATACCTATGCTTTCTAGTGTTTTTAATAGGAAGGTGTTGTATTTTATCAAAAGCTTTTTCTGCATCTATTGAGATGATCATGTGGTTTCTGTTGGTTTTTGTTGATATGCTCAATGATGCTGATAGTTTTCCTAATATTGAACCAACCCTGCATTCCTGGTATAAATCCTACCTGGTCATAGTGTATTATTCTTGTGATAAGTTGCTGTAATCTATTTGCTATTTTTGTTTAAAATTTTTGCATCTATATTCATTAGAGAAATTGGTCTAATTTTTTTCTCTTTTGACTCTTCCTGGTTTAGGTATCACACCATATTTGTATCATAAAAAGAATTTGGTAAGACTCCTTCTTCACCTATTTTCCCAAATAGTCTATATAGTATTGGAATTAATTGTTCTTTAAATGTTTGATAGAATTGCATGTAAATCCATCTGGCCCTGGAGATTTTTTCCTAGGGAGTTCATCAATGGCTTGTTCAATTACTTTTTCTGAGATGGGTTATTTAAGTATTTTACTTCCTGTTCCGTTAATCTGGGCAATTTATATTTTTGTAAATATGTATCCATTTCACTAAGATTATCATATTTGTTGGCATATAGTTGGGTGAAATAATTCCTAATTATTGTTTTAATTTCCTCTTCCTTGGTGGTAGCTTCACCCTTTCCATTCTTGATACTAGTAATTTGGTTTTCTTCTTTCTTTTTTTTTAATTAAATTAACCAACGGCTTATCTATTTTATTGGCTTTTTCATAAAACCAGCCCTTAGTTTTATTTATTAGTTCAATAGTTTTCTTAATTTCAATTTTATTAATTTTTCCTTTGGTTTTCAATATTTCTAATTTGGTGTTTAGTTGAGGATTTTTAATTTGATCTTTTTCTAGTTCTTTTAGTTGTATGCCCAATTCATTGATCTCCTCTTTTTCTATCTTATTTGTGTAAGCATTTAGAGATATAAAACTTCCTCTGAGAACTGCTTTTGCTGTTGTCTCATTATTGTCATTCTATTGAATGAAATTATTGATTGTTTCTATGATTTATTGTTTGACCCAATCATTTCTTAGGATTAGATTATTTAGTTTCCAATGATTTTTTAGTCTATCTTTCCATGGCCCTTTATTACATATAATTTTTATTGTGTCATGATCTGAAAAGGATGCATTTAATATTTCTGCCTTTCTGCATTGGATTGTGAGGTTTTTATGCCCTAGTACATGGTCAATTTTTGTGTATGTGCCATGTACTGCTGAGAAAAAAGCATATTCCTTTCTATCCCCATTCAGTTTTCTCCAGAGGTCTATCATGGTTTTCTTCTTTCTTTTTTTAAATTAAATTAACCAAAGGTTTATCTATTTTATTGTTTTTTTCCTAAAACCGGCTTTGAGTTTTATTTATTAGTTCAATAGTTTTCTTAATTTCAATTTTCTTAAATTTTCCTTTGGTTTTCAATATTTCTAATTTGGTGTTTAATTGAGGATTTTAAATTTGCTCTTTTTTCTAGTTTTTTTAGTTGTATGCCCAATTCATTGATCTCCTCTTTTTCTATTTTATTTAGAGCTCCCATCATTTTCATCCTAACAACTATCTCCTCCTTATTAGTGATAATTAGATCTAAATGTTGGTTCTTCCATCTTTCTAACGATGAAATTGTAATGAAGGTAATTCAAGATGTTATTAGCTGCTCTGCTTTTGGTAGAGGGCAAAAACGATAGCATTTATCTGGATGATTGAAGTCCCTCTTGACTACTGTATCATTTTTCTGTGCCAGGGTTGCCATCTGTTTCCAAAACTCATCTAATTCCTCTTTCAGTTGAGACAGTCTGTAGTATATTCCAATGACAAAATAATCATTCTATTTCTCCCTCTGTTGACTTTTGCCCAAATGTTCTCCATCATGCTTCCCCCTCTTGTTTCTGGATTTCCTCACATAAGCATATTTTATTTGTACAAAGTGATCCCTCCATATCCCCTTTAAATATTCTGTGTCTTTTGAATAAAGTATACCTATAGTTTAATCACGGGTTTCACCCACCAAGTCTCTGTGATACCTATGAGGCCAAATTGGCCTCCGTGTATTAGGACTTTTAGTTCCTCTTGTTTCTTTTTAAGGAGTGGTGGTGGCATTCACGCATAGGCATTTGAGGCCATGAGTTTTACTAATGATTTCTTTCTTGAATTTTGTCTCATTTAAATTTCTGGTCATCTCAACTACTATTCTTTTCCCTTCTTCCATTCATATTGGGTAGCTTGCTCAAAAGGTCTTTACTACAACTGGCATCTGACAGAGAATAAGAAAGTTAAATTGCTCAGGAGAAGATAAGAGGAAATAGGTTAGAAAGTTGTTTTTTTAAAGAAAATATTTTCAGTGCAGTAATGAGTGGCAACTCCAGCTCATAAGATAGGTCACCCAAAGAATGGCCATTCTGTCCAGAGATGTTATATAAAATCTGCAGAGCTTGGCAATAGATTGGATGGGAATGGGCTGGGAATGTGGAGTTGAGGATGAAATCTTAACTGTGAATCTGAGTGACTGGGCTGATGGTGGTGCCCTTGACAGTAATAGGAAAATTATGAAGAGGGGAATATTTTGGAGAAAGATAATGAGTTCAATTTTGGTATGCTGAATTTAAGATCCAATAGGCAATCGGAGAGACTGGATGTCAGGAGAGAGGCTACGGCTAGATAAAAAAGATACAGGAATCATTAGTATAGAGATGATAATTGAATTCATGGCAGCTGAAGAGGTCACCAAGTGAAATAATATATAGAGAGAAGATTAGAGGATCTAGGACAGAACTTTGAGGGAAACCCAGTATTAGTGGGAGAGACATGTATAAAGATCCAGCAAAGGAGATGGAGGAGGAGCCATCTTACAGGCAGGAGGAGAAACAGAAGAGAGAAGTGTCATGAAAACCTATTACCTTTTTTTTTTTTTGATTACTGCTATATAGAAATGCTGTTGATTCTTGTGGACTGATTTTCTAACCTGTACTTTACTGAAAAGATTTTCTCTATTAGTTTCTTTGCTGAAACTAGTATTTTCTAAGTAAACTCAGCAAATTAGGGATAGTTTCAATTTCTCTTTGCCTATCTTTATGACTTTGGGAGTATCATATAAGAAAACTGTTCTGAGATTTTTTGTAACACTAGTTAGTCACATTACTAAATAGGATACAAATTATTTTCTAGTGTGGTACTATATAAGCCAAGTGATTTCTATCTTAATTCAATAAATTTATTAAGTTTCTACTATATAGTAAGCATACAAAAATGAAAAGTGATGTAGTTTTGGCCTTCAAGGAGTGTACCATTTAATGGGAGAAATATGACATGTATGTAAATATGTATGATACAGTGTAGCCTGTGATGAAGGCAAAGGGTGATATATAAAAATTACCATAAGAAAATTTTAGGAGGAAGAGGTAAATCACTGTTGATTTTTTTTTAAGGCAATTGGGGTTAAGTGACTTGCCCAGGGTCACACAGCTAATAAGTGTCAAGCGTTCGGTCTGAGGCCGGATTTGAACTCAGGTCCTCCTAACTTTAAGGCCGGTGCTCCATCCACTGCACCACCTAGCTGTCCCTCTTGATTTTTTTTTTTAATAATCAATTTCAGTTTAGGGAAGATTAGGAGCACTTATGGAGGAGGTGGTACCTGAGGTAGACCCGAAAAACAGGAAGATTTCAAGAGGTTAATGTGTATTCCAGGCATGTTGGATAGATAGCTTGCTGAAAGGTGTCTATTGACAGATGGCATCTGACAGAGAAAAAGAAAGTTAAATTTCCCAAGAGAAGAAAAAATGCAATAGGTTAGAAAGTTGTCTCTTTTTTTAAATTAAAAAAATTATTCTCACTGCAGTGACTGGTGGCAACCCCAGCTCACGAGATAGGTCACCCAAAGAATGGCTATTCTAGGTTCAAAGTGCCTCCTCAAATCATAACTCATATGATCCTATCAGTGTGCTTACCCTGGCCTTCTTGCCATATGCCCAACTGTTGACCTGCTTCTCAGTACCTGAAGCAGCACCCTGCATGCAAATACCAGGCCCCCAGTGCACAGGAGAGTTAAAACCACTCAATTATGAAACTCCTACCCTGGGGCTGAGCTATTTTGATTGGCAGTGAGTGATGGAAAACTCATCGATCTCATTATTTCTATCTGCCCCAAACCCAGTTTATGCTTCACATCTCATCTAGCCATCTGCACTCCTATTGTACAAGTTCCCTATCTTCCTCCTTTGACCTCTAGGACTGGGTAGACTGATCAAATCAGTAATACCATTGCTTCTGGAAAGGGTATGTCAATTGATTGTTCTCAGATCAAGTCACGATGCTTGTGACTCTTCAGATAAAACATTCCTTCCGTGGCCATCACCATGCTTCTAAATCTACTGTCTTGTCTTATTAGAATGTGAAAAGTAGATTGTCAGATTGTCTTATTTTTGGATTTGTATCCCCAGATACTGTGGTTGACATGTAATCACTCAATAAATTTTCCATCCTCCTCCCTCCCTCCTCTCCTCTCCTCTTTTCTCTTTCCCTTCTCTTCCTTCCTTTTTTCTCTTCCTTTCTTTTATTATTTGTTAATTTAATAGTCTATAAAGAACACAATTAGTTCAAAACAAAGATATTTAATGAAATGGTGTGAAATGAAATGAAACATTTCCCTCATAAACCTCAGGTACACCATACCATAAATACACACAACACTGGATAAAATGCATACACATAGGGAACACATGTGGAGGAGCACAGGGCATGTTTACAGAGGGAAGCACAAGAAGGGAACATGCATGGCCAGAAGTCTTGCCAGAGAGTTGCAAACAGAGGGATTGTGTGGCAGGGCACATATTTTGAGGGATAACATACCTCCATTGTGACTGGGATATCTTCTAGTGGTATCATTATATTGTACTTTCTGGGCCTGTTCCCTGCTGGTCTAAAAGTTCTCTCTTGACCCTGATACATGACTGTGGAGCTTCTCTCTGCACCCAGCTTCCAGACAAGATGAAATTCTTATTTATCTCTCCTCCCCTTGATTAAATTTCTTAAGAAAGCCATCTTTCTTTCCTCTTCCTTCCTCTAAATTCTTTGCAAGTTGGCTTCCAATGTCATCATTCAACTGAGACTTCCTTCTTCAAAGTTACCACGGCCTATTAGTTGACGAATCTGTCTTTTCTCATTTCTTATCCTTGCTCTCTCTGCAGCTTCAGACATTGTTGCTCATCTCTTCTCCTGCATACTTTCTCCTCTCTAGGTACTGGGACACTGATCTCTCCTGGTTCTCCCACTTGTCTGACTGTTCCTTCTCATACTCTTTTGCCAGATCTTTATGGAGGACATACTCACTGGTATTGTTCAGTCATTTTAGTCATGTCCAACTCTTCATGACTCCATTTGAGGTTTTCTTGGCAAATATACTGGAGTGGTTTGCCATTTCCTTCTCAGCTCATTTTATAGATGAGGAAACTAAGGCAAACAGGGTTACTCGTTCAGGGTCACACAGCATCAAATAATAAATGTCTAACATTTAGAGTTTGTTCAATTGATCAATCAATCACCAAGCATTTTTTGTTTCATATTCAAGTTACTGTGTTAAGTGTTGTGGTTACAGAGAAAAAAAAAAGGAAAATAGTCCCTATCCCCAAATAGCTTACACTTTAGTGGGGAAGGAAACATACATAAATAGGTATTTACATGATATGGAGTAGATGGAAGGTAACTTTAGAGGGAAAGGTGAATCAGGAAAGGTCTACAGAAGTTAATGAATGCTTGGGTCTGATTTTGAAGAAAGATGAGAATCCTAAAAGTTCTAAGTGAGGCAGAGGCATTGAAGGCATAGGGGATAGCAGTACATAGGCATGGATATCAGTGATGGAATATTTTATGTGAGCCACAGCGCGTAAACCAGTACAACCGGACAATAGAATTTGTGAAGGCAAGTGTGACTATGAGAAGACTGGTGAGGGTCAAGGTGGGAAGAGTTTTAAATGCCACCCAGAGGACTTTATATTTTATTGTGGAGGCAACAGAGAACCACTGGAATTTATTGAGTAGGGCAGTGACATGGTCAGACCTGTACTTTTGGAAAATCAGCTCGGCAACTCTGCAAAGGGTGTGATAAGGGTGGGAAGACTCTTGAGTCAGGTAGACCAATTAAGAGGCTATAGACAAGCAGACTTCAAGAAAAAAACCTAGAAAGACTTACATGAACTGATGCAGAGTGAAATGAGTAGAACCAGGAGAACATTGTTCACAGTAACAACCACATTGTGGGATGACTGACTTTGATAGACTTGGCTCTTCTCAGCAATGTAAGAATCTAACACAACTCCAAAAGACTCATGATGGCAATTGTTATCCACATCTATAGAAAGAGCTATGGAGTCTGAATGCAGATGGAAGCACACTGTTGGCTCTTTTTTTCCTTTGTTGTTTTGTTTTATTGCTTCATTCTCATGGTTCCTCCCATTAGCCCTAATTGTTCTTTACATCATGACTAATGGGAATATACACTTAACATGAATGGATATGCAGAGCCTATATCAGATTGTATGCTGTTTTGGGGCGGGAGAAAGAAGTGAAGTGGGGAGAAAATTAAAAACTCAAAATCTTAGGGAAGTCAATGTTGAAAACTAAAAATAAATTAATTATAAAAAAAGGCTATAGAAATAGTCTGGGAGAGAAGTGATGAGGGCCTGAACCAGAGGGGTGGCTGCATAACTGGAAAGAAGGGGACAAATATGTGAAACACTGTGGAGAAAGAAACTACATGATATGGCAAGATATATAATTGAACATGTAGGGTGAGTGAGTCCATCCTTCTCATTTTTAAAAAATTTATTTTATTAATTTTTTTGATTTATCAACAATCATTTCCATATGCTTTTGAGTTTAAAATTTTTCTCCCTCTTCCTCCCCACCACCCTCCCCAAAATGGCTCGCAATCTGATATAGGCTATACATTTACATTCCTATTAAACATAGTTTTTGACCACTGCCTCCCTCAGTCTCTCCTTGCTTCTATTATCCCTTTCCCTTCTCTTCCCCTTTACCCTTACTGGTTCTTCCCTCCCTTCTATCCTCCCTCCCTTTTCTTTCCTCTTTTCCCTCCTACTGCCTATAGGGCAAGTTAGATTTCTGTACCTAACTGATTATGTTATTCCCTTCCTGAGCCAAATCTGATGACAGCAAGGTTCAAACAATGCTCACCCCCCTCCCTTCTTTCCCCTCTACTGTAAGAGGATTTTCTGTTTTTTCCTGTAATGTAATTTACCCTTGTCTGCCTCCTCCTTTCTCAGTACATTTTCTAAGATCAGACTAATCCACTTACTTGGATCCATTTAACCCAGTTGATTAGATTTTTTTTTATCATTACATCAAAGTCAACTAATATCCACCCCCTTTATATATACTCCTTTAACACAGTGTAATAACAATACAGTTCTCAAGAGTTGCAAGTGTCATCTTCAATTGTAGGGATGTAAACAGTCCACCCTTATTAACAACATATTGTATCTTTCTGTCCCATTTACCTTTTTATGTCTTTCTTGAATCTTGTACTTGAAGATCAAATTTTTTGTTGAGCTCTGGTCTTTTCATGAGGAAGGTTTGGAAGTCCCCTGTTACATTGAATATCCATCTCCTCCTTTGAAAAATCATGCTCATTTTTGCAGGGTAGTTGATCCTTGGCTGCAATCCAAGCTCCTTTGCCTTATGGAATATCATGTTCCATGCCCTGTGGTCTTTTAATGTAGAAGCTGCAAGGTCCTGTGTAATCCTGACTGTGGTTCCATGATATTTAAATTGTTTCTTTCTGGCTGCTTGCAGCACCTTCTCTTTCATCTGGTAATTTTGGAATTTTGCTATTATATTCCTTGGTGTTGTCAATTTGGGCTCTCTTTCAGGTGGTGAGCAGTGTATTCTTTCTATGGTTATTTTACATTCTGGTTCTAGGACTTCAGGGCAGTTTTCCTTTATGATTTCCTGAAAGATAATGTCCAGGCTCTTTTTTTCATCATGATTTTCAGGTAGTCCAATAATTTTTAAGTTGTCCTTCCTGGGTCGATTTTCCAGGTCGGTTGTTTTACCAATGAGATATTTTATGTTTTCATCTATTTTTTCTTTTTTTGTTTCTGTTTGACTGATTCTTGCTCTCTCATAGAGTCATTAGTTTCCATTTGTCCAATTTTAGTTTTTAACAGATTGTTTTCTTCTGTTAGTTTCTGTACTTCCTTCTCCAATTGGCCAATTGTATTTTTAAGGGATTTCTTTTCTTTTTTTTAAATATAAATTTATTTATTTTTAGCTTTCAACATTTACTTCCACAAGATTTTGAATTCCAAATTTTCACCCCATCTTGACCCTCCCCCCACCCCAAGATGGCATGCATTCTGAATACCCCTTCCCCTAGTCTGCCCTCCCTTCTATCTCTCGCCCCCCCACTTCTCTTATCCCCTTCCCCTTCTATTTTCCTGTAGGGTAGGATAGGTTTCTGTACCTCATTTCCTGTATTTCTTATTTCCCAGTTGCATGTGAAAAATTTTTTTTAAACACATGCTTTTAAAACTTTGGGTTCCAAATTTTCTCCCTTCCTCAAACCCCACCCACCCTCATTGAAAAGGCAAGCAAGTCAATAAAGGCCATACATGTGCAGTTATGCAAAACACTTCCATAGTAGACGTGTTGTGAAAAACTAACTCTATTTCCCTTAATACTATCCTGCCTCCCCACATTTATTCTATTCTTTCTTTTGACCCTGTCCCTCCTCAGAAGTACTTCCTTCTGATTACCCCTTTCCCAATCTGCCCTCTCTCTATCATCCCCTGCCTCTTGTCCCTTCTCCCCTATTTTCCTGTAGGGTAAGAGATTTCCATACCCAATTGAGTGTGTATGTTATTCCCTCCTTAAGCCAAATCCTATGAGAATAAGATTCCCTCATTCCTCTCACCTTACCCTGTTTCCCCTCCACTGTAAGAACCCTTTCTTGTCTGTTTTGTGTGAGATAATTTACCCCATTCTACCTGTCCCTTTCTCCTTATACTAGTATAATCCTCTCTCACCTCTTAATTTTATTCTCCAGATATCACCCCTTCATCTTCAACTTACCCCGTGCCCTCTATCCATCCATCCATCCATCTATCTATACATACATACGTATAATTTTTTCCCCTCCCACTACCCTAATACTGACAAAGTTCTCATGAGTTATAAATATCATCTTTCCATGCAGGAATGTAAACAGTTCAGCTTAATAAGTCTCTTATGATTTCTCTTTCCTGTTTACCTCTTCATGTTCCGCTTGAGTCTGTATTTGAAAGTCAAATTTTCTATTCAGCTATGGTCTTTTCATCAAAAATGCTTGAAAGTCCTCTATTTCACTTAATGAACATTCTTTCCCCTGAAGGATTATACTCAGTTTTGCTGGGTAGGTGATTCTTGGTTGTAATCCTATCTCCTTTGCCCTCTGGAATATTATATTCCATGCCCTCCAGTCCTTTAAGGTAGAAGCTGCTAAATCTTGTGTTCTCCTGATTGTGTTTCCCCAATACTTGAATTGTTTCCTTCTGGCAGCTTGTAATATTTTCTCCTTGACCTGGGAACTCTGGAATTTGGCTATAATATTCCTAGGAGTTTTCCTTTGGGGATCTCTTTCAGGAGGAGATCGTGGATTCTTTCAATTTCTATTTTGCCCTCTGGTTCTAATATATCAGGGCAGTTTTCCTTGATAATTTCTTGAAAGATGATGTCTAGGCTCTTTTTGATCATGCATGGCTTTCAGATAGTCCAATAATTTTTAAATTCTCTCTCCTGGATCTATTTTCCAGGTCAGTTGTTTTTCCAATGAGATATTTCACATTGTTTTCTAATTTTTCATTCTTTTGGATTTGTTTTACAGTGTCTTGATTTCTCATAAAGTCACTGCTTCCAATTGCTCTATCTAATTTTTAAGGAAGTATTTTCTTCAGTAATCTTTTGGACTTCCTTTTCCATTTGGCCAATTTTTCTTTTTAGGGCATTCTTCTCCTCATTGGCTTTTTGGACCTCTTTTGCCATTTGGGTTAGGCATTTTTTAAGGTGTTATTTTCTTCAGTATTTTTTTGGGTCTCCTTTAGCAAGCTGTTGACTTGTTTTTCATGATTTTCTTGCATCACTCTCATTTCTCTTCCCAGTTTTTCCTCTACTTCCCTTACTTGCTTCTCAAAATCCTTTTGAGCTCTTCCAAGGCCTGGGACTGATTCATATTTTTCTTGGAGGCTCTGAATGTAGGAGCTTTGACTTTGTTGTCTTCTTCTGGTTGTATATTTTGATCTTCTTTTTCACCAAAGTAAGATAATATAGTCTGACTCTTTTTGCACTGTTGCTCATGATCCCGGTCAATTACTTGAGTTTTAAACTCTTTGTTAAGGTAAAAGTCTGCTTCCAATGTGGAGAGTGTACTGTCCCAAACTTCAGGGGTTTGTATAGCTGTTTTCAGAGATACTTGTAGGGACCTGTAAATTTTCAGTTCTTCCAAGGTGGTGTGATAAGGGGCGAGGTGTTTACTCCTTTCCTGGCCTCTGACCACAAGTACTCCTTTCTGTCCTCTCCACAGCCACTACAAGCTCCACTGCACCAGTGTTCCTCCTCACCCCAGCACTGCCGCCCAGAACTGTGACCCAGATCCAAACATGGGCAAAACAAGAGATTCCTGTCTCAGCACTGGCAAAGAGATCCCTGCAATCCCTCTCTGATCAGCCACTGGATTCCCCCTCAGTCTGTGGGCTGGAAGCTCGGGAAGCAGCTGTTCCCCCCCCCCCCCCAGCCATGCTTTTGGGGAATGGAGCTGAAACCCCGCCTTCCTGTCTCAGCACTGCAGAAACAGACTTTTCCCACTGACCTTCTAAGTTGTCTTTGGCATTCGTGGACTGAGGAGTCTGGAAACCTCCACAGCTCCCCGAGATTCAGTCCTCTGAGGCCTGCTCCAGGTTTGCTGCAGCCTGCGTGCCCACACCGCACTGTATTGCGCTCCCAGCCTGACGCGATATACCTTTCTGATCAATCATCCAGGTTGTCTTGGGCTGGAAATTTGTTTCACTCTGTCTTTTTGTGTGTTCTGCTGCTTCAGAATTTGTTTAGAGCCATTTTTTATGAGTATTTGGAGTGGTTTGGAGGAGAGATCTGGCAAGTCACTGCTTTCACTCTGCCATCTTGGCTCCACCCCCAATTCTAGTATTTCTTTTTTCAAAAGCTTCCCATTCTTCTTTGACCAGAAGCAATTCTTTGCCCAGATGAAATGGAGAAACTAACTTTGCTATTTTTTCATATGATTCTGATGCTTGAAATACTGGCACGATGTCACAGAAACTGTGTGTTTAGTCCTGTTAGGAGATGCAGGTCAAAACTTGCAGAAATACCATAGACACACCCTCTGAACAGGTGTAGCTTCACTGCAGCAGGACTCCACTTTCTAGTTATCTTGCTAATGAAACCAAACAGATCCACCTGCTAGAGCATATGGATCCTATATTGAGTAATTCATTTTTGTAAGGAAGAAAAATTAAATAAGCTCTTCTGTATTCATATGACAGTTTACTAATTCTCTCTTTACTAATCTAAAGCCTTTTACTTTCAACAAAATACCTGATAGACTTGTGAATGTTAATATCAGAACATTCTGCTATGTTTTTGAGATTTCTTTTAATTACTTTTTCCATATCTGCTCTGTTTACATGAGAAATTAAAATGAAACTACACTTATTAAAGAAATACATGTTAGCTAAGAAAACCTCTGACTTATTTATTGTCCATCCTCATAGTATCAAATTTAGAAACTTGAAAAAAAATCAGATTGAGTTTTGTTGAGAGTATTCTGGCTTTGTATATATACCTGCAGTCTTTTTGGACTGTACTGACAGGTTTGGTTTTCTTAATTTGCCACTGTTATTGTATGGATCTCAACCATACTGGGAGCAGCTCCTGTTGCTTGTGTGGACTAAGTTGACCTCTCAGTAATTAGACAAATTTCTAAAATTCTATTTTGATTTGCCTATAGTTCCATAGACCTAGCTATAAATACCCAGTCTCATTCCTTAAAGGACAAAAGAAAATTCACATTTTCTATAGCATTTTCTATAGTGTCCACTGACTGAGTTTAGTCCAGGTAGTTGGTAACAAGCATTTATTAAATGCTTACTTTATGCCAGGAACTGTGCTAAGGATTGTGGATACAAATACAAGCAAAAAGAAAAATAATATCTGCTCTCGAGGAACTTATATTTTATTCCACACACAAGAGGAGAACTAAAAGTGGGAGGAGGAGAATGAAGTCAGCCAGTATGAGGGCATGATGCTAAAGTCCAGAAAGTCAGAAGCACAACCATAAGGAGAATGAAGGTTGTCCAGCCTGGACTCCTCTCCAAAATGGAGGCCTCACAAGGAATTCACTAAAGGGAGAAGGGGCCTGGCATTGAAAGGCAGATGTTCCATGGCAAGGAAACCCCAGGCACTGAGGGAGGTCCTAGAGTGAGATTGCAGTGCAGGCATTGTGCTGAAGTCCCTAAAATCAGAAACACAGCTGGAGGGGAGTTACCAATAATAAAACAAGGGTCTATAACTCTACCCATATTCTTTTTCTGAGAAAATTATTACTGGTTCATTGTAGTTTTCCACTAGGAGTATTCTGCAAACAAGGGGCAGCTAGGTGTCACAGTGGATAGAGTGTTGGGCCTGGATCAGAAAGACCCATCTTTGTGAGTTCAAATCTGACCTTGGTCACTTCCTAGGTGTGTGGCCCTGGGCAAGTCACCTAACCCTGTTTGCCTCAGTTTTCTCATCTGTAAAATGAGCTGGAGAAGGAAATGGCAAACTATTCCAGCATCTTTGCCAAGAAAACCCCAAATGCGTTCACAAAGTGTGAAACGACTAAACAACAACCTACATTCCAATCAGTATTTAGACAGAGTATTTACTTAAGTGTAATGAACACAAGATCTCTTATCTCAAAAAGTAATAAATAAGTAGTAAAGTGATAAGAAATCGATCTTCCCATGACTGTGGCTACCACTGCCTTTCATTTAAAGTTGTAGTGCTGCTGCCTGTCACCTCTCCTGACTCTGGCTTGCCTATACAGCTCTGGTTCTAGCACTTCTGACCACTTATCTTTCAGTTGTTGTCACCATTCTTACAGATAACACGGCTTCTCTCATTGTTGCCATCTCCCCATAATCTTCTCTCCTTCTTCTCTGGGGTACCTGCTCATTTGCCTCCTGCCATATGCCTTCAGCCCACAACATTTAGAACGTGGAGTGTTTTCCTACTGACCCTATGGCTACTATAGCATCTCCTTCTCCCTCATTCTTCCCTCCACTTCCCTAGATCCTTCACAAAGGGAGCAAGAAAAAGGCAAAAGAGAAGAAAGTCTTAGTCATCTTTTGTTTTTGTGCACACCTGCTACATTTTAAAGATGAAGTCACAGTTTCATATGCATTTCTCTTTTCTGTTCTTTGTTGTGTATTAAAATGTTCCGGTGTGTTAAGTTAAAAAAAATTTAAAAACAACAAAGATGAAATCAGTAAATAATTCAATAGTGTTACATGTAAGATATAGACCAGGTAAATGTAGTCACTTTGTACGTCACTCCATTTTTTCCTAGAACAAACTTGCGGTAAATTCAGAAATACCTCTGAGGACGTAAACATTTTTCATTATTCCACAAAACCATCCTCCCCTACCCTTTGTAATGCTCTCTAATCCTGATATCCTGTTTCACAACTGTGCATATGACTTGTTCAGATTGTTTCATTTTATGTGGCAGTGCCTCAAGGTAAAATTCTTTAGGAAAATTTTCGGAAGGCATGATATTCATTTCCTTTCTTCAGTTTAATTAGGTTATTCCTCTTGAGTTGGTGTTCAAATATCTGAAGTGTCTTTTATTATCTATTTTCTGGAGCCAAAATTGGTCATCATAACTAATCAGAGCTCAGCTGCCTTCCAGTTTTTTCTTTCTTTTACCTTTTGGTAATTATTTTGCATGCTATTCAACTGGTTGTGCTCACTTTACTCTGTATCTGTTTATATAGGGCTTGCCATGCTTTTCTGAGTCCTTATATCAAGCAGTTCTTATAGTACAATGATGTTCCATTGCATACATATACCACAATTTGTTCAGCCATTCTTCAATCAATGAACACTTCTCATTCCAGTTTTTGCTATCAGAAAAAATGCCATTTAGAGATTTTGTAATGTATGGGGCTTTTCCTGCTGTCTTTGGCTTCTTTGGGATGCATGGGTAGCAATGGGATTGCTGAGTCCAAAGAGTTTAGTTACTTTCTCACTTTCTTTCCAATTGTTTTCTAGAACAGTGAATCATTTCTCAATTCTACCAGCACTAGATCTGGGAAGTCATAGATTGGGCTTGATACAATCAACATGATGCTATCACAAACAGGAACATCTAAAGCAGTGATGTCACTCAAATAGAAAAAGGGGCCACTAAATTGTACATAAGGACCCCTGTGGGGTCCTGCATGGGATTTAGAAAACCACACATTATAAAGATAATCGAATATGAAAGACTTAGCTACTCCGAGACAATCATCCAAGATAATTCCAAAGGACCCATGATGAAAAAGGCTCTCCACCTCCAGAGAGAGAACTGATGAACTCTGAGTGCAGGTTGAAGTATACTTTTTAAAAACTTAATTTTTCTTATTTTTTTTTGTCTGTTTTCTTTTACAACATGGTTAATACATAAATATATTTTGCATGACTTCCCATGTATGATTGATATCAAATCACTTGTCTTCTCAAGGAGTAGGGTGGGCTGTGAGGGAGGGAGGGAGGGAATTTGGAACTCAAAATTTAAAAAAAATGAGTGTTAAAATTTTCTTACATGTAATTAGGAAATATTTAATGAAATAAATTAAGAATATAATTTAAAAAGAAAACAACACATTAACATTTTCTATATTCTATTGCATTTTTGTTTATTTTGTTAAATATTTTAAAATTACATTTTAATCTCAGTTGGACTGCCTGTTTGATACCTCTGATCTAGTGTTTATTGTTGTTGTTTTAGTCATTTTTCAGTCATGTCCAACTCTTCATGACCCCATTTGGGGTTTTCTTGCAAAGACACTGAAACAGTTTACCATTTCCTTCTCCAGCTCATTTTACAGATCAGGAAACTGAGGCAAACAGGATTAAATGACTTGCCCAGGGTCACATAACTAGTATATGTCTGAGGCTAGATTTGAACTCAGGAAAGTGAATCTTTCTGACTCTAGGCCCAGCACTCTATCCACTGCACCAAGTTGCTGCCCTTAATCTAGTGTGACTCACCACTTAGAGGGAAACCCTTTTTTCTTTTGCACACTACCTATGAATCTTCTATGAAAGTGATAAAAACCTTTAGAGAACATACATCTCACTGTTTTATGCTCTTTTTTTTGGTTCTGCATGTTGGTTAGGGTATCATTTTCTTTTCAAAATCCTTCTAACATAGTTTCTATTTTTGCCAATTTGATTAAAACATATCTTTTTTTTTTTTTAAGACGAATATTCTCCTGGGGATGCTGCATGACTGTTAATTGTGGATCAAAGGATCATAGTTTTGGAGCTACAAGGGACCTTTGAGACCATTAAGTATAAGACTGTGACCTTATAAGGGAACTGAGGCACAGAAAGATTAAGTGACTTACTCAGGGTCATGCAACTAGAAGGTAGCTCGAGATTAGATTTGAACCCAGGTCTTCTTGCCTCTAGTATCTAGTAGCCCAGTATCCTATCTACTATATCATGTTGCCTTTTATGACTGTTTACAAAACTGTGGCTAATGCACTGGCAATGGAGAGATGCATAGTGACTATAAGTAGACTAAAGCATATTATACAAGAGAAGCATAAACCTAAGTCCTAAAAAAATGTGTGTTCAGAAAAGGAGGTGAACCAGTCACATAACAAGAATAAGAGATAATAGACAAACAGCCTCAGTACTACACTGGGCCTAGCAGAATACTAACAGTATGAGAGGAAGGGCTATAATTAATTCATCAGAACTTCTATGAAAGATAGAGCCAAGAATCACGTTGTATAAAAAGTATGAGTAGATTGAGATCTTTACCATTGCATGGATCTACTTGATTAAAGTTTTACAGATCCACTGAAACAGAATTAATTACATTCAGCTTCAATCACAATTACTAATTGATTCTAGCCTGCTAGCATAATGTTGGGGTTCAGTCAGTTATAGCAAATAGCTATGGGCTTGTGGTTGGACCTTCTTGGTCTCGTGTGTTGGCTAACAGGTAACTTTTTTTTTTCTTGCCAAGAATCACAGGTGGGCCACACTCCAAGCTTAGATGCAATACATGTAATGTATTTTGCAAATCCTAAAGTGCTATATAAATATTAGTTACTATTATTAGACTATATTAAATACTATCATATTTCTTATTATAAATAATGTGAAAACATTACACACGGCTCACTTTCTTTTAAATGTTCCCATTATAAGGAGATTTGTATATTAAAAATATATAATATCTTTAAGATAGGGAGTATGGTGTAGTAAGGGGCAAGAAAACCTGGGTTTAGTATCACCTCTAACTCATACTGGTGGAGTGCCTCTGGGCAAGCTACTTAACCTCTTATGGCTCTCTAAGAACATACATTTGTGATGTTGCTCAGTCGTTTCAGTTGTGTCTGACTCTTCCTGACCATATTTGGGGTTTTCTTGGCAAAGATACTGGAGTAGTTTGTCATTTTTTTTCCTCCAGCTCATTTTACAAATGAGAAAACTGAAGCAAACAGGGTTAAGTGACTTGCCCAAGGTCACATGGCTAGTAAGTGTCTGAAGCCAGATTTGAACTCAGGAAGATGAGTCTTCCTGACTTTAGTCGTGTCACTCTATTCACTGTGCCACCTAGCTGCTCATAAGACTATAAATTGCAGCATAGATAGTGTTTTACATCGGTTTTACATTGGTTGATAGAGGGAATTTCTTCACCAAGTTCTGTATTAGAACAAAACAAAACAAAACCAAAAGAAAACTTGAGTTAATTATTTGCTAAAATATTTGTGTGTTTGTCAATATACACAGGTTCCATGAATGTCCAGAGATTTTGTAATGGATGGCCAACTCCTGGAAATTTCTTGAGAACCTTATCTTTAATTTGAAAAAATATTATCTTAAGGGGCAGCTAGGTGGCGCAGTGGATGGAACACCAGCCCTGGATTCAGGAGGACCTGAGTTCATGTAGGGCCTCAGACACTTGACACTTACTAGCTGTGTGACCCTGGGCAAGTCACTTAACTTTGTTGGCTAGCCAGAAAAAAAAAAAAGAAAAATATTATCTTTCCTTAAATGTTGCTTCTAGGGGGCAGCTAAGTGGTGCAGTGGATAGAGCACCCGCCCTGGATTCAGGAGGACCTGGGTTCAAATCCAGCCTCAGACACATAACACTTATTAGCTGTGTGACCTTGGGCAAGTCACTTAACCCCATTGCCTAGCCAAAAAAAAGACAAAAAAAGAAAAGAAAAATGTTGCTTCTATATTATGAAATGAAAATCTTTGTTGTGTTATGATACGAGCAGGCTATACCACCAAAATGGTACAACAACACAACAAAATGTGCCATACGGGCTGGGCTCCCAGAAGAGAAAGGAAGAGGGGGCAGCTAGATGGCGCAGTGGATAGAGCACCTGCCCTGGCTTCAGGAGGACCTGAGTTCAAATCCAGCCTCAGCCATATAACACTTACTAGCTGTGTGACCATGGGCAAGTCACTTAACCCCACTGCCTAATGAAAAAAAAAAAAGAATAGAAAGGAAGAGAGAACAAATGGCTGATCATAAGTTTGGACCAGGTATGCACCGTGTATTTGGAGCTGATTTGTTCATGGTGTGTCTTTGATTTCAAACACAGCTCTGTGCCTGGATCCGTTCTGTGGATTGTAGAGCAAAATGAGTAACTGGATCCTAGGAATTCACTGAAGAACATGGAGTCATAAGAGGAGGGGCAAAACTACAAAGATTCGTTCAGGAAAACATGAAGTAAGTGTTGACCAGTGCTGCTTAAATCTGCACTACTTTCCCTCAGTAGGCCAGACAAATTCTGAAGATGACAGTTATCTTCAGGGGAGCTTCTGGTGGGTAGCACAGTAGACAGAGCTCTGGCCCTGGAGTCAGGAAGACCTGAGTTCAAACCCAACTTCAAACACTGGCTATTTAACCCTGGGCATGTCACTAGGCCCTGATTGCCTTAAAAAAAAAGAGCTTCCACTATTGTGGGGTTGGTTATATTCTGGGCATTGATGAATTCCAGTTTTACTAGGGAGCAAGAGGGAGACAGTCAGCTTAGTAGGTAGCTTTTCTTTTGTCTTTCAGAGGCAGTATGGTCTGCTGGAAAGGGCAGTAGATATAGAGTCAGAAGAGCTAGGCTCAAGTCCTTCCTCTCCTACTTACTACTTAGGTGACTTTGAATAAATGATTTTACCTCTTGGGGCCTCCTGTAAAATGAGGAGGATGGAATAGATGACCTCTAAGATCCCTTTCACCTCTGAATCTGTGATCCTGATCCTTTCACCTTAACTTAATAATAATAGCCTTTACAAGCATTTTTCTGTGGGTTGTCTTATTTAATCTCATGATTGCCCTGTGAAAATAATAAAAATGCCATTTTTCTCATTTTAAAGATGAAGAAACTAAAAGTTCAAAGAACTTGACTGGCCTGTTCAGGGTTCCATGTCTTCTGGTACCAAGGAATTACTACCCTTCTCACTGTGTTACCAGCCCATGTGCTCTATATGTAAAGCCTTGGCTTTTCCGCAAAGCCTTATAAGCCCAATAAGTGGCATGAAAATGGAGGGAAAATGGCTACTTTTTCTCTTGCAATGGTGTGGATTTTAATGTAGAAGTCTAAGGTTGATTCTTAAGTACTACAGAGATTTTCCAGATTTTTTTTTTAGAAGGCTATAAATATGGCTTTCAAACATCTACCGTTGAATCCTACTAACTAAGCATCTAATTACATATGGTTCTGTTTGGTACAAGGGAAAGGGAACTTCATCAGTCCAGTGACTGTCTACTCAGATCTTCCTTCCTATGTAAATGTAAGACACAACACCGGTAGGAACACGTACAGAATAAACAGAGGACAGAATATCATCATTATGTCTGGGGTTGTCAACTTTACCAAGAGTGGCCCAAGAAAATTTACCAGTGTCCTAGAATGATTAAAAATAATTTTCCCCCCAAATTTTTATGTTGAATCAATTATACTGAAACATCCTAATAAAATCCATATTTATGCATTTTGTTGGTGATTAATATTTTGGCTTTACTATAATTTTTTATTTTGCAGATCATTTTTCCCTTTCATGCTCACTACATGGGCTTAATATGAAGTTTTATTCGGGATACCTATGGCCCTAATTCGGCAGACTGGCTATCTGTGCCATAAATAGAATCTCATGTTGTCAAAGGGAACTCAGAACTCAGCAAGTTCAATACACATCTGAACAAGAATCCTCTCTAAAAACCAAGTGGTCATTAGTATACATTCGAGGCCTCCATTGAAGTGAAATCTACGACTTTCCACAGTAACCCATTAGAGTTTTGAATAGCTGTAAATATTAGGACAGTTTTTTTGCAACTTCCATAAAGAGTGGAGCTGGAGCCTCTGAGGGGGACTAATTTCTTGTGCACCTTAGAATGATCAGTCAATAAGTTAAGTTATGTGCCTAACAGGTTCCAGGAATGATGCCACCATGTGCTAGGTACAACCAGCGGAGGGGTCATCCAGTATGGTTCAGAGCAAGAGAATATGTATAATGTTGGTTATAAGTATAATGTCATGTCTGTTGAAGCATGACATAAACAGTAAGGTGGTATGCTTTCTTCTTGAGATGGAATATGGGATAAAAGCTTCTTAAGACTTGTCAAACCTGACAAAAACTGTCTCCTATGGTTCATGAACAAATGATACTACTACATTAACCCAGAATGCATTATTAACAATTATTAAGGCCTGTATGAGAAATTAAAGATCTCAGACATATACGTGGTGTGGTTTTTAAAATATCATTGCTGAGAATTCAAGAAATGGGCTTCAAAATAGAGAAGTGGGGGCAGCTAGGTGGCACAGTGGATAGAACACTGGCCCTGGAGTCAGGAGGCCCTGAGTTCAAATCCAGCCTCAGACCAGACATTTGACACTTAACTAGCTGTGTGACCCTGGGCAAGTCACTTAACCCCAAATGCCTCACTGCCTCCCCCCCAAAAAAAAGTGGATTTAGGAATTGGAGTGCCTATTAAGAAGAGGATATTTGAAAATGGGATTTCTATTTCAGAACCATGACCTAAAATATAGAAAAAAATGGGCTATTACACATATATGGAATATGTCTGATGATGGTCAGTAAAAATATGTTAGCCAAGAATCTTATGAGTCTAATGATGAGGAATTTAGATTAGAGAAGGGGGAAGAGAAAATGGCTCTTACAAACCTGCCAAATCAGATACCACAGAAAGTAATAGGTACAATAGAGGAAGAACAGATAGGATGAGTAACTCACAGGATACAATATCCAGGAAGAAAATTCATAATAAAACCCATGGTCTTTCTATATAGGAAAGTATAAAATGCACGGGCAGTAAACAAGGTCACTTAAAGATCTGCATTCAATAAAAGAAATTCAGCCTTGGTGAGATGGGATTCATGACTGGAATAGAATTGCTTTGGAAGGACATATCTTATTAAAAGGAAAAAGAACAGGTTAAAAGGGACAGTGGCCTAGAATGATATATTAGAAGATATACTCATATGAAGAAACCCAAGGTTCAGAGTGGGGATTCATGTGGAAAGCAAATGAGTAAACATTAATGGAGAGATTAATCCAAGTGATGTTGTGGATGCTTCCTACTGACCACCCAATCAGAAGAAGGAAACAGATAAGCTGGGGGAAATAAAACAACCTGGCGTAGAGACATGATGTAGTAGTGATGGTGGACTTTCATTATTTGGGTAAGTTAAATCCAGCCTCAGACTGTTACTATCTATATAACCCAGGGTAAGTCACTTAACTTTATTTGCCTCAGTTCCTCATCTGCAAAATGAGCTGGAGAAGGAAATGTTAAACCATTCCAGTATCTTTGCCAAGAAAGCCCCAAATGGGGTCATGGAGAGTCAGACATGATGGAAATAACTAATCACAACAAAATACATTCTTGGCTTAATTTAAGGATAATTTCATTTTTCAAAAGGTGAGAAACACAATGAGCAAAAATTTATCAAGTCCTTCTCTAGCTTATTCTGGATCAGACTTCATAGTCAATAAACAGAAACTGACGGCAAAAGTGTAAATTTTTAAAAATAATTAATTTATTTTTAGTTTTCAACATTCACTTCCATAAAATGAGTTTTAAGTTTCATCCCCTTCCCTCTCCTTCTCCCCACCCCTAGCCCCCAAGAGACACAAGTGGAAATTATGGGAATTTTAAGAGAATGTGACTACTCTAGTCAAGAATTTGTGATAGAAAAGAAGGTGAAATTTGGGCATACTCTTACACACATCCTAAATTTGGTGAGAATGGATTTCAAAGAGTAGAATTCCTGGGACTTTGGGTAGATCCAGGAACTTACTCTCTTTTCTTTGTCAGGTCTGATAAGGCATTTAGCAGAAGCTTATCAGATGCTAAAATATCTTAGTGAGCTTTGAGCTATCAAATTTGTTTTAAGGAAAAATAAGAGGGAAACGGCACTTAGACCTCTTATCACCCTTTCCCTGGGGCTAGACAGATCTATTGTTTTAGTACACTGGGAAAAGGCAATTTCACTGATTAAAGAAAATGAGTTGAAGCTAGTTTGAAAGTAGTATCAATGAAATTTCAAAGTGAAGGAAAAAAAAAGGTTTTGCAGCTTGCAGTCTAAATATATCTGGTGCTTAGGAAACTACCTATTTTTAACTCTTTCTTGACCATGAAAAGAAAGAAGCTTGTTTAATTCAGGGAGCAACTTGAAAACAAGTGAAATTTAATTAAGTAAAGGGAGATTTAGGAAAAAAAAACTGTAGAGTGGCCCATGAGTAGGGACTGTCATCTGAACCATTGCCTAGGCCCAGACCCTGTTGTGGATAATGGGGATAGATAGTCACAATGACAGGAGAGGGGACGGTGCCCTGAACTAGGGATGTCTTTCGGGAAGGTTGAAGTAGAACTTATAAAGCCTTATAAAACAGAGTGCATTGTTTAAGTAGACTAGAAGCAAGGTCACCTGAGGAAATTGGCAAAGACCATACAGGTAAGCTCTTAAGAACCAAAAAAAGTGGTAGTATTGAAATTAATCGTGGTTGTATAAAAATGTTTGTGCTAAATTACAAAGGAGAAATTCAATGGAGTAAAGATTAGTTTTTTGGATAGTCTGGGATATGATTGGGAAACACAGTACTGTGCCCTGAAAAACCATTCTAGGGCTATATTCCCCAATCCTTAGAATCTCATGAGCTCTAGAGCAGGGGGATGGAATGTGAGGCTGCCACTTGGAGCCTCTCCCTGTCATTTTCCCAGGGTCAAAACTGAAAAGCCTGGGGAAAGATGAGAGGGTTAGGGCTAGGTTATGAGGAAAAACAAGTAGTACCCAAAATGAGTTCATTTACAACAATGGGCTCTAAATTTTAAAGTGCTGCCAGCTAATGGCCCCCAGCTAATGGTAAAATTTTTGAGATTTTAAATGTTACCATTAGTGACTAAAAATCTAGATTTGATTTGGAAGAAATTCTGTTTTGAAACTAAAAAGGGTAATTGTGGTAAATTGGAACCTAATACAAACTACATTTACTATTTGGTATTAAGAAATTTATTAGCTGTGTGACATTAAGCAAATTATCTCACCCCTGTTTACCTCAATTTACTAATCTGTAGAGGGGATAAAAATAGCACCCACCTCCCAAGGTTGTTGTGAGGATCAAATGATATGTTGATTGTGAAGTGCTTAATACAGTGCCTGGCATATGGTAAGCACTACATAAATGTTGACTATTGTTACTATTATTATTATTTCTTTAATTGAATGTAATTACTTCATATTGGATAACTTCATGCTGGATTTTTAGATTGATTATTATAAAATTCCAAAAGTGATAGATGATTTTTTATTTAAGATAATTTGGAAGTTTGAATTGACATCATCTGATTGATATGGTTTCATGTTTTTAATACATGATATCATGTATTATTGTGTTTCTAAAATTTTCTTATATTGTAAAATCTGGGACACATTATATCAGAAATGCTGTTACATTATGAATTGAGGTGTTAAAGAATATGGTAAGAAAAAGCTTGAAAACTTAAATATTTAAGGTGCATATTTGTTTCAAATTGATAATTTATTATTGGGAGAAAAGTTGTGCAGACCCCTTAAATTATCCTGATCTGTGAGATCCCTTGGGGACCTTTTGCTTTGGTGAGGTCATAAGATCATATCAGTTCTTCTGACAGCATGTGTTAAAATTCTAAAGTTAGCTCCTAACTAAAGTGGGGAAGCTTACAAGTTTAAGTTTCATCTGAGATTATTTAGCTGTCACTTATGAAAATTTTGAAATTGCATCTGTTAATAAATAGTATGCATAAGAATTACATCTTTGAATCAACTTAGTAACAATACACTTTAGATTCAGAGATTTTATTTTGCCTTAGGGGTTAATAGGCAATATAGATATCTGTTAGTCTGGAATCTTATGGTAGCTAGCCACTTTCTAGGGTGTTTGAATTAACTATCAGGTATTCACTGTATGTGCAAAAGCTCTAGAATGTGGTTATTCTTAATTTAGAAATTAAGGATAATTGAAATGTCCTCATATTTTCTCATTGTTAACTGTTAGGGAAATATGAGAAAACTAATCCAAGCCCTAAACTGTGATTAGTGAAGTCTTGCTATTTGAGGTAAAATATCTTGGGACTAATTTGATGTCATTCTAGTTTTTGATTCCAGATATGATTGTTTAAATTGTTATAAAATTAATAATCCACCATTTAAAGAAAATGCTGTGTGCTGCAGTCTGAGAATTGTTGCAAATGGATGTTTGTTCCTGGAAAAAGTTGAAAGGACAATCTTGGCATGGGATAAGGTAGGATCCTCTTGACTCAGTTTCCCCATTGTGCTGTTTCTTTTCAGAAGAGGAAATTTTCCCACCTGGTTAACTCTGAGCCTGGCTTTTTATACCCTGTGAATACTGTGGAGCTTTACTGTATGCTTGGCTATCAGATATGACTTGTATCTGGAATCAAACAGAGCTAAGGGAGTTTTCCCCTTGTTATGGGTTATGTCAGATCAGTCTGTGTCCTTAAAGTGACAGTCCTGATATTACCATAACTATTTCCATCTTTTTTCTTTTCATAGCAAATTTCTACAATCAGGGCAAGTAAATGATGGAAGTTTTGTGACCATAATACTAAATCTACTAATTAATAGATTAATACTGAATGCAAATATGAAAAATCTCACTATTTTCAATCTGAATTTGTAATCAGTTCTATATCCTATGAGTTCTTGGGCTTATCATTCACTTACTTAAGGTGCTTGAAAATGCTCATTCTTTCAGGATGATATGGGAATACTATCCTCACAAAGGGAGAAATAAAACAAAGTGTAATGTAAACATTTTCTAATTAGAGTAGTACATTTTGAGAAAGCAACAAGGTCAGATTGTGCTCTAAGAACTAGGATATATACACATAGACACACACAGACACAGACACATCCACATGATTATTTTCCAATGTTGTTACTAATGGAATGTATAGGCCTTAGGTATATTTTAGTAATAAGTTCTCAAAATTAGATAAGGATTTTATATATAAAATTGCACTGAAAGTGAATTTCCTCATGGTTTTTTTTTCTTTTAAGATTCTTCCTTCAGTCTGTTGATGGCAGCATCCATATCAAGTACAAGGTTAGATACATCAAGACAGAAACAGCAAGCGACATATAAAAACTTATATTCTCTGAAGTTTCAGGTGAATGATAGACACTCTTATAGCTCTGCTGGTAATAAGATTAGAACTTAGGCTTGAGCTGGTTTTCATCACATAAACTAGTTACTGGAAAACCAAATTTAGGAGGTTGTAATAAAATGAATTGAATCTTGTTACTTGCAGATTTTAGCAAAATTACCCAAGAATCTCTATGAGTGCCTCGGAACCAGAGAAGCAAATCTATTGAAGAGGAGCCCCCTTCAGAGCTTTCCTGAGAATGAAGCCTATTCTAAAATGTACAAAGGAAGATATTTCCAGGGACCAGATGACTGACTCCCTGGGACATCTGGGACTAAAGATGAAATGTACTGATTAAGTGGACTTTGACAGTAGATTACCCAGTTATGAGGATTTATTGATGATCATTATTGGATTACTTTGGCTCTTGGTTTCATGGTAGTTATGTCTGCCTGGAAGAAAAGTATGGCCCAATTTCTTTTATTTAGTGTTTGGGAATTAGTGTAATTCTTCCTGCAACTTTTAACTGAAAGCCTATTTTCTTTTTCATTAATCTCACCTGATCAAAACTTGGCTTATGGAATAACAATGTTAACTGCTTACAAAACAATGTTAACTGCTCAGATAGAAGCAACAGGGAAGTTTGAAGCTCCCCCAAATGATTTATTATACTAGTTAATTGTATGAAAGGATTTCTGTGACACTGAGTGTTCTTAGTTACCTTGGTGATATGTAAATCTTCCCTTTCAAAATTAGTCCATGGTAAATCAAGTAGTTTGTGCTGTAGCCTGACTCAGTTTACCTACAGAGTCTATTTAACAAAGTTTATTTTCTTAGATGATATATGAAATTATGACCCTGTTTGGACTCTTTGTGTCTCTCACCTCACTCCTTTGATGCCTTTTAAGGTGGACTATCATTTCATCAGAAATCCCTAATAGATAAAACATTTAAGTAAGTGATTATGAGGCTTGTTGAGAATTCTATTATCCAAGGGGGAAATGTAATATTAAAAGGCAGCTAGGTGGTGCAGTGGATAGAGTGCCTAGCTTTAGAGTCAGGAAGATTCATCTTTATGACTTCTGGGCAAGTCACTCAACCCTATTTGCCACAGTTTCTTCTGTAAAATGATCTACAGAAGGAAATGGCAAATCACTCCAGTATTTTTGCCAAGAAAACCCCAAATGGGATCACAAAGAGGTGAACACAACTGAAAAATGACTGAACATTTTTAAGAGGAAGCACACTGGTGGGGGCTTGTGAGCTACATTTTTAGAAACCTAGCCTCTTGGGCTTTAGAGCTCTGAGTAGAACAGTGGTTATCCTCCTCCAAGGGAACCCAACCTGTGAGGGCAATTTGGGAGAGTGGTCCCAAATGGGATGCTTTACTTACAATTCTGAAATTCTGTGATTTCATGAATCATTATTTATTGTCTAGACTAGGTTTATCATTCTATAGAAAACTCATGACTATTTTTGTCACCTCTACCCAATACTGACAAATCTCTTTGTTCTCTGATAGAAGCTTGGAGAGGGGTGCTGTAGATGTTAAAGAGAAAAGTAGCAGTTTGATATCTCAGTTACTTGAACTGAAGGGAAACATTTTATAATTCACTTAAACTTCCCAATTTACCATTTATGTATGTAATTTTTTTTTGGGAAGGGAAGGACTTTAATAACTATCAACAGGAGGTAGAAAAAGAATACAGTAATATACTTATGAAGGTTTATGATGTTTTCTTATATATAGATTAAGAAATGAATCCACAGTGTGAGGCACATTTAACTCAGTCCTAGAAACTGAGCCTGGAATAATTTGTCTGGATTGTAGATGCAAAAACCATAGCTTTCTCTGCTCTGGCAGCTGAAGTTCTCTGGGAAGGGCCCACACACATAAATTGGGGGGATAAATATAGTGCTTGTTACATAAACTTCAAATGAGAGACCATATGAAAGAACTTTGTAACTTGTAAAGCCTTATACAAATGTAAGGCATCACTTTATCTGTTGTTGCGATGTGTTTTTCTACTTATATTTGTATGTAGGTTATATCTGATGTTTTGAGAACTCACTTTCAAAATAATGAAGACTACTATAGAAGAGTTAGGAAACCTTTCACGTTTCCTCATCCTACTCTTTTGCTTTATGGTCCTATGCCATGCTAGAAACAGTTCATTCTTTCAGCCCCCATAAAGTTGGTTCTCTCAGACTTTCTCAGGGCAACAAGATTATAAGGTTTCATATTTCTTTGTCTCTTCTGAGTATTCATGTATTTCACTGCTAAACATACTGAAAGATTGGAGTTTATTTCTTGGCATCTGTCACAGTTCACAGCACAGTGAATGCCTTGCACATGGTAGTTTTTATATATACGTATGTGTGCATGTGCGTGTGTGTGTGTGTGTGTGTGTGTGTGTGTGTGTACATACATGTATTTATCTAACTACAATGTTTGGGTCTGAAAGGATTTCTTTGAATGCAATAGAGGGATTTGAAGGATGACACAAGTTGCATATTAGGTACTGGTGTCAACTTCCTGCTAATAACTCCATTTTATGGATGAGGAAACACACTCAGAGAGATTGAGTTTATCATCATACAGCTGGTCAGAACCAGGATTCATATTTAACTCTTGATTGAGGTTATTTGACTCTAACTCATCAATTACACTACCTGCTACTACAATTATAGTATTTAAACAGGGTAGTGGCTTTCAGCAAACATAAAATTGAGCATTTTTCCTGTGATATAATATGCATACATAACTGAGAACTGATTGTATTCTCCTATACAATTTAGTTGTTTCCTCTATAAGATTTATGCTTGGAGTAATCTGTGTAGCTGTACAAAGCTGTTAGAATTTATGCCATTGCCAGTACATATGAATAGCATCTTTAGATGAGTAAATAACTTCATAGTGCTGGCAAATGTAGATGGTTTACTTTGAATTGATTTTAAGTATAACTTTAAGTACAAGTTCTTTTCTAAGTAAGCAGTAATTATGGAGAATTAGAGTTTTCTGTGTAGGTTATTATAATTATTGTAGGGGCACATATATTGCACTTAATATATTGAATACTAGATGTTAATAATTTATATTAGTTGTTTCCCAAATTGGACTGTAGTGTGAAGGTACCATAGGTTCTCAAAGGTAAACTGAATCTCTGGGCATGTCCCACTGATCAATCAGAATTCATTTTGTACTTACTATGTGCCAGGCATTGTTCTAGGTGCTAGGAATACAAATGTGAAATTGAAATATAAGCAGGTGGGGCAGGATCTAAACCCACTTCTCCCAGATTCTCATGCTTTTATCAATATTCAAAGACATGTAATATATCATCTTAACTGCAAAGGCACCTTAATAAGCCAATTTTATTGAGGCTAATTTGGGGTTTGGATTATTAGTAAATAGGGTAGTGGCTTTCAGCAAACATAAAATTGAGCATTTCCTGTGATATAACATACATACATAACTGAGAACTGATTGTATTCTCCTATACAATTTAGCTGTTTCCTCGATAAGATTTATGCTTGGAGTAATCTGTAATCTAATGTGATCTTGGGCCATATTAAGAAGGGCTTGGCTTCCCGGAGTAGGGAGATGGTAGTTCCATTCTACTCTGCTCTCATCAGACTTCATCTGGAGTATTGTGTCCAGTTCTGAAGTTGAAGAACGCTAATAAACTGGAAAGTATCCAGTGAAAGGCAACCAGGATGATAAAGTGCTTTGGCTTCATGATGTATGAGAATCCATTGAAGGTATTTGTTTTGTTTAACCTGGAAAAGAGAAGTCTCAGGGGGCACATGGTAGTTGTGTTCAATTAGGTGAAAAACTGTTACATGGAGGAGGAATTAGTCTTGTTCTTTTGTTCCCAGAAGCAGTGGGTAGAAGTTACTAAGAGGTAAATCTAGGCTTAATGTCAAGAGAAAAATCCTCAAGAAGATTGCATTCTACTAGAATTTTTTCAAATATGGGCCCAAAGTCAGACTATGTCTGTCCTCCAAGGACCAGTCTAACTAAATTCAGATGTACTCATCATCAGAAGGTAAGCCAAAAACTGAAGATGTTTTTGACCACAGCTAATAAATGAACACCATATACTAAGTCATGGAGGTCTTTCATTGACCTTGATAGAGGTAAAATGCCATATCTTTTCAACTATTTAAGAAATATTTCTCATAAGAAGTTAAAATAAGTTATCTTTTTATTATTGAGGAAAACCAGGGGCAGAATTCTGTTAAATGATTCATTCAAGGACATGAAGGATAAAATTATTATTATTCTCATTTGATCTTCAAAATGACCATGTGAAGTAGGTTGTGCTGGCCATAATGCTATTTTCCAGATGAGTAAACTGAGGCTTAGGAATTAAATGACATATCCAAGGTCACAGTAACTGGCAGACCCAGGTATCTGATTTCCCAATTCACCTTGAGTTCACAAGAGACAAGGATTTCCAGACAGTTTTTTTTAATGTTTATTTTTCTATTTTATGAACAATAATCATAGAATTCCTAGATACTTTTGAAGGTGGGGTGCAGGTGTGGGGAAGTAGGTTTTGCATTAGAGGGCTTTAAAGCCAGTTTGTGGACAACATAGATAGATGTAAGGATTAGAGAATATTTACAAGATGATTCAACAGCAGCCATTTATAAAGGTAGTGTGTTTGATAGGCATTAGGAATAAAGAGTAAAACAGTCCTTGCTTCAATGAGTTTATGCTTTATTTGTAATGGTGTTTGACACAACAGGATTTTGCCCAGGTTGGTTTCTGATATTCCTGCAGGATAAGCTTAAATGGTTTACAGGTTTGAGTTTAGGGATATCATCTCCACCAATATTATTTGCTAACAAAAGAAGACTATTATAGGCTGGCCACTGAGGTTCCTTCCACCTCTCAGATTCTATGATTCTGTGATTCTGAGCTTTGATGACATCCCTGCATCTACTATGCCCCATTGCCTCTCAGTAGAAATAAGGGACATTTAGATAGCATTCTAAGATTTGTAAAGTGCTTCATATGTATTACCTGATTTGATTGTCACAGCCCAGCAAAGTAGTTATTATCCTTATATTACAGATGACAAATTCAAGTTGAGAAATAAGGTGATTTACCCATATTAATATAAGCAGTTAGAGGCAGGATCTAAACCCACTTCTCCCCAATTCCCATGATTTTATCAATATTCAAAGACATGTAATATATCATCTTAACAGCAAAGGCACCTTAATAAGCCTATTTTATTTAGGCTGATTTGGGATTTGGATTATTAGTAAACATAGTTTATTAGGAATCATTCAACAATCATTGATTAAACCTCTATTACGTTCCCAGAATTATCAAAGGTTTCTCAGCCTATAATAGCCTTCTTTTGTTAGCAAAACAAATACCTTCAATGGATTCTCACACATCATGAAGCCAAAGCACTTCATCATCCTGGTTGCCTTTCACTGGATACTCTCCAGTTTATTAGTGTTCTTCAACTTCAGAACTGGACACAATACTCCAGAAGAAGTCTGATGAGAGCAGAGTAGAATGGAACTACCATCTCCCTACTCCGGGAAGTCAAGCCCTTCTTAATATGGCCCAAGATCACATAGTTTTTTTGACTGCCATATCACACTATTGATTCACATAGAACTTGTAGTCCACTAAAAACTCCAGATCTTTTTCAGAACTGCTCACTACGCCTTCCTCATCTTGTACTTGTTGATTGTTTGTACCCAAGTATAAGACTAGACATTTATTCTTATTGAATTCCATCTTGATTCAGACCAATGTTCTAAACCATTCAAGAGCCTTTTGGATCTTGACTTTGTCATCTAGTATGCCAGCTATTCCCAGCTTTATGCCATCTGTAAGTTTAATCAACAAGCCAACTATCTATGCTTTTATTCAAGTCACTGATAAAATATCAGATAATTCAAAGGCAAATACAGAGGAAGACCTGGGTTCAAGATCTGCCTCTGACACATACTAGTTGTGAGACTGTGTAAATTGCCAACTAGATAACTAAGATGATAAATTAAGATATCATACTGCATTGGTATTAGGAGTTTCTTCAATTAGTTCCCTATACCAATGAAATCTCAGCTCTCATCCCAGTTCTATCCCTACTACTATACAACAACCTTGGAAGGTAAGAGCTATTATTAACCCCATTTTACAGATAAGGAAAATTAGGCAGAAGTTAAGTGACTTTTCCAGGGTCACATAGCTAGTAAGTGTCTGAATCTGGATTTGAACTCAGGTCTTCCTCACTCCAGGCTCAGCATGCCTTCTACTGAGCCACCAGAGTGAAGACTTAAAATGAAGATATACTGACACTTCATTTATCTGGTGTCATTGAGGTATTCCAAATAAGGGAATTTTGTAGGTAACAGAAACTTATCTCTTTAAGTGTTGACATTTTAAAAACTGTTTTGGTTGGAAATCTTTTAAAAATGTTTCATACACTCCTCTGCCTTAGTAAAACAGCATACACTGAACACAATCTTTTCTTAATGACTCAGGGCTTTTATTATGAACAGGAATTATTGTATTGTATTATAATTCACAGACTATTGCAGTAGAACTTACCTTGATCTCTCACTAAGAAAAGAACTTACCTTATTCTTTCATGTCCCTCACTAACTAAAGAATTATTCTACAGTTGAATCGTAAGTCTATTGAATTATGGGTTGAAGGAGCTGCAGAGGTATGTAGGGCTTTTTGCCCTGAATGTGCTCCAGACTTCAAAGCTGTTAAGTAGTCAATGTGTTCATTGTGAGGTACAAAGAGGAATAACCAGTCAGGAGTTACTTAAGCTCCAAGGCTGTTCTAATTTTTCTTCTGGCTCCTTGTAGCTAACTGCTTCTCCACTATCACTTCTTACCGCTGTCACCATTTCTGCTTATTGCCAATCTGAATCTCTATCACCACTTCTATTGCTTGCCACTCTTTTATTTTCAATTTGCTTTTTTTCTTCTCATCTTTCTTTTGCCTGACTCTTCCACATTTTAAAAACTTTGATATGATTGAGGCTTGGTTTTTGTAGACATTGCTTCAATATTTCAATGTATTTGTGATTTCATCAACATGGATATTCCCTCTAATATTCCACTTTGTCATCCATCCACGTCTTATAGTTCTGTGGGATTCTTATTCATGTCATCCTGCAAAGCCTTCAAAGAGGACTTTTTTAGTATGTTGGAAGCCTTCCATGGTCTTCTGACATTACATGGGTACCACTGCAGCAATGAGGATGTCTATCTGGTGTCCCTTTTCCTCAATGAACGACCATCTCACCTCTTTTTCTGATTATAAATTCCCAAATATCTCCTATGCTACTTTGTGTATGCAGGCTACCTTCAATTATATGTTGCAGCCTATACACACCTACCATATATCTTTCTGTTGTGCAATTTTGATTCCTTGGGGATTGTGATATTTTCTGATTTGATGTATTATGATATAGCATCAGTCTTTTATTTGGTGTATCACGACAGCATTTTAAAAATTATTTTGAAGTATTTAAGTATTAAAGAAGAAGTATTAAAAAGATGAGATTTTTGTCTCAGGTAGCTGCTTTGGATTAAAGAACTTTGCTATTATTTCCCAACTGCAATACAATTCACTTTTTAATTTCTGTTTTTCAGTTCTAAGCTTAGCTCCTTCATCTGTAGTCCCTGTCCAAGATTTACTTACCTCAATGGAATGCCAATCTGTTTGTCTATGCAATAGGCATTCTTCCTTTAAGTGTTTTTTTTTTCTTTAACTGTATGAATTGTTAGTTAGGCCTACATGTTTTGAGTGGTAACATATTCCGTTGAGAAGACATGTATTCTGGGGCTTCAAGCAATCAGCACAATAGTATCCACATAAGGATATCAAGAAGAAATCATCATTTATAAGAACTCATTTGGAATCTATAAGGGACACCTCTCATGCAAGAGGCAAATGCTTTTCACAAATATAATCTCAGGGTTGTACTTCGAGAACCTGGGTTCAAGCTTGGTTTAGCCATTGTGACCTTGGAGAAGTTCTGAGAATATAAGAGCCCATTGGTTATTTGTTTGTAAGTGATGAAAAAAAACAAAACTCGACTCAGTAGAGCAAAACAGAGCATTTAATGTTCTCCTATAAAAAGTATCTTTTGCATTAAATGCCTCTTTCTCTATCAAGGTGAATGCTCTTTTCCTAATTATCAACATGGTAGAATCTTTCATTCTCTATATTTTTCTGTATTTGGGTGATTGTGAGCATGTGGTCTGTTGTATACAATCTTTTTGGAAACCTTAACCATTCCTTTCTCACATTTTCCATCAAGGATATCTTTTGATGTAAATACAGGTAACTTCCATAAAGATTTTATAGAGATAAGAAAGTAGGTATGCAGATCCGTGGTTATTGATTTTTCTTGACCACCACTTTTTTGGCCAATGAACTGATCTTCTCCCTGGCTCCCCAGTCACTTTTGCTTTCCTTCAGATATTTTGAAAATCAATGCTTTAAAAACTGTGTGGATTCCAAAATAAATATTTCTTATTTATACTTCATGAGCCCAATAGCTTTTTGGGTTTATAAACACATTCATATTTTCAACTTGTGTTGCCTTTGGCTGCCAAGTTTCTCCATTTGGTAATCAAAGTATTCACTTGCTGAGGCAGTTTGGGGACTCTTCATCACGGTAACTGCTTTATATCAGTTAAACTTATGTAGGAAATGGTTAATGTCTCTTCCTTTATTCATTTCCTATTTTTCAGGATGAACAGCTTATTTGATTAGGTCAGGTTACAACTCTTGTAATTGCTTATGTGTTATCTTCTCATGTTCATCATTTCTTCTGCTATTGGTGTTGATTTTGACTTTTGCTCAAAGTTTATAGTCTGCCTACACAGAGACAGTTGATTTAGAAATGATTTTCACATTAATAACCATTTGTTTCCTATCTTTTATGGTAATAAGTTTTTTGGTGTGTGATATTACTCAACATATTACTTGGCATTTATCCTTAGCCTATTCTTTTAAGAATGTCTTTATTGAAAAGTTTGTATGTTTAAAAAAAAAAAGACGGTCCCTTTATAAAAAGAGGGCATACTGCCTTTACAAACAGCAGAATGGAACAGAAGACAAAGAGTTGGGTGTCTTCTCAGAAGTCAGTATTTCCTGCATTGCTGGCTGGCTCTGTCTTTCCTGGCCATCAATGATGTGCGTTACCCATGGCTGGGTGCCTTCTTCTTGCTCTAGGTGCCTGCCCACCCAGCTTGCTGATAACTCTTATGAGAACATAGAAGTTATAGGGATGGAGTGATGCACTAGATTTTCCCCGCAATTGTCAGGAATATAAAGTTATCTTGATATCCCTCTGATCCAAGCAATGAAGAGGTTTCTTTCAGGGTAAAAGAATAAAGAAAGTCTCTTTCCCTGGTGTGAGATACAAGCACCCACCATGTGGAATGAGATCAATAGCACACATTTGTGGAATAAATGGAATCTGTCACACAAGTCTGTTTTTATTAATGTGGAGTGGATGAATAGAATTTCACAGGTCAGGGTGAAAAGCTTGGGGCTTATTTTCTTGCTCATGGTTCTTCAGTTTATCTGCCTTGACATGGTATCACCACTTCAGACCTGCCTGATTCCCCTTTGTCCTTACCTTCTTAGACCAGTGAGCTACCCAGCCCCATTTGGACCTACCAGCTGATATACAACCTAGGCCTCTAAGGCTGATCATAGCCTAACATTTAAAGCCCTTCACAATCTAGCTCCAGTATACCCTTGCAGACTTGTTTCACATTGCTCCCCTTCATACACTCTTAATTCATGACAAATTGGCCTGTTTGCTATTCCTTGAACCTGGTATTCCTTCTAGTACTGCTCTACCACAGATTGCTCCACAGACCTGGGATATATTGTAACCTAATCTCCCCCTCAGAATTCTTAGCTTCCTTCAGGGCTCAATTCAGGTGTTACTTCCTATAATAAGCTTTTCTTGATCTACTAGTGATTGTTGCTCTCTCCTTCCTTATTCTGTATTTACTTGTAACACTTGGGGTATGACCTTCTCACATACAGGCCCCAAAAATAGCAACCCTGGGTTCAAGATATTCTATAAATCCACAAAGACTAAATTCATAGCTTCTGAGTGCCTACCAATGTGTTATGTGTCCACTTTTTCCTTTAGTCAAACACAGGACATACTTATTCCATAGCAAAGTAATTTCATGAAATAGCCCAGTAAGAACAGTCAAGTCAAGTCAAATCAAGAAGTATTTATTGAGCACCTACACTGTTCTAAAAGCTGGGGATACAAAGGCAAAAAACAGTGCCTGCTTTCAAGAAGCTCAATCTAATGGAGGAGATGCGAAAAAAAAAACCAACTATGTACAAATAAGATACACACAGGATAAACTGGAGATAATCTCAATACATTTGTTCCATCAACCTAGGATACACATTTGCATAAATGTACATCAGTAAGGAAAATGCATGTGCATAGAGATCATACAAGAGAGGGCAACAGATAATGTATGACCACTGATGTCCCTTCAAACATCTGGCCTCCCAGTTTACCAATCTTTTCAGTTCCCATCACCTATACGTTCATTCCACCTGTCACACACAGGACAATCCTGTCCCTTTTCCCTGAGCAGAATATAATGCAAGATCTCTGAAAGGTCCCCTCAGTTGTGGGGGAGGGGATTCTATGCCTCCACCTGACACTCAACCCTGGGCTACCTGAAGTTACCCCTCCACCCATGATTGTACCTGATACAGAGAAGCAGAGCCTCTCTAACAGGTCCCGTCCCCAGCCTGCTCCTTATTTTGGGATTAATCTGCTAGGAATCTGTAGTGTCCTTCTTTCCTCCCCTCCGCCCCAAACATGATTTCAGCACCATGGGGCACAACCCCTTTTGCCTAGCTCTAGTTTCACCTCTGCACTTGGTCCATGCAAGAGAATGAAACTCTGACCTTGTCCTCATTTATTCCCATGCAGTTATTAATCAGCTCTACCAAGAACAGACCCAGTGATCAACAATGCAAAAACTAAACAGGAAAAATTTTGCTTTGACTATCCTATTTCTTCCCTGTTGCTGGTTCTTCCTCTATTCTGAGAGGTGCACATGGTTCTTATACTACTCCTTGCCTGGCCAAAAAGGTCCAGTTTGCCATCCTTTTTCTTTGTATAGACCTCATGTCAAAAATGACCTTTTCTGTGTTTCATTCTCCATGTTCAGTTGCCTTCTGTTTTAAGTAGTTTTGTAAGCTAATTTGAAAATTTACAGGTATCATTGTACTTGCCAGTGTTAATATATTATCTATACCTTTTCAAATAATACGTTTGCACTTTAGGAGTCACAATGACAACTCTCTTGGTGAATATTCCAGATACCCTGGCAGGTCCAGGGGAAGAGGTTTTTAAGCAGGCACACTTTTTGATTGGCCTCAGCCAGACCAAAAGTAGGGTTCTATGTGAGGAAACTCCTTTGTTTCTACTCTGGTCACTATCAATGTTTTGATTGCCTGGAAGAAAATAGCATGAATACACTGCCAATCTGGTAAAAAAAAATTGCTTAGGCAGTTGATATATTGCTCTTCTAAAGTGAACATGGCATTCTACTGATGTTATACCTGACCAAAGAGTATAGCATGTATAGGGGATACCAAAGTCTTCTGAAGGAATCTATTCAATTCCATCATTAATCACCAATAATCCTTTGAATTTCATCATATAATCCCACTTCAAAGATGAGTAAAGTGACTTGGATCAACATAACAAGTCAATGGAAGACTAGCATCCTTGCTTCCTGATTTAATTTAGTTTTCCATCTAATATTCCCTATAAACTTCATTTATGCTAAATAATTCCATTGTAGCTTTTGGATTTGTTACAAAAGTCAAGCAAAGACTTAACAATCAACCCCCTTACGTACCAGGTAAACAGTCACTGTTTTGAAGAGAGATGAAGGAATCCAGATTTGTATCAAATTAATCATTCAAAACCTCCTTGTAGCAAACCCGGTTGGGTCTCTGCAGACCATATTCTTTTGGCACAAGTTAGCTCAGATTTTTGTGTTAATGTTAATTAAAGAGAGCTGTCTGAGGGAGAACTATGGATGTCTTTAACTCATTTTTAAAAAGCAGGTCAAATTTTACATCTGATGAATAGCTTGAGACCTGGTAGAAAATTGCTGAGCATGTTTAATATGACATTCAGTGAGATATACACTTTACAATGTAAAATTCTGGCATGAATCCATTTGGCCCCAGAGTATTTTCCACTGTCTATTATTTCCAGGTTTGAGAAAATACATATATAAGAGGAAGAGAGAGCACGATACAATGGCAAAAATATAGGGCAAAGCTTATTAGGTCTACCCCACCTCCTTCCAGTGTAATTAAAGTTTGTCTCCTTGCAGCTTACCAAAGCTTCAGTGTAATCTGCAATGGGCTGGGACTTACCTGTCAAGAACATGACAGGAGTTGAAGTCAAGAGGGGAACTTCCAGTTGAATGGAGAATGTGGTTGAGCAATAAGTCCTGGCAGACCTGAGAATCTCTTTGGTGTGCCAGTTGAGCATGGCTGCGCGCCTAACAAAAGAGCTGAAAATATGTTGATTAGCCCCAGGACTGTTGGCTGGGCAGTTTCACAAAAGCATGCTAACCTCCCCTTTGAGGAATAAACTCTATTAGCAGCAGATGGCAGCAGCAACTGGTCAGAGAATCAATAAATATTACACTGCGAAGGTGAAAGAAACCAATAGCAAACCATAGCTATAGCAAGGAGGAAGTGTGGGAGGTATCCCAGCTAGGATACACCCTTAGGAGCATATATTGTCTTGGAATTGCTCCCTTTCCCACAAGCAGAACTGGAATAGAAAGGAAATCATAGCTCTCTGTGATTGGGGGATTTCCATATTATATACTTGCTATTCTATCTTAAAATCTTTCCTATTTGATTTATGGTCCCTGGTCTGCTAGTAGACCATACACTGGAAGGGGGCTTGAAACATATTTGCATAACTATGACTACATAAAACACTCTGGCTTGGAGTTAGTAAGGGGTTCTAGAATGGTATGGGACCTGTGTTTATAAAGGGTTTTCTGCTTTCTAGACTTTATGTCTTATAAAACTAGGAAATGGTTTGCTACATTATTTTTGTTATCTCTATGGGGGGAGGGAGGAATTATTTTTTTAAAGAAACATAAAAAAGGTAAAGATATCAAAATTGGGTTGGGGCAGAGCTGGCTACACAGGTCATGGATACATAAAAAATAAAAAAAAAAATTGATTCATTTTGCTTATCTCCAACACAGCCTCTTTGAGTGCATGGACAGGGATGGGGTGAAGATACACCCCGGGAATGAGTAGGAGAGGGCACCCCTTTTCCCTTGCAGGACCCTCTCTATCTGCTCTAGCAACTTCAGTCATCACTGTAGAATGGCCTCTCTTTTAAAATCAAACTTCTAAAGCCAAGACTACATGACCCCCAGCAAATCCTGATTAGAGCTGCCCTCTATCCCTCACTCCCCTCTGTGGAACCAGCCCATGTCCCTGAGAATGAGTTGGAGAAAGGATGAATATGGTCTGTGTGTGTTTGGGGTGGGGAGTGGGGGGTGAGGGGTGGCTGGGTTTCCCTTGTGCCAGGATCATGGAGAGGCAAAGGAGAATCAAGTGGGGACCCTCAGAGCAGTCCTTGGTGAGAGAGGGGTGAGGTAGAAGATGGGTAAATGCTGGCTCTTAGGGGAGGCTGGTAGAGGAGTGTTTGCCCTCATTTCAGCCTTTCCAGTGCAGATCGACAGACTCTCCTACACAACATAGGGGAAAGAGGTAGGGTACAGGGACCCTTGGGTCAACTCAGTGCATAGGGACCCAAGGAAAATGCAGGGTGAAGGGGTGCTCAGTTACTGCTTCCTCCCCAAAGACCAGGGCTTTAGGCAGCAGTATTGGCAGCGGCCTTCATAGACCAAGACATCACAGCCAGGAGAACGCTGGCCCTGATGCCAGCTGTCGGGCCAACCAGGGCACAGGCGGTAGGCTTCCAGGTTGCAGATGAGTTCTATCACCTCATCCACAGTGGTGAGTCGTAATGGGTGGGCAGAATAGAGCTCATGGGTGGGTGGCACTGGGACATCGCGTACCACTACACGGAAGTACAGGCCTGGCTGGATATGGATAACTGCAGCAGCTACAGTGGACAAGATGGATCGCTGGATGAGGCAGAGGTCTGGTCCCCTTGTTGGCAGCACTTCCCAGTGAGCAGGCAAGGGCAGCTCATTCAGTTCCATTAGAAATTCCTGTAGGACACTGTCCAGGGTTCCAAAGAGTCCTGCTGCTGTTGGCGTGGCCTTGCCCAGACTATAGATCTCCATGATCACTGGGGTGCTTGCAACTTCCTCTTCTTCCAAGTCATCCTCCTCTTTCACAGTCTGTTGTGGATGGGTCCCATTGGCTTCCTTGCTAGGCAGGTCAGGAAGGAAGCTAACAGGGGGTGATAAACTAGCTTCAGGAGCCTGGGACTCAAAGTTCTTTACCTCCTGCTTCAACTGAGGAGATGCACTGAATACCTCAAGTCCTAGAGACTCATACTCCTTTAGGTCATCGTGGTGGACAGGGGGCGGAGAAGTCTCTGCCTTGGTACTGGGCTCAAGCACTGGGTTGTTCTCCTCCCCTTGCACGACGACCAAGCTGGTCTCCGGCTGCACACAATCAGTGTCCAAGTCCTCCTTTGGCACAGGGAACTGCTTCTGCCTAGGCCTCCTGCTCTGGGCCTCAGTGACCAGCCTCTGGCCATGGCGGGCCCTCGATCTGGCCCAGCCTGCACGGAAGGGCCGGTTCCCCAAAGTGCCCTTCCTGACTCGGTGCAGCTGGCGCCGGGCTGGCCTCTCCACGGACCTGTGCCTCAGGGCGGGCAGCAGGCGCTTGACGGCAAAAGTTAAACACTGTCTCCAGCGACACTTTTGGCGCTTCTGGTTGGAGCCACCAAACTTGGGCTTGTCCAGGCAGAAGTCGCACTCGCCGCAGTCCACCAGGCGCAGGCAAGCCGCACAGGTCCCGCACTTCCGGTTGCGGCGCGGCCGCCGGTAGTGGTGATCGGTGGTAGCGGTGACCACTGGGCCGCCCGCCCGGGCCGCGGGCGCGGGGGCTCGCCGGCGCCGACTGGGGGCCTTCCTCGCCCCTGAGCCCCTGGGTCTCTTCTTCGGGCGCTTCTGAAGGCAGCGCCTTGCCAGACACCGCCAGCGCCGGACGAGGTCCGGCTTCCCTTCGCGCGCGCAAATCCAGCAGGCCCCGCAGTCGTCCTGGGCCTGGCAGCCGGCGCACAGGCCGCAGCCCGAGCCCCGAGCCCCCGCCTCGAGAACCCGCGGCTTCGAGGCAGGGCCGGCGGCGGCGGCAGCAGCAGCAGCGGCGGGGCTGGCCGCGGCCATGGTCGGGCTGGCCAAAGTGATGGCACTGACCGTAGTGATGGCGCTGGCCGCAGTGATAGCGCCTGCCACCGTGATGGTAGTGGCGGCGGCCCCCGTGACTTCCAAGCGGCCATCGGGCCCCCCGCTGGGCGCACCTATCTCTGAGTCCCCCGGTTCCCCGGGGGGGTCACTCCTCTGGCCTTCGCAGCCTTGGGTCTGAAGCCACCGCTGCCGCCACCGCCGCCGGGGATGCCCGCTGCTGCGGTCACTCTGGGGGGCGTCGGCGGGGTTGCTCCGGGTGGTCTTGGCGGGGTCAGCCTGGAGAGGCTCAGCGGGGTGTCCAGGCTCAGGGGCCTCGACGCCACCGGCCGACAGCGGTCCGGCCCGCGGCCTCTCGGGATCGAGCTGCTCCAAGGGAGGGGGCGCCGCTTCCTTTCTGGGCCTTCCCTGTCCTCGTCGCGGCCTCTTAGTCTCGTTCTGCGGCGGTGCTGCCTGCGCAGGCGAGGGCTGCACAATCCCGAGCTTGAAGTGAAAACCGCTGAGATCCCGGCCCGGGCCCAGGTAACGGGCCAGCTGCACTTTGCTGCGGATTTGCTGGCCGGACGGGCTCAGATAGTAGGTATCTGAGAGGCCGCAGGTGGCCCCCTTTTTTCGGAAGTTCTCCCGCCTCTTCCAACCCGGGCCTAACGCTGGGCAATCGAACCAGTCCTCGGCCTTGGAGAAACGGCGCCCGGAGAGCGGGGAGCGCTTGGCTGCCTTGGGATCGACTCGGCTGCCGGGCTTGGGGGCCATGGTGGAGCGGGAGCAGGCTGGGCGGAATCTGCCCCGAGAATCCTTCGAGGCTGGCGCCTCGGGAACAGGCCTGTTGGAGACCCCGTGCGTGCTGACCCCCGGAACCGGAACCGGAAACAGCCCTGCCCCAGCTCTGCCCTGCCTCAACTTGATCCCAGCTCTGTGGGGGTAGGGGGAGGGAGAGGGCGAGGGAAAGGGAAGGGAGGGGGAGGAGAGGGAGAAACAGGGGTGGAAGGGGCCGGGGTAGGGGGGGAAGAGGGATGGGGAGAGGGAGTAACAGGGGTGGGAGGGAGGCAGGGGTGGGAGTTGGAGGGGGGAGGGAGGGGAGAGGAAGGGGGTGGGGGAGAGGAAGGGGGTGGGGGAGAGACCTTTAAAGAACCCAGGGCCGGGAGCGATGGAAAGTGCGTGTCCTCGAGTTTCACAGCCCCTCTCTCCCCACTTGAAAGGAGTTCTCTTACTGAAATTTATTGTTTGAAAAAATACATTAAAAATACCATGTAAACTGTAAACCATCATGTAAGTGTGAACTATCATGCAAAGTCATTTAAAAGCCTCGCCTTTCATAATTTCCTACGAAATGAAAACTTTTCCCCCTGATATCCCCAAAACCTGGGGAGTGTCCTGGCACGCCCAGGTTCAGTCCTGAGGGAGCCCGACCCGTGAAAGACGGAAATCACGTTTTTTTTTTTTTTCTTGCACTTTCTGGCTTCATCCTGGAGTTCCCAGAAAAGCTCCTTAAACAAAGCTTAGGCATAGCTTTTGTCAAGGGTCTTCTCTAAAAGATTCACAAGGTTATTTCTGGAAAACATACCCCATGTATAAAATGATATCAAGCTTATCACAGTTATTTTCTCTATAACAAAAAGAAATGGTTAAAACGCAGAAGACTCAAAAAATGCACATTAACAAGTATTTAAACCTGAAACAATAATCCATCGTTCCTATCCTCTCAGAAGAAAAAATACTTTTTTTGGGGGAACTCCTGAGACAATATTTCACTTTCCCCTCTGACCTGTGCCCTCTGCAAAACCCCTAAGCCGGGGCTTTCTGGAAAGCTGGGGCGTGGTGTGGGCTCTCTCAACTTTTTTCAGCTGAAGTTTCCTCCTAGTGGCTTGTTTTCTCCTTTGAAAAAACAGCGTAGTTTCGGGAAGCACCACCTCCTGGTCATCTGACATGGACTCAGGAACCCTCAGCCTCTTGAATTCATAATGTAGTTGCCAATGCTAGAAACACTCATCTCAGAATCATGGTTCGATTACTTAAGCTCAAGGAAAGGAATACACAGCAGACGAGGCAAGTCCCTCAAGATACTTGCCCTCTTCGGTGATTTCCCAGGTATACACAACTTTTTGTTGTTCTTCAGTTTTCAGTTGTGTCCTACTCTTTATGACCCTGCTTGGGATTTTCTTGACAAAAATGCCAGAGTGGTTTGCCATTTCCTTCGCTGACTCATTTTACAGATGAGGTAATTGAGGCTTGCCCAGGGTCTCACAGCCAGTCACTGTCTGAGGTCAGATATGAACCCAAGATGAGTCTTCTGATTCTAGGCCCAGCACCCAATCCACTGTGTCACCCAGCTACTCTATACACATCTAAAGAGCAGCATTTGAAAGCCTTCATCCGGGGTGAGAAAAGTCACAACTCTTGTCTCCATTTCAGCCTCCCCCCCCATCATTTCTTGTGACAAATGCAAATTGACCTACTAAGTAACTTGATAGCTGGAGCTCGAGGCAAGAGAGCCCTATTGTTTTCTATGTGTAAAAAGAAATGGGATTAGAAAAACAAAACAAAACAAAACTTTTGTTACTAGTCAGAACCTAAGACTATTGGTTTCTTCTCTAGCACAGAGTCCCAGGTGAGATTATTGACTTTGTTGTGGGTAGCTAGATGGTGTAGTGGATAGAGTTCTGGACCTATATTCACTTTCCTGAGTTCAAACCTGGCCTCAGACACTTACCAGCTGTGTGACCCTGGGCAAGTCATTTAACCCTATTTGCCTCAGTTTCTCCATCTGCAAAATGAGCTGGAGAAGGAACTGAACAACAATAGTAATTGGGATATTTTGTAGATGGTGAAAGTACCAGACTGATAGTTTTGGGGCTGGCTTTTGGGAAATACTATTAACCTGTAATTCTGGAGTGTTAAGGTTGCTCTAAGCCAGAGTATATTATAGTCAATATTTACATCAGATATACTTTTTGAATGATGGGGTGGCATTGGGTCACAGTGTGGTATAGTACAGTACCTACTGCATTGGATAGATTTCTGTGATATTGGAATGACAGTGGGCCATGGCATGGTATAGTGGGCCTTGCACCAGATGTGCTTCTGTGATAGCGGGAGGGCCATGCGCCATTAGTATGGTCTAATAGACATTGAAGCAGCTATGCTTCTGGAGGGGTGGGGTGGCAAGAGGCAACAATATCATACAGCAGACATTATCCCAGATGTACCTCAACATTTCAGGAAATCTGTGACTGCATGTGTGTGGGCATCCTCTCCACCGATGTTATCATTACCTCTCTGTGACTCAAGGAGATGGTTTTCATGAAAAAATGCATTATCTGGTGGTCAGCCCTCCTGACAACTCTGGTCTGAGCTGAGCTAGACTTGTCCTCAGGTAGCAGACATACAGACTGTTGACTGACTATTATTGGAAACTTTTTTTAAAGCTTAATTGGACGTGCCAGAATTTATGATCTGCTGGCAGAGGCTTTGAGGACATAGGATTGTCTCCATACCATGATGAGACATCAAAGAAGAATGTTAGTGGAGCTGTGTCAGATTTAAGATAGGAAAATATCAAAAAGAATTAAATCTGCTCTATTGACATAATGGATACATTTCTATTTGATTTCTTTTGCATAGCTATATTAGGACTAAATATAGATCTTAGAAACTCTTATTTAGTTACTTTTTCCTCTGATCTTTCATAGAACCATTATCATTGTGAAACATGGTAGATGTGAGGCTGAGACCACCAGGCAAGGCCAAGAAGAGGAAAAGTAGAGAGGGGTCAAGCGCTGAGATAGCAAGCTGTTGGTTATAGAGCTCATGGTTGCCTGTATTTGGGACAAATTATAAGTTGGGAAGCCAGGCAATAAAGACAGGAAGGAAGAACAAATAATACTGAAGGGTCCTCAGCAAAGAAGGTGCTAAAAAGCTAAGGAGTCTGTAGTTACAAATAACCAGGGACAAGCCAGAGAATCATCCAAAGGTTGAAAGGCCAGCTACTTTTTAGATGACAGGAAGACAAAAGATCTAGAATCTAGGTTGTGAGTTAGAATGAGTGTAGGGTAGAGATTCCCAACCTTTATTCAGGGATTGCTTTGACTTTTCAGTAAACCTTCCTGTATCATCTATTCAATATGAAAGAGTTTACCATGAATATACACTTAAAATAGATCATTTTTTTGCCTTCAAGAGCAAGCAAAATTTTTTGTGGCTTCATTGATTGTTAATCAATTTGGAGTTTCTGGAGTATTTCAACAGTATAATATAATTGTTTAATAAATATTTTCTAGTATCCCCTTGATAAATTTCTCATACCCTCACCCCTTTTGTTCCCTAGGGGTATACATACTTCAGACTAAAAACTTTAGAGCACCACAGATCAGATCATTTAGGAAGTCATTCTCAGGTGAATCCTTTCTGACTTAGATCCATATATATATATATGCCTGCAATTGTTTGGGGCAATGATGAGGAATCTGCTTTTATAGGTGAATTATAATGGGGATGAGGGGTGGCCTGAGCTGTGGCTATAGGTAGATTATGAAAATCAGATTGTGAGCTTGAAGTCCCTGAAACACCAGGCACTGTTAATTGTTGAAGTGCATTCCTTGGAACATCTCCACAACACTGACCACTTAGCAGAATTTCCATCATGTGTTATCATTCAGCCTGCTTAAACATGGTCCAAGTCACATGTCACCTTGAAAAATGTTATAGTCAATTAGGGTGCAGGACAGCACTGCTATTTCCAGGTCTTCTCCCTCCATGGGGAGAAATCTTTAGTCCCTTAAACTTGAATAGTAATGATTTCCCTGTTATCTGTCTTATCTCCAAGAGTCACCAAGGGGGAAGGATTAAGTATTGCAGGGATTCATTGCCATAGTTGGAAGATGTTGGAAGATTACCTACCATTCAGGCAGGAGAGGTACATTAAGGCCAAGTCAGCCCTTCCTGTCAGGGTAGTTATCATCGCTAGAATATATCTTTTAGAAAAGGACCAGTTGACAAGAAGGGATTCCTGCTGCAGTTCACTAACATGATTTTAACTGCCCAGTTGTCTCCTTCCCAGTAACTCCTACCTTACTCTCATTTGCTGTGGAATTTCTGTTGTCAATTTCTGTACTTCACTTTGAGTCAGTCAACAAATATTTATTAAACCCCTGTTATATGCTAGGCACTATGCTAAGTGTTGGGGGTAAGAAAAAAATGGCAAAAAATAAACTCTTCTCCCAAGGAGCTCACAGTCTAATGGGAGAGACAACAGGCAAACAACTATATACAAATACTATATATTCAGGGTAAATAGAGATGATCTCAGAGGGAAGAAAAATAACCATTTATATAGTACCTGCTATGTTCCAGGCACTGTGTTAAATGCTTTATAAATATGGTCTCATTTGATCCTCACAGCAACCCTGAAAAGTATTACAGTAGAGGAAACTGAGGCAGAGGTCAAATAACTTTTCTAAGGTCACACAGGTAGTAAATGTCTGAGGCTATATTTGAACTCAGGGATTTCTGACCCTAGGCCCAGAGTTCTATTTGCTGGGTCATCTAGCTGCCTCAGAGGGAAGGCACTAAGGTTAAAGAGGACTGGGAAGGGCTTCTTGCAGAAGGGGGGCTTTAACTGAGACCTGACAGAAATTGAGGAAGCCAGGAGGCAGAGATGAGGAGCGAGAGAATGTCAGGCATGAGGGACAGTTAACGAAAATGATCGGAGTTGGAAGAGTGTATGAGAAGCAGCAAGGGGGTCAGTGTCACTGGATCTCAGAGTACTCGGAGGGGAATAAGGCATAAAGGTAGCAGGGTGCCAGGTTATAAAAAGCTTTAAGAGCCAGACAGAAGATTTTATACTTGATCCTGGAGATGACAGGGAACCACTGAAATTTATTAAATAGGAGTAATGACATAGATCTGTGCTTAAGGAAGATCAATTTGTCAGCTGAGTGGAGTATGGACTGGAGTGGGGAGAGACTTGAGGCACTGAGATTAAACACCAGGCTATTTTGATAGTTCAGGCATGAGGTAATGAGAGCCAGCACCAGGGTGGTGGCAGTGTCAGAGAGAAGGGGAGTGTATATGGGAGTTGTTATGAAAGTAGAAATGACAGGTTTTGACAACTAATTGGATATAAGGAGGTAAGAGTGAGGAGTAGAGGCTGACACCTAGCTTAGAAGCCTGGGTGTCTGGGAGGATGGTGGTATCCTAAACAGTAATACAGTAGTGAGCAAGAGGGGAGGTTTGGAGGGAAAGATAATGATTCCAGTTTTGGACATGTTAAGGTGTCTATAGGAGATCCAATTTGAGAAATTAGAAATGTGAATTTGGAGGTCAGGAGAGAGGTTAGGGCTAGATCTGAGAATCATCAGCATAGAGATGATAATTGAATTCATAGGAGCTGATGAGATAACCAAGCAAAATAGTATAGAGGAAGAAGAGGGCTAAGGACAGAGCCTTGGAGGCCACCCACAGTTAATGGGTGTGACCCAGGTGAAGATCCTGCAAAGGAGACTGAGAAGAAATGTTCCAGTAAATAGGAAAACCGGGAAAAAGCAGCATCAGGAAAACCCAGAGAGAAGAATCTCAAGGAGAGGAGCGTTATCGACAATGTCAAAGCTTGCAGAGAGGTTAAGAAGAACAAGGATTGAGAAAAGGCCATTAATTTTGGTAACTGAGGTCATTGGTAACTTTGAAGAAAGCAGTTTCAGTTGAATGAAGTTTTCAGTTGATGAGATAAGAATTTAGATTGCAGGGAGTTAAGAGGAGAGTGAGAGGACAGGAAATGGAGGTACCCCTGTAGATGGCCCTCTCTTTCTGGAGGAGTTTAGTCAAGAAAGGAAGGAGAGATTTAGGAGCAGGGGTGTACTGTGGTTAGCTTGAATCCACTCATAAAAGCCAATTGTTAAATTTTCATTGTGAGCATTTATACCTTGGACACTAGGTAAACACTACACATCAGGGCTTGATTTATTGTTTTATTGATTGCTTAGACTCAGGAAAATGGTGGAGAAAATATTAATAATGCAGATTAAACTAAAATATTTTCATGAGCATATATGTATATATGTATATGTTTATATATACATACACATACATATATGTAGTTTTCTACAGAAAGCTGGTGTTAAACATTTATCAGCACATCTCCGTATAGGATGATAGCTAATAGGAATGGATGGATCAAGTGAGGTCTTTTTTTTGAGGATGGGAGATACATTAGCATGTTTGTAGGCAGTTGAGAAACAGCTGGTAGGGAGAGATTGAAGATTACTCAGAAAGTAGGATGATACAGGGGCAATCTGCTGGAACAGAGATGATGGAATGAGATCAGTTGTGCACATAGAGGGGTTTGCCTAAGCAAGGAAAAGGGCCAACTTTTTATGTGAAACAGGGTTAAAAGAGGAGATAGTAGCAGAAGGCATCTGAAAGCTATGAGATAGGGATGTATACCTAGCTTTGGTGCGAATTGGGTACAGGTGAAGGAGCTCTTGTAAATGGCTTCAATTTTTTTTTCTGTAAAATATGAGACAGGATTCTCAGCTGAGAGAGTGGGAGGGGCAGGGGAGCTATGGAAGGTTTGAGGAGGCATAAAAAAGTTTGGAAAAGATGCTGTGCTGAGTGGGATAGTGATTCATTCAGGGACTTGTAAAAGGATTGTCTTGCCGCAGTGATGGCTCAGTAGAGATTACATAACAGATATTTGTAGCAGACCCAGCCAGCATGGGTTGGTGATTTTCTGCATCTTTGTTCAATGTCTTATCAGTAGGAGCAAAGGCAGTAGATATTAGAGTAATCTAAGGGTGGGGTTGGCAGAACAAGATCTTTGATGGGATAAAAAGGCAGGATACTCAGGAGAAGAGGGTAGTGTAGAGTTAAACTGTTTCATCACTAGGGCAAGATGGGGAAGAGAAGCATGTAGCCAGTGCATGGGAAAGAACTGAGGAGTGGAAGTATTGGGAATCATGTAGTTTGTCTTATCCTCTTTTAGTTTAGTCCCATTCCTGCCTGCTAGTTTCCAACTTGAATCTGTGGTTGAACTCCTGGCTGCACTGACTGGATATCCATTGGTTTGCACCTGCTATAGTTTCTGGACCCTCCCTTAGCTTCCAGCTGCCCCATTCCTTTAGGAATCCTTAGTTCCACTGCTCCACCTACTAGATTAGGTTTGCTTAACAGATTACCTTCCTTAGCTAGAGGGGGGTTCTATACCTCTACCTGTTGGCCTTGAGACAGAGCAGAGACTTTATAATAGATAACATTGTCTAATTGGTGTGTTGTGTGTGTGTGTGTGTGTGTGTAAGTGTGTGTGTGTGTGTATATGTGCGTATGTATATGTGTAAACAGTCACAGAATCCTGTAATCCCTAGGATTTCAAAAATCTGATCAAAAATTCAAAGTATTTTCTGATAACCTTCAAGGAAATGTAAAGCATTACTTCTTGGGTAGTTACTCCAATGGAGTTGTGATATAATCAATATAAATGTTCTATACAGTGGTGAAGGTTGCCACTCCCCCCTCCTACTACCTTAGCCTATGTGACTTTTATTCTTGTGCTTCCAAAAATCTTCCACAAGGCATCCACCTAACTTTCTGGGGGGCCTTTCTTCTAGATTTATTGATACTATATGGATATTGGTGGAGTACACAGACCATCCAGTGATTATCCCTTGCTCTTGCTACACAACTGACCCATTTCCCTTTCAGTCATGCATCTCTCCACTAACAGTCTAATAGTCTTCACAGCTTCTCTTGTGCAATTCTTTTTTGGTGATATGTTATAGTCTATTCACACATACCATGTACTTATGCCATTTGGGTGACCTGTAATTTTAATTTTTCAGAGAATATGGCATTCTATTCACAACCATATAGCATCATTAGGAAAATATTGATATGAAAAAGATGGGCTTCTGTTTCAGGGAGAAGGTTGCTATATAATTTCCAAAAGCAAATTTCCCCCTCTTCTTCCCAGAACCATAACTAGGAATTTTTTCATCAAGGGCAACACATACTAAACTGAAGGTAAGTGGCAAGAAACATAATATCAATTCAAGTTTTTAAGCCTGGACTGCAGCCCTCATAATTAAAGGCTGCTATCAGGGTGTCCATTATGTTGAGGGAGATAGAAGTGTAGGTCAGGAAAGAAAGGGCTCACATGGAGTGTGCGGCCACTGAGTTGGAGAAGAGGAAGTGGGTCATCAGAGCTTACTATTTCAACTAAATCTTCTCATTAACTGAACTCTGTTATTGTTACATGCTGAAGGACCACAAGTGCTTTTCAAAACCCTTTAAACTTGGCCTTCTAGAGAGAAGCCCCACTTGTCCCATCCTAGTTAAAGTTTTTCCTCTTTTATTTAATTCTGGCCCTAGCTCATTGCCCACCAAGAATCAAAGTCATGATTTTTAAGTTCCTTAAAAATATATCATGTTCCATAACATGTTTATATGAAAAATCATCCAGAGAGTGTTCCAAGCTTATTTATATTCTTATATAAAGAATCACCTTTTTTTGTTGTCCTGACATTTCATCTGCTGTTTTTAGAAAGTGGTTAAGCTTTCTTAGATGAACTCTTGAGCAAGATTCCTTCCCTAGCTACACTGGTAGAATTAGTAGCATTAGCTCACATGAAATTGATTGTTACCTAATAGTTTTTATAATGTGCACTCACCAGGGAGGTAACTTCTTACAAGGTAGTATGCTTTATTGCTTGATTGTCCTGACTGAAATCAGATCTCCACATTATGCTGTGATTTAGCGGTGTCCCTTATAGACATTGACCACTTCAAATTCATTTCAGACTGAGATAAATTGACATTTACTTCTGAAGTTAAGATAAGTGCTCCCCTGTGAAACCCTATCCATCAATCAATGACTGCTAAATCTTTTCACAATTTAAACAATTCATTAAAATCTCTTCTGGGCAGGCATAATTACCCTAGAAACTCCTTATACAATCTCGTTAAGGAGGCAAAAACATGCATTCTTTATACTTGACTCCATACAGAAATGTGTATTAGAAGGGATATTTTAATCCTTAAATTGGAGTGTTTCCTGGATGAAGCACAGAGGTATCATGTGACTGAGCCAATGAATCTTAGGAAGGGACATGCTCCTTGAGGTGACTCAATTAGAGCCCTAGGAAGAATTGTGATTTAGTGAAGTAGCAGGGCCTAGTGCTGGCCTTGGAGTCAGGAGATATTTGGGATTGAATGTTGCCTTGAATATTTCCCAGCAATGAGTCCATGGACAAATAACTAAACTTCTCTGGACCTCAGTTTCCTTATCTTTAAAAAGGGAGAAATAATATATATCTGTAGTGTAAAGACCAAATGAGATAATGTATATAAAGTATTTTGTAGAATTTAGATTGCTATATATACATCTTTTTTGGGGGGACAGGGTTTGAACCTGTGATTTTGTTAATATGTAGTACTCATGGTGTAGAATCTCCCTCCATTACCAATGCAGCCTCACACTATTAGGGTTTCCTAGGGGAACAGAGAGATTAAGTGACCTGACCAAAATTGCATAGCCAGAATTCATGAGAGGCAGTACTTCAGCACAGGCTGGCCTTCTATCTTCTATCTTCAAGAGAGACTGTATAAATGAGTTATTGAATGTTGTACAAATGAGTTGTTGAATGAATCAATGAAGAATTATTTTGAAGTATCTGCTATGTTGCACTATGCAAAGCACCGCAGATACAAAAACCAAAGGAAAACTGTGTTTATTCTCAAGGATTCTAATTGGAGGAAAAAATAAAAACCTACAGAGGTATGTAAAAGACACATACAAAACTGATACCAGGTAACCTTGGAAAGGAAAGCATGAGCAAATAGAGTGTGGGTGGAGGGGAAATAGGGAAGGCCTTCTGCAGAAATGGTGCTTGAGCAACATCTTGAAGGAAAGTAGGGATTCCAAGATGTGGAGATGAGGAGGTAGAGTATTTTAGACACAGAGGAGAGCCAGTGCAAATATATAGATATGGGAGATAGAGCATTGTGTATGAGGACTACCAAGCAGGTCAATATGGCTGGACCATAGAGAGTGTGGAGACCGGAGAAGTGGAAGGGGGCCAGATTGTCAATCAAGCATTTATTAAGCACTTACTGTTAGTCAGGCACTTAGTAACCTCTAGAGATATAAAGGAAGGTAAAAAATGTTCCTGCCTTCAAGCAGCTCATGTTCTAAAGGGTTGTAAAGGGTTTTGATAGGGCACCGCTGCAGTTTAACAAGGGTGACATGGTTAGCTCTGCTCTTTAGGAAGATCACTTTGGCAGTTGTGTCAGGATGATATGGAGTGGAGAGAGAAACTTGAGGCAGGGATATAAACCAGGAGGCCAGGTAAGAGATGATGAAGGCCTGAACTAGGGTGATTGCTGTGTGAGTGGAGATAAGGGATTGTACACGAGAAAAGTCGTAAGCTAGAAATGACAAGATTTGTCAACTGATTGGATGTGTAGATTGAGTAAAAGTGAGGGGTCAAGGAATATACTGAGTTTGTAGACCCCAGAGACTAGAAGAATGGTAGTGTCTAACAGAAATAGGGATGTTTGGAAGAGGGGTAAGTTTTGGAGAAAATACATTAAATTCTAGTTGGGACATTATGAGTTTGAGATGTCTGTGGGACCTTATGTATGAGATGATAAGACTGGAGTAGATGATGGCCCAAATCCCTCCTGTCTCCTTAGGTAGTAGGATTTCCCCTTAGCTTCTTCACTTCTTATTGGTTGAGCTAATGTGCTTATTTGTTTACGGTTTACAGTTGCTAGTCTAAGAATTAGCTCAGTTACACAACAGGCATCCCCATTAGGTTGTATTGGGTAGGTGAAGGGTGGATAGGATAGATGGTGACTGGAAACTTGGTCATGATTTGGTCAAAGACTGTGGCCTAGACTTCCTCTAGAGGAAGCTTGCCAGTTGTGTTAAAGAGGGGATTCTTCTTTTTGTAGATGTTGGACTAGATGCCTTCTGAGATCCCTTCCAAATCTGAAATTTGGGGGATAGGAGCTCTCTCAGCTCAGTAAGTATCTTGGAGGATACTTGGGTATACAACAGGAGTTTATCACCACTCATTGTCATTGCATTTATGAACTGTGTCTTCAGGAAATTATTTATTCCTAGCAGTGAACTAGAAAGGCCGTGTCCAGCTTTCCCTATAGGTGCAGACCCATTAAAATCCTAATTGCATTCTGGTCCCCATTAAATGTTGGTGCTGTGATTCAGCAGGAATAAATGCCCTGGAAATCTTGTCCTTCCTTTCACCATGATTTGACTCTTTTGGTGCTGGGACAAGTCAGGCATCATAGGGAAGCAAAATAAGTCCCTACTGTGAGAACAAGGAGGGGGAAGCCACTTGTGTCACTGATGAGCCAACAAGCCTGGGAAACTCAGAGACAACTTAATTGAACAATTGGTTCAGCAACTGGTGAAATTTTACATTTCCCGAATGACAAAACCATCAATTATTATAAAAAAGAACACAGTGTTTCTTGTACTTGAAACAACACATAGCAATTAGGGGGTGGGAACCATTGCTTGTGTAGCTCCAAGAAAAGACTAAACCCCAATTCCAAATAACATGGCAGGAACTTAGTGAGGTTTCTTTCCAGACCCAACCACTCAGACTGATCATCGTTTACCTTTTACCTTGTTTTTCTTGTCCATCCCATAGACCAAGCGTGGGAGGCTGGAGTTGTGCCTTTATCCCTGATGCCCCCTGGCCCAGTTTCCATTTGTTCCATTTGCCCCATTTGCCAGGCTACTTTTTGGCTGGTCTCTGTATGAGCCCACACAGGGGCCACTAACCAATGACCCAATAAGATGTTGACTGTAGGGCTGGCTTGATATTGAGGTAGGTGAGCATCTTACACAGCAGGGAATGCTGGAAGCCCAGGGGCTGAACTGAACATTCCTTAGCCTACATGAGTAGTCAATCCTATTGCACACATTGTTAGTACCTAATCTCATACAACACTTTATTTTATCCATTTTAAAGGTACTTACGTAATATCACATATTATAGTCATCTCAGTGTGTCTAATCTCTTTATTATGCTGTAGACTACATGTGGTCAAGAACTATGTTTTGTCTAAACTTTTTATCTACCCCAGCACCTTGTGTAGTACGTAGTAGCCACATAATAGTTGAATTATTGGATGAATCAGTGTCAGTCAAGACACATTTATTAAACACTATGTGTCAGACACTGTACTAAGTGCTGGGGATAAAAAGACAGGCAAAAACAGCCCCTGCCCTTAAGGAACTCATGCAACCTACAAAAACCTCCGTAAACACAAGATGTATGCAGGGTAAATTGGAGGTAATCTCAGAGGGAAGGCACTAACACTTAAGAGGAATCTGGAAAGGCTTCTTACAGAAGGTTGGATGAATTAATAATTAACCAACAAGTATTATTTTCCAGCTTTCCCAATAGTTTTTGCATAAGACATGAAAAATTAAAACATTTAAAAAATTCAAAGGAAGTTTGAAGGAAATAAAGAGTTCTGACAATTTTGTTACTCCGGTGTTAAATGTAATAAAACACCTAAAAAACCATGAAAAAGAAGCTCAGTTTCACATATAATATTCTTTTAAAAATTCTTTGTATTTTGAAATGTTCATGCTTGTTGATAATTCCACTCACAATGAAAAAAGAAAAATAAATGTTAAGTACCCTTCCTTGTACTTTTTAATTTTTTAACTTTCATTTTTAATTGTGAATTGAACAATTATTAACATTTCAATGTACAAAGAAAAAGTATGGCTTGTATAAGAAATTACAAACTTTTATATAAAATTTATTTTTAAAATAAGTATATATACACATATATGTATATATGTATATCTATACATATGTATACTTATATGTCTGCATATACATATATGTGTGTCTATAAATATACATATTTTTAAATGTAAGGTGGTAACAAAACTGCTCCATTTGTTTATATTCCCTTCTATACTTTTTTTGTTTCCTTCTGTTCATTAAAAATATGTTATGGATGCTCTTTTTTGTATATCTGTAACTGTCTACTAATCTATCATCGCTTTTCCCCCTCTCCAAGTAATAACTCTTCCTCATTAAAAAAAATAAGATACATTTCAGTAAAACAAATCAACACTTTGGCCATGTCTGAAAATGCTTCTCTTATATTCCATCTGAAATCCATTATCACTAACTCAACAGGTAGGAGGTATGTTTCACCATCCATCTTTTGAAATCCCTATACATGTACTAAGAGGAAACACGGGTTAAAAATATGAATAACCTCAAAAAGGTTGAGATCAATTATTGCATGAGAGATACACTAGGCAATTGTGAGATACTATGTGTTTGAGGCAGGTCCCTTCCCTTTAAGGTTGATGTCAAGAGGGACAAACATGCCCATCTACAGGCATGGACCACAGATCTGACCCAGTGGCAATCCTGATTGGCAAGGCCCTTAATTTACATATCATGATTTTGTTGCTAGGTATTTTCTTTCATGTAAATTGACATAAACATGAATATTGAGATGAATTAGAGACTCCTCATATTGTGTTCAAATTTTGTTTTTTTCTAGCAAGAAGGACTAATGTTTTTCCAAATCTTGGGTTAGGAATAGGGAAAACTGCCATAATATATATAATATTTTCTCCCTGTCTTTGATTTACAGGTTCTTAGTAAAGATAGGAAGACCGTGGATGGGATCCCCATGTAGGCCAGTTAGCTACACTCTTTCTCATGGTCATATAGTCCTAATCCTAGACAACAGTTCGTAAAATATTTGTGTCTGTTTACAAGTGAGACCATGTGAGCTAGCCTAGGTGGTTCATTACAAATGCACCAATGTTGTTGGAAAAATGAATCTACTGATGGTAAATGAGTAATGTTATCTTTATCTCTGAGGATTAGCATCATACATGTTTCCTAACTGCCATTACTAACAATTTTTTCAGCCTGTGTTTTTCTAATAACAAGATATCAATGTCACAAAGTATAATATCCTCATGTAAGACAGATTATGATTTTCCTCTGAGAGAAGGTTGTTTTCTAATTTAAGAAGGATTTAAATGTCTGAATAAATAGAAAATATATGTAGGAGGAAGCTCCTCAAAGAATAGGAACCCAAAATAAAGAGAGAGGGAGGAGGTGATGGAGCTAAGGGCAGGAAGCCTATGTAAGAGTAACAGATCTGCTATTTTTTTCTCTCTGAAACAGGCATGTATCTTCTCTACTTTCTCTGTATTCTACTTCTTTTATTGGCTGTATCTACTGCAAAGGCACAGGGTTTGGACAGGGAGACACTGGGCTCATTTGGAGAGATTATCCTGACAGACCAGTGAGCATGTGCCAGAGAAATGAATGCTTCAGATAAGTATTGGACTAGATAACTCTTAAAGTGCCTTCCAACTCTATAATTCTAGGAGAATAAACTAGTCTGGAGCAGGGAGTTTGGGCTGAATTGGCAGAGCTTGATAATTGAAGCCTTCCCACTATAAATACTGTTTATGATTGCTTTCCTTGGGGATGAGATGGAGAGATGTTCTTTAAAGGACTGTATAGTTAGGTGTGATCAAACTGATTCAAATAATAGGTCCCTAAAATAGTCATTAATAAGTTGATGTCAACCTGGAGGATAGTCTCTAGTTGAGGGCCATAGGAATGTAACTGTGGTCCTGTGTTGCTCTATATTTTTATTAATGACTTAGACAGTAGCAGAGGTGAGGTACATGACATAGTGGCATGCTAGTCAAATTTGCAGATAACTTGAAACTTGAAGAAATACTTAATAGCTGGATGACAGATTAAGACGTTTTTGCTGGCTGTCCTTCCTGCCTGGAATTCTCTTGCCTTTCTTGGACTTCTGGTTTCCTTGACTTCCTTCAAGTCCCAGCTAAAATCCCACCTTTTACAGGAAGCCTTTCCCCATCCTTCTTAATTATAATGCCTTCTCTTCTGTTGATTATTTCCCATTTATCCTTGTTTGTACAGAATTGTTTATATATTGTCTACTCTGATCTAACTGTGAACTCTTCAAAAGTAGGGGTTGTCTTTTACTTTGTTTGTATCTCCAGTACTTAGCACAGTGCCTGGCACATAGAAAGTGTTTAATAAATGTTTACTGACTAAGATCCAAAAAGATCTTGACAGTTTAGAATTATGGGCCAAACTTAATAAGATGGAATTTAATAGACACAAATGTGAAGTTGTATTTTCAGGTTTAGTATACCACCTTCACAAGCACAGGATTGGGGAGGTGTAGCTAGACAACAGATTGTGCAAAAAAGATCTGGGGGTATTAGTATATTGCAAACTTGAAATGAATCACAGTGTAACATGGCAGCCAAAAAAAAATTAATGCAATCCTAGACTGGATGGAAATAGCTATTGTATCCAGAACAAGGGAAATTATAGTTTTGATGTACTGCCCTACTCAGACCACATTTGAGTATTGGATTTAGTTTGGGAAGTAATGGGTGGAAGCTGAAATGAGGCAGCTTTTTATTTGCTCTAAAGAAATGCTCCCTAAAAATTAGAGCTGTACAAAATAGGAATGTGTTACCTGGAGGTTGGATGACCGCTTCTTGGAAACATAGAAGGGATTTTTCTTTAGGTATGGATTGGACTAGATAAAGGGCTCTTAGATCCTACATGGCCTCTGGGGTTCTTTAGAATGAATCTCATAACTCTGACAGCCTGTGATTTCTCTTGGCTCAGATAGAAGAAAATGATGTGATGAATAAAGAGGCTGTAGGGATTCCAGTTAAAGTCTTGGTTGTGTGTTACACATATTTGCCAAGGATACAGATTGCAGATGTAGTTGGTTCTATGCTATTTTGGGAAGCAACACAGAGAATTGTTTAGTACTAAGATTCTAGCTATCTGGTTCATTACAAGTGAGAAGATTTTGTCTTCTGATTCACAAACTCATTGTTCTTATCTCCAAGATGTATTCTCAGGTTCCTGACTTCCCTTGTTTGCGGCCAGTTCTTTAACTAATCTGTGTCTCATCTGAAGAATTAGGAACAATTCTATTTTCTCAAGAAGAGAAGCATTTATAAAATGCTTTGAATTCCTTGGAACAATAATAGTTCACATCTTAGATTATTAGGATACTTTTGTGACTTAAGTTAGTTTAAATGCTGTTATCCTCATGTTACTCTTAACTATCAGGTGACTTTGCTAGCCACTTTACTGGATCTGTTCAATAGACAAGATCAGGAGCTGGGCATATTCCATGCTCCACCCAGATTATTATACAAATCTGAAAACGCTGAGTTAGCTCTGGTTCTTATAGAGTGGAAGACCTTGTATCCCTTAACTCTACCTCTCTCTTCAGGGCTGCATTGATAGGATAGGCTAGAGAGTGGGGATTATGGTCTTGTCTTAAGCCCCACCCTCTGGCAAATCCTATCTCTGTCTAAATTTCCTGAGCCCTAGTCATATAACCTTAGCATAATGCAGTCAGCTCCCATACATAAACAGACAAAACTTTAGAAAATGTATTCAGTGTTTACTTTTGGCATAGAATCAATTAAAACAATAAAATAGTTCATAATACTGATAAAATAATGCATAATAAAAGATCTGCTATTCTGATACACTCAGACCCAGACAATATGTAAACCACTTTAGATTTAGGAGTCCTAGGGAAGTTTGAGTCTGTTTAGTGACCCATGTTTGCTTCTGCAAGTGGGCAGTATGTACAATTCATTGAATTTCCAAAGTATGTTCTGCTTGTTTATTCTATGAGGCAAGTCACTAGATAAAGGACATAACCTTAGCATAATGCCTGTGTCTAAGGAAAGTATTCTGAGACCTTCAATTCCAGGTCATTCAGAGCATAGAACCCCTGAAAGTTTCCCCCCTGCCTTGATATCCTGCCACTGACAAGGACCTCTGGCCCATTATTGTTGTGTCCATTGCAGAGCTACTGGAAGTGGACATCCACATGTCCGTTTCTTTCCTCTTTGGTCTTTAGACCTTTAGGTTCCATTGCTGCTGGTTGAGAGGCATTCCACATCTCTGCTGCCCAGTCTAATCAGCAGTTGAACTTGGCTTCTCTCTTCCCATACGACCCATTGTTAAGCTTGAGAGGGTGAGGCTGAGTGAAGGACTTACATGTTTGGGGCTATTTTATGGTTGGGTCTTTAAGCACTATGCTTGCGCATATAGATGTGACTGAATATTTGGGGTAATTTCAGTTCCCCATGGTATGTATCATTGTCAGTTCTGACCATTGATAACCTGGATGGCATTCTGACATAGGCAGCTTGGTTGATGGATGATGTAGGGACTCATGATTGTGCTTTAACAAGCCTAATTGAAGGAACTAAGTAGATTTCTGAAGGACAAAAGCCTTGAGGGTGGGGGAGGGAAGGAAATAAACATTTTTAAGTGCCTTCTGTGTATCAGGCCTGGTATTAAGTGCTTTACAAATATTATCTGTGCTATTATTATCTCCATTTTACTGAGGAGGAAACTAAGGCAGATAGCACTTAAGTGACTTTCCCAGGGTCACACAGCTAGTGAGTGTCTGAGGAGGAATCTGAACTCAGGTCTTCCTGACTCCAGGCCCAGAGCTCTATCTACTATGCCACTTAACTGCCTCTAGCATTTCATAATGATGGGAAGGTCTATCCTGTGTCCAGAAGGCAAAAGTAGGAACTATAGATGCAAGTCACAGAGAGGCATACTTAGACTTGGCATAAAGAACAACTTTTTTTTTTTTAGGAACAACTTCTTAATAGTTAGAGCTGTCCTCAATTGGAATGGGATTCCTCCTGAGGTACTGAGCTCTCCCTCACATGAAGGCTTCAAGCAGAAGCTGCTTGACCCCTTGGTGAGGATATTGTAGTGAAGATTCTTGGTCTATTCCAGGTTAGGATAGGGGGAACCTCTGAGGGCCTTTTCACCTCTATGATTTTCTGGATTGGTTGGTACTATTCATACTGGCATTGGTTCATGGCTTCATGTATGGCAAATACCATTCCATGACTCTCCTGCTGTCTGAGCTGAGATGTATCTAAAATACTTGTACTTTCACCCAATTGTCACAGTGCACAGAGACCCAGCCTATGCCTTTGGAGGAGCATACTTTTTAAAACTTCCATTTAAATGGGAAGGTTTAAGTAGCAGAGTAAATAACTGGCTTTAAGAAACATACTCAAGACTAAGGTTATCTCTGCAGGTGACACATCCTACTTGTTAACATGGATGTTTCCTCTTGTTTGAGGATAGTTTGAAGGTTGCTAACAGCTTGTCTCCTGCTCTTCCTGTCAAACAAAAGAAAAAGTACACATGACAAAGTCACAATTGCACAGCAATTCCCCTAAGAGCCAAACTCCTTGTATTCTTGGTGTCTTAGCTTACACTCTCAGAGCTGTTGGAAATCAAATCTCAGCCTGTCTGAGAGAGCTTAAGACGAATGGTGTCTGAGATTTGACCTGCCACCTTTTGTTTGGCTTTGTGGGCATGAAAGTGCATGCCACACCATTCCTCTGTTCTCGCTTTTTTCCCATTTAGGGAAGTTGGCAGAATTTCTCCTTTCACAGAAAGCAAGCTCCCACATGGCAGGTTTCTTGTTCAGGGAGCTACCCTGCTAGAATAGGAAACAGAGCAGGCAGGAAGAACAGGAGTGGGGGTGGGGTAGGGAGAGAGTCTGATGTGGGTGTGTGTGTGTGTGTGTGTGTGTGTGTGTGTGTGTGTGTATGTACCTGCTAGCGCAAACTAGGCCAAGCATGAGATTTGCTGTGGGTGAGCTCTGACATCATTGGGATTTTTTTTTTTTAGACGATGGAGCTATTGGTTAGCAGTTCCACTTCCAGCCTCACTAAATTAGCATTTGGAGGCATACTCAGTTTCAAACTTGATCTTGGTGACATTGACAGTGGTCTCTGAAGCAAGCAAATAAGAAGTTGAAGAAAGAAGTCCCATAGGTGCCTGGAAAACACAGTAATGGATCCTTCATGAACTCCTAGGCTAGTTAAGCTATCATGCTGTGGCCTGCTGTCATGCTGTGTAACATTATCTGCTGATGCAGGAAAGTATGCTATGTACTGTCCTGGGGTCAAGCCCAGGGGGGTTGGAGAGACTTTTAGCTTAATATGCTTGTTCCTTTTAAAGGCAATGCAAAGAGAAAAAGAAGCGGCTGGGAGCAGTGAGCATATGTGCAGATTTAAAAATGTCCAAGGATAAGTTTTCTTGTCAGAAGGCAGAATGGGACTAGATATTCAGGTAGTTCCATTGTCACGATAGAACTTGCTTTCCCTCAGAATGTGATACAGGTGTATTTGAGACAGATGTAGAGAATTCAGTCAATCAACAAATCAAACAATAAACATTTATTAAGTACATACAACGTACTGGGCGCTGTGCTAAGCGCTGAGAGGATACAAAAAGAGGGAGAATTCTTTTGTGGTAGTGCCTTAGGGACAAGGAAGTATAGTAGAAAGAACTCTGGACTGGGAGTCAGAACACTTGGGTTCAAACCACACCTCTTCCTCTTAATTTGTATGTATGTGACTTTGGGTGAGTATCTTGCCTCACTGAGACTCCTTCTGATGTGAAATCCTTGATTCTTTGACATTTTCTGGCTGAGACATCATTATAATTAATTAATATGGAATTCTTCAGTTCAATAAGCATTAAGTGCTGATTTTGTGCCAGTCACTGTGCTAGACACTGGGAGGTATAAATACAAAAAAGAAATAGTCCTTGCCCTCAAGGAGCTTATCTTCCACCAAATTTGTCTTAGAAATTTTGACATTGTCTTTTGGCAGTGACTTCCTTGGATGCATTGCCAGTGCTCCCTGGTGTCAATGCTACAAGTTAAGTTGTTTAAAGGGGAGGGGGTGTTCAGGGTTTTGAAACCTTGAGTAGGAGCTGAAATCCCATTTAGGTAGAAGATTTCTTCTTGCTTTGGTCCTTTTAGCTCCAAACACTAGTGGCTGATCACTTTTTAGGATACATCTGATCTCTCAGCTGATTCTATTATGGTCATGAGTAATCATATGGAGGTAGAAGAAACATTTTGGATTCAAAAAAAGCAATTAAGAAATGCAAATCCCTCTTTCTGTGCTGCACCTTAGAAAAAAGACATTTTTTGGAAGCCAAATACTGTTTTGTTGAATGCATCTTTTTTTTTCTTTCTCCAAAACGCTAATACCTAGTAAATTAAAGTACATGTAGAGGTACAAAGATGTTTCATTAGAGCACTAGCCTGAATTTCCTTTTAGGCCTCTTCACACTTGGAAGGCTGAATTCTCTGAGCTGCACAAGTAAGGAGCACCAGTCACTTTGATAGTATTTGGCACCATAGTATATCATACTATGAAAATGGGCTGCCCATCGAAGCTCTGTAATTGAACAAAGAAGGGATTTTGTTTCTTGAGTGAATAAGGGATTCCATCATCATCATCATCATCATCATCATCATCATCATCATCATCATCTCACTAACATTTTTACATAATTTCACATCATCAAAATGATAATTTTGACATAATTTACATTGCATTTCCCATATACTAATTAATTTGATCCTCACAACTGTCCTATTACAGTATTATCCTTATTTTACAGATGATGAAACTGAGGTTCAAAGATTTTCCCATGATCATATAGCTAGTAGATTTTGAACTCAGGTTCAAACTCAGGTCTGACTACAAGTCTAGTCATTTTCATTATATCATGATGCCCTCATAACTCACTTGTAAGTCAGAATAGAAAAGCTCCTATTGTCACAGACTTCTTGCTTAAGTAGAATGAAACCGGATCCATGGGGAGTGATTATCAGATTGATTGGGTGGTTTGAGAAATCGTTTGGATGTAGATTACAGGAACAGCTTTTGTACCATGTGGGAAACTTTGTTTTTAGGACTAAACCCGAGTAATGGCTTCATGCTTTGAATCTAATTGTCCCTTAGATAGACGTCCTTGCCCATGGTGGGTTAGGAGATATGACTCAATAGCTTTTACCAAAACCTTAAACTAAGGTTTGAGGATAAGTTAGAGGTTGTAATCAAGGAAAAAAGCATTTATCAAGCATTTTGTTATGTGCCAGGCCCTGTGCTAGGTACCAGGGACATAAAGACAAAAATGAAACAGTCCCTGTCCTCAAGGAGCTTAATGTTAAATGGTGGAAATAACTCAAAGTTGGAAGAACTAGGTTCAAAGGTGGACCTATACTACCTGTGTGATCTTGGTAAGAGACTTCCTTTCTTGGACTTCAATTAAAATAAAAGAGATGAAAAAAATTAGTCACTTTCCAATGACCTCTCTCCCCAGTAGCACTTGTCCTTGCAGTCAAGAAGTATAGGTAAGCAAAACAAGTCAGAATGTCTGTCATGTCTGATATAGCCTTATTCTGCATCTATTGTCTGCAATCTCTGTGCTGAAACAGAGAGAGCATGTTTCACCATTTGCCCTGAACTTCCTTATCTAAACAGTTAAGGGGGTTGGACTCAGGGATGGGGAACCTGGGGCCTCGAGCTTTTGAACCATATGGGAAACTTTGTTTTTAGGACTAAACCCGAGTAATGGCTTTGTGCGTTTGAATTTAGTTGTCCCTTACACATCTCCAGGTTCCTTACCCCTGGTAGATGATCTTAAATGTTTTATCCAGCTCTAGCTGGATAGTTTTGTGGTTCTGTGGTTCTAGGATTAACTTTTAACCAGTTTTAGGAAAAGAGTTTAATTGGGGGTAATTCAGAGGGCAGTATTATCAAAGAAGACTCTAAAGACATATATGTATACTTGTATAGCAAGGCTCTGAGCTCACTCTACCAACCATTCACAGACTAGCAGTTTGGGTCCCCAGAGAAGGGCTACTGAAAGCCCTAGAGAAGCTGCATATAATGAACACTACAATATTTCTTCTTTTCTTCTCTCAAATGAGTAAGTGAGGAAAATGGTAATTCCACCCTAAATTATGCATGTTGAAGGTTGGGGCAGATAAGTGGAACAAACTTGGAAAAGAAAGGAAGAGAGACTCGGTAGAAGAAAATTAGTGACAAGATCTTATTAAAGTTTAAGAAAACTCTAGAGATTTGTCCTAGACTAGCCTAAGAAATTCGTAGGCCAATTGGCTCTTTATGGAATGATGCAAAACAGTAGAAAGTTTGCAGTAGGTCAGGGAAGGGAGAGCTATATCTAATATATATGTATATATATTTATAAATATATATGTATATATATTTATAAATATGGGACTAATAGTTACTCATTCAAGGTTATGTTTTGTTTTTCTCTTTTAAATTAAGTTTTCGGGGATCTGGGTGGCACAGTGGATAAGAGCTCTGGCCTTGGAGTCAGGAGGACCTTAGTTCAAATTCTGCCTCAGACACTTCATACTTACTAGCTGTGTGACCCTGTGCAAGTCACTTAACCTTAACTGTCTCAGAAAAAAAAAAGAAAAAAAAGTTGAGCTTTCACTTTCAATATTGTGAGTCATATATTTGCAAATAAGGAATGGTTTGTCATCAATATGTGGGGGTGGAGTTGGGGGAGAAGGGGCAGGTTCCATGTGTTCTTGTTCCTAAGTTTCCTAGATGGGGGCTATGATCCAAGGGGTTGGTAGGATTTCCCAAAGTTTACATGAACCCTTCAGGTCATAAAATTGTCACTGACACAAGGGTTACATACATACATGCAAGCAAATGTATACACACATTGGGGAGAGGTAATTGACTGATATTGGGAGAACACACTAGGTGGGGAGTCATGAACAGTAAATGCTATAAAGATGCTCCAAGACCTTCAGTGTTACTCCTATAAATCTGAGGGAACAATAGTATATGTGCACATACATATATAATATGCATGCATGTATATAACCACTATATGCATATACATGATACATAATATAGTGCAATGCACACACATACTACATGTGTGTATTACATATGTCTATATGTATACAATCACATAAAGCATACATATGTACATGCATACACATAATGCAATGTGTACACATACATACTGTATAGCATAATACATATGTGTATACGTATACATATACATATATAGAGCATATATGCACACAACATAATATACATATATATAACCTTTGTGTCAGAGACAATCTAATGACCTGAAGGGGCAAGGTAAAGTATAGTGTGTATGTACATATGTTGTGTGTATAATGCATGCATATATATGTGGATATATGTATATATGTTTATATATACACATGTAATATGTATATATCTCAAAAGCTATAGATATATAGGAAAAGGCTAGGGGAATATGAAAGAGGAGCTGTTCTGTAGAAGAGGGACTGGACTTATTCTGTATGGCCTTAGAGGGCTGAATGAGTTGAAATTAAAGAGAACAGACTGCAGTTCAATACAAGGAAGAACTTGCTTACAGTTAGTGGTATCCAGAAATTGAATAATTGTAGCTAACATTTTTATTGTATTTTAAAGTTTGCACACTGCTTTACATAGATTGCTATCTCATTTTTTTTTCTTGTAACAACTCCAGGAAGTAAGCACTAACATTATCTCCATTTACAGATGAGGAAACTGAAGCAGGCAGAGATTTAGTGACCTTCCCAAGGTTATACATTTAGTCAGCATCTGAGGCACAGTTTGAATTCAGGTCCTCCTGACTTCAAGTCCAACACTTTATCCACTGCCCCACTTACCTGCCAAAATGGGGTGTTTAGTGAGGCAGTGAGTTCTTAATTACTGTAATAATAATAATAGCTAACATTTATATAGCACTTATTATGTGCCGGGCACTGTGCTGAATGCTTTACAATTATTATTTCACTTGATCCTCACAATAACCTCGAGAAATAGATACTATTATTATACCCATTTTACAGATGAGGAAACTGACAAATAGCTGTTAAGTGACTTGCCCAGGATTACACAGTTAATGAGTCTCCTTGGATTTGAATTCAGGTCTTCATAACTTCAGACCCAACACTCTATCCAGTATGCCATTTACCTGCTAGACTGGGGTGTCTAGTGAGGGAATAAGTTCTTAATTGCTGTAGATGCTAAAGCAGAGTTTGCAAAACCAAAATTTGCCAGAGATATTGTAGAAGGGATTCATTCCTAGGTGGGGAGCTGGGGACCTCCAGGTCTTCTAGATCTCCAGTTCTATTCCTGATAGTGTAACAATTTTCAGGGAGAATTTCAGTATCCTAGCAAAATCCCTAGCATTGCAGCAAGTACATGTAGGCTGAATTGCCCCACTGGTAAATATTCCTGGAAGCAGGTCATTGACGGGTGAACCTCTGTTCTATTTGACTTTGGCACATTCTGCCCAATGACTTTATCAAATGAGTGGATGACTTTGTAATTGCTTCATCCCAGTGTCACAGGGATGCTTATTACCAGAGCTCTTGCCCTGGAGTTTTTTGGCTTGCATTATATTTTAGCTCATAAAGACAGAACTAGACCAAAGGACAAGTTTCTATCCTGGGGGAAAAAGACACTGGACAATGTTATAAATGGTGGGACATAATTCTTGCAGAACTGGGAAGTAACTACAGGGGCACTTGCTGCAAAGAGACACCAGGGTCAACCTACTTTATGAGAGAATTGATAAAAATGCAAATTTGAAAAACCGTGAGGCACAGCCTAGGAGAATATGAAAGAAGAGCTGTCCTGTAGAAGAGGGACTGGACTTACTCTGTATGGCCTTAGAGGGCTGAATGAGTAGAAACTAAAGAGAAATGAACTGCAGTTCAATACAAGGAAGAACTTGCTTACAGTTAGTGGGATCAAGAAATTGAACAATAGTAGCTAACATTTATATTGCATTTTAAAGTTTGCATGTTGCTTTACATATATTAATATCTCATTTCTTGCAACAACTCTAGGAAGTAAGTGCTAACATTATCTCCACTTACAGACGAGGAAATTGAATCGAGCAGAGATTCAGTGACTTGCCCAAGGTCATACATCTAATCAATATCTGAGGCAGAGTTTGTGACAGAGTATTTTTAAGAAGAAATACAAATCAACTTCATTTATTTATTCATTCCTCAAATAGAGACTAAACCTACTATTGGTAAAGCACTGCACTTTGCTCCTCAGCTATGAGTTCTACTCCTAGAAAGGGTAGAAAATTCCTAGGTTGAAAATGCCAGGAGCCTGAGAGAAATGATAGGTATTTTGAAGTATAAAGTTTGAACAGAGGTACATGAAGTAAGAGAGCACTTCTGTCTTAGAATTGGACTTAATAGGATTTTCTGAATATGATGAAGTCTGTTAGAATGATAAAGCAGAGACTGAGAAGCCAGGAGCTGAATTTCAAATTTGGAATTGCCTCTTAAATTTGGCTTTACAGAGGATTATTAAGAATAGGAGTTCAAAGTTTGTCAGAGTCTTGCCTGTGACATACACTGGCTGCATGACCCTGGGCCTCGGGACTTAACCTCTCAGGGCCTCTAAAAGGCCTGCTTCATGAGCAGAACAGGTGCCCAACTGTCTTCTTCCACCTTGCTTCTCAATGTGTACTCTTCAAACCAGTGACACTGGCCTCCTGCCTGTTCCACAAACAAGACACTACATCTCTCCCCTCCGGGCATTTTCTGTGGTTGTCCCTCATACCTGGAACATTCTTCCATCTTCACTCCAACTACTGACCTCCCTGGCTTCCTTTAAGTTCCAACTAAAATCCTAACTTCTATAGGAAGCCTTTTCCAGCACCTTTTAATTATAGTGGCTTTAATTCTAGTTAATTATTTCCTATTTAAGCTGTATTTAGCTTACTTTGGATATATTTGTTTATATTGTTTATATTTAATTTATATTTGTTTATGTTGTTATATATGCTTAGAGTATAAGCTCCTTGAGGGCAGGGCTAAGTGACTTGCCCAGGGTCACACAGCTAGTAAGTATCTGAGGCCAAATCTGAACTCAGGTCTTCCTGACTCTAGCAGGAGTTATAGAGTTCAGTACTCTATCCACTACCACCTATGCCCTTTTACAAATTCAGAATTGAAACTCCTGGAGGTTAAGTGACTTGCTAAAGGCCATACAGTGAGTAAGTATTAAAGCAGAATTCAGTACTACAATGCCTTTCATACAGAGCCACAAAATATGGGTAGACTATAAAAATTAATCAATAGAAATAAAGAATGCTGTATTCATTGACATTATTAACTTCCATAGCAATTTCAGATTTCAAGACATTTCTAAGGCTCCTTGTAGAACTAGCTGAATGCTAAGTATACCGTAAGCCAACATTTCTTTGGTATGACCTCATCCTCTCACAGCTCTAGCCATCTATTTTATTTAGTGGCTCTTTCCTAAGAATAAATAAAATGATTACCAAAGGAATCTGGAAGAGATAAAGTAGGGAGTCACCTGTATAAACTGAATTGTCATTTATATAATCCCTGACTTTTGGAGTGAAGACCTACAATATCTACTATAAATAAAAAGTATTTCAGTGGGATATAGCTCTTAAATGCAAATTCAATTCCTATGACATCATTCATTCTGACCAAGAAGAGTTGATAGATGAAAGTTATGAGTGAATGTTAATAGATATTTATATGAAGCCTATCAATGAAATGATAATCATATTTAAGAAAATATATACAAGTCACATCCTGGTTAAAAAATGCCCATGTGATAACTGGAATTAGAAAGGTTATTTGAATTTAAAATGACTTTTACTTATAAAGATATTTTAATGTCTAAAAAAAAATTTGTCCGTCATTATTCATGATGATGATAGGAAAGTGCATGAGTGCTACATAGAATCCTGAAAAAGGAAATTTGTTACACTCCTTAGTCATTTTTCAGATTCTTATATCTGAGCCTGTGAATTATATGTACAGGCATTTTGTTATTTTCTGCTGCTTGACTTCTGATCATTTCCCTCATCCAATACATAGTACCTAGCATTTATTGGGTGCCCATTTACTTTTGGATATTACTCGTTTGGAGCCTGTGACACTATTTAATTGATCAACACACATTTATTAAGCACTTACTATGTACCAGGTAATATGCTTTGACTCTGGAACTACAAAAATAAAAATTAACAGTATCTTCACCTAAGGAGCTTACACTCAATCATGTAATATATCATGTATATAACGTATACTAAATATGCCTTGTATATAGCATATAATGCATATTATATAGGATAACTATATAAACACATAATATATATAATATAGGTATGTAATATATATATACTATATGTACGTACTATAATATACTATATGATATATACTATAATGCATATAATTTATATGAAGTATATATTATATACACATATAATGTATACTATACACGTACTATATAAGCTATACTAAGTATACACTGTGTATAATATGTAATATGCATATATAATATATGTTATATATAGTAATTATTCTAAGTATATAAAAATATACTCAAGTAATTTCATGGTGAGGAGTCATATTGCCCTTGTTTTCCTCCTACTCTTTTGCTTTTTTTTTTTTGGGTCCCGTCTCTGACTTCTTTTCCTTACTCAACTTGTAAATGGATATATTCTCCAAGGCTCAGAGGTCTCTGCTCTTCTCTCTCTTTTTGCTGATTGCCCTGGGAAAATTATCCTTTTGTTAATGACAATCTCCTTGTGGAAGATTCCCAAATCTACATCCTCCCAGCCATTCCTCACATCCAAGTCCTGCATCTCCCAACCCTATAGATCATCAATATTGCTTTTCTTGATTACTTGATACTTAACACAGTGTGATGTGACAGAAAGAGCACTAGACTTCTGGTCAGGTGACCTGGATTCAAATCTCAGATGTTCATTCTGTGAATGAATTTTGGCAAGTCACTTCACCTCTGTGAGTATCAGTTTCCTCATCTGAAAATGGGGTGGGGGTGGGGCTAAGACTAGATGAGCTCCGAGGTCCTTTCCAACTCTAGCTCTATGATTCTGGGATTGTATGATCCTATGATCCTGACCTGGCTATGCTTCTCAACTTCCTGGTTGTCAATGCCTTCCATAAGGCTCTGCTTTACCCATCTGATCTCGTTTCTCACTTCTTATTAACAAGAACTTCTATTTTAGCTGATCCAGTCTTCTTACTTAACCCTCCTCTCTCTCCTTGCCTACATAAATAAAATGCTGATTTCTGCTTCTATTTTTGTTTTTCTGTTTCCTTCCCCTTATTTGGAATGCTATTGCTTCCTCCCTGCCTTCCTTTCTCCCTCCCTTCCCTCCTTCTCTTCCTTCCTCCCTCCTTCCCTCCCTCTCTTCTCCCTCTCTTCTTTCCTCTTTAATTCATCCCAACCCTAACTCATGTTTCAAAACCCATCTCCAGCTTTATAGATTTGACTGCATTCCCTTTATAGCCACTCATCTTCTCTGTGGAACTTTTCTTGTTGACTCTAGACCATACTGGTCTTTCATTACACAGCTTCCTCTGTATTTATTGTCTGCACTGCATAATATTGTTTTGTTACATGCTGTCTTTTTCTCTGATTGTTTTTGACAATTTAATATTTGATTATGTCATTATGTGATGCTGAAGTATATAAAGACAGGAAAATTTAATTTTTCCTAGCATATGTGGTATTGCCAGGAGAATGCTCCTGCTACATGAATTTATAGGCAGTTCACTTTCTATGTGAACATACTTTTAGATGTAAACAGATAGTGAAGACCATGACTGGATTATTTGTAAGAACTCTGACTAGCTCCCAACTCTCTCAACACTCCTCACCTTCAAATTGCCCAAGTTGATCATGTCATGCTGGGATTACCACCTGTTCCTCTTTTGCTAGAGGGCTACTCCCTCTTCCAACTACCACTAATGAATTCCTTGTACTCTCTACTGATACAATGCTTTACTTGCCACCCCCCTAGCTCAACCCAACAGTACTTCAGATGGCATTATGAAGCTCCTGTGAGCAGAAAGAGGAATCTACACAGCCATTAGGGCTCAATGGGAGTGACAGAATCCCTTCTAGAAAGGAGAAATTATAATTTAATGAATAGCACTGAATTGTGGATTAAATTGGCTTCCATGGCCTGGATGAAATCCTAACAATTTGTGGTATTGTATCTATGGGAATGACTTTAAAACTTTGAGAACACAGCTGTATATTTGTATATATGATAGTTTTGTCCCTTGGTGACCCTAGTCCCAAACGCATCCACTCAGATTCCATCAGGACCTCCCCTTCTCCAAAATGTACCCTAAGACTCCTAGGATTTGTCATTAGCTCTGCTACCAAACTCTTAATAACATTGGGCCTTTTCATTCTCCCTGAACCTGAAACCTTCTATACGTGTTGTCTCCTTCAATAAAAATGTTAACTTTTTGAGAGCAGGGACCATCTTGCTTCTCTGTTTGTAGCCTATGTGCTTAGCACTTCAATTATCCAAAAATTTGTTAGAGCGTTCTCTGTCAAAAGCACAACAGCTAATAATTTCTTAACTTGCTTTAAAAATGATTTCATGCTTCAAATGGTGGAGGAAGGAATGAGGGGACATTTTATCTGCATATGATTTTTCTAAGTGCTCATTTTTTATTTAGTTGTTTTTCAGTCAGACTCTTCATTTGTTTTTTTTTTTGTGGCAAAGGTATTAGGGTGGTTTGCCATTTCCTTCTCCAGCTTATTAAACAGATGAGGAAACTAAGGCAAACAGCGTTAAGTGATACAGCTAGTAAGTGACACCAGACTTGGTGCTTTAGCCATGTGCCACATATAGGTACTGGTTGCTGGCTTGAAAATGGTGGTGATCTTGTGGGGAAGTGACCAGTACATCTTAGAATTTGTGATAGAGAAGGTAAAAAAAAGCTTGGCATAGCCTGACATGCATCCTATATTTTGGGAAAGTAGATTTCAAAAGGTATAGAGAAAATATAGATAGTATCCTGTAAGCTAACATTCTACAGGGGAGCCCTGGAGGAATACAAAGCTCTTCAGAATGGAGTTCTGAAGGCAGAAAGAAAAACAACTGATGAGTTGGGGAAAGGAGGCATTTTCTAAACATACTGATATATATGATCTGGGAACTCATCCAGAATTTCAATTTTTAAAAGGCATACAGAAAATGGAAGCAGGGTCAGGCAAACGATGATGAATACAAAAGATAATTCTGTAAGAAGAGCTTCAGGACAGCCAAAGTCAGAATGATCTGAGGCTTGTAAGGAAAGCTAAGGACGATGAAACTTTTTAAAAAACCTATGTTGTGGAAAGAGTGAGATCAAGAAAGAGTCATGATATTTGCTTAGGGTAGGTGGGATGATGATAACAGATAATGGAGAGAAAGCTTAACTCTTATTTTGCTTTTATTTTACTTGCCAAAGAGAATGCTCTTTGATTGTAAAAAACAGAACAAAACAGACTAACTGGGAGCTGAGTGCCCAGCTGTCCTTGATGAGTTCAATTCACCAGGATGTATGACATCCTAAGCTAATGAAAGAACAGGAAGACAGGCTTGCTGAGCTACCGTCAGTGATCTTTGAAAGATTACAAAGAACTGGAGCAGAATTGCAAGGATGAAGAAGGGAAAATCTTGATCTTATTTTCAAAAAAGAGGAGAGAAATGAATGTGCAAACTATAGGTCAGTGAGCTTGACTTCAGTTACTGGTATAATTCTAGCATAACTTATTTTTTAAAGGGCTGGCCAATAAACAACCAGGAAAGAAAGCTGTGATCATGGCTTTATTAGAGTAAGTCATGTGCCAGATTAACTGTATTTTCTTTTTTTCATGGCATTCCTAGGTTGGTTAGTCAGGGGAATGTAGTATATAAAGTTTAGCTTAGATTTCAGCAAAGCATTTGAAAATTTCTGACACTATAAAATGTGGCTACCTGACCATATAATAGGGTAGATTTACAATTGGTTGAATGATCAAACCCAAAGAGTGGCCATTAATGGTTCAATGTTGACCTGAGTGTCTCAGAGATCTGTGCTTGACACTTTGCTATTTACACTTTTTTTAAATCAATGGCTTTGATAAATGAATGCATTGATAGCATTTTTATCAGATGCTATATCTGGGAGGGAGAGCTAACCATTGGATGATGAAGTAAGGATTCAAAAAATCTTGATAGATTCCAACATTGTGTTGAATTTAGTTAGATGGAATTTAATGGGGATAAATCCAAAGTTTTATTCTTAGGTTTAAAAATTTGACTTCACAAATACCAGATGGGAGAGGTATGTCTAGATAGCAGTTTATCTGAAAAACTTTGGGGGAATTCTGAGTTCAAAAGGAATTAGCAGTGTGACAGGACAACCAAGAGAGCTAATGTAATTTTGGGTTGCATAAAGAGAGGCTTAATGTCCAGGATAAGGAAGGTGAGAGTCTTGCTTGAAGCCTGTCCTGTTTAGCTCATGTCTGTAGTATTATGCCACTTCTTAGGAAAGATGTTGATAAGCTGACAGATGTCCAGTGTGTCTCAATCAGTTTGTTGAAGGACCTTGAAATCATGACATATGAATTGGCTGGAGGAATTGATATGTTTAGCACAGGGAAGAAGAGACCTGGGTAATGGACAGTAAGAAGATAGCTGTTTAAGTATTTGAAGAACTGTCAGTTCTAAGTGGAATTGTTCTTCTATGCTCCAGAGGATAGAAGAAGCAATAGATATAAATTGCAAAGAGGCCAAATTAGACTTGACATCAGGAAAATCTTCCTTACAATTAAAATTGTCTTAAAATGGGAAGGGCTACCTTGGGAAGTAGTGGGTTTCTGCTCACTGGAGCAGATGTTGGCTGCTACAACAAGCAAATGTTGGCTGACCACTTGTAAGGTATATGATATGGAAGGATGAGTGTTTAATTATGAGTTACTGGGCTAGATAGCCTGTGAGATACTACATTACTCTGAGATGGTGTGTTTGGCTGATATTTGTGGAATGATTTATAGTTTACCAAATGCTTTACATACATTTTATCATTTGATTTTCACAATACCATGAAGTAGGTAATGCAAGTATTATCATCCTTGTTTTATAGGTTAGGAAACTGAAGATCAAAATGACTAATTCACTTGTCTAAGGTTACACTGCTAATAATTGGCAGAATCACAAATCCAGGCCTTCTTTCAAATCCAGTGTTCTCTCTAGTATACTACACCTGTTGTTTTGATTGTTCTATTTCTAGTTAAATTCCATGGGAAGTCCTATTAATTTGTACAAATGTTGTAGTGGGAAGGGCATTTGGCATGAAGTCTTGAGTGATCATCTGCAGATTAAAACCAAGCTATAAAACCGATCTTCTCAGAGACTTGCTGACATTGAGATTTTGTTGAATTCAATTAAGTTATTCAACAGACATTTATTAAGTACCTATATTGGGTGAGGGATCAGGTCCTAATGGATAGGCAGCCAGACAGAGTCAGGAAGACCTAGGTTCAAGTCCTACTGCTAACACATACTGGTTAGGTGACTGTTGGAAAGTCATTTAATGTCTCAGTGCCCAATCAATTCTCTAAAACTATAGGTTCAGAACAATTGTTGATGCAAAGGGCTTTTCCAGTTCCCAAACCAACAATCTAGACAAAAAAAAGTTCCAGGAACTGTGATAGACACTGGCAACATAAAGACAAAAAAAAAATGAAACAATGCTTGTCATCAACGAATTTACACTTTATTGAAGAGGTGTATACAATAGGTATGCAGATAAGTACCTAAGAAGAAAATTTAGAAGGAGACAGTGTTGACAACTTCAGGAGTTAGGGAAGATTTCATAGAGAACCACCTGAGCTAAGCTTTGAAGAAGAAATGGCTTTTGATGGGCTGAGATGAAGAGGGAATGCTGTGTGTGTGTGTGTGTGTGTGTGTGTGTGTGTGTATGTGTGCATTCATGTGTATGTGTGTATTCATGTGTGTGTGTGTGCCTGTGTGTGTATGTGTGTGTATATATGTGTGTGTGTGTGTGTGTGTGTGTGTATGTTAGGGTTGGTGTGAGTAAACTCATATCATTGAGAGGAAGCTTGATGAGTTCAAGGTACTTGCTAAGAACACAGTGTGTATGAAGAGCAGACATGAGCAATGAAATTCAAATGGTTGATTAAAGGCAGATTCTGAAGATATTTATTTGTTAACCTTAGGATTTATCCTATAAGCAATAGAGAGTCTCTGAAGGTTTTTTAGTAATAGAATGATATATCTATCATTGTATATCTTAGGTGTATAGCTTATATCAGTTGTCTATCTTAGGAAGATTGTTTTGATCACTGTGTAGATTGGAGAGCAGAGAGACTGTAGCCAAGGAGACCAATTAGTAAGTTATTGCGATAAATACAGGAGAGACATGGCCAGGTCCTGATGGCAGCAGGACCTGTAAGATCTTAGCATGGTGGCAAAGTGAGTAGCAAAAGAGAGATAAGCAAGAGATGGTTTGGAGCTAGGATTTGCAGCTAGTTGCCTGGTAGGTGGGTGAAGGGTTTAGGGGAATGGAAGAGTCAAGAATGACTTTGAGCTTTCATGCTTACGTGACTGAGATACGGTGGTGCCATAAACAAACATAAGGTAGTTGAGGGGACATTTATGACAGAAGACCATGAATTCAGTTTGGGACCTATTGAGGTTAAGACGCTAGCAAGATATCCAGTAAAGATATCCAGCAGATAGCTGGAGATGCAGAAACGGGATCTCAGAGGAGTGATTAGGGCTCAATATGCTTTTAGCTCCTTTGACTTGAAAAATGTCATAAAACTCTTTGCATCCAGGCAGTCCACAACTATCTTTCATACCTCTGTTCTACTCATTCCATTCTGCCTGGTAAACACCCACACCTCCATTCTCACCACCTTTATTCTTGCATGTGTAGTCTCTAACAATGTTGAAACCCCTGAAAGCTAGAGGACATGTGGATATAGTCAGGTTGCTGTCTTATCAGTTCAGTGAGAGATGTAGTTTGTATTAAAAATCTGGTGATTATTTTTAAGGTCTTCTGATTGAGAATGAAATGCTCTGATTATTGTCAATAAATTGTCAAATAGAGTAACAACAGTCTTTCCGGGTATCTGGAATGGTTTAGAAAGTTTCTGTTTTTTAAAAAAATTTTATTTTTTATTAATTTATTTTGAGTTATCAGCAATCACTTCCATAAGCTTTTGAGTTTTAAATTTTTCTCCCCTTCCCTCCCCACCTCACTCCCCAAGACAGCATGCAATCTACATAGGTTCTACATATACATTCCTATTAAACATATTTTCACATTAGATATGTTGTAAGGAAGAATTAGAACCAATAGGAGGAACCACAAGAAAGAGTAAATAAAACAAAACAGAAGGAAAAAAAAAAGAGCAAATAGTATACTTCGATCTACATTCAAAATCCATAGTTCTTGCTTTGGATGTGGATAGCATTTTCCATCATGAGAGAAATCTCTGTTAAAGAAAATTTTATTTAAAAAAAATAGTGATTATACTTTTCTTCTTGTTAGTTTACTTTTATGGTTTCTTTTTCTTTTTAAAAAGTTTATTGATGCCTTTGGTTTAAAAAATCACAGTCATTTCCTATATTCCCTTCCCACCATCTAACCCTTCTTTCTAACAAAGAAGAAACAAATAAACAAAACCAACCATAAAGTGACTATTTCTGACTGTGCTATCTACCATATTGTACACCTGCTACAAGGAAATTTATGGGGGAAAAAGGGAAGCCATCAGTTCAAATATCCTCATTCATCTTCATTATGAGAATCAGAGGATCCAAATAATATTACCTAAAACTGACTTTCTAAATTCTGAGGAGGCATATAAATTATTGCTAATTGCATATTGTTTAATTAATTTATTCATTTTTGATCCAGAAACAGTGGATTTCACACAGTGTAGAAAATTCCTCTGTTAATGGATGTCGACAACTCATCTATAACTTACAGCCTTAGAGAATTTCCTCGGGGGCCATTGAGAAGTTAAGTGGCATGCCCGGTGGACAGTGTGTTTCAAAGGCAGTATTTGGAGGAGCAGAGCCAAGATGGCAGAGTGAAAGCAGTGACTTGCTTGAGCTCTCCCCCAAATCCCTCCAAATACTCATAAAAAATGGCTCTAAACAAATTCTGAAGCAGCAGAACCCATAAAAAGACAGAGTGAAACAAATTTCCAGCCCAAGACAACCTGGATGATTGATCAGAAAGGTGTATTGTGCCAGGCTGGGAGCACAGCGCAGTGCAGCCACAGTGAACCTGGAGCAGGCCTCAGAGGACTGAATCCCGGGCAGCTGTGGAGGTTTCCAGACTCCTCAATCCACGAACGCCAAAGACAATTTAGAAGGTCAGTGGGAAAAGTCTGTTTCTGTTGGTGTTGAGAGAAGAAGGCGGGGTCTCAGCTCCATTCTCCAAGAGTGTGGCCCTGGAGGGGGGCAGCTGCTTCCTGAGCTTGCTGCCCACAGACTGAGGGGAAATCCAGTGGCTGATCAGAGAGGGATTGCAGGGATCTCTTTGCCAGTGCTGAGGCAGGAATCTCTTGCTTTGCCCTTGTTTGGATCGGGGTCACAGTTCTGGGCAGCTGTGCTGGGATGAGGAGCGCTGGTGTGGTGGAGCTCGTAGTGGCTTTGGAGAGGAACCCTTCCTCACAATTACAGGACAGAAAGAAAATACTTGTGGTCACAGGCCAGGAAAGGAGTAAACACCTCGCCCTTTATCATACCACCTTGGAAGAACTGAAAATTTACAGGTCCCTACAAGTATCTCTGAAAACAGCTGTGCAAACCACTGAAGCTTGGGACAGTACATTTTCCACATTGGAAGCAGACTTTATCCTTAACAAAGAGTTTAAAACTCAAGTAATTGACCGGGATCATGAGCAACAGTGCAAAAAGAGTCAGACTATATTATCTTACTTTGGTGAAAAACAAGATCAAAATATACAACCAGAAGAAGACAACAAAGTCAAAGCTCCTACATTCAGAGCCTCCAAGAAAAATATGGATCAGTCCCAGGCCTTGGAAGAGCTCAAAAGGGATTTTGAGAAGCAAGTAAGAGAAGTAGAGGAAAAACTGGGAAGAGAAATGAGAGTGATGCAAGAAAATCATGAAAAACAAGTCAACAGCTTGCTAAAGGAGACCCAAAAAAATACTGAAGAAAATAACACCTTAAAAAATAGCCTAACCCAAATGGCAAAAGAGGTCCAAAAAGCCAATGAGGAGAAAAAATGCCCTAAAAAGAAAAATTGGCCAAATGGAAAAGGAAGTCCAAAAGATTACTGAAGAAAATACTTCCTTAAAAATTAGAATAGAGCAATTGGAAGCTAGTGACTTTATGAGAAATCAAGACACTGTAAAACAAATCCAAAAGAATGAAAAAAGAAAACAATGTGAAATATCTCATTGGAAAAACAACTGACCTGGAAAATAGATCCAGGAGAGAGAATTTAAAAATTATTGGACTATCTGAAAGCCATGATCAAAAAAAGAGCCTAGACATCATCTTTCAAGAAATTATCAAGGAAAACTGCCCTGATATATTAGAACCAGAGGGCAAAATAGAAATTGAAAGAATCCACCGATCTCCTCCTGAAAGAGATCCCCAAAGGAAAACTCCTAGGAATATTATAGCCAAATTCCAGAGTTCCCAGGTCAAGGAGAAAATATTACAAGCTGCCAGAAGGAAACAATTCAAGTACTGTGGAAACACAATCAGGATAACACAAGATTTAGCAGCTTCTACATTAAAGGACCGCAGGGCATGGAATATAATATTCCAGAGGGCAAAGGAGATAGGATTACAACCAAGAATCACCTACCCAGCAAAACTGAGTATAATCCTTCAGGGGAAAAATGGTCATTCAGTGAAATAGAGGACTTTCAAGCATTCTTGATGAAAAGACCAGAGCTGAATAGAAAATTTGACTTTCAAATACAGGACTCAAGTGGAACATGAAGAGGTAAACAGGAAAGAGAAATCATAAGAGACTTATTAAGATTGAACTGTTTACATTCCTGCATGGAAAGATGATATTTATAACTCATGAGACCTTTGTCAGTATTAGGGTAGTTGGAGGAAAAAAATTATATGTATGTATGATAGATAGATAGATAGATAGATAGATAGATAGATAGATAGATAGATAGATAGATAGAGGGCACAGGGTGAGTTGAAGATTAAGGGGTCATATCTGGAGAATAAAATTAAGGGATGAGGAGGATTATACTTGGAGAAGAAGAAAGGGAGAGGTAGAATGGGGTAAATTATCTCACAAAAAAAACAGAAAAGAAAAGGCTCTTACAGTGGAGGGGAAATGGGGGAAGGTGAGAGGGAATGAGTGAATCTTATTCTCATAGGATTTGGCTTAAGGAGGGAATAACATACACATTCAATTGGGTATGGAAATCTGTCTTACCCTACAGGAAAATAGGGGGGAAGGGGACAAGAGAGCAGGGGGATGATAGAGAGGAGGGCAGATTGGGAAAGGGGTAATCAGAAGTAAATACTTCTGAGGAGGGACAGGGTCAAAAGAAAGAATAGAATAAATGGGAGGGCAGGATAGGATTAAAGGAATTAGAGTTAGTTTTTCTAATGTCTAATATGGAAGTGTTTTGCATAACTGCACATGTAAACCTATATTGAGTTGCTTGCCTTTTCAATGAGGGTAGGTGGGGAGGGAGGAAAAGTGAAAATCTGAAACCTAAAGTTTTAAAAACGTATGTTTAAAAAAAATGTTTTTATATGCTACTGGGAAATTAGAAATACAGGAAATGGGGTACAGAAGTCTATCCTGCCCTACAGGAAAATAGAAGGGGAAGGGGATAAGAGAAGGGGGGGGGAATAGATAGAAGAGAGGACAGACTAGGGGAAGGGATATTCAAAATGCATGCCATCTTGGGTTGGGGGAGGGGTGAGATGGGGTGAAAATTTGGAACTCAAAAACTTGTGGAAGTGAATGTTGAAAACTAAAAATAAATAAATTTATATTAAAAAATAAAGGCAGTATTTGAATCCAGGTTTTTCTGACTCGAAAGCTGGGCTTATATCCACAATATCATTTTGCTAGTACAAATTATGGTAAGATAGAGTCATGTTTTTATATTTTCCATAGTCATTTTAAGTACATTGGTATCTCATGTTCAGAGTCTCCAGGGAAGAAACCCAGGTTATCTATGAGCACCAAATCATACTAATTTAAAAAATGCAAATTAAAGCAATTCTGAGATTCCACTTCACACCCATCAGAGCAGCAAAGAAGACAAAAAAGGCAAATGATAAAAGTTGGAGGGGATATGAGAAAATAGGCACACTGATAATGCGTTGTTGGTGGATCTGTGGATAGCTACGACCATTCTGGAAAACAATTTGGAATTATACACCAAAAGTTACTACCCAGTATGTGCCCTCTGACCCAGCTATTCCACTGCTGGACCCCTGTACCTAAAAGATGACAATGAAATAAGAGGTCCTCTCTGTACAAAAATATTTGTAGAAGCTCTTTTTGTGGTGGCAAAAAGCTGGATACTTAAAAAAAGCTGAATACTAAGAGAATGCCTGCCACTGAGAAATTGTTTAATAAGTTGTGGTATATGAATGTGATAGAATACTATTGTTCTGTAAGAAATGTGGAAATTATTTTTAAAATAATGGAAAGGTTTGTTTGAATTGATGCAGAGTGAAGTGAACAGAACCAGAAAAAACAATTTATACCATAATAACATCAATATTATAAAAATAAACAATTTTGAAAGCTTTTTAAATTGATGAAGAATGAAGTGAGCAAAACTATCAGGACAATTTATAAAACAACACTATAAAGAAAAAAAAACTTTGAAAGTGTAAAACCTATGATCAATTCAATGGCCATTCATGATCTCAAAAGACTGATGATGAAACATGCTGTCTATGACAGAGAGGTGGTGGATTTAGGGTACAGAATGAAACATGTGATATATGCACACGTATATATTTGTATATAGTCATGAGGGAATTTATTTTGTTTAACTTGCATATTTGTTATAAGACATTTGTTTTCCTCTCCTTATTTTTAATAGCATGGAGGTGGGAGGAAGAGAAAATAGATTTCTTTTAATTTAAAAAAAATAGAGAGGTGGGAGGGTGCTACAGATGTGGAATGTTACATGCACTTTCAGATGGGGTCAGAGTATTATTAGTTTTGCTTCATTGTTTTACTTTACCTCTCACAGGGTACAGGAATTCTATAAATTTTTGTAATGTAAAAAATCTCCATTGATAAAAGTTAAAAATAAAATGTAGAGTATTATTTATTACTATTTTGTAAGACTTTAGTGCAATTTGACTTGTAAATGGCTATGAAAAGTAGATTTGCTTTTATAAAATATTGGTCATAGCCATGATTTAATTAATGTTGAGTCACTGGTCAGAGATACAAATGCTAATTATAACATTGTTCCCATGAGAAAATATGACCCACTGTGTACAGTGATCTGATTTATGATGTGATTCCTAGGAATTCATGATGAATAGGATTGGCTAGCCTATAGTTTTTTGCTTTCTTGGCTTTTATTTCTGCATTCAGCCCCAAACGCTTTTTTTTATCTTCACATTTCCAATGCTCTTGGGAACAGAATTTATAAAGGAGGTTTTTTTGTGTTGTTGTTGGCTTTCTTTTCTTTTGGTATAGCGAGGCATATCCACACTTGATAATTTAATATACCACTAGCTATGGTACCCACTATCTACTCTTTCTTAGAGATGGTAGTTTCCTTTAAGTGTAATACTGCCAGGAGTATTAAGGATTGTTTTAACTATAGCAGATTTAGGGAAAGACGAAACATAGTCTCCCATACTGGAACATGAACACACACACATAGATAGATACACACACACACACACACACACACACACACACACACACACACACACACATATTCCCCCAAGAAACTGAAAGTTTTGTGTTGAATTTTGTGCTGATTGAATCCAGTCTGTTCCTCCAATATCAGATCCTTCTTTCTGCCTCTGCAGCCAGACCTCTTTGTTCCTAGCAACAACTTATGTTTATAATCCAACTTATTGTTACCTCCCATTCACTTGTCAGACCCTTCCATTCCTGCCATTTGACCGTGTCTGCTTTTTCCAGGCTCCCCGATGATCATTTTCTTGTTAAATCCAAAGACCTCTTATTAATTCTCATGCTTTGGCAATACTTGATCTCTTTCTTCTGGGAACTTTGTGATGCTGATTTGTTGTTCTTCCCACCTGTGTGACTCATCCTTCTTTGTCTCCTTTGCAGGAGCATTCACCATGCCCCGTAACCTATACATGGATGCAACTCAGAGCTCCATTCTGGGCTCTGTCCTTTTCTACATGCCAGGGATTCTTAATCTTTTTTGTGTCATGGAGCTCTCTGCCAGTTCAGTGAAGCTTATGGATGCCTTTTCAGGGATATCTGAGAATACCATTTTCAGCTACATAAATAAAATGCGTGGGAGGAGACTTGTTATATTGAACTATGGTTATCAATATTAAAAGACACATTTATGGTATAGCAATATATGTGACTATCAATACATTAAATAATAAGACAATATCTTTAAAATATAAAAAAAGAAAGTTAAAATTTATTTTTTTAAAGACATCAGTGTGAAGGCTGTTGTTGTTTAATAAGAACTTCAAACTGTAGGATGGTTTTTGACAAGGCAACATGCATGTGATATCCAGTTGATTTTCAGCTATAAAATGATATGAAAATATATGTGATTTCTATTGGTGACAAAATCATAGGTACAGCTAATGTTATTGTAGTTTATTATCTAAATTAATAATTGAAGAAATATAACATTTTAATTAATGATTAGTGAAAATAAAGATGTAATTTTTTTCCTACCTAAGTTCACAGATGCTGAAATATATTTAGGGACCCATTGAGTATCAGTGGATGGCAGGTTAAGGATCTCTGCTTTATACACTCTATTTCTCTTAGTGATCTCATTATCTCCCATGAATTCGACTATCATTTATGATTTTTCCAAATCTTCATATGCAGTCTTCATGAATAAATAAATGAATGAAAAAGCATTTATTAAAAATGTTTACTATGTGCCAAGGCAGCTAGGTGGTGCAGTGGATACAGTGCGTGGCCTGAAGTCAGGAAGACTCACCTTCCTGAGCTCAAATCTGGCCTCAGACACTTTCTAGCTGTGTGACCCTGAGCAAGCCACTTAACCCTGTTTTTCTTAGTTCTTTGATCTGTAAAAGAGCTGGAGAAGGAAATGGCAAATCACTCTTGCCAAGAAAATGCCAAATGGGGTCATGAAGTGTTAGACATGACTGACATGACTGGACAACAACAATGTACCAAATACTGCTAAGTATTGGGGATACAAATAGAAAAATTGAGGCAGCTTCCATTCTCAAAGAGTTCTAAGTGGGAGGAGACAAAACATCAAAGAAAGTCCAGTTGCAGGGTAGATGGCAAAGCCCAGGGGTCCTATGGGTTATATTAGTAGGTTAATGAAAGTGCTACAGGGGAATGTAAGGGGGAAGGGTGGTTTGGGGCAGGGAAGATTGTAAGCCAATCTCAGGGTACAGTGGTAAGAGAGATGTTAAGGCTTGGTGTTCCTCTATCTCACTAGAAGGATTTGAGTAGGTGATCTCATCTCATCTAAAGTATATGAGCCACTCTTCCCAACTGGCTGCCTTATGGGGTCTGCTCCCCAAAAGCAGAGGGACAAGGGAGGGCAAAGAGGAGACTGTCCCCAGTGGTGGAGGGTATTCTTGCCACTGGACTGCACTAGATATAAACTGGGTGAGTGGAGACAAGAATGTGTCCCAAGTGTTCTGGATATAGTCTTCATCTCTTTCCTGAGCTCCAGTATTGCTTCTTCAGCTGCCTGCTAGACATCTCTACCTGGCTGTCATGTAGATACCTCAAATTCACCCTGTCCAGATCAGAACTTATTATCTTTCTCTCTAAACCCACTCTTCCTCCCAACTCCCTTTTTTTCTGACAAGTGCATCGATATCTTTCTAATCACTTGTGTTTGAAACCTAAAAATCATCCACAAGGTCTTCCTTTTTTCCTCCCTGTCCTCACACCACCATCTAATCAGTTACCAAGTCTTGTTGATTTTATCTCATCAACATCTCTCACATTTGCTCCCTTCTGTCCGCTCAGATCACAAACAACCTAATTTAGGACCTTCTTACCTCCTGTCTAGACCATTGTAATAGCTTTTTCACTGGATTCCTGACCTTGTGCCTCCCTTCTCAAATCCACCCTCCGCATAGCTGCCAAATTATTATTCCTTAAGCAAAGGGGGGCCCAAGTTTCTCCCTTGCTCAAAAAGTTTCAGTGGCTCCTAGCTTACCTGTAGGATAAAATTCAAGCTCTTTTGTTTGACATTTAAAGTCTTTCACTATCTAAATCACCTTTAAAGATCCAATGCATAGATATATACATACTTATTTTGGTCAGCATTAAAAATAAGATAGATAATAATGAACTCATATTAGATCTTTCCAGATTTCATACTATGATTTTGATATTGAATGCTATTTTTGTGTTGGATTGCACCAATTCAATCTCAATTCAGGATTTAATACCCATATATAGAGCTTTATGATTGTAAGTCTTTTTTGACCTTCTCAACAACCCTTTTGGGAGAATGGTACTAGTTTAGTTATCTGCATTTTATAGAGGAGGAAAAGGAAGCTCAAAAGGTTAAGTTGCCTAAGTCACACTCTTCTAGTTAGGGGTGAAGTTGAGACTTGAATCCAGTCCTTCTCACTCCAAGTCAAGAACTTTTTCCACTTTCTACATATTTCAACATGTGAGTGAGAAGAAAAAAAAATCTTCCTCTCTCCTCTCAAACAGTGGCTCTTCCAAGTGTTCAAAGTTATGCCATCTTGTAATAAGTATCTTAAATGTAAAAGAACTTCAAACAACTGTAATGCTTGCATAATTCAAGAAGCATTAACAGTCTCTTCCTCACCCTCCCCGAAAATGGAAGCATTTATGTAACTAATTAGTTTACCATAGTAAATAATCTGCTGACATTTATAAGAAGTATCCCTATTGGAGACTGGAGTCAATATTAGGTTGCACGTAAAACTATAAATAGGACATCTTCAGATGCCAAGCACAGGTTTAAAATATTATGGAAAGTAAGTGAGCTTTGGCTGGTCAAATGGGGTTTACGTGTCCACTATATACTCGTGTCTGGTTGCTTGACTCATGTTTCGCTATAGCCTCAGTGGAAATTTGATGTTTCATTCTGGTTTCCAGCATGACAACTTGGTGGCTATAATTGTCAGGGAAAGAGCCCCTGGAAAAACATGCCCTAAAGGATTAAAAAGCAAATAACTTGTAACGAAAGCAGCTGTGTTGGAAAGAACGCTGCATTTGGAATCAAATAACCTGAGTTTGAATCCCAGCTCTGTCCCTGACTAGCTATATGACCAGAACCGCTATGCCTCAGTTTTCCTTTGTGCAATGGGGTTCATAGTGATACCTGCATCATTGGCTTCACAACATTTTTATGAGGATCAAATGATATGGCAATAATTACTCACATCTACACTGTGCTTTAAGAATTACAAAGACCTTTTCTCACTTGATTTAATTCAATAGGAACTTATCAAGAACCTACTAGGTGCCAGGTACTATGTTGGGCTCTGTGAATACAAACAAAAACAAAACAAAACAAAGCATTTCCTGTTCTTAATGTGCTAACACTTTCATTTTCCTGTAAGGAAGCAATATGTACACAGATAACTACATATGTATGTGTATGTATATACACACACACATACACGCACAGACAAATGAAATATAATTTTGGTTGTGTGTGTTTGTGTGTGTGTGAGAGAAACACTAACAACTGGAATGATAAGGAAAGGCGTCATGTGCAAAGTGGCACCTAAGTAGTTAGAAATTCTAAAAGTTGAAGGTGAGGAGGAAGAGCATTCCAGGCATGGGGCACAGCCTAAGCAAAGGCATGTAGGCAGGGGATGGAATGTTGTGTATGAAGGAACAGACCAGTTTGGTTGGAATGTAGAGTATGTGAGGGGGAGTAATGTGAAATCAGTTTAGAAAGAGAGGCTGGAGCCAGATTGTTAAAGGGCTTTAAATGCCAAACAGAGGGGTTTGTATTTTATCCTAGAGGCAATGGGGGAGGGAGACCCTAAAGCTTCATGTACTCTCTGCTCTGCAGTATTCACTTAGTAGCTGTTTGGAGGCTGGTTTAGAGATGGGAGAGACTGGAGGTTGGAAGATCAATTAATTAGGCAGCTTTTGTAATAGTCCAGGTGAAATGTTGAGGGCCTGATCTAGGGTGGAAGATGTGTGAGGGGAGGCAGAAGATGGATGCAAGAGATGTCACAGAGGCAGAACTGACATGAGTTAGCAACTGATTGTCTACGAAGTATTGGAAATGGTCAAGAATCAAAGAAGACTCCAGGTTGTGAACCTCGACTGACTAGGAGAACAGTGGCACCCTCAGCAGAAAGAGGAAAGCTAAGGAGAAGGGTTGGCTTAGGAGGAAGGATAATGAACTCTCTTTCGAACAGGTAGAGTTTGAGATGCCTAAAGGATATCCAGGTGGAGATGTCCAGACATATATAAAGCATAATAGAAATATTACCTAAGATTCATTGACACAAATTGATAGATCCAGTTGTACCAATTCAACAGTTATCAAAACATACAATCCCTGCTTTCATGAAGTTTATGGTCTAGAACAGGGAGTCCCAGCCTTTTGGGACAAGTGGACCTCTTTTTTATATAAAAAAATTCCATGACCCTTCAGATAATAGTACTTGTACTGCTAAAAATCTGTTGGTTGAGAAAATTTTTTTGGTAGCAGAACTCTTTGTTTTAGCAAAAATCAAAATGTAAACAAAATGTCTATTGGAGAATTATTGAATGAATTGTAGGTATGAACACAAGCAATATAGCAGTTTAAGAAATGACTAATAGGAGCAGCTAGGTGGCACAGTGGATAGAATATCAGCTCTGGAGTCAGGAGGACCTGAGTTCAAATCCGACCTCAGACATTTGACATTTGTTAGCTGTGTGATCCTGGGCAAGTCACTTATCCCAGATTGCCTCAAAAAAAAAAAAAAGGAAATGACTAATATAAGAATTCAGAGAGAGCTAAGTAGAACCAGAGGGACAATTTGTACAAGTGACTAAAATAAACATAAAATAATATAAGACTCAAAAGAAGCCCAACTCTAATTAATTATAATAATCATTTTCAGACCCAGAGAACAGACAATGAACCATCATCCCTCTATTGTTATTCTCTTTGTAGAGAGGTGGGAGATTACAACCCTGAAATGTGGTATATGGTGTCTGATATAGTCTCTGTTAGCTGGTTTTACTTTGTTCTTTATTATAAGGGAGTGTTTAATGTTGGGGCTGGATATCAGGAAATGACTGGGGTTAAAAACAAACATCAATGATTTTTTTTTCGTGAAAAAAATACATGGCTAGACATGGACCTCTTACAATAACTCTGCAGCACCCCAGAGATAAATAGCCCACAGGCTGGAAACCACTGGTTTAGTAGACGGACCATAAACTAAGCAAGTAACTCTTTCCTTTACATGACTACGTGTAAGGGAGTTTACTTCTTAAAGCTTTAGTTTCCTCATTTATAAGTTAGGGAAATGATGTCTGTGCTATTTGTCACATTGGGTTTCTATAAAGAAAATAGTTATACAAGAGTGAGTTATTTAGGGGGCAGCTAGGTGGCGCAGTGGATAGAGCACCGACCCTAAAGTCAGGAGGACCTGAGTTCAAATGCGGCCTCTGACCAAACACTTGACACTAGCTGTGTGACCCTGGGCAAGTCACTTAACCCCAATTGCCTTTAAAAAAAAGTGAGTTATTTGAGTATGAGAAATATGAGAAAAATGGATTGTTACCATTACCCCACATTTTATTAATAAAAGTTTTAACTCATTGCAGCTAAGCCAATTTGAAGAGGTTGGACAGCACATGAAAACACCTGACACCCTAAATAATGGAATAGTCACATTATAGAATCATAGAAGCTGATAGTGGAAATGGACTTCAGAATTCAACTAGTTCCTGACAAGTGGGCATTCCATTTTTACTTAAAGACACCAGTGAAGGGGCATATAGTATTCTGGGAATGGATTATTACATCCTGGTTACCTACCTTCTAATAAGGTCTCCAGCTTATCAATGTCCTTCCTAAGATGTGCTCAAAATTGAGCACGTTGATCTGGATATGGTCTGACCAAGGTACAGCCAACAAACATTTGAGTAAAGTACCTATGTTATCACCTCTCTAGTCCTGGACACTGTCTCTCTTAATTCAGCCTAAAATATTATTAACTTTTTCAGCTGTTATGTCACACAGTTGACTTATATTGATCACAAGGTCCACTAAACTTCTAGATCTTTATCAGACAAACTTCTATCTAGCCACACTTTCCCCATTTTGTCCTTGTGAAGGTGATTCTTTAAACTCAGGTGTTAGACATTTATCCCTATTAAGTTTCAGTCCCATGTTCTAGTCAGTCAACTTCTTTTGGGAGGCTGATTCTCTCAAGCATAGCATTAGCTATTTTTTCACCTTTGTATCATCTGCAAATTTGATAAGTCTACTAACTATGCCTTTATCCAAATCACCAATAAGATGTTAAACAGCATAGGGCCAAGGACAGACCTTTGGGGTACTCCACTGGAGATTTCCTTACAAGGTGAAATCAACCCACTAATGACTACTCTTTAGGTCTGGCTGTTCAGCCAGTTGCATATTTACCTAATTATGCTATCATCTAGCCTGTACTTACTCTCCTTTCCCCAGGAATAGCAACGAAGTCCATCAGGAGATAGGTAAATGTTAACCAAACTGTGGCACATGAATACAACAGGAATATTACTGTGTTGTAAGAAATGATGAGTATGATAAATACAGAGAAGCATGGAAAGACTTTTATGAACTAATGCAAAGTAAAAGTAAGCAGAATTAGGAAAACAATATATACAATGTTCACAACAATGTAAATGAAAAGAACAATAAGAACAACACTAACTATAATACAATGGAAACTGCTGTGAAATTATGATGATGTTTGTCCACAAAGAAAAGATATGAGAAGATACCTCCTTTGTTTTTTTTTTTTTGCAGAAGTGTGTGTCCATAGCTGAGGAAGGCTGCATTTATAGGATCAGACTATTTATATATATTAGTTAGTTTTGAATATTTTTCCTTTTTTAAAAAACTTTATTATATAAAGCATGGCTCTCGTGGAGGAGATAAGGAAAAGCAATAGAAAATGTAGGCAATACAGAAACAAAAGACAACAAAATTTTATTATTAAATAAATTGAATTTTTAAAATCTCTGCTAAAATGTAAATAAATCATACCTACTATAGTCCCTGAGCTGTCAGAGTAATAACCTTAATAAAAAAAGAAATTGTAGTCATAGACATCTGGCCTATTTGATGAGTTTGATATTCACCTTCCTCAGAAGTATATCTCAGAAATGGCAGAAGTAATGGCAAGGTGGGAGAAAAACCAAGAGATTTGAATTTCTAAGTTAATTATCAAATGAGATAATATTTGTAAAGAACTTACACAGGGCCTAGCAGATATTTAACAAATACTTGTTCCCTCCCTTCTTATGATTAATCCTTTACTTTGAGCCTTGGGACTAGGAGAAATGAGAAATGGAAGACTAGCCACTCATACCCAGGAATTAAGTGGAACATGGAAAATGGAATGGGGATAATGACTGAGAGTTGGTGCTTTAAAGTTATCAGTTGGTTTATGTATACTGTTTTTTGAGGATAACTACAGCTCTTTGAGTTAGGTCAAATACCTTCCTCCCCACCAAGGACTGTTTGCATAGCAGTTGAAATAGGAATGTGGTTTCTCTCCTAGTCCTTTAACTCAATAGCTTCTCCACCTAATGCTGGGAAAGTCCTCCCACTCAGCAAGAGGACTGCTGTAGCTTATCAGAAAGTAGTGATGTCATCTAGAAGTCATTACCTGGAATTCCTTGTATTCTTAGGTATCTATGGCAGGCATCATCCAGAAATACAGCCTATTGAGTTCAATTATCTTAAAAACTCTCCAAACTGATATTGTGATATTTAAAGTTGTTGGTTCAGGCAGTTGCTGTTTGTTTCACTTGGCAAGAGGTGGGTACCTCAAACCTCTCTGGGCAATCAGGGTGTTTCATGAGAGATTTTGAAATCTGGAACCCACATTTTATACCATATCAGGCTGGGCAGATTTCTTAGGTTCGTGTGATGAATCTGACCTGAGTCCAGATACTGTAATAAACTTACCTTGCCAAGAGCTCATCTTTCTGCATCATCCTGGTTAGAGCAAAGAGCCTTATCCTCTGAGTCCTCTCTCCCAACCCCCTTTTTACTAGAAATAAAGTAGCTGTTCAACTCTGGCTAGCCTTTAGGAAGAAAAGAAAGGAAAGAGAGGCAGAACTGGAAGGAGGGCCAATTCAGTTGGGATGGGACCTGCATAGGCAGAACCTGCTGCTACCTATGGGATAGGATATAACTGGCATTGAGTTGCCTGACTTCCCTAAGCTAGTCTTTCACTGGACTGCTGTGATACCTGAAATCACCACTATTAGGGTCACTCCTTCAAGTGAAGTCTCTCTTTCCAGAAAGTTCCTATTAATATGCAAGTATGTTTCTGGGAGTGGTAACACATTGACCAATTAGCACCTGTGATCTCATTAGGAGAGAGCAGGCTCTGCTAGAATAGGTTTCCAAATTGTCATTCAGTTGCAAACATTTATTAAGAGCCTACTACCATGAGCCAGGCATTGCGCTAAGCACTGAAGATCCAAAGAAGGGCAAAAAATCAAAACCAAACCAAACCAAACCCCACACACTTGATCCCTTCTCTCAAGTTGCTCACAGACTAATGGGAATGACAAGATGCAAACAATTATGTATATACAAGACATATACAGGTAAAGTGGAGGTCGTCTCAGAGGGAAGGCACTAGCAGTGGGGGATGGGGGAGAATTTCAAGTGGGGAAATGGGAAGGCCTCCAGGAGGTGAGATTTGAGATGAGTCTTGAAGGAAGCCAGGGAAGCCACAAGGAAAAGGGAGGGAGGAAGGAATGCAGAGAGAATGTAGGAGTAGAGGAGAGAGAAAGAGTGAGGGACAGAGAGAGAGAAAGAGAGAGAGAGAGAGAAGAAGAAGAAGAAGAAAAGAAGAAGAAAAGAAGAAGAAGAAGAAGAAGAAGAAGAAGAAGAAGAAGAAGAAGAGAAGAAGAAGAAGAAGAGAGAAGAAGGAGGAGGAGGAGGAGAGGAGGAGAGAGGAGGAGGAGGAGGAGAGGAGAGAAGAGGAGGAGGAGAAGAAGGCAGAGAGAGTGGAGGAGTGGGGGGAGGGAGGGAGAGAGAGAGACAGAGAGACAGAGAGAGTGCATTCTAGGCATGAGAGACATCCAATGAAAAGCTATGGAGTTGGGAAATGTAGAATCATGTGCAAGCAGTAGCAAGAAGGCTATTGTCAACAGATTATAAAGTCTATCGGGGTAATAAAATATGAAAAATGTGAAAAAGCAGGAAGGGGTTAGGTTGTAAAGGTCTTTATAAGCCAAATACATACATACACACACACACACACGTATATATAATAAGCCAAATTTGTGTGTGTGTATGTGTATATATACATGCACACACATGTGTATATAGATATAGATATATGTACATGTATGGTATGTACAGTCAGTAGTGTGATGGAGCAAGCTTGATATGAGAGCCAATTGTTCAATTTTCAGTGTGACCTTTTATACCTCAGAAAGTAGGAAATGCTATAAATCAGGGTTTGATGTTTTGCTGATTGAATAGACAAGAAAGTGATGGAAAAATGTTAACAAAGGTTAAACTTAAAGGTATACCATGTATATTTCCCCCCCATGGAGAGCCAGTTGTTAAACATTTACCAGCACATCCTGTAATAGAAGGGAATCAAAGACAGAGGCACTAGCAGTGATGGAAAACAGGAAAGGGCTTTGCAGAAGTTGGAATTAGATATAAATCTTGAAGGAAGCCTGAGAAGCTAGTAAGCAGTGGTGAGGATGGAGAGCATTCTAAGTATGGCAGACAGCCAGTGAAAAGGCTTGGAGCTGAGAGATGGAGAGTCATGTACACAGAACAGCAAAGAGGCCAGAGTCACTGAATTTCAGAGTATTCAGAAGTGAGTAATTTCTGATGTAAGAGGACTGGAAAGGTAAGAAAAGGCCAGGTTGTGAAGGGTTTTAAAACTAAACAGAAGTCAGTATTGATAGCAGTTACAAAATAATAAGGGGTAGCTAGGTGGTGCAGCGGATAGAGTGCTGGGCCTGGAGTTGGGAAGACTCATCTTTCTGAGTTCAAATCTAGCTTCAGACACTTGCTTGCTGTGTGACCCTGGGCAAGTCACTTAACCCTGTTTGTCTTAGTTTCCTCATCTGTAAAATGAGCTGGAGAAGGAAATAGCAAGCCACTCCAGTATCTTTGGCAAGAAAACTTCAAATGGGGTCTTGAAGAGTCAGACAAAACTGAACAACAACAATAAAAAATATTTCCAGAGAACTTTAGGTTTTATGAAGTTATTTCTTCATAATTTTGTGAGGTAAGTAATATAAGTATTATCTCTATTTTATAGAAGAGGAAACTGAGGTCTAAAGAGAGTTCAAGTGATTTGCCTAAGATCACATAGCTAATTAAATTTGGAGTTTGGATTGGAACCCATATCTTCTGATTCTGAGAAAAGTACAGTGTCAAGAAAGATTCAGAATTTTGGAATCTCCCGGGTAGTCAGGGACAATTTTAAAGCACTGGATGTATTTTTGTTGTTGTTCAGTCATTTCAGTCATGTGAACTAATTTGGGGTTTTCTTGCCAAAGATACTGGAGTGGTTTGCCATTTCCTTCTCCAACTCATTTTATAGATGAGGAAACTGAGGCAAAGAGTGTTCAGTGACTTGCCTAGGGTCACACAGCTAGTCAGCGTTCGAGGCCAGATTTGAACTCAGGAAGATGAGTCTTCCTGACTCCAGGCCTGGCACTTTATGTAATGTGCCTTAGCTGCCCTTGGATGTCTTAAAGGGTACCAAAAAAGGATGCCAGAGAGAGGGCTCTGATGACATACTTTGCCTCTTTCTTTCTTAGATGTAGCTCTGAGGAGTTCTAGTAAATGTAATGTAAATGTTATGGAAAGAATACTGGACTGAGAGTCAGGAGACTATAATTTTATTCGCAGATGTGCCACTAACTAGTTATATGATTTTGGTTAGGGAATTCAACTCTCTGAGCCTCAGTCCCTTTTTGATAAAATGAGGCAAACACTTTTACTACATGCCTCACCCAGTTGTAAAGAGGATCAGAAGCATAAAATTATGGGTTAGACTTTAGAGGTCATCTGTTCTAGCCTAAATGTGCAGATAGGGAAACTGAAGACTGTGAAGGCTAAGTGACTTGCCCAAAGTCACACAGATAGTAGGTGACTGAGGTGGGGTTGGAGTATGATTAAGAATAATAATAATAATAATAATAATAATAATAATAATAATAATAATAATAAGTGAGAGATGTCATGACATAATGGTTTGAGAACTGGCCTCAGAGCCAGGAAGACCTGGGTTAAAGTCTCACCTCTGACAATTATTGGCTGTGTGACATTGGGTAGATCAGTTAACTTTTCTGTACTCTAGGCCAATGGCTTTTACCTTTTTGTATCATCAGTACCATCAGTAAAAATGTTTGAGCATGCACCCCCAGTCTGTGTATATTTATTATTTATAAATTGTAAATGTATAAAATTGTATAAATTTACTTATTTATAAGTTTCACGCTTGTATTGCTGTACTAAGAATTACAAAAATAAAAAATAACATGTTACCCTAGAGTCAACAGGGAGTCACTAGAGTTTACTGAAGAATGAACTGACATGAACAGTCCAAAAAAAATCATATTGGTAGTTTTGGGGATGACCACAGTGGGTAGAGGCTTTTGACAGAGAAACCAATGAGGAGCCTATTGCAATAATCTAGGCTAGAGGTGACAAAAGCCTGAACATGTGTGATGGCTGTGTGAGTAGTGAAAAGGGGACAAAGGTATAGGTAGAACTAATACAATCTGGCAACTGATTGAATATGTGGGATGGGGGAGAGGTAGGCATCAAAGATGAAACTAAGGTTGTGAAAACCTGGGTGACTAGAAGGATGAATAGGGAAGAAGAGGATGGGGGTGGGGGGCTAGGGGAGTTAATGTCATGACACCTGCCATCCAGATCACAAGTCTTCCATGACTACTCATCCTGTTGCACCCAAGACAGAGTGGGGCAAGGCTCTTACTCTCCTAGCACTGTCCTGGATCATAGAGCTCACCTTCTGAAGAAGCCCTACTATAGCCACGAGGGCAGGGTGTGGGAAATAGCACCTGTAGAGTTGCTGTAGGTAGAAGTTAGTTGTTTACTTCCCTAAAGGAAACAACAAAGGAAAGACTGTTGAAGGTAAGTAGATGGTATGTGGGGGACCAAGCCCACTGATTGGCTAATATAGCAAGTATTGAATGTAATTGGTTGATCACAGAAAGGCTGAGCCGAGCTAGGCCCTGGACACCACTTTGTAGACCACAGGTCTGGGCAGTTCTCTAAGACTCACAGGTACCCATGTGCACTGGTAGAGATTTTCCTCATTCTTGAGTTGTGTCAGTGAAACCACAAATGCAGTCCTTATCCCTATATCAATAATAGCTTACATTTCTATAGTGGTTTAAGATTTATAAAGCATTACCATCACAAGGGGCCTATGAAATATATTCCAGGATGCTCAGTATAGTTTTATGCCTCCCTTCTTCCTTAAGTCCTGGATCTAGAATTGTAAGGGACCATAATTGTTTCTACATCCTCTCATACTTGGTAATCTCATAATTTCAATGGGTTCAATGATCATTTCATTCTCTTGCTTCCCAGACATTGGTAAGCATAGGATATGCTGAGTCTACACTCTACATAGGCCTATGTTCTCGAATCTACAGTATATATCTCAGCCCTGCGTGCTCTCTCTCTCTCTCTCTCTCTCTCTCTCTCTCTCTCTCTCTCTCTCTCTCTTGATCTCCAGTCCTACATTACCCACTGCCTATTGGACATTTCCAATTGGATGTCCTATAGATTATCTCAAATGCAACATCTCAAAGAAGATTCCTTATTGTTCTCCCTAACCCAAATCTTCTTCCAAACTTCCTTATTTCTGCTAAGCACATCACTTATTATTTTGATCACCCAGCTTTGAAACTTCTGAGAAAATTTCAATTCTTCCCTTTCTCTCACCCCTTTCCTGCCTCCTCACAACCAATCCATTGACAAGTCTTGTTTCTATCTTTACAACTCTTACATCCATCTTCTTCTCTCTATTGACACAGCCACCACTAGGCCCTCATTATCTTTCATCTGGACTGCTATAAGAGACCTCTGAACTGGCCTCTCCACCACCATTCTCTCTCTTGTCCAGTGCATCCCCCACATAGCTGCCAAATTAAGATTGCTAAAGCACAGGTCTGACTACACCAGTTCCTTACTCAGGAAGCTTTGTTAGCTTCTTCTTGCCTCAATGATAAATCCAAAGTCCTCTGAATGGCATTTAAAGTCTTTCACAATCTGGTTACAGCCTACCTTTTCAAGATGATTACACATTACTCCCCTTCACACTCATTCTCTTCCAGCAAACTTGACCTCCTTATTCCTCCTTATAGAGGACATTTCATTTTCCTCCTCCGTGACTTTGCAAAGGCTGGCTTCCCGAGCCTGGAATGCACTGCCCCCTCATCTCTGCCTCATATAATCCTGAGCTTCCTTTAAATATTGTCTCAAGTGATACTTTCCTATATGAAGCTTTTCTTTCCCAATGTCCATGAAGTTAGTGTTTCCTGACTGGGAATTATTGTGTATTCTTGTCTTTGTATACTTGTAGCTTCCCCTAATAGAATGAAAGCTCACAGAGGGAAGCAAATTTTGTTTTTGTATCCTCATCACCCAGCATAGTGCCTGGCATGTAGTAGACAATAAAACCTTGTAGCTTCATTGAGTTCTTCTTTTAAAAATTCTGCTGATGCAAACAATAATAAAAATAGATATTTATATAGCATACCCATTTAAGGTATGTAGATCAGCTTACATGCATGTTTTTCATTTGATCTTCACACTAATCTTGTGAAATAGATATTATTACCCCCCTTTTGCAGATGAAAAACTGAGGCTCATTGAAGTTAAATTATTTGGGCAGGCATCACAAAGCTCTTAAGCATCTGAGGTAAGATTTAGGGCCTCAAGTCAGGCATCTAGGATACATTTTGTACACTCAAAGAAGAAGGTAGAAAGGTCTTAGGAAGTATAGGTGTAGTTGGAGCTCAATTTGACATACCAAAGAATGAAGACTACAAGCTATTCCTTTATCTTTTAAGAACAATTTTTAGCTCTTCTCAGCAATGCAAGCATCTAAGACATATCCCAAAGTCTCATGATGGAAAATGCTATCCATCCAGAGAAAGAATTACGGAGTTTGAATGCAGGTTGAAGCATACTATTTGCTTTTTTCTTCTTCTGTTTTGTTTTGTTTCTTCTTTCTTGTGGTTCCTCCTGTTGGTTCTAATTCTTCTTCACAACATGACTAATGTGAAAATATATTTAATAGGAATGTATAGGTAGAGCCTATATCAGATTGTATGCTGTCTTGGGAAGGGAGGTGGAGAAAATTTAAAATTCAAAAGCTTATGGAAGTGATTGTTGAAAACTAAAAATGAATAAATTAATTTAAAAAGAACAATCAGTTCTTTTACTGATTAACAAATATTTATTAAGTGACTACTAAGTTCTAGGTCAGCTAAATAAGGCAGTGGATAGAGTACTGGGCCTGGAGTCAGGAAGATTCATCTTCCTGAGTTCAAATTTGGCCTCAGACCCTTACTAGCTATGTGACCCTGGCAAGTCACTTAACCCTGTTTGCCTCAGTTTCCTCATCTGTAAAATGAGCTGGGGAAGGAAATGACAAACCACTCCAATATCTTTGCTAAGAAAATCCCAAATGAGGTCACTAGGGGTCAGACATGACTGAACAACAAGTTGTGGGAACTATTCTAGGTGCTGACCATACACATAAAAAATAAAAATTAAACAATCCCTGACCTTAAGGAATTTACATTATATCAGGTTAAAATGAATATACATTTGTCTTTCCATCTGTTTGTTTCTTTGTCTCTCTCTTAAAAATCATGTTTTTAAAAATTCTTTTATGGGGGCAGCTAGGTGGCTCAGTGGATAGAGCACCGGCCATGAAGTCAGGAGTACCTGAGTTCAAATCCGGCCTCAGACCAAACACTTGACACTTACTAGCTGTGTGACCCTGGGCAAGTCACTTAACCCCAATTGCCTAAAAAAAAAATTCTTTTATATAGATATATATGTGGATATAGAATAAATACAAAACACATGTAAGGTAGTTTGGGGAGAGAGGGATCTAGCAGCTACAAGACCATAGGACTACAGATGTAGAATTTGAGCATCTTCCAGAATTAACCATTTTATTCACAGGTCCATCATTTCAAATGCCAATCTCTAGTTAGAGGAAGTGCCTCTGAATAGAGCTAATCAATTTAGGCTCTAACATTACCATTAAATAACTGAAAGTAATTACAACACCTCACATTGATTCAGTGCTTTCCAGTTACAGATAACTTTCACATGCATTGCTTTATTTGATTCTCATAATATCCAGAGTAGGGAATTCGAACTCAGATCTTCTGACTTCAAATCTAGTGCTCTTTCTATATGGCAGGTTAACATAAACATTTGTGAAATTAAACAGCTTAAATAAGTATTTATTGAATACTTACTATGTGCCAGGAATTGTACTAAAGGCCAGGGATACAGAAAGCAAAAACATGGTCTCTGCCCTCAAGGAATTCATATACTAATGGGATAATTGGTTAATTGGGATTCTGCTGGACAATTGGTTCAAAACTATGTTGTTGGGACCAGAATAGTCTCTTTGAGTTCCACTAGTCTGCTGCTTCCCCAGATGGAATATTCATGGAATGCAGGAGAGGCCTGAATGTGATCAGTCTCTGGCTCAGTGTTCCAGGATGCCATTTGGAATCCCTTTACTCTGGAATATGTTAATTTTCCCTCAGCTATAATTGACTCCTTCCATCAGAAGCTGATTGAGGCAAGGCTGGGTTGGTAAGCCTCCTCCTCTCCTCCTAGTCTTTTCTAGTCTCTGAGAAGAGGATTGGCTCCTAATTCCCTAAACCAAATTAGGACACATTTGTTGAAAAGTTCTATTTCCTAAAGAACTGATATATGGAACTGTGTATTGTATTGTTTCACATCTATATCTGTGTAAAATGTTGGCCTTCTCTAATGTGAGTTTGGGAAAAAGGGAGGCAAACAGCTTGGAACTCATATGTAACAAAAAAAAATTAAAAAGATCAAAAATAAAATTAAAAAAAAGCAAAAAAAGTTCTATTTCCTTTATGGCTGTAGTTTTCCTAGGACATCTGCTTGAGGTAGGATTTGAGTCATTTTGTGGGTTATATGTGGTTGTTCTTCTGATAAATACCAACAGACCCTACCAAGGTTCAAGAAGTAGCAGGTGTGTAGCAGCCACAGCGTGTCCTGCCGTTGTCCAACTGTCATCTCTTCTAGACCAATGATTCTCAAACTGTTTGTTCACATGATGCCTAGGATTAAAATTTTTTGAATAATATTTTATTTTTTCCAATTACATGTAAAATTTTTTTGAGTTCCAAATTCTCTGTCTCCTTCCTTTCCCTCTCCCCTTCCTGAATACCTTTATACTCTCAAAAATTATTGAGGAACTCCCCTCCCTGCCCAAGAGCTTTTTTTTCATTATCTCAATTGATACTTACCATATTAGAGATTAAAATGTCTTAGTATTATTATTAAAATAGTTTTTTACCTCATGGACATGTGAAAGAGTCTTGGGGACACTCTGGGGTTCCCAGACTACACTTTGAGAATGGCTAGTCTAGATCATGTCTCCCCACAGGAAATAACATGAGAGACTTTACTGAAATTTAGGTCTCTAGCATTCTTATTTAGTAACACTATTAAAAAAAAAAGTTTAGTCTGGATTGGCTTGTCTTTGATCATATCTTGCTGGCTCCTTATGATCACTAGCCTACTTTTCTAGATTTTGACTAACTCTCTCATCCCTTAAAAACATATATTCTACCACATTACACCTATCAGATTGGCTAACATGGCAAAACAGGAAAATGATAAATGTTGGAGAAGATGTGGGAATTGGAACACTAATGCATTGTTGGTGGAGTTGTGAACTGATCCAACCATTTTGGAGAGCAATTTGGAACTATGCCCAAAGGGCTATAAAATGTGCATACCCTTTGACTCAGCAATAGCACTTCTAGGGCTATATCCTAGATATCATAAAAATGGGAAAAGGGCCCACACGTACAAAAATATTTATAGCGGCTCTTTCTGTGGTGGCAAAGAATTGGAAATTAAGGGGATGTCCATCAATTGGGGAATGGCTGAACAAATTGTGGTGTATGTATATAATGGAATACTATTGCGCTATAAGAAATGATGAGCAAGTGAACTTCAGAAAAACCTGGAAAGACTTGTATGGACTGATGCTGAGTGAAGTGAGCAGAACCAGAAGAACGTTGTTCACAGTAACAGCCAGGTTGTTCAATGACTAACTTTGATAGACTTAGCTCTTCTCAGCAATGCAAATATCTAAGACATCTCCAAAAGTCTCTTGATGGAAAATGCTATCCAGAGAAATAACTATGGAGTTTGAATGTACATCGAAGCATACTATTTGCTCTGGGTTTTTTTTCTTCCATTTTTTGTTTATTTTTTCTTATGCTTCTTCTTATTGGTTCTAATTCTTCTTTACAACATGACTAATGTGAAAATTAGAAAAAACACCATATGTTCTATATTACTGTGTTATAAGAAATGATGAGCAGAATGGTTTCAGAAAAACCTGGAAAGACTTACGTGAACTGATGCAAAGTGAAGTGAGCAGAACCAGAACATTGTGCACAGTTAACAGCAATAGTGTGTGATGAAGATTTGTGAATGACTTAGCTAGTCTCAGAAATACAATGATCCAAGACAATCCCAAAGGACTCATGATGAAAAAAATGCTATTTGCCTCCAGAGAAAGAACTGAGGTTGTCTGAATACAGACTGAAGCACACTATTTTTCACTTTCTTTTCTTTTTTTGAGTCTTCTTACACAAAATGACTAATATGGAAATGTTTTACATGCTTGTACATTATAACCTATATCAGATTGCTTACTGTCTCGGGAAGGGGGGATGAAGAGGAGGGAGTGATAGAATTTGGAACTCAAAACTTTAAAAAAAGTTAAAATTGTAATTGGGGAAAAATAAAATATTATTTAAAAAATATGTATATTCTAGAATTTTGCCAGAAATCAGTCAAGTTCATTAGCCAAGATCCTACTCTTCACTTTTTGGAAAATGGGGACATTTAATCTTCTCTTAGTTATGCCCATCTCTCTACTCTCTGTTATTGCCTTAAAAAAACAACTTATTTTTGTTGATTTATATTTATATTATCATAAGTTCTGATTATATCCCTCCCCTTCCCTAGTGAGCTATCCCTTGTAACCAAAATTTTAAAGGAAAGAACAAAAAACAGTTCAGCAAAACCAACCAACACAGCAATTGTGTCTGATGGTATATACAATATTCACACCCCTGGTCCCCTGCCTCTGCAAACAACTCTATTATATTTCAGAGATCACTGATGATAGTTCAGCAATCACATCTTCCCTTTCATTTAGTACCTTTTGATGTGGTTATTAAGAAGCTGCTGACTTTAACTCAATGAGAATAGCTCTCATCTCATCACACTATCTTCCTTCTTAGCTATTTTCATTGTCATTTCCAGGCCTTAGGAAACATTCTCCTACCCTTGATTCAATCTATCATACCACACAGCGTGGTATATTGAAAAACCATACTGAACTTTGACTCAGTGGATCTGGGTTCAAATGTGAATTCTAGTATTTCCTGGGTTTGTGGCTATCAGTGACTAACCTTCTCAAGCCTCAGTTTCTTCATCTACATAAGGGGTAGGGGGAGGGTGCTGGGCTTTAGGTTCCTTTCTAATTCTAAACCCTGTGACAATATAGTCTTACTACGCTATATTCTCCTCTGCTTTTCAATTTTCTATACTATTATGAAACAAGCAGGGGAAAGTGCCAAATGACTGCCTGGGTCTGCTATTTTGAATCAGGTGGAGCAGCAACAAATATTGTTAGTGAAGTCATCAGGAAATAATGCACAGTCCTTAAATAACCTTTGTCATTGAGAACATATCAGAAAACTCTCTTAAAGAAGCAGTGATGAGGGAAAGATTACAGATTATGCGTCTGTTGTGAAATGAAATTATCTGAGGTAGAGGTGTGAAAGTTATATATGGGGCCTTGTTCCTTATCTTTTTTGGGGTCTGTGCTGTGTGATTACAGCAGGAATCTGAGTACTCCTTGAAGCATGCTGTGGCTGTGTCTTTTCTCAGAGAACATGTTTACGCTAGTATTGGTCAACAAGCACTTTTTTTTTCAAAATGACTAAAACATTTATTTATCATTAAATTTTCAAACACATTCTAGAAATGGAACAGAATGCAAGTTTTCCTTCAGTAAAACGTGTAGTTTCTTAACAAGCACTTTTAAAGGGAGTACTGAGTACCAAGTGAAACAAGTCCCTGACCTCACAGAGATTATATTATACTTTGTTGTTGTTGTTTAATCATTCCTGACTGTTTGTGACCCCGTTTGAGGTTTTTTGGCAAAAGAAACTGCAGCGGTTTGCTGTTTACTTTTCTAGCTCATTTTACAAATGGGAGAACTAAGGCAAACAAAATTAAGGGTCTTGCCCAGGGTCACAAAGCTAATAAGTGCCTGAGGCTGGATTTGAACTCAGGTCCTCCTGACTCCAGGCTCAGCACTCTATCCACTGCACCACCTAGTTGTCCCTTTACATTTTATACGGAGGAGACAAAATGCACGTATGTGTATATATACACACACATACACATATATGTATGTATAATGTAGGGAGTACACATGCATGTCTATACAAGCATACACATACATATAACACATGCACAGATATATACACTATACATACATGTATGCACATGTGTACATGTATACACACACCTATGTATGTACATTTTGTCTCCCCCCATAAAATGTAAAGGGGCAGCCAGGTGGTGCAGTGGGTAGAGTGCTGGGCCTAGATTCAAGAAGACTTATCTTCCTGAGTTCAAATCTGGCCTCAGACATTTACTACTGTGTGACCCTGGGTAAGTCACTTAACCCTGTTTGCCTCAGTTCCCTCATGTGTAAAATGAGCTGCAGAAGAAAAATGGCAAACCATTCCAGTCTTTTTGCCAAAAACACCCCAAATGGGATCATGAAGAGTTGGACATGACTGATAAATGACTTAACAACAACAATTTTAAAAAAGATAATTTTTGGGGGGGAGGAGAGGGCATCAGCACCTTTAATTCAGATTATCACCATGTTAAATCTGGCACCTGAGAGCCCCCTTACCTCTCTCTCTCCTCTCCAAGGGTTATTCCAAACATAGGGTTACTGAAGCTGCCTGATTTGGTAGGAGAAAGGATGCCTAGGTCCCATAGAATTGTAGAATCTACTTTGAAATGAAACTCTCCAGGGTCAAGGAGTGAAGGCTGTATACAGGTCCCACTTGCTTGTCCTCTTTGAACTTAGTGATTCATTATTCCGGCAAGAATCCAAGATAGAAGTAGATTGCTGTCTATGTGGAGCGATTTGAGGGAACTTCATGATAAAAATACCTTCCCAACTAGCTGGTTGGTGGCTGAAATATCTTGCATTCCATTATTAATCTTTTGTTGTTGTTGTTAAGATATTGTCCCCTCCAGTTAAAATTCAAACACCCCTAGGAAGAGTAATACATTAGCTTTATCAGCTATGAACACTGTAGTGTGAAGGAGTTTATCAGGTCCTTTCAAGGGAGAGCTAATCCAGAGCGGATCCCTGAAGAATAAGAGCTTTCACAAGGGAAAGCGGGGTGGGCAGAGGTCCAAAAAAGTAGAATTCCACAAGGAAGGCAGATCCAAGTGAGTACTTAGAGAAGAGTCCCTGGGCATCCAGAGGGCATTCTGAAGGCCCAGCGTAAAAGAGGCAGCATAGAAAGGGGATGGTTAGAAACACTGAAAACAAACTTCACCCATTTCACAATTTCATGCAGGGCATTTATCAGGAATAATAACCATTTTGAATCACATGGGTTAACTATGCTAGAAGAATTGATAATGATTAAGTGGTACGTGTAAACCATATGATTGCGCACTAACTGCCAGTAATCGCCGTGCCTCATCACAGAAGGAAAATGCAGGAAGTCTCAGGGAGAGAGGCAAGATGGTTTCTATAAAGATGAATCATGCCTCACAAACCTGGTAGAGTTCCTGGAAAAGATTAGACAGGATTCACAAGCTACTACCTAGAATACCTCACCCCTATGTACCTTTGGCTGTTCTTGACCTGCTAACCCTCAACCCTAGAAAATTCCCACGTGTGATTTCTCCCATCTTGAGTCTGGGCTGCTGAAATGTGGCTGGAGAAAATTATGACAGCTGATTTTATCCACCCTAACTTTTTGGCAGATAATAACCTCAGTTAGGCCTCTACTGATGCTTGGCTGTCCTTCTATTCACGGGATCACAGAGTCAGAGTTAGAAGGGCCAATAAAGGCCATCATGTTGGATCCTCTCGTTTTGTTGATGAGAAATCCGAGTCTGAGAAGAGGTTAAATGATTTCCTCCAGGTTGCACAATTAGTACTTGTGTAAGGCAGTACTCATCTTCCTGACCCCAAGGTTAGCAGTACCCTTAGCCACTGTACCACCCAGCTGCCCTTTATATTTTCCCAAATTGACTGTGCCAAACCTTTTCCTCCCTCATTACTTTTCCCACTCCCTCCCCTATAGAATCACAGCAGATTACAGAACCTCCTACTGTAATGAGAAAGTTGAGGCCATCTGATAAGAATGCTCTAAAATCTTCTTATTCCCATTCTCTCTGCCTTCCTTGCAGTCTCAGAGGAAAAGGTTTCTGTAAGGCAATCCTTCCACCTATGCTTTTGATCCCATCTCCCCCTACTTCCTCCAATACTTTATTCCATCCCTCATCTCTTTTTTATTTGTTGTTGTCCAGTTGTTTCTCTTGTGTCTGACTCTCTGTGACCCCATGTGGGGTTTTCTTGGCAAAGAGACTGCAGTGATTTGCCATTTCATTTTCCAGATGAGGAACTGAGGCAAACAGGATTAAGTGATTTGCCCAGGGTCAGCTATTAAATGTATGAGGCCAGATCTGAACTCAGGATGAGTCTTCCTGACTCTAGGACCAGCACTCTATGCACTGCACCACCCACCTGCCCCTCTTACCTGGTTAACAAGTGTCTATGGCATGACTGGAACATAGGTCTTCCTAAGTCTAGAATCAGTTCTACCACCATATGCCTTTCTGTACAACCGCTCCAATTCTTTCTTTGTTTGTTTTGGCTAGGCAACGGGGTTAAGTGACTTGCCCAGAGTCGCACAGCTAGTAAGTGTTATGTATCTGAGGCCGGATTTGAACTCAGGTCCTCCTGAATCCAGGGCCGGCGCTCTATCAACTGCGCCACCTAGCTGCCCCTTCCACTCCAATTCTTGATAAATATCATGAAACAATCCATTCTCTGCTTACAATTTAGTACTAGGTAGGAATGATGACCCAGATCTGTGCAAACCTTCAAATGGCCCCATTACCCATGGGACAAAGCCTAATCTCTTAAACTTGGTATGAAAAGCTTTTCACACTGGAACTCAAACTGTTTTGTTTCTATCTTATCTTCCACATCTACCCTACAGGTCTATCCAGGCTGGTCACTCACTTCTGACCATGCCATGTGTATTCCTTTATTTATGCCTGTCCCTGGAAGGCATCTGGCCCCTTACCTATGAAAAATTTCCCCATTCTTTAAGGTTGTAAACCCAGCTCAAATCCCACTTCTCTCATGACCCCATACCTGCCCAATCTCCCCCTTCTTTTTGACTCTGTAGATCTTATTGTCTACACTATTCATCCGTCATTTAATCATTTACAGACAGCCCCTGACCTTAAAAATCGTGTGTCATGGATATCTCTTACAACCTGATTGTTACCCAGCCAAGGCCTTATAGAAGGAATTCTCTCCACACAGTCGCTGGGGATTTCCTTTCCCTTCTCTTTCCCTTTTCCTGTTCTCTTTTCACCCCTTCCTAACCACCTTCACTCATAGAACGCAACAGTCTGTCTCATATTGACCCTACTCCTCCTCACTCCATTTCCTTACTGTTGGCCGCAGAGCCCTGAGTGGGGATGGCTGCAGCAGGAAGAAAGAAAGTCAGGGAGGGATAATGTATTCTGTTTCAGAGACACCTCTCTTAGCTTTTCAGTGCCTTGCCCACCTTCCCCAGCTCTGCCTGCTTGCAGTGAGGGAAAGGACAATTCTCTACTGTTCCTGACACAACAACGGACCTCTGCTGCTCTTTCTCTTCCCCAGCCACCGTCCTTGAGTCTTGCCCTGACCCAGGATCAGATAGGCCACTGTGTGCTTGAACCAGAGGTTAGGAAGACCTGAGTTCAAGGCTTTCTGCTAACACATTGCCTCTAACACTGTGATCATGTGGCAGACCCTTAAAAACCTTCAGTCTCTGCTTCCTCATCTTTAAAATCAGAATAATAATGCCTGTAATACCTGCCTTATGGGGCTATAGAGAAGAAACCATTCTGTTGCTGCTGTCTGATCTTCAAGTCAGGGTGAGTCTTCTCATTGGTCCCTCTAACTTTTGAACTGGCTTCTTAACCAGCCCTAGAATTACCAGGTCAATAGTATTGAGGGGAGATGTGATATAGGAGTGAAGGGAAAACTACATCCTGACTGTTATTTCTCACTACTGTCACTCACTCCTTCTTCCCCAGCTCAGGACACCACTCCTTTACCCCCCACCCCCCTAGCTCCGTAATGCTCCCAATGTCTGTTCTCATTCCTTAGTCCCCGGCATTGGAGCACCTACCCCTTCCCCATACCTATCCCCAATTTGTTCTTCTCCACTGCACCACTTAGCTTCTCTTTGTTGTTTTTCAGTCATCACCCCATTTGGGGGTATTTTTGGCAAAGATACTGGAGTGGTTTGCCATCCTTCTCCAGCTCATTTTATGGATGAGGAAACTGAGGCAAACAGAGTTAAGTGACTCGCCTAGGGTCACACAGCTAGTCAGTGTCTGAGGCCAGATTTTGAACTCAGGAAGATGAGTCTTTCTGAGTCTAGGCCTTGCACTCTATCTACTGCATCACCTAGCTGCTCCACTGTTTTCCTCTATAATTTCTCAAATCCACTATTCCAGACCTTTTCCTCCCTCATCAACCTTCCCTCACTACACAGATCCAATGCTCTATCCACTATACCATACTCTCTCTGTATCACCACCCCTATTGTTGATAGATATCATGAGACAATCTCATTCTCTACTTACATTCAGTACTAGATAGGAATGATGACCCAGATCTCGGATAACCTTCAAAAGGCCCCCATTGCCCATGGAATAAAACCTATCCATGGTGCTTAGGTTTTTCAGTTTGTTTCTCTGTGCTGGTCTTCGAACTTAGTGTACATCATTGTTCCTATGGCCCAGCATGCTCCAAGTTCCTAATAACTGATTCATAAAAATGGAATTTTGGGCCAGAACCCAAGCTGGGTTTGTAAGTTGGGGTCAGCCTGTACTGACTGATGACATCTCTTCGATTTAAGTCTTTAGCCATTTAATCTTCCTCATAATATTCTTTAAAGTCATGAATGAGTAACCCTTCATATGAATGCTGTCCCTAAGAGAACAAAGTTTAGGGTTGTAATCAAATAAGCTTACAATCAACTCAACTTTAGGGGCAGCTAGCTGGCACAATGGATAGAGCTCTGGCCTTGGAGTCAGGAGGATCTGAGTTCAAATCTGTACTCAGACACTTGACACTTATTAGCTGTGTGACTCTGGGCAAGTCACTTAACACCAGAAAGTAAAAAAAATAAACTCGATTTTATACACATTTAGCAAAATGGCCATTATGCTAGGTGGGAGACAATAAAGCACACTTAATATACAGATATAGCATTGCATTTACTCAGTCAAACCAGGAATTTCTGGGATCAGGTAGCAGAAACAGAGAGGGGAAATTGAATAGACTAGGAAGCTGTTCAAGACTTTCTCAAGGGGTAGCTAGGTGGCGCAGAGGATAGGTCACAGGCCCTGGAGTCAGGAGGACCTGAGTTCAAGGCCAGCCTCAGACACTTGACACTAGCTGTGCGACCCTGTGCAAGTCACTTAACCCCGATTGCCTCACCAAATAAAAAAAAAGATCTCAAGACCCCTGAATCCTTAAAACAGGAGGAATCAAATCACCCTGCTTCTTCATCAGAGGACATTTACAGTCTGTTTGTCCCAGGAACTGCTCCAGGCCAGCTACAAGCTCTTGCCCTCCTTGGTGCCAGAACCTCTTCCATATCCAGGTATAAGGATTAGGTGAGAATGAACTTTAACGGAAGGCCAGGTGAGCCCCAGTCAGAATGCCTCTTACCTCAGTGTAAATGTCTGTTGAATTACATTAGTGTAGATGAGTTTAATTAGATTGCTCTCCTAATTCCTAAGGCATCTGATCCCTCCCAAACCCTTCCAGGGATGCTTTGACATTGGTGGGTTTTACCACCTTCTGTCTTCTATAGGAAACTGGTGTCATGTTAATTAGAAAGAGTGAAATGAAGGTTCTGGTTGTTAAATGATAGCTGGCAAAATGCTGAATGAAGTTTGATTTTGGTGTCCTTTCACCTCTCTTTCTGCCTGCTTTTCCTTTATTTGAGGCCTCTTTCCCTCCTCCCCTCCAAACCCAGTGTCTTCTGCCTGTTCAAAGAACTCTCTCTCCCCTGCCCCTCCCCCCCACTTCAGAATACCTTTGGTTTCCTCTTCCCCTCAATAAAAACTTCCAATAATGTAAACTAGACATAGTAAGTTAGTGAAAAGAGCTCTGGACTCCAGTTCAGGAGGCTAGAGTTTGAGTCCCAGCTCTGACACTGAGTTTCCAAATCTATAAAATGAGAATTATAATTCTACTACATATCTCAAAGGGTGATTGTGAACAAAGCTCTATATAAATGTTACATAATGTTGTCAGTTGATGTGTTTGTTAGTTTTACTGAGCTGCATTTTCCTCTTTATCTTTTTTATTTTTATTTTTGTCAAACTGGATGGCTCACTAGGTAGGGGAGGGATGAACTATTAAAACTTAAAACTGCACTTAGAGTTTTGGGACAGTCTATATTCAGGAATGAAGGTAATGAAGGAAAACAAAGGGGACATCAATAAATTGAGGAAAATTAAGAATTATGTATAAATGTAATTCATTATTATTATTGCAGGCTTTCAGTGATCTCAGATATGTTTTAAAAGTCACCTCAATAGATTAATCCCCAATACTGTAGTATGGTATCAGGGAAAACAAAGAGAGGGAGGAACTGGCTTCACATCCTTCTCCTACTTTTCCCAGCAAGAAGACAAAGCTGGAGATCAGGGAAGCTGTAATTGGGAATCTTTCTACTAGAGTTCTGGTATCTCATCAATACCTGCTACTGCCAATGCTACACCACGCGTATTAGAACCGTAGCTATAGAGCTCAAAGGGACTCTGTAAGTCATTTAGTACAACTTTTCCCTTAGGGAAACTGAGGGCTACAGAGACTTAATGACCTATCAGAGTTGAACTGTCAGTCAGGATTCAAATCCAGGTCTTCTGCCTCCAAATTCAGGGCCCTTGCATATAGTAAGTAGTCAATAAATATTTGTTTAAACAAACAGATGGATAGATGGATTATTGCCAAATGTGACCACTGAGACACAGCAAATGAAATCCTTTCTGGGTGTGGTATTATAAATGCCAACTTTTTGACCATATCTTTGGTATTCTCATCTTGGTATCTTTCTCAGTCCCTATGGGGCACACAAGAGCATGTCAGCAGAGTTTCTGATGAAAGCATGTTTGGAATATTGAAAATGCCTCTTCAGTGCCTAGACATAACAACTGGTCCCTGGCATGGCCTGGGAAGTGAGAGTGGCATGTGCCGTCCCCTTGCTTTGCAGAGGAGAACTTAGGAAATGGAGGAGAACCAGCCTCCGTGTATGTGTATTTGCTCCGTGTGTTTGTTTAAATGAATGCCTCCCTGTCTTCTGGATATTATATGTCAAACCTCATCTTCTCACACTGGATGGGAAGAAGGGTGTTCCTTAATTTACTGGAGTTTGGGAGATAAAGGTTATGACTTCTGTTCTGCCCTACTGTAAGAACTGTATGTGTTTGGCTGATAATCCTGGTGTCTCTTTCTGTTGGCTGCCAGTGATTTGTAGGGGCAGAAGCTGATGATTTTGAAGGCCCGTTACTACAGAAGAATGCCTAAGGAATGTCGTGGTTACTCCAACTTCTGAGAAATGCAGGATCAAGGATTCTCACTTAGGTCAATGTAACTGCAAACACACAACTCCCCAGGCTACAATGTTCATGCTGCTGCCAGTAAATTTTAGAACTGGTGTTAACATACAAGCCACTGAATAGCTCTGGAGTCCCTTACATTGATAGCACACACTGTAACGTAAGAATCTAGGATGGTTGGGTTTGGACTGTCTTTTGGTTTCTGTCCATGTCAGCTCAGAACAGAGCAAGCACTTGTTACTATATGTTCTCAACTTTGGTTTTGTTTCTTTGGGCCACAATAGAATGTGACATTCTCTTCTTCCATATGGATTTGATCTTGCTGCTTTTTTCTCATTTCTCCTCCCTGCCCCTGGTCTTTTATTTTTTAACTAGATATTGAGATTTCAAATGCTTACATGTAGTATAGTCAGAGAAGTGTGAATGTTATTGTGTTAGAAAGTAAAAGAACTTTGAAGATTCTGAGATTATTATGCTGTCAGAAGAAACGCAGAGGAGCTGGTTAATGACTGATGTATTTTGAATAACTCTATCCTTGAAGATGGTTATTAATATACCCAAAATTTTCCTTCTATAATAGAATATAAGCTCCTTGAGGACAGAAACTATTTCACTTTCTTACTTTTAGAATTTATATTCCTAGCACCCATCACAGTATCCAGCACATAGCCAGAAATTAATACATCATTGTTGATTGGTTGATTCCTTTTTTAAAAAAATTAAATTTTTAAAATTTATGAAATAGAACAAGTATTTCCATAACACAGTATAATAAAAAAGATGATTGCACACAAAACTGCAAATCTATTAAGTAAAACTTGCTGTTCATTTTAAATATATAATAAAATTATCATTTATGTTTCTTTTTTTTTCCTTTTCTCCTCCCCCCAACCCCCTGACACAGTGGCTACCATTAGAAACAAATATGTTTCTAGGAGGCCTACTCAAGCATCCTGGTGAAGTGAAAGAATTCTAGATTTGTAGTTCAACAAAAGCTGGCTCATATCTTGCCTCTGACGCTTATTAGCTATGTGATCATATGGAAGTCATTTATCCTTTTGGAGTCTCAGTCTTCTCAACTGTAAAATGGGGATAAGAATATCTGTAGCGACTCTTGCATGGAGTTATTGTGAAGATCCCATGCGAATTATCTTGGGGTTGGAATAGAAATAACAAAAGCAGCTCATGGGAAGTTTAAATTCGAGGTAAGGAATTGAGCTCAGAAGAGAACAACTAGCTGGCCTTAATGAGTTTACATCTCTAGTCATGGATGAAATATAACTCAGAGCCTTGGAAGAACTGGCCAATGTGACTGAGTCATTGTTACAATTGTTGCAAGCTCATGGAGAATGGGAGAGGTATCCCAGAATTAGAGATGGGCAAAACCTCTACCAACTTTTTTCTTTTTTAAAATTAAATTTAAAATTTTTTATTATATTTTAAGTTCTGAACTATATCCCTCCTTTCCTCCCCACACTACGCTAGAGAAGGCCATCATTTGACACAGATATATATGTACATATTTATGTATATGTAAAACTTATCTGTGTACATCTATACCTATTTCATGCTATTTATTCTATATGTCAGTTCTTTCTGTGGAGGTGGATAACATCTTCCTTTATAGGTCCTTTGTAGTCAATCTGAGTATTTATAATACTCAGAATAACTTAGTCATTCACAGTTATTCTTCAAAAAATATTGCTGTTACTGTATGTGGGATTCTCTTGGTTCTGTTCATTTCAGTCTCCATTATTTGATGCAATTCTTTCCATGCTTTTCTAAAATCAACCTGCTCATCATTTCTTATATCACAATAGTATTCTGTCACAATCATGTGCCACAACTTGTTTGACCATTCCCCAATTGATGGGCATCCCCTCAATTTCCAGTTCTTTTCACCACTAAGAGAGTGACTCTAAATATTTTGGAACATATAGGTTCTTTTCCGTTTTCCCTGATCACCTTGGGAAACAGACCTAATAGTGGCATTGCTGGATCAAAAGTATATACAGTTTTACAACTCTTTCCAGATTGTTCTTCAGAATGATTGGATCAGTTCACAGTTCTATCAATAGTGTATTAGTGTCCAATTTTTCCACAGTCCCGCCACCATTTGTCATTTTCCTTTTAGCCAATCTGATAGGTAGGAAATTATATCTCAAAGTTTCTTTTATTTTCTTTTTGCTTTTTGGTGAGGCAATCAGGGTTAAGTGACTTGCCCAGGGTCACACAGCTAGTAAGTGTCATGTGTCTGAGGCTGGATTTGAACTCAGGTCTGCCTTACTCCAAGGCCAGAGCTCTATCCACTGTGCCACCTAGCTGCCTCTCAAAGTTGTTTTAATTTGCGTTTCTCTAATCAGTAAAGATTTAGAGCATTTTTAATATGACTAGTTTTGACTTCTTCATCAAAAAACTGCCTGTTCATATCTTTTGACCATTTATCAATTGTGGAAATCTCCTAATTTTCAAAACAGGGAAGAAGGCTGAGTCTGCAAACTATGAGCTAGTGAGTATGATTCTGATTCTTGGAAAAATTGTAGAACATATTATTAAAGTTAGTGAAAATCCAAAAAAGGGAACAGCTACCACAGAGTCAGCACAGCTCCATGAAGAATAAGTCATGACAGACCCTTTACATCCTTTTTCTTTGAGCAGAGTTAGTAGAATGATAGATAGATCAGGGGAACGTATGGATAGTAGGTTAACTACTTTTAGCTAGGTATTTGACAGTCTCTCATGCTATTAGTGAAAAAGATGAAGATGGGAAAAAAAGATGAAGATGGATATGGGCTAGATGATAGCATAATTATATGGATTTGGGACTGATTAAATGACTGGATCCAAAGAGTAGTCATTAAATGTTAGATGTGGTATTTGAAAGTTTTCTAGTTCCAACTCTGGGCTTTTTGGATTTTTGTCAATGACTTGAATAAAGGTATAGATGTTGTACTGAATAGAGCTGTGACTGACATAAAGGCAGAAGGAAATTAGCATGTTGGACAACAGACTCGGAATTCCAAAAAATCCTTGCAAGGCTAAAAGGTTGTGCAAAACCTAACTAGATAAGGAGGTTCTTAAACTGGGATTTATGGACCTTTGTGGTCTATGAATAGATTTTAGAGGGTACATGAATCGGGATTGAAAAAAATTACGTCTTTCTTTTCACTAATCTCTAATTGAAATTTAGAATTTCCTTCAATTGCGATTTTTTAAAAAATGTAATTCTGATGAGTCCATAGTTTTCACTAGTCTTCTATATAGGGGCATGACACAAAGAAGGTTGAGAACTGAATTAGATAATTTTTAAAAATGACACATGTAGGTGGCAAAGTGGATAGAGAGAGCCCTAGCCCTGGAGTCAGGAGAACCTGAATTCAAATCCGGCCTCAGAAACTTGCTAGCTGTGGGACCCTGGGCAAGTCACTTAACTTTGATTGCCTCCCAAAAAATGACATGTGTGATTTCCTTGATCTTGAGCTCTCTCTGAGATATTCTCTCTATCAGTGCATAGGAGCTCCTATTCTAAAATGTACAATCATTGAGAATTGCTGGAATAACTCAGAGGCGAAGTGACTTGCCCAGGATCACACAGCCAGCATACATCAGAGGCAGGATCTGAACTTGCTCTTCCTGACTCTACAGCTGGCTTTCTATTCACAGCAGCATGCTGCCTGAAGACAAAATTTACTATGCATCAATGTAAAGTCTTATATTTAGCTTCAAAAAATAAATTTCTTGAGTAAAAGAACATAAAATATGTTTAGATAAGTGTTTTGTTTCATTTTTAAAGATCTGGGAATTGTAGTGGACCACAGGCTCAATCAATAGGACTGAAACAAGGCATCCACCCCACCTGCCAGTGCTATTTTAGGGTATATTGAAAGATTCATTCTCTGAGATTCAGAGGTTAAATGACTTGCTCATGATCAGAGGCAGCTGGTAGCACAGTGGATAGAATTCCAGTCCTAGAGTCAGGAAGACCTGAGTTCAAATCTGCCTTCAGACACTTACTAGCTGTGACTCTGGGCAAGTCACTTAACTCTGCCTCAGTTTCCTCATCTGTAAAATGAACAGGAGAAGGAAATGACAAACCATTCCAGTATCTTTGCCAAGAAAACCCCAAATGGGGTTGCAAAGAGTTGGACATGACTGAACAGCAACAACAATAAAAAGATTCATGGTACCCAGGAATAGGTAGTTAATAGTTTCATTGTTCTCTGGACAGAACACACCTCCTCTGGAATATGTCATTCCATCCATGTGGGCACCACATCTTAACAAGGACATTGGCTAAATTAGAGAGCATTAAGAGGAGGATGAGGATTAACTAGATGGATGGAATGGGTAGTCCAGAGAAAAGAAGATTTGGGGCAGAGGCATCAGAACTGCCTTCAAGTATTTGAAAGAGGGATTAATTAGATTTAGATCACTAATTGATATAGAGGCAGAAGCAATCTTGGAGGTCATCTAGTCCAGCCCACTCATGTTACAAATGAAGAAACTGAGGCCCATAGAGGTTAAGTGATTTACTCAAAGTAACATGGGTAGTCAGTAGAAGAACTGGACCTCTGACTTTGAATCCAGTGCTCTACCCATTGTAACCATGCTGCTTGGCTTGGTCCCAGAAGCAGAACGAGGAGTAATCTCTGGAACCTGCAGAGAGGAAGGTGTATTTAAGGACAAACGTTGAAACAATTATAGCTATCCAGAAGTAAAATGTTGTGCCCTGAGAGGTAGTGGGTTTCCACTTCTTACAGGTTTTCAAGCAAAGATTGTGTGATCATTTTTTGGCTGTGTTGTAGAGCGGATTCCTGTAAAGGTTTGTGTTGGGTTCTGCTATCCTTCCCAATTCTGACATTTTATGATTTTCTTTCTTTCTTTTCTTTTTTTTTTTTTAAAGGCAATTGGGGTTAAATAACTTGCCCATGGTCACACAGCTAGTAAGTGTCAAGTGTTTGGTCTGAGGCTGGATTTGAACTCAGGTCCTCCTGACTTCAGGGCTGGTGCTCTATCCACTGCACCACCTATCTGCCCCTATGATTTTTACCTTAGCAATTTCATGGGGTCCATAGGGGTTAGACACAATTATCGTAAGGTACTCTGACAATGGATTATGTGGAATAGGGGATCAAGTAGTCACTTGGAGTAAGATAGGCCTGGCTGTCATTTAGTTGTGTAACCTGCTAGGTCAGTTGGATTAGATGATCTCTACAGTCCTTTTGATACTATGATTTCATTGCCTTGGATAAGTCAGTTTCTAAGATTGTTTCCTCATCTATAAAACGGAATAATAATACTTATACCAGCAGTATACTACCTGCCATGAGAAGCAGCGTGTTATAGTGAATAGAATGCTGGATTTGGAGTTAAGAATCCTAAAGTCAAATCACACTTCTGATTCTATCAGTTGTGTGACCATGGAGCAAGTCACTTAACCTCTGACTTTCAATTCTTTAAAACTATAATAAGTTTATATACTAGTTGTGATCTGCTGGTGGGAATCGCTACCACCAAAGATGGCTTTGGATTTTAGGGTTCTTGCAAAGATTAACTGAGGGATGATATTCATGAATGCCCTTTGTAAATTCAAAGAGCTATCTATATATTGTAAAAATAATTGCCAAATGTATCTGCCAATGGGAAGATCTATAAGCATTTTTTACCTGACACAAAATGCTTTAGATAACTGTGCAGTTTTTCTCCAAAGTTCTTTTTTGGTTTCCTTTCAAGTCTTTTAGCTACATCTGAGAAAAAGTCTCAATTAGCTACATAAAATCCCCAAAACCCACTGATCTCCCCTTTAATAAGGAAGTTTCCCCCCAGTCTCAGCAGTGTACAAGCAGCAGGAGAAACTAGGAATAAGAAGTAGGGACAGGGAATCAGGGCTGCAGTTGTACCTAGGAGCAAGAAGCCATTGATGCATTGTCAGGGTTGACAGGGAACAGTAAAGATTTTGCATCCTGAATCTGTTAATCTTTTACAATGTTTATTATGCCAATGATAATAATTCCCAAGTAACGTGTTTGATCTTTTATTTGTTTATGACAGTGATGATACTTTGCTGACTTAAGTTGGATTTTGCCTTGGATTGATCTTTTTCTGCTGTGCTCACTCAGAACTCTCCAGGCTCCATCTTGCAATGAAGGGCCTATTGATTATTCCCCAGATTCCAGAGAATGTAAAGGCATTCTATGCCCAGTGGGCTCCTTTGTTCAGAAAGGACACTGCTTGGGACTCCCAGATGCCTCAGGAGGAGGAAAAGCTATTTGTAAGAATAGGAAATGTTGACAATTGACACATTTCCTTTTGTCTACTTACTCCCCCCCTTCCTCCCCCCCCCCCCACAATGACCCACAAAAAGCCTTTGCAAACCTTAGGCTTTCTCATCAAGGCTACTGTTGCTGATAATCAATGTCTTTCTTTGGAAAAATCTGGGAATAGGAAATGACTTGAAGTAGGCCATAAACATGGAGAATGGGAGTGTAAGAAGTGTTAGGAGCGGTTTTTATCACTCGCCTGAAGTCAGTTCCTATTCCTGACCTTTCCCAAAGAAATTTATTCATTGGAAACATCAGTCATGATAAGGAATGGATTGAGGATTGTTGTAACTTGTTTTAAAGAGAACCACAGTAATTCCAGGAAAACAATTTATCAGGTGACTTGTGTTTTTAGGGATGATGACTGCAAGAGACCTCCCAGTTAGGTGCACGTAGAGACATAGAAAATGGAATGAGGGTGCCAGTGGTCTGGAATTTCTGTGGCTCAAGTAACAGGTAATAATAGCTCTAGGCCCCAGATTTATGATGATAAGAAACTGTGATTGTAAGGCCCTGGAAGGTACCTATAAGATTTGAGAACTGGTTTGAAAGGCTTCAAATTGTAGCTTTTCTCATCTTCAACCTTGTCCTCTTGCTGGGAAGAGTAAGGGAATGAATAAATGAAAAAGCATTTATTAAGTATTTACTATGTGCCAAGTGCTAGGGATACAAATAGGAAAAAAAAATAAGACAGTCCCTGCTCTCAAGGACCTTCCACTCTGACTGGATGAGACAACACACACAAAAGAGTTCGGCTGCAGGCTCTCAAGGGCACAGTGTCATTGGGATGGTGAGGCTTAGCACTCTCTACAATGCATCAGCAGGTCAGATGATGGTGCCAGGGGGTCTAGGAGGCATAGTGGTAGGGAAGGCGTACAAATCACCTCATTTGAAATTCGCAACAACTGAGTGAAGTAAAACCACGGAAGTCAGACCAGGGCAATGGGAAACTCTAAGAATGAAATTTTGAAGAAAAAATAGAAGCAATTCTTATGAGAAGGAAAAGAGGAAGTTGTCTGAAAAGACTGATGTTGGTGCATTGGGAACCTGCCAACTTAGATTTACAAATACCATGCACACAAAATGGAAGCAGGGGCAGATAACACAGGATAAATCACAAAAATGTGGCACTGTGCTCTATGAATAATGTCAGGAGGCTGGAAGTTCAGAGTGAGTCATGACTGGGGGGAAGGCTACGGACAACAAAATGCTTTTCAAAAATAATTATTTGTTTTTAACTGTATTGGGGAAGAGAAGAGGGTGAAAGAACAAAAGGGACCTCTGTTCAGGAGGATGGGATAACCAATAAAAGAGAGAAGGCAGAGCTGCTCATTTATATTTTGATTGTTTCCTGTGCCAGAGAGAATGATATTTTGACTCTAGAGATCAGAATAAAAGAAGCTACTATGGACAAGAAACTGGGCTTGTTGTCAGGAATACAGTGTCAAAAAATGAGCCTCTGTCCTCAATAAGCTGGTGTTCTATTGAAGGGATACAATCTGTGCACACATAAATATGGTACAGGGTGAATTGAGAAGGGAGGGAGTACATAGCTGAGAGGACTATGGAAGACTTTGTGGAACAGGTGAGGCCTGAACTGAGCCTTGAATGAAGAGAAGGATTTGAGAGGTAGAGATAAGGAAAAAGTGCATTCCAGATATGTGGGGTAGCTCATGTAAATGCATGAAGGTAGGAGATGGTACTTTGGATTCAGAGAACAGCTAGTAGGCTAATTTGAATGGACCATGGGCTGTGCCAACAGGAACATGAAGTAAGGCTAGAAAGATGATTGGAACCAGACAGAGATAAGTCCTAAATGTCAGAAGAGTCTGGAGGCAACAGGGAGCAACATAAGGCTTTCAAGCAGGGGAGTGGCTCAGTAAGACCAATGCCTTAGGAAGATTATGTTAGCAGCTGTGTGGGGTATAAATTAGAGGGGGTAAGACTAGAAGAAGAGACACCAATTAGGGGCCTCGTAGAATCATCCAAACAGGAGATCATGAGGTGCTGAACCAGAATTATACCGGAGTCAGCTCTAACTGGCTCATAAGAAGCAATTGTTAAAATTTCAGTGCATTAACACTTCAGAAATCTATAAATTGTACAAATGAGGGCTTGGTTTACTATTTTGTTGATTATCTAGACCTAACAAAGTGTTAATAATGCAGATTAAACCTAAAAGTGTGTCCTGAGAACATTTTTTTTTTTTCCTGGGGTAAGGGGTGAGGGCTGGTGGTTAAACACATACATGGTCTGAACTGAAGGTCATGGTCATCTGAGTGACTAGAAGAGGACAGAAGTAAAAGATAGTGTGGAGGTAGTATCTAATAGATGAGGCAACTGATATATAGGAGAGGTGATGGAGAGCATGAGTCAAGGAAGACAGATATTATAAACTTGATAGTGGAGAAGAACCTTACATATAAGTAGAACCTAGAGGTAATAGGGAGAAATTGAAAATTTCTGAGCAAGTAATTGTGAGGATGAATACCCTCCAAAAAATAAAGTTTGGAAGAGGTGAGTCTTAGATAATGTGGAGTTCATGGAGGGCAAGCCAATGTGGTCTGATATGAATGTGTTGAATTGAAATGCCCAAAAGTTTTCCAGGTAGAGATCTCTGGCACCTAATTGGTGATGCTGGAGTGGGACTTAAGGGAGAGATTAGTAGTTTTGTGTGTAATCTAGTGAGAGATGATAGATGGAGGAGATGAGATCACTAAGGGAGGTAGCGTAAAGAGGGAAAAGAAGGTGGCCCTGGACAAAATCTTTGGACATAGTCACAGTTGGTGGAAGATGGATGATTAGCCAGCAAAGGAAAATGAGAAGGCAAGGTCAGATAGCTAGGAAAACTAGTAGACATTAGTGTGAGGCAATCCAAGGGATGATAGAATATTCAGGAGAAGGGGGTGGGTGGTTCACAGTGTTGATAGCTACATAGGGATCCAAAGGGTTGAGAACTGAGATGAAACTATTAGAATTAGAAGTTAAGAGGCAATTGGTAAACTTGGAGAGAATATCTGGTTTTTGTAGTTTCATGTCATGGAGGGTCTGAAACATAGGCTTTTTTTTGATGACAGGGCAATCGTAGGGCCAAATGGGCTCCTTACATACAGAAAGTGAAGAAGGCACATGACCAAGAAGGATGAGGAACACCAAGGAAAACTCCAATATCAGTGTGATACAATAGCACTTTTAGAATGACTTTAATTGATCAAAAATACCCAATAAATATTAAATAGAGCAATGCTGTATTTTTTTGTTTTAGTAATTAAGCCTTTGGAATTCTGGGTTCCAGATCTCCTAAATATTCATAATGGCCTGTCTTTAGCATCCCCCATCCCCAAAGAATCTTACAGACTTAAGAAGTATTGAGCATGAATTCATTGAGAGTGATCATAGAGTATTCATATGTTTTACCAATAACATTTTTGGATCAGGAGATGTCAAAATGATCTTGAAAGGAGTAGATAAAGGATTCATCAATAACATATCCATGAAAAATATACTGCAGTATATATAGAAGTCCTGGAGAAAATGGAGGCTAGTTTAATATAAAGCATATCCCAAACCTAAATGTCAACAAACAAATATGGATGAATGGAACAGCTACCAATGGAACAATGGAACTATTATTCCATACCCAAGAATGAGAACAACCTCAGGTACACAATTGGATTTCATCTTTCTAGACCAATAGGAATAGAGGTGGCATGTATATATAATCATTGTCTAATTTGGATGACAACACTTCCATACCATTTAACATTTATGTCATGAACAGAGATTCTTGCTTATGACAGGCTTAAAAATAGTGTATTCTAATGCATGATTAAAGTTTCTGAAACATACAATAAATTGGTACAATTCTATATTGGTATTGAATTCTGTAAAGAAACTAAGAAAATTTCAACACCTGATCTGATAATAGGATAATAGTTTTACCTTTGTATCTATTCTGAAAGTACTAATATTTCTGGTGTGTTTGCAAAACAATGGCACCATTGAGTTTAAAACTTCCTCAGTGATTTTGGCAAGAATTCAGCCTATCTTAACTTCATCATTAAATGCAGCAACAAAGGTAACTTTTTATTACAAGTGAAGGGAATAGTTAATGTTTTTTATTATGCCAGTCATAATCTAAATATGTTCCATTATTGGTCATATGATCTTAGTAATGTGATAGTAATAATTGCTCATATTTTATAGATATGAAAATTGATGCTCATGCAGGTTAAATGACATGACAAAGGTCACATGAGTTTAAAATACAAGAGATAGGTTTTGAACTTAGGAATTTCTGCTCATTTCAGGTCTAGCACTCTTTCCACTATAACTTGTTGTCTCTCTCATTCATATATACATATATATAACATTTATATATATACATTATATATACACATGTTTATGTGTCTCTCTATATGTTTCTTTGCTACTATATGCATATTACTGAACAATATTAAACTTTCATTTCATAAAAGTTTTTAAAATTATGCCTCATAAACAACATATAAAGGAGGTGACAGGTATTTTGCTTCATTTTATAATAGAGGAAACTGAGGTATAGTCAGTTTGAATGAATCAATTAATTAGGACTAGATTGGGAAATAAATTCTAGGTTTCTCCCAGTTCTTCTCCCATTGAATGAGATTGTTTCTGTCTTTGTAAGTGAATGAACCACTGCTGAACTCAACAGATACATTTCAAATGTCCATTATGTATTTATGTGCTTATTTACTCTTTCCTCTATAGGCTTCTCTAGACTTCACTAGTTTGCTTGCAACCCTTTTTTTTTTAACTTAATATGGGTTTGAAGTCCAAAAGAGTAAATAAGATACTAAAATGAGGAAGGAGTGCAATTATTGACTGAGTCATCAAATAGTTTTATTTTATGGTGAAGTATACACATCATTTCCAATGTTTGCAGACAATGATTTCTGATGCAAAATGTCCTGTACCTATTGAAATGTCAAGGTTAAGTAGAATCACAAGGTGAGAGAGTATCTCATATTAATCTCCTTTGCACAGTCATTTTATAGATTAAGAAACAGAAGCCTAGATGAATTAAAAGACTTGTCTAAGATCACACAACTAATTAGTAGAACCAGGATCAGGACTGGTTCTTAACGCTTTCAGTCCAGTGCTTTTCTGTGTTGATTCTCTTTGTCTGAAAATACTTTGAAAATGTTCATTTGGAGCTTGAATGATCCAGATACTTGTCTCAATTCTCTAACTCACTTTATATGTGTAGATAAAGCTTTGATCTAATACAAAGGCTTAAGAGATATGTTTTGGATAGAAGACTCTGGGAATGGTTCATGGTGGAAGTATCATTTAAGTTGAGCCTTGAAGATTACATAGGATTTCAACAGTCAAGTGAAAGCCCTCCAGGCCTAGGAATTGACAATAAATGAAGGTGTAGAAGTAGGGAAGCATAGGATGTGTTTGAGGACATGTTTGAGCAGTGACTAATTGTACAATTTGGTTGGAATATAAGGTATATAAAGGAAATAGTGTGAGATAAGGCTGGAAAGGACAGTTGGGCCAATGGAGGGACTAGAATGTGAAGTTGAGTAGTCTGGCCTTGATCTTGTCTCAGATGGTAGAGGCAAAGGCAGAGGCAGAGACAATGGGGAGCTATCAGAAATTTGTGAGCAAGGAGTAACATGATCTCTATGCATTAGGGATATACATCTTGCAGCAATGTATAATGCAATTTGTAGAGCACTGAAACTAGAAGATCCCTTGGTACGAGGCTAATTTCTAGTACTGAACAAATATGAATTTTAGAATTTATTAGCACAGAATGTGGGCTTGGGTATAAGTTTGAGTATGACACCATTACGCAGCTGACATGTTAACTTGGTGGACAACTCATGTTATTGTAGTGCTTTGCAGTTTAAAAAACACATTCCTTGAATAATCCTATGAAGTAATGTTAGTTTGGCTATCCCCATTTTACAGAAGATGAAACCTAGGCTTACATAAATAAAGTGGCTTGTTCATTGCTCACTCAGCACGGAAGAGGCAGAGGCTGGATTTAAATAAACCAAGGTCTCTTGATTCCAGTGGGTCCATGGCTCTTTATGTACGGGCCTGATCGTATAACTCTCCTGTTCGAAAACTTTCAGCATCTCCCCTGTTGCCTCTTAGAAAACACACAACCTCCTTGGTTCTTCATAATTTGCTTCCAATTTTCCTCTTGAGACTTACCTTTTTTTTTTTTTTTGAGGCAATCAGGGTTAAGTGACTTGCCCAGGATGCTGGTACTCTTGAGCCTTATCTTACAACTCACCTTTATGTACTCTTCATATTCCCCAGACTCAATATTCCATTTCCAACTTCCATGAATTTTCATAGTCATTCTTCACACCTGAGTTGTATTCCCTCCTTATCTCTACCTCTCAGAATCCTTATCTTCCTTTGAGGCTCAATTCAGGTACAATCTCCTCCATGAAACCTTCCTTGGTTCCTTCTTCCACATTGTTTTGCTCTCTCCTTTCTCAAATTACTTCTTATTTAGTTCTATACCCCCAGTAGAAAGCAAGTTCCTTGGGAGCAGGAATTGTTTCATTTTTGTCTTTCTATCAATAATTGGGGGAAAATTGGGAAAAGAAATGAGTGATGAGAGAAAATTATGAAAAAAGAATTGTTTGATAAAAGCACAAAAAATCTAAAGAAAATAACACCTTAAAATAATAAGAATTGATCCTATAGTAAAAGAAACATAAAAATTCATTGAAGAAAAGAACTCCTTAAGAAGCAGAATTGACCAAATAGAAAAACAGGTACAAAAGATCACCAAAGAAAATAATTTCTTAAAAATCAGAACTGGGCAAGTGGAAGCTAATGACTCCATACAACAGCAAGAAACAATAACATAAAATTAAAAGAATGAAAAAAAAATAGAAGAAAATGTGAAGTATCTCACCAGGAAAAAAACTTAATTGGAAAATAGATCAAGGAGGAATAATTTAAGAATTATTGGACTGCCTGAAAGCCATGATCAAAAAAAGAACCTTGACGTCATATTTCAAGAAATTATAAAGAAAAAGTGCCCCAGTATCTTAGATCCAGAGGGTGAAATAGAAATAGAAAGAATCCACTCATCTCCTCCTAGTAAAGATCCCAAAATGAAAACTCCCAGGAATAGTTTTGCCAAATTCCAGAGCTCTCAGGTCAAGGAGAAAATATTGCAAGCAGCCAGAAAGAAACCATTGAAACATTGTGGAGACAGTCAGGATCACATAAAATTTAACAGCTTTCATGTTTAAGGAGCAGAGGGCTTGGAATATGGTATTCCAGAGGGCAAGGAGCTAAGATTATAACCAAGAATAACCTACCTAGTAAAACTGAGCATAATCCTTTACAGGAAAAATGGTCATTTAGGGAAATATAGGACTTACAAATATTCCTGATGAAAAGACTACAGCTGAATAGAAAATTTGACATTCAAACTAAAGACTTAAGAGAAGTATAAAGTAAAAAGGTAAACATGAAAGAGAAATCACAAGGGATTATATGTTTACATTCCCATATGTGAAGATGATATATGTAACTCCTAAGAATTTTATCATTATTAGAGCAGTTAAGAGTCTGCATAGGCAGAGGGCATGGGTATGAGTTTTTTTTTGGGGGGGATGATCTAAAAAAAATGAAGGGGTGAGAAAGAGATGTACTGGGAGAAGGGGGAAAAGAGAGGAAGAATTGGGAAAATTATCTCACATAAAAGAGGAGGAGCTTTTATAGTGGAGGGGAAAATGAAGTGTGGGTAATGGGCAACACTTGAATCTCTCATTGCAGTTGGTTCAAAGAGTGAATATTCTCTCTCTCTCTCTCAGGTGGGTACAGAAATCTATTTTACTTAACAGGGAAGTAGGTGGGGAAGAGGATAAGAGAAAGGGGAAAGGTGTTAAAGGGTGGGTGGATTAGCGGAGGCAGTTGTGTGAAGCAAAACAGAGAGTAGTAGAGGGAAAGTCTGGAAGTGGCAATGGGGAGCAAGGAGTATTCTGACCAGTAAGTAGGTGGGTAATGAGAGAAACTACAGGAAAGAATGGCCAGAGATGCAGTGTTAGCTGGAAAGTCTTGGCTGGTGAGGACCAGAAGATGGAAAGAATCAGAGAGGAAGTGGTATAATATGAAAAGAAGTTTGTTAATTAAGGAACTTGATTTCTGAAGGGCACCATGGAAGGAAGGACTAGGATGATCTGGAGTGACACGTTGGAGGAAGGTTTAGAATGGAAATGAAGAAGCCAACAGGTGATATTTGATTTCTTTGACATTCAGGTGTTCAGTATTAACAGAATGGGCAAAGTAAAGGAGAGTGGAGGTGGAGGAAGTGGGGGTGAGGCTTATGCTAACAATTGGGAAGTGTGTCCTGGTAGAGTATCAGTGAAGTCTGATGATGAAGGCAGGTAATTGGAAGAGCCAAGGTTGGCTCTATAGATTCTGCCTGACCCTCAACTGCCTGGAAGCTATGTTTCTTTGTCCTAAGAGATATCTGGAAGTGCACCTTGCATCAGGTGTGAGCAGGAGATGGTGTATTTCTTGACAGAAGGCAGGTACTGCTGTGTCTTGGAAGCAGATTACGGCAAGTACAAGCAGAACCTGGTGGTTTTGTTGTCCAGAAGCTTCATGAGGAAGAAGGGGGTGATGTATTCTATCTTTGTAGACCACTGGGTATTTCTCATAAGGTCTAGAGCTGGAAGGGACCTTACAGACCCATCTAGCTCAGTTTTACAGATGAGGAAACTGAGATCTAGAGGGATTAAGTGGCTTGCCTAAAGTCACACAGGTTGACAGCCTCAGGTGGAATTTGAACATCCCTGGAAAGCAAGAAATGTGGGTATTTTTCTATTTGTTTTAGAAATGAAGAAACAGACTCATATGTAAAGCAGCATGTTAAAGTTAATAAATTGTGTTAGTGATAAAGTTGGGACTAGAACCTAGACCTTTCAGCTCCAGGTTTAGGGCTTTCAGGCACAAAAATATTTCTAAGCTACCTCAATCAAGTTTCTGCTTGTTAAGCTTTCTACTGCCTGGATAAAATGGTATATTCATTGTTTGGTTGTTTTCAGTCGTGTCTGATTTTTCATGACCCCATTTGGGGTTTTCTTGGCAAAAAAAACCCAAAACCTGAGTGGTTTATCATTTCCTACTCCAGCTCACTTGACAGATGAGAAAACTGAGGCAAATAGGGTTAAATGACTTGCCCAGGGTCACACAGCTAGTAAATGTCTGAGGCCAGTTTTGAACTCAGGAAGATGAGTCTTCCTGACTTCAGGCCTAGCTCTTTCATGGCACCATCTCACTGCATAACAGTAATAGAAGAAAAACTAATGGCTGCGAGTGCAGTTGTCCTCCTCCTTTCTTTCTATTTACGTTGGTGGTTTCATAAAATACTTTTAAGTTGTGTGTATAGGGTCTAACTGGTTCTGCTTAAGTCTCAGCAGAATTAGGGGAAAAGTAGAAGTGGCAGAGAGCAGATTTAAGTAGGCTGTGTGTGAGAAATACTCCTCAACCATCAAAGCTATTCAAAAGTGGAATGGGCTGCCTGCCTCTAGCCTCAGGAGGTAGCAAGTTCAGGAAGACTTGAAGTCTTCCTGAAAATGCTGGGTTGTCAATGGCCAGGGAAGTGGAAGTCAATGGATCTGAGGTCAATTCCAATTCTTAGATTAGAGGTTTCTCACAAGGCAAGACAGAGAGGCCACATGGCAACTGGGCCAGATGCTGGCAAATGGGAATGGGCTTGTTAGTTACAGGATAATAGATTTTTTGTTGTTTGTCTTCATTCTGAGAGGACCAATGACATCACAAGGCTGCTGTCTTGACTGGATTTAGGTGAGGCAGACCTGCACAAAGTCATGAGCCTCACTCTCTCCTCCTGAGATGACTGGCAATAGACCAGGGATAATAGATTAGGGCTCCAAGGGACCTTAGGGGTCATCTAGTCCAACCGCCACATTTTCTAGATGAGGAATGAGGCACAGAGAGATAAAGAGACCTGCCTAGGGTGACACAGCTGTAAGTGGCTGAGGCAGGATTCAAACTTGGGTCTTTCAGATTCCACATCCCACTTTCTGTCCTATCTGCTGAGTTTCTTGGCTCGTTTAGGTTAAGCTTCTTGTGTGCTATAACTCAACACTTCTCTCCTCTCTAGGTGTCATTTGTACTTTAATCTTCTCTAACTTATGTGCTACTAATGCCTTTTTTTTTTCTTTTTGGTGAGGCAATTGGGGTTAAGTGACTTGCCCAGGGTCACACAACAAGTAAGTGTCAAGTGTTGGAGGACAGATTTGAACTCCAGTCCTTCTGACTCCAAGGCTGGAGCTCTATCCACTGTGCCACATGGCTACCTTTTTTTTTTTTTTAAAAAAAAAAAAGAAAATTCCAACCTTTGGGGTAAAGCCAAGGGGAAAAAGGGAAAAATTCCTGCAGGCTAGTGGAGAGTTGGGGGCAGTAGTAGTGGTATACTGGAGCTCTACCCACAAACATTTTGGGGTGCCAATAAGTCCCTTTCAGACTGAGGAAGAGCAGAACAAGAAAAGCCCCCAAATCTAAGCTATGGCCTGGGATGACATCATTGGTTGCCTTGTTTCTGTTTCCCTCACACTCTCTCCAGAATTTAAAAATTACACTTTGTCAAGAGTTGAGCCTTGGTGTGTGAGTTCCACTGAAGGGCTCCTGTTCCAAGTGCACAGGAAACAACCCAAGAAGGAACACAAAAGAAATCCTGTGCCCACAGGTGGTGAACGAAGAGAGGATGAGCAATTGGCCCCTCTGCGCCTTCCCCCAGGGCTCCATCCGGCAAGCTACCCTTGATTTTTCTTAAAACCTTTTAGGAAGCCCTTCCTGACCCCTGGCTTCCTTTACTTCCATGGTTCCTTCAAGTACCATTCAAATATCATTCAACTAAAATCCCATATTCTACAAGAAGCCTTTCCCAGACTCTCTTAATTTTAGTGCTTTCCTTCTGTTGTTTATTTCCTACTTACCCTGTATGTAGATTATTTGTATATTTTGTTTGCTTGTTGTCTTCCATTACGTCGTGAGCTCCTTGAGGGCAGGGACTGTCTTTTGCCTCTCTTTGTATCCTCAGAAATTAGCATAGTACCCTGATACATAATAAATGTTTTTGACTATTTCCTCTGAAAGCTCAGCATTCACAGGCATAGACAATAGCTTGATCTTCACCCACCTGTTTTGCACTGCAGTCATCCCATTGACTAATTATAACAGCTGACACATACATATGTATACACACACATATTTTATATATATATATATATATATATATATATATATGTACACACACACACACACACACACACACACACGTACACATAAGTATGTATATCTCACTTCACACACATTATCTCACTGAAGTTTCACAACAACCCAGTGAGCAAAGTACTTGCAGGTATTTTTAGTTCCATTTTTTCAGATGAGGAAACTGAGGTGCAGAGAGATTAGGTAATTGGCCCATCCATGGTCACAGAGTCAGAGATGGGATTTGAATGCATATCTTTCTGACTTCAGGTCTAGCATTATTCACTATGCCATAACATCTCTCATTTAGTACTAGAAGGGAATCTTTAAAGAGCACCCAGTTCACAACAACGTAAATGGAAAGACTAACAACCAGGCACAAAAAACCTGAAACATTATAATAATCGAGCTTGGCCCCAAAGAAAGTAGGAGTAAATACACCCCCCCTACCTTCTCTGAAGGGCTGGTGGTGGAAGGACTGGTGGGAATATGGGTGTGGAACATTAAATGTAGAGTCAGATAGTTGCTATGTTGTTTAGTTTTGTTGAACTGTTTTTTGTTTCTTTTTTGTTATTCGTTATTACAAGGAATGGCTCTCTGGTTAGGGAAGGAGGATGGGATATATTTGGAAATAAGAGTGATGTAAAAACAAAAGATCAATAAAAATAAAAAATTTTAAAACCTTAGAAAGAATCAAGTAAAACATTTTCCCTTTTATAGATGAGGAAACTGTGGGTCAAAAAGTTTCAAGCAACCTTTTCAAGTCCCTTTTTTCCAAAGGGACTCTGTGATATAAATGGAAAATGCCTCTATAGATAATGAAACTTCACACTGTCAGAATAGCCAGCAGGACAGCTTTTATAGGGAAATGACAGTTATGGAATGTTTTTAAAGAAAGTAGTTTTATTGCTTTTGGTAAAATTTAATTTGTTTGTGGAGTTATATATAGTAATTTAGTAAAAAATAATAGAGCCTTTGTAAGTAGAGAGATCTACTTTAAAGAACAGAAGATCAGAATTTTTGAGAGGTATTGTGTAGTGAACAGAACAGGCCATAGTCCAGACCAAAGAACACCACAAATCTTTGTGCTATCTCCCATAGTAATTCTCAGACTTTCCCTTCTCAGGTGACCCATGTAACTATATTATGTGTGTGGTTGTGGTTATTGTGTGATTTGTCCTTTGTCCTCAAAGAGGACCATGACACCAGGGAGATGATGACATGACTTGCAATTGACTTTGATTTGAATGAGGGAGGGCTGTGCAAGGTCACCAGCCTCACTTTCTCCTCCAGAACTATCTGGATCTAGTGGCCAGATATCCATCAGGATGACTGGAGATGGCCCAGGATGCAGTGGGAGACCTTGGTCCTTTTAAACTAAGGTCTTTTCAAGTTTTCACTTTGAATGAGGCAACGCCTATTCAGTGAATAGGCCTCTTTAAGGAGTGAGTCAAGGGATGGCCCCCTTCCCTTCCCAGTTTAATGTATGTAAGTGCTTTAGGATGACCAGCATTTGTCCAATTTGGTATTGACCTCTTTCTTGTAACCTGTTTCTCTGTATGGTTCATATTTTGGGAGGACCTTAGTACTTTAGTTCTTAAAAGGTAAATGAGGAGTAACTTGGTCCTAGTGATGCTCTCAATGATGCCTAATGATGACAACTTGCAGTGAAATTTTGAATAGCATTTTTCATTAATTTCTGATGTATATATACCTTAAATGTGAAAAAGTTAGCAATCTCCACTTCTAAGTCAAATGCAGAGCTTACCCAAAACCTCCTCAGAGAGCTGATTTCCTTCATCTGTTTCATAGCTAAGGGCACAAGTAAGGAGCTACAGAAGGATGTTTTCCTAAAAGCCCCCTTACTTCCTGCCAATCACTAAGCCTTTCCTGATAATAAAGCTTCCTTTAGTCCTTGGTCTCACAGGGAATTAGGCAGGATGGGATGAAAGTTATACGTGCCGAACGATAACACGTCCCTCCGTATTTTCTATGGTTTTTCATCTGTTAACCAGAACACTGAACACACTAGCAGCCTACACAGATGGACAGAGGGAGTTCTGTGTAGGCTTGCAAATGTGGGAATTTGAGAACAGCCTGATAAAAATAAGAGCATTATTAAAGGGTGCATACTTAAAGAAGAATATGGTCAGGCTCAAGAGGAAAGGTCTGTTAGACAAGCTATCTTAAGTTAGTGAGTAACTTGGGCCCAGTAACATCACAGAAAGCATATATTGTCTTCCTTCACATGTCTGTCTCATCGACACCTGGGAGTCAACATTCATTTTTTAGCTTAACCTAATTCATGGCAGTCACAATGATTCAATCTCTAACTCTGGTACCAGTTATGGTCTTGATTGTTTCTTGCTGATTTTTTTTTTCAGACCTGGGATTTCACTGGTGGGGAACTCCAGATGAGGAAGCTCCCTCTACCAATGTAGCTAGATGACTCCTACTCTGCCATTGACTGTCATAGAGAGTTGGCCAGGCATTGAAAGGTTAGATTGCTTGGGATCACACAGCCAGTGTCAGAGGGACTAAACTCTAGGTCTTGTTGATGCCAAGGCCAGCTCTTTATCCATTACAGAATACTGCTTCTGTTGCTAATTACTTGCTTGATAAGTAGGATATTCTGGTGGGGGTGGGGGAGGAATGATGGAAAAGGAATACGGTTTGATAAACTTAGGTTTTCTGTGTCCTGAATCTCCATGTTTACTATGGGGAAAGTGAGGGGAGAGGAGGAGGTGTCATAGAATTCTATAGCTCCCCATTCTCCCTAACTACCATGGCACAGTAGATACAACACTAAACTTGGACTCGGGAAGACTCAGGTTCAAATCCCACCTTAGACAGTTACACTTTGTGACACTTGGTGTGTCATTGGTCCTCCCTCACCCCCAGTTTCCTCCTCTGTAAAAGAGGGATAATAACAGCACCTGCTTCATATGGTTGTTGTGAGAATGAAGCAAAACAATGTATGGAAAATGTTTTGTAAACCTTAAAGCAATACATAAACTTGAATTATTTTTATTATAACCAAACACCCCTTAAGATAGCTAATGAAGTATATTGGTTAAATTTAAAAAGCTTGCTTCTACCTGTTACTTGTTAAGAAAAAGCCCACAAGTTTAGGATGATGCAGAATTTGAAAAGAACCATTCAGCTGTTTATATGGCACCTCAGGAAATAACCTTATTTCTCATCATTCCTGCATCAATCACAGACCTTCAAGCCATCATTAGTGAAATTGTATCCTCAGTTCTTGGAACATCTTTGGACATTGTGCTACCCTGGTGTGCTTTAATTTTCTCATTAGACGTGTTTTCATTTATCCAAAGTTGGAGCCATTTATCTGTTTCATAATCCCTCTGATTAAACACAATGGCTGAGTAAGCCTATTAATACATTTCTCTGTACTAATGCTTATCTTTCTAGGTTGTATACTTATTGGTAATCTGGTTCTTGTCGCTAAGGGTACAAACAATGTGGCAGACCTTTGTCAGACTCATTTCTCATATTACCTAATTGTATCTTTCTATCATGTTTTGGTAACAGACATTAATGTTTATACCTAGTTATATAATGAATGGCCTAGATTCCTGAATATTTCTGAACCAATTATGACAGATGCACCAGTGAGTACATGTACCTTTTAATACACTCTAAGGAACTTTGAAAGCTTTTGTGCTTTGCTTTATGGTGTTTTTTGGTAAACTACCCTGCATTAAAGCTCTGCTAAAATCCAATGCTTTCTCATAACATGGAAGTGTCTCTGGGTTCTTGAAGGCCATCAATTACAGGGAAGTGTAAGCTCTGATAGTTTCTATGCTTCTGGGAGAGCCTATGTGCCTGTCATCTGAGAACCCAGCAGAGATGCTCTTCATCTGAAGTTTGAATAGTCAGTGATTCCATACATACACTCTTTTCCTCTGTCTCTCTGAATACATACTACATTATACTATACGTGTATGTGTGCATGTGTGTATATTATATATAATATACTGTACTATAGATCAGGGGTGGGGAACCTGCTATAGATTGTATATATCTATGTAAGTATAATATATATAGAAACTCTAAAAATGATTTAATAAGTCATGAGAAAGGCTGTGACCTGGATCAATGGAGGGGTCTGACAATGATGACAATTATATTAAAAATACTTTTTACTGATACTTTTTTTCTTTATATCACATTCTCACTATTCATTCTTCTCTCTTCTCTCCCAACCCAGTATGTTCTTTAGCATAGAGCAGGGATGAATAGATTAAAAAAAAAGGGTGAGGGGATACTGTGTTGAAATACCTGCATGTATTCCTTTTTATGTAGCCATTTGGATGGATTATTAATTCAATTTGACATTATTGAAATATGACTGATTTAGAAGGTTGGGGAGGCAGTACTTTATATGCTGACAGACTGGGACTGTAAAGCAGGCCTTCCCATTTCAAGTTCAGAGTGCTTTTCACATATTACGCTAGCTGAAAGTTGCAGACAATCACATTAATGGGTCAGGTCAAGATGAAGAGGTCACATTTGTGATTCGTGGTGAATTATCACAGTGTTAGAGTCTCACTTCATTATAGTAAAAAGAGAGAGCTACTTTTCATCACTGTGTTCATGGGATGAGAGGAGAGGTATGGGAGAAGTGGTAATGAGTAGATTTTTAGGATAAGGAAGCCTATGCCAGGAATATAGTAAGAGTACTTTATTTAACTCATGTGACACAGGGGTTAGAGTGCTGGACTTGAAGTCAGGTAATAATAATAGCTCACATTTATATAGCACTTTAAATTTTACAAAACACTTTACAAATGTTACCTTTTTACCACAATCCTTTTTTATAATCCTCATTTATAGATGAGGTATCTGTGGCAGAGAGAAGTTAAGCAACTTGCCCAGAGTCACAGAACGTAACTATCTGAGTCAGTTTTTGAACTCAGATCTTTCTAATTCCAGGTCCAGCACTCTATCCAATGCACCACTTAAACTACCTCCTAGGCTCAAATCCTACCTGGGACACTTAACTAGCTATGTGACCGTGGGCAAGTCAGTAGTCCAATTTGCTTCACACTACCAGAAATCATTTGCTATAAATGGGGTGTGAGGAATCTTCCAAATTCCCCAAAGTCATGGCGGTGTGTGTATTCTGGCACCTGGCTCAGTGGAGGCCAATTACGACCTGAAATAAAACTGTTATCCTTATCTTTTGGGCCCAGGCTTCCATGGGACTTTATGTTGCCCTCAGTTTCTTCAAGTCCCTTCCTCCACAGTGGTAATCATGTTTTTACCAATAAGCAGTTTGCCCTTCCATACTATGGGTCTTTTCTTCCTTCCATGAAAAGTTAAACCTTTTCTTTTATTTTTTAAAATTAATTAGCCTGCTAAATACCTAAAGATGATCAGCTACTTCACTTAGTTATGATAATGACTCAAACACCTTAATAGGGACCTTTAATCCTTTCACCCAAAGGAGTAACTAATGTGGAAATTATAGGTAGTTATTTTGGAAAAGAAAATGGAAGAGGTATTTGGTGGCAGAAGGACCTTTTAGCTGCTTAGTATGCTTACATGTCAAGTTAATCTTAACTCAGCAACATTCTGGGCTCAAAAGGGAGCTTAAAATTCAAGGAGACTCAGTAACCTGAGAGTTAATGGGCTTCCAAAGGTGTCTAAATTGCCACTTATCAGCTTAGGCACTAGGAGACTATGGTAACATACTAATTTATTCTGGGCATTAAGAAAAGGAGCAAAATAGCTGAATCAACTTTAATTAACTGAAAGGTTATCATGTAGGAGAGAAGTTTATACTAACTTAGAGAGTTCTTTAAATGTAAAAGTAAATTCCCTTGATAAGACAGTAATCCAATTTTTGAAAGTGTTAGATGAAATTTCATATTTAACAATTGAAAAATAATTTTTTTTAAAGGGGAAGGTGGCAGAAATGAAGAAATAAATAATATGATGGGACACTTCTGACATTGGCCTGCTTTGATTCATTTTAATTTCTACTGTTAAATTTCCATTGGCAAAGTCAACAACAAAAAAGTACACACTGTACAAGACTAGTTTAAACACAAAGGAAACCCACCTAAAACTTTATTAATAACCAACTTTTTTATTAGAGCAAATACAGTTGTGAAAACTGTACATTATACATTTTGGGGTCAAGGACTATAAATAAAGGAACTCATAGGTAAAGAGTTCTTTCACAGCAAGAAACTTTAAATAAACAAAGTGACATATTAAGTACATTGGCAGACTTCATGTGCTGTCCAAAATGTAGTGTACAGTATAACAACCCATTATAAATAGCCTTTCATGTAAAATACAGCTTGTGCACATTTTAGAAAAATACCAACAATTTCTGTTTGAGCTTTGTTTTTAAAAAAGCTTAGAAATCATACATATATTTATAAATGGAACCACCATGCTTACTTTATAAACATTTCCTGAAGTTATCTGTTACTCATTATTTCCAAAGCATTAAGTACTTTAAATAAACATTTAATAAGAATTAAATATTTCAGTTAAAAAATCAGGTTTCCCAGTAAGGAGACATGGAGTGCGACAGGAAGGAGCAGTGACCTCTAGTACCAAGGTTTATATAGAGACAAACATTTTTTAATTTAAAAATGTTGCTTCCTAAATGTCAAAGTAAAAGTATGATTTTTTAAAAAAATAAATACACAGGTTGCAATTTTCATTTGCTCTCTTTCTGCTTTCTTCTTGATTCCATACTGGTCACACACAGGATTCTCAACATACTGTACTTCTGCAAAAAACACCACTGGGTTACTACCCTGCAGTTAGCTGGCTCAGGAGACAAAGCATTAAGTCCTCACCTATGTTACTGTAAGTGCTGCCCTGAAAAGACAGCATACAAGGTAGAAATAATTCTTGTTATATCGTGCACAAAATGAAAAGGGTTTACAAAAAGTTTCCCAAACTACAAAGGATGAAATATTTGAAATAAGAGACAGAAGTCTCTTCCTTCCTCCAATTTATTTTTTAAATAAGAAAAATGTTTACTTTGAGGACAAGCATCCTACATACAGTTTCTGCAAGTAAATATGCATGCTTTTAAGTAATAAAAGGATATAGTAATACAGTACAACATCACAAAATAAACGCAGCTCATATAATAAATGCCGCAAAAAAACCCAAATAACCCCAAATGAAAATTTCTAAGGCTTTTAAATTTAAAATAAAATTACATATGGTCTTTAAAAAAAACACAAAAGGCATAAATTTGATAAGCAGCGATTTTAAAAACAAATTTATATGCTCTACCTGAATGTATTCAACACAAAATTAGTTTAACTCTCCCCCCCCCCAAAGTTATTATTAACATCTTAGCTTCATTTTCATTGGAACTGGCCTCTAACAAGATTATTCACTTATAGGACACGTAAGTGATGAAATTGAATCATTTCAACACTTATCACTATTAACACGAAGGCATTAAAAAAAAAGAAAAAACAAATCCCCAAACCATGCAAAGCCTTGATTCTAGTTCTCAGAATCCTTTTGTAGTCTAGCTTTCCATTTAAAAATATCACCCCCAAAGAGCCTCCATGTTCCAGTGTGTTACAGACACAAGCATGTCAAACCTAGTGACTGCTCAGGAAGACATCATGGTGCCTCCAGACTCTGCCCAATCAACATGAAAGAGAAACAGAGTTTTTACCAGTTTAGGAAAATGAATGTCATGAAGAGCTCTGCCTTCCTATCAAAATACACGTGTATACTAGATTTCTGTTTTGCATTTACCTCAAGATGCAACAATTACATTTTCACTAGCCAGGACTTCACACCATTAATTATCATGGCTATACATCAAATTTAAATCAACAACAAAATGAACAGTCATGCACAAGCAAAAGAAAATGTAATCTCCCAGAACACCACAGGAGAAGTTAAAAGCAGCAGGTAATGGCATAAGACTGGTGAGTGATGCTGCTAACTATTTCTTCTAATGAGAAAGGAGTGAATGTTGGAGTCACTTCCACAGCAACAGTATCCTCTGACCGCATTCCTCTGGCAGTCCTTTGCCCAGCTCCCTACTAAAAACGTCAGATGGTAAAACAGTAAGGCAGCTGTTAGCTTCCATCAACAAAAAGTGCAGCTCCATACATTTCCAGTTTAGTCACACTCTGCTAGGATGGAGTAGCCAATGCACTTCACCGGTTGGGGGCTGCAGCAGCAGATTGGGTGTTTTGTTTGGCTTTTGCTTTTTAAATAAAAAAAAATCATTAAGTTTTGCTCTCCAACATAGCTGCTTGCTTCAGCCTTCAGAGGACCCCAAAGCCACAAACCATCCCCAAGGGAACTGAACAGGTCCTCTGGCTGAATTTTCCAAGTCTCAGATCTCTCTCTTGCGATCCCATCCTAATTCCAAGCCTCCTTCCCTGTGTCTGAGCATGACTGGTGTGTTGCCATTTAAAAGGCTGATGACACTACTGCAGAGAACTGTGGGCTAATTCCACTAGTTGTCATGACTTCACTGAAGGGTCAAAACAGTGATATCAGTAAGTAACTACGTTGAATCACATTCAGGCATAGCCAAAATTAAAATAAAGGACATTACAGAGATATTAAAAAACGGAAACAAAAACAAAACAAAAAACAAAAAAATTGTGATTATAGATTTGAATAAGGGAATTGAAACTATTATGTCTTGTGAGTTTACATGAAAATGATACTAGTCTTACCTTTCCTAATTCCAATCAAGTTAGAAAGTGAACAAAAAGAATGGCTAACCCAATATTCAACAGCATGACCAGGACAATCATGACTGAATTAGGACCCTGAAAATAAAACAAAATAAATATTACTTTTTAATGTAAAAAAAAACCTCAAGGATACAGTTAGCCCATTAAGTGAATTAACAATTAATCCAATTCTATAACTTAAAATGTAACCAGTTGTTAAAGTTGTAAAAATGTTAAAAGTGACCATGATGTATCTCAATTGAGCACATTCTAATGTTAGAGATTGTTCTGTAAGTGATAACACAATTTTATTTAGCTAGCTCCTAACATATGAATACTAGTCCTTATAAAGATAGAACCTTTACCTGAGGTGGCATTCACCATCCCTGTGGATTTCAGATACTGGGAATTCAGTTTAGGAAAATTTGTTTTCTCATGAATGCAGTTAAGCAAAACCTTCTACAACAAAGGTTTTTAATATGAGGTCCATAAACTTACTTTAAAAAAATGTTTGTATAATTATTTCAATATTATTGGCCTTCTTTGTAATCCTGTGAATTGTTTTATGCATCTAAAAACATTATTCTGAGAGAGAGTGTACAGGCTTTGCCAGACTGTCAAAGGGGTCCATGACACACAAAAAAGTTAAGAACCCCTGCTCTGTACCAAAGTATTTAAATAACAAGAATTTAGAGAAAGCTAAAATGAAGTTTTGTTCCTCTTACCTTCTTCTGTTTACCTTTTTGGATACCACCCCCTCTTCAAAGTAAATATACATACATATATACATACACACATAGGAAATAATACTTTTTACACACATTTTCTCAAGTCCATATCCCCCAGGCAAGTTTGGCAGGTGGTATACTTAAAAAGTACATGACAGAAAACTAGAAGAACATGGAACACATTACCTATGAGACTTATGGATAGGAGAATTTATGAATAAACAAGAAACAGAGAGCCCTGCAAGATGCAAAATGGATAATTTTTATTACATTAAACTAAAAAAGTTTTTGTGCAAATAAAATTAATATAGCCAAGATTAGAAGAAAAGTAGAAAATTGTGGAAAAAGACTTTTATAGACAGTTTCTCAAATAAAGGTCTCCTCTCAAATATATTTGCAAATACACATTTGTCAAATATATTTGTCATCTATTTGTCAAATAAATATTTATCAAATATGTTTGTCAAATATTTGCCAAATTTATAAGAATGAGTCATTCCCCAATTGATAAATGGTCAAAGGATAAGAACAGGCAGTTTTTAAATGATGCAATCAAAGCTACAGTCACATGAAAAATGCTCTAAATAATTACTGCTTAGAGAAATGCAACTTTGAGATACCATCTTATACCTATCAGATTGCTTAAAATGATAGAAGAGGAAAATGATAAATGCTGGAAGGAATGTTGAAAAATTGGAACATTAATACATTGTTGGTGGAACTGTGAACTGATCCAACTACTTTGGAGAGCAACCTCGAATTATGCCCAAAGAGATATTAAACTGTGTATATTCTTTCACCCAGCAATATCACTATTAGGTCTGTTTCCCAAGGTATTCTAAAATATTTATAGCAGCCCTTTTTGTGGCGGCAAAGAACTGGAAATTGAGGGGATGCCCATCATTTGGGGAATGACTGAACAAGTTGTGGCATATGATTGTGATGGAATACTACTGTGCCATAAGAAATGATGAGCTTAGATGATCTTAGAAAAACATGTAAAGAATTGTGTTAAATAATGAAGAGTGAAATTGAGCAGAACCAAGAGAACACTGTATACATTAACAGCAATATTGTTTGAAGAATAATTGTGAACAATCAAGTTATTCTGAGTACTACAAATACTCAAATCAACTATAAAAGACCTATGAAGGGAGCTGCTATCTACCTCCAGAGAAAGAATTGCTAAATAGAAGTATGCATAATATAATTTTACATATATTTATAAATCTGTGCTAAATGATGGCCTTCTCTAGTGCAGGGTGAGGAGGGAGGGAGACAGTTCAGAACTTAAGATGTAACAAAATAAACAAATTAAACTAAATTTTAAAAAATCCCAGGCAATTTCATAATAGTGGATCAGATTTAAATTACTCACTGTCAGAATTAACTTCATAGCTGCGAATTTTCATTTCCTATACTCATATCCAAAACACACCCTAAAACCCAGTATCAACCTGCTCAATGATGATTTTCAAGGCATACACCCTTACCAGCATCTATTCTCACCTAACAAGGCTATTTACATGGCCTGCCCTAATTACTTTGCTGATTTGATTTTCATTGTTCTTCAGTCCCTTCTGACTCTTTATGACCCCATTTGGAATTTTCTGGGCAAAGATACTGGAGGGGTTTGGCATTTTTTTTTTCCAGGCTCAATTTACAGATGAGCAAAGTGAGCCAATCAGGATTAAATGACTTGCCCAGGGTCACACAGCTAGTAAGTGTCTGGGACCACATTTGAACTCATGAAGATGAATCTTCCTGACTCAGGCCCTGACATTCTATTATTGAGCCACTTATCTGCTCTGCTGATTTGACTACAAGTTCTATACACAAAGTCTCACATAATTAATCTCTTTACCAGACCCAGTTCAGTTAGGAATCAGTCTTTTATATTGGCCATACTTCCAACTCCATTCCTGTTTTCCCCCACATACTTGTCTTAGAAGACTGGTCTGAATACTCCTTGCTTGTCACTGTTATTTCCAAATTCTCCCACCATTACTTAGCTACCTCTCCTCCTTTATATCAAAGCTTTTATTTGTATCAAAATTTTCTACCCTATTCAAATTATGTTATATGTTGTCTACTGGCACCCAGGTCATTTCACTCTCCTTTCTTAAAAAAATTATTGCTTGGTTCACTATCTTCCTCTCCTCTACAACTTCTCTTATGCTAGAGGCTTCTATATCCATGTTGATACCCCCTCAGACTTCCTAACCTCCCAATTCCTCATTTTCAAACTCTACAGACCTTTGAACTCCACCTTAGCCATACACAGTGATAGTCATATCCTGGATTCATCATCACCCACAAGTGTTCCATTTTTGTAATTAAAAACTGACATTCCTTTATTTGACCATAACTTCCTATCATTCCATCTGCCCCACCCAAATCTTTTCCTTGAGCTCACTGTGAATATCAATCCCTCTACTCCTCAGCACTTTCTCAGGCCATTACCACCCCTGCTCTGATTTTACTTTACTTCCTTCCCAATCTTCACCCTATAGTTAAGCAATTCGATTACATACATTGTCATCAATTTGAATCCCTTGACCTCTTGTTCTTGATAAATTCAAACCTCAGATTATTCTCACCATGTCCCTCCTTTGCACCTAACTCATGTGCTGAACAAAGCTGGGGGAAGTCATAAAACCATGCTGACTGGGTATACCATAAATTCATTTCTCCCAAATTAATCCCCTATCTCATTCCTTTCAGAAGCTATTCTAAATCTTCTTTCCTTTCCTCAAGTGTCCCATACCTACCCCCTTTCTCCCACTTTCTCAGTTGAGGAGTTTTCCTCTTACTTGTTTGAGAAAACTGAGGCCATTTAACATGTACTCCCTCTTCTATAATTCTCAACAATTCAGCGGTGTCAAACTCAGATAGAAATGGATCCCTGGAGACTACATAGGAACTACATAGAAAACAACAAATTAACATTATGTTATATTGTATTTTTATTTATTTTGTTAAGCATTTCCCAATTAGATTTTAATCTGGTTTAGGCTGCACTTGATAATTTTACTACAGTTGTGAGTTTGACACCTCTGCCTATACCTCAGAATCCCTTGACTCATCTTTCCTTTTCTCTTCCTTTCTCACTTTATATGAGTCTGATAATAAGATAACTCTTCTCCTTGCCAAGGCAAACCCCTGCACATGCCTTTGATCTCACGCTGTCCTGTCTTCTTCAGCAGATTACAACCCCCTTTAATCTTCAATTTCTCCCAAACCAGTGCATCTTTCCCTATTGCCTTCAACTATGACCAAGTCTGCCCCAACCTTAAAAAAAAACTTCACTAGACTGTTCCCCTCAAGTTGTCATTCAATGTCTTGCCTCCCTTTCTCAGCAGAACTCCTACAAAAAGCTATCTGTGGTTGTTGCTTCCACTTTCTTTCCTCTCCCTCAATTCTTTGCAATCTTACTTCTACTCTCACTCAATAGAAACCACTTTCTCCAAAATTACCAATGATTTCTTAATTTCCAGATCACATGTCCATTTTCCAGTCCTCAACCTAACTGACAATCTTGATCATCCTGTCCTCCTGGATATTCCCTCCTCTTTGTGTACTTGTGACGCTGCTTTCTCTAGATTCCCCTCCTAAATATCTGACTACTCCCTCTTAGTGTCCTTTGCTGGCTCATTATTGATATCACACCCTTTAACACTGGGTGTTCCCTCAGACTGTCCTAGGTCCTCTTCTTTTCTCTGGTCATCTAATCAGTTCCAACTATCTTCTCTATCCAGATGACTTTCATATCTAAATATCCAGTTCCACTATCTCTTGAGATCAAGTTCCACATCATCAACAGCCAGTTAGATATTTCAAACCGGAAGTATAAGAGACATGTCAAATTCGACATATCTCCAAGAAAACTTATTCTCATTTCCCCCAAACCAATCCTTTTCCAAATGTCACTATTGCTACAGAAGGTATCATCATTCTTGTAGCCTCTCAGGCTCATCATGTGCTATCCTCATCTCTTCACTCTGTCTCACCCCTCTGTTTGAAACTCTGTTGCAAACTTTGCTGTTTCTAGGACTACAACTTGTATATGACCCTTTTTCCTCTATTCATGCAGCCACCACCTTAATTCATGACCTCATCATTTTTCACCCGGATAATTGCAAGTTTCCTAATCGTATCCGTACCTCAATTCTCTTCCCACTACAATCCATTTTCCACCCGGCAGCCAAAGTGATTCTCCTTAAACGAGTCTCCCCTGCTCAATCAATCCCAGTGCCTTCTATTGCTTCTAAAATAAAATATAAATTCCTCTGTTGGCTTTTAATGCTCTTCTCAGCCTGGTTCCTGTCTATTTTTCCAGCCGCTGTACATTAATCCCCCTCTCCTACTCTGCAATCTATTCAAACTAGCCTTCTCTTTGTTCCTCTCACATGACACTTCAGCTCTTCTTCATGGATGGAATATCATCCTTTCTTACCTCTGGTTCATAGAATTATTCTTTCTCCAAGACAGCTCAAACATTATCTTCTATGCATATATATTTTTTCAGATTCCTGCCCCACCCCCTAACCACTACTGCCTCCCCTCCCAAATGCCCTTGTCTTTAACCATTTTGTATTTCTTCTTTATATACTTACATATGTACCTAATGCTTACTCATTAGAATGCAATCTCCTTGTGAAGAGGGATTATTCATTCTTTGTATTTCTATTTCTATTGTCTAGCATTGTGCCTGGACTGTAGTGGGTGCTTAATAAATGCCTGTTGATTAAATGGTTAATAATCATACCCTGTATTTATATGGAGCTTTACTTTTAAATTTTGTTTTAAAATGATGTCTTTTGTCTTCATTTCAGTCATTTTCTACCCTTTTCTTAAAGTGAACCCTTCCTTGGGATAAAGAGAAATAATGAAGCAAAAACCTGTGATGTAGAAATATTGTCTGACCATAGGTATGGCATTTTGGAAGCCCTCCACTTTGGCACTGTGAGGGAGGAGGTAGGTTTCATGACTTCTTCTTTGGGATCTTTATTGTTTTTTCTGTTTCTCAAACTTCAACTTCCTTTTCACTTACACTATTGGCATCACTGTGTATATTATTCTCTTGGTACTGCCAATGATGCTTCTCTATCAGTTCATACAAAAATTTTAATGCTTTTTTCAAGGATATTTCATACCCCCTTATCTCAATTTGATCCTCACAGCAGAGTAGACATAATCTTCCTTATTTTACAGACAAGGAAACTAGTTGTAGTAGAACAGTATTTGAATAGAATGTAAATTAATACTAACTAAACAACAGATTTTATCAGGAGAATTTTTCTAAGGTGTCCCCACCCCCTAAGGGAGTATTGAGAAAGAGAAATTCTCTCAGGCTAAGGAGAACAGACAATTATAAGACAGAAAATGGACTTGGCAAAATCAGGAAGAAGAAATGGAAATGGGGCAGATCCTGAGCTGGCATCTAGGAGCAAGAACGAAGATACTTATGGATGATAATACTGTAGGGATAGATCTTAATTTACATAAAATTAGACTGCAACAAAGCAATTTTAGTATGCTGCCAAGTTCTTTAAAATCTGTACTCTATCTGCATAATGTAGTCTCCTTACGACCATGGGAAAAATAAGATGTGTTGATAATAACTAATTAACTCTTCTCACATAGAATTTCAAAGGTGGTTTCCAACTAGTACAAAAGGAGGCCTGACTTGTATTAATGCTAATTATATGTTCCATGTTATTAATAAAGGAACAAATTAAATCTTCAGGTGATCTTGCTTTGGACTCTGCCATCATTCACTATGGAGACTAATTAGATGCTGCATTTCAATTTACTCCAATTAGCAGCCTGTCAATGAGAGTGTTATATTGCAAAATATTTCAGTCCTTTCAGGATATTGGAATTCATGCATTACTTCTGAAGTGAAATACATGACATCTCAGCCTATACCAATAACAGTGGGTAAAACACACCACATCCCATGCCCCACGGTGGCACTAAGGACTGGGCTAGAGTAGGGTAAGTATCCTCTATATAAGAAGAGATGCCATTTCTGTAGCCCTTTAAAGCTTGCAAAGCACTTCACATACAACATTTCATTTGATTTCTCACAATCCCCTTGTGAGGGACTATAGATACTGCCCCTAAGACAAGAAAACTGAGGTTAAATGACATACTTATGATCAAATACCTAATTAAATGGCAGAAGTAGGATTTCAATCCAGGTCCCTCCTTAGTCAAGTCCAGCATATTTCCCACTATACCATGCTGGTTCTATGATGTCTACATTAAAGTCCCAAATCCTTTGTCCCTTCTTTTAATAACCTTGTAGAATTACCCAAGAATTTGTTCAAAATGTATTCACTTCTATAGTCTAGGGTATAAATTATACTTACTAGCTAGTGTGAGGCATCATGGTTTACAGGGGGAGATCAAAGGAAATTAGATATAAGAGATGTAGATTCTGTTGATGTAATGTTAGACAAATCTTTTAATACCCACTGAGCCACAGTGTCTCCCATCTGTAAAATGGGGATAATAATCACTTATCTTGACTGCTCCACATGGCTGTCCTAAGTTCCAATGATAAAACATATACAGAGGCTCTTAATAAAACTCTGAAGTCCTAGAAAAAATGTGAGGTGTTATTACTTTTGGGACATATTATAGCGACATCCTGCTGTTCTAGCTTCCAGATTTAGTGAGCAAGTCTGCAAAACATCTTATAAATCTTTCCTTAAGTTATGAAATATACCACTGTTTAAGCTACTTTTTGGAATATTCTTTGTAACTCTTGTTTAAAGAAGCCTCAGTAAAGTTATGCCTTTAAGCTCAAGTAGCAGCAATATGAAGAAAAAAGGCTATTTTGTCACTTTTAGCTCTAGGCCACAATGTTTTATAGACAGGTGCCAGTGGGTGACCCTTTCATTCTTCAAATATCTATGTTATGTGCAGGGAAAGGCGAAGTCCCAGAAATATGACTGTCATGCCCAGTAGGAGCTTAACATAGCAAAATGAAAAATCAGTCTTTGCTTTTCAAGACTGATCAGGGCAGGTGCAATGAAAGAAGTGGTAGCAGCATGAGGATTCGGTCTTGATTAGAACCAATATAATATTTTATATAACAAAATGTGAACCAGTCAAAATGTGGAATTAAATTTTAACTTTAAGGAAGTATAGTTTTATTCATGGGTATGTTGCTCCTATATCCAATTATGAAGAATTTTCTTTTGGAAAGAAATTCTGAATCTGATGTGACAAGTAAAGATAAGTGAATCAAAGATAATTAGAAATACATCTGGAGAAAACACATATCCAAATTCCTCTTTGATATTCTAGTGTTAGTTAAGTGAGCCTGGTTATTATCCTTCAAGTAAAATGGAATTATTTTGAACCAAAACAAAATGTATAAAACAGTCCCCTTTATTACCTGAAATAAACCTGAAGTCTCTCTCTAAAAATAATTATTAACAGATTATTCCAGGTTCAAGCTTGATTTGATTTAGGGATTATTTAGGGCTTACTTCAATTCAGAAGAAACTCTGTATGACCTGAGGAAGAATTCTATTCAGGGTAATGCTCAAAAGTGTTCTGGAAGAAGATCAGAGTAATGGCTGGAAGAAACCAGGAAAAATCATGGGTAATCTTCAAAGATAATTAGTTAGGATCCTCTACTGGAAAACGTCTCAGCTTGCTCTGAGACAGTATCTTAAATCTGTTTCTACTGGTCCAGGCCAAAGTAATTATGTTGAAAAATCTCATGAAGTTGTGTATCAAATGGAAATGCACAGTTATGGAATAAGGTTACACATGTGTAGTCACATATTCATATAATATACAGTTCTCATGGGTAAACCCCAACCTCTCATCCCTTCCCCAACACATACATTTTCCCTAACAAACTGTGCTAATAGTCAACCTGTGTCCCAGATTTCCTGCGTCTAAGATATGAGAATTAGCTAGGATATTTAGAGAGGACCCTAGGATCATCCTCCAGATGGATCAAGTGTTACTGCAGAACTCAGGTATTCCTTAGGATTTTTTGGTAGAACCAGTACAATCACCAAAAATTATTGCCAAGTTCCACTTCAGTTTGCTTTAGTCTTTCTTATTTCTGGGAGTAGTGTTTTCAGCAGGTCCACTAAAAACACTAATTTCAGGTTTAAAAATTTTGGTTTTTATTCTGTCCATTTTCCCAGTGTCTGGAGAGAGACAGACAATACTGGACTATGCTATGAATTCATATCGCTATAAATTTGAAATCTTTATGTAGAGAGAACTGTAGCAAAACTATATAGAGTTTTTCCTTCTCAAATTTATGGTGAGTATTACTTTGTACAATACTATCCTAAGTCTTCTTTAAATATGCTACATAAATCTCATATCTCAGATACAGAAAATCTGAGAGACAGGTTGATTGTTAGCACAGTTTATTAGGGGGACTGCATGTGTCGGTATTAAAATACACCAAGTTTTAGATACTGGCATTGAGTGGCTATTTAGGAGCAAAAATAGTTACTGAGAATGTGACTAGAAGCTCCAATTTCCAAAGATGACAACATATAGCACTTATTAAAAAAATCTTTATAGATAAAATATACCTCATGAAGGATTATTGCCAATTACTATTGGAATCAAGGAGCCTAATGGTAAGAAGAAGAATTCTGTAACCAAGGATTTGGCATCAGGAATCCAAAACACAACCTACTCATTGAGTAATATAATGAATCAAAGCAAGGAATGTGTTCTAATATTGAGGGATAATCTTTCAAAGTCAACCAGACCTTTTCTTCATCTAAGATGGGTGTGCCTTCACCTTCTACAACTAACAAAGTTATTTTACAGAAAGGATACTATGGACAGCAGGAATATAATTTACTCTAAACTCACAGTAAATTATGGTAACAACATAATTAGAACTTGTCTCCTGAGTCATAGGTTATTAATAATCAACATTATATAAAATTTTTAAGTTTACAAAGAACTGTCAGTCAATAAACATTTATTATGTGCCTGCTATGTGCCAGGCACTGTAAACACATGATATCTCATTTGAGCCTTACACTAGCTCTTTGAGATAAGAACCATAGCTATGATCCATATTTCACAGATGAAATGAGGCTCTAGGAGACTGAAGGATTTGACCATAGGGTAATAGCTCATGAGATTTGAAACCCATCTTCCTTACTCCAAGCCTAGTACCCCATCTGCCACATTATGTTGAATAAAATACATGGTCAGTACTTCTAATCATTTATTCTAGTCCCCTATTTGATATATAAATCCCATCTACAATATTCTCAATAAATGTTCATGCAACTTCTACTTGATTGCGGCCAATGTCTGTAATCTATTTCGTTTTAAGATGGCTATTGTGTTGAAATCTGCCCTCTCTAACCGTTACTCACTTTGATCTTGGTTCTATTAAGCCACATAGCTCAATTAAAGTCTAATGCCACTTTTAAAGAGAGCTAAGGAATAGGAATGACTTTCACCCATGGGTATACAAAGAAAATTTTTTTATGTGTACATTATTTATTACTCATGAGCCCTTGAAGAATAACCAATATATGGATATAAATGCTGAAAAACAAATGATAGGTAAATTATATTTAACAAATCCAATAACATTGTCAATGTATACCATCCTACTGATACATCATTAAACAGTGTTCTAGCACATCATTTACTCTATTGCAGGATGACATTTTTGGAGATGATACAGTTCATCTGGTTAATTTATTTTTGGCAATTTAAAAAAACACTTGTCTAGAGAAAACAAACTAGATTTATAACAATGGTAACTAATATGTCATAAATATTTGTAATACTCTTAAAGATTCAAGGGAATAGACTTCAAATATTTTCATTTCAACTAATGAACTTCAATTATTTTATCATTATATCAAGGTCATAGTCAGACTATCCTTTTTGTCAGTTAAACTATTCCAAATCTGAATAAAAAATGTCATTTTGAAATTGTTAGTCTCTTTCTTAAGCTAAATCTGAAATTCAGTTATTCCACCCACAGGGCATTTGGGCTGCTTTGTAATTGCTGGACAGATTTTGATCAATCACTAACTGCAGCTGCAGAATCTATAAGTACCGCTGAGTCTGGGAACACACTTTCTTCATTGTCAATGTGTACCAGATATCACTATATATTAAAAAGACAGGTTCTACAAGTCATGTAGGAGAATCAGTCACATGTAGATGAGAATTTACAAGGTGCCAGCAACACAATCATAGGGAATAATAACAGATCTTGTGCTGACACATATTAAGTTATAAGAAATAATGATAATAAGGGGCAGCTAGGTGGCGCAGTGGATAGAGCACCGGCCCAGAAGTCAGGAGGACCTGAGTTCAAATCTGACCTCAGACCAAACACTTGACACTTTTGAGCTGTGTGACCCTGGGCAAGTCACTTAACCCCAATTGCCTAAAAAAAAAAAAGAAATAATGATAATACATAAAATGGATAATAGATAATAATAAATTAGATAATAATATAAATAAATAAAATAGAAACAACAGGTGACAAAATAATCCACTAGAAAACTTGGCTGTCTAAGAACATTCTAGGACAACATTTTCCTTGCATGGACAAAGTTCTTTTGTAAAATGCTGGAATTTTTTAGTCACTACTTAGGAAGCTGATAGTGAGGAAAGGTGTTCTGGCTGCAAAGTTTTGTTCATCAAATTGAATTCAAATACACATGAAGGCAACATTATACACAGGATAACATTAGCTATGTAAAATGTGTTCAGTAAAATGCCTGGTTCTAAAAAAAAACCACGTAATATTGAAGCAAAAAACCCCACTACCTCTTCATATTTTGGTTTTGGGGAGTAGGGGTGGGGGATTTGGACTTGTGATTTCATTGGCATGAAGAATTCTTGATGAATTGATGTAGCCCTGATAGCCTCTATAACTTAGAGACTCAGGGACTTGTCTGGGGGCACTGAAGTGAATTGCCTATACTCACACAGCTAATGTTAGATCTTCCTGACTATACGGCTAACCTTCTAGCCAATAGGCTAGGATAACTCTCATTTTAGAGATAGGAAACTGAGGACTAAAGAGGTCCTATGTGTGTTTACTTGTGTAAGGATGCTGACTAGCTGGTACCAAAGGAAGGTCTAGGAGCTTTACTTATCCCTTGGCAATCTGGCTTCTATCCTTGCCATTCTTCTGACAGTGCTGTCTTCAAAGTAATGCCCTCTTTAATGCCAAATCTATGGCTTTCTGTTCTCAATATCCTTGACTGATATCATGCATTTGACACTGTTGATCACCCTCCTCCTTGATACTTTTTTGCTTAATTGATTTTGTGATACGATATTCCCATATAACCCTCCCTACCATTCTTCAACATGGAGGTGGGGAGGTGGGAGGAGGAGGAGCTTCTGTCATAGGTCCTGTTCTCTTCCTAGCTGAGCTCATTAACTTCTAAAGGTTTAAATCATCACATTTATTCATGTGACCCCTAAATCTTTACTTCACTGGCAAGATTTCCTCAGACATCGATATCCATCTTTCCAGCTGCCTGCTGGATATTTCGAAATACTGACATGAATTGATGGCACTGCAAACTCAGTATACCCCAAACTGAATTCTATCTTCTCCCCCAAACCTGCCTTCTTCCAACTTCTATATTTCTCTTGTTATCACCTCCCAGTCATGCATCCTGGTAATCTCATAGTCATCTTTAACTTTTCCTTCTCTCCTTCAGTCTTCATGTCCAACAAATTATCAAGTTCTGTTGATTCTATCACCCCCATCTCTCTCACAATCATCTCTTTATTCCAACTCCCACTGAAATGATCCTAGTTCAGGCAGGGCTTTATCCCTTTTCCACTGCAGAAGTCTCCTAACTGATCTCCAAACTATCCTTCACATCACTTACTTTATAATCTTCCTCATGACTGATCATATCAGTTCTCTAGTTGAAAAAGAAAAAGAAACACATTTAAAAAAAATCCTTCAGTGGCTCCTCATTGCCTAGAGAATAAAGTATAAGCTGATCTTAGAATGTATAGCCCTCTACAACTGACTTCCAGTCTGCCTTTTTAATACTGCCTTTCTTTGTGTACTTTCCAGGAAAACCAGTAAAGGCTCAGGGACTATTCCCATCTTGCTTTCTCTCTTCTCAGCCATTTTTTTTCCACACTGTCCTTTAGAATGAATTCCATATCTATCTGTCTAAAGTTCCCTTTTTTCAAGGTCTAACCTAGACAACATTTCCTTCTTATAGCTTTTCCTGGGAACCCCAGAAGAAAGTCATCTCTCCCTCCTCAAATTTCTCAAAGCACACTGCTCTTTTGTACTTACCAGACTCTCTCTGGTATCAGTGTCTTTGGTGCACATGCCTTTTACTCCCTGCTAGATTTTAAGCCTCTTGAAAGCAGCTTTTGTATGTATCATCATTTCCTTTTCTCTTCTAAGCCTATCACAATGTTTTACAAACAGCGGGTATCAGCAGCAGCCAGGAAGCAAGAGCTACAATTCCTTCCTAGCACTTAAAAAGTTGCTCCTAGTGCTGGAAAACAATAAAGGTTAAAAAAAGGGAGCAGGTGACTGTTAGTTTTCTGGGTTATTTTAATTTGACTAGAAAATTAATAGAAGATTTGAGTTGAAAATCCTAGTTAGTTTCAAAGTAACATACTAAATTTTAGAAGAAATTCTGTGGACATTTATTCCTTGGCTTATGTAATTCAGTGACTTCTTGGTTAATAACCATCCCACATTGCTAGCAGAAAGGAAAATCCCCTAAGAGTATGTACTAGGAAAGAGGGAGAAGTTTCCTATAAAACTCACCGAATTATCTTCTTTTCCCAAAGAAGAACATGAATCATTGTTTGCTGGATTCTTTGGTGTGGCAAGTTCAGACTTCTTCATTTTTGGCTCAGATTTGCTTTCTTTGGCAGCTAGTTTTGTCGTAGACTTAAGGGGACTTGACTTCTGATGTGGTTGCTTGGGCACCAGTGCCAAAGAAGACTGGCTCACACCTCCATCTTCCTCCTTGTCTTCTGGTGGTTGCTGTGGTGCATTCAGTTTCACATAATAGCCATGATACTGTGAATGCAACTCCCCATTACCAGGGTGGAAGGAAGTATTGTGGCGGCCAGAGTACTTGGACTGTGGCAATGCTGTTACCTCCTCCTTTGTGGGTAGCTTTGAAAGTAGGGGCTTGTTGACAACTGCTGTTACATACTCATCAGCTATACCCTTGTTTTCTTGATTAAGTCTTGCCCCTGAGCTGGGGTTTTGCTTTTTCACTGGGGAGGAAGGCTGAGGAGAGTGGCTTGATTTTGGGCTTGGCTCAGGGGACCTGGGGGGAGTCGTGCCTTTCCGATAAAAATGAGGAGATTCCTTTGGTGAAGGTGGCTTTTCTGGAACTTTTTCTTCTGGATTTTCTTTAGTTTCTATGCCTTCCTGAAATCTCTGTTTGATATAATCAGGACCTGCAAGAGATGACAATGGAAAAATGTAACTAAAATAGGATATGATGTCTTATTAATTCTGATGACAGTTTTTGCTGGATTAAATTCATTTATTCTTCCTTTAGATGTGAAACAGAGATATATTTAGACAAGCTACATGTTTTAATCTGAAGGTGGCTATATATTTGGTATCATGGTATAGTAGATAGAAGATTGGCTTTGGAGTTAGGAAGACCTGGGTTTGAGTCCTGCATCTACTATATCTGTGTGGAAGGAAGGAAGGAATCATTAAGCACTTACTATGTGTCAAACACCATGCTAAGAGCTTTACAGATATTATCTCTTTTGATACTCATTTGATCCTGTGAGGTACTATTATCTCTATTATTATTATCAACTATTTTACAGTTGAGGAAATGGAAGCAAAAAGTGGTTAAGTGACTTGCCCAGGTCATATATTTACTAAATGTGAGACTGGATTTGAACTCAGGTCTTTCTGACTCTAGGCCCAGTGTTCTATCCATTGTGTCCCTAGGGGCCTGGGTACCACTTAGTGCTGCAGGCAACTTTCTAAGATTTTAAGTTACTCACAAGTTGCAGACCTGCATCAATGGGAGATGTTTCTATATTCACAATTTCAAGTTCCTTACCTTGATGACAATAGGTCTAGAACCCCTTCTTAATACTTCCCCCATCCTTGTCCTGCATCCAAGGGTAAATACAGAAATAAAAAGCTTGAGAAGACGCTTCTTATATTCAGAAAAGAGCATCAAAGATCATGCCAAGGGACATTGGTAACAACATTGTGATTCACACCAAATTCATCTGTCTAATTCTGATCTACATGATACAATCCAAACTTTATAAAGTATGGAATTCTTTATTTAAACATGGGGCTATGCAAGGCACTCATTGTGTGATTTTAAATAATGATGTCAGATAATCACAAGGATGAAACATTAGAGATGGTTTTTAAAGATACTTGGACAGGGGAGTCTTAAAAATCACTCTAATCAACCCATTTCATTATTTACTATCAGAAAAGCTTTTACCTAGCCAGATGTCCTATGCCAAAATTTACTTCCCCTCCCCCAAATCAACAAACACAATGTGACTAGTTACTCATAGTCTACCACTCTTTCCATTATACCACATTGCTTCAAAAGGAAAATGCTAGTGGTTAGTGTAGACCTTGTGATTTTCTGGAAGATAACGCTTTTACTCCAAAATCAAATGAAGCGATGTTCATGGACCTTTTGTGTCTATCACAATCCTGTTTCAGATACTTACTAGCTGCGTAAGTAATTTAACCTCAGCCTCAGTTTCCTCATCTGTAAAATGAGGGGGCCTAGACTCAATGGCCTCTAAAGTCCCTTCCAGCTCTGAATCTATAGTAGTATGATAACTGTTTTACATCCTCCCTTCTCACCTGTACGTAATTTCCTCCCAGGAACCTCCCCTTCTCATATGTGCACATTCCCTTTGGCTCAATCCAGTGAGAGTAATCAAACATCTGGGCAGGTGGTAATGATTTCCTTTCCTGGGCACAGGAAGGTGACTGTTTCTGTCCAATTTTTCTAACTCACTTTTGTCTCCTCCAGTGATGTGCCCACTGGCACCACTCACCTCCAAATATGTGCACTAAAGGTTTTGCACAGAGGCTTTACAGTGACTGTTTTCATTCCACAGAATCTTGTGCTCGCCATATGCTATCGCAGTGGTAATCAGTGTAGCTGGGCACATGTGTAACCCCAAAACAGCCATGTAACTCTTATAGGCCCTATACAGTATAGGATAGTATTTTATCTCAGAGATTAGATATCTTTAAGATCTGTCATTAGATATCTTTTAAACCTTTCAAAGAACTTTTTCCTTAGATTTGTTGAGTTAGCATCACTAGGCTATCCCACTCTCAATTCTTCTGATTTGAGGACCAGATGGCTCAGCAATTTTCACAACATGCTAGGAACTTATTTTACCATTTAAAGTGTATTGTGAACTGGAATTATTGTCAAAACTTGATGAGCAATGGTTAAAAAAATCCTGGTATTTGTGTCTGAGATCCTTCAGCAAGGAATAGGTATAAATATTCATGAGACAAAAGTGGGGGCACATCAGGATGGAAATTTAACAAGGCAGTAGAAATCATAGAAGACATCAAGCAGTTCTATTTCTAAATTATTCCCACAGGATTGCATCATATAGAAGTGATTCAAAGCACAGAACAAATAAACATTTAACCTACTAATAGAGATTGTGTTCCCCAATGGGTAGGAGTTGAAGGCTGCATCAATAAAGAATATTCCAGAATAATATTCCTCCATAAACACTCTTCTAATATAACTTAATTCATTGATGAACCTTATTCCTTATTCTTTATGAAGAGGCTTGCCATCATCCTGGATTGAGAGGCTAGTTGATTAATGAGCACCTTTATTTTCACACTTATTAAGCTCTTACTATGTTGAAAGCAGAATGTGAGGCATTGGGTAGACTAAGTTAAAAATAAAATAGTCCCTGTATTCAAGGAGTTCTTCCTGTACCACTAGAAGGTTTACAAAGAGCTCTCAAATGTATTATCTTGTTTGAGCCTCATACTGCAGATGAAGAAACTGAGGCTAAGAGAAACTAGGTGACTTGCCCAAGGTCATAAAGACAATATGGGGTATAGTCAAGAATTAAATCTAGTCCTTGATTCCAAGTCCAGCTAGCTATCAACTGGGCCACATCACCTCTTATATTTATTTCAAGAAAACACAATACTGGGAATGGAGAAGAGGGGTATGGAGGAAACAACTGCTTATTCATGTATAGATGCAAATTTATTTACTTCTATTATCTCCATACTCCTGACCCCAATGGCTCAATACCATTTTAAAAAGCACCCATCTAGATATGTAGATGATGTATAAAGCAGACAATCAAATCATGTTCTGTGTCCTCAAGGAGCTTATCATACAGGACAAATAACACTATTCTATATAGCTATATGTAAAAAACAAGAAAACTAAGTATCAAATACATACATTATGAAGCATTTATACTGTGCACAAAGTGTCTAGCTTACAAGATACTGCTATGTAAAAGTGGCCAATGTCTATGTGGGCAAAGAAGCCTTGAGACAACCTGGCTTGTCTTAAGTCGAATTAAGTAAAAACTGACTAACATTTTAAAAATCACACCTTTCCCCACCCCCACCCACAAACAAACAGTATAATAGAGTCACAATTGATTAAATTTAGCAACTAGATTTGTGACAATCTGAATCATCCTGAAAAGAACCAACTGGAAATGAAAAGAAGCCTCTGAGTAGTGAAGGAAAAGCCTATTACAAAGCTTATGCACTTTACTTTGTAAGAGACATATGAAGACTCTCTTAGGCTGTGGTCTACTTATTGACTAAGACTTGTGTAGAAAATTAAAGGTTCTTGACACAATAAACTTTACTATTTAAGGAAAGTGCAGATGAGAAAGTGGTAGAAGATACTTGAAACAGACCAAGTGATTGTAGCAAGTGAGAGAAGATGCAATTAGGAAACCAGGAAACCTCATCAACTAGAAAAATACAGCAAAAATACAGGAAAAATTGTATTACATACTTGATAACCTCTGTCAGCATGTGCCAGAAGATGAGGACCAATTAGGCCCAAAAGAGAAGAAAGACTTAGCTAAGCCTTAGAGGCTTCAAGGGGAGAGAAATCTTGAGGGCTTATTTAAGAGCATCAGGAAATTACCTTAGGGCTAGTGTTTGGTCAAGTGAATAAATAGAGATAGACTTGGGAATAATGAAGGAGTGATTTTGGCTTTTGACCGAATGATAATATTTATGGTGAAAGTTTTGAGCTGTGTTCAGGGAGTGTGAAAAGGAGAATGTTGGAAAGTTGATTCAGTGGGTATATGGGGGACTATTTGTTCATTGGCAGTAAAACATATATTCATAATAGAAACAAGTTAAATATGTGGGGGGAGGGGGGAGCGAATCAGTGTGTGACTGCAGAGAATATCTTTGAGGGTGAGAGTGAATGAGCTTCTATGTACCAGAGCTAGTGCAGAGCTGAGGTTAATAAGATAATATATTTAGTGGTGGAAGGGACCTCAGATTATCTAGTTTAGTCGTTTTCCAGTTGTGTCTGACTCTTTAGGGTGACCCTGTTTGGGGTTTTCTTGGCAAAGATACTGAAGTGGTTTGCCATTTCCTTCTCCAGCTCATTTTATGGTTGATGAAATGGAGGCAAACAGGGTTAAGTGACTTGCCCAGGGTCACACAGCTAGCGTGAGGCCAGATTTGAACTCACAAAGACTCATCTTCAGTAAAGGCTGCTCAATCCCTCATTTTATGGATGAGGAAACTCACCTACAGAGGTGAAGTGTCTTTGCCAAGGTTACATAGGGAATAAATAGTAGGGATAAAAGTTGAACCCAGACTGTGCATTAAGACCTAGGCTGGTACAGACTGCAGCAGGGTGAGGAAGGGGGAGGAATGGGATTGTTGGCCCAGAGGATGACCTAAGACACAGGTTGAACGCAGTGGTATATAACAGTAGCATGACATCATCAGCTAGGTAGGTAGCACAGTGGCCAGAGAGCAAAACCTGAAGTCAGGAAGACCTGGGTTCAAATACTGCCTCAGACGCTTACTAGCTATGTGAGCCTAGGCAACTCACTTAAGCTCTGTCTGCCTCACTTTACTGATCTATAAAATGGGAATGATAATAATAGCTAGTACTTAAGGTTTACAAAGTACTTTAAAAATATTATCTCACTGTATCTTCACATTAACTTTGGAAACAGGTACTATAATAATATAAATATATAAACAAAATATAAATGTTACACTTATATTATATATTAATATATTTATTTTATTAATATTGCACTTTAAAGTTGTAAAGGGTTTTATTTATATCATTTTATTTGGGCCTTAAAGCAATGTTATAAGGTAGGTACTACAGGTATTGTTATCTCCGTTTCAGAGATGAGGCACAGTGGAATTAAGCAATTCACCCGTAGTCATGTATCAGTAAAATCAGTCAGGATTTTGGCCCAGGTCTTCTCTACTCCAAGTCCAGGACTCAGTCAATTATAACATGCTCTTTCTCAAAATACCCACTTAAAGAGTACAGTCATTATGAAGGAAAGGTGTTCCTTCAGAAGACCTCACCTCCTAATGAAATATTAAAACAATATTTGAATAGAACATCAAAACATTTAAACACTAATTCTTTTTAAAATGAATTTTCACTCGAATAGGGAACTATTCAGCAGCACTGGTGATATTAATTTCAAGGTATAACAAAACAGAATTATGGAAGCTGTACTGGAAAGATATTTTGATTCAGATTTTTTTTTTTTAAACTAGGATTGCATATTTTGACGGCCAAGTAATAGAGTTGCTGCTACTTAGTAACTTTTAGCAAGCCTGGTACAATTGGTCCCACACTCTACTAACCTGTCTTCCCAAAATGCCATTTTGATGTCTGGTTTTAAAAGTGACAGCAGAAACAAGGGACGGTTTTAAGTTGAAATGTTTTGAACTGAAAAGACAAGAACCTTCAAGTTCATTACAAACATATGTCACTGTGCTGAATGTCCATAAGCTCTTATATTAACCTAATATAATACTTAAACTGTTAGGATAATTCTCACTTCATTTGTTGAACCATAACAAAAACATTTGTACATACAAAAACATTTAGATGTCCCAAGACAAAAGCTGAATAAAAAGCAAAACTTGTATGTTCGTTTCCAATGAACAATTATTCTTAAATTGTTTTTTACTCTACAATTTCTATAACTTGTTGAACTGGAATCAAAGAAATTAAAAATATTCTACTACCCATTTTTAAGTATGCTGTTGAATATTAAAGCATGCATAAAACATGATGAATAAGACAGTACTTAAAAGATGCCTTGAAAAAATCCCTTTTAACAGAATAGCAACAATGTGATGCCATGACTTTAATCTGATGGGTCATTTAGTTATGAAGTAGCCTTCAAATATGGACTGGTTGACTAATTGGGTATTAATACTTAGAAAGTTACTTGATCAAAGGACTACTGATGTCATTAAATGCTTTATACACACAGACACAGAGGGTAGAGGTATTGTTTCTTGGAACTTTTCCTGTTTCTTCTGCATTTCAAAGATCAGTCATTACTTACTTAGCAATCTATGGTACCATTGATGGTGAAAGCTCTGAGTTAATGATATTAAAGAGTAGCCAGTTATAAAGACTATTAAGAATTTTTCCAGAGATGGAAAGAAATAAATTCTGAGAGTGGTGGTAGTCATCACTTTCATCTTTCCTTTTGAAAGACAGTAGCAGTGTCTATGCATTTGAGGTGATTTTATTAAGTGTTCCAAGTTAAAGAAGGACCTAGGTAGATACCACTTGCCTCACCCAACATGTTATCTTCTGGCAGAACAGGTTCATCAGAAGTCCTACCTAGTGCACAGCTGGTCCAATGACACCGATATGCTGGTTAAAGCTGCCAACCCTATTGGTCTGAAGGGCAAGGTGGATGATAATTCCTAGAAGCTCTTACAGTAGTAAGCCAAAGTATCTTGGTTCCAGGCATACATACTGTCAAAAAAGACCTTAAAAAACAAAAGCTTACTGGTGTGATATAGACATGAACAGTTGGAAGTAACAGCAGCAGCAAAGATTTTCTTATGAGATTACTGTGATGTCCTAAAAAGAAATGGCTCACGATGGGACAAATTTATATATGCACTCAGTATGGAACTCCAGTCTTCTGACTTATTATGTTTATAATTATATAATGACATCTTTATTTTTACAAAGACCTTAGGTCCTAAGGCTGTGTAGTTAGTGAATCAAAGATACCCCAAAACTGGGTAAAGGGTTAATGTATAACATCTTCTCTACACACAGCCCAAATCAAGGGACAAGGAACTTCCCTAAAGTATTGTTCTGGGATTTGTTTCAACCAGACCCATCTTGGGGAACTATTCCTTAAAAACAGGTCTTGAGGTAAACATCTAGGGACTTGGGCAGTTCCCGGGTATTGACCTGAGACATTTTTTACATAACAAAGATTGTTCTTGAGGTCAGAGAGTTTTGGCCAAAACTCTCAGGTCCTTAGGATTAATCACCTATTCCTTGGCTCCCTGCCTTTTTTGTGTAAGGATGATAAAAAAGGTCTTTCTTGGGAAAGTGACTTTGGGAGTCTTCCTTGGAGAGAATGCTCTGCCATAGGGACTTTCCCAACTGAGACCCTGAGGGCTGTGATACAGGACTCCTCCAGCCCCAGTTCAGGAGTTGGTGCTTCCTTGGATTGGTGATGTATTTCTTCTTTATCTCTTTTTCTGTTAATAGTCTTTGTTTCTAAGATTGTATAATCATATGTAATCACATTTATGTACATGTATGTTTATGATTATCATTATTAAATCATTTATAAGCTAGGAAAAGTGTGAACATATCATTGCGGGTACAGATCCGAACCTGTGAAACAAATTATAAGTGCTGTGCAGCCCATAACACCTTACTGTTAACACTGGGGTAGCCTAAACGCACTAAAACCTGCTTTTGGAGGAATCTTATATAAACTAGTATTAAGAAGAAGGGTTAGCTCTTCTAATTTGACTAATTTTTTATTCCTTCAAAGGCTATTGTTGCTATTGGACTGGGTGCAACCCTGTAAACTAAGGTCCCAGAGAATTGAACTTGCATATTCTTGTTGTTAGTTTATTTTTAGTGAAAAGGTTTAAAAATTATTTGCTTCAGTGATTCAGTCTCTTCAGGTCATGAATTTGTGTCTGGGATCTGTATGTGTCTGGGTGCAAGCCTTCTTGTATGGTCTGAAGGATCTGGTGGGATTGACAGCGGGGCCATAGGTTGCCAGGAGAAGGCATAGCAATAGGTGAAGGCTGGGTTGCTCCAAACTTGAGTGGTTTGATGTTGGTCCCTACATGGCAGAGGAATTATGAATTTATAGAACAGATTCCAGGTATGGGATAAATGTGGAGCCTCTGAAGACCCAGAAGGATTGGCCGTCTGGATCATCCAAGAAAGGCAGCCAGAGGATAAAAGCATAGATTTCACTCTTCCCTGGCTATCGCTAACTATAATTGAAAAGCTTGTTGCTGAATTAGTAAAAGTGAAATTAAATGAAATCAAGTTAGTTTGGAGTATGCAGAAGACAGAGAGCCAAATGATGGACTTTCTATGGTTCAGATGAAGGTGGTAGAAGCCCTCTTACCCCTGGGAAGAGCTGAGTGGTTAGGGTGGAGATTGATGTAGATGGGAACCACTTTGAGGCTTCATAGATCCCGGACTCTCAGGAGGTAGAAGGGGCCTCACAGGTCATCCAGTCTAACTTGAACAAATGAACATACCTGCTAAGTGGTGTCTGGTCTTTGTCAACATGTCTTCTACTAATTCTAAATCTACCTCTTTGCAATTCCCACTCACAGTGTATAGTCTGAAAACAGATCAAGTTTACTTCTACATTCATGATAGCCCTTAAAATTCTTTAAGACAAATTGTCTCTGAGGATTGTTATGGCTAAACAGTTTCATTGGTGATGGGCCCTCAATGATGTGCTTAGATTGGTTCTTGGAAGGCAAGCATGTCAGCCACTAGGCCTTATACTTGAAGTCTCTCTCTCTCTCTCTCTTTTTTTTTAGGTAATTGGGGTTAAGTGACTTGCCCAGGGTCACACAGCTAGTTAAGGGAGGTGTTTGGTTTGAGACCAGATTTGAACTCAGGTCCTCCTGACTTCAGGGCCGGTGCAGAAGTCTTTTTGGTTTGGTAGGAAATACAAGAACTAACGCTGTGCTGGCATACCAGACTGAAGCACGAGAGTAGGATTTTTGTGGTGTTCACATGTCCAAAAATATAAATAGTGAAACTTTAACATGGGCATCCTTCCTCCTTCTGTTACCCACCCCTACTTTCCCTTACAATGTAATTCAATACAGTTCATTTTTTTTCATTATTATTTGAATCAAACTTGTGATTTTATTTATATAGTCAACTTCCAGTGAGGTCACTCCATGTACCAATATCAGCGCCTGCTACATTACCTTAAAAGTTGCCTAAGGTGCTATGAAGTTAAGTAACTTGAAAAAAAGCCACCCAGCCAGTGCATGGCAGAGGTGGCTGAGAGATAGGTCTTCTTGGCCTTAAGGTGAGTTTTCAATATACTATACCAAAGCTACTTTTTTTGGGTCACATTTGTCATACTGTGAACACAAATGAGAATTTAAAGAAAAAACTACTATGTTTAGAAGTATTCCATTATGAATTATTTCTCTAATTCGCTGATTGACTTAATGGAATCCCTGACTACAACAAAATATGAAGAAAAAAACCAACCCAACAACCTGAAACCCCAAAACACCCCACGAGATAGTACTGCTTTACAAAATGCTAAGATAACCAAAACACCTGAGAGGGCACTTTTTAGCATTAATTAATAGCTAATTATTTTGTTGGCAAATGGTAATTATGGGTCAAGACACTTTCCCAATATTGTAATAGACTTGATTGTGGTTTTAGAACTTATCCACATCCAAGTTCTAAAAAATTTTTTTTTCCTTTAAAAACTCCAAAGGAGTGTTTCATTCATGAAAAGCCAAAAAAGATAAATACTACAGACATGCTTGGAGATGGGAGTAATCTGGATAAAATTTAGTTAGAGAAAGAGTTTTGGAAGGAGAGTCAAGAAATGTTTGGCAAAGGGGGATGATGGCCATCATTCCAGGAGGCATCTCAGGGAATGACATGTAATGGTTTAGAGGCTGAAAACAATCAACTGAAAGGGGTGGGAATGGGGGTTAATGGGAGTGAAAAAAATAAGTTTTCATGGCTAGAACAAAGACTGTGAACTGGACCTTTTAGAAAGAAAGGTCCTCCCTTAAATAAACATTGGTATTAAGTTTAGAATAATAGGATCACAGGATCATGTAAGGAACTTTAGAGACCACGTACTGTTTCTTCATTTTGCAGATGAAAAAACTGAGGGCCAGGACAGGGGAAGTGATGTGCAAAGTCATGCAGTTAGCAAGTCTATGAGGCAGAATTTGAATCGAGATGTTCTGATTCCAAAGGTAGTGCTCTTTCCACTGCACCACATTGGAAAAATAATTTCTTTTGATGGTATACTTCATCCTTTTGCTTGACAACTGCAAATAAGGGGGGACTTGCTACTTTTTTGGGGGGGGCAGCTCATTCATCTTTTATTAATCTGGAATCACTAGGAATTTTTTAAAAAAACATTAAGTCTGAATCTGCCAGTTCCTTCCAGTGCTTCAAGAAGAGCAAGGTCTGATCCCTCTCCCATGTGACAGCTTTTGACATACTTGATGACAGCTATTGGAGCATCTGAGATTTGGAAGGATTCTTAGCAGTCAACCAGTTCAACTGATACACCAAAGGAAACACCACTAGAACACACCCAAGAAATGGTCATCCAACCTCTGCTTGAAAACCTCCAGGAAGGGAAAATCTACAACCTCTTTAAGCCGCTTATTCTACTTTTGGATAACTGTCAGGAAATTTTTTTTTCTGCTGTCAAGCCTAAATAGGCCCCTTTTCTACTTCTACCCATTGCTCCTTATTCTGGCCTCTGTAACCAAATAGAACAAGCTTCAACTTTCCTCCACATGGCAACCCTTCAAATACCTGAAGATAATTACTATGACCTCCCTGAGACTAAAGACTTATGGCCTTTCACCATTTTGATGGCCACCTGCTGGACACTTCCCAGCTTATCAGTGGAATAAGCTATAATGCCAGAAGTGAACGCAATACTTCAAATGATGCAGAGTTACAGTGGGATCATCACCCTAATATTTCTGGAAGGTATATCCCTCTAAATGCAAGTTTTCTGGCTTCCATATTACATTGCTCACTCGAACTTGTTAGTCCAATAAAATCCTTAGATCTTTTTCAAAATAACTGCTATTTAACCATGCTTCTCACAGCTTGTACTTGGAAAGTTGAATTTTTAAAAATATGCAAAAGATTTTACTAATGAATTAAATCTTATTAGATCAGTCCAGTATTCTAGCCTGTCAAGATCTTTCGGATTCCTAGCATCATCTAGTTACGAATCCTTCTAACTGTATTATGATCTATTCCTCATCTTCCATCTTCTTCACAACAATAACATGAGATATTTTATCAAACACTTTGTTAAAACTTAATTTAATAATAACTAGCATTTATGTAGCACTTTAAGGCTTGCAAAGCAATCTACAAATATTATGTCATTTAATTCTTGTATTTCACAAAGAAACAGAGGTAGAAAGAGATTAAGTGACTTGCTCAGGATGATATAGTGTCAGAGATAAATCATATCCCAAGATTCCTCTCAACTATTAGTTTAGCATGACTTGGTTTTTTTTTTTTGGCAGTTGGAGTTAAATGACTTGCCCAGGGTCACACAACTAGTAAGTGTCAAGTGTTTGGTCTGAGGCCAGATTTGAACTCAATTCCTCCTGATTTCAGGGCTGGTGCTCTATCCACTGCACCACCTAGCTGCCCCATGACTTGTTCTTGATGACATCATGCTGACTCTTTGTAACAGACTCTTCCCTTTCTAGAGCTTCTCTATCTCTTCAATGATCTTTTATGAAATTTTCTAAGAATTGAAGGCAAGCTTGTGGGTTTAGAGTTTGTAGACTGCTCCCCCTTACTTTTTTTTAAAAAATGGGACATTTGCCTTTCTCTGATTTTGTGATACTTTTCCATTTTCCATAATCTTTCAAATATCACTGACAATGCCTCAGCAATCACATCTCCTCCATGAGGGAGATCAGCCTGTACTTGGAACAGTTATGTAGATAACACAGCTGGTGCAGAAATACAAGCACTCACACTCAATGCCAGTCATTGCATAATTTTCCCTACCCTCTTAATTACTTGTGGTGAGGGAATGCCCATCAATTGGGGAACAGCTGAACAAGTTGTGGTACGTGAATGTAATGGAATACTACTATGCTATAAGAAATGATGAGCAGGGAGACTTCAGAAAAACCTGGAAAGACTTGTATGGACTGATGCTGAGAGAAGTGAGCAGAACCAGAAGAATGTTGTACACATTAAAAGCAATGTTGTGTAATGACCAACATTGATAGACTTATCTCTTCTCAGCAATGCAAGGATCTAAGACATCTCCAAATGTCTCATGATGGAAAATGCTATCCACATCCAAAGAAAGAACTATGAAGTTTTAATGCAGGTTGAAGCATACTATTTGCTATTTTTTTCTTGTTTTCTCTTTCTTGTGGCTCCTCCTATTGGTTCTAATTCTTCCTTACAACATAACATCATTAATGTGAAAATATGTTTAATAGGAATTTATATGTATAGCCTACATCAGATTGCATGCTGTCTTGGGGAGGGAGACAGGGAGGGAGGGGGAGAAAAATTTAAAACTCAAAAGTTTATGGAAGTGATTCATAAATTAAAATAAATTAATAAGAAAATTACTTGTAGGTGTTTATAACTCAACTATAAGCATCTAGTTAAAACTTTTACAAAACTTCACTAAGCATCTTTTCCTTAGTCTCCAATTCCGACCTTTTTTTATAGCCTTGTACCAATATCTCACTTTTTTTTTTACCAATTCTTTCCACCTACCAAACAACTCAATCAACTTACCATAATCTCTCTTTCCTTCCTTACCTTACCTTCCCAACTACTTTCTGCTTATCCTTCTTGACTACCCCTTCAAGTTCTACTCCCTAGTCTCCCTTTATTCTCCTTAAATCTCTTATATTCCTCTTAATTGTCCTCCTGTTTGTTTTCAACTTGGAAGCAGAATTTGGACCAGCCCCTGGGACTGGAGATTGTTTTTCAAAATTTCCTCAGTATTTCCCAAATGTCTCCTTCCAAAACCATTTAAGTCTCTTACATGATTTCCTTCTACTTTTTATTTACTATTTATCCTTCTCTCCTCTGACACAGAAGCCAGAATAGAAAATCTGATACTTCCATTTCATTTAAGGTATAATACTTCCCTTGGAAAAAGAAAGCTGAACTTGGGGATCACAGTACTAGAGTTCAAATCCTAAGCTCTACCTCTTATTAACTGGGACACCTTGAGTAAGTCACTAAACATCTCTGGGCCATCTATAAAATGAGGGGGTTGGACAACATGAACTGTGAGGTCATTTCCTGCTCTAGGTCTATGATCTCATGTCATTCATTGCTCAACTCTACCTCTGGACTTAAGTATATAACCTAAGATGCTTCCTCTTTTCTTCAGCTGCAAGAAAACTTAAAACAAAATACACTGTATGATTGTTATAACAAGAAGTTCAATTCAGGTCCCTGAAAATATAATTTCATTTCTAATACAGTCTAGATAATCCCTGTTCAGTTTCAGTTTTATTCTTTAAAATGTCATACCTTACACTACACTTTAACCTGTAAGATGCCCCAAGTCCTTTAAGAGGTGGAAAGACTACAAAACATACCCAATTTATAATTTATAAAAACCTAATTATAAGTACGTACATGTACATATGCCCAAGATATTTTCAAAGAATGTATGACAGCTTGAAAAGAAAGGTGGTCATATAGTGAGAGTGAGCGATAGACAACCTGCATACTCTATTGGTATCTCCCAGTAGAATTTAGCTTCTTTAAGGCACCCATTCTATCATTTCTGTCTTTGTATCACTCGTGCCTAGCATAGTGCCTGGCACAGTAGGTATTAAATAAATGTTTGCTGAGTAAATGTGTGAATCCTCATGAAATCAAGAGAAAGAGAGGAAGGGCCTTAACACATCAATCCCCACTCCCCCCACCATGGTGAAATTATTGGGAAGACATGATGGGCTGAAATGGATGGACTGTGATTTGTACTGTAGGGAACACCCACATTGAAGAGATATATGCATTTGAGATCATAGATTCATTTGAGTATTTGAATCTTGAATATAGTAAACTTCAAAATTTTTAATGCTGAGACATGGCATTCTTTTTTTTGTGTCATACTCAGCTTTAGACTCAAGGTCAAAATATATAATTCATAAGCAGACATGACTTGTTATAAGTTTGCCAGTGTGTGTCAACTGTTTGATGATATGGGTACCGGATGAGTGAAGTGCTACATGCATGTGTGCGTGTGTATATGTGTGTGTAGGCATAGGCTATATCTTTCCTTGGCTTCTCCTGAAACAGAATTAATTCAATCATTCCCTTTAAATTGCCATCATCATTGAAAATATATAAATGTTGGCAGCCTTTGCAACAACCAACCAACCCATTGTAATGGTGTAGAACTGAGTGTTCTTTATGACGTTCTTTGTAATTATACAACAATTATTCTCCCAGAGCAAAATACAATCATCCTGTTGTCTACCTAGGTAAAACTAATGTGCTTAGACAAAATATATGAAAGAAAATAGTCCAAATAAAGAATTTAGTTATTCTAATTTTGAAAGCTGTGACAGATAAAATAAGCTATGAGTGAAGTCCCTCCTTTTCTCTGCCCAGGGTTAACAACTGTTTTATGAAAGATAATATTCACTTGAAATAACAGAGCTTTACATCTGAAATACAGAAATCAGCTCAGCAGTGTAACTTAGAAATAACTATTCAAAGTGTCTTTAGAAAATGCCTATCTTGTTTGATCATCCTGTAAATGAAGGGTAGAAAGCATGAGCTATTCCCTCAGGGACACCAATAATACCTCAGCAAACGAAAAGCCTGCTATACAGTTTTTTGAAAGAAGTGTTGGCTGTGGGTCAAATGGGATTGTGGTCTCCACCCTTACTTCTTTTCTTAATAGCCCTGTTGTCATTTCATGCTTCTGTGATGTATTCATTACAAGAAAGACAGTTTACTTATATGTGTTTTTTTTAGCTAAGAAAAGGGTGGAATTACATTTTCCCACAATATTTTTTTTCCAACACTTTTTGCACTATAAAGGGCCTTTTAAAAGCCTAGTCAGGGAAACTGAGATGACTCTACATATCATTTACTTCTCAGTAGCACCTACTAGAAATCTATAGGGACACTATACACCAATAGACTGTAAAAACAGAAATGGTAAAGTAAGATTAAGAGACAATAGTAAGTTTGTTTCCTTTCAAATGTGGCAGAAACCAAGGGCTGTTTTGCAACAATACATTGTTTCATGGTTGAAGAGATTCTCTACAGTGGCCTGTTCCTCTGGTGAGCCAACCCTGGAAGGAAGGAATAGAAGAGTCACTGGGGAAAGTAAAACTTCTTCAGAAGATCCAGGTTGCACTTGGTATGATGGGATAGGTAGTGTGGCAACTGAACTTTGCTACTGCAGAAGAATTAATGAGTTGATTTATTTTGAATGTATGAACATAACTTATGAGGGGCTTCATTAAAAATGGAAATTTTAGGTTTCAAAAGCAGACTGTTCTACATTTTCCACGAGAAGTGAGAAACAAGGAATACAGGTGAAAAACATCACCTCTTTATCACTGGTTGAATCCTGAAATGAAGACACTAGAAAAAAATGTCGTATACTAACAGTTTAGCTTTCATATCCAGCCCCCTTACCCTAACCACTATTTCTCTCAGCAAGGTCTAGTCTTCTACAGCACAGTCTTTCATTTCTCATTTTGTTTCTGGGCAAATAGAAAACACACAGAGGTATTCACCTCCTATCTATTTAATCTTTATGACGGCCAACTCTCCCATTTTTAGGTTTGATCCTTCCATTATTTCAACTGTGATTTGTTTGTCTTCCTTCTTTCAGCCTTGATGGTTAAGTCTTATGTGTTCTAAATTTATACTCTCACAGCAATATGAAACATGAGACAAAACAAAAAAAGAAAAGAGGGTGATTGAAGAATCTTTTAAAAAATTAAAAGAAAAAACAGAAGGAAGGTAGAAAGAAGTACAAATAAACAGGATAGATTTGAAAGCTACAGGTTGTGCTTATTTAAAAAGAAAAGTAACTTATAAGAAACTTAAGAGCTTCATGTACTTTATTTTTCTTCTACTATGTATATAGAAGAGCTTATTTTATTGGTATTTATGTTCAGAGTTTAAAAAAAAATCATCATGCTCATCAACCACAAACATTTATTGAAGTTGTGAATCCTATCAGGCAACTCAAAATGCATAAAACTCAGACCTATCAATGCAGCAAAATCATTGTTCAAAAGGTTTTCTCTGAGCTCCCTTTAAATGTTAAGAGTTAGGAGAATTTGATTTAATGTATCCTCTCACCTACACACCTACTGAAAATTTATGACACTGCACAAAGCAGCTTTATGTCAACAAATGGGAAAAGCTATGGAGGTGGTCATATACGACATAGAAAAAAAATGAAAAGATAACCAAGCTATAGAGATGGAAACACATTTCTTCATCGGGGAAATAGACTGTTTATCCTGCTACATATTTTAATCTATTGCTTTATGACGTCTGAAGTGCTGTCTACAGGTAAACCTATGATACTTCTCCTACAAAGTCAGATAAGTTGTTCAGCCTTACAAATAGATTAGTAAATATATCAGGTACATAATTTTTACTGGCTTTTCCCACAGAGCTAGAGTATTCATAGAGATATAGTGTTGAACTTGAGTCAGGAAGATTTAAGTTCACGTAATAGCCGTGTGACTTAGGGCAAATAATTTATTTTCATTATCTCAGTTTCCTCATCTGTAAAGTGAAGATAATATTGTTGTGAAGATTGAATGATATGCTATTTGTAAAGCACTTTTCAAACTTTCAAGCACTATACAAATGTTGGCTGCTATTATTATTATTACTCACTGATATCATTTTGACAGACATTTATAAGCAACTGAGGGGCATCATCATCTTCTCAATTTTTACTTAAATTTACTAGCATAACTATCCCAATTTCTTTTAGATTCTGGTCCATTACCAGTTTGAGTTGCTTAGTACTAAAGTTTGATGGTTATTTGTTGCCAAGGCAAAAATGAAAAAAAACCCCCAAAAAACAAAACCCACAATGGAAAGAAATCTCAAATCCCTGAAGGCAATACTCAGACAATTCTGTTCCTGTTCTCTCTCACTTGTTTTGGGTTATTGCTGAGATTCAAAAGGCAGGAATATTTAATTTAACAAAGAACACTCTCTATGGAAAGTAAAATGAAATCAAATAAACTGAAAGGCCAATGTCTGTTTCCCATACTTCTTTCATGAAAGGAGAACAAATGGCTTTTACCTGGTTGATAGAAATTTGGTGAAAGCTCTCTTGCGACAGCCCTTGCAATGTCACATTCTTGGCGGGCAGACAGGGCAGCCTGGTCAGCAGCATCTGCTTTAGCTCTTGCATGTGCAGTCCTAAGCAGGGCATAAAAGTCAGGAGTCAGCAAAGGTGCCATCTTATTAACTCACTCAGTTTGAATGAACAAATCCTTTATAATCCTATGAAAAGGAACATCTAGCATTATACAAAACACCCACAGAGCCTGTCCTTACATTCTCCCATTTTCCTTCTCTAGTCCTGTTAAGGAAGTGAAACAAGAATAGGGCATGCAAAGAGATTGTAGACCCACTTTTTTAGTCCTTTCTTGGTCAAAATTTAAGATTATTTTTGCTATTAACATTTCTGTGCAAGGGAAGATGGAATCTGACCCAAGTGGAAGGGGCTGCCTTGGAAGGTAGTGGGTTACTCCTTACTACAGGTCATTAAGTAAAGCTAGATGACCGCTCATCATTACCCACTGAAAGATCATTTTTAAAAAACCTTCTATCAGGGGGCAGCTAGGTGGCGCAGAGGATAGAGCACCGGCCCTGAAGTCAGGAGTACCTGAGTTCAAATCCGGCCTCAGACCAAACACTTGACACTTACTAGCTGTGTGACCTTGGGCAAGTCACTTAACCCCAATTGCCTAAAAAAAAAAACCCTTCTATGTACCAAGCAATGTACTAGGCACTGGGGATACAATTTTTTATTCAAAAATGAAACTGCCTTTTCCTCAAGGTTCCTACATTCTATTTGGGAGAAACAACATATACACAGATCAATACACAGAAAATAAATACAAAGTAAATACAAAATAATTTCCCCGTGGCTGGGTTCCTAACAGCTTAGGGCATTAGGATAGGCCTGATGTAGAAAGTGACACTTGAATTAAACCTTGAAGCAAGCTAAGGCTTTTACAAGGAAAATATGGAGGAAGTGTGTTCCAAGCATGAAAGACAGCCTGTGTAAAAGGGCTGGAGATAAGACAGCAAGTCAGCTTTTTTTGGCTGGTATATAAAGAGGGAATTGTGGATAATCAGTCAAGAAAAATAGGCTAGCCTTTGAGCCTTTAAAATTATGAATGGCTTTAAATGCCAAACAGTGTAGTTTGTATTTTATCCTAGGTCAGTCAACAAGTATAAGCTTACTATGTGTCAGGCACTGTGTTAAGTACTAGGCATAAAAAGAAAGACAACAGAACCCCAAATTAAACAAACAAAAAACTCCCAATTATACCTTTCATGTTCACACACAATGTAACGGGGAGATGGTATGCAAGCAGCTACATATAAACAAGCTATACACAGGATAAGTTGGAGATAATTTTAGAGAGGAGGCACTAAATAAATATGGGGGCAGCTAGGTGCCACAGTGGATAGAGCACTGGCCCTGGAGTCAGGAGGACCTGAGTTCAAATCTGGACTCAGACCAGACACTTGACATTTACTAGCTGTGTGACCACTTAACCCCAATTGCTGGGGTGGGGGGGGGAGAAGAATAAATATGACTGGGAAAGGCTTCTTGCAGTAGGAGGAAGCCACTGGAATTTCTTAAGTGGGAAAGTAAAATTCTCAGATTCATGCTTTAGGAAAATCAATCTGGCAACTATATGGAAGATGGATTGGAGAGGGTGGAAGTGGAGACTATTGCATAGTCCATGAGAAAGATGATGAGGGTCTTATCTGTGATGGTGGCTGTGTGTGTATAAATAAAAGGAGAGACTTGAGAACGATTTTATATTCATGTAGAGGTAGGAACAAGAAGAGTTGGCAACTGATTGCACAAGTATAATAAGGGAAAGGAAGGAGTGGAAGGAAGACTTTGTGGTCATGAACTTAAATGAGTAGAAGGGTAGTGGTGCCCTCAAAAGAAATAAGAAAGTTGGGAGGAGTGGTGGAAAAATGAATTTTGTTTTAAACATGTTGATTTTGAAATACCTAAGGGACATTCAGTTGGAAACACCCAATTTCCAAGTCCAAAATGTCCATTTCAGTTGGTGATGCCTGACAAGAGTTCAGGAGAGAGCCTAGAGATAGATATATAGGTCTGGGAGGTATCTGAATGCAGATGATAGCTGAAGGCATGAGAGGTGTAAGAATGTTAGTGAAAGAAGAGAAGCTGGCCTAAGCCAAAGCCCTGGTATCCACCCATATGAAGGGGATGATGATCCATCCAGTAAAGGAGACTGAAGAGAAATGGCCAGTCAGGTGGAAGAATCATTGATTTAGAGATGGATGGGACCTTATAGATTATTTAGTCCAATCTCCTGATTTTGTGGCTGAGGAAACAGGCTCAGAGAATATAAGTAACCTATACAAAGTCACCCAGGCAGTAAATGAGAAGTAGGAGAGAGTAGTGACATGAAAACCAAGGAGAGACCAGGAGATAAACAGAATCAAACCAAACAGACAGGTCAAAGAGTAAGAATGAGAAAAGCATGATGGAATAGGGATTCCTGTTTAGGTATGGGTTGGATTAGAAGGCCACTAAAATCCCTTCTAACTCATCAGAAATTCTCTGATTCTATGACCCAGAAGGAATCTATCCATAATTTTTATTCCTTATGTGAGAATTTCTAAGTATTTATGCGAAACCTTATTTGAGGCAGTTATTGAGATATAGATTCTCTTCTGTGTTCTTCACCCTTCTTTTCGGTGCTTTCTAATTTCTTTTTGGTGGCTTATCCACAATTAGTGCCCTTACGTTATCCCCTCCCAGAACAGATTTTGCATTCTGATGCCTCTACCCAGCCTAGACAGAGTGATTTCTCCCTCATCAATATTTATGTCCTTTCCCAGGGACTTCATTATAGCAGGTTAAATCAGTTCTTTTATGACTATGACTGCTGCTGGTGGCAACTTGTGATCAGATGTTCAGATACAAAGATGTCAGTTATAGACAAGCTCTCTAATGATCAAGAGATCAGATGCTTAACCCTTAGGTTCTGGATCTCAGGCTCTGGGGAGCATGTCTTACAAAACTAGGAGGTAAAAAGTTAATGTTAAACTGTAGCAACATACTAAGTGAGCAAACAGAAGGTAGACAATGAAGCAGAGAACAACTGGGACTCCAAAACAGATCAAATGTGCTAAAATTTGCATGGACATGAGGAAAGCAGACAAGTTGATACACAAAAGTATGTGCTTCAAATGTGGCTTATTTTTAATCTGAGTAGAAAACACTTGAGTAAAAAATCTGAGTAGAAAATCTCTTTTTAGCTCACTTGCTGAAATTCAGTTACTGCATACTTGGTGGCTCTGGACAAGGAAACTATGACCTGAACAGTTCACAGTAAAATCATAACGTAGACTGGTGCCCAGAATGTTTGGATTTCCCCTGGATTGGTTAACCTTATGATATGTGTAGTTCATGTGAATTAAAATGAGTTTTCAACTTGGATATGAATGAATTGGCCTTATTCTATTCCTATCCATGACCATGTGATAGAATTATAATTAGTCAACTTGCAAATGTTGCTATTGGTAACAACTGGGGCCAACAGAAAAACAGGATGGATCAATATAAATCCATCACCACTAGTGGAAAACCTCTTAAGGTCAATGTCCTACTTACTTACCAATGATGAATCAAATAGTCACCTCTGAAGGTCTGTAAGGTCATGCCACAGGGAGCCAGATTTTCTATATTTAAGAATTAAAATACTTCACATTTTTCCTAAATTATTGAAATTTTATAAGGTGTGAGGAAAATTATTTGTGGCTGAAATGCCAACTCACAAGCCAATCACTGAGGCTTCTCATTCCATAGCAAATTGCCTGATGTCAGCTACTGTGCATAATGTATGATCTTGCATTTCTAGTTTTGTAAATGAATAGGGAATGTTCTTACTAACATTTTAATGAATGTAAGGTGACATGTAATTAGAGATAAACTCTAATCAAAATTCACTGTAGTTTCATTGTCTCATAGATTTAGAGATCATTTCCTCATTTAGGGACTTGCCCACAAGATACAGGTAATAAACTGACAGAACTGAGAAGGTTCTTTTTCTTCAAGCCTACAGTTCTTCTCCACTGTTCACACTCAAGATTAAGTGCTCCTTTTTAAATTTAATATACCCTTCAATTCAAAGATACTTTGAAACATGCTGTTTCAAACCACCATTTGCATTTCAATACTCTTGTTTGTTATCTTTTGGATTTTTTTTAAGAGTGTAAAACACAGTCTACTATGTAATATAGGTAAAGCTGTTACAGTACAATGCCTGATACATAAGAGGTACTATATAAATGTTTATTCCCTTCCCCCTCTCCAATGCCTTCATTGAAGGTTACAATTTGGCTGATCTAGCTATAAAAACCTAGTTAACTGAGTTTGCCATGAAATCCTTTTTTGTTTCAATCCTAATTCAAATCTTCCTAAAAATTTTAAGTATACTCTTCCACACAAAATAAACAAATCTTTCTCTGATGATGCAGGATCTTGCTGTGACATGGTGTCATCATTTGAACAAACACTGTGATTGTGCAGTCCGCTAGATTTAAATGCAAAAGCTGTAGACGATTCCATTTAACACAGATACATATACAATGAAGGAATTGAATTAGATGTCTTCCAATACCCCTTCAGGCTCATTCATCCATATATATGTATATATGTCTATCTATATCCACCTATCTATCTACCTACCTACCTATCTATCTATATCTATATATATATCTACACACACACACAGACACACACACACACACACACACATACATATTATCAAAAGAAGTGTGGGAATGAGAGGGGCATAGAATGAATCTTTTGACTCCAAAGTCATTCTTCTTTCACACTATTACTTAATTACCTAATTACACTTTAAAAACAATTCTGCTGTAAAATTCACTCATCATTATCCTCTTACTTTTAGGGTACATGCATGTTCTTTCTGCCAAGTAAAATTCTCTTTAATGTCAAAAGTGGTTTTTTTTCTTCCTGTGGTCTCAAAGTATTATTTTCTTATGCATCCTCTACCTTCATGCACATTTTCTTTTCATGGACTTTTTTTTCTGACTGCTCTATAATTCTACAGTTTTCATTCACCTATTGCTTACATATTTTTACATTAATTTTTGGCTGCATATGGCAGCTTTGAAATGTCACAGAATAATATCACTCCTCACGATGGAAAAAAGGTGGTCATTTTAAAGTTGTTTTGAACTCCTATTGATTTGAGCTGAAATCACAACTAACTCTGCCATCTTTAACTGCAAATATCAAATGATCATTGTTTTTTTATGTTTTCTAAATTCACAAAATTGTCTCTGAAAATTTCTAAATTATTTTTCATTTCTGAGATTCTTAACATTCTCTGTCTTGATTCTGCCAGGTTTTAGAATATCTTCTAATGAGGAAGGAGAAATGGAGGTAAAGACACAAAGCGGTTTAACAGTTTGTTCAACTACATCAAGTCAATCAAGGCAGAGCTATTAACACAGGACATCCCAAAAAAACCTTCCATGACCAGTTTGACTGATACTTTTCATTACTGCCTAAACTGATTGGCTCCCCATGTAAGAATACAAACCCAGCTTCAGACACTAATTGGTTGTGTGACCCTGGGCAAGTCACTTAAACTTCTGCCTGCCTTAGTTTCTTTAACTGTAAAATTGGGATAATTAATAGCACCTATCTCACAGGCTTGTGAAGATCAAATGAGATATTTGTAAAGCACTTTGCATAATGTTTGGCACATAGTAGGTGTGTAATAAATGCTGGTCCCCTCAATTCTTCCCCTCCCCCCATGCCCACTAAATCCAACCTATGGGGGCTTCTCTGTTATACAGATATTTCAATACTTCAAGAATCTACAGTCTCTTTGATGTGATATGTTTCCTCTATCATAACTTTTGCAACTTCTCTATACCTTCTCAGAGGACAGTCTTCATGAGCTGCTATGACCAAAGAATTCATTACTCTGTGGCCAATTTACTGATGAACTTCTGTGAACTTGGTTAGGGTGGTCCCTGGGCAAAAGACATGCAGCCCTTCATTAAGCATATTGTATTATCTCTAGCCACCCCTTTATGGCTTAACACACAGGAATAGGAGAATGGGCATAAGGACACAGAGTCTTAGAATTATACTGAACCTGGTACAGTGGATTCAAACGCTACCGAAATAACAATTAGCTTGATCAATATAGACTGTTGGACTTAAAAGTCAGAAAGGGCAGGGCTCAAATCCTACTTTAGATAGTTAAGGTATATAAGCTTAAGTAATTCATTTAACTTTTCTTAGCTTCAGTTTCCTTACCTTTAAAAAAGGAGAATAATAGTAGGATGAGTAACATGCTTTGCAAATCTTAAGCACTATATAAATGAGCCGTTATTATTGTTACTGTTGCTGTTATTTCTTATTCCTGCAGCTGCTAGAGAAAAGTCTTTCTGTGATGAAGTTCAGAGACCCTTAACTGAAAGGGTACATGTCACCTGGAGGTAGCATGCATTTTTACGCAAGTACTACTGTAGAATGTGAAATGCAAAAAGAAGCAATAGTTGATACTATGAGACTATAACTTTGTCTCAAGATTGCAAGTTCCTTCAGAGCAGAGACTGAGATATCTTCAAGCCTCAGCACAATACCTCAGACAAAATAAAATCTTAACAAAATGCTTGTTGACTTCAGTTAGATTCTACCTCCTTTTCCTCTATTAGTAACATGAGGAAAACATGTCTAGGGAAAAAAAGAAAATCTAACCTGCCAGTACTGCATCAACATCCAGGACTGGCCATATACCTTGATATTTCTGCTTTGATTTTAAGAAAATTGCTCATTTTATTATTAAGAATTCTTCTGTACAAGAGTTCTTATTGCTAAAGATTTTACTTGCCCTTTCTTTGACATGTTAATCTATGATGATTTCCTAAGTAAGACCAATCTATGGCTGTATTTGTCGTGTAAACACCATTATTTACCTATGTAGTTCCCCTGATTTCACATATTTCCCCTTCCTGTGCCATACCCCTCTTCTAGTTTTCCTGATGAAATAAAAAGGTGTTTTTTATTCCCCTTGTAATTTCCACCTGGCCTGCTGCCATGGTCAGCAACTAACAAAAATAAATCTGAAGTTATTCTTTTATGTTTTTCTGAGACTAGACCAGAACAGGGGCAACAAATGTTCTTGCCTGGCAGAATAAATATCTGAAAAATGACTTAGCTCTTTCATGCATTTTATCCTAGAAGTGAGGAGGGAACCATTGAAGATCCTTATGCATGGGGAGTGCGATTCAATTGTTTATTCAATATACAAGAATCAAAATGGTGTTTGAGGAAGATTAGTATGGGCAATGTAGGCTGCTGGAGGCAAAGAGAGAGGAAGCTGTTAAAACAGTCTATCTAGGTAAGAGGTCAAAGGGCCACAAGTAGGATAGTGACCATGGAATCAGAAAGGAAAAGAACAAAAGTCAGAGACACTGCCAAGAAAGGATCAAAAAAGCAATGAAAGATATTTGATGTTGGGTGGAGGCCCGCACATTTTAGAGGAAAGGGGGGAGGAAGAATATATTGATATGGTAAATTATAATGAAGACATGCAGATTATAGGATTCACTCCTAGATGAGAGGCTAAACAGGGACATTAACACATTTTCCCATAGTTGGAAGTTGAGTAGATGCTTACCTAAAGATAGAAAAAGGTGTCCAGTTTCTATCGCTCCTTTGGTTGTCAACTAGGCTTGGTTATTACTAAAGAACTAATAATGAGAGGGCAGCTAGGTGTGCAGTGGCCCGGCCCTGAAGTCAGAAGTACCTGAGTTCAAATCGGGCCTCAGACCAAACACTTGACACTAGCTGTGTGACCCTGGGCAAGTCACTTAACCCCAATTGCCAAAAAAAAAAAGAGCTAATAATGGGCCTACCTGGAAGCACAGGTGAGAAGGAAAAGGTGAAGATGAAAGAGACTTTTTATTTTCCTCTATCAATAAATGAACTGGTCAAAAGTTCTGGATGGTAGATTGTATTTTAGAGTAGTAACCAAAAGAGAGAGAGAGGGCATGAGTCAATAAAACAAATAAGAGACATCATGGTACTATGAAAAGAGCACTGGATTCAAATCCAATTTGAGTGGCTCTGCCACTCAGCACCTCAGTGGCCCTGGGCAAATCTGAGTTGGCTCATCTGAGGATATTGAAGCAGATGACTATGGTGGTCCTTTCCACCTCTAAACCTGTGACTGATTCTAGGATTCAAAGAAATGAGAATATTTTGGAAAAATTCACACAGAAGACTTTCTGGGGAGTTAGGCTGAAAGAAATGGTAGGTATATTTTGAGCTGTGGGTAAGTGGAATAAGTACTACCTTTCATAATAATTAGCTCTCCTTTCATGGTAGAGTTTTTCCACGGGAGAGGGAGAAGCAATGGCCAGAATTTTCTAGTACAACTTCTTCATAAATAAATTCACTTTTTCCCCAATAAAAAAGTTCAAATCAAAGTCTAACAAAAGTGAAACTCATATAGTGAAATCATTCCAAATACCAGTAAATGAATGCAGTGAGGCAATTAATTAATATAGTATCACTAAATGAGGTCAAATGAATTGGCACTAGTCAACAGCAGAGCAATATGCCACCCTCACCATAAGATTCATGACACAGCTGCCTGCTGCATTTGAATGTGAAGTGTGTAAACTTGAAGTTAAAAACAATTTTTGTGTTGGAAGTACCAAAATAGTAATTTTTCATTATGGTTCATTTTGTTAAGTATAGTATAATGAGCTGGTTTCCAAAAGCCTTCCCAAAGCTTGGAAGCTACTGCTTAATTTGTGGACTGTCTTTTTCCTTTTATTTCAGCAGACTTCTGGGGAACAGCAAGCTACTTTTATTTAACACTTCAAAGTCTAATGCTGCAGTGCACATTTCCTGTGATATTTTGAAAGCATGAATGAGAAGGACTGACTAAAGATTGAGAAATGTGCTTTAGAATCTTATCTCTTATTTTACACAGACATTATCCTAGGACCTAGGTGATAAAGTCCCTTTTGCCATTCAAAAAATATTTGTAGAATGCTCATTCTTTTGATTTTAGTCTTAAGGTGAATATTTGTGAGACTTTATATAAATATTCACGTACTCATAAATTGTAATTGCTATTTGGAATTTGTTATTTCCCAAATCTGACACATACTGACCCCTGCAAGTCACTCAGGAGCTAACATTTAATAACAGCTAGCTAGCATTTACATTGGGGTAGCTAGGTGGCACAGTGGATAGAGTGCTGGGCCTGGAGTCAGGAAAACCAGAGTTCAAATCTAACCTCAGACACTAGCTGTGTGACTCTGGGCAAGTCATTTAACTCTGTTTGCCTCAGTTTCTCATCTATAAAAGGAGCTACAGAAGGAAATGGCAAACCACTCTGGTATCTCTGCCAAGAAAACCCCAAACGGGGTCATGAAGAGTCAGACGCTATGGAAATGACTGAACAACAAGCATTAACACAGAACTTTAAAGCTTGTAAAATATCTTACAAATGTCTCATTTGAGCCTCATAACAACTTTGGGAGTTAGGTGCTATTCTTATCCTTATTTTACAGGTAAGAAAGCTGAAGCAGACAGAGGCTGAGTGACTTGCCCAGGGTGCCCAGCTAGTAAACATCTGAATCTGGACTCAGGTCTTCCTTACTCTAGGTTTTAACCCCTCTGTGTCCCAGGAAATTTTCTGAGACTCTTAAACTACCTTGTTAGAAGGGATTTCTCTACTGAGAATTACCTGAACAGGTGAAACTACAGGTTTGGACAATTAGCATTCCTAGATTTCTGAAATTTAGAAGACTGAACTATTATTCCTTTTTGGTAAAGCTGGGTCCTATTGAAGATGATACATACTACTAGCGTTAGAGGATTTGTTCTGTGAAGATGGATTCAGTCAAAGGGCCGCACTTGAGGAGCTAGAGGGCTGGCCACACGTGGCCTTGAGACTGCAGGTGTCCCACCCCTGTAAACAAACCTAAAAAAAAAAACCTTGGTGAAAAAAGTCCTTCAGGAATTAATGGTTTAACTGGGACTCGAGGCCAAAATCTCAAAGTTTCTTTGGGAAAATTTGTCAAAAATCTAGCCGCATTTTAAAAAAAGCTTTATGGCAGAACTACATTATTCTATGAAGCACTTCACCAATCCATGGATTGTTATACTTCTCTCCCACATCCCTATTAATATATATTAAGATATAATGCTATTGATAGATAATGATTCTTCCAACACAACAAAGCCATCTCTAATAAATGTGTATTCTTGATTTTTGATGTCAGGATAACATTTGAATGAATTGTAACCCAATTTCCCTTAGTACCTTCACAAAGGCTGTCTGCATACCTGAAATTCACTCTCTCCTTTCCTCCCTCTTCCTTCCTTAGAGACTCAACTCAGATACTACCTCCTACATAAAACTTTTCCCAATTCTCTTGTTTTCTCTCAATTGTCAAACTGTTTTGCATTTCCTTGTCGGTTTACATTTTTTTAAACTCCCTCCAACAGAATATAAACTCCTTGAGGACCTGATCTGCTTTTCCTTTTTCTTTTTTTACTTCTTTTGTATCACTAGAACCTAGTTCAGTGCCTGGTGCGTAGTAGATGCTGACTAAATGATTGTCGAATTTAACTTAAAAAACCCCACCAATTTATCTAGATTCTGGCTACTAATTCTTGACTAATGTCTCCATTCTTCTCTTTCTCATGCTCTGGGACTTTATGTCAATTTACAAATTTTACTATGTGGCAAGAACCCAGGATGTCCTACCTACTATCATTTTTTTCCAGCCTTTAACATCTACCTCAAAGCTATCTTTTCCCATCTGTTAGCTGTCCTTTGGCAATGAGTCCCTCTCTGCCACTGCCATTTGTTGTAACTTCATTCTCAGCTATTTTTATTCTGGGCAAGTTGTGGTAGTAGGCTATATTTACACTGGACTGCTCTGTGAAGAGAAACATGGCAAATGGAGGTGGCACCTTTTTTACATAATCCAATTGTACTTTGGCCTAAGAGCAAACTTTGTGTATATTTATACCATATTTACTGGCATAATGATCCTGCTGCCCTTCCCCTCCTTGCACTTATTTTACTACTGAAATGGGAGAGGTAGGATCACCTTCATGAATTCTGTCCCTGTAGAATCATACAGTGATTAACCACTGCTCTGGTGGCACTAAGCTGGCAAGGATAAATCTAAGCAGAACTTGCTCCTGTGGACTATTAGCAACAGTGGTATTCTGTCATTATGAGCCTATAAGAGCAGCCAGAGAGTCATGAACTTTGGGAAAAGAAAACCGCTAAGTCTCCTGTGGTTTCTAACTCTAGGTTCTAGGAACATGTGTAGAGCACTAGACTCGTAGTTCAATAATACATGTGGGATAATTCATGTCCTTCAATTTTCATAATATCCAACAGCTCCTTTATGAGATGTCTCAAAAACATAAAAAAGTCATCTCTCAGATACTGGAAGCAGATGTTTTCAGAAATAATTTTCTTTCCTCAATACTACTTTTATTGTGAATTTTTGTATTTCCTTTTTCAAAAACTTTCTTCTTCCTGGTTTCAACACTTAGAGCATTTTTCTGTTTTCTTAGCCTGAGAAGTAATATGGCTGAAGAGACAGGCTGGGAGAGGGAGGGAGGGAAGGAAGATGGGCTAAATCAATGATGTAATTAAATCATTAAAGTTAAAATACTAATTTCCAGATGAGATTCCATTAACTCTCATAGCATAGCAATTATAAATATTAACACATTATAAATAAGATTGAATATGTACTAAATTTTGAATTTTAGCAAAGTGCATTAAAAAAATAGTACTTTCATATAAAGACCTCAAGTTGCCTTATAGATAATTATCTCAGTTGATGTTGGTGATGGGCATTAGGCTCCTTATTTTGCCTGTGGGAAGATTAAAGTATGGACATACTTGCTCAGTCATTTGGGAGACCGACTTTGGCAGCTGGAATTGAACAAAACTGGAATTTCTTGCTTTTTTTGTGACCCAAATTATTCACTCTTATTATTTATGTTGTCTGAATTCATGCCAGGGTTGCCCAGTCTCTATTTTATTTATTCACATAGACTTGACCTCTTAGTATCCAAATAACATGCAACTGTTTGTATTTTCAGAATTAGTAGAGAAAAGTTATATAGAATTTGATCATGAAAACTTATCAAGATATTATAATTTTTCTCCTTAACTAATGAGATTGTTATTAAAAATGCTTGAAAAATCTTCCTTTTACAAGGTAAAGAACATTTTTTTAGTAGACAGAGCCCCTAACAGAGAATTGGTAAAACAGAAAAGAATGTGTGTTTCCTTCAAATCTGATCAGATTGGGTTACAAGTGATACCATCTGTTCTTATTAATAGTTATACCAGTATTGTTCAGATACTAATTCTAATTTGACTACATGCTATGATATGTTCATACTTGAGATATAATGGCAAATTCACTTCCGGTGTGCCAGATTTTGTCTTTTGAATTTATTTAGCTCACCTGGATATAGATTAAATGAAGAAACAGAGGCTAACAACTAGTTATAGAAAGTCAATTTCCTATATTTTTTTTTTTTAATCAGTAAGGTGCCAGATTCTTGACTGAATGAACTATTTGGGCTCCTTGCATTATTCAAAGGATCACAGAATTTTAGAGTTGGAAAGGACCTCAGTGGTCATCTTTTCTAAATCACACACAAAAGGAATCACTACTATAATACATCTCTTAAGTAATCAGTGATTCAATCTCTGCTTGAAGATCTCCAAGGAGGGGGCATTCACTGCTTCTTTAAATTCCACTTTTGGACAGCTAACATTAAGCTTAAATTCTACCTCTGGGGCCAAACAGAGCAAGTCTGATAGTCCAAATTCCCACCGAGTCAGCCACTCCAATACTTGGAGATAGCCACCATGTTGCCCCTTAGCCTCCTCCAGACTAAACACCCTTGTTCCTTCAACTGATCCTATGACGTGGACGCTAGGCCATTTCACTATTCTCTGGACATTTTCCAGAACTTAGTAATGTCCTTCTTTAAATGTTGCACCCATAACTGAACACCACATTCTAGGTGAGGTCTAGTGAGGGCAGAGTACAGTAGGATTGTCTCTTATATTTCCATTCCTGGATCTCTGTGCAGCCCAAAATCTCAGTAGCTTTTTAGTTTACTGACAAATTTACTTTCAGGTAAGAAAATTATTAGTGTTCTTAATCCATCTTTAAGATTTATTCAGTCTAATTTGCAAAGTCACAACTCATTGGGAAATGTCTTCCTCTCAATGATAGCTTATCTTTAGCAGAATTGGTTAAACATTTACAAATATGGGTCAAGAAATTGTCATGGGACTAATGCCAGTGTGAGAATATCTGATGGATTACATGGGGTAAACATGCTAAGAGTACTTGGTAAGGATAATTCCAAGTATTCAGCAAGGAGCTCAAAATGTTTTATGGAAATGAATTCTCAAAAAGAAAAAAAACTTCATTAAAAAAAAGACATATAATGGCCTCTTTCTCCTTCCTCAAGCTGTGCTGGCTATAGCAATTCAATTAATATATCCTAGGCATCTGTGGCCTTTCCTTAAAATTAAGAGGCCAAGAACTGTGGTTTTGGTTCCAGAATTCAATCCACAATAACAGTGTAAAGCCAATGGTAGTGCCATGCTATTGCTGCACCCTACCCTCTCCCTAGGCTGTGCCCTGAAATGCCACTGAAATTTCCACTCTGCTAAGATGGATAACATCCCAACAAATTCTGTCTGGTTATGTCTGGACCTTTGAGGGTCCCCTCCTGCCTCAGAAGTGGCATCTAATCCATAAGAGGATCCTAGTAATCTTCTGACTGGTCTCCTTGCCTCAAGTCCCTCCCCTCTCCTCTGTGGAGGTGATTTTTCTAAAACCCAAGTCTGACCACATCAATCACCTCACCTCTCTTGCTCCCCCTGCCTTCTCAAAGAGCTCCAGTGGCTTCCTATTCCCTCCCAGGACCAAATACATACTCCCTTATTTGGCATTTAAAGTCCTTCATAATCTGATCCCTCCAGATGTTTCTTGCATAAGACATTCACTCTCCCAATGAGACATTTTCACTGGCTGTCCCTTTCCCTTATACCCCCATAGACGTAGATAGCTCCCAGGAGCTATTTTCCCATTAGCTCTGAATCTACAGACATCCCACTGACCTCATTGATCTCACCCGCTGCTGTTGGGTGTAGACTTGGGGGGGGGCTTTATTCCAAGGCAACTTGAATTCCTGGATATGGATGTTTAGGTCACGTAGCATCCCTTTTCTGCAACTACCTGACCTGAGTGCTTCTGAGTGAGGTGCTTTTAAGTCCCACCCAGGAAGTGTTTAATAAATATTTGTTAAATTGATTTGGCTGGTGCCCATGTGTAATAGCATTATTGTGTAAATGAGTAAAACAAATAGTCCTTACACTATTAGTGTTTACAATCTGACTAGCTTGGAGATAGAGAAACCGGGGTATATGGTCAGCATTAAGTAAGCTAAATGAGTAAAACTCCCAGATAGGAATGCATTGAGGTAAAGAAGCATATTCATATTTTAAGGCCCCTGTTTTTTATTTTTATACACATACATATGCATATATACACACACACATATATAAATGTGTATGTGTGTATATATCTATATATGTATTCAACTATGAATGGTTAATACCTTTATAAAATCTAGACATTTCTGAATTAAATGTGGCTTAAATGAGTAGCCAAGGGGTTCATATTAATGTCCAGAGAAGGCCTGATATTCCCAATACACTAATCTTTAGCCCACATTTCTTCTGTGGTTTTAACATGTTATGGATTACTAGCTAGCTATGTTTTCAACTCCAAATAACTAAAATGCTTCCAAACTGTGTTTCACATAACCCATTGAAACAAAATATTTGCCTGCTAGGTACTGCTTTAATGTGTTGCTGAGAAGGGAATTTTTTTTTTAACTATCAACTCTGAGTTGTCTTTAAATATTTTTATTTTAAATATATTCAAATAGGGCTGGGAGTAGCGATTAGGGAACTCCTAAATTAGTGCAAGCAATGGGACTGGCTTTCATTATGCCACTTGTGAATAGGTGGCAGCAAGGGCAAGTCAAGGGAATAAAGTAGAGAGAAAGTGAGGAGCTCCAGAAGGGGAGGGAATGGAAAGGACTCTCAGGAGGGAGCCAAACGAGACTTTGGGTTAGCTGGCCAGAAAGGAGTAGGATGGTTTTATGTGCACACTCTGGCATGTATACCAAGGGTTGCTAACCTCCCTATATGGAAATTTTGGTGTCTGCCACCTACCTAAGCTTTTAATGAAAGAGAACAACAAGCAAAATGTCCATGTTCTATGATAGGAGAAACAAAAAGTGATTCCCTTTAAATTCTTCATGTCAGAGAGACAAACACTTTGATATGATCAATGCGGCAAATGCAGTCTTTTATGTTAATGTGTTACTACATTTCTTCTAAGCACTCTTGCATTAATCTCTAAAAGACTACATGTAAAAAATAGCTTAAAATGAGAATGTGTATGAGCATTATAAAGAAATAAATAAGAATAAAATTCAGACCATGTTTTTCTTAGAGCAATACAACTGGTGGGAAAAACGAGATTATAGTTCATAAATGGGAAATATCACCATAGCAACAATCTACCATTTAACTCTAAAGGGGAAGGGCATGCCATTCTTCCACCTTTATTATTTACCCATTAAGCAATTCAGTCATAAAGCCACAGTGTTTAGAAATTGACCAGGGAGATAACATTCGAATAGGCTGTCTTCTGTATTTCTTTACCTTCTAAGAAGCAATCCTCTAAAGGGGATGTGGTGGACACAATAGGGCAAAGGGAGGGCAGAGACAGAACCAGAAGTCACTGGAACAAAGAAGCAATGGCAACAAGCTGAGTAGAGAGCTTTCAGTCATTGTGACCGCTGGTTTCTGCTCATGAAAACATGGCAGTGAATGTAAGGGGTTTGCCAGTGCCCTATCTGCTTGAGGTGAAGGCAGGAGGAAGCTACTAGCATATTTAAATATGTGCTGAGAATTTAAAGGTGGAGGGTGGTAACTTCAGGCCAGGCCATTCTGGAGACTGAAAACAGACCAGAGTGTAGTGAAAGCAGGTTATGTTGTGGTTTGACGATGGCATCAGGGAGGTGATGACGTGACTTGCAATTGAATTGGCTTTGAGCGAGGGAGGGCTGTGTCACCAGCCTTACTTTCTCCTCCAGAGCCACTGAGTCCAGTGGCCAGATATTCAGCAGGACCACTGGAGATGGCCCAGGATGCAGTGGGAGACCTCAGCTTTTTTAAGCTAAGGTCTTTTTAAGTTCTCACTTTGAGTGAGGCAACACCCATTTAGTGAATAGGCCTCTTTAAGAAGTGAGTCAAGGGATGGCCCCTTTAATATAAAAAAAAAATCAAATCAGGCGGGCAGTCAAACTCTCAGGGTTGCTGGCCAAAAGAGAAAGTAGGAACTTAGATAGAAATCTTAGGTGAAAGGGCAGCACTGTGTAGTAAAATGAATGAGTACTAGAGTTCAGAAAACCTGAGTTGAAATTTCACTTATTTGTCTGAGCTTAGATAAGCCATTTTTACCTCTCCAGGCTTCAGTTTCCTCGTCTCTAAAACGAGAGGGAGGAAGCTAGACTAGATGGTTTCTAATATTCTTATAAACCTATGATTTGGAAAGGACTTTGGAGGTCACCTAGCTCAATCAATCAATATGAATTCATTCTACAATATCCCTGATAGATGGTTACTCAGCATCAGTGATGGGAAGCTTGTTACCTCATTAGATACCCAATTCTATTTCTAAGCAGTTCTAATAAGAATATTCTAACAAATTGAAATCTGCCTTCCTGTAACTGGTTCTCAGTGCTACAAAGCATCAATCTTTTTCCTCTTCTACATGGTAGTTTTAAAAATATTTAAAGACAATAACAATAAACCCTCCTAAATTTTTTCTTTCCCAGTCTTAACAGCACCCCCTTCAACTTTTTGTATGATTTAGTTTTCTGACCTACATCATCCTACTCAATCTCCCTTACGTATGCACCAGTTAATCAATGCTCCTTTTAAACTGTAACATCAATAAGATAACAAAAGATAGAGTCAATGTTGGAGGGACTGCAAGAAGAGAGGCACCCCATGATATCATAAGCAAATTAAGAGAGCATGGAATCGTTTATCTGTCAGATTTATGGATAAGGGAAAAATTTAGGACCAAAGAAACTAAAGAGAGCATTACAAAATGTAAAACAGATAATTTTGCTTATATAAAATCGAAGTTTTACACAAACAAAACCAACCAAAATTATAAGGAAAGAAAATTGGGAAATATGTTTTGCAACAAGTATCTTTGATAAAGGCCTTATTCCTCAAATGTATAGAGAACTGAGTCAAATCTACAAAAATACAAGTAATTTCCCAGTTGATAAATGGTCAAAGGATATGAACAGTTTTCAGACAAAGAAATCAAAGGCATCTATAGTCATATGAAAAAATGCTCTAACTCACTATTGATCAGAGAAAATGCAAATTAATTCTGAGGTACCACCTCACATCTATCAGAGTGACTAATGACAAAAAAAGGAAAATGTTGAATGTTGGAGGGAATGTGGGAAAACTGGGACATTAATGCACTTTTGGTGGAGTTGGGAACTGATCCAACCATTCTGGAGAACAAGTTGCAACTATGCCCAAAGGGCTATAAAACTGTGCATACCCTTCGATCCAGTAATACCATTGCTAGTTCTACATCTATATCATCTATATCTATATTCAAAAAAAAGGGAAAAGGACCCATTTGTATAAAAATATTTATAGCAGCTCTTTTTGTGGTGACTGAGAATTGGAAATCGAAGGGATACTCTTCAATTAGGGAATGGCTAAATGATATATGATTGTAATGGAATATTATTGTGCTATAAGAAATGACAAGCAAAACAATTTCAGAAAAACCTGGAAAGACTTACATAAACTGATGCATAGTGAAGTGAACAGAGCCAGGAGAACTTTGTACACAGTGAAAGCAAGAGTATTTGATGAAGATCTGTGAGTGACATAGCTATTCTCAGCAATACAATGATCCAAGACAGTACCAAAGGCCTAATGATGAAGCATACTATCTACTTCCAGAGAAAGAACTGATATTGTTTGAATGCAGACTGAAGTATGCTATTTTTCATTTTCTTTCATTTTTTTTTGATCAAGTCTTCTTGTACAAAATGACTAATGAGGAAATGTTTTATGTAATTGCACATGTACAACCTATATGTGATTGTTTACCATCTCAGGGAAGAGAGAAAGGGAGGGGAGGGATAGAATTTAGAACTCAATACTTTAAATAAAAATGTTTACAAATTGAAAAAAAAAAGAGAGGCACTCCAATAAACTGTTGGTGGAGCTGTCAAATAGTCCAGAGGCTCTGGAAAATAATCTGGAAATATGCAAGAAATGTCACTAAACTGTTCATAATGTCTAATGTAGTGGTCCCACTACTGGGTATATATCCTAAGGAGATCAAAGATAAAAAGATTGTGCATATACCACAATATTAACAGGGCACTGTTTTGGGTGTGTGGCCCAAAACCTGGAAACATGAATGTTTATCAATTATAGAATAGCTGAAGAAATATGTGAACATAATGGAATAATGTAAGAAACAATGAATGAGAAATTCAGAGATATGTGAGAAAACTTCTGTGAACAAATGTAGACCAAGAAAGTAGAACCAGGAGAATGATACACAAAGACTACAATAATAAAGCTTATAACACCTGAATTCAGATTAAATGCAGTGACCATTCTTGGTCTTGAACTACAGGTGATGAGACTCAGTTCCCTCCCCTACCTAGAAATGTTGGGGATTTCAGGTGTGGAATATTGTTCACTATAAGATTTGGTTGCCGGATCATCTTTGTTTAACTACTTTTTTTCCTGCAAAAAGAATTTTTAGAATTATCACATATCAGAAAATGAATGTGATGTAAAAATAGGAATCAATAAAACACACCCCATATGTATATATGAGAGAGAAAGAGAGAGCAAGAGAGTGAGAGTGAGAGAGTGAGAGAGAGAGAGAGAGAGAGAGAGAGAGAGAGAGAGAGAGAGAGAGAGAGAGAGAGAGAGAGAGAGGAGGAGGAGGAGGAGGACATATTTAAGTAAAAAGGTAATGAATTCAGTTTTGGAAATGCTAAGATGCTTTAGGGACAGTCAGGTGGAGATGCAGGTCAAGTTCAAAAAAGATAACAGCTTTACAGAAATGAATGTGATTGTCAAGGAAAAGAGCAAAAAGAGCATAGCAAGAAAAAAGGGTCAAATACAGATCAATGGAGGAAATCTACATTAAGAGGTTAAAAAGAAAATGAAGAGTAAGGAAAATAACATTATGTGTAATGTGTGTATCATGTTATTTAGGCTTAATTCTGGCTCATATGAATCTCATCACTGTAGAGAAATTATTTCATGAAAGTAAGAACTATGAGGATTACAAACTAGATAACTTAATAGGCATTTATTAAATGTCTACTATAACCATGCTAGGTGCAGGGTATACACCTTTGTTCAGGGAGCTTGCAACTAGTAGGTGAAATACCCCATTTTCATAGATAAGTAAATGAAGGGCAAGGACATAAGTACACTTTTTCTCAGGGGAAGATTTCATCTGTATAGAAATGCCCCTCTCCCTAGCAACACAGATCAGCACTTATTCTACAATCTATAATCATAAATTTGCTTGGGACCCTGAGAGGCTGCGGCTGAATACATAGTAATGGGGGTAAGGTAGGTAGGGGAGGAAAGCACTAAGACTGTTTAATTAAAAGTAGTTAGGTCCATAAATAAATGTGTAACCTACCTTACCCACATTTATTTGTGGACCTGACTACTTTTAAGTTTTAATGTACTCAATATTTAATAATGTATCTATCATAGAAAACCTTACCCTCAGTTAGAACCAACTAATGAGCATTTTTTTTTGGGGGTGAGGCAATTGGGGTTAAGTGACTTGCCCAGGGTCACACAGCTAGTTAGTTTCAAGTGTATGAGACCAGATCTGAACTCAGGTCCTCCTGACTGCAAGGCCAGAGCTCTATCTACTGCACCACCTAGCTGCCCCCTAATGAGCATTTCTAAAGTGAACAAATCCATTTAAAGATACATCTACACAAGGCAAATGTTCCCTAATTGTACTTTGTGGTCCAGAACAATTTTTTTTCCTGCTCAGCACTGCTTATCTTTACAGAATCAGGAAGGGTTAAAGACAAGGTTGTGTCATCACTCAACCAATTGTGACTTAATGATAATATCAGGAAGATCCTTTAAGAAAGGGTTCTCTCAATATAGCAGAAAGTCAAATTGATTAAGAGAACAGAAAATATAAGAAAGGGATGGAAGGGGAGAGAAGAAAAGGGGAAAGTGGGAGGGAGATGAAGAGGGAGAGAAGGGAAGAGAAAAGGAAAGAGAGGAGAGAGGGGTATAAAGGAGGGAAGCAAGTGTCTGGGGGTAACTTTGTGGACTTAGTCTGATGGGGCTATCCTATTTTTACAAGAGTCTGTAAAAGATGCTAAATGTTTTAGTCATATCCACACTAACCAGATGTGGAGGGGTTGTTTGTGACTTCATCAGTGTAAGTAGTACCTGTAATGATAAAAGCAGAGTCATTTTGGAGTCCTGAAGAAGGGTCCAGAGAAAGGGTAGCAGAAACGTCCCATTATACTCAGCATGAGCCAGAATACATCTGGAGTTAGATGCTCAATTCTCTATATTACATTTTAGAAGAGATATTGATAAGCTGGAACTCATCCAAGGGAAGATAATTAGGATGGTGAGAGAGACTGGAAGCTATAACATGAGGATAGGTTGAAAGAAATAAAGATATTTCCCTTGGAGGAGACAAGATTTAGGGGAGATCAAACACTGTCTTCAAATAGCTGCAAGGCTGCAACACAGAAGACACACTTGTTTCCCTTAGAACCACAGGGAAGAACTAGGACTAATATATGCCAACTTACAAAGAGGCAGATTTCAACTCAACAGAAAGAAAGATTATCCAGCAATTATAAGTGCACAAAAATGGAATGGCCTGTGTTAGATAAAGAGAGCTCCCTGCCTTGGGAAGTCTTTAAATAGGAAGTGGATGAATAAATTCTTGATGCCTCTGTCATTGAGTTGTGCTTTGGGCCTTTAAATTCCCTCCAACTCTTCAGTTCTATAAGAATATGTTATTTTTAATAGTACCAATTTCATTTTTAAAATCTGTTGTTTCCACCCTTGTATCATCCCATCGTGTTCTCTTTATTTCTTTCCTAAAATTTCCTGCATCCTACCCCATTTTTGCCTGTCCCATCCACTAAGTCTTTTTATAGAGTCAATTCATGGTTCTTACTTTTTCTAGTACTAGTCTCTTGAAACTATTCTACTATGCCACTGGTTCATGGGAAAAAACGAAACCAAAACAACACATACACAGACAAATAAGCCAAAAACCGAAACAACAAAACCCCTCTAAACTGATCATTCTAAGGTATGTTCTAATTTTATCCCTAACTCTAATTTGCTGATTGATCAACCTCATGACTAGTGTTTTTCCATTCTTTTAGACAAACATACAATAAATTCCTACGATGTAGAAGGCATTGTATCAGACACTAACTAGGGATATGAATGAAACAATTCTTGCTCTCAAGGAGCTTACTTTAATACGTAACTCATCTCAATACTAGGGAATTGACTGAGATCTAGAGGTTAAGTGATTTGTCCAGAAACTTACAACCAGTAATTGTTACAGACAGGGTTTGGACATAGGTCTACCCTGACTCCAAGCCCACGACCCTATCCACTATGCTATGTTTTCTCTGATAGTAGTATTTTACAGTTTTTGAAATTATCATCTCCCCCTTTTTTTTTCTAAGAAGAGAATAAAAAAAGAACAGTAACAATAATCCTTCACCAATCTCCTACTTTATCCTGAGCATGTACTAGGCGTATGGCACAATATTAAAATACTCTCTGTATCGATAGTAAAAAGGAGCTAGGTCTTCCACAAGGACTTAATGGTTTAAATTTTCCTCCCACTATTGTTTTGGTATCAAAGACATGACACATCATTAGGGGAGAAGTGAGAGTTTAATTTTAAAATGGTACACTAAACTTGCTGCAGTCATGACGACTGGTACCAGAGAGCTTGCCCAATAATGTCTCTCTAGCAAGATAAGGCATTCTTTATCAGTCATTTCATTTCCCCCAATGTTTTTCTATGCTGTTAGTCTAGAGGATAAGAGAATAGGGATGGTCTCATGGAAATCATCAACACTGTAAATGGCTTCAGCTGTGTTGAGGAAAATATAATAAAAATGACATTTAAAACTTTGTGAAATCTATCAAGAACGTGTGAACAAAATCAGTTGCTTTTTAATTAAGTGAATCTTAGTATTTTAAAACCTCTTAAGATTAAAGTGAATAAATTCAAGTTCAGATTAAAGCTTTTTTTTTTGTTCCTGAGATCTCATTTTAATTCTTTGATCTGATCTAGTACAAGTACTAGAGTAGTAAACTAGCAATGAAAGTGCCAAGTTTTTTTTTTAAGTTGTAGAATAGAAGTCTCTGTAAAAAGAGGTCAATTCTAATCTGACCAATAAATGACAGTTGGTGCTATATTCATTTTGAGAATCAAACTCTTGGATTTCCTTCCTTTTAAACACCTCTCTCATTAAAGGATTAAGCTGATATTTCTAGAAAGCAAAATAATTTCCTTACATATGGAACAGTAACAATGTATGCATAGAGTGGCCAAGGAACTGGCAGGAAAAAGAGTTAGGCATGTGGATCTCTGAATTCTGAATTCAGCTTTCCCTTTCATCACCCTGCACACAGAACTGAAGGAGAGAACCACTGGAGAGTAACTCCATCTGTTATTGCCAGGACTTTGAACCAGGGGCCTCTGGCAATCAGTTCCTTGGTCAGTCAGTCTGAGGCAGAGCCATTGGTAAATCGGAAAAAGGAAAAGAAATAATGAGATGGTAGTACTGAATCAATGCTCAACTTTCTCCTGAAAAGTATAGCTATATTACTTTAGGAGTGGTAAGATAAGCCCTTTATATCATCCCCACTGAATCTAGTAATTTATTTTAATTGGGGTTTTACAAATAAGTGAGATACATGGATAAAATAAAAACCTAGAAAGTTCAAATAAATGATAGATATGAAATGATAAATTGATCTGTGAGGAAACTGATGATAATACAGAAAAGATGGGCTTCTGTGTATCAGCTGTTAGACTATATTCCTGTCAAATGTTGATAAGGCCAACTTGTGTGTTGCCTTATTTAGTCAGATTCCTCTTCTGAAACACCAGCCACAGTAACATGTGCATATGTTGTCTTAAGCCCGTCTCCTTTTCTCAGTAGTATGTGTACGCATTAAATTAAAATTTATCTATGTCCATTTAAGTGGCCTTATTGCTTTTACTGTCAAATTCTCTGTGAAGCATGGTAACTTAGTAAAAGTATTACTTATAAGAACAAAATAAATAGTATAGCCAACTACTTTCTGTTACTTTTTTTTTAACCTTGACAATAGAAGATCATAGTTTATATATTTATATATTTAGAGCTAGAAGTCTCAGGTTATGTAATTCAATACCTTCACTGTACAGATAAGAGTGGGACTCAGAGATGAAATGATTTGCCCAAGATCACATAGATAGTAAGTGGGAGAACTGAGATTTGAACCCAGGACATCTGCTCCAGATCCAGTGTCTTTCCCAATGTGTTACCTTGCTTTGCATTTGTTGGATTAGTGATTTATTAATTCAGCTATTCTCAGTATTTGCCATAGGCTAATATTTTTTCTAAATATTCCTATCCAGTGAAGATATCTATTGATTTCTAACAAAAGACAGTATGATCAAATTGAAAGAGCACTGGGAAGTCTAGAAATCTGGATTCTAGACTGTTTTATCATAAAGGTGCTGAGTTAGTCACAATCTCTTTATGGATTGGACTATTAGAAATATTAAGGTGAAGTCAAAATAAAATAAATACAAATGTAGTGAGTACCTAGTATATGTAAGGCACTGTACTAGAATTCTCTAAACTTCTGCAAAAATATGCAACACAATTCAACTCCATCACAATGACATATAGGAATACATATGAATCATGAATTCTTTTTGGTTTCTCCCCAATGTCTAGTTCTTGCACTAATCTTATTTGAAAAAGAATGTACTACTTACAGAGCATATTTTAAAATAGATTTTTAAAAAAGATGTCTTCAATCTGCAACATTTCATACCTACTTTCAAAGGAATAACTGAAGAGAGCTAAAAAGAACTGCTATGGTCTATCACTAAAGAATATTTTATCTATCTATAGGAATTTTTACCATTTTCTACTTTTCTACCAGCAAAAACTTCTTACATCCCTCTTTGCCTTTTGTTTTTAAATGTCTCCAAGTACCCTAATCTTGTCCTTCTTTCTCACACTGGTTACAAAATTCACCTTCTCTAAACCCTTCTGGCACCAGCCACCTCCCAATATCCTCAGAACTGATGCACACAGATGTAATTAGAGTCGTAAGTTTAGATCTGGAAGGGACTTTAGAGCTTAAAGCTGGAGAGAGACAAACTTATTTTCATATTTCTGTTACTATATTTAATACAGTCATTTGTATCTGTCCCATTTCCTCCATTTGACTTGAAACTCCCTGAGAGCTGGGACAGGGTCTTTTACTTCCTTAGCAGCACCTCATAGTTCTCTGAGCACTGTGGCTACATAATAAATGGTGACTGAATGGCATGAGCCTGACACTGCATGAGTGTGAGCTTATGAAAGCTATTTCTATGGGCAAAGGTCTTATTTTTTTTTAATATTAATGACTTTTTCATTCTCATTGGTAAGAAGCCCCAAGTTTTGTGGATTTTATGTACAGAGGGAAAACGAGTAATTGGAGATACATTCTAGCACTGAAAATTGACAAGAAGAAGCATCTATTAAACTCATTATATAGAAGGCACTGAGCTAGATGCTGGAAACATAAAGATAAAAAAAGAGATAGCTGCACTACTCTCAAAAAGCTTATCATCCACTGAAGAAATACAATGAATAGAGAAGTAAATATAAGATAGATTGAGGATAGAGAGAGGGTAACAATTGCCTTGTAGTTATTTATGCAAGTTAAAGTATATCATGTTTTGTTTCTATTATGACTACAACCTTCTTTATGGGCTATCATACTTTTGAGTCTTTGCCAGTGTCTACTCTAGCACAATTCCTACATATAGAACAGATGTTAATCAATGCAAACTTGTGGATTATTATCATTACGTAGGTTGTCATTGTCAACTTGCTCAATTTCCTGACTTTTAGCTTAAAGGTCACAAAAGTTACTTTTCAACCATGTCTACAGTATTTAAAGTAAAACAGAAAATAATTATCTAGATAAGGCAGGATTAAAAAAAAACCTTTGATTTCAGACGAAAATGAACTTTCTTTTGAGAGAAGAATGTAGGGGTATTTGAATCATAGCATTATTGAACTTTAAGGATGAAAAAAACCCTTAATAACATAGTTTAACTCTTTTTATTTTATAGATGAGGAAACTGAGACCCAAGGAGATTAAATGATTTATACTATAGCATTAGAACCCAGATCTCCTGACTGCTATGTTAGCATTTTCTCCACATTCATTGAACAAATATTTAACATCTGCCATAGGTCACTGTGCTAGGCACTATGGTAGAATAAAATTTGGATAAACATCATCCCTGATCTTACGCATATATTCTAACAGTTACTTCTACGTTAAAAAAAAACAAACAACTGTAACATAAAATAATGCGTAAGTGCAAATCAAGTCCTAACAGATCTAGGGTGAAAGGTCATAATACCTTTATGTAGAAGCTGAATTTTATTTGGTCTTTAAGGGATGAATAGCAATTATTGAATTGCTATATGGGGAACAGGGTGGTGAAAGGAGAAGGGCATTCTAGGCAGATAGACCAGGATAAGAAAAGGCATGACAGTAAGAGACCATCAGTTGTACATTAGAAACTCTGATCGAATTTGGTTGGAACAGAGTATGCTGAGGGGGTGGGTAGCATGAAACAAGGCAGAGTGGAAAGGCTGGAATATCAACTAAAGAGAAACCTAAATAAATAAACAATAGCTAACATTTATCCAGTGCTTTAAGGTTTGCAAAGTGTTATAGGTAAGTGGTTTCATTTAATCTTCCCAACAACCCTGTAAAGTAAGTACTATTATTATATTCCATAGGAATGATATGACCTGATCTATTCTTAAGATATATCTAAAAGTAGTATGAAGAATGGATGTGAGAATATAGTAGAGGCAAGACTGTCTGTTAGAAAGCTGTTGCAAAAAAGAAGAAAGGCAATTTTAATATTAATATTAGTTAATATTAGGCAGTAATAAGGGCCTGAACTAGCCTTGTGTAATAGCTTTGAAATCCAAAGATATACAGTTAGAACTGATGGGTAGAATTTGGAAACTAAATGAGACATGAGAGTTGAGTGAAGAATGGGGAAAAAAACCATCTAAGTGGTGAATGTTGGAAACTCAATAATGGTATCACAGAATGGTGACAGAAACACTGATGTCAAAAGGAAGAAAGAACAGATTCTTCAAAGAAAGAGAAGCTTGGTTTTAAATATACTGAATTTGAAGTGCTTATAGGAATTCCAGGTAGAGGTATCCTTTAGACAAATGGAATGTGAATGAAAATGTATGACTAAAGGTAGTAAGAGGTCAGAGTTAGAAATAGAAATTTGGGAGTTATCTACATAAAAGTGATTGGTAAAGTTATAGGAGTGTTGAGAAGGAAAGGCAAAAGGCAGCAAAAAAACCCCCCAAAAACAAAACCAAAAATACAAAAACCCCAGAGAAACCTCACTCTCTGTTTAGAAGTCAGAAAAAAGAAAAGTCACTAAGGAAGATGGAGATTGTGAAAGAGTAGTTGTTCTCAGAAGTCAGAAAAAAGAAAAGTCACTAAGGGAGATGGAGATTGTGATAGAGTAGTTGTTCTCAGAAGAACCAGGAGAGTATAGTGTCTCAGGGAAGATCGAGGGTCCAAAAGAAGGCTATTGATGGATTTACTCTTAAAGCCTGGGCCTTGAGTTCTCTCTGTTTATGATCTCCCCTTTCCCATTCCAAACTTATCCTATATAGCCTGTGGGGGGCTCAGAATATGTGGAAAAATGTAATGAGATTGAATCTGATCAATGACTTCATTATTGCTACTTTAGATTCATAAAGCTTTGTGGGAGGACCCTAAGTTTTCATATGCAATCTTTTGAGTTTCCTTCCACATACTGTAATGTGGAACATTATTTTGCCATTTAGGTAGTAGGGCCCTTTAAGCCATGGAAAGCAAAAGTTGGTGCTTAATCTTGCCCCAGATCTCTTTCCTCCTAAATCTAAACAATAGTGAAATGTACTTTTGCATAGCTCAGCACAGCCTGTACCTCCAACGCATATGGATAAGAAAGCTTGCAATATAATTGCTTTAGATAATTATGTTTATACCAGAGACCAGGACACCTGGTCTAGTTTGTGTGATCTCTGACCTGTAATGATGGGGTGCTCGGGTGCTTGTGCTTGTACTTGTGCCCCAATTTCTCCCTAGTCTCAGAAACACTGTCTCTAACAACCACTCCCCAGCCCAAGGACACGTTGCCTAGCAGTTATTCATGCATGGGCCTCAGCATGACCCTTATCTCTCTCCCTGATACAGCTACACACAGAGCTGGGCTGCTCAGGCCCCAGCCCTCAGATCATGTCTCTGGAAGCCTCCCAATTCCTTAGTAAGTTCCTGTGTTGTGAGAAAACTTTCCCTTGTTGCAGAGCATTTTTTCATCAAGACAGAGGGAGAGGGGTGTCCTTGGCCAGCCCAAGAACTCTTCCTCCTGCCAGACTCCAAAGATCCATCCCCCTCCCTGTCCGGTATACTCTCTGTACTTTCCCATCCATAGCCCCCAGAGACACCTGCACCTTTGGATTACCTCATCAATGTTCCTGGCATTTCTTTCCCATGCTCTTTTCCATATAAACCCTAGCTTGACCCCTGATGGGGGCTGCTTGATTTGGATGTGCATACCACTTGCAGCCATGCACTAATAAATCCACATTTTAAATTATGTCTGGGTCTCACTCGCTGATTTCTTGGTACAACAATACAAGGCATTCCTGTGTGAACACTGGCTCTAGGATTTACTCTTTGAGGTTCTGCAGGTCAAATCTCTCACCTTTACTCTAGACTTCATTTATTCATTTCTAGTTTACTTTAGATTCTCCTGATAAACTTGGGTGTATACTGTACCTAAGGATTTACCTTAAAGCTTCCTAAGTTGAGGTGGGGTAGAGCTAGGGGAAATAATTAGTAGTTTCTGGGCAGCTTTCTGAGGATGATCTCTAGCCACAGACATTTAAAAAAAAACTACACACAATTTACAATCAGCAATAATCTTTTTAAAAAATCCTCACAAACAGAACTTGCTCTTTCTTAAGCAGGGTATACCATGTAGTAAATGGAATACAACTGGCACAATTTTCTACCTTTCTAGAACAAATTGTTTCTTGACCCTAATTGAGTGGCTGTTTTCAAGGATGAATTTATATGTGTATAACAAAAGAGAATTTGCATCATTTTTAAAGAGAATAAACTATTTGTACCTTTGAATTCTTAATTCTAAATTCTCTTTTAAAGTTCCTCAAAGTGTTCTCATTCTCCACTGACTCTATAACCAGAATGGGATGCAAATTAGAACTTATCCACAAAAAAGAGATTTAGATACTTCAGTTCTTACTGAAAGCTACAGTTTTACTCATTTCACTCACTGTAGATTTTTTTGAATAACAAATTATTTGGAAAATGATTTATAATTTTTTCCTTTAAATTAACTTAGTTTGATAAAAACAAGAATATGATGCCTTAAGAAATTCCAGTTATATATAACCTATATTGAGTTGCTTGCCTTTTCAATGAAGGGTGGGTGGGGGAGGGAGGAAGGGAGAAAATTTGGAACCCAAAGTTTTAAAAACACATATTTAAAAAAAATGTTTTCACATGCAACTGGGAAATAAGAAATACAGGAAATGGGGTACAGAAATCTATCCTGCCCTACAGGAAAATAGAAGGGGAAGGAGATAAGAGAAGAGGGGAGAGAGACAGAAGAGAAGGAAGACTAGAGGAAGGGGTATTCAGAACGCATGCCATCTTGGGGTGGGGGGAAGGGGCGAGATGGGGTAAAAATTTGTAACTCAAAATCTTGTGGAAGTAAATGTTGAAAACTAAAAAATAAATAAATTTATATTAAAAAATTCTAGTTATAAATCATCCCTATCCCTCACAATCCTGTCCGCAAACCCTTAGATATGTACTTTTTCCCATTAAAGTTCCATTCCAATGCTGCAGACCATGGCACAGACCCTATAAGGTTGGAAGGACTTTAAGTGTACATGTGTATATGGGTCATGGGACCAGCCTCGCTAGGTTACACGCATGCACACTCACACACTCATTAAACAGTCTAACTTTTGCCCCAATGTGGACAAAAGCAAGGATCCTTTAAAAAAACCTGAATCACATATTTGTATATTCCACTGGGCTGTTCTATTTCCTGATTTCAGTTTACCAACTTTGTTAAAAAATTTTTTTTGGATGATTCTTTTCCAAAGGTAAACTCAGTAATATACTAAACATGATGGAGAATATGGTTTATTCAGGAAAGTGAGGGATTTTGTAAAACAGAGATAGATATTTTATCCATAAGAGCAAAACTGTACCAGTTGTCAAAGTTCTCATTTAGTAGTCAAAGCTGGTTTTTCTTTACAAGTAGAAATTAAAGTGAGTGACCTAGTTACAATGAGGTAGCTAGCTTCTACAATGGATAAAGTTTGGGCCCTGGAGTCAGGAAGATCTAAGTTCAAATTCTGCATCATACATTTATTGGCTGTATGGCTTTGGACAAGTCACTTAACCTCTGTCTACCTTAGTTTTCTCATCTGTAAAATGGGAGTAATAATAGCACCTCCTTCACAGAGCATGGTGAGGATCAAATGATTTAACATATGAAAAGAATTTTGCAAATGTTAGCTATTATTATAATCACATCCCATATAATTAAAGGAACATGGGAAGAGAAGTAAAGAAACAGGGGAGGTAGAAGATGGGCAGAGATAAGGACTGAACCAGAAAGAGGTTAAGTATAAGGAAGCGAACATTTGGAAAAGTATCACCAACTAAATCACATTTCCCTTAACACAACTTTTTCCTGACTCAATATCTACTAGTGGTGGGGACCCTGTGGCCTTGAGGGACATGTGGCCTTCTAGGTCCTTGGGTGTGGCCTTTTGACCGAGTCTAAGTTTTATAGCGCAAATCATTTCATTAAGGGAATTTGTTCTGTGAAGTTTGGATTCAGTCAAAGGGCTGCACTTGAGGACCTAGAGGGCCACAAGTGGCCTTAAGGCCACAGGTTCCACACTCCTAAGTAAATTTTTTTCTTTCATCATCTTCTTTGATTCCTCCTCTACTCAAGAAACTTCCATTTGTTTAAAATCCTAGGTTTGAAAGTTGCTGAATTAGAGCTCAGGAGGGAGTTATTGAAGCTCGTGAAGCATCTAAGCTAATGGATCTAGTAATAAGAACAGCCCTGGCCATCAATCAAATATTTATTAAGCAGTAACTTTGCCACTGTGCTAGGCACTGGGATACATATACAAAAAACAGTCTCCACTTTTAAGGCACTTACATTTTATCAGGGAAGGTAATATGTGTATCCTGTAATACTTCATAGTTTTTCAGAATATTTCATAAAAGCATTGTTAGTAGATTTTATAATTTGATCAATCTTGTATAGGAAGGCAATGGATAAATAAACAGAAATGAATGTATAAATTCCAATAGCTGGTTGAAATGTAAAAAATGCAACCAATACAAGTCTTTTAATAAAATCTTAAAATACATGTATTTAAGCAGTATTAAATTACGAGGGAAACGTTTCTCTTTGTGAAAGCACAGCAATAATCCACTTAATACAGGTATTCAATTCTTTGAAGAAAGAAAATGAAAGGATTGCAATTGGCTTTAAAGTTAGTTACAAGTTAGTCAGTCAACAAGCATTTGATTAAGTGCTTATTATGAATCTGGCACCATTTAATGCATATCCACTATCTACAGACAGCACCGTGCTATAAAATGGTTCTTTTCAGGGGAGAGAGAACACATCTGATTAACCAAAAGTTCTAGTATCCTAACGTGTTTAGTAATAAAATAACACCATGCTCTTGTATAGCATTTTACAATTTTAAAGGCATTTTCCATAAGAATTATTTGATTTTCACAACAATTTTGTGAATTAGGCAAGGCAGATAACTTCTCACTTTTCAGATAAGGAATTCAAAGCACAACATTTAGGAACTTGCTCAAGGCTCCCTGGCTAGTAAGTAGAAACATTGTTTTAGAGCAGGAAGGGACCTCAGAGGCCACCTAGAGCAGCGTCCTCATTTTACAGATGAGGAAGATGAGGCCCAGGGAGGGTGACTTGCCTAAGATCACACAGGTAGTATGTTTCAGAAGTGGGATTTGAACTGATTCCAGAACCAGTGGGGACTACTAGAATCCTGGCCTTTTTTCACTATACCACAAAGTCTCTTTGTTTCTATTAATCATATTTTTCACTAAAATGAAAATTCAAGTATACATTACAACAAAAATTTTTGAAGGGAATTATTTTATTCTTTCTATTATTATGCTGGTTTTCAAACAACTCTTATAGTAGTTGTTGACTTGTTCTGCAAAAATTGCTATCTATATTCTACGCCAACAAAATAATGATCCTGCTGCCACCACACCAGGAAAAATGAAGGAAGCCTTGAAAGATAGATTAAGGAAGCCCAGAAAGCTGTGTGTGGGTAGTGAAAGAAACCCTAACATAAAGCAACCTTGTATGTTCCATACTCATCAGATTATTTCCTTTTGGCCTTCAACTGTTATTTGCTTTTTTTAATTTTTAAAAAATTTGTTCTTTTTCACAACAGTATAATGAGAAATTTGTTTTTAGTTATTTCCCCCTAAGTGAATTTTGGGAGAAAAAAGTAGAACAAAGATATAAATACTTCTGAGTCACCAAGGAACCTCTCATTTTGGTTTTCATAGTATTGTATCAGGAAAAAAGCAGCAGAAAAAGAATTTCCTACCTTTCTATTTTTTTTTCCAGTATTTTAAGTGGACTAGTTTCATTGGAACAGATTAACTGAGGCAAAATGAGGCATAGAAAGCCTGAGAGGCAAAATGAGGTGGGAAACTGCTGAAAAGGGAAGCATAATCAGGTTCTATTCATTAATTTGCGGACTTTGACAAAGAAACAGATGTTTTAGTATAAAGCTATTTAAACTTCCACAGCAGACCATGTATATCAAGTTATTCTCACCACCTAAAGGAAGATAACATGAGTTATAAAAATCTGAACAGAAAAGTACCCCCAATTTAATTGTCTTTGTCTATACCCACAGTATACTAGAATGCTGGAGAAATTTGGGGGAACTATAGGCAGAAGTGTTAATTTATCCACCATAAATTCAGTTTTTCCAAAATATGATTGATGAAATGTACTCATCTGAAATTCTGTATCCTATCCCACTTGCAGCATGGACTGGTATTTCCAGATATCTTAAGATTCAAGAAATAATTAATTGCTACAGGTACTTCACGGACTCAGAATTTCTGAAGTAGAATGGATTCCTTGATGGAATGTTAGTCACCATATCAATATCATATAACATTAGAAAGCCCTAAATGTATGAGAGATATGTAATATCAGTTACCAAGAATTTGTTAAGCTTGTAACATATGCTACATACTGTGGTGGAAGGTGCTGGGGATAGAAAGATAAAAAACAGTTTACACCCTTAAGAAACTTATTCTACCAGAAGGGACACACGGACACACGGACACACACACACACACACACACACACACACAAAATAAATGCAAGGTGTTCTTGCAGAGGGTGTTACTAGCAGCTACAGGGATTAGGAAAAGCCTTACATAGACAGAACCTTGAAGGAAGCCAGGAATTCTAAGAGGCAGAGGAGAGGAGAGGCTACACTCCCAGAATGGGGGACAGCCTGTGCAAAGGACCTCCACAGGAGATGAAGTGTTATGTGTGAGGAACAGTAAGAAGGCCAGTCTGACTGGATAAGTCAGGATGAAGGGGATTAAAAGTTAGAAAGGTAGGTTGGAGCTAGGATGGGAAGGGTTTTAAAGGTCAAATGGAGGAGTTTCATTTGATCCTGGAGTTAAAAGGAACCAATGGCGTTTGCTAAGCAGAAGTGACATGGTGAAATCTGTACTTTAGAAATATCACTCTGGCAGATTTGGGGCTGGACTTGAGACAGAAAGTAGGGTGGCCAAATTAGGATATTAGTGTAACAGTCTAGGTGAAAGGCAATGAAGAGTTGATATAGGGTGGTGGTCATATAAATGGATGCCCTGCTACCTCTCAAGGCAATGGGTAGACTCACTCTTTGTGACTTCACCTTTCTGAACTTCAGGTATATCATCCTCAAACAAGGAGGTTGCACTCTAATAGATGATCTCTATGGTTCCTTCTAGTTCTAAATCCTACAATCACTACATGAGACCCAGAGAAATGAACTGTTCAAGATCACCCAGGAAGTCAATGACTAAGATAGGATTAAAGTTCTGGCCTTCTGACTCCAAACCCAGTACTCTTTCCAAAGTAGATGCTTAATAAATGCTTATTTCCTTACTATTAGGTTTTAATATATGAGCAGATTTTCAATATGCACTAGACATATAGCAATTACATTTTATATAGTTGCACTAATATTTTGCACTATGTTTTCTATATCAGTAAAAAAAAGAGCTAGAGAACTTTGTCTAAATAAGAAATAAATATGTACTGAACACTTACTCTTTGCTTAACACTGGCAAAATGTGACAAGGAGTGGGGGAAATAAACCACTTACTGCTCACAAGTGAGCATTTTCTTCTTAAGTGTTGGTCTTCTGAATTCTAGGAATAATTCTAGTTTTTAATCTGTGCTTTCAGTGAATCTCAATCTTTTACATAGTTGACAGGTACAGTATTTTAAAAAACGATTTGTCGACCTTGATATGCAGGCAAAAACTAGTTAAGCTTAGAAATTGCAAAGGCTGGGGGAAGGGGGAAAAAAGCAAAATAGAAAAATCCAAAAAAAAGTTCTCTTCAAAATTTTACATTTGCTTTCCTTTGCACCTTCAACTCTGAAATATAGCAGACCCGTTAATCCTGTGAGCAAAACAAATTACATAATACCTCTTGCAGATTAACAAACCATAACAAGCTTTAAATTTACAAAGGGTAATGAAAAATAAACACTGTCAATTTCATTTAACCCCAAATTTCCAGCTTCCTCCAAAAAAGAAAGTTTTCATATGGCTTTGGAACGTCTGGAAGTTTTACTTCTCTAGTGCATACCAAATACATATGCGGACATACATAATTACTAAGAATTACATAATGAAAGCTACAAGATTTTGTAGTGCTGCCAGAATAATGAAAAGTTTTTGAAGAAAACGTTCCTATATTTTTCATTACATTTGATTTAACATCCAGTGCAATATATATATATATATATATATATATATAAATTTTAAAAAAGATTAAACACAAAGCTGAAAAATTCACCTACAGAAAGAACAGAGAAGAAGATGGTGTATGTATTATTTTTCCAACAAGAAAGTTGGTCTGTCCAGCATGACACTTCATTCACTGTACTGTCAGAATTAAGTTTGTTCACTAGCAGGAAAAGGAGATTTCCAAAGATGATTCATTATTCTCAGATGCTAGAGATCCTGAAAATCAGGGAAACTCAACTGTTTCTGACATGCAACCAAAGGCTTGTCTCTGGTTCCTCTGTAAACACAGTTTTTTCAGTTCATAAAGATGCTCTCTTGGAGCAAGAGGTAATCATGAAAAGATTATTTCAAAGGACTGAATGAACTCAAAAAGTATCAGAATAGAATGCAGAAAGGAAGACCACAGAAAGCACTGAAAATAATCATCACAATGAATCATTTTGCCAGGATCCTCCATTATTTTTGGTATCCCTTTTCCTTTGAGGAACAAGATACTGTACCCAATGTCTTACACATTTATTCTTCTCCATTTTGGATATCACATTCACTTTTTGACCAGAAAATTACAGTTCAGAATTTTCAAGTGCATTACTTAACTTTATTACGATAAAGTTATATGAACGCTCAGTTTAATCTGCAAGCAAGCATTCCTGTCTTAGAAGCCTGCTGTCTGGACACCATGCCATAGTGTCTCAAATGGTATATCGTAAACTTGATAAATGCTTTTTTATATAATTTACATATTAGGTTCCTCTAATGTCCTCTAAGGAAAACTGGGGCATTTTCCTGGTATTTATAATCTTTAAAATCTTAACTGGGACATTTTTTTCTGAACTAACAATTCATCTCATTAGTGATCAATTTCCTCAAGTGATCTTTACATCCTTCTGTTTCTCATGATTGACATTTCTTGATGCTCTTTGATGTCATTCTAACTTCAATTTCAGGGAATACTTCACTGGTTTTCCTCACACCTCTGGTCATACTTTCCTCTTTTCTTCTCCCACACCCTCTACACTCACTTTGTCCAACATTAATTGTTGGCAAGGAGAAGGAAAAGGGAAAATTTCTATAGAAAATAATCTGAAGCTTCTCATCTTTTTATTCCTCTTGGACACTCAGATGTGTAAGTGCCTTTAATTACCACCTGAACAAAATTAATTTCTTAGCAATATCCTGCTTGGTGCTCAAAATTTCAGCTTGGATGCCCAGTCACCTAAAACTGATGTATCCAAGATAGGTCTGCTAGGCTTAGAACCCTGAAATTATCATTCCACAAATCCTCTCCCCTTCCCCCAAATGATCACTACATCTTCATTGTTCTTCTTCTCTTTTTGGCTTTGCATGGCCACAAGTCAGGCCTTATTATCTAACACTGATTAGTTAGGTAGTCTCCTCAACAACTTCTCAGATTACATGTTACTCTTTCTCCAAGTGCTCTATTGATTGTGACTAACATTTTTGCAGCACTTTTCTTACTCTCTCTCATTTGACCCACTAACTTTGTGGACTTAGTTCTATAAATTGTATTATCCCCATTTTACAGATGAGGAAACTGAGGATTAGAGAGGTTTAGTGACTTATCCATGGCTGAACAACCAACAAAGGTCAGAGGCTGGATTCAGACTAAGGAATCTCCTGGTTTCCAAACCCAGTACTTTCCATGAACACAAACTACCATGTTAGAAAAGAGTGCCTTCCAGCTAGGTGGCACAGTAGATAGAGCACTGGTCCTGGAGTCAGAAGGACCTGAGTTCAAATCTGGTCACAAACCAGACACTTGACATTTACTGGCTGTGTGACCATGGGCAAGTCAGTTAACCCCAGTTGCCTAGCCCTCCCAAAAAATTTTTAAAAAAAGTATCCTCAAATTTTTGATCATATTAACTCAACTTCTCAGAACCTAAAATTATTTCCTTTAATAAGATCATGGATTTTGAGCTGGAAGGTATATTAGAGATAAATTGGTCCAATCCGTTACTGTATAGATGAGGAAACCAAGGCCCAGAGAAGTCAAGTCACTTGGCAAATGGTCACCTCGATAGTAAGAGGCAGCATTTGAACCTGTCAGAGGAAAGATTTTAATTTTGTATCATTCCTTATCGGACCTCTTTCCCTGAAGCAGCTCTTACGCTATACTACAGTAAATGAACAAGCAAACAAAACAAAAACCATAACTGTTGACTAAACATTCTAATGGAAAGGTGCAGATAATCTTGAATGACAGATAATCCAAAAGTCATAGTTTGTTTTTAGAATTCAGTTTTTTGTACATCCATTTCAATATAGCTATATGTGACATTTTTGAAGTAGATACTAGTTGAAAGTGTTGCCTGTTTAACTACAGGTCGGTTTAAATTTTACAATTTTGAGTTTTGGTGATTCTATAATTAAGCCATGTTATCAAAAACCGACAGGAACTGTCCAATCTCCTGTAATTATCCTATCTGCCTAACTCTTCCACCTGTATGATATGAATGAGTAGCATTTCCTTTCAGCCCAATACAAAACACAGACCCAAGTAGAGCCACCATCTCCTTTCACAAATTATGTTGTCCTTTCTGGGGGAAGGAAGAGGAAAAGTACATTCTTTTTAAGTGTTTTCCAGTTTCTGTTAGTTTGCAAGAATAAGAGTAAACAAGATGATAATAGGATTATGCTAGTAAAAGAGATGATATCAAACTAAAAGTAAATCTATACATACACATACATATTTTTCCCTCTGTTAGTAACTGTTTCTTTTACTTTTGGGGGGTAATATTTCCAAAATTACTCAAGCACTTTGCACACAGGATACTAAGTAAACAATGTGAATAGAAAGACTTCAACATAGACAGCTTTTATACAAATTTGCAGAGGTTTAACAAAACCCAGGCAGTAAAATACAATTGAGGATTAAAAGAAATTATATATATATATATATATATATATATATATATATATATATATATGTGTGTGTGTGTGTGTGTGTATGTATGTATGTATGTATGTATGTATGTATGTATATCACTTTGTAAACCATAAAGCTCTCTATAAATGTCAGTTATTGTCAATTCAGAAAAGTTATTGAAAGAAACAAAAGCCTCAAATGTTTTCCTCTTTCCTCCATTAAAAAAATAGGTTAGTAAACATACATTTAAATTTAAAATGATAACATTTCTCATTTAAATTACAGCAAATTCTCAAATCTGGCCATTTGGGAGAGGATATTCTGGATTAGTGAGAACTCTGAATTATAGGTATCTTTAAATCTATTTAATTGTATTAAGCTCATCAAATATTATGAATTAACCAGGGATGGGGAACCTGTGGCCTTGAGTCCACCAGCAGCCTTCTAGGTCCTTGGGTGCAGCCTTTTAACTGAATTCAAGTTTTACTGAACAATCCTTTTATTAAGGAGATTTGTTCTGTGAAGTTTGGATTCAGTCAAAGGGCCGCAGGAGGACCTAGACAGCCGTGTGTGGCCTCTAGTCTTGCAGGTTCCCCACCCAATAAAGTGTAACCAGGATAATTTCTATGTAGAGTTCCTTGGAACTTCTTAACTCATGTAGCCCTTATTCTCTGTGCCATTCATTCTGGCATTTAATCACCACCTGCCTTATGCAGTTACCTAACTTCAAACTAGATTGTAAGCTTCTAGATGGGAGAGGTGGGCTGCTAGGTGGTGCAGGGGAATTAGGAGCACCTGAGTTCAAATATGGCCTCAGACATTTACTAGCTGTGTGATCCTGGGCAAGTGACTTACCCTGCTTGCCTCCATTTCCTCACCTGTAAAATGAGCTGGAGGAGGAAATGGCAAACCACTCTAGTAACTTTGTGAACCCATTTGGGGTTTTCTTGGCAAAGAGTTGGACACAACTAAAATGGCTCAACAACAACAACAGATGGGAGTGGCAATGTTTCCTTTTAATTACTCTTATTGCCTCTGTAAGATTTTACTGCATTTTCTAATAGAATACTTCCTTGAAGAAACATTGGTGATGATTTTCTAAGAATGAAGGCATAAAAGCAGTTATTGACATGTTAGGGGGAATGTATATACAACTACTTTCTATAAAGAAGAGATGTTAACATTTTTTCTTCTTGTATTCTTACAACATTATGACATTGGAATAGTGAAGTGTTCAATAATAGCTTCTGCTTCACAAGACCATTGTATAGTTTAAATGAAAATTATTTATGTAAAGCATTTTGCCTACCTTAAGAGATATATAGACATGAGCAATCATTATTAAATATTACTACTAAAAACTGCACCTTCTAGCCTTCTGAGAGGGAGTAAACCTAACTAAATTCTCTAAACATATATGACTAACATGATACAATGCAGAAAGTGTTTGCATTAACACATTATAATTTTATTTCATCACTATTTACACATTGGCTTACACATGGTTTAGTGGAAAGAACACTAGATTAGTAGTCAGAAGAACTCTTCTGTTTGGCATTTAAAAGTCTTTACAGCCTGGCCCCTTCTCTGCCTTTCCAGTCTTCTTTTCATATTACACCCCTCTCATAACACTCTATGCTAGAGCCATATTGACTCTGCTGTTCTTCACACACACAATGATCCATGTCTTCTCTCTGTGTCTTTGTACAGACTGTCCTTCATGTCTGGAAGGCTATTTGTTTTCACTTCTACCTCTTGGAACCCTACCTTTCTTCAAGATTCAGCTCAAGTGCTACCTTCTGCATGAAGCATCTTCCTTGTCCCTCTAGCTGCAACTGCCTTCCTAGCCAAGATAACCTTGTGTCTGTTATGTGAGGGTCTTAAAAATACCTATATCAGTGACTGATTCACTTTTGTCTTTGTACGCCTATGACTAAGCACAGTGCCTAGGCATAGTAAGTGTTTAATAAATGCTTAATTATTGGTTTATTCCAGGTCTACTACTGCCAGCTCCTTTGGACTTAAAAATATATATATATATAAAATGAAGATATTGTACCAGATGATCTCTAAGCTTCTTAGTTGCCCTAAATCTTATTTGCTGATGAAAATCCTAGAGATTTGAACAAACAGGTGGCAGCTTTGATGGCTATAAAGCCAAGTATGCTCATATCGCTGGTAGTATGTGATAATTCTTATCACTAATGCACAAATCACACTGTGTTTTTTAAAAATCCTCAAAATTTTAAATTTGTATAAATGGATTGTTCCATAATTTTTTGTAGGTTATTTGAAAATTTTCTGAAGATTTTGGACTAATTTTCACATTGACACCATAAAAACACTCAATTTTACTTAGGTCTTCAAAATGGAATAAAAGTGTTCTGCCAATGTCTATCTAGAAAAAAAAAGATAAAAGCTAAGACAAAGACATAAGATAAAAAGAGTTAAATTATGTTCATATAGGTGATATTTTAAGAATGAATAGATAAAAGAACAAACTAAATTTGTAGCCATGTGGTAAGGGAAGGTGGTCAATGTGGAAGGTATCATATGTTCTCCAATGAATACTTGTTAGATATTTTTCAGTAATTTTAGTGAAGAATTAAAACAGAAAGCAGTGAAACCCTTGTTTGATGCACATAAAACATGAAATAAATTTCCTCAGCACTGTATTTTATGCTACTTTCTCACTGACTCAGACACATACAAAAATAATGTTTGGTATATCAATGCATTTTCCTGATTTTTTTCCCCACTCAAATTATGAACAATTCTGAAATAAATGAGATATAATCCTCTGTTTAAAAGCTAAAGAGGAAAAGTGATGAAACTCCTACAATTCAAATAATGAGCATTTATTACAGATCTACTTTGTAATGATGAGTTGTGCTTGGTGCTAAGAAGTATGAAGATGAATATGAAATATTGTCTGCTTTCAGTACACAAATCCAGTGTTGTGAGAGATTTGAGGAGGGGAGAGATCACCTTCAGCTGGCAAAGCATAGAAAACATCATGAAGAAAGTGACATGGAGTAGATTTTAACTTAACTTAAATAGCAGTCCAAGTCATTCCAATACAGAAGTTAATCTGAAGGGTCGGTAGAAAAGTAAGAGCTAGAAGGGAGACCTGTCCCTCAATGCAGTAAATGTGTAATAAATGCTTCTTGCCTAGATTGGGCAATCTAATTAAATTCCTATATATAGAGATAAGAAAAGTGAAGTAAAGGGTACAGAGTTATTGCTATAGTTACAGTTTACCTGGATTTTTAGCAGTGTTTGACAGTCTGACATGATATTCTCTTGTACAAGATGGAGGAAATAGAGCTAGGCAATAGGAAAGTTAGGTGAAGTAAGTATTAGTTGAATGTGTAGACCCAAGGAATATTAATTAATGGGGAAGGCAGAATGTGATTTCAGTCTTTCAATATCTGAAAGACTGATATGTGAAAGAAGGAATGGAGTTATTCTGTTTGGCCTCAGAGAGTAGAACCATGAATATTGGATGGATATTGAGGCATGGCAAACTTCATAACAAGTCCAAAAGTCCAGGCTGCTTCTGGAGTTTACTTTTCATTGGAGGTCTTTAATCAGAGGCTGGGTGAATAACTGTCATATATACTATAGGGGACATTCCTTTTAAGTATGAGACAGATTAGAAGGCTGAGTTCTCTTTCAGCTATAAAATTCTGTGATTCTGCATAAAGGATGCCTATCAAATTTTCAGATGACACAAGGCCAGGAGGGAATAGCTTATTTACTGAATGTAAAAGGACACCATAAGATCTCATGAGAAGACTTCAGTACTAGGCACAATCTAATAAACTTGAATAGAGATAATGGTAGCATCTTCAAAAAATCAACTTTACAAAATTGGAGAGTCATGGTTAGATAGAAGTTCATATGAAAAGTGATCTGAGAGTTTAATAGTCTAAGTTCAATAGGAGTTCACAGATTGATATCAAACGCACACATGCACATGTACACACACATACACATAAAGGCTTACTAATGTAATGTTAGGTTATATGAAATGAAACATGTATCCAGGACTGGAGTGAGAGGAGGAAGGATGAGTAACAGTCTTGCTAACTCTGCTAGAAAGCATAGGGAGTAGTACTCTGTTCAGTTTTGAGCGCATTTTAGGAACGACATCGATAAGCTAGAAAGTATGACCAGGACAATGAAAGACATTCAGATCATGCCACATGTGGGTCAATTGAAGGAACTGATAATTAACCTGGAACTTCTGGGTCATGTGAGCAACAAGATACAGGATTAAGCATTTTCTGTGATCCCCATGAACTCTCAAACCTCTCTGAAAAACAGAAATTATATGCTGAAGAGAAGACTTAGGAGAGATAGCTGTGTTCACTACTGAGGGATTAGTCTAAAATCTTCCAGAAGTTTTCAAATAGCCTATAAAAATATTTATTCTATATTTTTTCTATAGCCTATTAAAAATATTTATTCTATTTTAAAAAAAGTTTGGTTTGTGTATTAGCTCATGAGAGTACCATGTGGAAGGGGGATTGATTATACTTGTTCTATTTGGCTTAGGGGGCAGAATTAGGTACAACACATGGAATTTATAAAGAGGCAGATTTTAGCTTGCTATAGGGGAAAACTTCCCTACAATTAGAGCTATTAAAAAATGGAATGGGCTTGCTCTGGAAGTGGTGAATTCTTCCTTTCAAGAGATCTTCAAGCTAAAGCTATCAGATACATTATAGAAGGGGTTATCATTCAAGGACGGATTGGACTAGATGACTTCTGGGATCTCTACCAACACTCTGTGATTCATGGTCCTAGCACATTCCACTTTTTCCATATTATCTCAGCTAGAATCCAAATTCTATGTGTCTTCCCCAATAAACATAAGCTCTTTTGAGAGCAGGAACTGGTTTATTTCTGTCATTGTATCCTCAGTGCCTACCAGACAATAAGCCTTAAAATATTCTTGACTGGGGGCAGCTAGGTGGCGCAGTGGACAGAGCACTAGCCCTGAAGTCAGGAGTACCTGAGTTCAAATGCGGCCTCAGACCAAACACTGGACACTTACTAGCTGTGTGACCCTGGGCAAGTCACTTAACCCCAATTGCCTAAAAAACAAAAACAAAAAATTCTTGACTGAGTAATTGGCGAACCATGGCACCTATGTCATCACTGAACCAAGGTTCATGGAAAGGTGTGTACAAGTCATGGGGTAGATGTAGGTAAATTTGTAAAGGCAAAGTCTTTAGTTTCCTCCCACTTCCTTTTTTAGTATCCCTATTGAGAACAATGCTGAATCAAAGTGGGGTGGATGTGCCCTATTCCTGGACATCATTGAAGCAGTCAATATGGAAAGTTTATAATAGAGTTCCAAGGAAATGCTGGTCTGTCTCCATTGTGGCTTTGGGGTAGTGATTAAAGGTAATAGAAAAAGGCATGTCAGTCTCATTGGGGATGACCATGTTAGGCTGACCTTATTGTTCCGGAATAGCCAGAATTCTGTCTCTTCTTTAAGTTTATGTCATTCTTTGTGGCTTCTTCCAAATGGAATAGAACCACATGAGGTCAGCTCTGTCTCTATGAATTCTGAAAAAGTAAAGCTTTCTAGGGAAATTTCATCAGTTTCATTTCTCTGTAGGTAATAAAAGTGAACTGGAAATTGGATCTGGAATCGGATCATGATAACTAGATCCCTTTGAAAACTGCCTATCATCTATGCATCCAGGCTTCACTGATGAGCACTTGACTACCTTAATCTTTCTGAATCAACTTCTTCCTTCCCATTTAGGTAACAGTAGTAGGGAGAAACAGTAGTAGTGCAGTCATCTTTCCTTCGGTTATCCTCTTCCTCTTGTGTCACATACCTTCCTTGCCAAAAGTAACTGATAACAAAGGTTAGAGCTGACAAAAGATATAACCTCTAGAATCACAAGGCTGAGAAGCTATGATATAGTGCAGGAGTTATTGACCTGGGGTCTGTGAATTTGTTTTTAAAAAAATGAGATAGATAATATATGTAAAGCACTTTGCACACTTTAAAGTGATATAAAAATGCTCCCGTTTATTATTATCTCAAACAAAACATGAACTCTTATCTTTTCCCACAAGCCTTTCCCTATTCTGAATTTTCCTATTATTGCTGAGAGCACCACCATTTCCCTAGTTACATAAGCTCACAGGCTTGGTGTCATTCTCCTTATTCTCATCCCACATATACAATCCATTGTCCTTTTTATCTTCACAAAATCTCTTTCATATGTTGCCTACTCTCTACTCATATAGCTGCTACCCTGAAAAAGCTTTCTAGTTGGTCTCTCTGCCACAAGTTTCTTCTGACTCCAACAATCCTCCATTTTAAAACCTGGCCTTTTTCCACTTTTCCAATTTTCTTAGATTTTATTTCCCTTCATACAATCTATGATCCAATTATATTATATTATATTATATAATATAATACTTGTTCAGTTATTTTCCAGTCATGTCTGACTCTTCATAACCCCATTTGGAGTTTTCTTGGCAAAGATACTGGAGTGGTTTGCCATTTCCTTCTCCAGCTCATTTTACAGATGAGGACATTGAGGCAAACAGGGTTAAATGACTTGCCCAGGGTCGCACAGCTAGTAAGAGTCTGAGGCCAGATTTGAACTCAGGAGGATGAGTGCTTTCTGACTCCAGGCCCAGCATTGTAGCCACCAGGCCACCTATTTGCAATTTTAAATGTCATTCCATTTCCCATTTCTATGTCTTTGTACTGATTGTTCCCCATGCCTGGAATGCATCTCTTCCTCACTCTCTACCTCTTAATTTTCCTGGCTTGTTTCAAGACTGAGCTCAAGCCCCACCTTCTGCAAGAAGTAATTCCAGATTCCCCCCCCCCAGCTAATGCAGATTATTAATCTTCATTGATTATTAAATAATTATTACCTTTAATTTTAATTTAATAATGAAATAACTGACAAAATATTAATTTTAATTAGTTAATAATTAATATCTCTATGATTATTTTCTGTCTCTATGTAATCTTATTTGTAACTTAGTTACTTTACAATCTCCCAATCAAAATGCATCCTTCTTAAAGGTAGGTACAATTTTTGCCTTTCTTTGCATTCTCTTCACTTATCACAGTACCCAACACACAGTAAATGCTTAATAAATGCTTGTGGACTGACTAATAGTGCCTCTGCCAACAAGTTCAGGCTCCCCAAACACTTGCTCCACCCCTCCCCCCAAACAGTCATAGAGAAGTGATTAAATTAAGACCTGGCATGGCACTTCAGAAAATTGGCCAACCACTAATGTAGAAGAACAAACAAACAGTTAACTAAGAAAACAAAATCAGTTTGAACCAAATCTGGCATGCAGAAATTGCTAGCAAATATTGCAAAAATGCATTTTAATAAGGAAAACTTTCCCATTTAAACTATTAAATACAATATTTTAAAAAGGTAAATATTTACTTAGCTCTAGGATAGTCTGGAGTGTCATAAAAGGGACTAAATTATAAAATTTAATTGGTTAAACAAGTTTACTTCTTTTATTACATACACAGAAAAGATAAGGGAAATTAGTTTCAATATTAATTGTGCTCTTTTTAGCATAATTTTTATTCCTTTACAACTAAAAGTCTGAATTAAATATTTATTGTGAATTTAAGATATACATAAAACATTGCGACAACTAAGATCAAAGAGCAAAATGATTAAAAATCTGGTTTGGTTTTATACTTAAGTCTTTGTACTAAAGCTGAACGACTTACATAAATACCTTTGGCATTTGTAGGATCCTATTCCTAAACACAATGTTCATATTTCATCTATAATAAGAAAAGCATCTCAAAGATTTGCAAGGCACTAGTCTTGCAAGTGTCCAGTTTGGTGTCTTGAGTAAAGTGAGATTGGTAGAGTCAGCTTAATCCATAATGGAAAGTTGTGCGCAGAGCACATAATTCAGCATAGTTTGGCTGACCAGCAGCTGCTCTGTTGAGAAGAGTACAAGCTCTGTGAATATGCACACTAAATTCTCCCACTCACAGGGAACCACAGTCACTATAGGCCAAAGCTAAATTGTAAATGGATGGCACTATAAGTATTTTGATTAAGTATTAGTACCATCACACAAAAAACACTCCACGCAGACTTTTTTGTTTTATATTACAAACATAGTGAAGGCTCCATGCAAAAAAACCTCACAATATATTTTAATTACTCATATTTATAATCCTTGAAATATTACCTATGAGTTAATATCTTTGATAAACACTATTTATTACCAACCACAATTCCGTAGGACTCATGAAACATGATACATACCTTGTAAAAGACAGGTAATGGACATGAGGTACAGATTTAGACTTTTTTTTTACATGCCCAATGAAGGTATTTATTTTGCTTGACTATGTATGTATTATCAGAGTTTTACTTTTCATTCTTTTTCAGTGGGGGGAGGTGGTAGGTGAAAGGGAGAGAAAACAGCTTTGTCAATTGAAACAAATTTAAAGTAAAACAAAATGAAATACCAGCTACCTTTCATACCTTTTAGACACAATGAGATATGTTTTGCTGAAAGATGCATTGTTTAAACAAATCTGTGTCTCAATGGCTGAACCAGTCCAATGTGTAACAATTTTACAATCAGGCCCTTTCCTCCAGTTTTCTCAACCAGCATTTCTAAATTCAAGACTGGTTTAACTATTGTCAAGTTACAGTCTTCATATCATGCAGGGCATTTTTTTGGTGCTTTCGGAGGAAAGGCATATACATTGTTTAAATGAAGTGAAAATTTGTGCCTAGATAATTAAGCTAAATCTTTTTTAAAATGTCCTAAATATGTGGATAACTGCATAATCCTCTGAAGTACTCTAATCCAAAACTGTCATTATATGCTCTCAGAATATACTGGTCTTCCCTTCTCAACTGGGGTAAATGGCCACGTTAGTGCCTGCATTTGTGAATAAGCTGGGAGTTGTATGATTATCAATAAATTGGGTCTGATAGGAATGTCTTCATGGCAGATTTGCGATACAGGGCATAAGATAATTCTGATGCTGATACACATACATACATACACATATAATATTAAAGTAGGTAATATAATGGTTCTTGCATATTCACCAACCTGACTTGGAAAACAGGCTCTAGCAAATTTATGCTAAGGAGATGAGGGTTAGGATGATAGTATCAACCCCTCCCCTGTGGTCCTAAACCACATAATTGTATACAAATTGTTAAATCACAGCATTATATACAAGAATAATTCCCTCTAAGGGGAATGAATGGTTAAGGATGAAGCCTTTTCTATGGGACAAAGCATAAATACACAGATAGAAAAATGAATTTCTCCTAAAGTGCAATACCGCATTTCAACCGCAAGAGATACTTGGAGGGACCTAGAGTAGTCTTTTCTTTACCTTCCTTGGGAAATGGATAGCCTCTGTCCATTTCCTCTGATGAGGAGTGGAGAATTAAGTTCAATAACATTATCTTTATATGCAAAGCTTATAGTACATACGAACGTTGATATAGCAACCTCTAACACAATGCCTGCTGTGTTTAATATAGTATCCCTTCATTCCATCATGGGCTCAAAGCTATTTATCTGTCCACAGTTTGCTTTTAAAGGCTCAAATTAATGCATACTTAATATATAATATCTTCAGTCTAGTTTTTCTTCCTCTCATTTTCTTTTCCCTGTGTCTAGAAAAAATATTATTGGGGACTTACTATGTATATTCAGAAATGACTTCACGTACACTTGATGGTGGAATGGGGTAGGGCTAAAATTCTACATTCTTGAGATATATTCATACCCACAGATAGTTCTTTGGCCCTGTCAGTGTGACTTAATTGCCTCTACTTGAATTATCTATCATTCTGTTTTCCAGTTCCTTTCATTATTTGTTCTTTTCTCTTTGTCTCCTATCAGTCATAATTTCTTGATTTTTCTTCTATACTTAAACCTTGAAAGATGAAGGAAAAGATGACAGAGATGGCAAAGATACTGCAAACAACATAGCCATCTCACCTTTGCTTGAAGACTTCCACTGAGGGAGAATCTACTACATCTTGAAGCAGAACTTTCCATTTGTATATAGCTCTAATTGTTATGAAGTATTTCTATACCTTTTACCTCAGTTATTGCTACTAGTTCTGCTCTCTGGGGCCTCTTCCACAAGACAGCTATCATATTCTCCTGGAGTCTTCTTGTTTAGGCTATACATCCTCAGTTACTTTAACCATTTCTCATATGGCATGACTTGAAATCCTTAACCTTCCTAGTCACCCTCTTTTGAGCATTCTCTACCTCACCAATATTCTTCTCTCTACCCACCCTCCCACTAGTCCTCCACACCTGTTCTTTTAAACTGGGTCTGGCTATCTTGCTCAGGCTGGATGTAGAGTAGCCACTCATGGGCTTGTTCCTATGCTGATCAGAACAGAGGCCTTGACAAGCTCAATTAATGACCTTGCCCATTACGTCTCTCCCCAGGCAGCTCAGTGGTTCCCATCTCCTACTCCTGGGGGCTAGTTCCCCATATTGGAGTCAAACTTAGTGCAAGCATGTGATTGGCTTTAGCCTACTACAGCTCCAAACTCCTGAGCTCAAGCAATTCACCAGCCTTGACTTCCTCAGCAGGGATTATAGGCATGCTCCACCACACCTAGGGCTCAATGTCCTTCATAAAATGTTGTGCCAGAAATAAACACAATACTTCAGATATGGTCTGATCAGAGCAGAGTTCAGCCAGACTAACCGTCCTCTAATCCCAGACAGTAAACTTCTCTTAACATATCCTACAATCACATCATCTTTTTTGACTACCATATTCACATTGTTACCTCATATTGAGCTTATGGCCCACTAAAGCCTCAGGTCTTTTCAGATTAACTGTTATCTAACAGAAATTTTAAAGAAAAATCTTTGCCTATGTTCATGAAAGGAGTACTAGCATTGACACCTCTTTTCACACTCAACTATATACAAAATCAACTGTCATCAACAGAATATATTTAAAACACATGCCTGTGTACAAAACTCACTATGAACCTGAGCATCACCAGGAATTTCAGACATAACGAAGGAATAACAAATCAGTTCTCAACTATCCCTTACCTGAGTTTTCACCTCGCTTATGAGGCAAACAATCCAATCTGTCTGAAGGGCTATCACTGGCAATGTCTTAAATACTTTGTCTAGTAATAGGGTCATCTCTGTCTGCTGATACAATCACTTGTAGTTTGCTCAAACTATTCTGATTCCCTTTCTGGTTCTGGTGGGAACGTGGTGGGAATGGTCCAACAGATAATGGTCACTAACATTTTAAAATACTGCTCCAGCAAAATAACTTGGCAAGAAACCATTAATAACATTACAAAAGGCAGCTCTAAATTACTAATAATAAAAGAAATAAATCAATATTCTAAAATTTCACTTCACACTCAACACATTAGCAAAGATGACAAAACAAAGAAGTGGTGAATATTGAAGAATTGCAGGGAGACAGGCACATGAAATCTACCTTTGGTAGAGCTGTGAATTAACCCAATCATTCTGGAAAGAATTATGCTACAAAAATAGTGACCAAAATATATATTCCCTTGACCCAGAGATTACACTGACAGGCATATATCCTGAGGTTAGAGACAGAAAGAAAGATACCACATAGACCAATATGTTCATTGCAGTACTTTTTGTGCTACCCAAGAACAGATGCTGATGTCCATTGACTGGGAATTGGGTAAACAATTTGTGGTACATGGATGTCATGGAATATTATCATACCATAAGAAATTATGAATATGAAAAACTCAGCAGAAAAAAATATACACAATTACTAAACACTGAAATGGAAAGAACAACAAAAAATAAAACTGAATTCTGTATAATCAAAATAACTAAGCTTAACCCTGGTAGTGCAGTAGATAGAGTACTGGGCCTGGAAGCAGGAAGACTCATCTTCCTGACTTCAAATCTGGCTGCAGACACTTACTAGCTGTGTGACTCTGAACAAGTCCCTTAACCCTCTTTGTCTCAATTTCCTCATCTTTAAAGTGAACTAGAGAAGGAAATGTCAAACCACCCCAGTATCTTTGTCAAGAAAACCCCAAATGCGGTCATGAAGAATCAGACATGACTGATTTTGAAAAATGACTGAACAAAAGCCCTGGAGAAGAGTCAAGAATGGCTCCCTCCCTTATTGGCAGAAGGGGAGACCATGTGGAATGTGTAGTGCTATATACAATGACACAATTGACGTATTCCTTAGTTTGGTTAAGCTGTCCCTCTTCTTTTTAAATTAATTACAAGGGATAGTTCTTTGGGTAGGGAAGGGGGGGGAAATATTTGGAAATGAAAATGGTATAAAAACAAAACATGTCAATAAAAACAAGGTTCATACCCAGCAAAACTGAGTATAATCCTTCAGGGGAAAAAATGGTTATTCAGTGAAATAGAGGACTTTCAAGCATTCTTGATGAAAAGACCAGAGCTGAATAAAAAATTTGACTGTGAAGTACAAGACTCAAGTGGAACATGAAGAGGTAAACAGGAAAGAGAAATTACAAGAGACTTATTAAGGCTGAACTGTTTACATTCCTGCATGGAAAGATGATATTTATAACTCATGAGACCTTTGTCAGTATTAGGGTAGTGTGAGGGGAAAAAATTATATGTATGTATAGACAGATAGATAGATAGATAGACAGATAGATAGATAGATAGATAGATAGAGGACACAGGGTAAGTTGAAGATGAAGGGGTGATATCTGGAGAATAAAATTAAGGGGTGAGAGAGGATTATACTAGGAGAAGGAGAAAGGGAGAGGTAAAATGGGGTACATTATCTCGCACAAAACGGACAAGAAAAGGTTCTTACAGTGGAGGGGAAACGGGAAGGTGAGAGCAAATGAGTGAATCTTATTCTCATAGGATTTGGCTTAATGAGGGAATAACATACATACTCAATTGGGTATGGAAATCTGTCTTACCCTACAGGAAAATAGAGGAAGGGGACAAGAGAACAGGGTGGTGATAGAGAGAAGGGTAGAATGGGAAAGGGGTAATCAGAAGGAAGTACTTCTGAGGAGGGACAGGGTCAAAAGAAAGAATAGAATAAACGGGGGGGGGGCAGGATAGGATTAAGGGAGATAGAGTTAGTTTTCCACAACATGTCTACTATGGAATTGTTTTGCATAACTGCACATGTATGGCCTGTACTGAGCTGCTTGCCTTTTCAATGAGGGTGGGTGGGGTGGGAGGAAGGGAGAAAATTTGGAACCCAAAGTTTTAAAAACAAGTTTCCACATGCAACTGGGAAATAAGAAATACAGGAAATGAGGTACAGAAATCTCTCCTGCCCTACAGGAAAATAGAAGGGGAAGGGGATAAGAGAAGGGGGGGGAGAGAGATAGAAGGGAGGGCAGACTAGGGGAAGGGGTATTCAGAATGCATGCCATCTTGGGGTGGGAGGAGGGGCAAGATGGGGTGAAAATTTGGAATTCAAAATCTTGTGGAAGTAAATGTTGAAAACTAAAATAAATAAATTTATATTAAAAGATAAAAAAAATAAAACTAAAAAAACCCCACAAGGTTCACAAAGAAAACAAAATAACTTGGCAAGACTTGGTCCCCTGCCTCATAGAAGAAGCAAGTTCAATTTGGATCCATAATGTATGCTGACTCAGTAAGGGCTTTGAATGTTAGAAAGCCTGAATGATGAATAATAAATGAAAAAAATAAATTTAGCATATTAATCTTGCCAGGGATTTCTATTTACCTTTCCAAATTGCCTCCACATGTTAAAATTATAATTATCAGCATAGATTTTTTTTTAAATGAAGGCATTACAACACAAAATGGCCTTTCAAAAAGATTAAAAAAATGTTCATCATGTTCTAGCTTAGGTTTTTTTTAAAAAAGACCATAAGATTTGATCTTTTGTATAAGTTCTAGCTTGACATATTTTCCTCCAGACTATTCCTTAATATAAAAATGACATTCTGAGGCCAAAAATGTTGAATGAATTAAAGTCATCATAGCTTGTATAAGTAATTAAAGGAAAAAGATTCCTTTAGCTTACAAATCTATAAGAGAGTCACTCATGTAAATTGTAACCTGTAGGGATTGCATAGTTATTAAAGAAAACAGATGCTGGCTGACTAAATCTTGAGCCACTGCTTCCTTAGATATGTTGCCATTATGATAATCAATGCTAACAAGGTTGACTTAATTAAGGAAAATTGTACCTTTTAACATTCATTTATATGTTTTCTATTCATGATGAATACCAGATTTCATGGCAAAATGAATTATTACAACCAAAGAGTCAGCCTTAAAATAGTGGTTTACATGTCCGACACAACACAAATTAGAAGCACCCACAAGATTAAACCTAGTGAGAGCACAAGGTCTGTAGTCAAAGAAACAGTTTAATTGGTTTTAATTGTAATTTCCTGTTGGCCACAATATATAATTGTTTATTTAAATTAATTCTAAGGTTATTTTCAGTTAAAAAGTGAGTTATGAAATTTCTTTTAAAAGAATTTTTAAAAATCCTCCCCCCCCAAAAAAATGTTGCACTATTTACACTTTAGTGTACAATGATTAAAGTTTAATTCATGTGATTAATTCCAAGGAAATCTGTAAATGGATTGGTAATTTTAAAAGTTTAGCCACAGGACAAACCACTATGATGGAAAGGCAGTTCATTTTATCTTAACCCTTTACCGTCCCTTCTTTCTGTTCTTCAGACACTGTTGCCAACTGCAACAGGAATGGAGGGAGGTGGCAGCAGCAATATGAATTCTCATTATTTTTCTGAATACAGCTGATGGCACATAACATCAGTCCCTCCATCACTGTCACGGATAGGTCAATGTTAACAGCCACTGAAAGGGCCAGCCCAGCTATAATTATTGATAGATTTTAATGCTACATGTGCATTATTCAACTCTACTGACTTTGACTGTTTAGGCTACATCTGTAGAGACAATGAAATAAAAAAGCAGTCCTGTTTAGATAGGCAGGGTGGCTCAGTTGGGAAAGAAATTCTGAATGGATTAGCTATTTAGACTCTTGAATACACTGATTAATCCTGTAGCCTTCCACTTTGCTTTAATTATGTAGAACTAAATGTGGAAATCCCAATGTCTTTTCTTAGCAATCTCCAAGCTGTACTTATGGTATTGCAACATTTCAGCAGCCCTTTCCATTTAGTTTTTTTATATCTGACTTGTTTTTTTCAATTCTCCACCCAGATTCTTTATCTTATTGTCTACTGCAGGTATTTTTTTTTAAATGTAGACTATTATGGTTTCACTCACTTTTTTTATACAGTGTCTCTATCTTTAGATTTGTTGTTTTATTAAGTATTTTTTTTTAATTTGAAAAGGTAGGGGAAAAAAAAGGTCCAGCTAGGGTTTCTGAAGATATTGTGACAGAATCAGAGTAACAAATCAGGCCTCCACCAGCCACTACTCTACATTACATTCCATAGGATGCTTTTTCTCCTATAACCAACTGCTCCATTATTGCAAGGAAAGAACTATAGCATAGGAAGAAACAAAAGTCATATTTTAATCAACATACACATGGTCCAAGGAAGACACACTGGATATAATTCTTTTTCTTTCTCCCTTTAAATAACAAGTTTACTGCTAAAAACGAACATGAGATTCATCTCTTTTTAGCTGGAAAATGTCTTTTTCTTCACCAATAATGGCCATGTGCTTATTTTTCAACATTAGTTTCTCTAGATCAACCAAGACACTACCACCAAAATCAAGAAGCTCTTAAGTTACTTGATGATAATCCCTCTCCTTAAGTCCTTTTATTATATAACCCTCTGTTTCTACCTTGCAAGGATTTTTTTCGCCTAATATTCAGAACATATAAAGCTCAGGTTATACTACTATCATTTCATTAATTTTCTTTTGTTACTTTTTTTTAAACTGGACCTGTAATTTTATCAGTACCAATTAAGTAAGCAACACTCTTGCTAACTCTTTTGTGGTTTTACTTGCAAATAGTTTTTACTTATTAGTTAGCAGACCCATACCTATTGTCCAACTTATTTCTAAGAATTGCTTGGAGGCAATGAGAAGTTAGTTGACTTGGCCAGGGTCACACAGCTGTTATGTGTCAGATGGGAGACTTGAATCTGGGTATTCCTGACTCCAGTGCCAGCTCTATCCACAACACCAAGTGAGACAGAATGAAAAGAGAAGGTCAAGAATAGAGTTTAGTGGGACACCTTTGGTTAGTGAGCATGTCATGGGTGAAGAACCAATAGAGAAGACAGAGAAGTTGAACAGATAGGAGCAGAACTAGGTAAGAAGAGTATCATGAAAATGATGGGGTTGAACTAGGTTCCATGTAGCTTGAGATTCTGTGATTATCCTTGCTTCCAAACCACATTAACCACCAATCAATTTATTTCCTAAGGCATCTGAGTTAATAAATTTGGCACATTACAAGGCAGCAGCATTGTGACAGTACACCAAAGAACACTCCAGGGATGCAAATGAGCTCTGGATTTTCTCTCTAATTTATTAACAGAGAGTAGGAATTGAGAGAGTTAAGTTCAATATTTTTTGCACAGTCCAAGGATATTTCTTCTCTCTCTTGGATTGTTATGACCTCTGAAATCCCTTCTAATTGAGATTGTGACTATCTCAAAATTGGTCCTTTTTCAACCAAGGCTGTTAATTGTGAGGTTATGACAACTCCAAAGAGACAAGGCAGAGTACCATGGGAAAAACAGGTTATTGCACTGGGGTCTTATTAATATAAATGCTACCTTTTGAATGAACAAAGAAACCTACAAAACAGGTAAAAGCTTCGTGGGACTGCTAGCTACCTGACTCTTTTGTGGTTTTACTTGAAAATAGTTTTTACTTATTAGTTAGCAATTAATGGTAACTAACATTAAGTGTGAAGGGAATAAAGGAAAGGAATAAGCATAATTAAACTGTGCTAGACATTTTTACAAATATTCTCTTTTGATCCTCTCAACAACCCTGTTGAATAGGTAATTATTATTATCTGCATTTTACAATTGAGGAAATTGAAGCAGAATGAGGTTAAGTGACTCTCTAGTAAGTCAGACTGCTAGCATGTATTTGAAGCAGGAATTGAACTTCCTGACTGCAGGCCTAGTGCTCTAACCACCTAGATACCTCTAAGCTAAGTAACTTCCTTTCATGGATCAGAGAGCATGTTTTCATAAATCCTCAGAGGAAAATTTCTGTGTATAGCACAAACACAGATTAGCTTTCCATGTTGATTCATTACTTCAGAATCCACAGGTTGCTTACATTCTCAGAATAGCCTCTTAATACAGTATGTCACTCCTATGTACATCTTTCAGATAAATATCATTGACTGATAATTCAGAGAAGAGTGATTTTTCCTAAGAGTCAAACATAGGTTTGACTCTAAGGCAAAATATGGATGGAAGTAATGAAGAGGCTCTTCTCTGAATTTATGAACTATAAAATCCTTGGAGTGCAGGGGAGATAAAGGCTAAAATATATTGTAGATACAACCACTAGGTGAACTTCAGAATACAAATTAATCAATAGCTGCTAATTGATTTCCCTCTCTGTTACTGAGAGAATGACCTAGTAGATTAATTAGTGGGAAAATGGATAGAAGAGTCTGGTTTCTAACTTTGATTCTGTCACTATGTCACCTGAAGTCCTTAATCTTTCTGTACTTTCAAGAATAAACTAATAGCCATTAAAGGAGTGGGGAAAGAATTAGAAATTCTGACTCTATAACTAACTAGCGCATTATGACAATAATGTACATAGCATCTTTCCCCCCAAGCAATATTTTCAGAAAATCTAGCAAGACTTTTTTTTTTGCTTTCTCTTTTTGTATTAAGAAAGTCTTATGAAAAACATAGAAATATAAAGACTGGGACACTGCAAAGAGAAAATGAATAGAAATCATAATAGGGAAAAGAATACCAATGGAAATGAAGAAAATGAGTCAAATACAACAGGATAAATAAAGTTTTTAAATGTCTGTATTTAATCTTCAAAAAGTGTGTTAATGGACAAAAGTATAAGGACTTATACCAGCAGTATCAAAGAAATAGAAATGGATCCCTGTGGTCTGCATGTCAACTTAGAATACTACAAATTAACATTATCTATGTTGCATTTTATTTTTTATTAATTTTGTCAAACATTTCCCAATTATATTTTAATCTAGTTCAGGCAGCACCAGGGAGTTTCATGGGTTTGATACTTTTGCCTTCCCTGGCACCATAGGTGAGCATAAAGTGTGGGCTGAATGTGTGAACACTAGTACAAGAGCATTTCAATTGACTCTTTCCTTTCCCCTCAGTCAATTATATACTTAGCTTAATCATGAGGTGGAAAATGTATGAAACCACATTCTTCCATTACAAAAAAATTTTACGTGGTAAGACATTCTGTTTTGTTTTTTAAAGGTAGAGCCAATGGGAATGTTTCACAAGAAGCACTGGTACACCTAGTATACACCTTACGTCTGACACCAAAGATCATCTAATAGTACAAAACACAGTTCTGTGCCCATCACTTAAAAAAAAAAAGCATCACTAAAGGCAATACTGCCAAGAGCCCAGGTTATAATTTCATGACATTTAGGAAAGCTGAAATAAGTATCTAAATACCATGGATCATGGATCTAATCTGACACAAGCTTTCATTATTTTCTAACCTATTCTCCTCATTGAGTTTAATTTCCACAAATTTAAGTTAATCTTTTAAAGAAAGTAAATAGGATAAGGATATAAAAATCTGTTAGCTAAATTCCTATCCACATATATCTTTTCCATATGCCCAATACTCACTGCTTCTAATATACCATTAGGGCCATGAGCTAAGAATCAGATGAAGGATATCTAGATGTGAAATTAAAAGTAAAACTAGAGATTAGGTTTAAAAAGAGGTGCAGTGCTAACAAAACCCAAAGATTAATGTCATTGGTAATTAATAATTATTGCTTAAATGCTAAAAGCAATATGATATAGTAAAACTAGGAAGCATCCATGGGGGAATTAAGGAAGTGAAATTTAACATATGAAATCAATATAAAACCTTATGATTGCACAGAAAATTAAATGGCAAGGAAAGATAAAAATAAAAAGATGAGGAATTTGAGAAGCTCTGAAGAAATGTCCTTAAGATCCAGGGAATAGGGAATAAACTCACTTCCATCGAGGACTATGGCTGCTGCCCTAAAATGTTTCATTTCCTCCACAAGTGCCAAATGCTAAGAAACACTGACCAGTCAGTCCCTCTTTAAACTGACTTGGGATAAGATAATGTAAACTTATGATAATTACACTGGGAAAATGAGAGAATTTCCCAAATACTCTCTAGATTTGTTCATTCTCTTAACCCTCTTAAAGTAGGCTCTTAGAGATGACTCTTTTTTCTTTTTTTTTGCTTTTTGGTGAGGCAATCGGGGTGGTTAAGTGACTTGCCCAGGGTCACACTGCTAGTAAGTTTCAAATGTCTGAGGTTGAATTTGAACTCAGGTCCTCCTGACTCCAAGGCCGGAGCTCTATCTACTGCACCATCTAGCTGCCCCAAGATGACATTCTTATGGACTCATATACATTCTACCTAGTAATATCAGAGATCTCTCCAGATCCGAAGTTTCCAATATTTCACCCTGCCACATTCTTTCAAACTTCCTCCCTTTGAATATAACCTGAATGTCTCCTAAGCTATTACATTCTTTCCAACCATTTCCAATGGTGCCCATTTCTTCTTTAACTTCCCCAGACCAGGAGTATCTGGAAAAGGGATAGACTTACCCCCAAGCTCCCCATTACTATTTCCAGACCATTCCTCTAGTACAAACTCTCAGTAACCTTTCCTCTTGAGGTCCATGCTGTTATTAACAATAATGAAATTTATACACCACATTAAAGTTTTTAAAGCACGTTATATGCATTTTCTCATTTAGAGTCTCAACAGTTCTATGAGGTAAGTGTCTGTCCCATTTCACATCAGTGCCAGATTCAGTCTCTCTCCAACTCCATCTCTTGCTATGTCTTGTGGGGACTTAAATATTCATGTTGATGACCCCTTCATGATTTGAATACAAAATTCCTCAGTGCTCATGATTTCTATATAAACTATATACACATAGAAGGGTATACTGACATCTTAGACCTTACCATTTCCCAGAACTACAAAACCGCTAAGATCCAGAACTTTGAAATTTTTTATTCTCACACAATCTTCTATTCTTTTACCTCTCTCACTCTTTGACTTACACTAAATGTATCCTTTAACACTACATGTATCTGTCTTTTTTCTTTGGCTCATCCTTATTTTCCCATCCCATCTTACTTATACTTCTTTTGTCCCTAAATTCAGTTGTGCCCCAGTGATCTTCTACTTTACTTCTCTTCTGTAGAGTCCCCTGCTCCTCTCTCCTACTTCTGACCTTCAGATCCTTATCCCTTCAATCATATTTTTTCAGTTCCTTCTTGGGTTTTTAGAATATCATAGAAAAAGAGAAAATCATGAAATACAGCTGATGTCATCTGCCATAAATTTATGGCTCAAAGCTTCAAGTGAACCCTTGCTGCTACTCAACAACAATCCTTCTAACCTCACCAAATGCCATCTCTAATTTTCCACTGTCAATGTCTTAAATTTTTTTTCCACTTTTCTCCAACTCTACTTTTATGCTTATAGCAGATGGCTTAGCCTTATATTTCACTGTGAAGACTGCCAGCCAACCTGGGTTTCCATCTTCTATTTGCCAAAACTCAATATCGCCAACCATTTTCTTTTCTGTAAATGAAAGAGAGGTATCCTGCTTCTTCATTAGAGTTACATGAATACTCTACAGAAGTAATTTGTTCAAGCTCCATCCATGAAAATGTATGTTTGTATTTGGTACCTTCCTAAATAGGTCAATATCGTGTTCCTAAAACATATAATACTTGCTCCCTAGTGTAGTGTTTCAAATGTTCTGTGTTTGGTAGTGTTCCAAAGGTATAGAAAGATAACTTTTTGGTGGCAGAATTAAAAGTGGAACCTAATTAATCACTACATTAATTGGTAATTTGGCAATTTAAAGAGAATTTTTATAATGTATACCTCTTTGACAACAGAAACCTAATTTCCTAAAAGTGAAGGACATAATTTTCCCATTACTTTAGAATATTTATTTTTCTGTTTTCTACCTATACTTAGTATTTCTAGAAACTTCAAGATATTCTTAGCAGAATCACAAATAAAGCATATTCTTTTGGCTTATACAACCTGGTAAAATATTTATTTTGCTATTACATACCTTGAAGTTGCTATTTCCACTTTAGTTCTTGCCATAGCAGCTGCCCTTTGTGCACCCTCTATGGCTCGGTCCACCTTCTCCCTAGTTTTTGTGTTTCTTATTGGTATAAGTTGCTTCCTTATTCCACGGACCAGAACATTATTTTTATATTTTCCCTCTTCTTTTGAGCCATCAGGGAACACTGTACATCCATATCCATGCCTCTTGTTATTTAGCCATTCTCCTTCATACTTCATTCCATTTGAGCGCTCACTAATGCCAAAACCATTTCGTTTGTCATTTTTCCATTCTCCCATGTAAGCTTCTGTTGTTGTAGCATCAACGTGGTCTTCCATTGGGTAATAATCACAATCACCATCTCCAAAACTAATCGTTGAGTTGGCATCACTGGAGCTAATTCTGCTCATAGCTGCATCACTGCGGACAGAGCTTCGCTTACTTGAGATTGATGACTTGGATTCAGATTTCCTAAGTTTCATACTACCAAGGAGGGATCCTCTTCTAAATAAGCCTCCTTTTTTCTTACTAGTCATTAATTCAGCATCAGTATGGAAATTCAAGACAAACCCACCTCTCGTTCCAGCTGGGCTATCAGAGGTGATGTCATGGAGTACACTGCCATTGCTCTGCTCACTGCGTAGAGAAGCCAGAGATGTTCGGAGGGGTGAGCGGATCACAGTAGCCATGCCATAGGGCACACTTTGGCGCACACCATATCCATGGCGCATCCCTCCAGTCCACTGTCCCTGATAAGTACCTTTGAAAGACCAAGGCAAATAAACAAAGCACAGAATGAGTTAATCTGGAAAAAGGAAATGAAAATAAATTATCTATGACCAAAATAAATTTTGTTAGATTTAGCAGTAAAAAGAGACAACAATATAAATCTGTAATATACACATGGGAGAAAAAAAGCAAATGGGTATAATCAGGCCTGGGAATATTTTTTAAAATTTCATGTTAAACTATAATATCTACCGTACTTTCTGGTCTACTTTGTAAAATGTGATATAAAATTTCAGTTTTAGTGCTTTAATTTTTGTATTTATTTTCAAAAACCTAGTAATTGCCTTTTAATACATAACTTTAAACATGAGAGATGGCATAGCACAATGGACCCAAAATTGGCTAGTAGTCAGGAACGTTTGAGATCAAATTCTCCCTTTAATAAATACCAGCTGTGTGACTACTGGCAAATCACATGTCTCATTACCCCAGAGAAATCTCTAATCCTGTAAATTACAGATGTGATGGATGGAGTTTCCATACTAGAAGATCTCTATACTGAGGACTGCCTTAGGTGTCTTAAAACATTTATAGGGAAATCACCAGCTACAGAACAAAAACTGCTTTCAAATGATAAAGCTTTAAATTTGAGAGACCAAAATTCCTCCAGAGAAGCAAGTAGAATGACAAGATAGGAAATGTGTATTGTCTGTGAATTGCATTAATAATTCAATTAGAAGCAATCCCTTTATTAAGATTAAATATGGACAACTGGATTAGAATTTCCCAGTAACTATAATGCTTTTGGGGTAGTTAGGTGGTGTACTGGGTGGAGAGCTGGGCCAGGAGTCAGGAAGACTCATCTTCCTGAGTTCAAATCTAGCCTCAGACACTTACTAGCTGTGTGACTCTGGGCAAGTTACTAAACCCTGTTTGCCTCAGTTTTCTCATTGGTAAAATGGCAAATCACTCCAGTATCTTTGCCAAGAAAACCCAAAAAGGGGTCATGAAGAGATAGACAAGACTGAACAACAACAAAACCAAGGTGTGTGTGTGTTTGTTTGTTTTTTGTAGGGAGGGGGATGAATTAGAAAGGTGAAACTTTATATTCATTATGTTACTGAGGCATAGACGTAAGGGCTCCCTTTCACTTTTGCTACATTATTTATGTAAAATATATCTGGGAAACTCTGGGATTATTTTGCTCCAGTGTGAGAAAGTTAAATATTCAGCCTAGCTTAAGTTATAAAGAATTTCCCTTTCTCTTTAATACACTCTTTGGTTTGAGCTTCTCCAACACGGACTTTCTAGACTTCATCTTGATTCTCATACTTTTAGGGTTTCCTTTGCTGAGTCTTCCTTTTTCCTCTAGTCTTTCTTACTCAAAATTCAACAGTAGGCTTCTTAAACTTTTCCTTCTTTCAAATATTTCATCTGTTCATTCTGATGGCTTCAAATAAACTAGTACATACAACTCCCAGAAAATACCTCCCACCCTGACCGCACCCTTTACTATCTATAGAGTATCCCCATGTGAAAAGTTACTGACAAAATCATCTTCTTTTATTATTTTACTTTTCAAAGTTAACAGATTGTCCTCTTCACCAAGCTTTGGTATCACTAGATAGAACACTTTCCCCACTTCATTCAAACATCTACTAAATTATATTATTCTCTTATCCGCTTACAGTCTAACCCTTCTCTCTACCCATATAATGCTTTATCCTCATTTTGACTACTGCAATGGCCTCCTCATTGATCTCCCTCCTTCTAACATCTCTTTAGTCCAAAGTGATATTCCTAAAGCACAGATATGACCATGTCATTCCCCTGCTAAATAAACTAGAGTGGTTCCTTATTACCTCTAGGAGCAAATACAAATTCTTCTGTTTGGCATTTAAAGTACTTTGAAATCTAGATCTTTCCAGATTTATTGCACATCACTTCCTTTCTCAGTTTACATTTCAGCCAGACAGGCCTTCTGGCTATTCCCTGTACCAGATCCTACATTTCCAATCCCAATGCCCTTAAACAGTCTCTTAAACCTATATTAGATAGGTTTAAATAGAATACCAATTCTTTTCCACCTCTGCCGCCTAGCATGTCAATCATCTTCCTTCGAAGCTTAAGCTAGCTCAACACCACAAGGTTGTCTTGAATCTCACAATTGGTAGGGCCCATTCCCTTGGAAATTACTATGTATATATTTTGTATTTAGTTACATTGGTACATGTTTCTCTCCTCCACAAGCAAGAACTGTTTCATTTTTTCATTTGTCTAGTGAGAACCCAGTACCTGATGCATAGAAAGCATTTAATACATATTTGTTGAATGCATGACATTATTCACTAATATGCTCCAAACCTCTTATAGCTTTGTCATAAGCAGCAATTAAATAAATTTTCCCCTTAAATCATACCCTTATTCAAATCTATTCAAAACCAACTATTAAATTATCACACTTCCTAGTTCTCATCTCCAGCCTGTTATTGTCTTCCAAACAGGCACACTTGTTTTCTTCCTGCGCCTAAGTTTTTTCTTCTTTCCTTTCCCTCATAATTCTGATACAAGTCTATTTAATAACCCATTACTCAGTTATATATCCTATATCCTTCCAATACCTATTCCAATTCCATCTCTTTGTGAGGCATTCCCAAATGATGTAAATAACATCTATTCATGCATATATGTGTATATTTATAGATTTAGATGTACTCATCATGCACATGTTAATTAGTTTGCACCTGACTTAATCATTTCATCTTACTCCCCATCTTGAGGATAGGGATCACTTCTTTTCAATATAACACAAAATTTTTAGTTGGGTGTCATGTTACCTACAGGTATCGAGTAAATATGTAATATCTTATCATTTGCAATCTTCTAAATAAATTTCTTCTGTAAACCAATAGAAAATAGATTATCCAAAATATAATTTACCTTAATTCCCTAAAAGAGGCTCAATTCACGATATGCATATTCAAACTCAATATTTAATCACTGAAAATGCTCATTTCTACTTTTTCACCTGATTTAAAATAAAATAAAATCATACATGTATATACTTCCAACCACTTAGATAACAAAGTAGTGAACCAATTTGTTTAAAGAAAAAAAATGTACTATCACCATTACAAAACACAATACAGGGAGGCATCAAAGAGAGATACTCAAGGCTTTAGCAATTTTAAAGCACTTTTGATGAGTTTTTTTTACTTTTTCAATATTGAGCTGTTATCCGAAATACTTTAAATTCTATATTGTTAATTTATAACCAAGGCCTTCTATTTATGAAAATCAGTAAGGGAGATCAAAATTATAACCTAATTGTGACATATATTTTTTGGTTCTTAGAAGGAAACAGATACCCATGAGAATGTAAAAACCAGGGCAATTACTCTATTATCTTTGTGTGTTGATCACAATCTTTTTTTTTTAGTAGGATGATGAAATCAAAGCCAGTTCTTTTAAATAGGACAGAGAGAGCCTATACATGGAATACACTATTTCTTAAATTCTAGGGCCTCACCCAACCACTCCCAAATAAAAATTAAGGAATATTTTAGCTATTTTTAAAAAGACAATTCCAACCATATTACTCATCATAGCTCATAAATACATTATATTTGTAGTCTTATATGAAGAAAGTTTACTTTTCTTTAGCTTTGTAATCATAACATTAGAAATCCTCATTCTTAAATATTTAGACTCTTGGAATCCTAAATGTAAAAAACATTTCTTCTGTCACTGTTCTTGATAGTTAACCTATACAACTCCAAGATGCCATACATAGTGTCTACTTCTCAATTACTGAATTTTTCATCTCTCATACAGGAATTTGTGTCACACATACACAATAACATTATGAAAATGATGTGCTAAGTGAGCATTTATATTATGGGTAATATATTATAATATAATATTATAGTAATTTAGAAACCACCATTTCACGCTAGAATTTTCTTAGAATGAGGGGCAAAATTATCTAGAAATTTTAACTCATCATTTTCCTTTGCTTTTGTACACAGTCTAAGACATCTAGGATGATAGTAAAACCTGAGCTAGTGATTAAAAATATAACATCCAGTTTGTGGTTCTTGAACGAGATGCACTGGAAACATGTATTTCCTATTCTACTTTTAACTCAAGAAAAGCAAGTTAATTTTTACTGGAATAATTTCCAAAATGGTGATAGATGTAAATGATGAATTTTTAAAACAAATATTCAAAAGACTTTATTTCAGTGTTTTCAAACTCAAGGCCAAAATTACAATATATATAGTTTGTTATTCAACTAAATTGGAGTAAATATACCTTACCAAAAATTTTTAAATAACCTGGGCATACTTCAAGAAAGAAGAGAGAGACAACTTAAATATGGAAATGCCTTGAATCAACAACAGTTATTACAAGAGGTAGGTTGTACTGAACTACTAGCTAACTCTACTAGCACACTTCACATCCTATGCAATTATATGTACAGAACATAGAAAAGCTGAGATACAGAACTGATTTTAAAAAGTTCTTTAGTGATACTTTGTGATGCATTTGATCTTTATAATAGATTTACATATGATATATAAAACTAGAGAAAATAAAGGGCTTCTCTGTTACTACTTTAGAAACAATTTTACAAGTGTGGAAACATTTTCAGAAAAAATAATGATACTACAAATTATCTATAATACTATTAGTTTAGCCATTTCACTAAATCCTGTTTTCTAGTTTAAAGCATTCCAAACTGTATTTGGCTCAAAGCAACCTGCAATCACAGTGAGATTCTGACCTTTCTCTGTTACATATTTGTATGCTACACATTAATAGAAATAGCTTCTTCCAAGTTTTTCTCAACAGTAATGTTTTATAATGGGTAGAAACCCAATGAAAAGACAATAAAATGTGCACAGGAAGCATTTGGCAATTGAGCAGTGTGGTGCAATGGAAGGAGCACTGGCTCTGGAGTCAGAGGACCTGGATTCATGTCCCACCTCTGACCTGACTACCTCTGGGACTTTCGGCAAGTCAGTTTCCTCATATGTAAAATGAGGGGGATGGACTACATCCTAGGGGGTCCCTTTCAGCTCTTAATCTATGATCCCTGATAGGTCAAAAGTCAGTAAAAGGACCTCTAAGAAAAGGGGTGTTTTAAAACTAAGTAATTGATTAGTGAAGTTTTATTCTATTTTCAATTATCATGTTGAGTTTTTAGAGAACATTTCCTACTTTAGATAAAATGGCTAGGCTCAACAGTACTCAAATATGTTGCTGATTTCTAAGAAAAATCATGAGATAATTCTTGTGGAACTATTATAACATACAGCACAGATCAGTGGAAAGGGCCCTGAATTTGGAAATCAAAGATCTTCCTTTAAATCCAGGTTCTGCTAGTTACCACCTGTATAACCAAAAACAAATCACTTAATCCCTCTGATTTTCAGTTTCCTAATTTGTAGGAAAAAGATGTTGGTGATAGTACTTATACTCTTTCTACTATACCATAATGTCCCTTACTTTAAAAAAAAATCACAGAACTTAATGGAATTTATTGAGTGCTTACATGGTTGAAGGCACAAATGGAAGCATGTGCAAAGACAAAAGAAAGCAAATATAGATCTCCCATCTGATTCTGTTTATTATAAATCACATTTCAAAGGATCTGAAAGGCTTTGAAAAATATTTTCAAAGTTAATTATATGATTTACCTTGAGAACCTTTACAAAAAGTATGTCGATATTCTTTAATTCAAACACACCAGCAGTGTTTGTACACAGCAATAGTGGTTGCAGCAGATAATGTTGTTGCTGATAAATCATCTATCAGTTCTCATTATGTCTCTCTTTCTCTGTCTCTCAAAGATCTCTTCACCATGGTGAAGTTGTTTCAAGATATTGTGATATCTAAATATAACAATTCCAAAATTAACATTAAAACAGTAAATAGTTCCAATGTACAGGGGGAGACTTTTAATAAAAAGATACACTGGATACCTGCTTGGGCTTCAATATTATGTATATTAAAATTTCCCTTTATTATTTGTACTGTGCTTACTAGAAGATGAGACATATTTGGGTATCACAAATGGCCTAAACTTATGAATTATGTAATGCACCTTGGTATCAGCATAAATTCACCAAGAGTAATTCACAGTTCATACTGTGATTAAGCTATGGTAACTACATACTTCCCCTCCTCCTCTCTCAAATTACCAAACTTTTTTCAACTGCCTCCTAAGAATTTTAATTATTAGGAAAAAAAAATACAAGAAATAACTCACAGCAAATTTTAGCAATGTATGAGAATGTTGGAGCAATGAAATTACCTATTACATTTAGCAAATAAATTTCACATTCTATTCTGGGAGCTTTGAATAGAAAACTAACTCGTAATTGCTTAATTGGTGCTAGAACATCTGACCTTAAGCCTCTAATAAAGGCAACTAATAATAATAGCTAATATTTATATAGCACTTTCTGTGTACCAGCCTAAGCACTTTACGATTATCATCTCATTTGATCCTTACAACCACCTGGGCAGGTAGGTGCTACTATTATGCCCATTTTACAGGTGAGGAAACTGAAACAAACAGAAATTAGGTGACTTGCCTAGAGTCACACAGCTTAGGAAATATCTGAAACTGGATTTGAACTCCAGCCTACCTGACTCTAGGCCCAGAGTTTTCTCCATTTGCCTATTTGCCTACCAAATAATAATGCCATTTAATAGAACCACCGCACCCTTCTTTCACACATCCTTCTCTTATTTCTGCCCTCAATGCACTGAAATAATTTAATAATTACTATAACCTAAAATGTAAAGGTTGGGCATTTTATATATGGAACATGCAAACTATTTGTACTTCCAATTTTAACAATACTCATATTCTCTTAAGACAAGTGGCAACTGGATAAGCTTCTACATAAGTAAGTATGAATGATACTGTAGTTTGAGGTGCATTCATTTAAGAATCTGACAACTCTTAAGAGCTCTACAAGTCTTAGCATAAACTCTTAGATCTGACTTGGCCTCAAAACAATAATTGTTTGAAACTACTAATTTATATTATTATCCAGACTATATTATTTTGTTAAAGTATATGGGAGACATCTTTATCTAAACTTTCTAATACAGACCAATTGACTTGTATCTTAATGATTTAAATTTTTCTTAACTCGAATGATAATAAAAGAATAATTTGCCTTATTAGCAGTTTTGCCTGGAAGGTTGTTTATATGCACATTAACATAGGGTAAGTTTGTTCATTGCCTTCTATGGTGTTTAGGTTGCAACAACTAGAAAGAATATTAGTGATTTCACTGTTGGCATTGAGAATGAGTAATCTGAATTCTTTCTAACTCAATCATGACAATGTAACCCTGGACTAGGGACAGGGATATACATTTCTCTACTTCTGAAATTGTATGTGTTTCACTAGTTGACAAAGGCTTGCCTTTTTTTTTTTTAAATAACGAGGTAATTCCTACTTGGAGCTGCAGTCCAGCAATAAATTATGCTAGTTTACAGACTAATCTGAGAACTAAGTTCAAGTGATATTTGGGACGCCCTCCTTCCCTCTACTAAACTGTGCTGGAGTTCATTTCTTCTCCCTGCTGCCTACAATAAGGCACAATGTACTCAACAAGGCATAATTGTCCTAAGCTCCTTCCCCCATTACTGGGTTCTGTTTCCCACTTCGAAGAATCAACCAGGTTGGAAGTAAAATACTGTGAAGCCTGATCAGTTTGGGGAAGGCTACAAGTCTCCACAGCAATACGCTGGGCCTAGGAGCCGCCAAGCCCCAGGGCTTTTAAGTGCGCTCGCTCAATCTCTCTCCAGGAGGAGTGCTTGGAAGAGGGTTTTGGGACAGATCGGGAACGTAATGTGACAATCTCAAGTGACAGTCCCCTTCCATATCTGCTCTCTGGGGCCAGAGCTCTGAGCGGGGGTGGAGGCTGGCCCTCCCGCCTTCCCCTTGGCAGTGAGGACCTGACGTTATGTCAGGTACATTCAAGCCACGTAACCCCAAGGAGTGGACACACCGCCTCCTCCGGGACCGAGGGAAGGAAAGAAAGGTATACAGACCATGACCCCTAGTGCACCAGTCCCAAACAAAAGCAACTTTTTCCTTCCTTTTTTCTTGGAGGACGAGGTGGGGGTAGTAGGGGATTGTTGAGCAAGGAGCTCCAGGTGTTTTGGACAGCTTTCCTGACGTGTGTGTGTGTGTGCGCGCGCGCGGAGCTCTCCCCACTTCCAGCCGCCTTAGTTGGCGCCGAGACTAGGAAGGGAAGTGCCAGTTGGGCTTACACCATAGCACCTTTTGGGGGCACACACGTACATATGGACACAGAAACATACACAGTTCGCGCTTGCCCGCGCGCAACTCACCTCCGTCGCCGTAGGTCTCCACGCCGTACCCGTCCTGCAGCCCGTTACTCCAAGTGCCCTCGTAGCGGGCGGGGGTGCAAAGGCTCTGCCGGACCCCATACCGCCCCTTGAAGCCGTGCGACCACTCCCCCCGGTACATCCATTTGCCTTTCGTCTCCACGCCCAGCCCGTGGCGCTTGCCCTGTGCCCAATAGCCCTGGTACGTGTTGCCGCTGGGCCAGGTGTAGCCACCTACCACCTCGAAGCCGTGCGACCAGGAGCCCGAGTACTCGCCCTGCCCCTTGGGCCCCGTGCAGATTCCGTGCCCGTGCGCTTTGCCCTCTTCCCAGCCGCCGCAGTAGGTGCCGCCATCGTCGAAGTCGAACCTTCCGCCCGTCATTCAGGGGGCTGCCCGGGCGCGCTCCGCGCTGGGGCACGAGGAGCTGCAGGGCGTACGCAGAGGCCGGGCGAGCGGGCGCGGGCGGGTGGGCGAGCCGACAACACCGCCCCGGGCAGCTCGCGCCTCTTCAGTCCCCAGCCCGACGCTGCCCTCGTCCTCCCTGGTCTTCCCTCCTTTCCCCGCCGCCGCCACCTCCTCCTCCAACTGCCTCCGGCACCGCGGGCGTAGCCACCGCCACCGTCTCCGCCACCTCTTCTTCTTCTTCTTCTTCTTCTTCTTCCTCCTCCTCCTCCTCCTCTTCCCAAGCCACCTCCTCAGCCAGCACTCAGCCCAAGAGGACAGCCAAGCCCCAAGCACGGACCTTCAGCTGCTCTCCGCCCACGTGAGCCAGGGCGCCGCCCCTTGTCCCCTCCCCGAGTTTCCCAGGCCTGGCCCTTCTGCGCCCCCACCCCTCAGTCCTCTTCTTCTTCCAACCCCAACCCCTCCCGTGGCTGTCGCCTCCCTGGCGGGAGTGGTCGAACTGGTTCTTGCTTGCAAGCGTTTGCGTTCACCTCTCCTGTAGCCTCAGTGGGAATGAGAGTGTGTCTAGCGTAGTCACGAGTGAGAATCGGTGTTTGTGCTTGTAGGTGTGCACGTGTGTCTCTATGTGTAGGGGCGGGAGGTGGAGGAAGCTCCTGTGTGTACGGGTTTGGGCGTTTTGGCCAGGTTAATCTCTCGAAGAACGTTGATTAAAAACCTACTGTGTGAAGGGTGCTATGTAAGGCAGTGGTCTCTGAATGAAACTCTTCTGTGTAAGCCTTTAGTTACGTCGTTTTGGTTTTAGTTCGTTTAGGACTGCAGTTGTTTCAGTTTGCCATCAGTTGCATATACGGCAATAAATTCATTATTTTGTTTGTTCAACAAATATTTATGAAGCGCAACCAGGTAACCAGGACTGCTAGGTGGCGCAGTGGTTAGAGCGGCGGGCCTGGAGTTTTGAAGACTTCTCTTAATGAATTCAAATCTGGCCTCAGACACTTAATAGCTGTGCGATCCTAGGCAACTCACTTAACCCTGTTTGACTCCATTTCCTCATCCGTAAAATGAAGTGGAGAAGGAAATGGCCAACCACTTCGGTATCTTTGCCAAGAAAACCTCAAATGGGGTCACAAAGGGTCGGACATGACTGAAAAACAACAACCACCAGGTAACCTGGGAAAGATTCAAAGTTGAAATGTCAGATTACTTGCCCCCAAGGAATTTGCAGTCTAGCATATGTAACTGCCATTAGAATAGTAATATATAACTATGCCAGGATTTCAGAGGTCGTCAAATCAAACCCTTGACTGAAATCTCCTTTAGAACTCCCCCTCTCATCCACACCTTCCACCTGGGGCTGTCCAGCTTGTACCTGATAACTCTTAGGATCTTAGAAAATTATAGATCTAGAACTGATCCAATTAGCCCTCACACACACCCCTCATTAATACCCTCTGCCCCTCTGTTTGAAGGGTGGAGCAATGAACTGCAAATCCTCTGCTTTAAGGAGAGTTCCCATGCCAGCAATCTCTTCATTTTTCACCCAGATTCTGCATTCTTTTGGACTTCTTTGTTGTTCTGTCTTTCAGTCCTGTCCATCTCTTGGTGACCCCATGGACCATAGTGCACCAGGCCCTTTTATTTTCCATTATTTCCTGAAGTTTGTTCAAATTCATGTTCAGTGTTTCCATGGTACTATTTATCCATCTCATCCTCTGCCACCCCATTTTCCTTTTGCCCTGAATCTTTCCCAACTTCAGAGCCTTTTCCAATAGGTTTTTGTCTTTGTATTTAAGCTTCAGCTTCCGTATTTGACCTTCTAGTAAATAGCCTAAATTAATTTCTTTAAGTATTGAATGATTGATATTGACTCCTTGCTGTCCAAAGGACTCTCAAAAGTCATCCCCAGTGCCACAATTTGAAAGCATAAATTCTGTGACACTCAGCTTTCCTTTATAATCCAATTCTCACAGCCATACATTACTATTGGAAAAACCATAGCTTTGACTATATGGACCTTTGTTGGGCAAGGTGAAGTCTCTGCTTTTTACTATGCTGTCCAGATTTGCCATAGCTTTCCTTCCAAGGAGCATACTCTTTTAATTTCATGGCTGCGTCACTGTCTGCAGTGATTTTTGAGCCCAAGAATACGAAATCTGACACTACTTCCATTTCGTCTCCCTCTATTTGCTAGGAGGGGACCATCTCCAGTTCTCCTGATCTATATCTTGCCACTGGACCCAGATGGCTCTGGAGGAGAGAGTGAAGCTAGTGACTTGGCACAGCCATCCTTTAATTCCAATTCACTTGTAAGTCATGGTATCACCTTCCTGATGTTATGGTCCTTTTAGGGAACTCAGGGCAAAGCCCAGCAAGACCATTTGCCAGGAAGTAAGGGACCACTTGCTAAGATCTTAGTTTTTTTACTTTAAGCTTCAAGCTCCTCTATTACCCTCATCAAGAGGTGTCTTAATTCCTCTTCACTTTCATTGGACTTCTTTGCTCTTTCCCATTATGCCCCCAGGAACCTCAGCATTGGGAAAATCTCATCATGCTGATAGATCTAATCAGCCTTGGTACTTATACTTCAAAAGTTGCTCCTTCCCTTGTGATTTGAGGGTGGAGCCATGAACTCCAGATCCTCCACTTGAGGTGGGGGACCAGGCCAGCCATTTCTTTTCATCTCCCATTCATCTCTGTGCACTTCTGGACTTCTTTGGAGTTCTCCATTATCCCCATATCCCCTTTACCTTTCTCCGTACCATTCCCCTTTTAGCTTCCTTTTGTGTGTGTGGTCTTCCCATTAGAATGTAAGCTCCTTGAGGGAAACTATCTTTTTCTTAATTGTATCCCCAGTGCTTGTCACAAGTACAGTGTTTGACACATTTTAATTGTGTTCAACTCCTCATGACCCCATTTTTGGTTTTCTTGGTAAAGATACTGGAGTGATTTGTTATTTCCTTCTCCAACTCATTTTACAGATGAGGAAACTGAGGCAAACAGGGTAAAGTGACTTGCCTAGGAGCACACTGCTAGTAGGTATCTGAAGCCAGATTTGAACTCAGGGAGATGAGTCTTCTTGACTCCAGGCATCACCCAGCTGCCCTATGTGAGTGTCACATAGGTATTTAATATATGTTTAATGAATGACTGACATGAGGAAAGAGAGGCTCAGGAAAATCAAATAACTTGTCCAAAGTCACAAAGGCAATAAACATTGGAGATGGAATATTTGAACCCAGATCTTTGAACTCCGGAATCAGTTCCCTTTCTACTTCATCAACTTGAGGAAGTCCATTCCAGATCAGCTGTTAGAAAGTTTTTTACATAAATCTGCCTCTACAACCCCACATGCTGCTCCTAGTTCTATCCTTTATACTTACTTATTTCAAAATATATATGGCTGAATGTATTTATTGGTGCATTAGATAAAAATGATTAAACACAGAAAAATTCTGTGGACTTAACTTTTTAGTAATTAGTAATAACAGTACTTTTTGAGTATAGACTTTTTATTCCTTTTCAAAGGCTGTTAACATCCGTTAAACTGTGTACAACCTTACAAACCTTTTTTTTATTGAATGTAAGTACCAAAAAAACTGCCAGTGCCAAATAACTAAATTCTATAACTCTAGAATTTTTATTTGTTACTTTTCCACATTCATTCAAAGTAGAAGAAATAAAATAGAAGCTTCCAAAGTGGAAGAAAATGCTGATGTTGACTTAATAAAGAAGAATCATAATCGACAAAACTTGTCTTTAGTATATGGGTTCTATTTACAAGTAGCCTATTGCTTTATTGAATTGACTTTGGACAAATCACTTAATTACTTTAAACTTTTATTTCCCTATCTCTAAAATGGAGAAAATTATACTTACTTCCTAATAGTAGCTAGCTAACAATTATGTAGCACTGATTTGAAAAGTATTACAAAGAATCAACATGGGTCTATCAAGAACAGGTCATCCTGTACTAAATTTAAAGTTTAAACTTCATTTCCATTTTTGACAGGTTAAAGAAACTACTAGGATAAAGAGGGATTTATTGTGGATGGTAAGATCTACCTTATTTGAGGATGATATTGTAATGAATGCATCAAGCCCCAGAACATTTCAGAGTCTTCTGGAAAAGAGCTTGCATTACTCAAAGGAATTTGATCCAAAGAAAGCATTAAATGCATGAAGACTGTCTGTTGCCCAAATTTCTACATATGTTTGAAGGAAATCCGTAGAGAGCTTGAACTTTAGAATGCAAGACATAAGGTACAGAAGAACAATGAGTTGGGGACAGAGTTGGACAGCATGAGGAAAATTGGATGTGTTGCCTTTGAGAAATTGTGAAGCTCCTTTATGGATCTCAAGTTTCCCTGAAAACGAAAGTCCAACTTTTTAATATAAATATTCTACTATTGCTATTATATGGCAATGAGCTATGGATTACAACTGCCTGCAAAGAAATAAAAGTAAATTATTACTTTGAACTTGATGGAGAAGCACGTGGTAGATGTGAACAGTGTGCAACATATACCCAAAGAGGAACATTAAATAAGAACAGGAATAAAAGATATCATCAAAGAATTATATGCTAGAAGGAGAAGGTAAGTTGCTCTCACAGCAAAAATGATGATAGAGAACCAGACAGCTTCATGGGTATCCTCAAAATGTTAGGAGAAAGGAAAACCTCCAGCACACTGAGTGGATTCACTGTGGCAAACTTATGGGAGCATAAGGATGAGTAGGATAGGATAGAAGGGCTATACTTGATCTCCTGCCTCGTCTCCTGTTTTTGAAGAAAGAGGAGAAATGTCATTTCTTCAGCTTTCCCCCCCGACAACGAGTCCCCTCATCTGAGCTGCCCAAGGCCTTGAGAGATTCCACTCTCAGGCCAGACACCCTAGGGACATTGCTCACCTGTCTGAACTTATTCCTCAATGATTAACAAACTCCTACCAAGTTTTACCCTCCCCATCACAGTGATTTTGGACTCCTATGGGTCATCATCCAAATCCCATTTTCTGTCCTCGGCTGCCTGATTCCTTATTCCTATTCCCCTCAACACAACACTTCTACCTTCCAAGTTTCACTCAAAGTCCACCATCCTTTCCATTGTTCTCTCTGAAAATAACTCTTCTATAGGCAATACTTTCATCTTAATCTACTTTCATCTTAAATCGTTTTCTTTGCCACTCCTATTTTTCTGGCTCTCATTGAAACTTGGCTGCCTCCTAATGACACAGTCTTCCTGGACACACTTTCTCTACTGGATACACTTTCACTCAAACCCCAGCACTCACTAGTTGAGGTGAGAGAGTTGGAATACCTTGCAGTTCCTCCTTGCCACTTCTAGGTTCTCCCTCTACTAGCAGCATAACCTCTCCTTTGTGGTTCATTCCATTCATTTCTACTACCCAATCAAAATTCCCATAGTTGTTTTTCTGCTGACCTCTAGGATTATCTCCTCTCCCTTCTTTCCTTAATGAATTCAGTGCCTAGCTAATAGTCTTTCTCTTCTCTCCAACTCTTGCTCTCGTACCAGTGGACTTCAGCATACGTATTAATACACAGATACCTTAGTTCCCCAGTTCTTTCACTTACTCATTTCAGATGACCTATTTCTCTACCTCACTTCAGCTGTATGGAAAGATCTTGGCATCATCCACAAATGTACCCCTTCCATGTTGATGAACTCTGCATAATCTATTGTCTGATCATAATCTATTGTCATTACCCCTCCTTTTCTGCCTTGCAACTACAAACCCTGTTCTTCATCCTCACAGGGACTTCCAATCTCTTGATCCTTCAGTTCTTTCCCAGGCCATTACTCCTATACTAGTTATACTTTCTTTACTTCTCCATCTTGACCTCTTAGTGAACCAATTCAGCTTTCTTCTTCTCTCTTCTCTAGTCCCTTCTCTCTTTCTCTTGTCAAAGATCTTGTTTGGTCTACCAAGCGTCATCCTTGTATTCCCACAGTCTGCTGCCTTCGCTCCCACTAATGTGCTACTGAATGATCCTGGAGAAAATTATGAAACTATAATGACTGAGCCTACTACAGATTTATGTTCCTTTAATACTTCCATAATCACCTCACTCAGGCAGCTAGGTGGTGCAGTGGATAGAGTGCCAGCCCTCAAGAGGAATAAGTTCAAATACAGCCTCAGTCACTTATGAGCTGTGTGATCCTGGGAAAGTCACTTGACCCTATTTGCCTCAGTTTCCTTATCTGTAAAATGAGCTGGAGAAGGAAATGGCAAACAACTCTAGTATCTTTGCCAAGAAAACTCCAAATGGGATCGCAAAGAATTGGACACGACTGAACAACAAAAATTACTTCACTATCTCAGTTGCCACAGTGACATTTCCAAATCTTTTCATTCTTCTTCAAATCTCCCATAAGTACCCCTCCTACCTATACATATTTCACTGAAAAAATTGAGGCAATTCAGAGAATTCCCTCTTTCCCCCTCTTCCACATCTTTGTTCATCCAGATGCCTTCTGCAATTATCTCCTTTTTCTCTTTCTCATGTGAAGATGTTACTCTTCTGCTTGTTAGGGCTAACCCCTCTTTATACACAAGTGATCCCATTCTGTCTCATCTTTTTCTTCTTTTTAAGCAGATTTCCTTCCTCACTAATTTCTCCCAGTCTACTAGCTGCTTCCCTACAGCTTGCAAATATGTCCATGTCTCCCCTAAAACAACAAAATACCTCACTTTATCCATCCATCTTCACTAACTGTCATCCAATTTCTCCCTTCCTTTTTTGTTGCTAAACTCCTCCAATAATTCAATAACTATGTGTCAGGCACTATACTAAGAGCTGGGGATAGAAATAAGAAAAATAAAGACAATCCCTGCCCCCAAGGAACTTACACTCTAATGGGGAAAGACAACACACAAAAGGAAGTTTGGAAAGGGGAAGGGTTTCAGGGAGTACCCAAGTTGAAGCCAAACGGAGTTCCAGTTAATGGAGTGGGCTGAAAATCCAGTTTGTGCCCTCTATGAAGGAAAGCTGTGGGAAGAGTTAAGTTTTCCACCTCCCACCATTCAAGTCAAAGGGAGAGGAGGCTGAGGAAGTATCTGAGTACCCAGGATTGAGTTAGCAGCATGAATGGGATTAGAAGAGATGAGCTTATCCTGGAAGGAGCATCTTGTTACATGAAGTTGAAATCAAACTGACCTGAAGATGGAGAGTAGAGTGACAGTTATCTACAATACTACCTCAACAAATATTCTTTTCACTTTCTCCTTAACCCTCTACAGCCTGGCTTCCGACCTCATTATTCCACCAAAGCATCTCTCTCCAAAAATTACCAATGATCTTTGAGTTGCCAGATGTAGTGGCCTTTTTTCACTCTTCATCCTTCTTGATCTCTGTAGCCTTTGACAGATGTCAATTACTCTATTATCCTTGATACTTTCTTCTCTTTAGGTTTTGGGGACACTGCTCCAATCCTTTGCTAGATCTTTGTGTAGATCATGCATGCTAAACATGAATGTCCCCAGGACTCTATCCTGGGACTTCCCCCCTCCCTTTTATGGTATTTCACTGGATAATCTCAACAGCTTCTATGGATTCAATGATCATATCTATGTTGATGATTCTCAGATTTACTTATCCAGATTTAACTTCACATCTCCAGCTGCCTAGTAGATATTTCAAATTGTATGTCCATCAGAAATCTTTAACTTAATATATTCAAATTTGGATTAATTATCTTTCCCCCTAAGCCCTCTCTCCTTCCCAAATTTCCTATCATTGTCAAGGTCATTGCAATTCTCCCAGGCACTCAGGGTGGTACTCAAGATGTCATGTTTAGCTCTTTACTCTCTCTACCCCTCTCCTATATCCTCAGTTGTCAAGTCCTGTCATTTCTGCCTTTGTGATATTTCTCATGATCAGCGTGCTGGAGCTCACCCATACAGACTCAAGACAACTGATTGTTAAATTTTCAGTGTCAGCACTTCTTAGAAATCAGCAAATGCTTCAAATTAGGGCTTGATTTATTGTTTTGTTGATTTTCTAGGCTTAAGAAAATGGTTGAAAAACATTAATAAATTAAGAAGAAATTAAAACTGTATCCTGAATGCTTTTTTTTTTTCCTGGAGGGCTGTTAAACATTTACCAGCACATTCCTGTTCGTATACTTCTGAGCCCTTCTCTTCTCTGATACAGCAACCACCCTGGTGCAAACCCTTATCACCTCATATCTGGGCTATTATAGTAGCCTGTTGGTTGGTCTCTGTCCCTTAAGTCTTTCTCCACTCCAGTCTGTCCTACACTTAGTTATCAAATTAATCTTTCTATAGATCTGACAATGGCCCCCCTCCACCTCCAATCAATAAACCCCAGGGGCTTCTTATCACCTCTATAATCGAATATAAAATACTCTTTTATTCAAAGTACTGAAAAACTCCCCTCCCTCCTGTCTTTCCAATATTCTTACACCTTGCTTCCTTCCCTGCCCCACAATCTGGTAACACTGGCCTGTTTTGTTGTTCCTAGCACAAGACACTCCTTTTCTATAATTCTGCATTTTCACTGGCTATCCCCCATCTCTAGACTGCACATCTGCCTCCTAGCTTCCCTGGCTTTCTTAGTGTCCAAACTACAGTCTCCAATTTATCCTGAGAACGGCTTGTTTGTCTATAGCTGTTTTCATGTTATCTCTTCCTTTAGACTATAAGCTTCTTGAAAGCAGGGACTGTGGGCCTTTCTTTGTATCACTAGAATCTAGCACAGTACCTGGCACATAGTAGGTGCTTAATAAATGTTTGTTTGTTGGCTGATGGCAGGCATGGAGAGTTATGATGTACATAGCCAAAGTAAATTTCCCAACTGGTATGATTACAGGTTTATTAGAATATCCAAATACTATTAAAAAAACAGTTTCCAGACTGATGGGAGAGAGAAATTCTACATGTAAGTATATATAGTTATATCTATCTATCTATCTATCTATCTATCTATCTATCTATCTATCTATCTGTATGTATGTATATACACACAACATGTTTATATATATAAGTTTTATATATACACACACACACACACACACACACACACACACACACACATATACACACATACATACACATGCACACATATATCCTAGATCTAAGCAGAGCATTTGGCAAAGTCTCTCATGCTAGTCTTGTGGACAAGATGGAGAAATTTTTGTTAGTAGATTGTACAGTTAATTGAATTAAGAATTCAAAGAGTTATTAATGGTTCCATGTCAACTTAGAAAGTTTCTATTGGAGTATACTACGAAGTTGTGCTTGACTCTGTTAACATTTTTATGACTGAACCAGAATAAGGCATATATTGAATCTGAAAAGATCTCAACAGGCTAGAATGTTGGACCAAATATCGTAAGATGAAGTTTAATAGAAATAAATGCAAATTCCTGCACAATTAAAAAAATCCATTTGTGAATTGCTTCCATATTAAAGGTGGGATTCTGTTTTGACAAGAACATTTGATGGACAGATGGCCCAGAATGAGAATTCAATCTAGATTGCATTAAAAAAAAAAGCATAATGTCTAGGGCTATGTTACTGATAATTGTGCTGTATTTTGCCCTGGTCTGAATATATTTAGAATATTGTATTCAGTTTTGGGCTCTACATTTTAGAAAGGACATTGATAAACTGGAAGGGCATCCAAAAATGGTGAGGGGGTGGCAGGGTAGCTATCTCCAATTATGTGTTGCCATTAAGCCTGGAGGATTTATTTTCATTGGTTCTATGGCCCAACTGGAAACAATATTTAGAATTTCAGAGAGGTAGTTTTAGGCTTGATGTAAGGAGAAACTTACTTGTGTGGTTTCTTAAGTCTGCAATGTCCCCATTTAACCAATATCCCATTTCTACCAGTTGAAATTCTATTCATCCTTCAAGGTGCAGTTTAAATTCCTGCTCTTCCATGACACTTTCCTGTTTCCAATCCTCCCATGATAAAAGGGATGATTTACTTATTGTACCTCTCATATGTACTTGTATTTTCATTGTATTTATTTGTGAACTTTACCCTTGGTAGGTGCTGGATAAATATTTGTTGAATGAATGATGCAATGTAGAGCCAAAAATCCATTATTACTTTGAAGGTCTATAAACAGTTAATCTGTACTATGAGTAGGATATCAGGTGCAAAAAAGATGTTATTCTGGTCCTCACTATCAAAGAACAGCAGGATCCTAATTCTCTATGTGTAGTAATAAGCACTAGAATATCTGATATGAATCTCTGAGTTATGCAAGAAAAGTGTATAGGAAGAGGTTGATGTGTCATGTTGGGCTTAAGCAGGCAGACTTTCAAGGACACTGCTTTGCAGGGTATTCATGTTATTCCTTCAGCTCTGTGGCCTTTGGATGACTGGATGAACATTAATGCTGCCAAGTGTTCCCTCACCAGACATTTGATAATCAGATAAAAATATAAGGGCAGGTGTCAGCGAAGGCAGCAGGGAAGAAGTAGACTAAACCTACCAGAAAAGGAACTGGATATTGGCCCTGGTAAACTTCAGCTCAACTAGCTGGCTATTTCTGTTCGATTTGCTGAAATATTTAAAGAAAACCTTAATGTGCAAAGAAGCAAACAACCAAGGGGAGTTTGTAACTTTCATCAGAACACAACCTACAGGGGTTGAAAAAACAACTGTGGATTCACTAATTATGGTAGTGGTAGTAGTATTCCTGTGGATTAAATCAGTTAATGCATCCCTACTAAGGATCCTGAACAGAACTAGAGATTGGTTTAGGCCTGGGGAAAATGAAGCTTAATAATTTGAAGTGAAGCTATAATTCCATTTCTATTGGTGTGGGATGGACTAGAAACCAGATCTAGATCAGAAACATTCCTATCTATTTTGGTGTTCTGTTTGATCTGAGAAACAGTACAGCAAGGAGAATGCAGAAGCCAACTTTTCCCTCTTTTTTTGAAACTGGTTTCCTCCCTAAATAGAGCAGTTCTTGCCCCCTTTAATATTTTTTGGTACCTATTAGTCTTAGAACCATTCTGCCATTTATAGCTTAATATTTATTTGCAAGCAGAAGAGTTAGAAATACACTTTTTAAAAAAGCAATAGCAAAGCATTTATTTCCATTTACAGAACTGACGTCTTAAAGAATGCTTTGGTTTAATTTTTTTTCTTCTATTGTGCTGTGATCTGTATGACAGCCAAAAAGAAGTGCCTGTATTTGGACCTGATCTGTGTAGTTTCAATCTAGTTTTTTTAAAAAATGATCATATTTTCTTGGTATTTTTTGTTTTATATCACATCTCTTTCCAAATATATCCTTTCCTAAAATTTCCATTTAAAAATCATTTTGGCTTGTTTATTTTTAAACTTATCTTAATTATATCTTGAAAATCAGCAATGGGTTTAATATGATATAAAGCAGAGAGCAGGTTGCTGTCAGCTAACAGAATTATATTTTATTACATTACATGTTATTTAGCACATATGAAAACATTTGGTGAGGAAGTAGAGAATCTGAAAAATTTTGGGTTACTGTATTGACTCTTTTAGTCATTGTAATTACCTGCTTTATCCCTGATAATAATATTGATAGAAAGGCAATCAACAAGTATTTATTGAATACCTGGTATTTGTGAAATTTTTATAAAAAACCTGATTCCTGGCACTGCCATTAAAGGGCTCCATTGATTATTTGTTGAATTGGAAAAAGTCTTAGTGTGCCAGAATAACTGTTTCCCAACAATAGTCAGTCATTGTCTCTTTTTACCTTTAGCTATCGTAGTTGATTGTTTTAGTGATGAAAATGATTCCTTCTATGTATTAGCCACTTTCAATGCCCAGGATTCATACTTTCATTCAGAAAACATTTATAGATTTCTTATTAAGGTATCCTCTTCTCCTACTCTATCATCTTGTCCTATTCAAGAAGCTGCTGCTCTTATTATATCTAGCCAAATTCTTGAGAAAGCAAGTTGCCGAGGGTTGTTACTCAATTCACCTATTCCAGCATCCTATTCTCTTTCCCACAACCCCAAGCTGCTACTTTTCTTCTCACCAGATCCAGGTCAACTACTGGGGAGGAAAATTTGTAGAAGCCCATATTAGCTCAAACTATATGTAATGAGGGCTGCCCTCAGTATATAGCATATCATTGTGTAGCTTAAAGAAAGGAAAAATAGATATACATAGCCTCTCCTCCCTCCCTGACCCATCCCATTCTCCAAGCAAGAATTTAGTTCCTGCCAGGAGGGGAAGCAGGAAGTTGGGGCTGGAGGCCATTGCTTTGCTTTCCTCAGGGAGAAGGAGTAATGGGCTAGAGTCATATCTGTCTGTTCTCTTACATATCATTAGTATGGGGCATGTAATTTCCAGGGTCAAGATAATTCCTGGTCACTGTTAACCCTTTATCCAAGACTTGACCTCTTTCCCTCTAAATACCAGTTTCACAATGAGCACATATAGCTATTATCAAAGAAAATCCATTTATCCAATTCAATAGCAAAACAGAAATCAGAGAAAGTATACATCTGATAATATATACAACACAATGGAAAGAGCTCTCCCATTGGGAGCAAGGTAAACTCAGTGAGAGAGAGAGAGAGAGAGAGAGAGAGAGAGAGAGAGAGAGAGAGAGAGAGAGAGAGAGAGAGAGAGAGAGAGAGAGAGAGAGAGAGAGAGAGAGAGAGAGAGATCCCATTTAAAGGGAAGTTCCTCAAAGTCTAGTTCCTTAAAATCCCTAGCAAGCTGGGGATAAGGACATGATAGAGAATGCCAGCTCCTCTCATGTCTTCTTCCCTGAGTCTTTTCCTTCAGGAACCTGAATTGGGGTTGGTCTTGTCCATCTTTCCTCTTGATTACGGAAGCCTAAAGTACCTTAAAGTCTGAAGAGATACAGCAACTTGAAAGCTTGAAAAAGATTGAAGAGACAAAAGAGACTGGAGTTCTCTCTTTCTCCACAATTTTGCCCCACTCATGACACAGAAGTGGGACATTGATCATCACCATCAAGAAGAAAGTCCACACCAATGGGCTTTGGAACTTGGTTATGGATAATTTCATTAAGAACTTTGGGAAGTTGTCCTGCAAGTTCTTTCAATGTAATCATATTGGTTCAATTAGCAGTTCTACCCCCAATACGCTTCCTTTCCTGACCAGTTCTTCATCAACATTCAAACATCTGCTGTCTTTCACCTCTTTCACCTGAAATTTCCACCCTTCCCACACTCATATTCCTATCCAGCTCAAAGCCATCCCCAGGCTCTCTCCACCTCTCTATTGCTCAGGAGTCCTTACTACTGAGTCTTTTGGAAAACCTGTTAAATTGTTAACAAGTTTTCCTACATCATCTTCTTTAATGTGACCATGTGCCTTTCACTCCTTTCCTTAATTGGTTTCTCTCTGAAGAAATAGTTTGCTTCTAAAGTCTTTCTTTCAAAGCTGTTCTTCTCCTAATTGTTATTCCACCATCTGTTAACAATGCCTTCTCTTTTGAAGTCTGCATAGTCTTTTCACTGAGCTTGGAGTTCAAAGCACTTGTGTTTGAATCCCAATTCTGTCCTAATTAGTTTTGTAAAGTGGGTTGGACAAATCAGGATCTCAGGATTTAGAGTTGTAAGGGACTTTAGAGATAATCTAGTTCATCTATTGCTCAGTTTTACAGATGGGGAAACTGAGGCCCAGAGAGACTAAGTGACAAGGTTACAGAGGTAGTATTATTAATTAATTATTATTTGTTATTATTATCAATCTAGGTGTTTTAATATTAATAATTAATATTAATAATATTAATCAAAGTACTCCTAACTCTAAGGCAAGTGTACTTTCAGAAAGCGTATAGTAACACTACTCTGTCACTTTACCTGAATCTTAGTTTACTCATCTGTAAAATGGGGATAAAACAGGTTGTTAAACTTGTAAAACTTAAAGTGGTATATGAATATCAGTTATTCTTATTTCCATTATCCTTGTTTTATCTATTAATACTCCTCCCTTGCTGTGACACTGAACTCAACTGGTTCTCATCTTATCTCCTTAACTGTCACTTCTCTGTTTTCTTCACTGGCTCCTTTTCCTACTTCCTAATATTCATATTCCTTAGAATTTTGTACTTTAGCATTTAGGATTTTGTACATTTGTGCATTCCTTTTCCTCCTTCCTGCAGTCTCTTCTTTGACAATTTCATCTAATTTTGTGGCTTTAAGTATAATTATGAAGGTAATGAGATTGCCAGGCATGAACTATGGTTTAGAGGCAGACATTGGCAATTCCAGATAATTAGCTGATAGGATCAGTCTTCCTTGCTATTGACTTACAAAATCAGTGTTCACACTCTCTAGAGGTCTCTTGAGTGATTAACTCCTCATTCTTTTCCTTACACCTTCTTCCCAGTGCAACAAAAGAAGGGGATTTTTCTTTGCTTTCCCTTCCCCCAAGGGAAGCAATAATGGTGACATAGTAGCAGTCCCTATTTATAGGAGACATGTGCTTATACACAGGCTGAGAAGAGAGTTTAAGGACATTCCTAATGAATTCCAAACTCCTGTGTGTTGTGTGTGTGTGTGTGTGTGTGTGTGTGTGTGTGTGTGTGTGTGTATGTGTGCATGTTTATGTGTGTATGTGTTTGGAGGGGGGAAGGGAGGAACGGATTTTGAATTCACTAGGCACTGTGATCTTGGAGTATAGTCTCCTAGAAGAGAAGAGTGATTTCCTGACCAGTACTAGTCATAGGAGGGCAGCTAGGTGGTGCAGTGGATAAAATGCTGGGCCTGTAGTTAGACTCATGTTTGTGAGTTCAAATCTGGCCTCACACACTTACTTGAGTAATCCTGGGCATGTTACTTGTTTGCCTTAGTTTTCTCATCTGTAAAATGAGCTAGAGAAGGAAATGGCAAACCACTCCAGTATCTTTGCCACGAAATCCCCAAATGGGGTCATGAAAAGTTGAACGTGACTGAACCAGCTTTGGGAATTACCTTGAAGATAACTCCAAGTTCAAGAAGTGAGCCTTTCAGAGAGCGATTTCCTAGTGAAGTATACTACTCGGAGAAAGAAAAGGATGGTCCATATGGTTCTTATATAACATTCTATTTGGAGAGCAAAGGCAGTGGGTGAAAGAGACAGCATAGGTCTGATAAAAGGTTTGCTTATTCCGTAATCTCTAAAGCATATTTACCTTTTAGGAGACTCCATAGGAAGGTGCTATAAGTCTTATGGAGACTGTATAAGTACGCTCTGGGACAGAGGAACTTAGCAGAAGGACAGAGGGCTAATGTACCACCCCAAATTCAATTCCCTTTGGGTCTGAATAAAGGGGTCGGGGAAATTGAGGCTATTTGATTGTTTCATATTTATGTATTTGCTTAAAATTGCTGTTAGCATCTTATACATTTTCTCTGGAGTGAAATAAAAGACATATATATATACATATACATATATATATATATATATATATATACACATATACACACACACACACACACACACACACACACACACACACACTATATTGAACATTGAATGCCAATGTAGGATCTGGAGACTCTGTTATCCACCTTTGGGAAACCCTAGATCCAGGGGTGTTAAAGTGTGTAGTTTTTGTTTTTTAAATTTTCCTGCTTTTCTGAATTAATCTGGATTAATTAAAAGGAAGATAAGTGGATCCTATGGGGTCAAGCTCCTAGGATTGTACCTCATTCTTGTGAGCCAGGAATTCTTATAGTGGGTGGATTGGGGCTCAGAAACTAGGTTACAAATTACGTATAATTTCCTTTATTAGGTGGTAAGCTTGATGTAAGCTAGAACTGTATCTTTTTTTTTTTGGTATCTTCTATTGTGTCTAAGTAGCCATTTAATGAATATTTCTTGAATGAATGAAGAGGGGGAAGAAAAAAAAACAAGAAAAAGAGATTGTGAAGTGAGCTATATGGCAACAGTGAAGCAGTAAAAACAATGTTGTAAATTCAGAGCCAGAGTTAGTGTTCTCACTCCTTCCCTCCATAATAGTTGATTTTACCTTAAAGGTGAGATTAGTAAGAAGTATTACTTTCTCTAGTGAGAAGCAGCAGACTGGGAAACGAAAGGGTCAATCATTGTTTTCTCTTTCCTCGTTTTTTTCTTTTCTTAATTTTGGTCTTATAATAGTTGCTGTAAAGAAATCTCCATTCTAGTAAATGGGCTAATATTTTAATATTTACTGTGGGTTGGGCCATGATTGAGGAGTATGTGCTTCAGTGCCTAACCTTTTATTTTTGTTTTAATCTTTCTTCTTGAAATGTTATAAAAATGTTTTCATTTCATTTAGGCATTAGAATGAGATAATTATTGGTATCATTATATAAAGCTTCCCCTGGAAGGAGACCACTAGGTGATAAATTATTTTTGGTCACAACAATTCAGTGAAAACTGACTACTAAGGCCAGTATCAAATGAGGTATGGAGAGAGAGGGCAACGATTTTTTAATTAAGAGGGAAATAATTGTTGCCATAAAGTTGTTTCTCTTCTTTTGTTTTGTGTGAGTACAAGTAAATCCAGTTTGAATCAAGGAAAAAATAATGTTGACTATGAAAAACATACTTTTAAACCCACAAAGGATTTAGAATCCTATAATTCAGGGTGGTGAATTTTAAATATCACTTTAAAATAGAAATAGGATTGTCTTTCAAGAGTGGTTACCAGTTTTTGTATATGAAGGAAATATAATTGGGGCTGTTTAACACATTCCATTTTTATTATCTTGCTTTGTGTAAGTACAACTAAGTTCAGTTTTAATCAACTGAAAAATATAAAACAGAGAGAATATATCTTTTATAAGTAGATTTTAGTGAATTATTTGTAACTCATAGTTTGAGCTTGAGAAGTGTCACATTGCAAACTAGAACAGCTGTTGAAAATCCTATATTTCATGAGATCACAGCTTTTGAAAAGAAGGGTGTAATAGTCTTTAAATATAGAAAATTGTGATAGAGCATGGATTTGGTCTTTAATTTTACATTTTAAAAATTAGCTGTATGCTAGCATTGTCTTGTGTAGTTGCCTGCCTCTTCTTAGCTTATCATATATAATTATTAAGTGATCCTACCCTAGGGGCTAACAGTCTCATTTAGAAACAATTCAGACAAAAACACCAGCTGTGTTACTTTGGGTTTCCCCTTTATTATACTACATGCTTTCTTCTACTTGTTCTTATGGGAAAAGCTCCCGGTAGAGAGAGTGTATTCAGGTTTATAGGGCAACATAAACACATTTTCAGAAGAGTGCTGGAAATGGGTGGGGTAGGAGGAATGACTGACAGATTAAAGGGAAAGTTATGATGAGTTAGGGAGAAAACTAGAAGAAAACAATGGTGGACAGATGCAGGGCTTTTCTGAAAACCCAGAGACAAGGGATACCATAAACACTTTTCACAATCTGCCAAAAACATTTATGCACACTATTTCCAAGTTACTGTCACCCTCACCATAATACAGAATCACAGAATTGGAAGGGATCTCAGAGACTATCTAGTTCAACCCAAACCTAAACAAGAATCACCACTCTATCATCCCTAGCATTCCATTTAACACCTTCAGTGAGGGCAACCCCAACACTTTTAAAAGTGACCCATTCCATTTTTGAGTAGTGCTAGTTGTTAGGAAGTTATTTTCCTCAATATGGAAGCCAAAACTCCATCTGAAACTTTTACCCCTTGTACTTGTCCCCATAAACAAAACAAGTTAATTCTTCACGTGATATCCTTCAAATATTTGAATATAATAATTTAATTCAGTATTCAAATACAAAGAAATATACAAATAACATTCTATCTCCATCTCCATAACTTTGCAATGGCTGTCCCCCTTACCTGGAATGCTCTCCTTCCTCTTGGAGTTTCTGGCTTCCTAAGACTAAGCTCAAGTGTTTCAGCTCATCTTTCCTGGTTTCCTCAGATGCTGGTGCCTTCCCATCAAAGTTATCTTGTCTCTGTATATAATTATATGTGTACATGTTACCTTTCCCAATAGAATGTAAGCTTCTTGGAGGCAAGAAGCAAGGCCTGTTTCATTTTTTGTTTTTGTTTTTATATCCCTATTATTGTTTATTCATTTAGTCATGTCCAATTCTTCATGACCTGGGGGGCCATAGCATGCCAATACTGTCCATGGGGTTTTCTTGGCAAAGATACTGGAATGGTTTGCCATTTCCTTCTCCAGTGGATTGAGGCAAACAGAGATTAAGTGACTTGCCCAGGGTCATACAGCTAGTAAATGTCTGAGGCTGGATTTGAATTCAAGCCTTCCTGACTCCAGGCCCAGTGCTCTATCCACTGAGTCATCAGCAGCCTCTTTTATATCTCTAGTGCCTAGCTTATAGTAGACACCTAATAAATACTTTCTTATTGATATAAGACATGGTCCCTTCTCTTACAAACCTTATATTCTAGTTGGGCAGTCAAAATATAAAGGTAGTAGTGTGGTAGAGTGGAAGGATTGTTGGCTCTAGAGTAACAGGACATGGATTGAAGTTCCACCTCTGACGATATTACCTGTGAGATCTTGGCTAAGTCACAAATCTTCCTTAGGCTTTAGTGTCCTCATCTGCAAAACAAGGGTTGGATTGGATGACTTTTGATGTCCTTTCCAGCTCTAGATCTATAATCTTATAAGAAAACTAAGAATACAAGATAGAACATGATAAATGCCAAATGAATGATATAGCTAATGATCATTACAGGAATTCAGAGAAAGGTGAGATCCTGTGATGGGTGGTGGTCAGAAAATACTTCATAGAAGAGATAGGTCCTGATGGAGATAGGGCAGAGCCAAGGTGGTAGAGAAAAGCCAGGAAGTTGCCTGAGTTCTCCCCAGTTTCCCTTGGAAACAACATTAAATCAAGCCTCTAAATGGTTTTTGGGGTGACAAAACCTACAAAAAGATGGAGTGAAACAATTTTTACAGCTTAAGATAACTTGGAAGGACTTCAGGAAAGGTCTGTCTCACTTGGGCAAGAGGGGAGTGCAGCCCAGCACAGATAGTGTCTGAGCAAGCCAGTAGGAGGCTCTTAGCCACAGTACAGGTTAACAACTGAGACCCCATGGTCCTGGCTCAGCAGACCAGTGGCACAGCAGGCCAGCTGTGAGGCCTCTAGCCTCAGAGCAGAAGGCAAACTGCCAGCCCTGAAACCCCTGGCAAAACAGACACAATGAGTCAGGGACACCCCAGTGTAGTGGAGAAGCCATGAGCATCTGAGGCCCCAGTGCAGAAAGCCAGTGATCAGGCCCCTAGCCCCCAGCACAAGAAGCTTTGGACAGTGCCCCCTGTGCCCCAGGAGCAGATCTCAACTTTAAAAGTCATGAAATAGGCTAAAAATGAGCAAGCAACAGAAAAGAGCCCTGACCATAGAAAGCTACTATGGCAACAGGGAAGATCAAAACACAAACCCAGAAGAGGACAACAATGTCAAAATGTTTACAGGTGAAGCCTCAAGTGGGAATATGAATTGGACTCAAGCCCAAAAAGTCTGCTTAGAAGAGCTCAAAAAGGATTTTAAAAAGCAAATAAGAGAGGTAGAAGAAAAATTGGGAAAAGAAATGAGAGTTATGCAAGAGAGTCAACAACTTGGAAAAGGAAGGACAAAAATTGACTGAAGAAAACAATTACTTAAAAAATACAATTGGCAAAATGAAAAACAAGTACATTGAAGAAAAAAACTCCTTAAAAAGTAGAATTGGCCAAATGGAAAAGTAGATATAAAAGCTAACTAAAGAAAATAATTCCTTAAAAATTAGAATTGGGCAAGTGGAAGCTAATGACTCTATGAGACATCAAGAATCTGTCAAACAAAATCAAAAGAGTGGAAAAAAAAAAGGAGAAAATGTGTAAAATACTTCATTGGCAAAACAACTGACCTGGAAAATAAATCCAGGAGAGATAGTTTAAGAATTATTAACTACCTGAAAGCCATGATTGAAAAAAAAAAAAAGAGCCCTGACAGCATTTTTCCAAAAAATTATAAAGGAAAACTGCCCTGATATCCTAGAACCAGATGGTAAAATAATAATCAAAAGAATCCACTGATCACCATCTGAAAGAGATCCCCAAATCAAAATTCCAAAGAATATTCCAGAATTATCAGGTCAAGGAGAAAATACTATAAGCAGTCAGAAAGAAATAATTCAAATATCAAGGAGCCATAGTCAGGATTATTCAGGACTTAGTAGCTTCTACATTAAAGGATTGGGGGGCTTGGAATATGATATTCTGGAAGGCAAAGGAGCTTGTATCATAACCAAGAATCAACTACCCAGCAAAACTGAGCATAATCTTTCAGGGGAGAGGATGTACATTCAATGAAATAGGGGGATTTCAAACTTTCCTGATGAAAAGACCATAGCTGAGCAGAAAATTTGATCTTCAAATACAAGATGCAAGAGAAGCATGAAAAGATAAACAGAAAAAAAAAAAAAAACATGTTATTCAATAAGGCTAAACTATTTACATCCCTACATGAGGAGATGATATTTGTAACTCTTGAGGACTGTATCTCTATTAGGGCAGTTAGAAAGAGTATACATAGACAGAGGGTGCAGGCATAAGTCGAATTTGATGTGATATAAAAAAATTAAGGGATAAAAAAGGGATTGTACTGGGAGAAGAAGAAGGCAGAATTGGGTAAATTACATTGTATGAAGAGGCACAAAAGACCTATTACATTAGAGGGAAAGAAGGAAGGGGGTAAGCATTGTTTGAACCTTACTCTCATTTGAGTTGGCTCAAAGAGGGAATAACATACACACTCAGTTGGGTGTAGAAATTCATCTTACCCTTTAGGGAAGTAGGAGGGAAAAGGGGAAAGAAAAGGGAGGAAGGGGAGCTGATAGAAGGGAAGGCAGAAGTAGGAGGAAAAATCGAAAAGGAGGAAAAAGGGAGGGCAGATTGAGGGAGGTGGTGGTCAGAAGCAAAACACTGGAGGAGGGACAGGGTGAAAGGAGAGAGAAAAATATAAACAAGGGAAAAATAGGATGGAAGGAAATACACAGTAATCACAACTGTGAATGTGAATGGGATGAACTCTCCCATGAAATGGAAGTGGATAGCAGAATTCATTGAAAACCAGAATCCAACAATATGTTGCTTACAAGAAACACATATGAAACAGAGAGATACACACAGAGTGAAGGTAAAAGGCTGGAGCAGAATATATTATGCTTCAGCTGAAGTGAAAAAAAAAGTAGGGGTAACAATCCTGATCTCAGACAAAGCAAAAGCAAAAATAGATCTAATAAAAAGATCCAAGGCAGGAAACTACATTTTGCTAAAAGGTAAATGAAGTAATATCAGTACTAAACATTTATGTACCAAGTGGTATAGCATCCGTATTCTTAACTGAGTTATTGGAAGAAATAGACAACAAAACTATCCTAGTGGGAGACTGCAACCTCCCCCTCTCAGAACTAGATAAATTTAACCACAAAATAGTCAAGAAAGAAGTTAAGCTGATCCAACCATTCTGGAGAGCAATTTGGAACTATGTTCAAAGGGCAACCCAACTGTGCATATGCTTTGATCCAGCAATACCACTACTAGGTCTGTATTTCAAAGAGATTATAAGAAAGGGAAAAGGACCTACATGAGAAAAAATATTTATAGCAGATCTTTTCATGGTGGCAAGATATTAGAAATTGAAAGGATGCCCATTAATTGGGGGAATGGCTGAATAAGCTGTGGTATATGAATGTAGTGGAGTACAATTGTGCAATAAGAAATAATGAACAGGCAGATTTCAGAAAAACCTAGTAAGACTTGTATAGAGTGAGGCAAAGTGAAATGAGCAGAAGCAGAAAAACATGTATCGGTATCAGCAACATCGTGTGATGATCAACTGTGAATGATTCAGCTCTTCTCAGCAACACAGTGATCCAAAGCAAGTACAAAGGACTCATGAAGGAAAATGCTGTCCACATCCAGATAAAGAACTGTTGGACTCTGAATGAAGATTGAAGCATACTTTTTTCATTTTATTCTTTTTTGTGTTTTTTTCCCCCTTTTGGTCTGTTTCTTCTTTCACAACTTTGACTAATATGGAAATACGTTTTACATGATAACACATATATGACCTATATCGAATTGCCTACAATTTTAGGAAGAGGAGAGGGGAGGGAGGGAGAAAAATTTGGAACTCAAAAATCTTGTTAAAATTAATTCTAAAAATTGTCTTGACATGTAATTGGGGAAAAAAATAAAATACTACTAAAACAACAAAAAGAAAGAAGTTAAGGAGATGAATATAATTTTAGAAAAGTTAGATATGATAGACCTCTGGAGAAAATTGAATGAGGATAAAAAGGAATATACCTTTTCTCAGTGGTACAGGCACCTACACAAAAGTTGGTCATGTATTAGGGCATAAAACCCTCACAATCAAATACACAAGAGTAGAAATATTAAATGCATCATTTTCAGATCATGATGCAATAAAATTATGTGTAATAAAGAGCCATGGAAAGATAGATAAAAAATTAATTGGAAACTAAATAATCTAATCCCAAAGAATGAGTGGCTCAAGCAACAAATCATAGAAACAAACAATAATTTCATAAAGAAAATGACAGTAATGAGACAACACACAAACATTTATGGGATGCAGTCAAAACAGCACTTGGGGGAAATTTTATATCTCTAAATGCTTATGTGAATAAAATAGAGAAAGAGCAGATCAATGAATTGTGTATGCAATAAAAAAGCTAGAAAAAGAACAGATTAAAAACCCTCAATTAAATATCAAATTAGAAATTCTGAAAATCAGAAGAGAAATTAGTAAAATGGAAAGTAAGAAAATCATCGAATGAATAAATAAAACTAAGAGCTGATTTTATGGAAAAAACCCCAATAAAATAGACAAACCTTTAGCTAATTTGATTAAAAAGGAAAGAAAACCAAATTACCAGTACCAAAAATGGAAAAGGGTGGATTCACCATCAATGAAGAGGAAATTAAAGCAGTAATTAGGAGCTATTTTGCCCAACTGAATGCTAATAAATCTGACAATCTAAGTGAAATGTATGAACATTTACAAAAGTATAAATTGCCCAGATTAATAGAAAAAGAAATAAAATCCTTAAATAACCCTATTTTAGTAAAAGAAATTGAACAAGCCATCAGTGAAGTTCCTAAGAAAAAATCTCCAGGGCCAGATAGGTTTACAAGTGAATTCTACTAAACATTTAAAGAACAATTAATCCCAATACTCTATGAACTATTTAAAAAAAATAGATGGAGTCCTACCAAATTCCTTTCATGGCACAAATATGGTGCTGATACCTAAATCAGGAAGAGCCAAAACAGAGAAAGAAAATTGTAGGCCAATTTCCTCAATAAATATTGATGCAATTTTTTAAAATAAAATGTTAGCAAAGAGATTACAGCAATTTATCATGAGGATAATACATGATGACTAGGTGGGATTTATACCAGGAATGCAGAGCTTGTTCAATATTAGGAAAACTATCAGCATAATTGACCTATCAATAACAAAACCAACAGAAATCATATGATTACCTCAATAGGTGCAGAAAAAGCTTTTGGCAAAATACAGCACCCATTCCTATTAAAAACACTAGAGAGCATAGGCATAAATGAAGTTTTCCTTGAAATGGTTAGTATCTACCTAAAACCATCAGCAAACATTATGTGTAGTGGGGATAAGCTAGAAGCTTTCCCAATAAAATCAGAGGTGAAACAAGATGGCTATTATCACCACTATTATTCAATATTGTACTAAAAATGTTAGCATTAGCAATAAAAGAAGAAAAAGAAATTGAAGGAATTAGAATAGGCAATGAGGAAACAAAATTATCTCTCTTTGTAGATGATATAATAGTATACTTAGAGAATCCTAGAGAATCAACTATAAAACTATTTGAAATAATTAACAAATTTAGCAAAGTTTCAAGATATAAAATAAACCCACACAAATCATCGACATTTCTATATATTACCAAAAAGCCCAGCAGCAAGAGATAGAGAAATTCCATTTAAAATAATTGTAGACAATATAAAATATTTGGGAGTCTACCTGCCAAGACAAACCCAGGAACTATATCAACACAATTATAAAACACTTCTTACACAAATTCAAACAATTAGAAAAATATCAATTGCTCATTGGTAGGCTGAACTAATATAAAAATGACAATTCTACCTAAATTAATTTACTTATTCAGTGCCATAACAGTCAAGCTACCAAAAATTATTTTATAGAGCTAGAAAAAATAGTAACAAAATTCATCTGGAAGAACAAAAGGTCAAGAATATCAAGGGAATTAATGAAAAAAAAATGCAAAGGAAGGTGGCCTAGCCATACCAGATCTAAAATGATATTATAAAGTGGCAATCATCAAAACTATCTGGTACTGACTAAGAAATAGAGTGGTGGATCAGTGGAATAGGTTAGGTACACAAGATACAACAATAAATTACTCCAGTATTCTACTGTTTGATAAACCTAAAGACTCTAGCTTCTGGGATAAGAACTCAGTATTTGACAAAAACTGCTGGGAAAACTGGAAAACAGTATGTCAGAGACTAGGCATATACCAGTGTCTCACACTGTATACCAAGATAAGGTGAAAATGGGTGCAAGGTTTAGACATAAAGGGTGATACCATGAGCAAATTAGGAGAGCAAGGAATAGTTTACCTGTCAGATCTATGGAGAAGGGAAGAATTTATGACCAAACAAGAGGTAGAGAACAATTATGAAATACAAAACAGACAATTTTGATTATATTAAATTAAAAAGTTTTTGCATGAACAAAATCAATGCAACTAAGATTAGAAGGAAATAGCTGAGAAATAATTTTTACAGCCAGTATTTCTGATAAAGACCTAATTTCTCAAATATACAGATAGCTCAGTCAAGTTTATAAGGATACAAGTCATTCCCCAATTGATGAATGGTCAAAGGATATGAATAACAGGTTTCAGATGAAGAAATTGAAGCTATCTATAGTCAAATGAAAAAATGCTCTAAATCACTATTGATTAGAGAAATGCAAATTAAAACAACTCTGAGGTACCACCTCACATCTATCAGATTGACTATGATGACAGAAAAGGAAAATGACAAATGATGGAGGAGATGTGGGAAGATTGGAACATGAATACACTGTTGGTGGAGTTGTGAACTGATCCAACCATTCTGCAGAGCAATTTGGAACTACACCCAAAAGACAACCAAACTGTGCATACCCTTTGATCTGGCAATACCAATACTAGGTCTGTATCCCAAAAACATCATAAAAAAGAGAATGTACAAAAATAATTATAGCAGCTCTTTTTGTGGTGGCCAAGAATTGGAAAGTGAGGGGATGCCCATCAATTGGGGAATGGCTGAACAAGTTGTGCTATATCAATGTAATAGAATACTGCTGTACTGCAAGAAATGATGAGCAGGTGAATTTTGGAAAGCCTTAGAACTGATGCTGAATGAAGTAAGCAGAACCAGGAGAGCATTGTACACAGTAACAGCAATATTGTGCAATGGTGAACTATGATAGACTTGACTCTTCTCAGCCATGCAATGATCCAAGATAATTCTAAGAGACTAATGATGTAAAATGCTGTCTATATCTAGAGAAAGAACTATGGAGGCTGAATACAGATCAAAGCACATTATTTTCACTTTTTTTGTTTTTTACTTCCTGTGATTTTTCCCTTTTATTCTGATCCTTTTTTCACAAAGTGATTAATGTGAAAATATTTTTGAAGTGATTGTACATGTGCAATCTATAATAGATTGCTTGCTGTCTTGTGGAGGAGGGAGAACAATTTGGTACTCTAAATCTTATAAAAATGAATGTTGAAAACTATCTTTACATGTAATTGGAAAAAAATGAAATACTACTTAGTGGGAAAAAAGAAATATTTGGAAATGTTCCCTCTTTAATTTATATAGATAAAACTTCAGCATTGGAAAATGCTGAAAGAAAAAAAAAGATATATGTCTGGAGAAGAGGGCTTTTCAGACATGGGGAACACCAGATTATAGTCAAAATGGACCAGAATTTCATTGCCCAATCCTCACTGTCTCTACCACTTATTATTGTTGGTATGTTCAGTTGTTTTTTCAGTCATGTGCAGCTCTTTGTAACCTCATTTAGGATTTTCTTGGTAAAGGTAATGGAGTGGTTTGCCATTTCCTTTTCCAGCTCATTTTATATATGAAGGCATCTGAATTAAACAGTTAAATGATCTGTCCAGGGTCACACAGCTAGTAAGTCTGAGGCCAGATTTAAACTCAGGAAGATGAATCTTCCTGACTCCAGGCCTGCCACTCTATCCACTATACCTCCTAGCTTCCCTGTGTAAAGTCACTTAATCTCTTTGACCTTAATTTTCTTATCTGTAAAATTAGAGGGTTAAACTAGATGGCTTCTAAGGTCCCTTCAAGTTTTACATCCATGATCCTGTGAACAGCTGAGAGAGGCAGGAATTCACACTTCTACGAGAGAAAAATGAGTAGGTAGGTTTGGCTAGTACATAGGACTCACATAGTGGAGTAACAGGAGATAAAGTTGAAGAGGTAAATAGGGGCTAGATCATGGTGAGTTAAGGAGTTTGTACTTTATCCTTTAGGCAATGAGAAGCAATTGAAGGTTTTTAAGAAGAGATGGGGTTACCTGCCAAAAACAATGTTTTAGGGAAATTGTTCTAGCAGCTATGTACAGGCCCAATTTATTTGGGGTTGGGTAGACTGGGGCTGTTGCACTAAAACAAGCATAGGGTCATGTGGAATAGGTGGATACCAGTGAGAATAGAATGGAAGGAAAGGAAACAAAAACATTATAAATTAAAAATTGGTGGAACCCAAGTGGAATACATTTTTGCTACCCTGGGATGACTAGGTCAACCCGAGGGAGGTCTGAGATGTGCTGAGGTGTATTTGTGGAGGGGAAGACTCTTAGACAAAGGCTTTGCTTCCAATCCTGAGTGGACCTCATCTTCCTCAGAAGAAGACAATCAGCCTGGACCACCAATGGGATGAGATGGTTGACAGAGAGATACAGCCCTGGAAGCACAAGAAAAGCATGATTATGGTTTAAATATTGCTCATTTCCTCCCTCTGTTGTTTCTGCTCTGACAGATGGTTTTTATCACATTATTTTCAATACTATTAAGGCATTCACTTCCTTTGTCGAAATCTCTTCAAAGCAAATGATAAAATGTTTGTTTTGTTTTCTTTTTTAGGTTAGTATACTTAATTGCTTATTTTTTGAACAGAGTAAGAGGGAACTAATAGTCTGTTGGCCTCTGGAAGGGATTCTTATTGAGCTAAAACAACTTTTAATTGAGCTAAAAACTGAAGGATGGAGAGGAGGGCAAGGCCCTCAGGTGAGTTTTAGAATCACCCTAGTGTATTTTCTTTTATATTTAACCACCAGGTAGCAACGACAACCACTCACCCAATCCTGTTCAGCGCGAAGTATAGGGGTCCTGGGGTGTCCTATGCTCACTCTGGTTGTCTGCAATGTACTTTAGGGCAGAAGTTCTGCGCTAGTATTGAGTTCTTTATGGCTCTCAGAGTCAGCAACCTTCTATCTCTTGCCTCTTCTTTCTCTCTGGGGCAGCAACAAGTCATTGCAAAGAGATATGTGAATTTGTGACCTTGGCTTAATGGGGTCATCTCTTCACAAAAGCAAGCAAACATACTTGGATACTTCATACATTTGTTTTTATTCAGCATGGAATCAATAAGAAGATAAATAGCACCTGATAACTTGTATGCAATGCATAATAAAAACAATAGCATATCTAATAAGCTCTCAGCATGATCAGCTATCCTAAATCTCAAAAGTTCCCTCAGACAGCTGTTTCAACCTAGGAATTCTAGGAAATGCACAATTTGTTTAGTTCATCATTGCTGTACCCTAGTGAGTGGGGAATGGATTGCCCATTTGTACTTGACTCATGCACCTATTAGAGCTAGTCGTTAAATGTTGCCAAGAAACTCTGGACCTGGGATTCACAGCATAGGGGTGAGGGAGGGTGAACTCAGAATCCAGTGAATAGGAACACATAAGGGCTGGTGCTCTTTGCTATCCTTTCTGTCAACTCTAGTAACAAATGACCAAAAATTCACAGAGGTTTTGCAACCATTGTTAACTCTAAAAATACCAAAGAGCTCACACAGATTAAAAGCAAAAAGCTTTCTTTATTCTGTGGAGGAAGAGAAATTAGAAACACGTGTTGAGGCCTCCTTTAGTAGGCGACCCAAGGCAGTGGGGCTAAACCTTGATTTATATATTTATGATTAGACAAAGAATCAAACAGTATAATGTAGCAACAGTAGGGAGGCATAACAGCAACAGTAAAGCAAATTTGTCTAGCGACAAAAACTTCATTCATAGCAGGACTTCATGTCTGGGCCTCTTGGTGGTTGCCTAAGCTCAGGAACCATCAGTTCCATGATTTAGTTATAACATTGTTCATCCAGACTGTGAGTACAAAGGATTATTGTTATGCCAACCTCAGGGCACAGCTTGCTTGCTGGGGCTTAGTTCTGGACAACAAGGTATCTCCTAGTAGTAAAAAGAGAGGAATAAAAAGAGAGGGGTGGTCTTCGATTGTGACATATCCCTTGTAGGGATCTTCAATTTCCTCTGACCATAACTAACTCATCACTTATAAAGTAGTGTAGCTGAACCCAATTACCAGTCTTGGCTAGAAGAAGTTGTCTATAATGCAGTTCATGTCACTTCCTGTTTCACACTCCTAGCCTAAAGCTACTGCTTTTCTGAATAGCAATGGAAAGGGGACAACTGTACAGTGAGGAATATTACACATATAATAAAAAGGTTGGTTTTAATGATCGGAGTGAATGATAACATTAAAAGAGGACCTGTGTTTAAGTCCTATTTACCACCTGTCTAGTCTTGAGCAATTTACCTTCCCTCTATTTCCTAAGCTGTAAAATGAAGATGTTGATTTGACCTTCCTCACCCAGCCTATGCCTTCCCCTTGGCCTCCTCTATTTTCACATGCTTTGGCCACTTCAGCTACTTCACCTTGTCTTCCTGTCCTCACTACCTCTGGCTTTGAAACACTCTGAAGGTCTCTCTGAAGAACTTTTGGAGTCAATTGGGAGACACTGGCAAAGGACCATCCAGCATGGAGTGCCTACATCAAAGAAGGTGCTGTGCTCTATGAACAATGAGAATTACAATGGTGAGATGTGCAAATTTAGAGACATCTCTATTCCAAATGTCCATATCAATTTTGCCCAACCTGTGGTAGAGTCTTTTGAGCTTATATTGGTCTAATCAGCCACAGTTGGACACATTGTACCTTGACACCAACATAGTGGTCTCATTTTGGTCCTCTTTGAGAACAAAGAACAACAACCAATGCTATCTTTAGCCTGGCTCCACTCAGCTGAGTAACAACCCCTCTTCTGAATCTCTTACCCCTTTGCTTACCCTAGCTACTTTCTAATTCTGGCCTGACTTGGATAGTATAACCATAACATGGAGTTCTTGATTCTCCTTTACTTAGTCCTAGGCACCTGTCCCCTCTTCCACCCATACCAGGTCCCTCCAGCCACTTCCAAAGAAAGTATTTTCCTTAAGAATAATTTTCTTATGGTGTTAACTGCACCCTGAAAACTTGTTAAGACTAAAGTAATACATACACACACATATATATATATATATATATTTTTTTTTTTTTTTTTTTTTTGGCAAAGTGCTTGTAGAAGCTTTCTGGGCATTGATCTAGAATAGGTAAAATACACAGTATTATAAAGAACATCAATCATACGGAAAATAACTTGTCAAAATGTTTTTTAAAATGCTACAAGTTCATAGACCACAGGTTAAGAACTTATACATCTAGAAGCTGGAGAAGAGATTCTAGGAATCAAAGGAAAAGATGGTCGATTCTTTCAAAGCTCTGACAGTATCATTATTTTTCACATCTTGGCCTTCCTCCCCACCTAATTCTAAATAATGTATATGTAACATTATTTTTATGGACTTTTCTAGCTCTAAATACTTTGGATATATTTACTTGTTCAATAAACATTCATATCAATCAAGGACTGGGGATACAAAGATGCTAAACAACTCACCCTTAACAAGCATACAATATGGATGCCAGGAAAACTTGGTTCAAGTCTTGACTCTGACACATACCTTCTGTGTGACCTTGGGCAAATCATTTAACCCTTAGAGATCTAGGCAATTCCCCAAGATTACAAGTTTCAAATAAGGCGCCATCCTGCATCATTGCAGAGTTTTCTTACCTGGGAGTTTTTTAGAGCAATGAAATATTATAATAGATCTTGTTCCTATTTCTATCCCCAGAAAGTGAACGTGAATCAGAAAGATACAAGATATACTATGATAAAAGCTAGGAAAAGGTGTAAAAATGCTACAAGAATTATGAGGAAGGTGATTACTTTCAGTTTGGAGAATCACTCAAGGCTTCATTAAGGAAGTAGCATATAAGGTAGGCCTGAAGGAAGAGAATTTCACCTGGCAGAGTGGTGGAGATGCAGTGATGCTAATGAACCTATAAGGGTCCAGGAAGCTCCCCTGAAAACTTCTGGGGATTGCAAGGATGTGTTGACTCGTGGCTCTGGCCTTTGAGGATGACAGATTTCTTGGCAGCTTCTGGCCATGTAGTGACCCATTGCTAAAAAGACTTTATATATAATATGACATGAAAGATGGTGATTATCTTGCTGCCCCATGATAGCAACAGGGGGAACAAAGTGTTGCATCTGTTAGAAGAAGAGGTAGCTTCCAGATGGTACTCTCTTGAATATAGCTGTCTAGATCGTAAGAGTGGCTCCATTAAGTGTGGGGAAGGGAATGGTCCTTTTCTCTGTCAGCTTCATGTGGATCCCACCCAAGTGGTGGCTAGTGACTAGTTAAAACTAGGCAAATGTGCAACAGGGCCTCTGCTTCTTTTATTTTTTTATTTTTGTCTTGAGTAGGTGACCTTGTGAATTCAAGAGGTCTGAGGGTCTGCCAATGATGATGGCAGAGTCTACTAAGTGATTTCAATTGTAGTGGAAGCAGAAATGGCTTTATGGGAGGAAAATCTTCTGCATTGGAGACAACTCTCAACTGAAAGAGGACTGGATTAGTTTGGCCATTTTACTGGCATCCAATTATTTGGGCAGTGAAGCACTGAGGTAAAATATGAAACTTAATTAGCAGTGTTATAAAAATGATTTTATGTCTTAATGAAGTTTAAATATCAGCTTCTCAATGGTAACCATAATTATAAATTAAGTTATTGAATTCTGTTCTAATTATTCTATGACTGCATTCTGTGATTCTTTTTATGCTTAGCATTCCTCTTTATTTTTAGGAATAAACCATTTGACCCATACCATTAATATTGTAAAATATTAACCCAGGATAGAGGCTATCCTAATTCTCCTATTTAGAGGTCAGGTTTCCCCAAGATAAACCCATGTCACAAACTGTAATGTCTGAGTTCATAATAGGAAACTATGTAGTACTCTGGCCTGTGTGAGTCCAGCTGAGTGATTCCTGTATGCCTTGGGTTCTTTATTTGGGGTCCATGAACTTAAAATTTTTTTTATAAAGCTGTATTTCAACGTAATTGGTTTCCTCTGTATTACTATCTAATTTATTTTATGCAATTAAAAATGTTATTCTGATAACAGGTCCATTTGCTTCACCAGACTACTAAAAGAGTCCATAACACAAAAAAGTTAAGAACTAAAGAGGAATAGAGATGGCCTGTGTGAATGAATGAAATTGGGAAAAGGCAGGAGATTGGGAACACTTGCCAGTCCATTTCGACTTTAACAACAGAGTGTGTAAAAGGGGAAATAGAATGAAATAAGGATGGAAAGGTAGATTGGAGCAGATTGAGAGAGTCCTGAAAAGTCAGAATTAGAATTTTTATTTTATTTTGTAGCTAGTGGAGACCTCATAAATATTTTTTGAGTAGTAGAATGATAGGGTAGATATCCATAATAGGCAAATTACTTAAACAGTTGTGAAGAGTTGATTAGAGAAGGGAGAGTCCAGAGTCAAAGAGAAGAGTTAGGAGGCTATTACAATAATCTAGGCTACAGGTAATGAAGGCATATGCTTCACTGGGCTAAGGTGGGTGAGGGAAGATTTTTTTAATGTGAGTGGAGGGGAAAGGAAATATATAAGAGATATTTCCAAGTCGGAATGCAAAGGACTGTCTACCGATTAAATGTTAGAGGTGAATGAGGGTAAGATTCAAAATGACTGAGATTTCTGCTCCTGGATGATTGGGAACATTTTGTTCCTGTCAATGGAAAAGGGAAATTGAGAAGAGGAACATATTTTTGTGGAAAGATGATGAGTTTGGTTTTGGACATATTTAATTTGGGATATTCAAGTGGAGAGAACCATCACACATTTGCAGATGTAAGGGAACTCGGGATACTGAGGCTGGAAATGTTTAGGTGTCATCTGCATAGATGTTAAAGAATGTCAGTCAACAAGCATTTATTGAGTGTCTACTATGTGCAAGGCACTGTGCTAAGTGCTGGGGATACAAAGAAAAGCCAAAAAACACAGTTCCTACTCTCAAAGAGTTAGCAGTCTAATGGAGGAGGCAGTGTGCAAATAGCTATATATAAACAAGTCATATGCAGAACAAATTGAGGTTAGCTTTAGAGAGAAGGCACTAAGATTAAGGAGCATCATAGGCTTTAGAGCTAGAATGGATCTTATATATTGAGTTCAACCCCCTTATTTTATAGATGAGGAGAGAGATCCAGAGGTTAAATGACTTACCCAATAGAAAAACCCAATAGAAAAAAGAGATTTGAATTCAAACCCAGGTCCTCTGCTCCCCCCCCATACATGCCATATTGCCAAAGTCGTGAAAGTAGACAAGATTACCAAGATAGAGAACATGGAGAGAAAAGAGGGTGAAAAATAGTTTTGTGAAACACCTACAGTTTGGAGATAGGAGGAGGAAAATTAATCATTGAAGAAAGCCAATATAATGTGGTCAGGCATATAGGATGAGAACCAGGAGAGACCAGTGCCCTGGAAGCTAAGAGAGAAAAGAATGCAAAGAATGCACAGGAAACTAGATTGTAGAATAGAGAAAGTGCTGAGTTCAAACCCACCCTCAGATATTTACTACCTGTGTGTCCCCGGACAAGTTACTTGACTGTCTGATTTCCTCATCTCCAAATGGAGATAATATCACCTGCCTCCCAGGTTGTTGTGAGGATAAATTAAGATAACATCTGCATAATAAGTGGCATAAAATACTTATTATTATTATTGTAATATCAACATTGCCCAACATTTAAGTAGAATAAGAATGAAGAAATAGCCATTGGATTTGGCAACTGAGGCCAACATTGCACTTGGAGAGGTCAGTTTCAGCAGAGTATCGGAGATACAGGTTAGAATATAAGGAACTGAGGAGTTAGTAGGTATTGATGATGTAGTGGAAATTACAAGTGTATACTACTCTTTCTAGACTTTTAGTAGTGGAGTGAGGTAGAGAGGTAGAGAGCTTAAGAGTTGGGGATAGGTTTTTTCTTTTTTTTTATTTGTTTTTAGTATAGGAGAGATATTTTTAAGCTGGCAGAAAGACAACAATGGGGAGATATTGGTCAAAGGTAAGAAAGTAAGAGGGGAATGATACATAGAGCATGTTACCAGTAGAGAAAAGGATTGGATTTAGTATACAAATGCAGGGCTTAACCTTGACAATGGGGTAGGAGGGCACTGTATTATTGGAAACTGGAGGGAAAGATCAGGGATGGGCAAGTTCATAGGATCAGAGATTTGCAGTTGGGAGGACCTCAGCAACTCTATAATTTCACAGAATCACAGAATTTGAGAGCTGGAAGGCTTTTCAGAGAATATATTGTCCAAACTCCACACAAAGGGGGTCCCTGCACTGCAAGTGACCATCCAGACTCTGTTTAATGATCTCTTGGGAGAGGACCTCCACCCCTTCATTTTACAAACAAGGGAACTGAGGCCCAGGGAGGCCATCATCATTTCCTTATGGGCTTTCCCAATAAGATCAGGAGTGAAACAAGAATGTCCATTATCACCACTTTATTCAATATTTTATTAGAAATGCTAGCTATAGCAATATGACAACAAGAAGAGATTGAAGGAATTAGAATAAGCAATGAGGAACCAAAACTATCACTCTTTGTAGATAATGTGATGATATACTTAGAGAATCCTAGAGAACCAATTAAAAAACTAGTTGAAATAATTGTCAACTTTAGCAAAGTTGCAAGATATGAGATAAACCCACATAAATTATCATCCTCTCTCTATAGTACCATTAAAGTCCCACAGGAAGAGATAGAAAGAGAAATTCCATTTAAAATAACTGCAGACAATATAAAATACTTGTGACTCTAAATGCCAAGAGAAACCCAGGGATTATATGAACACAATTATAAAACACTTTTCACACAGATAATGACAGATCCAAACAACTGGAGAAATATTAATTGCTTATGGTTAGGCTGAGCTGATATAATAAAAATGATAATTCTACTTAAGTTAATTTACTTATTCGGTGTCATACCAAACTACTAAAGAATCATTTTATAGAGCTAGAAAAGATAGTAACAAAATTCATTTGGAAGACAAAAAGGTCGAGAATATTAAGGGAATCAATGGAAAAAAAGGTTAAAGATGGTGGCCTGGTAGTTCTAGATTTAAAGCTATATTACAAAAAAGTAATCATCAAAAACAATCTACTTCTGGCTAAGAAATAGAATTGTGGATCAGTTGAATATATTAGGTACACAGTACACAGTAGTAAATGACTATAGTGATTTAATATTAAAACCAAAGATGCAAGCTTTTGGGGTAAGAACTCACCGTTTGACAAATATTGCTTGGAAAACTGGAAAGCAGTTTGGCAGAAAGTAGGCACAGAGCAACATCTCACTGTAAACCAAGATGAGGTCAAAATGGATAAATGATTTAGACATAAAAAGTGATATTATAAGTAAATTAGGGGAGCATGGAAAAATATGCCTGTTGAATCTATGGATAAGGGAAGAATTTATGACCAAATGAGAGATAAAGAGGATTATAGGAAAAAAATTAGATAATTTCAATTACATGAAATTAAAAAGCTTTTGAACAAATAAACTATTGCTGCCAAAATTAGAAGGAAAACAGGAAACTGGGAAAATTTTTTTACACAAAGTTTCTCTGATAAAAGCCTCTAACAAAGGCCTCAGTATTTCTCAAATATGTAGGGAACTGAGCCAAACTTATAAAAATAACAGCCATTCCCCAGCTGATAAACGGTTAAAGGATATGAACAGGCAGTTTTCAGAAGAAGAAATCAAAGCTATCAATGGTCACATGAAAAAAATGCTCTAAATCACTACTGATTAGAGAAATGCAGATTAAGGCAACTCTGAGATACCAGATCATACCTATTTATTTGGCTAATATGACACAAAAGGAAAATGACAAGTGCTGGAGGGGATGTGGAACAACTGGGACACTAATTCACTGCTGGTGGAGTTGTGAACTATTCCAACCATTCTGGAGAACAATTGGGAGCTACACCTAAAGGGCTATAAAATTGCACATACTTTTTGACTCAGCAATACCACTGCAGGTCTATATCCCAGACAGATCAAAGAAAAGGGAAAAGAATCTATTTGTACAAAAATATCTATAGCAGCTCTTTTTGTAGTGGCAAAGAATTGGAAATTGAGGGGATGCCCATCAATTGGGAAATGGCTGAACAAGTTGTGGTATAGGATTGTGATGGAATACTATTATGCTATGAGAAATAACAAGCCAGATAGTTTCATAAAAATCTGGGAAGATTTATATGAACTCATGCAAAGTGAAGAGAGCAGAACCAGGAGAACACAGTAACAACAATATTGTAAGGCTGATAATCACAAAAGATTCAACTACTCTGATCAAGATAATAATCCAAGGTAATTCAATAGAACCCATGATGAAAGATGCTCTCTATAGAGAGAACTGATGAACTATGAATGCAGAATGAAGAATTCTTTTCTAAAACTTTACTTTTATTGTTTTATTTTATGTTTTCTTTTGCAACATGGGTAATAGGGAAATATGTTTTGCATGCCTTCACATGAATAATCAATATAGAATTGTTTGCTTTTTCAAAGAAGGAAGGAGGGGCAGGAGAGAGGGAGAGAATTTGGAATTCAAAATTTTAAAAAAGTGTTAAATTTAAAAAATGTAATTGGGAAATATTTAATGAAATAAATTATATTCTAGCAATAAGACAATTAATCAAAAGAGTCCTACAGATCTATTCCATCTCAATTCACAGGATCTTGTGTGGAGGTGATGGTAAAAATTGAGAATGTGGACTGCAAGTGCTGTCATGAACAGTAGATGTCAAGTTACCATGATTTCCCTGTCTTTTTTGTGATAGATATTTGGGTAAAATACTTTTAAAGTTTATGGCAGGGCTTGGACTTGGTTTGAGTGATAAAGATTATCCATACCTGGGACACACTCAGGTGAGCTTGCAATTTTCCAAGGAAGTTGGAAAAGTGAACACTCTGATTCTAGTATGTCCAAGACCCTCCAGTATTCACTGGATTGTCAGCACTATTTGGAACTAATTCTAGTCTTTTCAGAATTCTTGCAGGATATTACAGGTGAAAAGATGGAACTTAACACTTACACACTTTGACCATCCATGAAGACTATGCAGAGGCTTATAAGAGGATAGAGGTAAGATATTCAAGTGAACACTATAGCTGCAACTATTCACTGTCTGGGCTAGATCCTGAGATATTCGACCATAGGGACTCACAGTGTCATAAGAGTGGAAGAACAGGTTAAGACTGAACTGAGCAAAAGGACAGGTGTTTTCTCATTGCATAAGTGAAATGTGAGACATGCTCAGGGTGCAACTCACAGCTCACTGATTCCCAACCATTCAGATAAAAACCTAGAAAGATTTCTCTATCTATGATGGAAGATCTCAGAAATCATCTCAAAGAAATGCTGGTTAATGGCATCATCACAGAGTCCAGTAGCCTCTATGCATCACCCATATTAATAGTATCTAAGAAAAATGGAAATATATGTATTTGTATTGATTACTGAACTTTGAACAAAAGAATTAAAGTGGACCAATACTGTACCACAAGTGCAAGATACCCTGGATTGTCTTCTGGCAGCCAGTGGTTTTCAGTCTTAGACTTGCATTGTGGGTACTACCAGATTCCTGTGTCTGAGGAAGACAAAGAAAAGACTGCTCTCATCTATGTAGGGACTTATAAGTTAGCTGACTAATGAAAAGCATACCCATACAAGGTAATTGAGAGACTTGGCAACTTGCCTGTTTACAAAATAGCCCAAGAGAATAGAGATGGCCCTGTCTGGACTATTCATTGTGACCACCTATTGCCCATAGGAAAGTTAGTTGGACTTTCATATGGGTAAGTGGAGAGAATTAATGAGCACTGACCTAAGAAAAGGCCTAGGAAAAAAGACTGCCAAAGACTTTCTGACCCAGATATTGGCACTGAAAGTGATATATCTAGTGAAGAAAATTGTGTGTATTGTTACACGGCAATAGAAGTAAACCCAGAAGCAGCTCTTTTCCTGCCCAAAACTGCTGCAAAGACTCATAGCGTGCAGATTCAATCCATAGAACTAAAAAATACTGGTAGCCTACTTGGAATATTTGCCAGCTTAGGGGAAGCCACATATGTTTATAATGATTCTGATGGTCAGCCCATACCAACTGATATAGGAACAGAGATATCAGTCAGTGACAGGAAAACTAGGCCTATTAGATCAGTCACTAGGCTAAGTTATGATGTTGTAGATCAACCTAATATATAGTTACACATGTCCCTAGGCAACAATGCTGAAGATGGCTCATGTGAAAAGTGCCATGCCTATAATTATATATACTTACTGCTATTCACGTGAATTATTGCACGTTTGAGTTTGCTTTTCTTTTTTTTCTGTTTTGGCCTTTTGCCAAGTTTTGTTTTTACCCATTTTTATACTATAGCACTGTCTACTTGTAGATTGTTTCGTTTATATGCTGCAGCTTATAGTTAAGTTGTATTTCATATATAAGCCTATTGACAGTGTTATTGTTATAGCTACTTAGCTTTGTTAGCCATGCTTATTACTTTTGATTGATTTCTGAGTTTTATGGATATATGTGTACTTTTGAAATATGTGTCCTATATGTAGTTAGGCATGTTGTCACTATAGTATCTCTGCAGGTGATACTTTGTATAGTGCCATTTCTACTGCATATGTTGTTAATGTGTATTTTGTTCTATCACATTTTCCATGGTACTAAAAGTTGGTTGCCTTAGATGCCAGGAAAACCTTAAAGTTTTAAAGTGCTGCTATTTGTGTTTATGCTATATACTAACAGGTTCTGATCTTTGCAAGGGACTGCAAAAAATTTTGGTCCAGGATGTAACCCCTGTGTGAAAGCCCATTGGTATGAGAATCTCTCCTCATTGGTGAAGGTGAATGCCCTGCCCTATGTGAGGGGTGGGGCAGTTTGTGAGAGCTGTAGAATTTCAGCCTTTCTTTAGTTCTTAGGGACTCTTCAAGCTTCAAGTCATTTTGGGTTGTTCTGGAAGATGACAGAGGCCTATTCCATTTCAGGTTGCTGAAAAAAAAGACTAAGAAGCCAACATGAAAGGAGCTGGCAGTCTCTATCATTCCCTATTACCAGCCAGTTACAGTAGAGACTTTGGAGCATTATCCCTTGAGTGAGATCCAGAACTCTCTTGGTTGAGCTGAGTTATTTTCCACTCAGTGAGAAAGCTACTTCACTCTGTATGATCTGGTATATATATCTTCTCTGATTCCTATTTTGTAATTGAATTGGGAAAAATAGGGTTTTTTGTTTTTTTGAAAAGGAAAATCTTTTTTGTTGTTGTTGTTGGTGAGGCAATCAGGGTTAAGTGACTTGCCCAGGGTCACACAGCTAGTCAGTATCAAGTGTCTGAGGTCAGATTTGAACTCAGGTTCTCCTGACTCCAAGGCCAGAGCTCTATCCACTGTGCCACCTAACTGCCCCTAAACAGGTTTTCTTTACTATTCACTAGGTATGTTCATTGTGGAACTGGTATTTGGTGGAGAAAGGGGTCAGGCATCTGGTCCCAACCACTTCCTCTACTGGCAGGAATAATATTCCCTAGGAGAAGGGGGACTGGGAAAGAAGAGGCTGGAGATATCTGTTCTCTCTCACTTTGAGCCACACAATGTCAGCCCTAACCAGAGGAGGGTTCTCTACCCTTACGGCTTGCCTACTTTTAAAAACTTTGAGTATTTCTGGACACATTTTCAGATATTTAGCTGCTTTGGGCTATTGAAAAACTAGGGTTAGGAATCATTAGCCTTAAACAAAAATTTTTAACTGAGAGGACAAAGGGAAGGAGACATTTTTGTAGATTTTATAGAGGAAAATTTATCTTGAACTAAGGAGAATTCTGTAGAGGGGAAGAAAAAGAAAAAAAATAAAGACACATTATGAATGTGAGTTTAAAAAAAGAAGACAGTAATAGAGATTCTAAAAAAGGGGTCACTTTGAAATTTGAGGAGGTAATATAATGAGCTAGTTTTCTCTCATGTTACATTTAAAATCACAGTATTATATCCTGGAAGAGAAAGTTAAAAGGGAGTAGAATAACTGAAATAATAAAAGAGAGCAGAGATTGGGGATGGTGAGTAGTACAAAAAAAAAGATTGTAGAACATAAGTGTTGAGATCCTACTGAAAATCAGAAAATTTGATGAGATCATATATTGATAAAGAGGTGAAATTTTAGGAGGAAAATGCCATTTCCTGAAAGATACTCAGGAAGAATAAGGGAGGAACCAAGTAATAGTTAAATGATAGCTAAAAGCAGGGAAAATTTTTATAGTATAACAGAGACTATAGCTGAGAAAAATTGGCATCTTTCATAGACATAGGCAGTATATAATTCCTGCAATATTGACATTCACAGAATTTTTGTTCGTATTTTTAATATGTAGCATTTGAAATGATGTCTTTAAATTCATCTTGGTTATTTAGGTCTTTCTGGAACCTCTGTTTTTAGAAGGGGTCCAGGACAACCATGTTCATTCCTTTATTACTCTCTGGACTTCTTTTTCTACCATTCCCATTCTTTCCATCCCCACACATAATGTAAGTTCCTTGAGGGCAGGAACTTTTTTTTGCTTGAATTTATATTCTTAGTGCTTATTCAGGGCCTACCACATAGTAAGTGCTTAATAAATGCTCGTTGATTTGATTTACTGAATATTTTCCTTCCCTCCAGTGTAGACTATATTGGCACAATTGCCTTATATAGCTTTGAAGGCATAAGGAGAACTGTATAACTCAAACATATATATTTGATGGCAGGTAGGTCATGTTGAAATTAATAACAACATCCAAATATCATGCATCCCAGGATACCATCTCAAATAAACCTTTTTCCTAGGTATTACAGTCTATTCCACATCACTGCTATTGCCACAGGATCTATTAATTAATAAATGGATCTGTGAGCTCATATTTCTGGGTATGCCTTGCAGTAGTGGTTTGCAACCCTTCCATATCTTCTTATCTTGTATGATCCATGTCCATTTCCACAATACTTAGAAATCCATTCCGGTGTCTTGGGATTCTCAGTGATATTCCACATCAAGACTTCCCACCTTCAAGATTCTCTGTCACTGCATTTTTTTATGTCACCTCCTTCATCTCACTTGTCTTCCCTGTAGTTGCATCACCTTTTAATTTCCTAACTTCCTGAGTTTTGATATAGATACAGAAACAGACATCTATTTAGATATGTCACACTCATTGTAGAAACAAGGAAAAACTGGCAATTTATAAATTGACTGATTTCTGCACGATCATAACAAAAACTTCTGTTTATGTTGCAATTTAAGGTTTAAAAAACTGATCCTCAAAACAACTCTGTGAGCTAGGTACTATTATTATTAATCCCATTTTACAGATGAAGAAATAAGCTTAAAGTGATTAAGTGGATTAGATGGAGTCACATAACTGGCAAGTATTTGAAACAGGATTCAAACCTAGGTCTTCCTAACATTGTCAGGACTCTATCCACTATGCCATATTTCTTCTCTTTATATATAATGTCTTCTGGGTCCCTATTATTGTGAATAATGAATCCCGTAAAGTGGTCACATTATTCAAATTCATACTGCATACTGCCATTTTGCTGAAACCAATGACCATATTTTACATAACTATAATTTTAAATAGTTCAAATTAGAATGCATGTGACCACTTCATAGGATTCATTTTTTTTGCACTGATTGGGACCTAGCTATAGCATGGTATGATGCCTATAGTCTAACTGGAGTAAGTTCAGCTATTGTCTGCTGAATTTGGGACTATCAAGGACTCCAATAATTCATACCAAAAACAAAGTTTGCCATTGCCTTAAAAATACAGTTAATTTTGTGAATCAATTAACCTGTTAATGGAGTAAGCTATAGACTGTGTTTATAATGATATATACCATCGACCTCCTGACAGAAAGATGAGGGACTCCAAATACAAAGATGAGACATACATTTTGGGGCCTGACCAATGTGCAAATTGTTTTGCTTGACTACACATATCAGTTACAAGAGTTCTGTTTTTCTTTTTCTTCTTCCCAGTGTAGGAGGTTGCAGGAGGGATAGAATACACACACACACACACACACACACACACACACACACACACGTTTTTGCTAATTGAAAAAATAAAATATAAGTGTGTGCAGAATTGGATAGGAGTAAAATCTCTAGCCAAACTAAAACATGGTAAAAATAACAAACTTGCCAGCATGTACTGTGAAGATAGCTTCTGGGGAGTGAGATGAACTGAATTTTTTGGTGTTGCTATATAGAGGCATCCATAACCCTATTTCTTTACATGTTCCCAGGCTGACTTAGTTATCTCCATTCCCAAAATCAGGTCCCTCAAAGGAAATCCTTTACAGAATGCTCAGACAGACTGCCTTAGATTCTCTAAATTGATGAAATGAATTCTAAGTTGCCTGGTTGTAATACATCATACCATACTTAGCCTTGCCCTTTGTGAATTTTCCAAGGCTCTTTGAAGACAGAAATGCATTATACACATGTAAAAATTATGGTTTTAAAATTTTAATTCAATAATATCCCAAGCCTGATATCTATTTAAGAAGTCCCAGGTGGCTAGTAGTATTTCTCAACTCCTATCTCATTTTTGTTTCATTTTGTTTCTAAGTTTAATTGTTCATTGATACCTCAAATCCTTTATAGAAGTAGTATCTAAATTGAAACTGGCATTGAAAGAAATAAATGACAGGCATCCAATAAGTATATAACAATAGTAGTACTTTCATGAGGTGGGAACTAAACTCATGCATTAAAAAAATAAAATCTGATTATTTTGGACTATACTGAAGTATGAATTAATGAAATTTTCTAAATCCTCATATCTAGTGCCTTTAAAGTTGCTGTTGGCATCCAACTATGGGAACTGCTGCTGTAATGTTCTGGGAATAGTGGTTATAGTTAGCATCTTTTATCCAGCTATACTGAACAGCTGGTGGGGAGGGTAGTCTGGGAAGCTTTCTGCTGTTCCTCCACCACCCACTTAGCAAGGAACCTCAGCTCCCTAGCTGCTGAAGCTTCCACCTGGTTTGGAACTGTAATCGTGATCTCTTGGGCAAAATTCCCACAGTCTTGAACCATATAGGCATTGTGGCAGCTAGGCTGGTTTCTGAAACTAACCTGTTCTCAACTAACTTGTTATGTGAATAATCCTCAGGAAAGGAATTACTCTCTGCATAGGGACTAACTCAGCTTTCTTCCTACCATCCCCTAACTATGTATGTAGATTATAGCCAAAGAGAGAAAAAGACTTTCTTAAATGCTTTCTATGTGCCAGGCCCTGTTCTAAGCTCTGAGAATACAAATACAAGTGAAAAAGAAAGGCAGCTCTTGCCCTCAAAGAGCTTATATTCTAACGAGGTAACACAACATACAAAATGGAATTGTTGGTGTGGGGCTTCCTCAAATGGAGCTTCAGGTTGAATTTACGAATCAGAGGAGGAGATTGTAGAGGTGGAGGCCACTGAAGCTGAGGTCAAGAGAGGAGGGACTCTTGGGCAGAACCAGGTTTGGGGACAGTACTATGGCTCTGAGTCAGAGCATGGTTGAAGCTAAGTATGCAAAAAGTGAGTATGTATGATTGCATTCTAAATCCCTGAATAGAGGGCTTTTCAATAATCAGAGGGGAACATATATAACGTTACATATTTAAAGACAATAAGTGATGTTTGTATAGTACTTATAAAATCTGTGAACTACTTTTCACTTATTATTTTATTTATCCCCATTTTAGAGATGAGTAAACAGAGGCTCAAAGAGGTTATGTTATTTGATCACACTCAAATAGCTAGTTAAGTGTCAGAGACTGTATTTAAACCCAAGTCTTTCTGACACCAAATGTTATCCATTATATGAAGCTACTTCAAGACTTTTTTGTGTTAATTTAAATATCTCAGTTTTGATATAGACTGATCTTAAGGCCTTCAAGACTGAAGATGATGTTTATTTTCTGAAAATGGTATCTGAAAATAAATTTGTAAATATCCTTTCTGTTTGTGAGATTCCTCTCATTCTCAAGGGCAAGAGATGATATCTGCTTTAAATGGACATGAATTGATTGCTGCATGTTGATAATCTTGGTTTAATAGCTGGATGTTGCTACATTTGTGGCTATTACTTCCAAGCAGTCAACAATAGCATTGTATTCCTTAAAATATTTTTAAAAATATAATTTGTGTTTAGGTCAACTTTATTTCCAGTTCCATGATTTTTCCTCCCCTATCAAGCCATCCGTTGCAGAAAAAGAATAAAAAAGAAAGAAAAAAAGTACTTAAGCAAGACACATCAAGAAAGTCTGATAGTTTATACAATTTCCCACAGTCATAGTCCCCCACATCTACAAAGAAGGGAGAGAGGTGCATTTTCTCATCTCTTCTCAAGGGCCAAGCTTGGTCATTATTATTACACACCATTCAATTAATTTTTTTTTGTTTAATCTGTTAAACCAACCAATGAATCAGTAAATACTAATTTATTAAGCAGTTACTATCTGCCAAGCACTAAGCTCAGCACTGGGGATAAAAAGTAAGGAATAAGACTGTCCTTGTTCTTCAACTTGGAACTATGCCCAAAGGGCTAAAAAATTGTGCCTACCCTTTGATCCAGCAATACCACTAGTAGATCTGTATCCTAAAGAGATCATAAAGAAGGGAAAAGGGCCCACATGTACAAAAATATTTATAGCAGCTCTTTTTGTGGTGGTAAAGAATTGGAATTGAGGGGATGCCCATCAATTGGGGAATGGCTGAACAAGTTGTGGTATATGAATACAATGGAATACTATTGTGTTGTAAGAAATGATGAGCAGGTGGATTTCAGAAAAACCTGGAAAGACTTACATGAACTGATGCTGAATGAAGTGAGCAGAACCAGGAGAACATTTTACACAGTAATAGCGAAGTTATATGACAGCTAACTAATAGACTTAGCTCTTTTCATCATTACAATTATCTAAGATAATTCCAAAAGATTCATGATGGAAAATGCTATCCACATCCAGAGAAGAACTATGGAGTCTGAATGCAGATCAAAGCATACTGTTTTCTCTTTTTGTTGTTATTTTCTGTTTTTCCTTTCTCATGATTTTCCCCTTTTGTTCTTATTCTCCTTTCACAACAGACTAATACGGAAATGTGTTTAATATGATTGTACATGTATAGCCTATATCAGATTGCATGCAATCTTGGGAAGGGGGAAAATTTAGAACTCAAAATCTTATAAAAGTGAATATTGAAAAGTAAAAATAAATAAATAAAAAAGAGACTATCCTCACTCTCAAGGAGCTTAAATTTTATTGTGGGAGACAAGGAAGTAAATAGATAGGTATGTATGCAACGGGGGCACTGGACATTGAACCCTGTCCTTATGAGTATATGCAGCATGTTCTTTTTATACACTCTCCATGTGGACTTCAGTACATTCAAAGGAGAAAGCTTACTCAATGTATTAGTTGGATGACTTGGTCTCCTTTTCTTCCCTGTCTATGATTCAGAGAAGGTATGCTCTTAGAGGTTCCCAAAGTGGGCAATGTCTCCCGTTGGAGTGGTGGTGGAATAATCCAGTGGGGTGGTAGTAGCCTTGGGTGCAATTAGGTGGCATTGAATAAAAGTAAAGGGGTGGTGGAAGCATAAGGAAAGAAGAGAAGGTAAGAAGATTTTGAAAAAAAAATATGTACATGTTTCATCTGTTGTGTAACAGAGTTAAAGTCATAGTGATTACATTATTTTCCAAATAAACACACAAAATACAAGTTATAACCAATCAGTGGTCAAGTCTGCCAACAGGTCTTAATAAGCAAGTATTGGCAGGTGAGAGTGTTGTGCATTGTTGGGAAGTCCAGCATGCATTAGCAGGAATATGTGCATGCAGTGGCTTGTTTACAATACGATACTATGTGGTTACATGATGCAATATTGTGTCATCAAAATTTCAATGCTGGAAACCCCCCCACAAATTTACAATAAATTATTAAATTTAAGATAAGTCATTTAAAAATATTTTATATTTTTTGAAATGATAAAACCAACCTGTTAAAGGGATTTCCAGGGAGGCACTGACTAACTTTTTTTTTTTTGAAAAGGGGACAGTAGGCCAAATAAGTTTGGGAACCTCTTCTCTCAGTGATGCCTGAGGTCTCTCTCCTCACTTGAGCCCACTTGTGGTCATGAATACAGGCATCTGTTCTTTCCCTCTTGGCATTAGATATTTCTTGCCTCTGAGGTGAAGGAGTTTTGGATTGGGCTGTGACCTTGTAAACTTTAAAAAGTTGAGAGAGTGAGCTGGCAAACATCCAGGAGATGGAGTCCTGCCAGATTTTGTGGACAGCCAGATCCAGTGAGGAGTGACCCAAATGTGTGACCTTTTTGACCCAGCATAGAGGTAGATTGAAGGCAGGCAAGAGGGAGCAGCAGCTGTCCCAAAGTGAACCTTGTGGGAGTAAATGCAGTGTAGAAACATTTAAATTTGAGGCCATTACCCTAGGGATGAGGATGGTAGTGAAGCAACTGTGCCTCTGGGTGTTTGAGAGGAATATTTCTACTTCTGTTCTTGCTCCATCTTATCAAAAAATATCCTTTTGTAAAAGCTAATTGGTGTTGTTTGGTTAAATGATGCTGGAGCTAATCACTGGCAATTGATATTGGGAAGGATGCGTCAGAATAAGAGTCTGAGCCTCTGGCATTAGAGAAAGGTATCTCCAGCCCCTCCAGGGCACTTACAGAATTCTGATGGGGAGATACATCCTTACTTGGAGACCCAACTCATTTATGAGAATAGGAGTTGGAATAAGGACCCCCAGGGTTTTTAGGGGCTACATATTTAAGATAAATCAGACTAGATAGAAGGTTCTAGCACCTAGGATGATTATACTATGCTGAATAAGGTGGCCTTTGAGCTGAATCTTGAAAAAATGGAGAAATTCTAAGAGGCTGAGGTAATGTAAAGTCATCGAAACAGGAAATGGAATAACATGTATGGGGAAAAGCAAGCAGGTAAATACAGCTGGATTGTAGGGTGTAGGGAGGGAACTAAAGTCTTAGAAGACTGGAAAGATGGGATCTAGACATCAAAAAGGAAAAACCCTGGATTTTCCCATATGGCCAAATCTCTTGGTGTTCACCTGAGGCCATAATCCCATCAACTGGCCTTTCACTGTGGCTATACCCAATCTCCCAATTCCCTGTTACCCTTAATCTAGCCTAGCCCGCCATTGTCTTACAGCCCTATGGCCCCAGGCCACTTCCCACCCTTAATTCTAGCTAGGTTCCATTCTCCCTTGGTCAAGTGGTGCAGGTCCTTGGCATTCTATTACTTCACTGTCCCCACAAACTACTTGGCCACTCCTACATCCCTCCCACAGTCTTTCTGTATATAAGATCCATCTTGTCTCCATTCAGATGCTCAGATTCTTACAATCTAGCCAATAGCTCACTAATGTTCAGACTCCTTAAGAGTCTACCCAATATGACAGCTGTTCTAATAAACTTTGTCTTTGGCTGAAAGAAGGCTTGCTTCCAGTTCTTTTGGGCGGGCCCCACATGTTCTGATTTTGGAGTCCCAGTACCCCTAAACCTCAACATTTTGGTGGCCCATAAGGGAAACTGCCTAACCCCAAGTTTTTCTCCTGCCAGGACTGGAAGGTATGTAAGCTTCCCTCCACTTCCTTTCTTGCTCTGCAGTTGGGGTAGCTCTCTAAGCACCAAGGCTTGGAGGTACTTTTTGGGCAGACAATTACCAGGCTGTCTTACTCTTGGCCTGATGCTTTCAGGCTCTTGGTCTGCTGCGTCGGTTTGAGGCCATGGACCTGGGTATACCTTTCACAGCATAGAGGACGAGGATGGATGCCCTATCTGGAAGTGTATGCCCAATTCTGTCAATTCTCTTGGCACTAGGGAATAGGGAAAAATTGCAGTTACTTTTTGGCTCCTTGAGGCTTACTTACTCCCTTCCCTCTACACCTCGGAATCTTCCTTCATGGAGGTTACAGGGAAAAGTTAGAACAGCTAAAAATATCTTGGCAGATTCTGGAGGTTTTGTGATTGATCATTAAGGAGTTTTGGATACCTCCTTACAACCCTGGTCACTTCCTTCCTTAAGTTAAGAAGGATATCTGTTAACGCCTCTCATAGGAGAAGAGAGTTTCACCCTTTCCCCCTCACCTTTGATTTCATCCTCCCCCACCTGGGGAAAGGAAGGAGGGGAGAGGGGCAGCGGCTACGGCATGGACCCCCTGGCAATAGCCTTGGGTCCTGGGGCAACCTTTACCTGGAAACATCATCCAGATTCAGCACATCCTGCTCAAGGTAAAGAAGCTGGCCTCTGAACTTGAACTTGGGTAACCCCAGCTCTTTTTAAAGTTGTAGTTTTAACTGGTAATGATGAGATGTTGATTCTCTGCGTGAAGTAATTTGGAAATTCATTTAACAAAACTGAAGTCACCTTATTGGTAATGGGTGTGTTTCAAGTTTCAAATAGGTGAACTTTTTGTGTCAGTTATGTCAAGCAACTTTTCATAATTTGGTTCCTGCTAAAATAATTTGGCTATTGTTGGTTATTGTTTTAATGTGTAAACTTGCCAAAAACTTGTTTGGGTTTTGATTTGCTGAGAATTTGTAAGTATATAGAAATCTCTAATGATTGGCTTTTTACACAATAACAAATTTAAGTTTGAAATGTAAATATTGAAAAAGTTTTTACTAAGCTGTGATTAATGATTTTTGAGTTAAAAGCTCATAGGATTTTATTTTGAGTTGTCTGATCGATCATAATAATCTATTGATGATCAATAATCCACCATCTGAGAGAAATGCTACAGGCTACACAGAGAATATGATACTGTTAGGAAGTCAGCATTGGGAAAAGCTGAGAGGACAATTTTAACCTCAGTCTAAGATGGTATTCTCCTGGCTCAGTTTCCCCATTATGTTCCTTTAAAAAGGAATGTTACCCACCTGGCTATTCCTAAGTCTGGCTATAAGGTGGACTTGATACTGCATGGTTAGAAAACTGAATTATCTGAATCCAAGCAGAGCTAATGATGTTTTATCCTGTCATATCCGGACCCTGTAATCTTTTCTGTCAGATTTGTGTCTTCCAGACTACAGGTCATTCACCTATAGTTGATAGCAAACAGTGGGTACTAGCCAAAGTCACCCCCCCCTCCCGCCCCCATTGTTCCCTGGATGAGGCCTGTGCTTAGTTCCAGTCAACCTCCTCTCTGGGACCCCTTCGAAGCAGTGACAGCTCTATGCCCCTTGCCAGCAGGAAGAAGTTTCAGAAGCCAAGACCTTCACCCTTACCCCCAAAAGAATTTGGGTCCCATTTGTTTGAGGGGGGAATGATGAGGATGGGATCTAGACATCAAAAAGGAAAAACCCTGGATTTTCCCACATGGCCAAATCTCTTGGTGTTCACCTGAGGCCATAATCCCATCAACTGGCCTTTCACTGTGGCTATACCCAATCTCCCAATTCCCTGTTACCCTTAATCTAGCCTAGCCTGCCATTGTCTTACAGCCCTATGGCCCCAGGCCACTTCCCTCCCTTAATCCTAGCTTGGCTCCATTCTCCCTTGGCCAAGTGGTGCAGGTCCCTGGCATTCTATTACCTCACTGTTCCACAAACTACTTGGCCACTCCTACATCCCTCCCACAGTCTTTCTGTATATAAGATCCATCTTGTCTCCATTCAGATGCTCAGATTCTTACAATCTAGCCAATAGCTCACTAATGTTCAGACTCCTTAAGAGTCTACCCAATATGACAGCTGTTCTAATAAACCTTGTCTTTGGCTGAAAGAAGGCTTGGTTCGAATTCTCTTGGGCAGGCCCCACATGTTCTGATTTTGGGGTCCCAGTACCCCTAAATCCCTAAATCTCTACAGTAGGAAGGGGCCAGGTTGTGAACAGCTTTAAATGCCAAAGGACTTTATATTTGATCCTGTAACAGAGAGCCACTGCAGTTTACTGAGAAGGAAGATAATATGATCTATGCTTTAGGAAAATCATTTTGGCAGCTGTACACACAGGATGGATTTTATTTTTTCTGACTCTGCTTACTTCATTCAGTATCAGTTCATACAAGTCTTCCTGTGCTTCTCTGAATTCTTCACATATTTATCATTACTTATGGTGCAGTAATATTCTATTAAATTCATGCACCACAATTCGTTTAACCATTTTCCAATTGATAGGCATTTATTTTGTTTCCATTCTTTGCTAACACAAAAAGCTTCATTGTGTTCTTTCATGTGCAGCAGTATAGGCACAAGATAGTTTCTTTTGCCTACCATGTTTTTCCCTCTACAACTCCTAGGTCAGGAATTAATAAATCAGCATAGAGAGTAGTGAACAACCTAAAAAAATCATTCTAATAACTTTTGGACATGCCTAACACTGAGTTGAAGACTGTGCAATTTGTTGTTCCTGTAGATTCATATTCCTTTTTTCTTCACCAGGATTACAACTGTGGTAGTCAGTGCTTCCGTTTCCTTGCTGAGTTCACATACATAAAATACAGACCTATCAGATTTTAATGGCTTAAGGGCACATAGCAGAATATATTTGAAAGTTTCTCAGTATTCCTTATGTTAGATTTCCTCCTGATATTTGTTTAACTGAATTTATCCTTGGAGCAAGTGGTGAAAGATGAACAGGCAGTGCTCTGCCACAAGGGGAGAAGAACGTCACATGGACCCCAGAATAGCAACAGCAGTAAATATGGTCATGTTTCTCCTCTGCTGAGACATGGATGACAGACACAGTTCACATTCACAGAACCTAACAGTCCCATTGGCTACCAGGTGCTTAGGGACTTGGAGGAAACTGGGATCTGGAGACTGGGAGGAAAACTGGACAAATGTTGCTGTGTTTTGGAGAGACTTGATTCCAAAACATACTGCTTTAACATAAAGCAGAAAGGAGGAAGACACACAATCACAGGGCCAGGGGGGCTTTACACCCTTATGGTAGCAGGGGACCAGGTTCTAAATCAGCTTCTAAGACAGCTGGCTCAGAGCTCCTGAGAGCTGAGCTGAGAACTTCCCAGCACGTCTGCCTGGGAACTCACTCTTATCTGCAGCTGACACAGCCATCAAGGCACATGTGTAATGATAAAAGTGCAAAAGAGGGCTCTCTCCATCTCTGGTTATTTAAAGAGGTCCCATCAGATTTCAGCCACTTCGTTCTGCTGAATCAGTGCATTTTTCTTAAAGCTATTGAAGGAAAGGACTTATCTCTCCCTACTCTCAAACTGCTTCAAGAAATATTTGATTTTACCAGACTAAATCCACCTAGAACCAGTCATTTCAACAAGTCTTACCATGCTTCATCTCTCACTCTTTTCTCATTGTCCCAAATTCTTAGTACATATGCTTACATGTCTGTTCAGTTGTTGTGTTTATATAATCTATAAATCTCTCTGTCACTTGTCTGTGCCTTGTCTCCATCCCTCTGTTAGACAGATACTTCCTTGACAGCAGGGACTGGTCTACTTTCCTATAAGTATCATGTGGACCCCTTTGTGGACTCTTAGTGATGCTGCCTGCTTGTTTTCGGTAGAAATCTTAGAAATCCTATATACCTATATAGGTGATTTCTGTAGGTCTAAAGAAGCCAAAATGAGCTCCCCAGTCAGTTCACAGTAAATTTAATCATTATGTCAAAGATCCCTAGAATCCCCATGTGCCATAAACCCCATCCTATTTCTTTTTTTTTTAAAGCTCTTCCTCACTTCTCTAAGTTTGTATCCTGTCTTACTGATCTGAACTGAGCTCTTTCTCTGGGTGGTTTTCTTGCTTCTTTTGCCTAGTCTTGATGCCACTCAAAGAATTGCTGTGGAAGGGGGTTTGTTATTTCAGACACATACCATCACCCACGTCACTCGTTTCTCCCATGCAATCTTTAACAGGGCACAGAGTCAACTTCATGCTTTCATTTGTATCAGTTACATGCACAGGATTTAAGTTCATCCTCTCTGTGGGTCCCAAGTCTGCTTCCAGATGATGTCTGTTATTAAAAAAGAAAATAAAGCTGATGTCTTCTTATTTTTTGACTTCCTGAATAAAAAATCCAGCCATTTGTTCCACTGTCATCCCCATGTTTTTCTTCTTTAGAATCTTATTCAGAAAAACAAGATAAAGGAAATATCTTTTCATGCCACTAACTCTGCTGTTTGTTCTCTATGCCTCCTCAGTGACGTTGGGTAGTTAAGAAAAAGTCACATCAGTGTTTCAAAGTCAATGCCAAGGGAACATAGACAGTGATTCAGTGCCCAGTATCTGCTGCTGCTGTTGCCCAGAACCTTATCTTGTCCTATTTATACATTCACAAACCAAATTCCTTTTTAGAGCCATACTTTCAACATTAACATTTTCTTTCCTTAAATTTCATGCTGTTGAGTTCTGCATTTTTCCTCAAGTGGGCAACAGAGGATACAAATGTAAATTAACTTCCACATTCATTACTGAGAGAATCAATAATCTGATCACAAAGACAGGGAAATCTGAAAAGGAAGCACCATTGCAATATTAAATATGTTCTAAATTACAAAGATGGATAAAATTCTCAATCTTAAAGCTCAGAAGATTTCCAAAGCAGAATAAAGCCAACTGTTTTGAGCTCCTAACTGAATAATCTTCCACTGAGAGAATGGCTATAACAAAATTGTAACAGTTACATATTGATGGTTTAAGAGTCAGGAAGACTTGGGTACAAATCTTACATCTGACACATATTGGCTTCATGACCATTGACAAGTCACTTAACCTCTGAGTGCTTGTTAACTCTCTAAGACTATAAATTACAGAATAGTATACAATCTGCTTTGGTATAAGAAGTGTCCTTGTGAAATCATAGGTCTGGGATTCCCCCCCTTCCCCCCCCAAAAAAAAGAGACAGTGAAGCAGCATACTACATAGTGTTTCTAAAGCCCTTTCAACCCATATCAACATATTTTAAAATTAGTAAATACGAATTTAATTATAGAAAACAAAAATTACTAAATGCTGCTATATTCTGCCTCTGGGGCCTTCTCATTCCATGACTGTGGTTTCTTCCTCTGATTGGTCAGTTATTGCTAGAACCTCCATTTTAAAGAAAATGCCCAGGTCAGCTATGTTCATTCCTTCATTCCTCTCCAGATTTCATTACTAACTCTCTGGTTTCTTTCTCAATCATGCTCTATCATGGGTACCTTCATAACCTCCCCCCCCTTTTCATCTTCCTTTAGGTGTTGTCTTCTTCCATTAGGATGTAAATTCTTAAGGACTGTCTTTCTTTCTACTTGTATTTTTACTAGTAGCACAGGGTTGGGAAACCTGTGATCTCAAGACCACATGTGGCCTTCTAGGTCTTCAAGTCTGGCCTTTTGGCTGAATCCAAATTTCACAGAACAAATCCCCTTAATAGAAGGATTTGTTCTGTAAAACTTGGACTCAGTCAAAAGGCTGCACCCGAGGAGCTAGAAGACCACTTGTGGCCTCAAGGCTGCAGGTTTCGCAGCCCTGTCCTAGCACCTGGCACGATATGTGGCACTTGTTGACTGTAATGAACAAATGAAGTATCTCCTCCATATTGTGCTTCTTTCAGATTTTCTTTAATGACTGTTAAAACTTTACTAGACAACAGAAACTTCCTCATTTGCATGCATTCAATTCAACTCAATGCACATTTATTACAAACCTTAACTCCTCTTAGTTGTAATATGCATGCATTTCTTAACCATTTAACATGTATAAAACTGTGCTGCCATTTTGAAAATTAGGTTCCTGTCTTTTTTTTTTAGGTGTCACTGATAGTTTTTGAGTTTTGTGCCCTTAACCCCATTTCCCCCATAATCCCTTTGGTTTTTATTGTGCAATTTTGCATATTGCTGTGCTTTTGGAAATTCATATATCAGATTATAGCAGAACTGATTGTTCTAAGAAGGCATTAGCACCATGGCCACAGATAGTTCGGGGCCCTACTTTAGCTACTTTGGTCAGCTTATTTTTGAAAGGCCTAGTTGAGCTGTGCTGGAGTGCCATTATGGGGATGTGAGGTGACTATATTGAAAGAAGAGAAAGAAAAGTATTTGATGCTAATAGTGATGGGGCCAGTCACAATTGTGGAGGCTTTAGGCACATTGGACTGTGTATGAAAAGGGATTCAAGCCAGGTAAGGGTCTGTGGTCTGGGAAGGGTGTGGCTCTATTATTTGGGATATCTTGCAGATTTCCTTGATATGGACATATCATGTCCATGTTTGTTTGCTTGTTGTCACCCCCACTAGACTGTGAACTCTTTGAAGGCAGGTGCTATCTTTTGCCTTTTTTTTTTAATCTCCAAAATTTAGCACAGTGCCAGGCACATAGTAGGCCCTTAATAAATGTTTATTGGCTGACTGACTGTGTGCTCTCCCATTATGCTGTCTGGGGAAGGCACACAGGTAGCTGTGTGTTTTATTTTCCTTCCCAGGCAACTTTGTCAGGTCTGGCTGTTTGATAACATTCTGTTGACTGAGGAGGCATCATCCTTCCAATACAAGGGAGTCTGTGATGAGAAGTCTATACTGCATCTCTCATAAAACAATGTTTTGATTTCTGCTGGATCAGTCTTTGGGTGTGTCTGAAAGCTTTTGTAATGGAGGGTTGTAATCCATAGGGCAGCCAGGTGGCACAGTGGATAGAGTGCTGGGCCTGGAATCAGGAAGACTCATTTTTCTGAGTTCAAATCTGGTCTCAGACAGTTGCTAGCTATGTGACCCTGGGTAAATTACTTAACCCTGTTTGCTTCAGTTTCCTCATCTGTAAAATGAGCTGGAGAAAAAAATGGCAAACCATTCCAGTATCTTTGCCAAAAGTTGGACATGACTGAAAAAATGACTGAACAACAACAATCTACAGTGAGAGAGGGATTACTCATGCTGTTAGGAGTTGGGGATACAATGGTAAAAATAGTACCATCCATTTCCCCAAGTTGATCTAATACAGGACATTCTTCATAGAATGTGATAAGGGCAAAGGAGGGATTTAGACAAAGTGTTATTAAAATCAGGAGGAAGAGATTATTTTCAATTTGAGGGTACCAAGAATGAATAAATGAAGACTCACTTATTAAGGTCAGGGACTGTGCTAAGCACTAGGGATATAAATATAAGAAGAGAAACAATCTTTTCTCACATTCTAATCCTAAAGGAGAGACGACATATAAAGAGAAGTAGTGGCTAGGGAGGAAAACTTTGGTTTGGAGAGTCACAGGAACAGTTCTAAAATGTTATTTGATTTTATTATGTGCCCAGAGCAAGAAGGATAAAGTGGGAGTGGGATAGGATGATACACCAAGTGGGCAGGGAAAATGGCAAAATGGTCTAGATGGATGGTTGGAAAGGATGTAAAACATGGTCTCATGGTCTACGGCCAACTAGAGATAAGGGGCTAGGTAAATATTCAGTCATCTAAGTTACCAGAAAAGATGGCTCAGCCTCAGGATTTGAATTTCAAAGTTGAACAAATGGCTTTACTTCTGCAGAGAATGAGGGCACAGATTCTGGAAGTTGAGTCTGGAGGGTGCTGGGCCTGGTGAGAAGTTACAGGATAATGATGACAGGTTAGATGGCAACATGGCCTGGGATGGCTTCATGGAAGAATTAACTTTGGTCTTGAAAGAAGAAAAGAATTCTAGTAGACAGAGGTATGAGGGGTAGCCTACATGGAATGCACAGGGGTGGGAGAGGGAAGAAGATCAGGGAGATTTTGTTACTCAATTTGGTTGGAATATAGACTTTTTGAAGATTTATTGAGTGAAATTTGCACAGAAAGGTAGATTAGAGACAGATTGTGAAAGGTCTTAAATGTGAAGATGAGGAGTTTGTATTTAAAACTATGCAACCTAAGTTTTAATGAACACAGTGACCCTTCTCTGATGGATAAGATGGTTTTAATATTGGGGGCTTCTTTTTAATAATAATCTCTATGTGTCATTGCTCCCACCCAGAAATCTCCTAGGAACATTAGAATCTGTCTGGCTCATATTTTTTAGTGGTCTTTATTTCCCTCAAGCATCAGGCTTCTAAAACAAGACCATAGACCAGGTTTATTAATGGAATGTAAAAGAACAAAAAATAGAGAGTCATGTCTAAATCTCTTAATCAAAACACTAGTTATAGCTGCTCATCTGTTGAACTCAATTTCTCTATCCCACCCTCAAGAGTTCAATAACAGTCCTGACCAAATCAAGAAATTAAATTGCTTCTATGTCAATGTAGTCATAAGCACTGGTAATTAGAAGACTCTGTCTCAGTGCTTGCTGACTTCTCTCAGTTCACTTCCTTGCTCAGTCTTACTACTGTAGTGATCTTCCTTAGTTATTATTTCTCACCATGTCCCATAGCTCTTGGAGTGAATTTAATTCAGCACATACAGACCATTGTCAGTCCTACAACTTCTGGTTTAGCTCTGGAAATCTTAGGCACTAGATTGATAACTGCTGGTTTTGTTGCTGTCAACTCTGAATTCCTTTGAATTCTACTCTACCTAGAAGGTCCATTTTCATCTATAGTGTAGTTTTTCTACACAAAAACCTCCATCTTGTGGGTGGTTGCTCTCTCAGATCCCCCTCTGAGTTTCTTATTCTCCTCATGTCCTTGTACCTGGCTTCCAGACTCCAAAACCATGGCTCTAATGCTAACTCATCCTGAAACTTTCCTCAGCACTGAGACTTCTTGCCCTGGAACCATTCGTATGTATCCTTCTCAACCTGCAATATCCCTCAATGACATCAACTCCCCTTCTTTCAATTGTGAGTTTCTCTTGGGACCTCTGTTTTATGGAGGAGACTAAGCAGGCCTTCATTTCCTTTCTGGCCTTGTTCCTGGTTTCTGTACTTCAAAATCATGCTGGTTTTTGCATGACTGTATACATATAACCTATATCAAATTGCTTGCCTTCTCAATGACAAAGGAGAAGAGGAGAGGGAGAGAATCTGAAATAAAAAATGAATGGTAAATTTTTTCATGTAATTGGGGAAAAAATAAAATATTAAATAAATTAAAAATCATGCTGGGTACCAAAGATCCCTGCCACCCCTCCTCTATTTTTATTTTTTTTCTTTGTATATTGTCTTTCCCAATCAGAATATAAAAATTCTTTGAGGGCAGGAATTATCTTTCTTTTTGCCTTTACTATGTGCCTAGCACATAGTAAGCACTTAATAAATGTATATGTTCTTAATTTCCTTCCTTCTCATGTGTATGTGCCCTTGGGCCCTCTTCTGGCATGTACAGTTGGAAGAGGAGGGCTTGACTTAACAGCTTTAAGAAATACTCATGTACTTTTTCTATGAATCTTCTTGGTATATGTCCAATACATATAAAATGAGTAATAAGGAGCAAGTGAAGGCTTCTGAGCAGAAGAATAGCATATATAGACCTATAGACGAGGAAAATTATTTTGGCAGTTGTATAAGGGATGGATTGTCAATGAGTGAGATTGAAGGAAGACCAGTTACAATCCTTTTAAACAGTCCAGTCAAAAGGTGATCAGGAGGTAGTAATGAGAATAAAAAGGAGAGGGAAGATATGAGAGAAATTGCCAACATAGAATCAACAGGTATTGAGTTGATTGGATGTTGGGAGTGGAAAGAGTCAAAACGTCTCTGAGGTTTTGAACCTAGACAAATGGCAAGATTGTGGCATCATTAACATAAATAGGCAAGTTCAAAAGATGAAAAAAATTTAGGCAGAAGGCAAGTTCAATTTTGGACATATTGAGTTTGAAGCATTCATGAAATGTCAATATGTAGATGTCAAATAAATAGTCAGAAATGTGGAACTGGAGTTCAGAGAAGTAATAAGGGTTGTATGTGTAGACTTTGGAGTCATTTGAATAGAGATTGTAATTGAAGCAATAAGGGGGTGGTAAATATGAGAAGAATGGGCTGAGGATACAGAATAGGAAGATGGCCACACTTATGACATACATAGGAGAAAAATGAATACGTGAAACTGACTGAGGAGGAGTCTTCAGTCAAGTAGGAAGGGAATCAAGCAGTGTCACTGAAGCCAAATATCAGGAGAGAATATCAAGAAGGAGGGGGTGGACAACAGTTGTCAAATGCATTTTTAAAAAGTACTCTTTTTGGTTGGAGTGAAAGATTAATGGATTACATTAGTTATTACATTCATTATTTCTTTTGGATGTCTTTATGGTCTTTAGAAAAGTAGTTCACTTTTTTTGTCCTTAACTTCTCTTATTTCAACATCCTATGTGCTATGTGAATGATATCAACAACATCTTTAAGCATTTCTTTTGAAGCAGGCATATCATAAAATCAAGAAATGTGAGGTATTGAGGTGACTAATATGTTTAAAATTCTTATGAAATGTTTTTATTATGCATGTAGGAATGATATTTTGGGCAGCTAGGTGGCATAGCATATAGAGTGCTGGACCTAGTGCCAGGAAGACTCATTTTCGAGGGTCAAATCTGGGCCTCAGACACTTACTAGCTGTGTGATTCTAGGCAAGTCACTTAACCCTATTTGCCTCAGTTTCCTCATCTGTAAAATGAGTTGGAGAAGGAAATCGCAAACCACTTCAGTATCTTTATCAAGGAAACCTCAAATGTGGTCACGAAGCATTAGACATGACTGAAAAATGATTGAGTAACAACAAAAGGAATAATCTGTGATTTCCTTGATTTGGGGAAATTTTCTCTACCAATAACAGATCTATTTTCATATGATCAGAGATTTAGAGCTCAAAAGTACTCTAAGGGTAATTTAGTCTGACCTTATTTTAAAAAAATAGTTTCTTTTTTTATTATGAACTTACATATAGCCACACATGAACATTTCCACATACAAAGATTAGAAAAAGAAGACAATGTAAAACTGTGAACTTCTTTTATATACAGTTTTTAAAAAGTGTATAGTAAATATGGCATGATAATAAAACTATCCTGCCTGTAGTCCTGTAATATTTCATATTAAATAGTAAGTTCACCAACAATGAACTTATATAATGCAGTGAGTCTAGCATTCTGTTGGGCAAGAGGGTAGCATCAGAATACCAATATAGTTCCTACATGACAGGCTAAAAGGGGATGATCAAATTCTGGGAAGACTGAGTAACTTGAAGGGTTATATAGTAGGATCACACCAAATATTAGACTAGAAAATGCAAGATCAAAAAGCTGGAAGAGACCCTAGTGGACATCTAGTTTGACTGTCACTTTTCCATAGTAGGAAACTGAATATCAAATTATTACATAATTCTGGAAAATGAAGATAGGAAACAGATTTGGCCATCAACAAGGAGAAGACTTTGGTGCTGGCATTATATATAAGTTGAGTGTATCTATGGGGCATAAGATAAGGAGCGCCTAGGGTTTAGAAATCTATGTCAAAATACCATCTTTAGCCTGTCTAGGGCTTGAACTTCCCACCATTTTTGTTACTAAGGGATTTTTCAGAAAGCCCCCATTGAAATGCAAATGTTTTGACTAGGAAGGATAAAGTACTGTTTATCTTTACAAGTTTAGCTTGAATTAACATATGTCCATTAGCTGGGTAGCTACTTAGTAGAAAGCCCTGTTTTGTAATAAAACACTGAAGAAAAGGGGACACATCTTTGAGCAATAGTCAATACTTTTCTAAAGGTGAAATCTGATTAACAGAAGAAGGGTATCCTTGAAAAGGAAAAGGAGAAAAGAATAAAAAAGAGGGTGTATATAGCCCCATATAGCCTGCATAGCCTCAGGGTGTGTGTGCGCTTGTATCTGTAAGTAGGGAGGAGGGTGCTACTGCTTTGAAGCCAGTTAGAGTCTGCACTGATTGTGTGGTATGTGAGTACTTACTCTTTTGGGTTTTAGCACCAGCTGGCAGCACTACCTCCTCCTCCTCCTCTCCCACCTGCTGGGATCCTGAGTCACTGGCAACTCAAGCTGCCTTGTCCCCCAAGCAGCAATGGGCTCTAGAAGGCCCAGGGCGAAACGATTCTAAGAATCACTCCACCAGCAAACTGAATTAGGAGGTATTTCCAGGGCTTGGGTGGGAGGTGGGGAGATATAATTTTCCCAGTCATATTTTTATGTCCTCATTCTGCATTTTTCTTTCTTCAATCTCCTGCAATCTGGTTTCTGAAGTGACAATTTTACTGAATTTGCTTTCTGTGAGGTCACCAAATAATTTCTTATTCATTAAATTATTTTTAGTTTTTTCAGTCCTCATGTTTTTTGACCTTTTTGTAGGATCTGACACTGCTCAATACCTCTCCTTTTCTTTCTTTTTGGATATTCTCTCTTTTGCTGGCCTCAGGGACATTGATTAACCCTGTTTTTCTTCCATTCTCTCTGACTACTCCTTGTCAGTTTGTTTATTCTCCTCCTCCAGACAAAAGTAGCTATCCCCTGAGATTCTATCCTTGGCCCTCTTCTTCTATAATCTCTCCCTATATTCATGGCTTCAATGAAAATCTCTATAAAGATGATTCCTAAATCTACATCACTTCCCTGCTTTCCAGTCAGACATTTCCAAATGCCTGCTGGATATTTCCACCTAGATATCTCATTGGCACCCCAAATTCTACCCAAATGCAAAACTGAACTCATCATCTTCCTACCAAACCTTCTCAATTTTCCTCTTCATGTACTTTTATGTACTGTACTCCTATTAATCCCAGCTCAACACCTTGGAGTCATCTTTTATTATACTTTCTTACCCTCCCCCCCACCCCAAGTCCCCAGTCTCTTCCCTCCTCCATCCTATCTTTGGCCAACTCTATTTATTTCACCTTGGCAATAATGCTCACGTATGCTTCTTCCTCTCTTCTCACACCAACACTACCTTATCTTGTCACCATTTGCCAGGACTATTGTAATCATCCTCTAACTTGTTTATTTCTAGTCTCTCCTCCAAACCATCCTTTATGCAGCTGCCAATATTTTTCCTAATGCATAAATAAGATTAGTTCCCTGATTCAAGAAATATTCAATGCCTAGAATTTTTTTGGGGGGAGGGAGATTTGAGATCTATGCTTTTAATTGGTATAAGGAACTTCTGCTGTAGAAATTTCTTACAGTACAGAAATCTACCAGTGCAGATCCCAAAGAGGTCTGTAACTCTAATTACCTGGGGATACTGAGAGGTTAAGTGACTTGTCCAGAGTGATATAACTAGTATGTATCAGAGCAATGGTTGTCAACAGTTTTTTTTTTTTACAAACCCTTTAAAGGCACTGGCGGCACAGTGGATAGAACTCTGGGCCTGGAATCAAGATGACAAGTTTAAATCTAGCTTCAGGCACTTTCTAGCTGTGAGACCTTGGACAAGTCACTTAACTTCTGTTTGCCTCAGTCTCCTCAACTTTAAAATGGGAATAACAATAGCACCTACCTTGCAGGGTTGTTGTGAGGAATAAATTAGATGGTATTTGTAAAAAAGTGTTTCTTAGCACAGTGCCTGACATATAGTAGGTGTTATATAAATGCATAGTCTCTGAAATCTGATTCTTATCAGTTTTCCAGACTTACTTTGCTCTGCTCTCCACAAACTCTATGTTCTATTCAAACTTGACTACTAGGTTTTCTCTGGTCGTTTGTCTTCTATCACCACTGTGAGTTCACATAGACTCTCTTTTATATCTGGATTATATATCATTTACATAGCTGCTTGTTGAAATCCTTCTTCTAGGTCCAACTCATGTACCAACTACTCCATAAGTGGGAATAAAGTCTGCATGTTTCCACTGAGTCAATCATTCAAACATAGGGTTTATACTAAGTGCAAAAAAATACTGGATCAATTTAGATATCTTTGAAAGCTAATGAACTACTTGGAGTGCTGTTGCATAGGAAGTCCATTCAGATTGGTGTAATTCTTACTATATTACCTAAGCAGGTATTCCTTTGTAAAAGCTAATTCAATGATCATTGACTGATATCAATTGATAAGCATACCACTGTGGGCTCTTGAGCTATAGTATTAGTAAGGTACACCCTTGGCTTAGCATAGTGCTTGGTACATAGTAAGTGCTTAATAAATATTTGTTGACTTGACTTGACACTGCAATCCCTCAAAGATTCCATAGACATTTAGAAGAGATAGAATAGCTATGATCTGGAGACCTGACTTATGTGAATGGGAGTTGGAAAGTTCACCCAGAGCATGTGATATACTGTTATTCTTTTTTGGATCACTATCTGTGTTATGTCCATTAACAGTGTGTATACCCCAAGGATCTATCTTGATCCTTTTCTTCTAGCAGCTTCTAGGTGGTACAGTGGAATAATACATGGGCCTGGAGTGAGGAAGACATGGGTCCAATCCAGACACTAGCTGTGTGTGATTTTGGGCAAGTCACTTAACCTCTGCCTCAGTTTCCTTATTGTAAAATGTGAACAATAATAGCATCGATCTCACAGAGTTATTGTGAGGATCTAATGAGATAATATTAGTGAAGTACCATACCTGCCACATAGTGGGTACTTAATAAATGGTTGTTTCCTTTCCCTTTTCTCTCTAGACTCTGTCTATTGGACATTTCAAATTGGTTGTCCACAGGTACCTCAAACTCAATATGTTCAAAATAAAACTCATTATCTACCCCTTAAATTTCACTCCTATTCTGAACTTCCCTTTTCTGTTAAGGATACCACCATCTTCTCAGTCATTTAGATTCAAAACCTCAGTGTTCTCTTTGATTCCTCACTCTCACCTCACATATCTAATTAATTGCTAATTTTTTTTTTTATCATTTTTACCTCTAAAAAATCTTTTGCATATGCTCCCTTCTGTGTACAGCCAGCCAGACTATTGTAATATCCTCATAATCAGTATCTCTGAATAAATCTCTTCCCTCTCCAATTCATATACCACATAGCTATCAAAGTGATTTTTTCAAAGTTCAGGTGTGACCATGTCAGTTTTCATTGCCCCAAATTCCAGCCTCTTTCATAAACTCCTGTGTTCCTTTATACCTTTAGGATCAAATATAAACTCTTCTGATTGACAACTGAAGCTCTTCTAAATGTTTTCCACCTTATTACATATGATTTCCTTCCATGAACTCTATGATTGTACCACTCTAGAGTCCTCTTGTCATTCTCCACACAAGACACTCTATCTCCTGTATATTTTTCTTTGTGCTGGCTATTCCTCTTGTCTGGAATGTTCTTCCTCCTCATCTCTGCCTCTTGGAATCCCTGGATTTTTTCAAGATACTCTTCAAGCACCACCTTCTCTATGCAACCTTTTTTGGTCTCCCCCCAGTTACTAATGCTTTCTCCCCTTATATCTGTTTGTTTTGTATTTTGTATGTCCCTGTATATGTTTGTTATATCCCCTGTTCAAGGGTAAACTCCTTGAGTACAGGGGCTCTTTTGCTTTTTTCCTTGTTTATCTGGCACCTAGAACACAGTACATGGCACATAGTAGGTATTTAATAAATTCTTGTTGATTTATTGGTTGTTAGAGTTTTGGAGAACAGATTTTAAAGCAAGCATTTTGACATGGTATTCTTGAGGACAAGAAGGTGAAGCATGGACTAGATGATAACTAGATGATAGTGGATTCAGAACTGGTTGAATATCCAGATGCCAGAAAGCAGCCCTCAGTGATTCTGTAGGGCTGCAGGGACATCTTCTTGGCCCTGCAATGATTAGGATGTTTATGAGTGAATGACTTGGATAAAAACATAGATGGCTTGCTTATAAAATGTGCTGGTGACATAAAAGTAGAATAGATAGTCAATAGATTGGATTACATCCTGACCATGCAGGCATTATTAAGGAGATTAAGATGCTAGAGATGTATGACTTATGATTTAGGCAGAGATTTTCCAGTATCCTCTTCCTTGTCCCCCTCCTTGCCCTCACCAGGGAGCTTTCCCTGACCTTGGGGCCAATAAAGGTAGTTTGACTCACACATTTGCCCCTCTTACACTTGGATTTGTGGGAAGAAGAAGAAAAGAAGCCTCAGGAGCCAGAGAGACTTAATTTGTGGACGGGGCTGTTGCCATGAGGACTGGACGCAAGAGCTCTGGGGCCAAGATAGTGTAGTTGAATCATGCACAAGGAATGTTAGGGCAGATGCCTGCCTCATTGCTTAGTTCAGCCAGTTAGCTGCTCAGCCACTACTGCTGACTCATTTGTCCAAAGAAATTCATCCACAACTTCTTGGAGTGCCTCCCTCCACTTCTGTGGGACATCAACTTCTGCCGTTTTGGCTTCTAAGGCTTCATTTCTTCTTTCTCTAAGTGTAAATGTGGGAGGGGTAGGCTTGTGAGTCAAAGAAAGCCCTTACCTCAACCTCAAGGTCAATGCAAAACTGCAGATGGAAGATAAGGGAAGAGTAAATCTGAATTTCTGTCCAAATGTGGAGGCATTCATCTCTAGCATCCTGACTTACTTGGTGACACCTTTAGGAGGCATGACCAAGAAAGTGCTATATCTAGTTGTCATTTCCCCCTGATTTAGACAGTGGAAGATATGATATCCTCTACTTTATTTCATCATTTCCTCCATGAAACTTTTCCTGAGCTGAATAAGTAACACAAATTGTTTAAGTTACAAATAGATTTATCTATGGCTTCAATCTTATAGTTCTACTCCCTAAAATTAACATCTCTTTTTATTATAATTGTATGTTAATCTAGGTTTACTGAACTGTTTATGATTATGGGTAAATTTGCCATCACCACTGCCATTGTCATCATATTCAATGACACTTATATAGTACTTCAACATTTTCTGAGCACTTTACATAATTATCTTATCTTCTCAACAACCCTGTGAAGTAGGCATTATAAATATTTAATATTTATTTTACAGATACCCCATACCTCAATTTCCCCTAAGAGTCTCTGCTCATATGGACTTAGTTTGTATCTGGGGGTCTGATCAAAGAGGTACAGTTTATCTCTTTGGTTTTTGCCTACCATGGCATTTTGCTATGGGGAACATCCCCCAAATAAAGATTAGATATTGTCTGTGTCTAAGTTTCCTCAAATGTATGTTAACAGGGTCCTCAACTAAGACACTGGCACTAAATGTACAATATGGATATTGGGTATTGAAAAATCTTTAGTTTTTCCATTACAGAAAACATGTGAGCTGCAAAGGGCTCACAGGAATATTTAAAAACATGAAAGCATAAAGCCCACAAATAACCCATTCCATTCCCCTAGAAGATAAAACCATTGTGCAGGAGTGCTGCACAAATACTTTTAATTTGTTTTCAATCTATGCCATCTGAGCAAGTCATGGCAAAAGTAGAGTTGGCAAGATCCAAATATTTACCCGCTGCACACTCCTACTCCAATGGCACAGAACAAGAAAGGTTAAGTCTTTTTACAATCCTTTTAGGGGCTGGAGGAAAAGGCAGCTCTTCCTATAAGAGTTCATCCACTTTAACTCTCAGTTGTCAATTTTCTTGGTTGCAGGCTCATTTATAGAGCTCAGAAGAATTCTGTACTTCTTTCAACAAGTTGATAAAGCGCATAGACATTGGAGCTACCCTTTTTTCAAAGCTCTCTGCTTTGTAATCTTGTCAGATTGGTCCAGAAATTCACACAGTTGATTAGTGTCATCCCTGATAATCCAGGCTTATGTACAGATGAGTACTATATAACTCATATGGTTTTTGGCAGGATTGAATGATAGGGATAAGAATGAAGATAGGAGCTGTGATTTTGTTGTTTTAGGAAACTCCCTTTACCACTACAAGTTGACACTTTATCTACAACTTGTGATCTTAGAGAGTTGCCCAGAGAGCTAAAAGGTGAAAGAACCACCATGGGGTTACATTGTCACTGTGTCAGAAGAACTCAAATCAAGATCAACCTAGTTACTTTCATCTTGTCTCCTCCATTAAATTGTGAGTTACTAGAGAGCAGGGAATGTCTTTTACTTTTCTTTGCATCCTCAGTACTTAGGCTAGTGCCTGGCACATAGTAGGCACTTAATAGCTGTTTAATGACTGACTGACTACTCCTGGCTTTGAGGCTAGCTCTTTATCCACTGTGTCATGTTGTATTGTCTCTCTAAAGTATTATCTAAATGTAAGATATTATTAATATTGTTGGTCACATTGGGAATAGAGCAAAATAGATAATTGAAAATCTACCACCAATGGAAATAGCTCAAAGGGAGTTTTCTACTGATGAGTCAGAAGCTTTATTTTCAAAGAAGGACAGTGCATGATTAAGGTTTGTCTGGTCACAGGTTTTGCTAAGCTAATGGTCCCCTTTTAAAAAGAAAAACAGTATCTCATAGTATCTCTATCTCTTATTGGCAAAAACCATCAAATTAGTTAAGATACGAATTGCTATTATTGTCTTCAACTATAAGGTTGTTTAAATTTATGATTCAAAGATCAACATTAATTTTCTACAGTTTTCAAACAACTTTGCTTTATTTTTAGGAAAATAGGGACCTCTTGTGGTCATTTATAAAAGTACATTATTGACTTCTGCAAACAATAGAACGATTTTTAAAAACAATTTTCAGGTCTGATTCTCTTTAGAAAAATGCCTGTATATCATGGCATAGAAACTATAGTATCTGTTTTTGAATTACATGATAACATAAGCCTTTTTATGTTGGCTTGAACTAATTGTCTGTCAGTTTAGTAGTCTGTTTCTGACAGTCATACCAAAGGGATTTCTATGGAAGAAAGTGATAGTTGCCTCCTTAGTGGTTTGAGATATATATCAAACATTCCTAACTTTATTAATAATCTATTAAATTCAATTCATCAATGATATTTTATTTAATTATAGTTACAACAGGTGGACAGAATCATGAGTAAGATATGGTTCCTATTAAAATTATTTCTTATTCTCATTCAGTTGTGTCAGATTTTTCATGACTACATTTAAAGTTTTCTTAGCAAAGATGCTGGGATGGTTTGCCAATATTAAACTCATAATCTAAAAGGGTACCTGGGTATATGATAAGCAAATGATAAATACTTATGGTATAAGATTTAATTTAATTAGTGTAATGAGTTATGAAAAAAAATTGTGAGGGTTCAGAGAAGGGAGAAATTATACCCATCTGGAGATATCTGTTATAAATTTTTTTTTATTATTCATGAATTTTCTAATAGCCTTCTTTTACTTAAGTTGGCATACCAGGCACCAAACTCCAATCCAAGACTTAGTTTTACAGCAAAGATAAGAACATTTCTGGATCTTGGTGAGGTTGTTTCTGTGGCAGAAATATCAAACTCATAGCCTGAAGGTGGCAAGTGAACTTCAAAACTCCAGAGTGGGGCCTAAACCAGATTGAAATTTAATTAGGGAAATATTTAACAAAATAAATAAGATACATTAATTTATAATGTTAATTTGTGGTTTTCTAAGTTAATATGTGATCCATAGGGATCTCTTTCTACTTGAGTTTGACACTGCTGGAATACACAATCCCAGATTAATCAGTTGATTTTGTGGAAAAATGAAATCTATTAAATTACTTATTTTAGAAAAATGCAGAATGAAACAAAATCTTGTTTTTTAGAGATTTTTAATTCTCATGTGGTTGAGATAGTGTAACTTGCCTTCATCTAGTATTACATAATGGAAAGAGTACTGAGTTTGGAGTTGAAACACCTGTTTCAGTCTTGGCTTTGTTACGACCTGGGTGAACTTGGGTAAGGCACTTTACATTGTAGTCTCTCATCTTCCTCATCTGTGAAATGAAGGTGTGGACTAAGTGATCTCTAGAAGTCCCTTCTAGCTCTAATTTCTATGGTCATTCTTTGTGTGTCTTAAGAATCTTATAATTTTGCACAGTGGTGAATGTATTTTTAGCCTTATCAGGAAATTAATCACACCTAGGGTTAGTATAAGCACATTTGTGTGGTAGGAACAATTTATTTCTGAGCCCCTTCCCTTGCCCACTTTCCCAGTTTACAGCTCCTTTTTTCTCCCTAAAGTTTCCCTCCACTCCAACTTTCTCAAAAGAGGGGATAGCGTAGTTATTTTAGTGTGAATTAATTAAATGTTACCTCTCTAGAGCTTATTTAATATATTCCTAGAATTTTAGAGCTGGAAATGGTCTCATAAAAAGATGTCCAAACTCATGTCACCTTGTATCATTCAGTAAATATTTGTTGAATGAATGACTAAACTATTAAACAATTCTAAAATATAGACTGATAGCAAAATAAAAGAGATTGATAACAGCAAATGAAATTAGATAAATCCATTAGACAACATGCAAAAAAATAACTTTTCTTTTGAATCAGATTTGTTATTTCATAGCTAAGATGGCTTGGTGGCTAGAGTGGTGGATTTGGAGGCAGGAAGATCTTCGTTCAAGTTCTGCCTTTGTCACTTACTGGCTTGTGACTCTGAGCCTCAGTTTCCTTATCTGCAAAATAGGAATAGTAGCATCTACTTCACAGGGTTGTTGTGAGAATCAAATGAGATAACATGTGCCAGGCACTTTTCAAACTTTAAAGTGCTATACAAATGCTAATCATTATTCACTGGTATAGGGAATGTCCAATGAGGAAACTCCCAGTATGAGACAAAAGGACATGTGCTGTGCAATTTAGAGTTTTAGAGAGTTACTCGAGGGGCACTGAAATGTTATTAAATGACTTTCCCAGAGTCACAGTGAGTTTCAGAGGCAGGACTTGAAATCATGTTTTCCTCACCTTGCAGCTGGCTCATTGTCAATGCCAATGCCAAGGCCATGCTGCCTCTTATTAACTATAATAACACTAAAGTTCAAGGCCATATATCGGTAAAAATTCTAAAAAAAGATGACAAGGAAATATTTAGAAAGTAGAAATGCAAATTTGATAGCAATTTATTACAATGGAGGTATCTATATCTATGACTATTAGTGGTCATATTATGGATGGAGAACTGAAGGTCAGGTGAAGTAGAAATATTAAATTTGTAAATAAAGTCAATTTGATTTTTGGCTATATGCATAACAGATTATGGGTTGGTTTATACAAATCAGAGACCAGATAGTCTCTGTATTTCCTTTAAGTAAAATATTAATACTATAAAACATTTCTTTAATGTTATGTTTATTTATAAGGACTAGAAGAAAAATAATCAGCAAGATGCTTGTGAACACTATGAAGCAACAGTTGCAAAACAAAACAAAACAAAAAATCCAAAATAAAACAAAACACAAACCTAAGACAACAAGGTAGTATTTTGGGCAAAATGATACTTTACCACTGCTCCAAAGACTTTGACAGTAACTATGGTATAACAATGAATGCCATGTAGTAAAAACAGCCTCACATGTAAATGACATATATTTTTTGTTTAAAAATAGATTTTCCACGTGTAAAAGAATGCTACAGCTCCTTAGTGGCCAAGATAAAACTTCACTCTTCTACTTCCTTTCCGGTAGTTGCTTTGCCACTGAACAGACACCCGGCAATTAGCTGTAACCCCAAGCCAAGAGGAAAACTTTCCCCTTGAGTGATGGGAAATTTGTAGTTGGTGTTATTGGTTCTGCCTTTTGGTTTCTATGCTTACATTCACATTTGAAAAGCTACAGATTCAGCTAAGCTTGGTAAACTATTTGGTAGCAGAATTGTCATCTCTTAACCCACCTAGGTAGTACTCTGCTTCTCCAGATTTAGTGGAACTGGGAGCCTTTGCATATTCAGAGGCAAAAAACTACAGTTCCCAGTAGCCTTTTCGAAAGCAAGAACTCAATTTTTTCTTCCTTGGGAGGAATCAGTAAAAAAGGACAAAGCGCAGAGCAGTGTGGGTGGAAGAGGAGAGATAAACACTCTCAGAAATGGCTCTGAGGAAAGATGAGCAAGCAGGGACTGTGCCGCCGACTAAAGGGGAATCCGACTCAGAGGTTAAGCTCGTTCTCTACCACTGGACTCATTCCTTTAGTTCCCAAAAGGTAAATGTTCGGGGAGGCCTTGGAATCGAGTATTGGGTTTCAGCACCGGGACAGCTCCCTTGGGTTGCTCATTTATGCTAGTCCATCTTGTCTGGGGAGGCGGCCACCACCCGCCTCTGCCGCTTCAGTTTGGACTTTTATTGGTCCTTTGGACAAGAGCGAAGAAAAATCAACCCAAGGAATGAAGTGGATGTGCCCTATTTAGCCATAAATGCGACAGAAGCAGCACAGATTTATAGGCCTTAAAAGCCTGGCCTTTTGTAGGAATAGCAACTATAAGGTGGAAAGTTAGGAGAAAAGGGTCAAAGAAGCCACTTCACTTCTCAATTAAAGTAATTATAATCTTGCTCGAACACTAACTTCTAAATGCCACCTCTTCCCACTCTGCTTCTTCTCCTTGCTCTCCTCCTTACCCTTATACAGCATTATTTACCCTAGGTTCAGGTTCTTGGCAATGTCTTTGGCTTGTCCAGATGGAATCAGACGGGGTTTGTGGTAGGGTTAGATTGCATATGATCCTTGAGGACAGCGACTGGTTTCCATTTTTGTTTTTGATTCTGAGAGCCTAGCTCAGTGCTTTGTACATAGAAGGTGCTTCATAAAAGCTTTTTGCATTGAATTATGCATAAAATAGGACTTTAGAATAAGAAGGCAAGTATTATAAAAACTAACCTCAGTAGGTTATAAAAACGAGAAACGTAAACTTTATCAGTACTTTCCCCACAGTCTTTAGATATTTAGGTTGCAATTACAAAGACATGACTCACAAGGGATTCAGAAGATGCTTTGTAGAATCAAGAGAAGTAATTTCATCCAGAATAAACACACTTTTGTAACCAATGTGAACTCTTTCAGGTGCGCTTAGTAATTGCTGAAAAGAAACTGAAGTGTGAGGAACATGATGTAAGTCTGCCCCTGAGTGAACACAACGAACCATGGTTTATGCGTTTGAACTCTTCTGGAGAAGTGCCTGTCCTTATCCACGGGGAAAACATTCTTTGTGAGGCAACTCAGATCATTGATTATCTTGAACAGACTTTCGTGGATGGTAATGTTAAGGCTATTTGTGATTTCTTTAGTTTTGATTTTAGTAGAAGTGGCATATTTTCCATTTCCATAAGTATATACCAATAGATTCAGCAACAAATACTATAAGCTTTATCTCAACCAGTGTTAACTCCATTTTGTTTTATCCATGTAAATTAAACCCTTAAAAGCCTTTGAATAGTAACCATTTAACGAACATTTATTAAGCATCTGCTATATGCCAGTTGCTTTTCATTGAATGTCTTTCCATTTAAATCCACATTGACAAAGACTTCAAATCATATAAATTCTTGGAAGGGAATCAAAGTAAGTGAATTTGCTCTGTTTGCTAAGATAATAAAGTAATTGAAATAAAACTCAAGTTTTCACTTCTAAATATAATATATACTAAGAAAAAAATTAATCATTTGCAGTGAAGTGATTATTTTCCTAGCCAATGTGTCTCAAGAAAGCGTGACAGGAAAGACTAGAGGGGGAGACCAAATTTTAAGGTAGTGAGAAAAAGATATATTCAGCTTTTAAATTTGGGGACGTTGCTTGTTCTGGAAAACATGGGTTTTATCCCTTTCTTTTCAGAAGACAACAGAAAGCCATCTTTTTCTGAAGTTAAGATAAGAATGCTTTGAGGAGACAGACATTACCATACGTTGTCCTCACAATTTTGTAAGAGAATTGACTAGAGGACTTCAATACTCCTCTCTTTTTTCTTTAAAAAATTCCTCATTTAAAATTTGTTATCTCATTTTTATTGATGACTTTATTTCTATATCTCACTTATTTTCAAATATATAGCTTCCTTCTCTTACCCAGAAATCCATTCTTTTTAATAAAGATTAAAAAGAAAGGGGAAAAACAATTCAGCAAAACTGAACAATGCATTCATTGTGTCTAATGTTGTTATATTTTATAACAATATAATTTTCCCACTTTTGTAATGAAAAGAAGAGATGAATTTTCTCAACTCTTTTCTGGACTCAAGCTTGGTCATTATAATTATGTAGCATTCAGTTTCATTTTGTCCCTTCTGTCCTTTCACATAGTTATATATATATTTTCTCTAAGTCTGATTACTTCATTATGCATCAGTTCATATATCTTTTTCTGCTTATCTGAATTCTTCATTCACATTTTAATTCTTATGGTGCAATAATGTTCCATTACATATGAGTATAATTTATTTAGTCATTTCTCAATTGTTTTCAGCTTTTTTTTCCCGCTACCACAGAAAGCGCTTATATGACTATTTTGATGTATATGAGACTTTTGGTATGTGTCTAAAAATGGTGTCTGAAGGTCAAAGGGTTTGAGCATCTTAGTGATTTTTTAAAAACACAATTTCAAATTACTTCCCAGAATGGTTGGATCAAGTCACAGCTCTATCCACAGCATACTAATGTACATATCTTAGCATGGCACCTTCAACATTGATTATTTCTATGTTTTGCTATCTTTGGCAATTTTCTAATTCTGTTTCTCAAACATGTCATATAGTTCTTCAGTGTCTACTAGATGAGGATAATGTCACTGTAGTTAGAAAAAAGCCAGGAAAGTGACATAAATTGGCAAAATGACATAGAAAATTTAAATTACTAGATCAGGTAAATACATGAAGTGCTTAGAGGTAGATAAGAAATGGGCCAGCATCCTATCTTTGCTGTATGTGCTTAACTACCTTCAGAGAACTCTATTTTCCATTGCTCTAATGGGAGGCTACTTTTAAAATCAGCTTTTCCCCAAATGACCTATAGGAGGGAATATGGTTAGGGTAGGAACAATATCCTAACCACATCCCATGGTACAAAGTAAGATAATTTTTCCTTGTAAGGTATCAAAACCATCCTTGAGACTTGATTGAACTAGAGGACTAAAACCTCAGAATGTTGAAATCATTTCTATCTCACCTGAGTACAAAGCAGCCAACGAGGAGCTCAAGTACTTCTCTGATGATTGGATGGTGAAAAACTATGGTTTACTCAGACAAGAGAGCTTCTCTCAATTAAATAAGCCAAAGGTGTCCTTGATGCCTTCCTAAGCTTGCTGTGGCTAAGTAAATAGCCTTTTGTTAACTGTTGAATGGTTTTTTGAATATCTTCTTTTGTTCCAATACTAAACTTGAACTAACAGAAGACTGGCTTGAGTCAGGTCCAACAAGAATAGTGGTGAACTCCCATACTTGAGTTTATCAATCATTCATTATAAATATAAAATCTGGGGATCCAGACTAAAAGTGGATTCTGGTATTCTTACTGATAAAATCTGAAGAGAATTTCTTCATTTTTTTTTGATTGGGAAAAATTCCACTAAAATATTTTCATCTCTAAGGTGCTTGTGACTGGATAAGGATAATCATAGTGAGCAATTTGAATTTCTTGAGGGAGGTGCTAGCTGGACAACAAACAGGACAGTTGTGTGGGTTCAGAACTTACTGAGAAATGGATCCAAAGAGTAGTCATTAAAGGGATAATATAAATTAAATCTCTTAAAGTGTCCTATGTGTCTGTTTTTGGTTCTGGACTGTTTCACATTTTTTAATAATTACTTGGATGAAGGTATAGTGTATGCTTATCACAATTTCAGATGACATGGAACTAGGAGATATAGTGAACATTTTGTTTGTATATTTCAACAGGCTAGAATATTGGACTGAATCTACAAGATGAAATTTAATAGGGAAAAAAGTAAAGTTGTCCATGTGGTTTTTTTAAAATTAAATTTCAGATAGGCAATGTGTGGTTAGATAGCAATTTGTATTTCAAAAAAAGTTGTAAGGATTTTAGTGGACCACAAGATTAATGTTTCAACAGAGTGACATAGAAGCCAAGAAAATAAAGGCAATTCTGGGCAGTATAGTTCCATTGTATACTGGCAAGATCAGACTATACACCTCAAGCATTGTGTTCCTATCTAAGTACTGCATTTTAATGAGAACACCAATAAAGTAAAGAGTGCACAGAGGATGGCAATATGGATAGGGAAGAGCCTTTCATTAATACCATATGAGGAATGGCTGAAGGACTTGGTGATATTTAGCTTGGGGAAGAGAAAACTAAGCTGAGATATGATGGTTTCAGAGTACTTGAAAGGTCACACGAAATAGGGATTAAACTTTATGCTTAGGCACAGAAGTAGGAGTAACAATGATGTGTGTAGGACTTTTGATTTATATAATAGAAATTTCCTGTCTTCTTTTCATAGTTTTTAGCTTCTATTATTGTGTCACTTCTTCCTGTTTTCAGTATATCCTTCCAACATCTAATTTTCTGCCTTATTTTACCCACTCCCTAATAACAATAGCTAGCATTTATATGGTACCTATTACATTGTGCTAAACACCTTACATATATTGTCTCATATTTTCCTCATAACTATCCTGTGAGGTAGATGTCATTATTATCTTCATTTTGTAGATGAGAAAACTGAGGCAGATAGAATTTAAGAGACTTGTCCAAGGTCACACAGATAGTAAGTGTCTGAGACTGAATTTGAACTCAGTTCTAGCACTCTATCTACTGAACTGCCTAGCTGCTGCTAGTTAAATTTGTGGACCTTGCAATAAGTTATTTTGTTCAGAGTTAGTTTCTTCAGAGTTCTCATTTATTTCTGAGTTTACAATAATCTTATAGATGGTTGCAATCTTCAGACCTCTGAATAAAGATGTTACAATGGCTTGCTTCAATACTTGCCTCTTTATCTCTCTAACTTTTAAAGGTGGAACCAAATACCTTTCTTCTGTAGGTTCAGTTTCACACCAGATTCTGGGACCAATTATGCATGGGAAGGAATCCCATGTCAGCAGCTTATTGACTAAGTATCTTCAGCTTTGAATACAAAAGATTCTATTCTGACCTTGTACCTTACTTCTAAAAACTGGTTGCTTATGTTTGAATTCTTTCATTTATTCCTTCTCTGATATCCCAATTATTGTGATAATGGGGTTTTGTCTTGTAGCTCTAACTCTTTAATAGCCAAGAGTCATTCCTCTAAAGCTCAGTCTTTGTAACTCCTATTTACGTTGGTACCTTCATTGTGATTACTCCCCACTTTTAGAGATTCATATGGGTACAATGACACTGGAGAAAGGCATCTGGACTAATTTTGAAATCATCAATCATTAATCAAAATTATCTAGAAATATTTTGAAACATTGGACAAAACCTAAAGGCCTTAACTATGTAAATGATGTTTTTATTGCTGAAGGCAAGGGATTCAGAAGAGAAAAGTATATTTGGGAAGTAATCAGCTATTTAAGAAGAGATCTGAGAAGAGGATTTATAGTTCTGAGTCATGGCTTAAATATAAGAATGATAGATTGCTGATCAGGGATAAAGTGGATCTAACAAGGACTGGTAAGAAAATATTTGCTTTGAGTCTTTAAAATCTAATTAAAAGAATTTTAAACTGAAAAGAAAGAGGGGAAGCGAAAACTACATTCATCCACCAAGCTAAATACCATAAAGAAGAACTATAACATAGGAATAATAGTAACAATAGAGACATCCAGAAGTCTACCAAAGGTAAAATACAAGAAAGGAGCCGATAATTAAAACAAAATAAAACATGGTCTTGGACATTTATATACAGATTCATAAAGTATGTATAACAAGCAAGTTGAACTATATATCCCAGTTTGAAGAGGCAAATTTGAGCTCATATATGTCACTTCAATGTGATCAAATGACCTAGGAATGGAATATAGTTCTGAAAGCAAATACTTTATTCAAAAGAAACAGGATAGGTAAAAAGGGGCTTAGCTGGAGTAGCCCTATATGGCAATATATTAGGAAGAAACATTTATATGAGGAAATTCAGAAACAAGAGCCAGGAATCATGGTGGAGAGCTTTGGGTGGAAATAAATGGAAACAGAAATAGAAGCAATATTATTGTGGTATTATACTACAGAACACATGTACAAAAATAAGAACTGTATGCAAAGTTTGCAAAACAGATGACTAGCCTGGCACAGAGGTATGAGATAGTGAGGATGATACATTTCAATTATCTCAACAAATTCTAGAGTTATCTTCCTTTGAAAGGCTGAGCAGTTAATGAAGGCTTGGCTTGCCTTAATGATAGTTTCATCTTTTAAATGGGGAGGGGACGCAACTAAACAAGAAACAGTTTATTTTGCATTTCCTTCTACAATAAAGCATTAGTTGATTATGTGGAAATTATGGAAACCTTTAGGAGAAGTGACGAATTCAATTTTGGTTTTGAGATATAGGTTAGAAAAATAGTAAATATCCTAACATGATACTTGGGTTTTAGTAAAGGAGATTTCAAAGAATTCAGAGAAAGGATAGATAGGATCTCATGTCCTAAAATTTATAGGGGAAGTTTGTCCGGGATAAATCAGAAGATCTCAAGAATGAAATTCTGAAGATGCCAAGAAAAACAAAATCAAAGTTCATTGTCTTGTGAGACTGATATGAGTGAACAGAACAATTGCCAATCACTATAGAAAAAAAGAGAAATGTACAGAATACAGAAACAGTGGTATGAAGGATGAATGTCAAAGCATGCCACAATCCTTTAAGAATATGTAGGGTGACTTCTGATTTTTGTGAAGAGCCCACTAAGCTCCCAGAAGCAGAGGTCATGCTTTCAACAGAACTCAAATTCTATACTTCCTTCTGGATATTCCCCCAAGTGCCAGAGAGATATGAATAGTAGAAATTAGTTCAGGTCGCAATAGAATAATTCTGTCTCCCCAGAAGTCACTTGGGGCAGAGATTTGGGCTGATGAACCATAAATTCCCCAGCATGAGAGGAAACTGAATTTTGAGATTTAGCCCCCCAGAGAAATTGCCATCAAAGAGGCAGGAGTCAGAAAGTGAGCAATAGGATAACATAAAGAAAAGAGACTAAAACCATCAATGACCTCAGGAGGAATTTGAGGAAGAATACTCAGTTAAAGACTTTGAACATAAGCAGATAAATCAACAGGGAAGATATTAAAAGAAAGGGAAATGTCTTCCAGATCAGAGAAAAGAATTCAGGCATCAATTTAAAAAAGTATTGTAAGACAAAGGAAAATGAATCAATATCTGATGAGGCAAATGACCCTTATTATTTTGAAAAGAGCATGGAACCACAGCAGGATGCTCTTTAATGGCTTCAGAGAAATAAGAATTGTGAGTGTAGGATTCATATCTTGCCTAGCAGAAATAATTGGCAGAATAGAAAAACTTGAATCCATGGTGGCAAATCTCATGAAAGAAACAAATGAGAGAATAACTGGGAATACAAAAACAATTACATTAAAATAAAATGAGCTCTCCATACAAACAAAATTTGTTGATCTCAAATATAAGATGCATAGAGACAACTTAAGGATTATAACACCCTGAAAAGAACACAAGTCAAAAAACCTAAATACAACAATGCAAAAAAAGATAAAGAAACTGCCTTCAACTTCTGAACACAGAAAACAAAGTGTCAATCCAAAGAATCCACAAATCCCCTCCAGAAAAACACCGTAAGCTGCAAACCCCAAAGCAAATTAGTGGTTAAATTTAACAATTCTGTTTACAAATAATAAATGCTGACAGTTACCAGGAGAGAAATCTTCAAATATAAAGGAGATTCAAATAACATGATTATTCTGCATTGCTCACCTTTCCACCCCTCACCAAAAAAACCCCCAAAATCTTAGGAAGAAATGGAATATGCCCTGAAGAGCAAAAGAACTCAAGATGCAACCTAAGGTGACCTACCCTGCAAATCTGAGTCTAACCATTAATGAAAAAAGATGGATTTTCAGTATAAAAGAAGAATTCAAAATATTCCTATAAAGAAAGCTGGGTCTGAAGAAATTATTGCTTCTGAAACACCCCAGACAGCAGAAATATGAGAAAGTTAAAGAAATAAAGCAACCAAAAATGACAATAAAATAAAAATGAGACCATTAAGAAAGAAGGAAAGAAAAGAAACATGGGAGAAGAGAGATATCCCATAAAAGAAGTTCAGGACTTTACAATAGGTATAATCTATAGGGATTTGGTACTTAGAGAGACCACTTATTTTGCCTCAGGAGAAGGTGAATCAGAGCTCCTGTGGGCAACTGACACCAGAAGAACGGCAGGTCAGGTCAATTATGAAGAACGTTATCAGGAACACTTTGGGGCACTTGTCACTTGCAGGAATTAGTATTTATAAGAATGAGGTTTAAAAGAAAAAAAGAAGGCCAAGGCACAAGATCTATAAGACAGTATCTTAGAAATTATTTAGAAGGAACTCCATTGTGAACTGATGCAACCATTCTGGAGAGCAATTTGGAACTATGTCCAAAGGGCTATAAAACTGTGCATACCCTTTGACCCAGCAATACAACTTCTAGGCCTGTATCCCAAAAAGATCATAAAAATGGGAAAAGGACCCACATGTACAAAAAAATCTATAGCAGCTCTTTCTGTGGTGTCCAAAGATTGGAAATTGAGGGGATGCCAATTAATTGGGGAATGGCTGAACAAGCTGTGGTATATGAATGTAAAAGAATACTATTGTGCTATAAGAAATGATAAGCAGGCAGACTTCAGCAAAGCCTAGAAAGACTTATATGAAGTGATGCTGAGTGAAGTGAGCAGAACCAGGAGAACAGTGTACATAGTAACAGCCCTTCTGTGTGATGACTGACTACAATAGACTTAGCTCTTCTCAGCAATGCAAGGATCTAAGACAACTTCAAAAGATTCATGATGGAAACTCCAAAAGACTCATGATGGAAAAGCTATCCACATTCAGAAAAAGAACTATGGAATCTGAATGTAGATGGAAGTATGCTATTTGCTCTCCTTTTCTTTTGTTCTTTCGTTTTGATTCTTCTTTCTCATGGTTCCTCCCATTGGTTCTAATTCTTCTTTACATCATGACTAATGTGAAAATATGCTTAATGTGAATGTATAAGTAAAGCATATATCAGATTACACACTGTCTTGGGGAGGGGGGAAGAAAGGGAGGGGGAGAGAATTCAAAACTCCAAATCTTATGGAAGTGAATGTTGAAAACTAAAAATAAATAAATAAATAATTTAATTTAAAAATAGAATAAAAAAGAAGGAACTACAAATAGATACCTTAGAAACTTTAATTCCATGAGGATTTTGGAGATGAAGGAAAGCCTAAATAAATATTTAGGACATGAATCAAAGAATGAAAAGAAGAAATAGAAAAGAGAAGATAAATAAAGAAGAGAATAAGGGAAAAATCCTTTTTAGAAAAAGGCACAGAAAATGAAAATTAAAAAGCACTAATGAACTGAACAAGTTGAAAGGGAGGAAAGAAAATTTTACTTGACTATTTAAGAGAGAGAATAAAAGAGGGGAATAATTAAATGACCAGAAATAGAAAGAATGACAGATTAGATAAGAAAACAAAACCCCATAATTTGTTGTTTATGTGGAATGCATTTAACAAAGACATAAACAGGATGAAACTGAGGGGCCAGATATTACTATGCATCAACTGAGTTTTTAAAAAACAGGAACTGAAATTATAATATCAAATAAAACAAAATAAACATTCAAAACATAACAAGGAAACTACTTTGCTGAAAGGAATCCTGGTCAACAAATCAATATCAGTATTGAACTTATACTCTTCAAATGTATTAGCACTGAAATTCGTAAAGAAAACATTAAATAGACTAAAGGAAGATATTGATAGCAATACAAAAATGGCAATTGATTTCAATGACCCTCTCTCAGTTTCAAATAAATATAGATGAAGATAGAAAATAAACAAAAGAAAGAACATAAAACTGAACAAATCATGGGAGAGACTCAAGCTAAAAGACATGTCTTCTAAGCTAAAGATTGTTAAGAATGTATGTATTTCACAGAATCACATGGCATTTTTACCAAAAAAGTCCATATGCTGGGGTCCAGAGAAATTGCCAACAAATGTAAAAAGACAAAATTAATACAGACTTCACAATAAATATAGCAATCAGTTCAAGAGCCACAAACAAAAGACACAGCTCTAAATGAAGACTCAGCAATGAAATCTAAATAAGTGAGCCAAAGAATAAATAATAGAAACAATAATTACATTAAAAAATTGATAACAATGAAACAACATATTGAAATTTCTGAGATAGCTAAAGCAGTCTTCAGGGGAAAAATCTTATCCCTACATACACTAATAAAATAGAAAATGAGAGGGTTACTGATTAGGCATTAAAATATAACAAACTGACAACCTAAAATAAACACGAAATAGGAGATATTATAACTTAGAGGAGAAATAATCTGGAAACCAAAAATATTGTTGAAATGACAAACTAAAATCTATTTCTTTGAAATGACCAATGAACTTGGTAAATATTTTAGCCAATCTGATAAAAAAGCAAGAGTGCAGAAAATCAAATCAATACATTAGCAAATAAACAAGGAGAAATCACAACACAACCAGAAGAAAATTAGAACTTATTATGTATAGTTATATGCTAACAAAACAGAGCACAAAAGGAAGGAACATTTTCAAAAATATAAAGTATCCAAGCTAACAGAACACCAAATAGAGATCTTAACCTAATCTCAGAAAAGTTAATAGAACTAGCTGCAAAGGAACTACTAAAGGGAAAAAACCTAGTCCTGATGGATTTACAGGAGAATTTTTGCAAACTTTTAAGAATCAATAGGATCCATATTACATAAATTATTTTTAAAAATTGAGAAAAAACACACCCTGCTAGAATCAATTTATTTGACAAATATAGTATAAACCAGGCAGGGACAAAGCACATAAAGAAACTATGGATCATAGACAAATATTAATTAATATCAATTAAATTTTTTAAAATAAAATACTGTCAGACTATAGTCATTCATCCAAGCAATCGTTCATCATGACCAAATTAAATTTATAGGAGGGAAGCGAGATAGTTAAATATTAGGAGCACAATCCACATAATTGATCATATTAAAAACAAAAACATCTCAACCCACATGATTACTTTAAAAATTTCAGGGAAGATCTTTGACAAAGCACAGTATTTATGCTAAAAACCCTATGAAGTACAGGTACAGAGGGACCTTTTACATAGTATAAAAAGTATCTATCTATAATCAGAAATAAACATCATATGCAATGGGCATATATCAATATTTCCCCCAATAAATACAGGAGTAAAGCAAGGATGCTTATTTTACTCATTATCACTCTATATAACTTTGGAAATGCTAGCAATAGAAATTAGACAAGAAAAAGAAATTTAAGGAATAAAGATAGGTGAAGAGGAGATAAGTCTATTATTATTTGAGATGGTATAATGTTTTTACTTGGAAAATTCTAGGAAACCAACAAAGACACTGAGACAATAGCTTCAGCAAAAGCTACAAACAAACCCTCAAAACTCAACAGCATTTCTATATAATAACAAAGTCCAAGAAGCAACAATAGAAAGAGCAATCTCATTCCAAATAAATATAAAGTGCATAAAGTATTTGGAGATCATTCTACCAAAGCACACAAAAGACATATAGATTAATTTGCAAAGTGCTCCTTAAAGAAATGAAGAACAATTTAAATAGCTGGAGGATTATCATGGTTCAGCCATGGCCAATGTAATAAAAGTGGAAATCTGACAATATACAAAATTAATTTATACTTTTAATGCTATGCTAACACAATTATCAAAGGGATACTTCATACAAAATTCATTTGGAATAACAAAAGATTTAGAATATCAAGAAAAATGATGAAGAGAACTGTGGTCCAGATCAGCAGCAGTCATCAAGACCATCTGATATTGGTTAAAGAAAAATAGAGAGCTAAATCAATGCAACAGACTAGACAAGGGAGAATCAGAAACAGTGGAACTCAGTAGCTCAACATTTGGTAAAGTAAAAAATAATTACCTAGGAAAGAACTCTTAATTTGATTTTTAAAACTGCTGAGAAAACTGAAAAGCTGTCTGGAAGAAATTTCCACAATACATTCTAGATCTAGATTGATGTATTTTGCTTTTATGTTACTATAGTTTCTCCCAATCTCAGAGAGTTATTCCATATAGCAAATAGTAGTATTTTTAAAGACAAAAAAGAAAAAGAAGAGGAAAATAATTGAAGAATACATTAAAAAAATCTGAAAATATGCACAATGTACAACACATGTGGGCCTTCCAACTCTGCAAAGGGGTGGGCTAAGAGTATCTTTTCATGTCTGCTCCTTTGAGGCATGCCTGTTTTTTGTAATTTTGTAAAATTGAATTTTTATGTTTTTTATTAGTTCTTTCTATTTACATTGTTGAGGTCATTGTATGTGTTATTTTCTCAGTTCTGCTTACATCTGCATTATTTCAAACAGATCTTTCCATACTTTTTGTATTCCTCGCATTCACCATTTCTTACAACACAGTAATAATCCATTACATTTATGTATTACAATTAGTTTAGCCATTCTCTAACTGATAGGCATCTATTTGTTTCCAATTCTTTGCCAATACAAAAAGTGCTGCTATAAACATTTTTGGTGTATAGGGGGACTTTCTTCTTGTCAATGGCTTTGCTGTGGTATGTCTAATAATAGAATCTCTGGGTTGAAGAGTATGGTTGTTTTATCCACCTTATCTGCATAATTCCAAATTGCTTTCCAAAATAGTTGTACTGATTTTCAGCTCCACAAACCATGCACTTGTATGACTATCACTCCACAACTCCTTTACCATTGACTATTACGATTTTTTTTTTGTCATCAACAGTGTGCAGGGTGTGAGGGTGTGTTTTTTCTAAATTTTTAAAAATAATTTATATAGTATGGATCCTATTGATTCTTAAAAGTTTGCAAAAATTATTCTGTAAATCCATCAGAATTGTTGTTATTTGCATTTCTTTTACTATTAGTGATTTAGAGCACTCTTTCATGAGCTCGTTAATAGTTTGAAATTCTCAGAATTGTTTGTTCATATTCTTTGACCATCTATTGAGAAATAGACATACATTTATATGTGTATATACATATATAAATTATCCATTAATTGCTTGTATATCTTGTATACCAAACCCTTATCAGATAAATTTGATATAATTTCCCCTCATTTGACAGCTTCTGTTCTTATCTGGCATACATTAATTTTTTTCTGTGCAAAAGGTTTAATGTCATATAATTATAATTATCTACCTTATCTTTTGTAATTGCCTTTGTCTCCTGCTTGGTTAAGAATACATCTCCTAGGGACAGCTAGGTTACTCAGTGCATAGAGCACCAGCCCTGGAGTCAGAACAACCTGAGTTCAAATCTGGTCTCAGACAAAACACTTGACACTAGCTGTGTGACGCTGGGCAAGTCACTTAACCCCAATTGCCTCACAAAAAGAAAAAAAACAACAACAAAACAAAGAAGACATCTCCTACCCATAACAGAGAGAGGTATATGATTTGCTTCTCTTTTAATTTTTTTTTTATGGTATGATCTTTTTTGTCTTTGAAAAATCATACTATTTGCTATATGGAATGACTCTCTGAGATGGGATGGGGCAGAATATTGGGAGAAGCTATGGGATAAAAATAAAATACATCAATAAAACTTAAAAAAAAAAGAATAGTGTACTATATGGGACTCAAAGCCTGGAAAGGATGAGGCTAGACACACACACACACACACACACACACACACACACACATTAAATGTAGGTATTAGCCTAGTTAGGAGAAAGGCAATTACTTTGCTTGTTGGACTTTACTTTCTTTTTATGCTTTCTCCCCCATTAATTTGCACAGGAAACCAGAAGAATCTTGTAGTTGAAAAACTACTTTTCCCTACCCCTAAAAAACTCAAAGTCCTTGGCAGTTTGTTGGAAGTTTGTACACTGATGTTGACTAGGTGAAATTTAGTAATTGCAAATTAAACAGGAAATAACAAGGAATTTCTAAACCTAAATCAATGAAGCTTTTGATAGAGACACTGCCATTGGTACACATGAAGTAAGAGTTAAAAGAATGAATTTAAGCTCAAAGACACTAATTAGTTAGGACTCTTCTGTGTTTCAAAGAGATTGACTTTTGGTTCAAGGCATTTCTTTCTGGAAAGGACATCCCACTTACTTCCCATTCAAGCCAAAATTCTGAGAATTGACAGACTATGCTTCTGGGAGAAAAATCTCTAAGGATTCTTTTTTATGTAGTTTGATGGATGTTAGAACTTTGCCTTCCTGAAATCTGTATCTAAAGACCTCTATTTTAAAAATTATTATTAAATTTTATTTTTAACTTATAGAATAAAACAAACATTTCCATAACATAGTACAATAAAAAGATGACTACACATGAAAGTGCAAATCTACTACACACAACTTGGTATTCCTTTCAAATATACAACAGAATTATCATGTAAATTTCTTTTTTTCTCCTCCACCTCACCCTAGAGATGCCTACCATTAGACACAAATAGACATATACATATATACATACATACACACACATATGTAAGATTATTCTATACATCTATTTATCAATTCTTTTTCTGGATGGAGATAGTGTCTTACTTCATATGTCCTTTATAGCTAATTTGGGTATTTATAATAGTCAAAATATCTTATTTGTTTAAAGTCATTCTTAAAACAATACTTCTCTTACTGTACATAATGTTCTTTTGGTTCTGCTCATTTCACTTCATTATTTTGTGCATATTTTCCCATTTTCCCTCCTAAGATCATTGAGCTCATAATTTCTTATAGCACAGTAGTATTCCATCACAATCGTATCACAACTTGTTCAGGCATTACCCAATTTATGGGCATCCCTGCAATTTCCAGTTTTTTGCCACCATAAAAAGAGCTGCTATAAACCTTTTAGAACATATAGGCTCTTTTCCTTTCCCCCCAATTATCTTTGGAAATAGACCAAGTAGTGGTATTTCTAGCTTAGTAACTCTTTGGGCATAATTCCAAAATGGTTGGATAAGTTCCCAATTCCATCGATGATAAATTAATGTCCCAATTTTTCCACATCCCCTCCATTTGTCACCTTCCCCTTCTATCATTTTAGCCAATCTGACAGGTGTAATATGATATCTCAAGGTTGTTTTAAATTACATTTCTCTTGTCAATAATGATTTAGAGCATTTTTTATATGACTCTACATTGTTTTGATTTCATCAGAGAACTGTCTATTTATATCCTTTGACCATTTATCAATTGGGACATGAATAATATTCTTACATATTTGACAAAGTTCTTTATATATTTTAAATATGAGACCTTTATCTGATAAACTGTCAAATAAATTTTGAAAGCCCTCTGCCAAATTTTCTCCTTTCTTTTTGATCTTGGTTACATTTATTTTATTTGTACAAATTCTTTAAAATTTGATGTAATAGAAATTATCCATTTTAAACCTAACTTTGCTGCCTATCTCTTGTTTAATCATAAATTGTCCACCTATCCATAAATCTGATAAGTAATGTGTTCTATGTTCTTCTAATTTTCTTGCAAAAATCTTTCTTTATATCTAGGTCATATACCCATTTTGACCTTATCTTGGTAAATGGTGAAAGATATTGGTCCATCCCTAGTTTCTGCCATACTGCTTTCCAGTTTTCCCAATAATTTTTTTAACCAAATATTATTTTGAAATCTTAAATCTTCACACTTGTTGAATACAAGGTTATTATGTTTATTTGCTGCTGTAAATTGTATGTCTATTCCATTTCATTGATCTACTTTTCCATTTCTTAGCCAGTGCCAAATAGTTTTGATAATTACTGCCTTATAGTTTAAGATCTGGTACTTTCTTTTATCTTTTTTTTTTTCATTATTTCCTTTGATATTCTTGACTTTTTGTTTTTTCCAAATGAATTTTGTTATTTTTTCTAATTAAGTAAAATTTTTGTTTGGTAATTTAATTGAGATGATATTGAATATAGAAATTAGTTTGGGCAAAACTGTAATTTTATTATATTAACCCTGCCTATCTATGAACAATTAATATTTCTCCAATTATTTTAAATCTCATCATATTTGTATAAAAATATTTTTTTGTAATTGTGTTTATGTAGTTTGTGGGTTTATTTTGGCAGGTATACTCAAGGTATTTTATACTGTCGAGTTATTTTAAGTGGGGTATTGTTTTTTTACTATCTCTTCTTGCAGAATTTTGTGATGTATATGAATGCTGATGATTTCTGTGGATTTACCTTATATACTGATATCTTGTTAAAATTATTGTTTCAACTAATTTTTTTAGTTGTGGAAGAATATGGCTCAAATTAGTGAACAGAGAAAGGTTTATTGCTATTTTTCTTATCATTCTATTTCATTAAATAGCTGTGATTTCCACAGTGTTTGATACATATATGCTTAATGCTTATTGATTAATTGATTATGATTTGATCTAATTGTGTCCTCTTATTTATAAATGTAAATCATTAGTGGAGGTTCATAAACTCTGGTGTTGATTGGATATAGATACATAGGGTGCCGTGATCCTGAGAATGTTTTGTTTGGAGGGTCCATGTACTAACATTAACTATATTGGGGAAGACAGGATCAAAGAAAAAGTAGGACTGCTGTTTAAGGTGCATACCACAACGGTAACTGATGATACAGAGAGGGCAGAGCTGTTTGCTTCTATTTTCTATGCCAAGAAAAATGGACTTTGAACCAAAAGCAGAACAAAAATGACTAGTTGGAAATTAATACCTAAGATCAAAAGGGAAATAGAAAGAGAACAAATAGTTTCCCTTGATGAATTCAAGTAACTTCATGCAGATGACCTGCCTCCTTGGGTTCTGAAAGAACTGGCAGATTTGATTGCTGATCTATTTTCAGTGGTCTTTGAAAGATTGTAGAGAATGGGAGAAGTATCCCAAAATCAGAAAGAGGTAAATGTCTTGAGTTTCTTAATTTTAAAAAATCAATATATAATTTTTACATAATTTTCATTTATATCATAAAGGCAGCCCCTTTAACAAAATATAAAAGAATTGGTTGAATGGCCACACAAAGAGTAATCAAGGTTTGATATCACTTGTGAAGGAAGTCTCCAGTAGTGTGACCCAGGGATCTGTGCTTAGAACTCTCTCTGTCTCCATCTCTTTCTCTCTGTCTCTATTTCCATCTGTCTGTCTCTCTGTCTCTGTCTCTCTCTGTCTCCTGCCCTGTGCCTCTCTCTGTCTCTCTTCCCCCCATCTCTCTCTCCCTCTGTGTCTCTCTCTGATTTTTGTCAATGATTTAAATAGAGTGCTTATCAAATCTCCAGCTAATCAAAAGTCCGGAAGGTTATCTAACTCAAAGAATGACAGTGTCAGGATTTTAAAAGTTCTCTACAGGTTAGAACTTTGGGCTTACTTTAAAAAATGAAATTTAATAAAATCTGAAAGGCTGTAATGGGGATGGGAAAGAAGTCATATTTGTTCTTCCTAGCCCCAGAGAGTAGGATTAGGTGCAATGGGTAGAAGTTGTAGAGAGATTGATTTAGACTTGTTTTGAAAAGTTTCCTAACAAAAGTGGAATGGTTTGTTTCAGGAGGTATTTGGGGAGGGAATGGGGAACCAAGAAAAGCCTCCTGCAGAAGGTGGTATTTCAACTGACTCTTTACAGAGGACAGGGATTCCAAGAGAAAGAGGTGTGAGAAAGCACACCAGGCATTGGGGATAGATAGTCAGTACAAGGCACAGGGGTGGGACGTAGAGCATTATGTGTGAAACACGTAGGACCTAAGTGGCAGCTAGGCCAGTGTGGCTGGATAGTAGAGTTGTAAGAAATTTGGAAGGTAGGAAAATGCCAGGTTGTAAAGAGCTGTAAGCACCAATGGAGTACTTCAATTTTAATACTAGGGGTATTAGGGAGCCACTTGAGTTTATTAAGGTGTGGACGAAGTGATGTGATTAGATCTGTACTTTAGAGAAATCACTTTGGTGGCTGTATGGTAGATGTATTGCAATGAAGAGAAATTAGAGGCAGGGAGAAAAATCAAGCAGAAATTTCTTTACTTGGTGCCATTTTTTTATCATTGACACCAGAAGAGACTTTTGTCCCGAAAAAGTGGTCAAGGATATTAGAAGTATTGGTTGGTTTGTAGAGACTGAAGGCTGAGTATTGAAATGTGGCCATACATTTTTGCAAATGACTCACCTGGAGGTTGAGTGCTTAGACCCTTCACTTACCACATTTTCCCATAGGGTCATATCAAGAATGAAGAAATGTGTCTTATTATATCTTGTATCAAGGCTTGTTGGAGAATATAGTGCACTGGAAGTTTCCTTCTTGGTAAAATTATGCTGGCAGCCAGTTTTGGACTGTATTGGAGGGGGAGTTAAGCATTTTTTTTTTAGTGTTTTATGTAGGAGTCTGCATTTTTGTAGATGTAGGAGGAGAAAGAAAAAACAAGAACAGCCTATTGCCCCTGGGAAATTTTGCTTATTGACTTGGCATGGGACTTTGCCTTGTTGCTCTACGGAAATTGTCTAATACTAGATTTTCAACACTTTCTGAACCAGTGTGAGACTTTCAAAATCTCAACTAAATAAATAATATATTGTGAGTACTTAATACATATTTATTGAATTTTTTTATGTTACTGACATTAGTTAATAAAAGAGTTGTCAAATCAACAAACAACAAACATTCATTGGGCATTTACTATTTGTTGCTGTTGTTTAATCATTTTTCAATTATGTCCAACTCTTCATGACCCCAGTTGAGGTTTTCTTGGCAAAGGTACTGGAGTAGTTTGTCATTTCCTTCTCTAACTCATTTTACAGATGAGGAAATGGAGGCAAACAGGGTTAAGTGACTTATCCAGGGTCACTTGGCTAGTACGTTTCTGAGACTGGATTTGAACTCAGGCAGAAGAGTCTTCTTGACTTCCAGGTCTGGCACTGTATCCACTGTGTCACCTAGCTGCCCACTTGGGGAATACACATACCAGCAGAAAGAATAATAGTCCCTGTCCTTAAAAGACTTACATTTTAATTGGGGAAGACAACACATAAAAGAAATTGAAAAGGGGAGAAGTACCCTGGTAGGGGTATGGTAGAGAAAGTCTGAACTATAAGAACTATTGCCTGGGGTGGAGTAAAGAACTTTGTCATTCATCAAAGTAATAAAGGAATGGTTAAGCAGGTTAGTTGAAACAGGAATAATTATGGAATTATGGAATTATTGGCTGAGGAGATCCAGTGCTTTACTTATTCTCTACTCTTTTGTGAATCCTGTAGAAATTCATTTTTGACTATGAAGTCGCATGATTCCTGTTTCCTTCTCCTGATCTCTGGCATTTGCATCCTTTGAAAAAACATGAAAGGCATAGTTGTGTGGTTGAAAGAGTACTAGCCTAGAAATTGGAAGTCCTGTCTCTGCCACTACCTAGGTATGCCACCTTGGGAGAGCCATTTGAGCATTGTGAGGTTCCATTTCTTTATCCGTAAAACAAAACAGCAAGATTCAATAATGCCTAATGTCTCAAACACTAAAAGTTAATGAATGAATGATAAATGTCTAATCGAGAAAAATACAAATCTTAACTAGACTTAGCTAACTGCCATGTAAACAATGACAACCAATCATTGATCCTTTAAGTTTTGAAGCTCTGGGTTGTGGGGAGTCTGATACTTCTTTAGGCAGTTGACTGGCTGGAGTAGGAGTATTCTCCACAAGGTAGGAGTATTCTCCATGTTTCTCAGAAAGTCAGCTATCTTTTCTCCTTTAGCTTTGCCTCTCTCTATGGGGCAGTACCAATTCACTGTCAAGGAATGTGTGGATTTGTGGATTTACCCAATCAGAAACTGGTTCTTACAACCCCATGTAATAGGAAACTGCAGCTCCTTCTTGAACTTCGTATACTTTAAATTGTTCTAGTCACATGATTTTTGGCATAATGGGATTGGCTCTCTACAGAAATTGACAAACATTCTTGAATAGTGCATATAGTGGATTCTACTCAGCATAGATTCTATAACTAAATAATAACCAGCACATGATGCATAAAACTATGAAAATCTACCCAACAGTTATTAGCCCACAACTTTCCTAAACTCTGGGAGTCCCTAGAGAGTACAGAAGCTGCTTTGACATTCTAGGAGTTCTATGACATGCACAATTTGCATTTGTTTTCCTATGGCTATGCCCTTGCAAGGGGGCAAAGGAGCACATAATTGACTTATATCCAGTTGGGATGTTCTTTCAAAGCCAACAGAGAACCCCCAAGGAACTTTGGATTATAACTCATCACATAGAAGATAGACTTTGGAGCTAGGTAGATTTAGGATTATATGGAAGATCCCATAATGAGTAATTTTCTCAGTCCTCTCTGGCTGATTGCTGCCAGGGAGCTCAGACGTTTTCAGCCTGCTATTGCCATTGCTTATCCTGGTATAACTCTCTGAAATGGGCACTGAGTGGGATGCTCTTTTGCATCTGGGTTACATCTCTTTAGTTCTGTTACCACTGTCAGTCAAATGTCCACTGTGAAGAGCAGCAGAGTGGCGGAGAGTCAAATAGGTTCAAAGGAGCACTCTATAGACAAAAAAGAATTTATGATGCATCCAATTCTTATATTTGAAATTCTGGACAGTTTCTGGGAAAGAACAATTACAAGTAGCAACTGCTGTGGGGCAAGACCTTTCTTGTCCCCTGAAGACCCAACCTTAAGATAATTAATTTACTTTACAATTTTTGAAGAAAACCCCCCTCTATTGGAGGTCCTCTCATCTGTGTTCATTATTGTGTTCATATCAGTAACCTTGTATATAATGTCACTTCATATTTTTAATTGGCTAGTTAAGAACCCATGATTTACAATTATAATCCCTGTTTCTTAATACACACTTATTGTCATTTAAATTCTACTAAGGTCATGCTGATGATTTTTATCATAATGTGTTTCTTTTTGTCATGCTACCTAATTTTAATTTTTTTCTTTATGCATGAATATCTTAGAAAAGACACCCAGGTTAATACCTGAAAAAGAAAGTATGTATTACCCACGAGTCCAGCACTACAGAGAACTCCTTGACTCTTTGCCCATGGATGCCTATACACATGGCTGCATCTTACACCCAGAACTAACAGTGGACTCCATGATCCCTGCTTATGCAACAACAAGGATTCGCAGTATGTAAAGGGTTCAGGAACCTTGATTTGTCTCACATTCCTTTTATAACTCGTTTGTCTGATTTCTATTATTTCTTATGATCATGGGTAGGGCTTTTCAATTTGTTTCACATATGCCCCCAAGATTATCATAGAAAATAAATGCTCCAAGTTTATTAATCTGTGCCTTATATTAAGTAAATATTTGTTTTTTAATTAGTGCATTTCCCCACTTTTATTTTGGAGGTCAAGGCTACATACGTCACAAAATAGGAGTTCTTTGTGGTAAGGTACATTGATATAGTGGAAAAGGGATTGGACTAGTAATGTGATGACCTGGGTTTTTGTTCTGCTCCCCCCCCCCCCCCTGACTAGCTATGGGATTCAAGCACATTCTGCAATCTCCTCATGATCTCAAGTGTAGTGACCTGTGAGGAATGAATACCTGGCTTATTCTGTTATATTTCAATAGAGCTTGACTTTGCAACGAAGGCCTAGGCAATACTAGGCAACTAGGCAATACTAACCTAAAGAAATTAATGAAAACCTTGTTCCCTCTATGTAGGAAAACAAAAGGCTATTTTTATTTGCCTGTGTAATTTTTTTAATAATAATCTATTATTTATTGATATTTCTTTTTTCCCAAATGCTCTGGAGGAGAATGCTAAGCCTCATATCCTTTGAATATGTCTGTTAATTTCATAAATGGTTCTTTAGATTCATTAATTTTCCTAACTTCTTGCTCTAGTCTTCCCTATGCTGTTTCTCCCCTTATTTGCTGCTTCACTTCATCCTTTGATTCTGTATCTTCAAGATTTTAAAGAGATGTTGCTTTACTTGGGCATAATAAGATTATAAAAAGTTTTGCTCATGTTTTGTGAAGTAATGGAGTATAGTGACTAGAGGGGTGGCCTTAAAGCCAGGGAGACCTGGGCTCAAATCCTGCCTCTTACACATAGATCAGATCCTGGGAAGTTATTTAATCTCTCAGTGCCCCAGGCAATTCTCTAAGATTATAAAACTGGTAGAGGGAGTTTTCTCACCTAGGTGTTCTCTATACCAATGAAATGAGAGGTTCAGTCTCTATCCCTCCTGAGAAATTATTGATGTCCAGACAAAACTTAGAGTCTGTGGTGTTGTCTCCCATAAGCCTTGGCCATGCAATTGGCTGAGTATCGGTAGATCATTTCCTTGATATCATTCAGTATAATGAAATTATCCACTATCCCTCTTTCTGCCTATTCCTTCACAATTAAGTCTATGTGTTTCCAGAGCCTTGATATTACTTGCGTCACATATTTATGGACATGCAGTTATGATGATGATAATGTTGATAATTTATAGAATTAATTTATTGCTACTCTAAAATACTGATTTTATGGCTTACAGACAGGAGTAGGTGTATTCTAATCATTTTTACTGTGATTTTCAGAGTTCTTTATTTCCCTACTTCTCATTGGGGTGTGAAGTCAGAAAAGAACTTCTGTCTAGGGGTGGAATAGCTCCCTGGATGGAGGGCCTAGGGAAAAGGGGAAATACTGTGGAACTGTACTGATTTAGTTGGTGTTCTGAGAAAAAGCTTTGTTTTTGTTTTGTTTTTGGAAAATGCTCCCAACATCAGGCCAAATAGGTAATACTGAGTCTGAACTGAAGAAACTTGCTCAAGAAAATCCAGACCTTCAGGATGCATACATAGCAAAGCAGAAACGTCTTAAAGTAAGCCACCCAGGGTTATTCCTAGCTGTCATTTAGTGTTGCATGGTGCTAAAGTATAAGTTTCTCCTCTTTTCAATTCCTCCTCTTCCTCCCTCCCTCCCTCTGTTCTTTCCTTTCTTTCTTTCCTTCCTTGGAAGTCTCCCAAGAAAAGTCTCTCACCCCACTCCTCACTCCCGATCTGTTGCTAATCATCAGGAGGCAGTTCTAGTCATCGGGGTCCAGAGGAATTCACTGTGTCCTCCCAGCAAGGTGCTTTCCCTCAGCAAAAGGCCAAGTGTGCATGTCCAGCTCTGCAGAAAATACTCTGGCCCAACAAAAGTCAACCCCTAGATCTTATCAGATAGATTGATCAACAACTCCCCCAATCCCTTCTACATTGCCTTATCTCCTAGCCTTTTTGTTTTCCTTTTTCCTTTGCAATCCTACTTTATTGGGAAAATATTTTCACCACCATCACAACAGTCTCTTATCTTTTGCCTAAGTCCTGTGCCTAGCTGTGGTGCCTAGTTTTCCCTAACACCTGCCCCCTCCCTCCAAAAAAATAAAATCACTATTTTTTACCAGGTGAAAATGATCTGTCCTTTATATATATTTTTTCTGAGCATTTTTTGGGGGGAATTTCTCCTTTGCTTTCATTATTTTCTATTTTATAGCACCCCAATTTTGTTCCTGTGTCATCTTTCCTCTATTAAATTGTAAGAACTTTGAGGATAGGAACTTCCATTTTTCATTTTTGTATCCCATAGTACCTAGAATAATACCTTAAAAGTATTCAATAAACAATGAGCATAATAAAAAATAAGCATTCAATAAATCAGTGAACTATCATTAATGATATACTCTCCCTGTCCTCCCTAGTCCATCTAGGCCTAAAGAGGTTTTTATTCCTATGTAGACTGCCCTTTAGAGTAGATATAATGGACTTTCTGATGCCTCTCTCTACTGGCTTTCCTTGCTGTAGTCATTTGACTCTGCTTGGAACTGCTTCTGAGAAAAGGAAGTTACTTATGAGTGCCTTTTCTAAGCTGAAGTTTTCTCTTAATGGTGTTTTTCACTTTAAATTATCCTGTTCGCTTTTGCTGCCTTCTAGAATAATGTGCAGATTCATAAGATGTAAATTTTGCACTGTGTAAATCCCTTACAGAAATTAAATGTGTTCAGTGTTTTTTTTTTTATTTCTTTGCTTAGTCAAAGCTACTGGACCATGACAATGTAAAATATTTGAAGAAAATACTTGATGAGCTTGAGAAAGTTTTGGATCAAGTTGAAACTGAATTGCAAAGGAGAAATGAAGAAACCCCAGGTAAGTGCTGATTTAGGCTTCTCTCCTGTCGCCTCCTATCATTGCTATCATGCTCACTTGAAAGATTTCATTTCAAACATTTTATCCATGCTTTCTGTTCATATTTTAATTATGATCGAGGTAACTCAAGTGAGCTCAGCAAAATCAGCTGTTTAATGGTCGCTCAGGTGGTATTGGAAAGAATGGAACAGTTTTTTAGTGAAAGTGATGGCAGCTAATAGCTTTCAGATTCCACCGTTCCCTTTCAAATTAGTAACAATGTTTCTTTCATTCCTGGAGATTAATCTGGGTCTTTGCCTAAATGTTGTTTTTCATTTTGCCTGTTCAGGCATGGCTTTTGCCCCAAAAAGTACAGGTAAGAAAACCATATGAATCAGGAAGCATGCATATCTTTTGGGGAACAAAGGAAGGCATCTGGATCTGTGATTTCTTCAATGTGGGGGAATCCCAGTATGGAAATCTCTTCTATCAATGCATATCAGCAACTATTCTGTAATTTTCAATCTTAAAGTAGGACACGCAGCCTGTTTTTGTACGGGTAGAAAGCTAAGAATGGTTTTTAAAATAAATTTCTAAAATAAAGTTTTATTGCATTAAAAATGTAAAAAAAGATCCCATTCTTAGCTTAGGCAGTACAAAAGCAGGGGGTGGGGTGGGCCAGATCTGACCCTCAAGACCTAGTTTGTAGATCCCAGTCTTAGAGTTGACTAGAGCCTGGGCCATGGTCACAAAGCTACTGTGTGTCAGAGGCAATACTTGAATCCAGAGCTTCCTGCTGCTTAGGCTGATCTGTTCTCCACAGCTCCAGCTGTCTCCCAGATGCATAATCTAGATAATATAAAGTTTGGACTAGTTGTGAACATATGTGGGTTGAGCTTTATGAATAAAACAATTCCCATGTGCCCATATATGTTAGTCCCACCTGTGCAGCATGCTGGGGTCTCTAGATGATAGTTCTGTCACCTGAAACTTTCCTTGCACAAGGTGACAGAATGTCCCCACTTTGAAAAAAAAAATTGATGGCAATGCCATTGACAGTTGCAGACCGAACTTGATCTTGTTACCTCAAGCACACCTGTTGCTTGCTGAAATGAGCAGGGAGTGTCTGGGGATCACACTGCTTCTTGGAGGCCCTAAGCCACTTGGGGTCGCTTATGAAGCATCAGGCAGGTATTAAGTACCAGGGGGCTTCAGCTTTCACCCAGAGACCTGGGCAGCTAACAGCTGTTCCACAAAAATCCCTTAAGCTTAGAATAAATTAGCTTTTGCTTTCATTTTTTTTTTTAAGCATCAAATAACTTGGCCATGAATGTTTCATTAGGAGTAATACAGCACTTTTAAATGTTGATAACTTTGCAGTCACTCTTAAAGATGAGGGAATAATGTAGTCAGGCAGCATATCTCCTCTGGGTTCCCCCTGTATAGTATTTGCACCTAATTCTCCGTGTCTTTTTCTCTGATTAGAGGAGGGCTGCCAGCCTTGGCTCTGTGGTGAATCTTTCACATTGGCAGATGTATCGCTTGCTGTCACATTGCATCGACTGAAGTTCCTGGGGTTTGCAAGGAGAAACTGGGGAAATGGAAAGCGACCAAACTTGGAAACCTATTACGAGCGTGTCTTGAAGAGAAAAACATTTAACAAGGTTTTAGGACATGTCAACAATATATTAATCTCGGCAGTGCTGCCAACAGCATTCCGGGTGGCCAAGAAAAGGGCCCCAAAAGTTCTTGGCACCACCTTTGTGGTTGGTCTGCTTGCAGGAATGGGATATTTTGCTTTTGTGCTTTTCAGAAAAAGATTTGGCAATGTGTTTTTAGCACTGAGAGCAAGACAAAATTATTTCTAGGCTTGTGCTGTGTTGGCTATGGCAAACGATGTGGCCTTTCCAATTGACACTTGCCTCTCTCCTAGGGCTGGTAAAGAATTATCCCAAATAAGCAGGAAAATGTGCTGATTTAATTTCCTTTACTCTCTGGCTAGCTCATAAGTTGAGGTCAAGCTATAGAATTTTTTTTTTTTTGGTAAATTTTGAGTACTTGTTTGAATTAAAACATCTTTAAAAAGATGGGCAAGGTGAATTTATATAAAAGATATCTTATACAGCTAGACCATTGTTTCAAGATTGCAATTTCCCCTTGCTACATAAATAAAAAGATGTGCTGCTGAATTATTTATGGTGTTAATTATTGTAAGCAGCCAATAGTAGCAATCTGTGCTTGCATGCATTTCTTTATCTAAGCATTGCAAAGTGCTTTCTGAACCTGATCTCATTGGTTCTTGCAATATCACATGACGTCAGTGAACATTATCCATACAAACTAGAAATTCACTCCAGTGCTCTAGGCCAGTGGGCATCCATCTCCTTAGCTTGGAAGGTCATCAGGCATGCTAATGAACACTCATTTGTACCTTTTTTGTCACTGGCAGCCTTAAGGAAGAAATAGGACAAGAGGGAAAAAAGAAGAGGAAATAAGAGGAAAAGAGAAGAAAAGATACAAATGCCACCATGTGGAATGTTGGGACAAGCAACTTATTCTCATATTAGTCCATTGGGGCCATAAGTTGCTTGTTTCCTTGCTAAATAATACGTTTACTGAGATGTCTCACTGGAGCTCTTGGGCCTCTGATAGGAAGCATGAAAGTATTTCTTGAAGGTAGTGGTTTGGAGAAAAGCCTGAAATTTACCTCTACACCATTACATTTAAATCTGGTTGGTTTTTTTAAAAAATACATTTGAATCTTTATAATGTCAATTGCTTTTCCAGTTGGAAATTTGGCTAAGATTACCAAACAGAATATATTCTTCTTGCCTAGAAAAACAGTGGAACATGTCTGTTTAAGGTTTATATTGCCATTAGTGATGAAGCAAAGTATTCTTATTTTCCAAACTTGAACGTAAGAGAGGCTTAGGGAAGTTTCTTGGTTTTTCTTGTGTTGGGTACCATGAATGAATGAATACAAGAAACCTGAACTGCAGTAAGCTTCAATATTCAGAAAGGGGCAGCTTGGTGTAATGGAATGAGTTGTGGGCCTGGACTTAAAAGACTTCGGGTTTTGTCTTTGCTTTGCCATTAACTTAGGAAAATCTTTTAACCTCTCTGAGCCCCAATTATCTCATCTTTAAAAAGAAGGGATAAGACTAGATGATCTTTATGGTCCTTTCTGGCTCCAAAGTTTCTGTGAAAAACTTGTCCCATGTCAGCCTCAGGCTGGCTGTGTAGATAGAAACGGCCAAAGAAAATGCCCTCATTCCTCTCTCTTCCTTTTCTTTAATAGGAAACAGTCATACCTAGAAAACAATAACTTGTTGTCAATGGTAAAAAACCAACACATTTCTGTAATTCCATGGCATGATCCAACAGTTGTGGAGATCTTGATGAACTGGATGCGCTCCGTTTAGAAAAACTGAATGATGTCTGCCGAGTAAACTTAATCCAACAATATTAACATGCTGGCAGCTTTGATTATGTTTGTGCTTTGTATCGAAATGTACTATGCTGTGGTGTATCTGCACTGATTCGCCTCTGGAAAATCTCACTGCATGTATTTAAAACCCATCATTGTAGGCATTAGTAAGTTGTTTATGGTATTTCCTGGCTACTCAGGTCACTGTTATGTTAAAAGGGGGAACTTCAGAATGGCAAAACAAAATTAAAGACAGGAGGAAACTTTCACTGAAAAAAATTTCTTGGCTAGGGCACAGAGTAGTAGTTTGGTACAGGGTAGTCTTCCAGTTTTTATTATTAGTACAGCAAAGACAAGACCAATAAAGTTTTATGAAAAACTTTTAGTCCTTCACGTGCAAAGGTAATGCCATGGGCCCCCCTATCTGGGATGTCACTTGATATAAGTTGTAAAGTAACTTTTTCACTGATTAAAATAACCACAAGATGTCGCTCTTTATCTAGGACTACTCAACTATTATGGGTTCAGGATAGATAAAAGAGAAGCACTGGTTTCCCTCGTACCCACCTGGTGGACATTTCCATGAGGTCAGTCTACTAGGTGACCGCAAGTGCTATTCATTTCTTATTGCTATAGAAAGGCACTTCCACACTGGAAAGTCCAGAGTTGTACTGCACAGCTGCTGTACCCAACACCTGCTATCTATATGAATTGTTATTAGAATACCCTTGGTTGCCAGATATTCTCTTTACATGTTCCTGTTCGTGATCATGAGCCTGGCTTAATTGGTTCACAATACACATTGCTGAGTCACCAATTTTTTTTTTCAATTTCAAAAAAGTCCTGTAAAGCTTAAAAGTTGAAAAATATTGAAAACACTAAGAAGGAACTTCATCTTAGGTTGGTTGCTGAAATCTTATGACTATAATCTCGTTTTCTTACTTTTGCAGTTCCACATGGTTTGGTTCTGTTTTTTAAGTTCTTGTGCAACTTTTGGTGATTCTGAGTGCTGATGATAACTTGTGGATTAGATACAATCCTCAGTCACTTTTATTTCTGTTACCACCTTGATTGAACGCAACATATAAACAGAAATATAGATTCAAGATTATATTCTCAATGTAACCCCTCTAAGTGTAATTGGCAAATAAACATGGATTTTAAAGCAAAAATTATTGTAGTAGATTATTTTTCAGATTCATATAGAATGCTTTGTGGTTAGAAACTAGGTGGCACAGTGGATAGACTGCTGGACTTGGAGTCAGGAAAACTTGAGTTCAAATTTGGCCTCAGACACTTACTAGCTGTGTGACCCTGGGTAAGGCACTTAACCTTTCACTGCCTCGATTTCCTTATCTGGAAAATGGGACCAATAATATCACCAACCTCCCAGGGTCGTTGTGAGGATAAAATTAGATAGTATTTAAGTATTTTACAAATCTTAAAGTATTATATGAGTGGCATCATTATTATTAATAGTATATTGATATGAAGTACTTTAGATACTTCATTTCATTTGATAATTATAAGTACTCTTACACCCCTTTAACAGGGAAGCTGAGGCTTAGAGAGATGACTTATCCAAGGTCGCACAATTAATAAACAATAAGGCCAGGACTTTAGGTTTACTGTCTCAAATTCCATTGTTTTTATATTATACCATACCACCTCCATAAAAAAGTATGTTCATTGATTTTTTGTAAATTGAAACATATTGAAATAGAGGAAATAAAGGAATTAAACATTTGATTCAATTAAAACATTTGTTAAATTTCTATGTGAAAGATACTGTGGTGGAATGAGACTGATATTCAGGATTTTGAGTTGTGAGCTATATTTTTTAAAATATAAAATTAAGTGACACAATTTATAAAAGTAATATAGTTTCAGTATAATCATGAATTATAGGCTATTAATGTTCAAATGTTTAAATTAATGTCAAGTAATCAATCAACAAGCATTTTATTAAGCACCTATTACATACTAGGCACTGTATAAAATCTAGGGGACATAAAGACAAATACAAAATAATGTTGCCCTCAAGGAGCTTATATTCTACCAGGGAAGGCATGTACATACGTCAATATAAATGACACAAAGTAGACATGAGATAACTTTGGGAAAGAAGATGCTGGGGACTGAGGAGACCATCTCCTTCAGGAGGCAGAACTTGAGACTTGGAGGAAGCCAAGGACTCTAAAAAGTAGAGATGAGGAAGGAAAGCATTCCGGCATGGAAGCAGTCAGTACAAAGAATGGTGATGGGAGATGGCATGTCACGTAGGAAGAACAACAAGTAGATTATTTTGGCTAGACTGCAGAGTTTGTAGAGAGGAGTAATATTTAAAGATTCTCAAAAGGCAGCATGAATGTCAAATGGAGAATTTTGAATTTTTCTCCTAGAGGCAATAGGGAGCCATGAGAGCTATTCTCAGTCGAGGAGGAGGTGACAGGGTCAGATCTGTGCTTTATAAAAATTACTTTGGTCACTCAGTGGAGGATGGATTAGAGTGTGGAAGAACAAGGCAGGGAAACCAATTAAGAGACTATTGCAAAAGCCCAGGTGAGAGGTGAAGAGATCCTTAACTAGGGTGGTAGTTATGTGAGTCAAGTGAAGTGGATGTATATGAGAGATGTCTGCTTGGGTGATGTGAAATTTGAAGTGCTTATGGGATATTCATTTTGAAATGTCCAATACGTAGCTGGTGATGTTGGTCTGGAGGTCAGGAAAGAAACTACAGATGGATGTCTACATCTACATCTACATCTACATCTACATCTACATCTACATCTACATCTACATCTACATCTACATCTACATCTACATCTACATCTCTATATCTATATCTGTATCTGTATCTGTATCTATATCTATCTATTTATCATCTATCTATCTATCTATCTATCTGTCATTTGTAAAAAGATATAATTGAAGGGACAGCTAGGTGGCACAGTGGATAGAGCTCTGGCCTTGGAGTCAGGAGGACCTGAGCTCAAATCTGTCCATAGACACTTGACACTTACTAGGTGTGTGACCCTGGGCAAGTCACTTAACCCCTATTGCCTCACCAAAAAGCAAAAAAGAAAAAAAAAGAAAAAAAAGATATAATTGAACTGAAGGGAGAGAGTATAGATAGAAAAGAGGAGTGGGACCAAGAAAAATGAGGTCAGTTGAGTAATGAAGTTAGAAGCCAGATCGTAAAATGTTTACGAGAGAATGAGAACCGACAAAGTAGAAATTTTTTGTTTAGTCGTTTCAGTCATGTCTGACTTCGTGATGCTGTTTTGGGCTTTTCTTGGCAAAGATACTGGAGTAGTTTATCATTTCCTTCTTGAGCTTATTTTATAGAGGCAAATGGGGTTAAGTGATTTGCCCAGGGTCACACAGCTATAAGTGTCTGAGGCCAGATTTGAATTCAGAGAGATGAGTCTTCCTGACTCCAGGCCCAGCACTTTATACACCTAGCTGCCCCAAGTAGAAATACCAAGAGCTTTATTAAGGAGTTTGAGAAAGGGAGAGAAAATGTGGAATACAAGCTCATGGGAATATGATATAGTGAAATTTTTTTAAGGATAGTGGATACTTGGGTATGTAGGTAGGAAGTAGAGAGGGAACAAGTAGATGGGGGAGAAATTGAAAATTTGAGAGAGAGGGAGAGGGGAAGAAAGAGGGGAGAGAGGGAGTGGGTATTACATCATGGGTGATCTGCTACAGAAAATGGAAAAAAATGGGATGAAGGGTATGTATAGAATGGTGTGCCTTGGTGAGATGAAGGGCTACCTCCTCATCAGAGACTAAAGGCACTGAGGTCAAAGGGTTGTGAGATCAGGAGGAAGTGAGAAGAGGGAACCTAAAACAAATGACCTTAATTAATGATACTATTCTTTTCCTCAAAATCACAAAGTAGCTTACTATATCAACACATTAATAAGGAAGTGCTTTTATAAAAGTAATTCACATACTTTTATCTCTGGGTAAATGACAGATTTCAAGGTATTTCAAGTCCTATTTTTCCCTATGTTTTTGATCATTCCTTTTTCTCTTCTACTGAATTAAGAATAAAATAATAATGTACAACTCTACATGGAACACCCCATACTGATTCTGGCACAGCCATATCTTCATAAATTTTTTTTTTTAGGCAACTGGGATTAAGTGACTTGCCCAGGGTCACACAACTAGTGTCACATGTTTTGTCTGAGGCTGTATTTGAATTCAGGTCCTCCTGACTTTACAGCCAGTGCTCTATCTACTGCACCACCTAGCCGCCCTTATGAATTGGTTTTTGCCTATGATGTATGATTTGGCTCTAAATGAGCTTTCCTTTTTATATTTATGGGCACTACAGTTGCCTGATCTTTTCTATTTACTGCAACACTTACATACATTTCTAAATCTCCTGTGTTAAACCAGGGAAAGAGGTGCCCCACATTTACTGAGGAAAACTCATACTCACGATCTTCTAAAGTATGAGAAAGCAAGCCTTTGGAGGTAATTGACTGAAAATGAAGAGACGGGAGGAGAGAATAGACCTCAGTAGCCATAGGTTGCTTCAGAAGATGGGCAGTACTCAGGTTCAGAAAAGCATATTGTTTGTACAAGAGCTAAGCCCTAACCTCAGTTTGATCCAGGGACTGACAGATGGAAAGATACTAGAGTACAGAATGTAGGCAAAGGAGCAACCAGGGCCTGAGGTGCAGAGAAAGCCAATCTTCAAATCTGGTGCCAAAACTGTCTCAGTTTCATGCAAGTATGCAATCTGACTTGACACTTTACCTTAAAACCCCCTTCATAAAGTTAAATCAAAGGATGCAACTCTGATACTATTCTTTTGTCTTTATTTTTTTTTGTTACAATATTTATATACTGGCATGCAATCACTAATATAGTTTTCTTCTGCAAAATTCCTCTTAACACAGCAGAAACAAATACTTCAGAAGAGAAGTCGTAATAGTGCCAAAGCCTTCCCCACTGTGTAGCCAGAGATGAGCAGCTTAGACTAAGGGGTAAAGTAACTCTTGCCTGGGGTCAGAAGGACAAAAGTTTTTATAGGAGTTTAGTATTCTGCTTTTTTGAGGATGGGAATGAAGATTTCAGAAATACCAAATCCACAGGAAGAGATAGGCATGGAAACCAAACATGAGCCGGGTTGGACAGATTGAGACAGCAAGAGAAGTAGCCCAAACTGGATGGAACAGGCAATGGGAATATCAGTAAAGGAGAGCAGGGAATTGGGAAAGATGAAGCAGATAGATGTCAATGGTACAATGGTACAAATTAGTTATTTTCTGACTCATTGGTTAAGTGACTTGCCTAAGGTCACATAGGTACTAAGTATTGGAGTTAGGATTTGAGCTTGGGTCCCCTGAATCTGAAGCTAGTGTTTTCCCACCAGGAAGAAAAAGTTGCCATATTCTTTCCAAAACCAAATAAGACATTTTTTGTTCTGTAGGGTAAAGACAGGACAGAAAGACTTCAGATTGATTTAGTTTTTGTTAGTTTCCTAATCACAAAACATTAGAAATTACTCACAAACATAACATAAGGACGATTTTTCTTTAAGGATCTTCAAGTTGATGTCTCCTAGAATGAAGCAATAATATTCCAGATGAGATCCAAATGTTTGTGATCCTAAATAGTTAAGGTAAATTAGATGTATATTTTGCTTTTTTTTTTAAAAAAAAAATTGTCAGCATGGTGATCATATGTTGAATTTGGAAAACTATTTTCTTTCTTTTTGAGTGATATACTTTTGGTAGACTTTATATTAGTTTCACTTGATTTAATCCCTTTAACTATTCACCAAAGTTATAATCCTATTTTCCAATGCTTTTCTCAGCTAATGCATCATAATCCACCCTCAAGTGACATATAGAACATTTCTAGTGATCACTCATTTAAAAATGCTTATTTATCTCAGCCCAACTTTCCTTTATTATAATTCCTTTCTCAGAATTATTATGAATCATTAATGCTTTCAGCCTTCATTCTATATCACACATCTTGACATTTTAGTACTAAATTTGTAGGCTTATATCTTATACAGAGTTCTGCAGTTCAGGATATGGAAGCTTACTTTTGTATATGTATCCCTAGAGGTTAGAATAGTCTCCTACATAGTAAATGATAAATATACATATATATATATATATATATACATATATATGTATATATATATATATATTTACTTCATTCATATAATGCCTATCAAGTTTGCAAATTATAAGGGCTTAAGTCTGGTGCCTGAGGGGAGCCTACAGGTATATATAAATAGATAGATGTTAAATACTTTAAAAGTAAATGAAAGGTAACCTTAGAGAAGAAACCTATAGGAATATAGAGGAAGCATACAGGAAGCAATGGAAAAAAAACCCATTTCTTTGTAAAATAATGACCTTGGACTTCAAGGGCCCCAGCTAGGCACTGGTTCCCTGCTGCCATGGCTGCTGCTTTTGCTGCTGCAGTTGTGGCCGAATGTGGTCACAAGCTTGCAAGATAGTGGCTTGGACTGTGGCAGGTTGCCTGTCTTGCCACAGAACATTTCTGGGACCTGTCCTGGAATTTCCTGAAAGATGCCACTTCACTGGAAAAGAGATGATTCAATAGTATCCCTGCTTGGTTATTGACATATTGATTAACTTCATAGAAAATGAAACTTCAGAAGGAAAATTCATGTGTGTGACTCTGTATGTGTCTCTCTGTTTCAAGTGTGTTTCTTGTAAACAACATATTGTAGGATTCTGTTTTTTTTTTTTGCAGTTTTTTTTCTTTTTAGGCAATTGGGGTTAAGTGACTTGCCCAGGGTCACACAGCTAGTAAGTGTCAAGTGTTTGGTCTGAGGCTGGATTTGAACTCAGGTCCTCTTGACTTCAGGGCCGGTACTCTATCCACTGTGCCACCTAGCTGCCCCAGGATTCTGTTTTTTGATCCACTCTGCTATCCATTTCTGTTTTATGGGAGCATCCATCCCATTCTCATTCACAGTTATGATTACTGTGTATTTCCCTTCATCCTATTTTTCCTTCTGTTTATCCTCTTTCTCCTTTCACCCTTTCCCTTCTCACCTGTGTTTTGCTTCTGTCTACCACCTTCCCTGATCTGTTCTCGCTTCTGTCAGTCTGCTCCTCTTCCTTTACTTAGTCTGCTCCCCTCCTACTTCCTTGTCAGGTAAGATAGATTTCTGTATTCATCTGATTGTGTATATTAGTCTCTCTTTGAGCCAATACTGATGAGAATAAGATTCAAGTGATGCCTATCACCCACTCTCCCATCTTCACCTCTATAGTAATAGGTTTTTCATGCCTTTTCATGTGAAATAATTTAACCCATTTTACCTCTCCCTTCCTTCTACACTCAGTGCATTCCCCTTTCTCATCCCTTAATTATTTTTTTATGTCATTCCTTCAAATTCGTGTTTTACCCATACACTCTATCTATGTGTATACTACCCAGGTCCTCCTTTTGATTATGGCTTTCAGGTAGTCCAATGATTCTGATATTTTTTCTCCTGGATCTAATTTCCAGGTTAGCTGTATTACTCATGAGGTATTTTACATTTTCTTCTATTTTTTTTCATTCTTTTGAATTTGTTTGATTGATTCTCAATGTCTCATAGAGTCATTAGCTTCCACTTGCCCAATTCTAACTTTCAAGTTGTTTTCCTCTATTAGCTTTTATAATTTGTTTTCTATTTGGCCAATTGTACTTTTTAAGGAGTTGTTTTCCTCAGTGGATTTTTGTATCTCCTTTTCCATTTGGCCAATTCTACTTTTTAAGCAGTTCTTTTCTTTTTCCAAGATGTTGACTCTTTTTTTCATAATTCTTTGCATCACTTTCATTTCTTTTCCCAATTTTTTCCCTACCTCTCTCATATGATTTTTAAGCTTCTTTTTGAGCCTTTCCGCAAGTTCTTTTTGGGCTTGAGACCACTTACTGTTTTTCTTTGGGGTTTTGCCCATAGGTATTTTGACACTGTTGTCCTCTTTCGAATTTTTGTCTTGATCTTCCCTCTCATAATAACTTTCTATGTTAAGATTATTTTTTGGTTTGTTTTTCTGGATTTTTTTTGCTCATCTTTTTTGGCCTTTTTCTTTTCTTTTAAATTTGATCTCTGCTTCTGGGATAGAAGGGGCATTGTCTCAGGCTTCTTGTGCCAGGGGCTGTAGGCCCTGGCTATTTACCTGAAGCTGCACTGATTTTGCCCTGGGGCCTATAGGGGACCTTTGTGTTTGGTGCTATACTGTGCTGAGGGGGTATGATGGGGGGTGGTTGGTGCTGCTAGAGGGTATAGGGGCTCTTGCAGCTTACCTGTGCTGAGCTGGTGTCCTAGTGCTGGTGTCTGGGGTATGCTGAGGCTGATGGGGTGTATCTGTGCTTTAGGGGTGGGATATGCTGAAGCACATGGTGGTGGTCTGGCCGCTGGTGGCTGCCTGTTTGCTTAGGCACCCTTAGGTTTGGTGTCTCCCTGTTTGCCTGGGGCTACACTGAAGCACGTGGAGGTCTGGCCACTGGAGGTTGCATGTTTGCCAGGGTATGCTGAAGTACGTGGCAGTTCTCAAAGCTGGAATTTGCATGGTTCTTTGGCTTTGCTGAGGCATGTGAGCAGTCCCGGTATTGGTGTTTGCCTGCTCCACTGCACGAGGACTCAAGATTTACCACTGGTTTGCTGAGGTGAGGCTTCCTGCTGGCTTGCTGGGACACTGCCTGTCCTGGACTGTGCTTCCCTTTTACCTGAATGAGACAGATCTTTCCTGTCAATTTTCCAAGTTTCTTGGGTTCAAAGATTGTTTCATCTTGTATTTTTTCTGGTTCTGCTGTTCTAGGATTTTTGGGGTGCTATTTTATGGTGTTTTGGAGATGAATATGGCAGAGTTACAGTGATTTACTGCTTACTTCACCGTTTTGTCTCCCACAATGTTCTAAATAAAACAAGATACAATTTCAGCACACCATGTTACTAAAAGAATTGGCAGGTGTGATTGTTGAGCCACTTTCAGTAATGTTTTGAAGACTGTGCAGAATGGGAAAGATACTAAGAGGAATAAAAAATACGAATGTCCTGATTTTCAAATATAGGGAAAGAGTTAGGTCAGTAAACTACAGTCCAGGAGCTTTGATTTTGTTTATGGGCAAAAATCTGTTGGACTTATCTGATATTTTCTTCTGAGACTAGTTCCCTTTCCTTAAAGATGTACTTGCTACAGGGATTATGGTCTCATGGTGTCTGACCTCTCCATAAGTAGCCATTTCACTGATGACTCTACAAGACCAGGGGATCCCTGCTACCCCACTTTCCAATGCATTCACCATGCAGGTCCACTGTCAGTTTAGATTGCCTTGGTTGTCAGGCAGCTAACACCTTTTTTGTTTGTTTGTTTTTTGCTAGGCGATGGGGTTAAGTGATTTGCCCAGGGTCACATAGCTAGAAAGTGTCAAATGTCTGAGGCGAAACTTTTTTTTTTCTGGAAGAAAGTCATATGGCATCATAGTATCAGAGCTGGAAGGGAAAATATAGGTCTTTGAGAGCAATACCCTTATTTAACAGTTGAAGATACTGCTGTTTGTCCTTCATTTTCAAAGTGGGCCAATGACATCACAGGGTGATGTTTTCACTTGTGCATAAATTGGATTTAAGTGAGGCAGAGTTGCACAAAGTTGCCAGCCTTACTATCTGTTCCAGCGTCATCAGAGTCCAGTGGCAAGAAGACTGATGATAGCCTGGGATGCAGTGGATGATCTTGGGGTTTCTGATGTCTGACCAAGTTCTAAGCTGTCTTCATGGCTATTGGAACAAATTGTTCTTATCTGCCTATTCTGCCAGGGAAAATGTTCACATAGCTAGGGTAGATATCCCCCTAACGCACACAGACTGTTTTGAGGCTTGTCAGTTACTCTCAACCTAGTTTAGCCTGTCTGCATAGGTGATTTTACCAGCCTGTGGTCTCCTTGCGTGCTACAGCTTCTTGGAGCCGAGGGTGAGAGTTGGGTGACAGATGTGCATCACAGGTGAACAAGCAGCCCTGAAAAGGGCTTGGCAAGCCCTCCTACCAGAGGTGCTAGTCTTCCCTGAACACCCTGTATACCCATGTACATACATATATGCACACATGGGTATATGTATACATATACATGTACATAGATATATTTTTCAAAGTCCTTTTCTCCCGCCAGTGAACTTGTAGGGAGTTTGGAGCTATTTGAGGCAAATAAGAGTGGGTAGTAGTTCTGGTGAGATATGAAAGAAACAGAATTATTATGAAGGAAGTGTTAAATAACTGTTCATTCAACAAATTATTGATAAGATGGGCAATTGGGGGTTGTGTGGGAGTACTAAGATTAAAAGCCAGATTCCTTGACTCCAAACCCAGTGTTTTTTATAACACATCACTATGGCCTTTGAAGTCCTTTCTGACTCAGATTTTGTGATTTAGCTTTTTGGATGATGACTATACCTGTGGTGATATGGTAAGGATGGTATATTGACCTATAACTTGCTTTATGTACATAAGTTTTCTTGAGTTCTCAACATTTCTATGTCATTAATACTTTTATTAAAACTGTTTTCTGATGGTTCTTGCATTGTTTTAAACATGCCTAGTTATTAATAGATGTTAGAATACTACTCTACCTCTTGGTTCATTCTTTTGTTAACTCTTTTTATGACCAGTAGTATAGTAGAAAGGCCCCTGGTGCCAGGCTAAGGGCTTTGGTTCAAGTATCACCTTTGACACTTACTGCCTATTTGACCTTGGCCAAGTCACTGAAGACCTCCCTCCCCCAAATAGGGGTCAAAAGTATCACAATCATTTCTGTTACCAGATCTGCAACTTTGGTATTATCTTCAACTCTTAACTAACATTACCAAATCTGTCTCCACAACATCTCCCACACACAGACACTATCCTAATTCAGGTTCTTATCACCTTTAGAGTGCCTAGAAGGTTGCAAATAGCTTTCTACGCAATTCTCTGCCTCATATATTTCCCTATTCTACTTCATCCTCCACACTACCACAACGGTGATTTTCCTAATGTATAGGTCTGACTGTGTCAGCTTTTTACTCAATAAGCTGCAGTGGTTCAGAATTGCCTTTAGGACCAAATATACATCCCTCTGGAGTTTAAAGCTCTTCACAAGGGAACCACTTCCTACTTATTCAATCTTCTTACACATCATTCTTATGCATCTTACACATCACTCTCTATACACTGTATAGTCTAGCTATTCTGGCCTCTTTGGTGTTCCTTTCACGTGACATTCATCTCCTGTCTCTGTGCTCTTGCATCTCCTCCTGCCACCCCACCCTCCAATAACTGGAATGTACTCCCTTCTCACTTCCATCTCTTGCAATTTCTAATTTCCTTCAACACTCAGATCAAATTCCACCTTTTATTTGAAACCTTTCCTAAGGTCCTCCTGCTATTATTGCCCTTCCTCTGATAACTAACTTCATTTATTTAGACATTTTATCTAAACTTACATGTGTATACATTGTATCCCTCATTAGAATGTAAGCTCCTTGAGAGCAGTGATGGTTTAATTTTTGTTTTTGTAGTCCTAACTCAGCACAGTGTCTGCTAGATGCTTAATAAATGCTTGTTAGTTGATGGATTATCTTCTTTGGGTTTGAGTTTTTATATCTGTAAAAATGAAGAGGTTAGACTAGATGGCATCTGAGTTGTTGTCTAGCTCCAGATCTGTGGGCCTGTGGTCCTAAATGACAATAACAACCTGATTGACTGTCTGCTTTCTGGTGGCCACTTTGTTTCATGTATGTTTAATTCTTCTGGTGAACATATGCGAGAGATCTATGGAGTCATGTCTCTTTTTAGACATTTTTCATTTTATTTTTTTGTTTTTATTTTTTAGGCAATTGGGGTTAAGTGACTTGCCCAGGGTCACACAGCTAGTGTAAAGTGTTTGATCTGAGGCTGGATTTGAACTCAGGTCCTCCTAACTTCAGGGCTGGTGCTCTATCCACTGAGCTACCTAGCTGCCCCTAGACATTTTTTAAAAGAAATAAAGAAGTATTTATCATTTATTAAGCAGCTAACATGGTGGGAGCTCTGGGTCCCAGGCTTTCAAGAAGCTCATGGGATGGATGAAACGAATAAATCAACCTAATAATAAAATGTGTTGATTATTGTATTTTATTTCAGTGTTTATATCTGACTACTAACTTTGCTATCGATGATGGGTGCTCTCATTTGATTTTTGACATCTGCTTTTTGCCCCTGATCACAGTGAGGCAGTGTGCTTAGGACCTATCAGTTAAAAAAAATGAATGAAGATTAAAAAAATAAATAAAATGGGTGTCACAATGCCATCTGGGGAACAATAGCAAATTGTGACATATTTTCATCCTCCAAACTTCTTACACTTTTAAACATACATTATGAATGTGTTGTCAGAAGAATAGGTTGAACCACTTATCCTCCTCCTTTTCCATCATCAACAAATATTTGATGTCTGATTGTAGTTTATTAATTTTCTGTTTTTCCCCCCTGAAGTGACTCACTATTATGGTCAGGGGATCGTAACCTGGCATTTGTGAGTTTGTTTTTTTAAAGAGGATTTTAATACCTGTATTTCTCTCATAATCCTATATATTTTATTTTGTGCATTTAAAACATCATTTTGAGGTGACCAAAAGCCTTTCCAGACTGCAAAAGGGGTCCATGACACAAAAAAGGTTAAGGATCCCTGATCTAGAACTTCCATATGTCAGAAGGGAAATGGCACCAGCACTCGAGGGGAATAGGCTTTATAAATGGCACCAGCACCTGAACGTGTAATTAAAAATTTGGAATTCATGGGTTCCTAATAGGGTCAAAACTTTCAAAACACTCTCAATTTCAATTTCCTTATAAATAAATCCAGCTTCAGAAAGTTAGTAGAACTTGCTGCTTACTTTGTAAACCTAAAATTAGCCTGATTTTCTTCACAATATTGTTTTCAAATTTATTTGAACACTACTATGTGTTATTTTGTTTCCTTGGGAGTTCACAAACTCTTTTTAAACACACTCATTGCAATACCTTAGTAAGTACCTCCTGAATATGGTTTGTCTAAATGCCAGAGATCAATTCCAATAAATACCAACTGCCGAATTTCACCTGTTTGCAGGTTTCTTGTGGTTTTCATCTCAATCTTTAACCCAGTTCAGGTTTATTAAAAAAACAGACTACGTTGGCTTGAGAGCTGACCTGGGCTCTTTCCAAATGCATCCCACTCAAATTGCAATTCAGGTTAGTCCAAAACTTGTCTCTAGAAATCTCATTTTCTCTCTTGGGAGAGAGGAATCTGGCTGTACTTTGAATAGCATTGATTTCAAAAGGCTTTGGTTTAATAAGCTGTTTTTGAGTTTTTACAAATATTTCCACCCTTAATTTTAAAATGTGTTTTATAGAAAAAGTCTTATGTGAACAATGAAGGGAATTATCTCATTTATTCCTAGTCCTAATTCTCTCCCTTGCCCTTGCCCAGATCTAGAACTTAATTCATTTACTACCTCTGGTGACATGTCTATAGATGCCTACTTTCTATATTGTGCCCTGTGATTGGAACAGTTTCTTTTGTTCTTGTCTGCCAGTCCACCAGCTACTACTCTCCTCTTAGAAATCCTTCCTGAAGACTCACTTCTTCCATGAAGTCTTCCAATGACAACCTTCTCAACTCCAAAAGGAAAAATACAAGCTCACAAATAAAAAATGTCAGTTCACTCGAAACTGTTCCATTCCTCCTCCAGGATCTCCAGCTACAAAATTGACCTCTCTGACCACAGCCTCCTATTCTTTCACAACTCCCACACCCTCAGACTCCTACTGAACCTGATCTTTGTCCTCATCATGACCTCTAGTTCTTGGAATCATCTTCTTTTCCCAGCCTATTAGTTCTCTTCTTTCTTTTCTCTTCCCACCTAGCCTAGACCTGGCAATTCAGTCAATTCAATGATACCCTCTATAGCAGCCTATTATGCCCTTCTTGATCATTGGGCATTCCTACCGATACTTAGTCTGGAGTAACCCCACAATTTGTTGTCTTTACTTTGCTTATGCTGTTGAACATTACTGGAGAAATTCATTTCAAGGTGCTGACTGGTTCTGTCTTTAAACAAAATCTTATTTCTATTGATATCTTTTGTTTTGACACCACTTTAATTTCCAAATATATAGATGGTGACCTCTCATTGAATTTCACATAGAAGTTGCTCCAAACCTCTTCCACTTTCAAGCCTTCCAACTCCATTCCTTCCCTACTCACTTTCAGCAGATGATCTTACCTCCTACTAGACTGAAATAACAAAGCTACCTCTCTGAAGGCTTTTCTACTTTTTCTTTTTTGATTCTTTCTTCCTTCATCTCTCAGAGAATTTCTATGTTAAAAACATAGAGATTAATTGTGCCCTGGATCCTATTCTTTTCTAGTTACTCCTGAACTTTGTTTCATAATTATCTTCTCCGGCTCTTTCATCTTTGAATCTGGCTTTGGATTCACCATTATATTGAAGTAACTTTAAAAAAGATTGTCCCCTAATTACCATATCTAATAGACTTCTAGTTGGACATAGTCGTCTGGATGTTCCACTATTGCCTCATTCAACAAACCCCAAATTGAATTTATTATATGCTCCCCCAAATGAGCTCCTTTTCCTGAATCTCCTTTTTTAGTTATTTGTATCATTAGCTTATCAGTCAGTAACCATGCTTAAAGTCTTGGCACCCACTTCTACTTTTTTTTTAACCTTCCTCCACGTATCTAATGATCCTCTCAGTTCTATTAAAACTAATTAGCTAACATTTCATATGTCTCTTCTTTTTTATTCTTGTTGCCAATTGCAGAGTTCTTTGATTACCTGTTGCTGGACTACTCTAACAGTTTCATAATTTTTCTTCCTTTTTCTAGCATCTCCTCCCTTAAATTCAACCTCTACTGACATAGAATAGTCTTTAAGTTAATATCATTAAATTTAAATTAAAAAACCCCATTGATATTTCCTTATTGTCTGAAAAGTAGAGACCTTCTTATGTAGCATAGCATTTAAGGCCTCCTTTGTTTGAGCCTCAATCTCCCTTTTTAGCCCAATATCTAACAATTTCCCTATACATTCTGTAAATCCCAGATAAAGTGGACTACTCCTAATTTCCTGAGTATGCTAAGCACTTTCCTACCTTAGTACCTTTACTGAAGTTGTTTCTTCCTTTTTCAAACCTCTCTTGTTTTCCATTTCAATGTGTTTTCTTAGTTCTCTACCAACCATTAGTGACTAGTCTTCTCCTCTATATCCTTCCATTTTTTATTTTCCAAATTTTGACATTCTTTTCCTCTTTATCTTTATATGAATTTAACTAAAAATATTTACCAAGCATTTAATTTGCATAAAGCACTGCACTCAGTGCTACGGATATGAAGATTAAAAAAATGGAACCTGAAGCCTCTGATCTCAAAAAGCTTATATCCTGCTGATTAATTCCTATTGATTCTCAAGTATCATCTCCTGTATGTTGTCTTTACTGTTTTCCCCAGGCAGAAGTGATTCTTGCTTTTGTATTGTTTCCCCTGATAGATTATACTCTCTTTGAGAGAACATCCCTTATCTCAGTCATCTTTGCCCATCTTACAGTGCGTGGTACAATTTCTTGTTCAAATAGACATTCTATAAACATTAATTGAATTAGATTAATTTAACTCTAATTGGTTAGCCAACTTTTTAGTTGGAGCTCATGTCTCAATTGTCCCTTTTAGGTGGCAAAACTGGAAAGCTGGCCTTTATAGCATGAATAAATTTGACAATACAGCATTAAGTTTTCCTTTTCAACTCTTTGAAATGAAAATAATAATGCTACTTATTCTCCATCTCACAGAAACTCATGATTTTGAAAAGTACCCATTGAATTCAGTCAAACAGTTGTCTACTAATGGATTGCTCTCAAAATAATTTTGTTTAACTGAATTCAGTGAGTTGATTTCAAAATAGCCAATTGTTCGACTGAATTAAATTAATTTCTCTTTTCCAAATCAGATTGTGTGTATATCGACACAACCTTTGTCTTCTAAGAACATGAATTAATGGGGACAACATCAACTAATGGTAAAATATAATTTTTTATACTTTAAATTTCCTTAAGTCCCACTTCTAGTATCAATGTATTGGATCCAGAACCCACAACACAGGACAATTTTTATATTTTTCCAAAGTCAAAGTTGTTTCTTTCAGGCTTTTTTTTTTTTCCCACCAGGAAGTCATGTTTTTCCCAGGCAAATGGAAATTAAATCCCAATTGTTCAAGTCAAAACTCAAAACCACAGAATTTGGTCTAGAGTAAATAAAACACATTCATTCTTGTGTCTCTAATTGTTTGAAATTCAATCCAGGTTTTCCAAAAGTTGACTAAGCTTTACTAACATTTTCTGTGAACCATACATGGAATTGGAGTTTGCAACAAAGCACCAAACCCCTAGAAACAAACCCCACATCAGGAAGGTTTCACTCGATTTCAGATTTTACTACAAAAATTCAATACAAATTTCTAAATATCTAAGCAACAGTGGACAGAAGGGTAATCTGTCTAAGATTAAATATTATGTTTAGATACTATTGCAACAAATTTACTTATATATGCCTGAGTTTTCAAATAGACTGAATAAAGACCATGCCATATTTCACATTTTCATTTCAGATCTTGTAGAATTACACAGATCCTGTTTATCAGTTATGTTGTTCTAATTACATCAAGTCCTAGAACATTATAGGGCCATGATTCCTGAAAAGAGATCAGACTAACCATCCATATGGGAAAACCCAAATGAATTATTGATTTGACTATAATGTATTTTCAGGTGGCCAATCCGTTCAGTTAGTATATCAATATGTTTATCTGGGATAGGTACTGCAGATGGACAAAGAGCTGAGTATGGATTTAAATAAGCTGAGTTACATTTGGAAAATTGTGATGATTTCAGTGATTCCAAAGTGTTGTTAACCATATTCCTCCTTCCCCATTTTTGCTCTTGGTAATGCAATGTGGTTGGAAATCTTGGATCACTGCTGCTAGAATCTCTGTAGAAAACAACAAAAAAATTGGTGGAAAAACCAAAGGCAATGGAAAGATACATAGTCTCCCTTCTGGGAAAGACCATAGCTTAAAAAGGCGAAGGTCTCCCACTGTATCCTGGGCCATCACCTGTTGTCTTGACTTGTGTCTTGCCATTGGACACTGATGACTCTGGAGGAGAGAGTGAGGCTGAAGACCTTGCACAGCTCCATCTCATTTAAATCCAATTCATTTGCAAGTCAAGATATCACCTTTCTGATGTCATTGTTCTTCTTTGTGAATGAAGGATCAACAACAAACAAAGAAACAAACAAACAACAAAAACAACAAGTAGTCTCCCTATAGTATATTTCTAGTTGTAAACTATGCCTAAAACGTGGTATAAAGCAGTAGAATCAAACTCAAATAGAAGCAGATCCCTGTCAGCAACATATTGACATAGAAAACCACAAATTAACATTATCTATGTTGTATTATATTTTTATTTATTTTATCAGATATTTCCCAAAGAGGTTTTAATCTGTTTCTGGCCTTACAGGAATGTTTTGCTATCACACAGACCACAGGGTAGATGAGTTTGACGCCTCTGGTATAAGGGCTGAGGAAATTTGGATTCTTTTCTAATCATATATTGTGTGCTAGTAATGTAATAAGAGTGAGGGTGGATAGTCAGAGCAGTACATTAATACCCCAAACATGTAAAAAGATCAAGAGGAAAGCTTCCTACACATTGGATGATTCTCTTGTAAAGGATCTATAGGAAAATATAGATAGGAATCACACAGAGTGAGATGTTGTGGTTGGATTATACTCCAGACGAATGGAGTGAGTGAGTTTTGAATAATTAAATATTATGCATTCTGGGAGCTAAGATGGCAGAGTGAAAGCAGTGACTTGATCTCTCCCCCAAACCCCTCCAAATACCTATAAAAAATGGCTCTAAACAAATTCTAAAGCAGCAGAACCCACAAAAAGACAGTGTGAAACAAATTTCCAGCCCATGACAACCTGGATGGTTGATCAGAAAGGTATATTGTGCTGGGCAGATAGAGGAGCACAGTGAGGTGTGGGTGCACAGGCCGCAGAGCACTGACTCACAGGCAGCTGTGGCGGCTTCCAGACTTCTCAACCCATGATTGCCAAAGACAACTTAGAAGGTCAGTGGGAAAAGTCTGTTTCTGTGGTGCTGAGAGAGGAGCGCTGGGTCTCAGATCCAGTTCCTTGAGAGTGTGGCTCTGGGGGGGGCAGCTGCCTCCTGGGCTTCTGGCCCACAGACTGAGGGGGAATCCAGTGGCTGATCAGAGGGGGATTGCAGGGATCTCTTTGCCAGTGCTGAAGCAGGAATCTTTTGCTTTGCCCGTGCTTGGATCTGGGTCACAGTTCTGGGCGGTGGTCCTGGGGTGAGGAGGAGCTCTGGCACAGTAGAGCTTGTAGTGGCTGTGTAGAGCAAACCCTCCTCACAGTTCCAGGACAGAAAGGAGTGCTTGTGGTCACTAATAGACCAGAGCACAGGCCAGAAAAGGAATAAACACCTCACTCCTTATCATACCATCTTAGAAGAACTGAAAGTTTACAGGTCTCTACAAGTATCTCTGAAAACAGCTGTACAGACCCCCAAAGCTTGGGACAGTACATTCTTCACATTGGAAGCAGACTCTTACCTTAACAAAGAGTTTAAAACTCAAGTAATTGGGCAGGATCATGAGCAAGCAGCGCAAAAAGAGTCAGACTATATTACTTTGGTGACAAAGAAGATCAAAACATACAACCAGAAGAAGACAACAAAGTCAAAGCTCCTACATTCAGAGCCTCCAAGAAAAATATGGATCAGTCCCAGGCCTTGGAAGAGCTCAAACGGGATTTTGAGAAGCAAGTAAGAGAAATAGAGGAAAAACTGGGAAGAGAAATGAGAGTGATGCAAGAAAATCATGAAAAACAAGTCAACAGCTTGCTAAAGGAGACCCAAAAAAATACTGAAGAAAATAACACCTTAAAAAATTGCGTAACCCAAATGGCAAAAGAGGTCCAAAAAGCCAATGAGGAGAAGAATGCCCTAAAAAGAAAAATTGGGCAAATGGAAAAGGAAGTCCAAAAGATTACTGAAGAAAATACTTCCTTAAAAATTAGGATAGAGCAATTGGAAGCTAGTAACTTTATGAGAAATCAAGACACTGTAAAACAAATCCAAAAGAATGAAAAATTAGAAAACAATGTGAAATATCTCATTGGAAAAACAACTGACCTGGAAAATAGATCCAGGAGAGAGAATTTAAAAATTATTGGACTATCTGAAAGCCATGATCAAAAAAAGAGCCTAGACATCATCTTTCAAGAAATTATCAAGGAAAACTACCCTGATATATTAGAACCTACCCAGCAAAACTGAGTATAATCCTTCAAGGGAAAAAATTGACATTCAGTGAAATAGGGGACTTTCAAACATTCTTGATGAAAAGACCAGAGCTGAATAGAAAATTTTGACTTTCAAATGCAAGACTCAAGTGGAACGTGAAGAGGTAAACAGGAAAGAGAAATCATAAGAGACTTATTAAGGTTGGACTGTTTACATTCCTGCATGGAAAGATCATATTTATAATTCATGAGACTTTTGTCAGTATTAGGGTAGTTGGAGAAAAAAAGCTATATGTATTATAGATAGATAGATAGATAGATAGATAGATAGATAGATAGATAGATAGAGGGCACAGGGTGAGTTGAAGATTAAGGGGTCATAGCTGGAGAATAAAATTAAGGGATTGCAGAGGATTATACTTGGAGAAGAAGAAAGGGAGAGGTAGAATGGGGTAAATTATCTCACAAAAAACCCCAGAAAAGTCTCTTATGGTGGAGGGGAAACAGGGGAAGGTGAGAGGGAATGAGGGAATCTTATTCTCATAGGATTTGGCTTAAGGAGAGAATAACATACACATTCAATTTGGTATGGAAATCTGTCTTACCCTACAGGAAAATAGGGGGAGAAGAGGACAAGAGAGCAGAGGGATGATAGAGAGGAGAGCAGATTGGGAAAGGGGGTAATCAGAAGCGAATACTTCTGAGGAGGGACGGGGTCAAAAGCAAGAATAGAATAAATGGAAGGGCAGGATAGGATTAAGGGAAATAGAGTTAGTTTTTCACAACATGTCTACTATGGAAGTATTTTGCATAACTGCACATGCATAGCCTATATTGAGTTGTTTGCCTTTTCAATGAGGATGGGTGAGGTGGGAGGAAGGGAGGAAAATTTGGAACCCAAAGTTTTAAAAACATATGTTTAAAAAAATTGTTTTCACATGCAACTGGGAAATACAGGAAATGGGGTACAGAAATCTATCCTGCCCTACAGGAAAATAGAGGGGGAAAGGTATAAGAGAAGGGGGGGAGAGATAGAAGAGAGGACAGACTAGGGGAAGGGATATTCAGAATGCATGCCATCTTGGGGTGGGGGAGGGGTGAGATGGGGTGAAAATGTGGAACTCAAAATCTTGTGGAGGTAAATATTGAAAACTAAAAATAAATAAATTTCTATAAAAATGTTATGCATCCCTACATAAATATATAAATATACATAAACCCACATATGTTCTAAATATGATCTTTAACTATTTCAGAAATAAACAAAGCAGTAAGCTAATAAAAATAAGGACAATAATGATTTGTTTTGAACATTATTTGAATGTTAACCACAGACAAATAGTTGATACTAATATTAGCTAGCTAAGGATGTAACCAATGAGTTCTAAAATACATGGACATTAATCAATATATGTAGTTAATATTAATTAGTATTAACTTTAATTCACAATTGAATTAAATGAGAGTAAGAGGGTGGACTGGACTGCCTTTAGGAAATTGTAAAATTCCTTTAAGATCCTGTACTCCTCTCAGAACCAAAGGTTTAGCTTTTTAATAACAGTGTTCTAATGGTGTTGATATAAAGATATAATTAAAGGTACTTAAAAGTCTCTGAATATCACACTATTAGGAATAAAGGGATTATATGTGATTGTAAGCGCTCTATAATATATATGAACAAGAAACTTAAAAAAAAACCTAGAGTAATGGATATCATAAGGGAAGTGTGTCAAAAGGATATATGGTATGGGGAATAATGGATGGACTGCCCAAAGTGTTCCACTGGTATCTTTAGAAGTCAGGAGAAATCAAGGAAGGCTACCAGCATGTTGGTTAGACTCCTTGTGGTGAACTTGTGTGTGTGTGTGTGTGTGTAGGGGGCAGAGACAAAAGTTACACAAGATGAGCAGGCATTGATGTGTCGCAATCTATATTGTTGGAGGCAGCCTCCAAGTAGATGAGATTACAAATACCATCTGAGCCATTAATGGATCAGTTTTGACATTTTGGGTAGTTGCAGTTTGTGCTTTAACTATCGTACATAACACGTATACTCTGGTCTTCTCTCTCAAGGCTGGGCAAGCTACATAACCCTCCATGGTTCCAGGGTGCCTTTCCCTGAGGGGAAAGGGGTCTTTTTCCTCTACCCTCATTGGCTTGAGTGTCTACCCCACCCCAGCTATATTCTTCCCATTTTAGGGGGCTTGTAACTAGCAGTCCAATTCCATTTAACCACTTAACACTGTGCAGCTTTTAGAAAGGGATGTTTACTTAAAAAATATAGCCAACCCCCTCCCTCAAAGAAAACATACAAACATTTTCCCTGATGCCTTGGGGGCATAATTTCTACCATACTACCTCAATCTTTGGGGATGGGGGTGAAGAGAATTAAGTTAATAATTTAGCTCAGTTCTTATTGGCATTTGGCCCTACCAAATTAATCTAAAGCAGCATTACTTCCAGTTGAGTTCTTCTGCAGAGGTGGCTTTTTGAAGGTCACTTGCAGGACCATTCCTTGCTTCTCAGAGCATTAATGCACTGGCTGTAAACCTGAACTCGGTAAAGACAAGATGTCTGAATATGTCAAAGTCACAAGTACAGGCTCCACTCCATTAGTCACTCACCAACCTCCCTCGGGTCCTGAGACAAAGGTTCTGGTTGAAACTGACAGGCCTTTTCCTGAATGACTCGGTCCTGTATGTCTATGCATGCATGCTCCAATCCCTCTGAAGCATCTTTACTGAACATCATCCCTAATCTCCCAGAAGGAAGAAGCAAAGCTGCCTAGCATTGCCACATGGGGAGCCTCCATTGGTGATTTTGAGTGTTCCATGGTTCATTACCATACAGCATCACTAAAATAATATTAATGTTAAGAGATAAGTTTTTATTTCAGGGAGAAGCTAGGTCTCATTAAAATGATAAAGGCACTGTAGTATAGAATGCAGGGATGGGGGCCCTCTGGGTCCTCAAGTGCAGCCCTTTGACCGAATCCAAACTTCCACTCTCTTAATTGATCCTCACAACAACACAGTGTGTTAGATGTTATTATTATCTACATTTTATAGATGAGAAAACTGAGGGTCAGAGAGGTTAAGTAACTTGCGAAAGATCACACAGTTGGTAGATATCCAAAGCAAGATTTTAACGTGTCCTCCTGACTCTGAATCCAACATTCTTTCCACCGCACTACCCTGTCTCTCTCAAGTCCAGCCTTCTTAAGGATAGCCTTCCAGTAATTACTGGTGGTGATGATCTTGTCTAGAAACTGTATAATATTCCAGACTGCTTTTTTCTTATTATTCATTGTAAATCCAGCTAATTGCTCATCTTCAGCATAAGTACAAAATGTGTAGTTATTAGCAGCTACCCCCTTGCCCAGGATTGTTGCAAGGATCAAATAAGGTAATATTGCTAAATTTTTTAGTACAGTGTCTGGCACACAGTAGGTGCTCAATAAATGCCTTATTTCTTTCCTTCCTTCCCATTTTAATGGGCTACCCATTCAAATGCACATCATAATTAGGGTAATGGGCTTTCTTCATGTATTATATTAACACATGCATATATATGAGTGTTATGGATGCGTGTATGTGTTGTGTGCATCCAAATCATCTCATGGGTATAGAGAGCTGCTTATTCTACACTTTCCCCCTTAATCCCTACCCTTGGTAGTCTTGCAAACTAAACATTGAAAATGTAGATCTGGAGGCACAAGATTTGGAGAAATAAATGTAAATTCTTCACCTAGAGCGTACAAATACTATGCAGGTAATAAGAATAATTCACTTTTTTTAAGGGACGGGGCAGCCCAGACATGAGATTTTATTGATATGGGGAAATCTCAGAGCAGAACCTTCTTTAACTGGTGAAAATTGGCAACTGGGGAAGCTAAGTGGTACAGTGGATAGACCACTGGGTTTGGAATCAGGAATACTCCTCTTCCTGAGTTCAAGCCCAGTCTCAGACTTTTAGTAGGTATGTGTTTCCTCATCTGTAAAATGAGCCAGAGAAAGGAATGGCAAGTCATTCCAGTGTCTTTGCCAAGAAAACCCCAAAATGGGGTCATGAAGAGTCAGACATGACTGAACAATAACTGTATCTTATATTTGAAAGTGTGTTCTGGTGACACAGCTTGTATATATTGGAGGTAGTACTTGGTTGTAGGTATTCCTGACTGCAAGGCTAGTTCACTGTCCCTACTGCTTCTCACTACTGAGAGAAATACAAAGAGTAATTCAATTCTAAATTCAAAATACACTGTCCTTGATCTCAAGGAACATATTTGCTAGGTGAAAGAAGATGAGAGAATGAAATCAGATTGTAAATTAATTAATCAATCAACAAGCATTTGTTGAATGTTTATTATGTGCTAGGTGCAAAAAAAAATTCCTACCTTCTAGATCGTACAGCTGGGGGAGAAAACATGTCCATATAGGTATATGCAGAATATATACAAATTAGATACAAGGTGGTTTTCAAGGGAATGGACTAACAACTGGGCAGGAGTGATCAAGAAAGGCTTCATGTAGAAGACAGGGCTTGAGGTGAGCTTTGGAACAAACTAGGCACTTTGAGAGAGTGGTGAGGAGGGAATGAATTCTAGGCATGGGGGACAGCCAGTGTACATACAGAGGTGGGATATGTAGTACCTTATTAGAGGAAGAGCAAGAAGGACAGATTGACTGAACTGCAGTGTGTATGGAACAGAATAATAAAGGTTGCAAAGGTAGGTTGAGGCCAGATTGTGAAGAATTTTAAATGCCAATCATAGGAGTTTATATTTGAACCTAGAGAAATAAAATTCAGGAACATTCCTTTGGCTGCTGTATAAAAGATGTGTAGGTGAGGGGTGGAGATCAAATAAGAAAGCCTGAATTGTAGCATTGGTTAAAGAGAAGGGGATGGATGAAGAAATATAGTGGTTAGAAATGATAGGATTTTGTGACCTAGTGGATAAAGTAACATGAAGAAGAGTGAGTCTGATACTGAAACTGCAAACTTGGAAACTGGAAGGATGGTGGTGGTTTCCTTGATAGAAATAGGCAAGTTCAGAATAGGGGTGAGTTTTGGGGGAAAGATAATGATGTCAGTTTAAATTATGTTTAATTTGAGAACTTCTGATTCTAAATATCCAGCATGCAGATGTCTAACTGGAGCTTTGGAGAAAAACTAGGGATGGATATCTACATCTAGGAGTCATCAACATAGAGAGGATAATTAAATCCATATGAATTAATGAGGTAAGTAAGGTAGTATGTATAGAAACTAGAAGGCAGGAATCCTTCACAGATCCTTGGGGCACACTCACAGTTAAAGGGCTTGATAAAGATGATGATCCAGCAAAGGAGACTGAGAAGAAACATTCAAAGAGGCAGGAGGAGAATTAAAAGAGAGCAATGTCATGAAAACCCAGGAATGATACAGTAAGGTGGCACAATAGACAGGGTGCTGGACCTGGAGTCAGAAATACTACTCAGACACTTACTAGCTATGTGACCCTGGGTAAATCAGCCTCAGTTTTCTCATTTGTAAAATGAGATAATAGTATGCCTATAACAAATGCTTATTCCCTTCCTTCATACATATAAAGTGCTTTGTAAATTTTAAGGCTCTATAGAAATGTTAGCATGCTCTCTCTCTCTCTCTCTCTCTCTCTCTCTCTCTCTCTCTCTCTGTGCATATATATGTATGTATGTATGTATGTATATATCATTATCCAAGAAGAGAAAGTGATCAACAATGTCAAATAATGCAGAGAAGCCAAGGAGAATGAGATTTGAGGAAAGCCTATCAGATTTGGTAGTAAAGAGATCATTGATAACTTTGGAAAATTCTGTTTTATGAGACCATAAGCCAGATTGTAGAGGGTGTCTAAGAGATTGAGAAGAAAGGAGATGAAGAAAACAAATATAGAGGGCTTTTTCAAGGAGTCTGGTTGAGAGGAAAAGGGAGATATAGGATGGGAATTATTGGGATGGTAGGGACTAACAAAAGATTTTATGGATGGGGAGATAAGTGTTTGTAAACAGTAGGGAAGGAGCCAGTACAAGGAAGAGATTAAAGCTTAGAAATAGAGAGGAGAGGGGCAGCTAGATGGCACAGCTCTGGATTCAGGAATACCTGATTTCAAATTTGGCCTCAGACACTTGACACTTACTAGCTGTGTGACCCTGGGCAAGTCACTTCACCCCATTGCCTTGCCATTAAAAAAAAAAAAGAAAAACAGTGAAGTCAACAAAACACTAAAAAAAGAAATAGAGAGGGGATGATAATGGAAGCAATCTGCTGGATGAGACTAGAGGACATAGGATCAATGGTAACTAAATAGGAGTTGGCTTTGGTAAGAAGGGTAATATCTTTTATTAGGTATATTTCAGAAATTGGTGAAGGAAATGAGGGGAAAATATTCTTCTTTGTTGATGAAGTACATGAAATACTTTAGTGTGTGAAGATGGCTAGCTATATTTTTATCACTTAAAATGTGTGATGAAGTTAAGCCTGTCCATGCAACCCTAATTTATGTATTGTATATGTCTGAGTATGTAATTTTTTTTAACCTAAATTCAGTTATTAAGAACCATTCCATATTGGTAAGGAAAAACTTGAATGTATGGAGCAGTGTCTTGGAATCATAATGTCCTGTGATCTAATTCAGCACAAGAATGAGAAAAAAGTAAAAAAACTCATAAAGTTGTCTTCCTTTAGGCTGTATATATATTTTTTATCTTTTTCTCTCTGTTAAATCAGCGGCAATATCTCAGAATATCATCTAATTTAACATCCACATCCATTTTTGGAATATTTCCAAATAACAAAAAGCATTAAGAAAAATTTCTATTAATTACCAACAGGGAAGATATCCACACTTCTTTCTTTCTTTTTTCTTTTTTTTTTTGTGGGGTATGCTGGAGTTGGTTGAGATAAGATAGGATAATAGAAGGGCATGTGATCCCTCTGGAAGTTTCAGGATGTTGAAAATTGCCCCAAGAAGTTGATATCATCTACATAATCGAAGTATCCTCAACAAAACAGTGGTAAATTACATAGAAAGAAGATAATAACTATTTTAGGTCTCTCCAATAGAAAGCAAATTGGCGGAAATTAACGAATTTTCCATTGACTTTGACTATCCAAGTGTCTGTTGTTGATCTAGGAGGATGTTAAAATCCACTGTATGTTGGATAAAAACACGGAGCTGGCCAAAAAAGAAAAACTGGTTATGGATCTCCAAATTTTAAGAGAATTGTCCTTATAATCTTAAATCTATCAGGCTGATGGGGCAAAGTATCTAACAATATATGGATAGATGTTATTTATTCAGACTTAATATGTTGTTCTTATGAATGTTTTTGAGCTTTAAATTACTCTATATAGCTTTTGAAAGGCACACATGGAGAAAATACAACCACAGATGATGCACTAACAACAAAATGCTAGAAATTTGTTAATATTTCCATTATTCTGTATCTTATTGCTTTGCCATTTTTTTTTTACCAAAGCAAGGAAAATTAAAAATGTAGAGTTTTAAATGACCATTAACTCAGCTCTCTTCTAAGCTTTCCACAAATGCCTGCTGCAGTACAGAGAGGAGACAGACTGCTGTGGTCCTCTGGGTTTTCTCCTCTCTAGTAAAAGCTGCATAGTTGACGGGGAGATGACTAAGTCAATAATCACACCATGCATTCCTATGTTCTTGCTGTAGAGGTTGCTACAATAGCTTAGGCAGAATTCACTCTATTTCTCTTCTCTGATACCTCCAGTTGAAAGAGAACACTGCTTCCTTATACTTGTTAGGCTAGATTTCTCCTTTATATTTATTCCTAACTAGCTTGCATCATACTAATTTTATTTCTGCACACATTCTAACCTTTCTTTCCTATCACAAGCTCCTTGAAGGCAGAAACCATGTTTTTCATCTTTTCAAATTTAACATATAGCCCAGTGCCTGACTCATAGTTGTAAAGCCTTGAAGGGATCTCCAATTTCTCCACCAATGCAGATCCTAATGAACTTAATAAATAAGTGCTGGGGAGCTGGCTCAAGGGGTTTTACAACCAGGAAGTGCCAAAAGGCCCAGTTTCAAGCTCATCATTCTAATCACTTTACCGTGGTTCCTCCACTTCTTACTCACATAGGTACTTATTAAATATTTGTTGTCTTGAACTTGGATGTAACAGACCATTTCACTGGGTGTTTTCCGTGTGGCACTTTGGAAGGTAAATAACATTTCTACTCCCTTTCTGCCATAAGGGTTCATAATTCTCATAATCCTTTGTGAAAGCATGATCCCTCTTGAGATGTGGAAAGTGAGATGAAAATGCTCTGTGTATAATAATTAATGATTTCTACTTGTACTTTGGATCTGTGATTTCATCAGTGTGATTAACCTCATCATGCAGGCAGACTGGACTCTTGTTGTCATTGAAGAGTGAGTCCAGGTAGTCATTGGACTGACTCATTCAGTAAAAATACTGCTCCCTGAGAAAGCAGCAGTTTAGTGGCCAAGCAACCTGCCCAGGCCATTCCAGCAGCAACCTGACCTAGCCAAGACTTCATACCCTAGGAGGAGCAAGTCCAGCTGAGAAGCCATATCCTTCAAGAAGATAAATCAGCTAAACAGTGGATTAACCCCTCCATCATTGATGCCATGCCCTACAATGAACATTGCAAGGAATCCCCCCGAAAAGGGAATTTGATGCTATACCATTCTGGTGTTAGGAATTTACTGCCATATGTATTCCCTAGATATGTACCCCACCATCATATTATTTTAAGTTTGTTACTATGATCCCTGCCCTTCCTCCCCAAACCCCCCCCCCCCGCATTCTGTATTTGTAGGAGAGCATTCCTGGTTTTGTGGAGCAATACTTTGTAAATATTCTTGTTATGCTGAGTAAATGCCTTTGTTAAAGACTTGTCTACTAGTTTATTTTAAGAGGAAGCACACTGGTAAGGGCTTATTAGCTAGTGTTAGAAGGTTAGCTACTCACATACTTACCCCTGAACTCTGAAAACAGTAGCAGCTACTCCTTTTGAGACCCAGGCTGCCAGTGCAAGTTAGGGGAGTAAGTCCAGAAGGGAGTGAGGTGGTGCTCAACAGACAGTAGGTAGCAAAAGTATTATCTTGTTTTTATAGACAAGAAAAGCTGACACCCAAGGAGGCTAAATGGCAGTTAGAGGTAGGACTCAAAATTCCAAGTCCAGAGTTTTTTCCACTGTACTATCCTATACAGTTTTCCAGATATTCTAGAGAAGGATTAGTTCAGCTTGTTAAATGCTCTAAAAAGTTGCTTAATTTCCTTTTACATGTTCTGTATTCTATGTTCTGGGAGAATCCAATATGCATGTACCAGCTGCTGGGAATATTGAAACTATGGACCCAAGGCCAATAGGTGGAGACCAGAGCACAGCACCAGAATGTTCAATTATTGCATCATGCTGCTGTCAATGAAACATGGACCAAAGGTAATATTTATTGCCTATCAGGTCAGCTCACATATATTCTTTTTTCCCACTTTGGGAAGAGTAAGCTGTGGTGTAAGCTCAATTTCTTGTGGGTTAGGGTGAGGGAAAAATTACTCTCTCTATGCATGAGTATAGTGTAATTACATCATAGTTCTGAGCCAATGTTTGCACACTTCTGACCTGAGTGTGCAAACTTGAAGAGCATGTGGTGGAGTATGCAAACGGTTAATCTCAGCCGACAGAAAACAATTGCTGGGATGTTTTCCTTGAGAGGTTTCCTTACCTTGGCAATTTATTTATATTGATAATAATAGCAATGAATTTATAGAACACGTTAAGGTTTGCAAAGCAGTTTCCTCACAAGGACCTGAGGCAGGCAGTGAAAATATTATCCTCTTTATTTACAGAGGAGGAATCTGAAAAATCTGAGAGATTAGGTGATTTTTCCCATGGCCACCCATCTAGTAAGTATCTGAGGCAGGAAAAAATGAAGGCCTAGCACAGTGGAAAGAAGGCTGGCTGGTACTGAAGTCTCAGGACCCGATTAAAATCCTGCCTCTGATCTGTGTGATCATGGGCAGGCTTACTGCCTGGGCATCAATCCCTCAACTGCAGAATGAAGGGTTTTGGCCAGATGGCTCCTTTGTGCTCTAAATCTATGATTCAATTATCTGTGTTCTTCCGCTAATAGACAAATACAATTATCGATGACTGTGGATTTGTTGGTACCCTGGAGAAAAGGGGAGAATCCAAGCTCAGTAGGGCCTGTTGCTAGATGGTAGCATGATTAGAGGGCGTGTCTTCAACAATACCTGAAACACGTTGCATTTTCCGACAAGTTTAAAGAATAATGTTAGGCATCATCTGTTAAAGGGGTTAGAATAGCTCTAGATCTATGATCCTATTATCTAGTCAGCAAGAGCCTTGTTTCAGCATCCAGTGGGGGCAGATACTGTTTTAAACTCTATGTCAGGAATGGGGGCACAGAGGGACAAAAGAAAGAGGAGTTATTGTTGGGCATTTTGTAGGGGAAAAAACCCTAGACATTTGCCCTACTCTGCTTTGGTGTTGGAATTAATTCAAATTTGGCACCTCCAATGCTATACCTTTACACTTTCAATTTCTTGTATTTTTTTTTAAAGAGCTTTTTCCAAAAGTCTCTAAGTCTAGGAGTTGCGAGGTAGGTGCTCACTTTTGTTGGTAGGACGAACTTCTTCACTTCGATTTCCCCATACCAATGAAATTATAGATCCAGCCTGAAATAAAAACCTCTAAAAGTCAGAGAAAATATTAAAAGTGACCTATTTTATGATTGATTGTTGGCAACAATTCAGTGTAAAATAAATTCACAGAAATAAAAAAACTCTATTTTCTTCTTTCATTCTCCTCTCTTAAATATATAGCACTGGTTATTTTATATATGTCCATCAAGCTTTACAATCGATGTTATCAAGTTATCAATGACCTCCAGGATCCATCGGATTGGGGACTTAGCACTGGACAAGCTGATGCTGCCCACTGCTTCCCCAGTTGCAAGCGAACCAGATACAGCTCTTTTAGAGTAAAGGAAGAAATTGCTTTATTCAGTTCTCGCTAGAATTGGGTGCACTCCCTTCCAAGGAGGAAGCACAGAAGCAGGAGCGAGCTTTATACTATTAGTCTGGTCTCTTTACCCCTCTCTCCAAGACTCAGATTGGTCCAAGTTAAGATCAAAAGTTTCACAATTGGTTAGATCCACAATTCCATATTCTAATTAGAGAAACCACAATCTGGGTTACAATTGGTGGAAATACAATCCTGATTCTTTAGTTAATATGCATCAGGTTCACTGAGCCTGCATAGTAGCAGATTCTTGTGCCTGGACATTGACCCCCAACAGTCTTGGGCTGGTTTGGGCCTTGGGTTGCAAAAGTAGGAACCTGCTGTCAAGTTAACCTAGCTTAACTGGCCTGAGAATGTCACTCCTCCCCCTCATTCTGGCATTATGTAGAAACAGTTAGCAGCCATTCAGCACCTTTCCTGTTTTTTTTGCAACCCATGTGGGAACCTAATAATTCAGCATTTCTCACAATTGATCTTTAGAACGTTCTATATACATCTTGTCCATGTTTGAACAGGTTTACTATAATCTATCTACTAATTTTTCTTTGGGTTAGAACCAAGTATGGAAAATTTAATCCTCAAAGGAGACTTTTTTTTCTTCCCACAATATTTTGTCTACCCAATGGGAAAAATTTGGAAATGAGAAAAGGGTCTCTATAAGTGTAATTATAGTGGTTAAATTCATAATTACAAAATAACTATAATGTTTGAAGAATATGAGGGTTAGAGTTAAGAACAATTCACATTATTCAAGTTTAAGTAAAAGGAGAATTAAGTTCTTCATGGCATAGATTTGATTTATTTAACATATAAACTCTTCATTTCAGGTTTTATCACATTAGATTTTTAAAACTATGTGTAGATGCTAAAAATGCAATTCTTTACAGTTTGTTGGTGCTGAACCCTCTAAACTCCGGTTTTAATGGTAGTATATTATGCGATTTATTAGTTTCCCCAAATAAAATGTCAAGAGAAGAAGCCCCAAAACAGGGGATAACAGGCAGCTTGTGAATTTCAGTTTCCTTTTTCTATCTTGCTAAAGTGCAGCACGTTTATGTGTTTTATTTGGGTGACTATGCATCTTGCTCTGTCCTGTGTTACATAGGCGAGGGCTAAAATTTCAAATAAGTTCACATGGTAGAATTTTCCTCTTTAAACAAGTCCACCAAACATTTATGTTTTACATGCTTACCTTTTAGCTTCTGCTGATGAAGTGTATTCATTGTGTTTCCAGTAAAAGTATTACGGGCAGCAGTGTTTGGGTAAGGCGTTTGAAGATTTCTCAAGTTGCATCATCTCCACAGTGTCTGCCACAGTAGCTTTTTAGAGAACACTTGATAGTATAGAGAGGTTGGGAATTGCTTGTCCAAAGGTCATTACATATGTTTGAACATGAAGCTTGATGTAGTTGGGTCTTGTTTAGACTCACTAGAAGAATTATGCAAAGTCTACAGTGTGGTTGAGGTGGTATGTGTGTTTGAGGGTTAGGAGGTCTAAAATTTTTGTAAAGCTCTACTCTTTTGATCTTTTCCTGAATGTGGGTTACAACAATGACCTACCTTTAAATATATATATATATATCCATAGTATAATGATAGCATTTATATGATGCTTTAAGTTTTTAAAAGTGCTTTATAAATAGTATCATATTTTATCCTCACAATAACCTAGGAGGTAGGTGCTATTACTTTTTTCCCCATTTTACAGATGAGGAAACTGAGGCAAACTACAGTTAAATGACTTTTCCAGAATCTCATAGCTATTAAATGCCTGAGGCTGAATTTGAACTCAAGTCTTCTTGACTCCATGTCTGGCATTCTGTCCATTGTGCCACCTAGTAACCTAGAAGAGGTGAACAACAGAATATTCATTATTAGGGGATATAAAGACAAAGAGATCCAGAAAATCACAAGGTGTCTTTTGTGATAACAGAGTGGATTTGCTTCCATTCAATTCAACAAATGAAGAGCCTTTATGTTTTGAAAGTTTCATTGTTGGCTACAGTGGGAAGAACAGTATTAAATAAAATATGACCACTCATAAGATTAGTCAAATCCCCTTACATCTGAATGAGCCACTTTGTGACTCCCTGGAAAATGTGTAAATTCTATTTAAGGCTAAAGGCTGTTTCACTGTGATCACTGGACAACCTTTTCTCCTGGGAAGACCACATTATACTCTGATGCTAACCTCTCTCTATTACCTTCTTCGCATCATTGCTACTACTGCCCAATTCAATTCGAGTCAGCAAGTGTTTATTAACCACTTACTGGTATGAGGGGCTGAGGTAAAGAAGGATAATAGATTTAGAACTAGAGGGACCTCAGAGGCCGTTGAGTCCAACCTCATTTTACAGATAAGGAAACCAAGGCTCAGAGAGGTTAAAGGACTATTACAGTCATCTAGCTAGTTAAGTGTGTGAGTTAGCATTGGAACACGGGTTTTCTTGACTCCAACCCAGTGCTCTATTATTCTCTGTACCAAGCTGTCTTTCAAAAAACTGTGGTGATTGAGTCCACTATAAATTCTGGCTCTTTTACCTTTACCTAGGGATATCACTTCTGCTTGGAAATGTTTTTATTCATCTTTCACCTATTCTACCAAATTCGGTTTAACTGCTATTCTAAATATTTTTTCATACTCAGAAGTTGGGTTAGCCCTCAACTCTACCTTTGTCCACATTACTCTCACAAGATGACCTATCCTATTTTACTGAGAAGATGGTGGCCATTCAGTGTGAGTACTGCCAATTTTGATTCTTTCCATTTCAAAATTGATTACCCATTAGCTCCTTCTTGTACTCTATCCTGGAACATCAGGATCTTAAAGGTGGATTTCCCTTTATTTTAACTGGAACCAAGCCTCCATACCACTTCCTCGCCACCTCCACAGCATGCTTCTGGGCAAATGTACCCTATGTTTCCCACTTTTTCCCTCTTCCCCTTTTCTAGCTCGCCTCACCATGTGTTGTCTTCCTCAATTAAAATATAAGCTCCTTGAGAGTAGGAACTCTCCTGCTTGTTTGTGTGTGTTCTCCGACTCTTACCACAGTGCCTGGCACACAGTAAGTCATTAATAAATGCTCTGTTTGTCTGTCCATCTATCTAGCTATCTAATTTCACAGAAAAAAAAAGTATTCCTTCTCATTTCCAAGCTGACTTTTTTGCTTATGCTCTTTATCCCATCCCTTATCTTTTTTTTTTGACATTGCTCTACCAACAATCCTGTCTTTTGCATTTTCAATCTTTCATGATCTTTCCTATGCATCACTCTCTCTCTCTCTCTCTCTCTCTCTCTCTCTGTCTCTCTCTCTCTCTCTCTCTCTGTCGCTGTCTCTCTGTCTGTCTGTGTGTCTGTCTTTCCCTCTCTCATATATACATATATATATTTCTATGTAATATATGTGTATATATATATATTTAGATTGTTAAAAATGATTTCTCTTGGTAATCTGTGTCCTGGAGACTCAGAGCTCCACCCTGCCAGCATTCTGCTTCAAAGTTCTTCAGAAGGACATTTCTGATAATAAGATTGCATTGAATCTTCATATCTTGGTCAAACTCCAACCCAGGCCTGAACTGATTTTATCCTACTCAGGTTTGTGTGGAGACAGACTTCCAAGACCAGGGGTGGTATTTCCTTTTATGGCAGGTGATATTGGCCCCTGTGGACTGTGATCTAAAGCACATACTCAAGATCTCATTTTAATACGATGGGCATATAAGGTTGTACCCCCAAATCCCAACCTGAGCCAGTTATGAACTGGCCCCCTTAGGGGGGCCCAGTTTTGGACTGAACTCCCATGCAATGCATGTCAAGCCAGTTTGAGAAATGAAACTGTGGGCACATGTACTCCAATTTTGTTTGTCTCTTTCTTAGAGCAGGCTCTGCTTTAGATTGGGGTTCATGGGGTTCATAGGGTTTGGGGTTATAAGATCTATCTAGTTTTAGAATCATAACACACATTTTCTCTCAACTTTGCTACCCTCACATTGTTGTCTTAGTTCCCTCCTTTTTTTTAACCCCTAATCTTTTTAAGAGTAGTTCACACTCATTGCTTATACTACCACCACCCCCCTTTTTTGGAGGGGGATGGATGGCTTTTATAAAGGGAAATTTGCTGAAAATATCTAGCAGGAACAGCAGTTAAAAAGTGTTTCCCTCCCCCTGCCCAGCTGAGGAATGGGATTGGAAAAGAGGAATTTCATTCTCCCATTTATCATCACAGTCTTTGGGCACAATGAGCCCACATTTAAGTGTTTCCCCTACCAATTTCACTTACAAATATGGCATAATGGATGCATGAATCTATGTCCTTGTTAATATTGGTCTAGGTCAAGAGGATCACTCTTCAGGGTCTAAGCCTCTACCTTACCTGTGCTCAGCCAGGAGGCTATTCACCAAATGGACTATTGTTTACTATCTTAAACTTTTGAAACTCAGTAAGGTTGCAGATGTCTCCAATACTCTTTCATATAAAAACAAGAACAATAGACCCAAGAGACGTTAGAAACAATAGAGGTGTGAACTGATGGGTGGCACGGTGGAAGCCTGGTCTGGTGATAAAGGCTGGAGGCAGCTCCCACTTGAAGTTATCGAATCAAGACAATAATCAATTTAAAGCACCTAATATGCAGCAGGCACTGTGATGAGAGCTGGGGATACAAAGAAAGGCAAAAACCACAGCCACTACTCATTCATTTTTAACTTCTAGGTACTTTAACCTCTTTTACTCTGCTACTGAAATTTCTGTCTTGAAAGGCACCAAAGATCTCTTGTTGTGAAATACAATTTTCTTACCTTGGCACCGGCCCTGAAGTCAGGAGGACCTACGTTCAAATCTGGTCTCAGACCAAACATTTGACACTTACTAGCTGTGTGACCCTGGGCAAGTTACTTAACCCCCCCCCAAAAAAAAACCAACAACAACAAAACAAAAACAAAAACAAAAACTTCCACTTTTGGCGGTGGAACATGCTTGCCAAAAAATTAAAATATAATAAGACTGTCTTGGTGGGGAGATCTGTCATTTTACTCATTTATAGATTACTCATTTATTCTTGTTTCTCTGTTATCCAGTAGAACACGTAAAAAAGAAAGACATCATGGGAATCATTAATTTTATGACTGAAGGCTTTGATTGTAACAAAGAGCCCTCTCTATTCTTGCATCAATCAATAATTTATTAAGCTTCTACTATGTATTAAGCAACAATGATGCAAAGACAAAAGTGAAATAATCCCTACCCTCAAACAGTGTACATTTTCCCTTCTCCTTTTCCCCTTTCTTCATGGAGTAATCCCTTACTTCATATCTAGCTAACTTCCTAACTTCCTAACACACCTAACTTCCACCTATGTTTTATGGACTTAATCATTCCCTTTTGGTACAGTCCTAATGTTCAATGGTATATTCAAATAGTTTTTGGACTTGCTATTGTGGTAGTGAAACATTAGGGTTGAAGCAGTGTGGAATTTGGGAACAGCTAGGTGGCTCAGCAGATAGAGTGCCAGAATGGAATCAGGAAGACTCATCTTCCTGAGTTCAAATTTGGCCTCAGGCACTTACTAGCTGTGCGACCCTAGGCAATTTACTTAACTCTGTTTGCCTTAGTTCCTCCTCTGTAAAAGGAGACGGAGAAGGAAATGGCAAACCACTCCAGCATCCTTACCAAGAAACCCCAAATGGGGTCTTAAAGAGTCAGATACCACTGAAACGACTGAACAACAGCAAATGTGGAGTAGTGAATAGAGCAATGTGTTTGAAGTTGGAAAGACCTGGGCTTAAATCCCACCTCAGACATGAGCTATGACCCTGGACAAATTACTTAACCTCTCTGTGCTTCAGTTTCCTCATCTGTAAAATGAGAGGATTGGAATTGGTACTTAAGGTCCCTTCTGATTTTAGTAATCTACGATAAAACTTTTCATAAATCCTTACTTTGAGCATCTTTAGAACAGAGCAAGCCCAATGGAAACAGAGTTTTAGTACTTCAGCAGAGAGGCTAGTTGTTCATATGACATTGAAAACATAATGGGGAACTTCTGGGGTCTGAGAATGCTTGTGTTCTGGCCCTGAGCTGTATAGTCAAATTTGACAAGACATACTGAGCTGTAAAAGTTTCCACACAGGACGTTTTCTAAGCAGCCAAAAATGTGTTGGAATCAATAAATGTCAGTACCTACCATAGGCTTTTAAAACATTTTAACGTTAGCAATATGAAGTGTAAACGAAACTATTCACCCTGCAAGAGCCCCATGCTTCTCCCTTAGGAAGGATTATCTGAAAAAGCCTCCAAAATTTCTTCAGTTTTTGCCCTGATTTTAATAAGTGTAATTATTGAATCAGCTATAAGACTATTCATTCAAAGGCAAGATAGGTAAGGATGTCACATGCTGTTTCAGTAACATGACTGTTCAATTTTGAGTATCTGCTCCTCAAATTAAAATGTTGGAAGGCCACTTACCATCTAATGAATGCTAGTTGACTAGTGACATATAAATCAGTGACTTTACAACACTGTTTATTTGCTATGATCGAGACTTTACTTTGGAGTGATCCCTATAAACAGACATGAAGTCCTAACAGGATTGGTATTAACATAATTCCCTTTGATTTGAGGAAAATCTGGCCCCAAATTTAGATTCTGCCTCAAATGAATAGCTCCCTTCATTTCTTTTTAAGAGGAAACCATAGCCATTTTTTTCCTTCAGTTTTGCAAACCAACAGTTCAAAAGTTTAAAGAGTTTCTTTCACTGGGTAAGATGTGGAGACATTTGATAAAGAATTCTGTAATTATAATGGGTATTTTAGCACCGGCTGAGGAGGGAATATAATATGCCTTCTACCTTCCCATAGCTGATCAGTCCTGTTTTTTTCTGTCCCTCAACAAACATTTATCTTTTTTAAATTAAAAAAATTTAAAACTTTTTAATTTTTTATTTTTAGGCAATTGGGGTTAAGTGACTTGCCTAGAGTCACGCAGCTAGAAAGTGTTAAGTGTTTGATCTGAGGCCAGATTTGAACTCAGGTACTCCTGACTTCAGGCCCCGTGCTCTATCCACTGCATCACCTAGCTGCCCCAGTGAACAATCATTTATTAAGTACCTTCTTTATACAGGTTAGGCCCTGAAGGCAATACAAAGATAAATGAGACAGTCTTTTCCTTTAAGGGGCATACAAGAGAGATCACTTCCAATTTGAGGTTCCAGAAAGCCCCATATAGCACATGAAATTTGAGTGGGGCCTTTATGGGTACGTAGGATTGTCAATATGTGGAGATGAGGCATGGGAGACCATTATAAATGAAGGAATCCAAATATCAAGGCTTGTAAGTAGAAAAACACAGGAAGTGTTCAGGGGTTGTTAAATAGTTCAGTTTGGCCAGAACACAGAATATGTGAGGGGATGTAGCATAAGATAAGGTTAGTAAAATAGGTTGGTGTCAGATTTTGGAATGCCTTAGATCCTAAGCTAAGGAGCTGGACTTTCTTTGGCAGGCAATGGGGAATCATTTGGAATAGTAGTGTATTGATCAGACATGCAAGTTAGAAAGATTCATGTAACATTGGTAGGTAGCCTAGATTGAATGTGGGAGAGTGGAGGTGAAGAACACTTTTAGGAAACTATTGGCCTATTGCTTTGGTATCTTTAACAAGACCTAGTAAATAATTAATTTGGAGGTGTTTAGCAAAGGATAGAGAGAAGTAAAAAATAATTCCAAGGTTATGGGTGTGGGTGACTAGGGAAAGGGTGGTGCCATTGACACTGGTCAGAAGGAGGGTCAAGCGTGGGGGGAACGATGATGAACATTTCACATTTTGGTTAAATGGAGAGAGGGAAAGGAGATGGAGAAAGTCTGGAGCTGAAGAAGGAACAGAAATGATGGATCAGATTAAGAGGGCATAGGTATTGGGAAAAATCCAGATAGTGTAATTTGAGGAAGGCATATTGAATAACAACAGCTAACTTTATATAGCACTTACTATGTGCCAGGCATTGTGCTAAGTGCTTTATAAATATTTTCTTATTTGATCTTCACAATAATCCTGGGTGGTAGGTGCTATTATTGTCATCCTTTCTTTACAGATGAGCAAACTGAGACAAACAGGTTAAGTGACTTGCTCAGGGTCACCCAGCTAGTGAGTGTGTGAGACTAGATTTGAACTTAGGTCTTCCTGACTCAACTCATTACTGTATCTACTGCACCACAGGAGACTTAGAGAGAGTGATGAATGTTTTTCTTTTGACCACAGCCAAGTAACTCTATTATCTAGGATCAAAATTCAGAGTGGCTTGTCTCTTAGAAGATGGGATTATCAAGCAGTGTGAAGTATTTCTTAAAAAACAGTAATGAAAGGCAAATTGAAGAAGAACTCCAATGTATAAATCAAGAATGAAAGAAGGGTGTGATAGGAGAAAAGGAAAAAGGAGAAGCCCTGGATGCTTAGAGCAAAGAGCCAATCAGGACCGCAGAAGTTTACCAACCAACTTAGAGTTTTCTTTAAAAGATATGTACAGCAGATTAAGGCAGCTAGATGGCAGAGCAGATAGAGTGCTGGGCCTGGAGTGAGGAAGATTCGTCTTTGTGAGTTCAAATCTGGCCTCGGATACTTACTACCTGTGTGACCCTGGGCCCTGTTTGCCTTAGTTTCCCCCTCTGCAAAATGAACTGCAGAAGGAAATGGCAAACCACTCCAGTATCTTTGCCGAGAAAACACTGAAATGGAGTCACAAAGAGTCAGACATGGGCAAAATGACTGAACAATAAAAACAACAGCAGAAAATAGAAGTGAGGCCAGACAATAGAGGATGAAATACAAGAACATGACACAGTTATTTAATCGTGGCATCGAGAATGTTGAAGCTCAGAATGAGCTGGGTTGGGTGAGGACAAACCAGCAATGTGTAGGGGTGTATGTGTGTGTGTGTGTGTGTGTGTGTGTGTGTGTGTGTGTGTGTTAAATTTTAAGTTAAGTTGGGGGATAAAGTATGTTCAAAGATGAAATAATACAATTGAACAAAAAGATTGGGATGATGATAAGCAGTGGTAGATAGAAGACAGAGCTGCTCAACCTTATTTTGCTCCCATTTTTTCTTTGCCAAGGAGGATGATCTTTGGACTGGAAAAAAAACAGAACAAAAATGAATAATAGGGAGTTGAGATGCAAGATGAGTGGGAAGATACGAGAGCATTTAGCCAGCTGCCTGTGATGAGTTCAAGGCAGCAGGCCCAAATGAGGTAAATCTCAGTGTAGTGAAATAAATGATGGATAGAACTACTGCTTCCCTGTAAATCCCCCCTGGAAGATTACGGAAAATAGAAATGATGCTGCAGAACTGGAGAAGGGCAAATGTCCCCGTTTTTAAAAAAGGGAAGTGTTAGTCTGGAAACTATTGGCTAATGATGTTGACTCTTGGAAACAAAAGTTTTAGAACATATTGTGAATGGACTGAGTAGTGAACAAAGGAGTGGTAGTAAAGACGATGCCCCATGGCTTTGTAAAGAACAAGTCAAGTCAGATTAACCTCTTTTCTTTTTTTGGACAAGATTACCATACAAGATGTTAAGGAGAAGGCCATAAATATAATTTACCTAGATTATAATGAACATTTGATGGATTGTCGAACTACTTAATGTCCCTAATAACTGTCACCTAGATTATTGAAACAACCTAATTCTTCTAATTGTCTGCCTGTTTTAGGTTTCCTGCCATCTAGTCCATTCTGCACTCTACTACCAAAGTGATTTTCTTAAATCTCAGATCTGACCCTGTGACTCTTCTTCTCAATGAACTCCAGTGGCTCCCTATTGCCTTTAGGATAAAATATAATGTCTCTAGCTTTTAGAGCCCTACACAACTTGATCCCAGCCTATCTTTTGAACCTTATTGACATTGCTTATTTGAGCCTTATTGGGCATCGTTCTCTCTCCCATGCTCTAAGTCAATCTGACCTTCTCTCTATTCCACATTCTCCATTTCCTTTCTTCTAATTACTGCAATGGCCACCACTACCCCTACTCCCCATTTCTAGAATGTGCTTCCTCCTCATGTCTGCCTCATATATTTCCTCTCTTCTTGCAAGTCACAGATATACTTTCATTGGCATAGGGGACTTCCAGATGACTAGGCAGTTAGGTGGTGTAAGTTGATAGAGTGCTAGACTTGGAGTCATGAAGACTTGAATTCTAATCCTACTTCAGACACTAGCAGTGTGACCTTGGGCAAGTAATCTAATCTCTTAGCTTTTTTTCTCGTTTATGACATGAAGAGGTTGGACTTGATGTCTTCTAAGGTCCCTTCCAGTACCAAATCTTTGATTCGAATTCAGGTTCCTTGCAAATTTATAGCCTTAGAGTTGCCCAGAGCACTGGGATGTTAAGTGCCTTGACCGGATCACACAGTCAGCCTGCATGAGAGGTGGCACTTGAACCTAGGTTTTCCTGGCCAAGAGATTGTCTCGCTATCTGCCATACTATGATGTTGCTCACACAAATTTAATAGAATAAATATAAAGTCTGATTCTCCTTCAAACTGTTCTGTTTCTGGTTTCTTCATTGGCTCTTTTTTCTCTCCCCACACAATTAACTGCCTAAGATTGTTCTGGGCCTTGTCTCTTTTCTTTCTACATCTACTCCATTGATGATCTTACCAATTTTCACTGTTTCATCTAGCACATTTATGCAGATAGTTATCATAGTTACAGTTCAGCCCCTGATCTCTCTCCAGACCTATAGATGAGTTACTTCAACTACTTAAATGATGTAAAATAGGTTACAGAATCCAAATGATTTATAAATTAGCAAGAAATATTTGTGTATGTGTGTGTGTGTAAGCACACTAAATTGGTCTTAGCAAGGAGATGGATCAGAATTGGGAGTCCTTTTTCTTGTGATAGGGACGAGGTAACTCAATGACTACCTTTGATGCTGATTAAAATTATCATGACTAAGATGGACCCTTATCTCTACCAAAGATGCTTTGCTGAGGAGCTAGAAGAACTAAAAGGACCTGAAACTTTCTACATAGGAGAATTCTATTTTCTGATAGCCAGATACAATATATACATATCATGTCAAATTTGTCAGGAAGGATTTTTTCATAACTAGGGCTCAGTTACTGGTGAGACAAGCCAGTCCAAAAATTAATGAGACTAAGACCCTAGACGTACCAGCAGGTACCAGGTGAGTAATTAGCAGAAATCCAAAAAAGCAGGCAATAGGCAGAAGTCCAGACAGGTAGAAAACAGACAGAAATACCAGATGGGATGGTTCTAGAGTAAATTAAGGTGCCAGTTAGGCAACCTGGGGTGGGGACCAGGCAAAGGACAGGAAGTTATTGATACAGGGACTTAAGGTCATAAGAGAATAAGAGAAAACAGCAATTTCATGGCTCCAGGGTCAGAACAGGACCAGTAGTGAGGCTGCTGATGCTAAATCCATGTGCTGTTGACCTATGTGTCTTTATATACTCTTACCAAAGAACATAGTTGTTCTTAGCTTCTGGGGTGGGGCTGATTCTTCAGGTGGGGGTTAAGTTTGGTGACCACATGAAATTTGTGGGAGAATCCTGACTTCAATAAAAGAAAAGGTATTTTTTTAATGAAACTTTGCAAAAGAATATATTTTGTCAAACCATGAGTCCCAATTTCTGGATTAGAAAATATAGTCATTGTAGGACCCAGTAGTCCTAAATTAGAAAGTAACAGAGTCACAGAGGCAGGGGCCAACAGGATCATTATGTGCCTTTACATTTGCTTTCCCATCCTACTTGTACTCCAGGACAAAATATTTAATGACTGAAAAATATCCAGGTGCATCGGAGTCAGAGAATACGTTAACTCCTTAATTTCTGGGATTTGGGATTGTATAATTTCATAATTACTATGTTACTGCTGGGGTTGGCTGGTCCTACTTCAACAAATGGCTCAGTTCTTTATAGTGGGAGACTTTCTGGGCCTCCTATTCCTTCTAACGAGTATAAGTCTTCAAAAAGAAGTTGAGAATGAAATTAGATGAAGGTTGACATCACATGGGTGCCAAAGTAATTTTCCTAAAGTGCAGGTCATATCTCATCATTCTTCTATTCAATAAACTCAAGGGGCTCCCTATGATCTCAAATATAAACTCTGGCATTTAAAGTCCTTCACAATCTGTTCCTAACCTACATTTCTGACCTCATTATATATTAAATCCCTTCAAAACCTGTAAGGTACAGATAAACTGGCCTTATTGTTGTGCCTTACACAGCATGGACAATATTCCTTTTCCCTGACTTTGCACTGGTTGTTGTACTTGCCTGCTAGAATCCCTGGCTTACTTCAAAGCTTAGCTCATGTGCCAGCTTACGCATTAAGCCTTTCCTGACCCCTTCCCCCAGACACTAAAGACCCCCCAATTCCCTTGTATTTATATTTGTATTATTACATTTTGTAATATGCTTATACATGCATGTTGTTTCCTATTATAGAATGTAAACTTCTTCAGGGCAGAACCTTTCACCTTAGTATCAACAGAGCTAAGTATCACAAAGCTCTGTGCAGTGCCTGGCATGTAGTGAACTTATAATATCCATTGGTTGTCTGAACTGAGAATAATAGGCGGCATCTGGAAAGAAACTTGGGCAGGTGGGCAGAGGGTAAATCATCCAGGGAAAACAGAATGACTAATCTTTATCGGCTGGTGAGAAGGCTCTTTGGTCCATAAGTGGGCCAATACTCTTAATTAAGTAAAGGCTTGGAGAAAACTTTGCAGAGCAACAGGTGGATGGGAGACTTTGGATGTAGAGAATTTCATTGGCCAAGATTATGTGTGAGAGGAATCAATGGCAAAACTCAGCCCTGGCAAATGAGTGAATTTCCTTTGAGGTATCTCATGCCTATCCAGGACAATGTCTTGTTTTTCTTTGAGGCGTGCAAGAAGCTCCATGCTTTCCTTCAGTGGTTTCTTTCTGCACAAGAAGTTCTTTCCTAGGAGCCTGGCACTTACTTGTCACAATTTTTCAATTTGACTGCATGTTGTCAGGCTTTCTACTCTTGTAGGAACTCACAGAAAAACTCTGGGATTCTAATTTACTCTGGGTTTACATAATAAGATTTTAAAAGTTGTATCAGTTGAAGAATGAAATAATTCAATTTAATAACTGTTCTATTGAGTTGTTTCAATCATATCCAACTCTCTGTGACCTCATTTGGGGTTTTCTTGGCAAAGATACTGGAGTGGCTTACCATTTCCTTCTCCAGCTCATTTTACAGATGAGGAAACTGAGGCAAACAGGGTAAGTGACTCATCCAGGGTCACATAGCTAGTAAGTATCTGAGGCCAGATTTGAACTCAGGCCCTCCTGACTCTAGTGCTGGTGCTCTATCCACTGTGCTACCTAGCTGCTCATAACTATTTATTGAGTGCCTATTATATACATAGTGCTATGCTATGATACACAGGCAAAATACACAGATACACAGGAGATCTGCTTCTGGGGATATGCAGACAAAAATGAAACTCTTCCTGACTGATAGGAGTTTGCCCTCAGCTGGGGCTATCCAACAGAATTATAGGAAACTGTTCTGAAGACATTTTTTTTCTTAGGCAGTTGGAGTTAAGTGACTTGTCCAGGGTCACACAACCAGCTAAGTGTCAAGTGTTTGGTCTGAGGCCAGACTTGAACGCAGGTCCTCCTGACTTCAGGGCTGGTGCTTTATCCGCTGGGCCACCTAGCTGAGACCTTTTTAGGAATTATCTGTATACCATGTAACTTTTCCTTTGCCTTCATGATTTAGAGTGGGGTTAAAGATTAGAAAAACTTTGCTGGTTCATATACATTTAAAAGGCAGTAATATGTCTAGACAATGGGGCTGACAGAATGATGGGCTGTGAGTAGTAGTAGAGATGCATTATTTGCTCTTGTGCCAAATGGTGTCAAATAGCATATTCTGTATTTTTATATCACCTCTGTGTAGTTGGATGGCTTGGATTCAGATGACACTGTTTCTACTTTCTTAAGGGCAAAGCAGGAGTCATCCCAAAATGGAAAGCAGAATTGCATCAGTGGGGCAGAGAAGAGTGTCAAGATGTCTCCAAAATAGTCAATATGTTTTAATAAAATTTTAGAACTAAAAAATATGACTAGGCACAAAGGAGACCATGGTATTTCCCTTGGGCTTAGTTTTATTACTGTGTGTTTTCCATTCCTACTCAGCTCCACGGAAGAGCAAAAAGTTTTGAAATCGGAAGCTGGGAGACCCTTCCACAGTTTGTTAGAAGTAGCTAAATAGCCTCTGAACAGAAACACTTTGGCATGTACAAATTAAGCAGAATGTTACAGAGACTTCCCAATCCTAAGCTAGAGGGATATTTCTGATAGAGACCTAGCCTTTATTGATGAAGAAATGTGTTTTAAAAAGGAGGATGTCTGGGGCACATTGTTTTCTACAATGCTTGGGACCTAGCATTGTGGGGACTTTTCTTCTGGAAAGGGATTCTACTGAGACTCTGAGAGGCAAGAAGGTGGGGGTAACAACAACAACAACAACAACAACAATAACAACAACAAAACATGGGAAATTTTGTTTTATTCCAATGAGTTGGAGAGTTTGGGCTTCTGCCTTTTTCTAAAAGAGCTATAGCAAGCAAAGTTCTGAGCTTTACCCTAAAAGAGCCATGGGAGAGCCCACTCCTAAAAACAAGAAGCAGCATTCCGTCTAAGGTTATTATGTCTGAAGAGATGACTTCCGCTACTGTGCGCCTCAGTAGAAGTTCATCTCACTGCAAGCTACAGTAGCTGAGGCCAATGAATCAATAATGAGCAGTCTCCATGTAGAATTATGCAATCACAGGACTGGAGACTTGGAAGGGACTTCTGTGGCCATCTTGACCAAGCTGTACATGAAAAGAATATCCATTATAAATGGATATACCTGACAAGTGGTTATCCGGCCTCTAACTAAGAATTCTAAAGAGGGGGAAATTACTACTTCTTGAGGCAGTACATGCTACTTTTGCTAAAGTCTAATTGTTAAAAAGTTTTTCCTGATAATCCAGAGTAAGTTTTTCTCTTTGAAACTTCTGCTCATTGTTCCTGATTCTGCCTCTGGGGCAAAACAGAGTAAGTTGAATCCATCTCTCCTCCACATGATATTATTTTCTGATGCTTCAATATTGATATCATATCCCTGAGTCTTTTCTTCTCTAGGCAAAAAATTTTCAATTCCTCCAACCTATTCTCATATAATGTGAACTCAAGGCTTTTGAAATCTTGGTTTTCCTCTTCTGGACATACTTCAGCTTGTCTATATCTTTTTAAAATTGTGACAGCTAGAACTGAACACATGGCTTCAAATAAGTTCTCACAAAAATAGAGTATATTGGTACTATTGCCTTTCTCCCTATCACATGAGAATAACAAGAACTATGTACCTAGTAGAGACTGTGTTTCATGTGAGAGCAAAGGTGAGCAGGCCTGGTGGGAGTAGTGTAATGACATCACCAATCCGCCTGAGTGGCCTTCAGTTGTGGAGACCTGAGTTCCCCTTTCATCCCGCACATAGGAGCCCTAGCCACATATGTTAGATATGTATGTATGTGCTTCTCCATTTTTGTGGCACAGTGTGGCCCACATTTATTGGGAAATTTTCATCACTAACTTTCTCATCATGCAATTTTCATAAATGTCTTTGTTTTGAGCTAAATATGTTTTCTATCCGACTGGTAAGGGAAACACACTTGTGTGGGCTTTATGAATTCAGTTTTAAAGTGGTTACAGAAAGTACATTTAACCTGCACTAGCATTTATCTGGAGTACTCTTTGTGCAAATTTGAGGGTATCTCTAGGTAGTGTCTATGATTACAAGAGAGAAGAATTAGGGAATGCCAGACAATCAGAGAATGAAACATAGATTAATATGTCCAGGTTTATTCTCAAGGTAAGCTGATGTAAAAGGAATACTAAGCAGTGATTCCCTATTGGGCCTTCTCTGAACAAATTTAGAAATTCAAGGTCACCTGGTATTAAATTCAGACTTGATTTGTGAAAGAAATAGAGAGGCCCTCTCTGTATATGACTTCCTACTAATTTCACTATCAAATTGAGATGGTTGGGGAGCTTGAATGATGTCAAGAGATTATGCAAATTGGATATCACTGACTTAAACTCCCTCATTCCTTACTGGACTCTGCTCCTAACTCTTTGGACCTTTTTCTCAACCATGAGCATGCAAGGGTGCCTCGTCTCCACTTTGCTCCCTTTCCCCTTTCTCAGCTTTCTATTATGTGTTCTTTCCCCCTGTTATAATGTAAGCTTATTGAGGGCAGGAACTATCTTTTTCCTAGCATTTTTATTTCCAGTGCTTAGTACCATGCCTGGCACAGCAGTAAGTGTTTAATAAGTATCAACAACTTTACTTGACTTAATATTGGAATAGATAGTTTTGTACCTGATGAGGCATTACATCACAGTGAAAAGATCCCTAGATTTGGTGTTAGATGACCAGGGTCTCTACTAATTATTGCCTGTATGACTTTGGACAAGACACTTGCTTTTCTGAGCTTCAATCTCCTGAAAGGCTTGGACTAGATAATCTCTAAGACTCCTTGCAGCTCTAAGTCCTAGACCAAAAGGGCTAATATCTTTAGGGGCTTACATAGCTACTTTGGTGCAACATATGGAGCTGATCCTGGATCTGTTGGAGGTTAAGGAAGGTTGATTTCTTTAAGAAGAGGCACTTAATAAAGGGCTGTGACATTTTGTATGGAACCAGGAATGGAAAGTCCTTCAGCTTATGCCTCAGTTTCAAAAGGACCTCTTAAAATGAAGGAAAAATATAGAGTGAGAGAAAGCAGTAGTACAGAATTGAACAGGGGTAATAATCAGAGCCTCAATTCTCCACTAGGAACACATTAAAACAGAAAACTACATTGTCCACTTAATCAAACATTTTTATTTCTTGAGAAGGGGAAGAGATAGACCATAGCAAAGTAACTGGAAACCATAGCCAAACTGTTGATCTATGCTGAGTATTAAGAAAGATTGATAATATTTTGAAAACACTGAAAAATTAAATGAAAATAGTATGAATTTAGATGGGAACCAGAGGTATAATGTTAGGAAACGGATGACAGTATATCATGCTGGCAGAGTCAGGTTTAGTAGCTAAGTCAGGTTTTTTAAAAAATTATTTGAGAAAGGAAAAGTATCCACAGATAATTGATTACAGCAAGTTGAGCAGATGCTCTTCCTTGTTCTGCTTATAGGCAGTAAAGTCTCCAATGGGAAAGATATTTTCTCATAGTCCTTCATGGGCAACAATGCCTACCTTATTCATAATCCTTTCCTGTAAGGTTGATCATTTAAACAACCATCTTTTATTAAGCATTTACTATGCGTCAATCATTGTGCTAAGCACAGGCTGAAAAACAGATGGCAAAAACGCCAAAATAATCTTTGCCATTAAGGAGTTTACATATTAATGTCAGAGACAACATACAAACAAATGGATGCATACAAGATACATATAAAGTAGAAGGAAGGCAGTCATGGAAGGGAAGGCTCATGTAGCCAGGAGGTGGGAAGTGGACCAGGAAGATCTCCTGCCAAAGGTGAAATTTAAACTGGATCTTGAAAAAACCAAGGTGCTAAGTCTTTCAAAATTGATTATCTTTACAATATTGCTGTTACTGTAGAGAATTCAGAACTGAAAATAAAATCAAATTATTTGGGTGGGGGGAAGAAAGAAGCTAGTATGTCTAAAGGTGGAACTGGGGAGGAAGGGCTTTCTAGGCTTTGTGGACAGCTAGTGCAAAGCAAATGATCCAGGAAATGGCGTACGTGTTCAAGGAACAGCAGTATTACTGGACCATAGAATGCTTGGAGGGAATTAAAGTATGAAAAGGTTGGAAAGATAGGAAGAGCTTATTGTAAAGGATCCTAACGAAGGCTGCAGCCAGGAATCTGCATCTAGTCCAAGGTTTCTAGGCATGCCTGTTTATAGCAAGGTAGCATGATGGATAGAGAGCTGGGTCTGGAGTTAGCACCTTAGATGCTTACTTGTTGTGTGACCATAGCCAGATCACTCCACATCTGTCTCATTTTCCTCAATTGCAAAATAGGGACAATAATAATATCAACCTCCCAGGGTTATTTTGAGGAATGACTGAGATGTTATTAGTAACATGCTTAATATAGTGCTTGGCACACAGTAGGTGCTATAGAAATGCTAGATCGCATTATATTATTGTTATTATTTATTCATTAGTTGACTTTTTCTTTTGCTGATGTCCACAGGTGTGCCCAAATGAAAATCTGCCACTAACTTCTGTCTGAACCTTCTTGGGTAGAGGAAAATCATTTTTCTCTTACCTCAGATGGACAAGTAGATACACTTATAGAGTCTATAAAATTCTTTACCACTATAAGGATAGTCACATATAAAATAGGAAACTAAGTATGTATTTATGCATATGCATACATATATATATGTATACATATATACGTATGCACACACATATGTATCTCAAAGCAAGGCAAAATATTCAGAGACACTGGATTGGTGTACATTGACAGTTATCTCAGTAGGTGCTAATAAATGCCTGGTTTGTTGATTTACTCTATGCTATACCTGTCTATTTGTCTATCTGTCCTTCTTTAAAAATTTACAATTTTCAATGTGACCCACCTCTCCCTGAAGGTTTGGAGGACCAACAGAGTTCTACTCCTTTCACTTTTATCAGCACAACAGGTCTAAGTTTTGATCTTCCTGCCTCTCAGGGCAGGAGGGCAACATAAAAATATCAGAGACACTCAGGCACCACCACAAAGAATGTGAAATCTCCTTCTTTACCCAAGGCCACTAAACTGAATGAGGGCCACCTTGGCCAGAGAGTTAGCATGAGAGAAATTGGACACCTATCTCTTAGGGAGAAATGCTTGATTTGTTAAAACGCGCTCTGGCTGTACCTTTGGCCCTAGACAACCAGAATGTTGTTATCCCAGGCGAGTTGGTGGTATTTTACAGTGTGTCAGGGTCTGCCCCCACATTTCCTATTCCAGTCAGAAACATCTACTTCCCATATTCCTGACATTCCATCCTTGCGCCCACTTGCTGGCCCTGGGGCTGGCCATGCTCTGAGATTGCCTCCTGCCTCAGCAGAAAACACAGGAGACTTCTTCCTCTGGGCTTTTGCTCAAGTGCTCTCTTCCTTCCCTCCAGCTGAAAGACAGAATCCCTAGCTTCAGTAAAGCAAAACCAAACCAAACCAAACCAAACCAAACCAAACCAAACCACACACACACACACACACACACACACACACACCACACACACACACACACACAATGCTCAGTGTCACCTCCTATAGAAAACGTTTCCTGAAATCTTCAATTATTTGCACTCTCCCTCCTGAAATTACTGGTACCCTACCCAGCCTAATGTAAACTCCTAGAGGGCAGGGATTATTTCTGTTTTTGTCTTTGTATACTCTATGCATAGCATACTACCTTGTGCACAGTGGGCGTGTATTAGATGCTTTTTTAAAATTGAATTGACTTTCTGGCTGTGCCAGGACTGTTTATTTTGGTATTGACTCCCCAGCTTAACCTTGGCTTCCACTTCTCTGGTTCCCAAGCCACTGTTTTGCCTTGGCATGTGGTCTCCATGTATTCTGATTTCTGATTGTTGGGCTTGTTGGAGATCTCCTGTGTCAGCTTGATCTCCACTATTTGCTTGGTTTCTTATTCCTAACATAGGATCATAAATTTAGAGCTGGAAGGACCCTTTGAGGCCATTGATTCCAGCCTTCTCATATTACAGATGAGGGAACGGAGGCACAGAAAAGTAAAGTGACTTGTCCAAGATCACAAAGTTAGTTGGTTTATGAATGAATCAGCTATTGGAATTCAATTAATCAGTTATGTATTAAACATCTACTAAATACAAGGTGTTGCTAGGTCCTGGCCATTTGTGCCTTAACCCTCTCAGCCCTGATTTCTCACTTTGTCTTTGATATCATTTCCCCTCTATCCTCTTCCTTCTCCTCCTTCTTGGCATGACTCAATGTAGACACATCAGCATGCAATTCTTCAAGAGTATCATAGGATTTAGAGCTGTAAGAGACCTTAGTGGTCATAAGTCCAACTTGCCCATTTTACAGATGAGGAAATTGAAGCCTATAGAAATAAAGTGTCATGGGCAAGATCATGCATATACTAATTAGAAATACTGGGATTTGAACTGAGACCCATTGACTTCAATCTGAGTATTCTTTCCTACTTCACCAGGAGGCCTAGAATTGATGAATACTAAAATTAACCTTTGTGGGGAAATCATGGCACCAATCAATATGCATATAACCTTGCATTATTAGTGAGATCAGGAGATATGAAGTAAAAGACTCATATTTACTTAGGTTTTTATAGTTTACAAAGCACATCATATCTGATCTGCCCAACAATATGAGTTTTAATATTTTTATAGCTCTTTAAAGTTGGCACAGAACATGCACACATATACATACATATATGTGTGTGTGTGTGTATATATATATATATATATATATATATATATATATATATAATTTCATCCTCAAACAACCCTGGGAGGTAGGTTCTATTATTATCCCCATTTTACGAATGAGAAAACTGAGGGCTAAAGAGGGTCATGCAACTAGTAAGTGTTTCAAGCAGTATTTGAATTGAGGTCTTTTTGACTTCAAGTCTAGCCCTGTAACTCCTGTATCATCTAGCTGCCCCTATGACCCCATGAGGTAGGTTATGCCCATTTTACTGATAAAGAGAACTTTCTATTGATAACTTAGCAGTCATTTCTATAAAGAGCAGCTGACATTTCTTGGTCCCTTCAATATTTGCTTTGTTCAGGTTTATACAGAGTGACAGTTGATAGTTATCCTAGATTTGGTCATACTATTGTACTGATGTGAATTCTTTCACATTCATCACACTTAGATTTTCATGCAGCTAGGTGGCGTCAGACCTAGAGTCAGAAGACTTGTCTTTGTGAGTTCATATCTGGCCTCAGACTCTTACTAGATGTGTGACCCTGGACAAGTCATTTACTTCATATTTTACATTTACATATTTTACATTTACATATTTACTTCAGCCTTCATCCTAAAAAAAAAAAAGGCTGGATGTTGGAAAGCTAGACTATGAGGATGTTTACTTCAAAATGTGCTAAATGCTACTCTATTTTAGAAATGGATTCAGACTTATGGAAACAATATTGTAATAGTGGTTTATTGTCAACATGGCTGGAGCTCTGAAGTGAAGTTCCACAGGGATCTGTGATAGGTCTTGTGCTTTCAGCATTTTATCAATGAATGGGATAGAAGCATAGATAACATGCTCATTGAATTTACAGATGACGTGAGCCTGGGAAGGATAGCTAACACGCTGTGTGATAATCAGGATCTAAAAAAGTCTTGACAAATTAGACCATTGGGCTGAATTTAATAACATGAAGCTCAATGGGAAAAATGTAAAATTTTATATATGAATCTAAAAGGTCAATTTTCCAAGTACAAAATATGGGAGGCATGGTTGAACAATAGTTATTCTGTGAAAGATCTGGGGATTTTCATGGATTGCAAACTCATATGAGTCAGCAGGGTGATGTAGAAGATTCTTGCCTCTGCCCCCCCTTCTCCCCCAAAAAGTCCTTTTTCCCCCCTTTTTTTTTTAGGCAATTGAGGTTAAGTGACTTGCCCAGGGTCACATAGTTAGTGTCAAGCGTTTGGTCTGAGGTCGCATTTGAACTCAGGTCCTCCTGACTTCAGTGCTGGTGCTCTATCCATTGTGCCACCTAGCTGCCCCACCCCCAAAAAGTCCTAATGTGATCTCAGGTTGTGTTAAGAGAGGAATAGCTTCCAGGAATTGAGCTGTGATCATTCTATTGTAGTCTCCCCTTGTCAGACTTCATCTAGAGCTCAATGCCTAGTTTCGAGCCTCACAGTTAAAGAAGTTCATTGCTAAACTGGAGAGCATTAGTACAGGGGCAACGAGGATGGGAAAGGACCTTGTGGTCATGTCATATGAGGGATGGTTGAAGTAAGTGGCAGCAGGGTGTGGATGTTTAGTCTTGAAAAGAGAAGACTTGGGACCTGATAGCTTTCTTCAAATATCTGAAGTGCTGTCATGTGGAGGAGGGATTAGTCTTTTTCTGTTTGGTTCCAGAAGGCAGAACCACAACAATGGTTAGAAAGGAGAAATTTAGGCTTGATGTCAAGAAAAAAATTCCTAACAATTAGAGCTGTCCTTAAATAGAATGGATTTCCCTGAGAAATAATGGGCAACCCCTCTTTAGAGATCTTCAGCCGGGGCTAATTGACCCCTTGTCAGATATACTATAATAGAGATTTCTTTCACATATAGATTGGGTTAGATGACTGCTAAAATCTCTTAAACCTCTGAAATTCTGTAATTCTGTGCAATGGATAGAGGCAAAAGGAAAAAGAAAAACTAGACATGAAACAATGGTATTTGTTTAAAAAAAAGGCACAAACTGAAAATGATTAAAAAATGATCAGTTAATGATAATCCTGGAAGTTGGTAAGTGATATGTCCAAGCGTACCCTGGTGTTGGGAAGGGCTGGTGGTGGATGGAATGGAAAACTGCTCTTTCTTGACTGGCCAGATTATTCAGTCTCTGAATCTTTCTCATTGATTCCTTTTGAAATAAGGACAAGGCCAGCATGCCCAAACTCTCTATCACAAGAGTTAGAGCAGAGGCTGTTGGTTGCCCAGCAACTCATCTTCTTCCTTTTAACTATTCAGACTGATTTCTGTTGTTCCAGACTGCTTGCCTTCATCATACTTCTTTCACATTGTCCTGTCTGCATTTTAGATGCTCACTTTAATTGAGGTCCTTTCTTGGTATCTATTCCTAACTGTTTCCTTTGTTTGGGTTCCTGGGTTCCTTCCCTTTCCTGGCTTCTGGATTCCCTGCTACTTTCATAATAATACAGTCCCAGAACTATCTTAGCAAGGTATTTGGCTGCTAACCTCTTACCTTCCATAGATGTGACTTTCATGAATTGATATTTTCCTTCCTGGACCTTCATTTTCACTTGTCTATCATAAATACGTCCGGATAATCAGAATGGCTATATTTTCTTAAAGATATGGAGCATATATTTTGAATATGAATTCCCTTCTATTTAAAGAAGTTGTTCAGATGGCTAATGTTCCTGGGAACTGAGACATAGTGACTAAGCTGATGATTTATCTTTCTTGCAAGGCAAGATCATGGCAGCAGCTACAAACCTTGGCCTAAATGAAGACCTTTTAGCTTTCAGGTCAAATCATGTTTGACTTGATTTAAACTCTTGGGTTAGTCAGACGTCTACTTGATAAAAACGTTCTCCTTTTCCTAATGTTCAGTCTCCTAAAACTGTTTACCTCATGCCATTTTCCCTTAGACAGACACTGAAGTTAAGTAGGCTTTTAAAGAAGGAATAATTGGAGTCCTCAGCTTTAACTCACATGCAAACACTTGTGACTGGAGCTGAGATTTCATGGTGGTCACCATGGGTGTCAAGCATTCCATGCTTTTGATGTTTGAAGAAAGAACCAATGAACTTTCAGTCCTGAAACTCGTGCATGGGAGCAAGGAGGTGAGAGTGATGGTAACCACACTGAGCAAATTCACTTAGAGCCAGCTGCAAAATCTTGCTCTGGCCTTGGGGGTGGGTGATGGAACTAAGGGCCCACGACTCATGAAAGGTCACAGGGTTAAACTCCCCATTAATGTTGTAATTCCTCCAGGGGAAATGCTGTCCTTTCTTAGCTCTCTGCCACTCCATTAAAGTGAACAGCTGGCTCTGCCTTTGGCCAGTTTGGCTGTAAGATAGGCAATTGTTATGGCAACTGTTGTGGTCAAGGCAACTTGCTATTTTCACAGGGCGAGGATCGGTGGTTTGATTTCAGTAAACAGGAGGTAAGTTTCTAGGGATACCAAATGATGCTTATGAGTTTAGATCATATAATTTTACAATTTTCATTATCAATGTGATCTCTAGGTCACTACTGCTAACTGTGCTTGGCAAATCTCATATATTAATTGCCCATTGTGGGTGAAGAGTGGATTACTAGGTGTTATGGGATAGTACAAAGTAAATTGAATGTCTTGGTTGTTCCCTGCCCCCAAGGAGTTTATAAACTAATCAGGGAGATGCAGTAAGCAAGAATTTAAAAAAAAAAGATGCAAGACTGATGCTCCTAAGTAGATATAAAATGTGGTTAGAAATTTAGGGGACCTAACCCCCCCCCAACACCCAACATATTTTTGAGAACCTTAATAAGGCTTTATGAGTTTTTACTTACAGGATCCATGATTTTTCTATGATTTTTGTCACTAAGGGTGCTTTCTCCAAGATAAATAGAAATAGCTAACATGTAGCACACTATGGATCAGGACCCCTCAGGACTGAGTAAATATTCTTTGAAGAATAATTCATTCAGAAAATTCATTACCCTGTAGCCAGTTGGTGATGAATCTTCCCAAACTTACCTAGATTGGTCACTAGACAGCAGATATTTGTTATTGTTGTTGTTCAGTCATTTCAGTTGTATCTGACTCTTTGTAACCCCATTCGGAGTTTTCTTGGCAAAAATACTGGAGTGGTTTGCCATTTCTTTCTCTAGCTTATTTTAAGATGAGGAAACTGAGGCAAATAAGGTTAAGCAACTTTCCCAGGGTGACCCAATTAGTCAGTGTCTAAGGCCAGATTTAAAAATCGGGAAGATAAGTCTTCCTGACTTCAGGCCCAGCCCTCTGTGTACCATGGCACCACCTAGACTCCCTGTGATACCACACAGCACATCTAGTACATCAATCTAGCCTTTCATGGGTGTGGACATTCCTTTTATTGGTTCAGATCACAGCCTCCCCTTTTGTCCATCCTGCATAATTCTCATTTATTTCCTTTTGTAAATGCTTCATTGAAGATCCTCTCATTGAGAAAGGGAATTAGGCATTGTGGAAAAAGTGCTGAACTTCAGTTGGGGTTCAAATCCTCTCTGTTTCTGACACTAGTTATTTCCACTATGGGCAAGACAGGCTTTGTTGTGAGGTTCCGTAGAAATAATATAGGTAAAACACTTTGTATAACAAAGCATAAAGTTATCATTAGTATTTTCTGGGGGAATATCTTAATGCTTAGAGCATCTCAAGGATACCAAAGTGATCTTGGGCTGCTGTTCTGTTTCTCTAGACAATATATCGTCAGGACAATAGATTGAATAGACAGATAGGAACTTTGACATTCAAATGGATGTACCAAATTATCAATGCTATCAAGACAGCCTGGTGCCCATATTCTGTTTTGAAGTGGTAGGGTGATGGAGTGGATAGAACACTGCTCCTAGACTCAGGAAGACTTGGGTTTGAATTCTGCCTGAGATACTAGCTATGTGATTTTGGATAAGCAGCACTTGCTTGTGCCTTAATTACCTCATTTGTAAAATGCAGACTTTGGACTTGATGACTTTCCAACTCTCAGTATATTATACTGTAATCCTTGTGGATGCTAAGGAGCATGAAGCAACTGCAATACATTTTGGAAGCAGTTATGAATGTCAGTTTGGCATACTTAGGACAAAAGGGAACAAGAAACTATGATGAAAACTGATCGCTTTGATCATTTCTCCTGATATCCAGCCATTTTACATACTATCTATTCAATGGATGTGTTTTTTTCCCCTAGATACATAATTTCTCTTGGAAATAAATATTTATTACCTCTTAGTAGCAAGTTCAGTATTTCTTAGTCTTTTTTAAACCAACTTGGGAAAAATGACTTCATTCATGTCTATGCAAAAGATGTATTTTTAAATTGGGGAAATGTTGCTCACATTTGCACACCTCTTTTTTCTCCTAGTCCTGTATTTAGCCGGACTGATTGTGTTTGGCTTAAATTTGTTATATACAATCTGCACATATGTTGTTGAAGCATATGTCCCAGCCTTGTCACTGGGGTGGTATGAATTATATCACACACATGTACACACCTGTATACACACACACACACACACACACACACACACACACGTCCCAGAACTCTCAGTGCTGACTTTAAGCACTGAAGTGTAGAATCATGCCTAGAATGTTACAGCTAGAAGGACCCAAAGATATCAACCAATATGATTATTTTAAAGGTATGGAAAACAATATTGACTCTGGAGTCAAAATACTTGGGCTCAAACCCTGCTTCTCCTGCTTACAACTTGTGTGACAGCCAAGTTGATTAACATCCTTATGCCTCAGTTTCCTCATCTGCAAAATTCAGGCATTGGACTAGAATCTCAGAAGTGTCAAACTTGTAGCCCACTACCTCATGCCTCTTGCAAAACTCTCAAGTTCAGTCCAAACCAGATTAAAATGAAAAATGTTGGACAAAATAAATAAAAATGCAATACAATCTAGATAGTTAATTTGTGGTCACTATTTGAGTTTGACACCACCAGACTGGATGTTTTTTGAGACCCCTTCCAGATCTAGATTTATGATCCTAGGGTCAGATAATTGGCCAAAGGTCATACTTATTAGTTGTTAGCTTATTAGTGGCAGAGCTAAGAAAAACTCAGGTCTTTTGTTTGAGAGAGAACATTAATAAAATGTTGTAGAACTATGCTTTAATACTTTAAGGATCTGTGATTGTGTGCTCCATCTACTGGTGTGGATCAGAACCCTTCCATGACTTAGTAAATGGGCTTTGAGAGTTGTTGCCAAAAAAAAAATCATTATCCTGTGACCCACTTGGCGACAGAATATTCTGAACTTGGCTGGGCTGGTCTTCTGACAGTAAAGATATTGTCTGGCACCAGATACTCCAGATACAATCATCTCCTTATCTCTGTTTTAAGTCTAAGTTTAAGTCTAAGATAACAGAATTTTTGATGGCCAGATTGTACTGCTAACTAGTAGTTAACTTGCAGTCAATCAAATCTGCTAGATCTTTTAAAGGTGAGTTGCTTTATTGTCACTATTCTCTCTCATGTAGTTTTAAAGTAGATTTTTTTGAATTCAAGTACATAATTTTACATTTTACATTTATTTCTATCAAATGTCATCTTATTAGGTAGTGTCCGCTATTACAGTCTTTGGATCCTGAGCATTACCCATTGTGTTAGCTAACCTGCTTTGTGCCATCTGCCAATTTGAAAAACATACCAGCTATGCCTTTACCCAATCTTTTTTGATTCTTCTGTGGCCATGGTGTATCATGATTTGGAGCCCTATAAGATCACCAGATATTGTTGGTGAAAAAGAGAGAGACTTCTTTGGCAATATATTATTTGGAGTAATGAAAATCATTGCATGATTTCTAAGCATAATCCATAGTGCTTTCCTCCTATTCAGTTCCAGATGCTTTGAAATATTAATTAGGTGGATAATTATTGTACATGTTTTTTTTTCTTTATCAACAAGTCTTCCAAATCAATGGAACAGCCACATCAACCCACCCAGGGTTATTCTCAGGGAAGCATGAAGAAAGATGAGGGTGCTTTTCACTTTGGGAAAAGATAGAATGGGGGGGGTAATTTCTAAAACAATTCTCGATGAAAAATTAAAATTACAGCGCACACCAATATACCAACCACATACTGAATAATTACAAGGATAACAAAAGCCATCTTGTACTTTGGGAGAAGGGTTGGACTATTTGACCTCCAAGGTCCCTTCTAATTCTAAGGTTATGAGAAAACAATCCAAGGGCTAGAACTAGGCTGTGCGTGAGGTGCTTCATCTCCCTACCCCTCTACAGCATACAGTTTTGTAGTAACTTAAACTCCATATAGGGTAACCAGGTGGTATAGTGGGTAGAGTACTAGGTCTGAAGTCAAAGAAGACTTATCTTTCCAAGTTCAAATCTGACCCCAGACACTTACTAACCATGCGACCCTGAGCAAGTCACTTAACCCTGTTTGCCTTACTGTCCTTATCTGTAAAATGAGCTAGAGAAGGAAATGGAAAACTAATCCATCATCTTTGTAAGAAAACCTCAAATGGGGTCACAAAGAGTCAGACATAACTGAAATGACTGAACAACAACAAAATGACTCTATATAGCATACTGTTGTGTTGGGTTACAGAATTTAAAGACAGAAAGGATCATATAGGTCATTTAATCTAATTTTAATTCTATTTTGTAGATGAGGAAAATAAGGCCCAGAAAAAATAAAATGTTTTTGTAAGGACATGCAACCTTTTGAAATCAGTGAGTTAAACAATTATTATTTATTATGCACTCCTATATACCAGGTACTGAGCTAAGCACCAGGGATACAAAGAAAAAGCAAAAGACAGTCCACAATCTCAAGGAGCTCAAAATCTAATGGTGGAGACAACATGCAAACAGTTATCTTTAGGTTGTACATACCAAGACCAAGACCCAGACCCACATGTACACAGAGAATAATCATTTACCTTAGAACACACCAAAGTCTTACCCAGAGGTTTGGCTACTGAGGTAAACCTGTAAGCATGATTTACTGTCCCTTTTAAGAAATAAACATATCTTATTACTTGCTTTGTTAAGGTTTTTAAAAGTCCTTCCTCTACACAGATATATCTAGAACATCTCATTTCTTACCTCAGTGTCCTACTTTGGGACTTCTCTGACTTTTCCACCAAGCCTTCATACCTACCCAGCTCACCCCCATTCCAGCTCTTTTCATGTTCTTTTGTGTGTTGTCTTTAGATTGAAAACTTCTTGAGGGCAGGAACTGTCTTCTTTTTCATATTTGTAGCCTTGGTGCTTAGCACAGTGCCTGGAACATATTTAGTGCTTAATACATACTTATTGATTGATTGACTAGTACTTCAAGTTATATGCCTACAATGATATCTCAACAAATCCACCAATAATAAAGTTTCTATGAACAAATTGGGCTTTGGTACAGAGGGGATTGGGAGAAGTTCTGGTTTCCTCAGGATTGTTATAAATGATAGCATCATAGATTTAGGTCAGGAAAGGACTGTATAAGTGACCTAATCCAACCTCAAAATATGGATGATGAAATTGTATTAGAGGGGTGGAGTGACTAAAAGTTGCAGAAGCAAAATTCAAACTCAGGTCTTTTGCAAATCTAGCACCTTTTCCCACGGTGCCGTGCTACAGGTATACTGTCATAGACAGGACTTTGGCTGAGATGGGACATAAATGATTATTTTGTCCAATTCCCTGGGATCAGTTCTGTATAAATACAGTGTGACAACTCACAGCTGGCTGTACGTTTTCTGCCCCTTGGTTCTTTTTTAATTTTAGTAATTCATTTTGATTTATCAACAATCACTTCCATATGCTTTTGAGTTGAAAATTTTTCTCCCCCTTCCTCCCCCCCACCCTCCCCAAGATGGCACACAATCTGATATAGGCTTTACATTTACATTCCTATTAAACATATTTTCACATTAGTGAAGTCGTAAGTAAAAATTAAAACCAATAGGAGGAACCATCAGAAAGATGAAACAAAACTCAACAGAAGGTAAAAATAAGTGATAGTGATTCGACTTCCATAGTTCTGTCTTTGGATGTGGATGGCATTTTCCATCCTGAGGCCTCTGGAGATGTCTTAGATCCTTGTAATGCTGAGAAGGGTTCAGTTTAACAATATTAGTCATCGCATAACATGGCTATTATTGTGTACAAAGTCCTCTTGGTTCTGCTCACTTCACTCAGCATCAGACCATATAAGTCTTTCCAGGTTTTTCTGAAGTCAGCCTGTTCATCATTTCTTATAGCTGCCCCTTGGTTTTTGCTGCACTGCCAGCCTCCTTCCTGCTCTTGGCATTGGTCCTAATCTCATATTTCATTGAACTCTGCCTCTGCATCAAATTTTAATCCATCATGTTCTTATCTTGGTCTAAGGGGGATAGATGGAGTCTCTTTAGAAATGATATAAGTATTATGTAGCAAAGCTAATGTTTAACACCGACCACAATTTCTGGTGAAGGACAGTATCCCTTTCATTCTGTGAGCGGTTCCTATATGATATTAGAAGCTCCACACCTTTGAGCTCTTTCCTGAAGATTCTTTCCTTCACATGTAATGTAGGTCTCTTACATTCCCCATAAAACAACGCTTTAAAATCCCAACAATTTTGCTAATAAATGCCCCCTTACATTTCATTTGGCAATGTCAGGTAAATGTAGCCAAGGAAATGAACACGTGCTGACAATAATTAACTGCCTCTGCCCCCCCCCCATAATCAGGCCCACCAATCAGGTGGAATTACTTCATTTTTCATGAGATGAATATATGGGTTTCCTGGCTAGAGGAGACTGGTTTATTGCCAGGCAGTTAAGTAGGTGAATTTTAATTGTCCTGGTTTTCATCATGACCAAGATAATTACAGTGTCTTCTCATTCTAATTTTCCTTCCTTCCTTCCTTCCTTCCTTCCTTCCTTCCTTCCTTCCTTCCTTCCTTCCTTCCTTCCTTCCTTCCTTCCTTCCTTCCTTCCTTCCTTCCTTCCTTCCTTCCTTCCTTCCTTCCTTCCTTCCTTCCCTCCTTCCCTCCTTTCCTCCTTCCTCTCCTTTCCTCCTCCTTCTTGTTGTTGTTCTCTCTTTCTCTGTCTCTGTCTCTGTGTTTCAGTCTCTCTCTCTTTCTCTTTGACTCCTCAGGAGAAAAATTAGAGAGGATCTGGATACTAGGTGTATTTTAAATCCCCTGGTTAGATATTAATTCAGGGAGGGTGGTGATGAGGGTCCTGTGATACTACAAATGCTCTTCTACCTCATGAACTAAAATTTTCTTAGTACATGGTATTGACTAGAATAAAGATTTCTGATTTGTGATTTTAAAATACAGGCTATCTTTATGAGAGACAGCATGGTATAGTGAATAGAGAGCTAGCCTCAGAGTAAAGAAAACCTGAGCTCAGGTCTCACCTCTGACATATACTGGTTGTGTGACCTTGACCTGAGCAAGTTGCAACCTTTTACTGCTCCAGGTAGCTTTCTAAGACCATAAGTTGAAGAGCAAGGCAGAGTCCTCTCACTGGGAATTCCCTACACCACAGAAATCACAAATCTAATGTAAAACACATCCTTGTTTTTAAACCTAGCACTTGGCTCAGTGACTGCCCCATAGTGGATGTTTAAATGCTTATGAACTGATTACCATACAGTATGCTGCCTTGTAGTCCTCATTTCTTTAGAAAGAAGAAGGAGGTACGTTTCCATAGGGGTTCTGGGAAAAAAAGTTGTGCTTATGATGACTAATTTTAATTTGCTTTTATTATTTTCTTTTCTATTATTATTGTCATTGCATATATTGTCCCTTCTGTTTCTATGATTCACTTTCTTCCTTATAATATTAGCTAGCATTTATATAACACTTTAAGGACTATGAATCACTTTGCAAATATTGCTTAATTTTATCTTCACAACAACCTTGGTGGCTAGGTGTTATTATTATCCCCATTTTACAGATGAAGAAACATGTTGTGGTTGTGGTTTGTCCTTCGTTCTCAAAGAGGACCGTTACATCAGGGAGATAATGACATAACTTGCAATTGACTTTGATTTGAGTAAGGGATGGCTGTGAAAAGTCACCAGCCTCACTTTCTCCTCCAGAGCCATCTGGGTCCAGTGGCCAGATATTCATCAGGACTACTGGAGATGGCCCAGGATGCAATGGGAGACTTTGGCCTTTTTAAACTAAGGTCTTTTCAAGTTCTCACTTTGAGTGAGGCAACGCCCATTCAGTGAATAGGTTTCTTTAAGAAGTGAGTCAAGGGATGAGCTCTTTAATTTAAAAAAAAATCAAACTTGGAGGGGAAGACCCTCAGGGTTGCTGGCCAAAAGAGAAACAGTTGAGGAAATGAGCGAACAATGGTTAAGTGACTAGCTCAGGGTCACTCATCTAGTTAAAGTCTGAGACTAGATCTTCCTGCTTCCAGGTCTAACATTCTATCCACTTAGACACTTAACTGGCTCTTCCCTCTTTCTTCCTGTAATTTCCTATTACAACCTCTCGGCCTAATCTCTGCCACTCCCATCCCCCTTCTTTCTAATTCTCTTTTCCTTAACTTTATTCTCCCCCCCACTCCGCCCCCCTCTTTGGTAGTTTTCCTAGCCAGTTCTGGTCCCATTGCCTTGAGATTTTTTCTTTCTTGGAGCTGCCTTCTATTCTAGGAATTCTTAGAGTCCCCACCCAAGAAAGTGGAAATTCTGCATAAAACAATGGGTTTTCTATTTATTTGTAGTGAAATAACTCAAAAGTGTAGCCAGTAAAAAAAGTTATAGTTTCAAAATTCCTCTGTATTATTCAGGGACTGCAAAATAAAAACGGATCATGAACTTGTAACACACTTCTAAATTCTCTTTAGCCCTGAGAATTCTTATTGCACCCTTCCTCCTCTTCTTCTTGGTCTCTTCTGCTTTCTGTTGTATATATGCGGTCATCATCTTTCTTTAGATACTGTGTCTTAGAGAAAACTTGGGGAAGAGTTTGCTAGGGCACCTGCTTTCCCTTTCTCTCCTTATTGCCTTGTTGAATCGTGTCCCTTTGGCTGACTGGCTTTTTTTTTTCCGGCCTGGTAGCTTTCATGAGAAACTGGACCAGTGAACAGTCATGGTCCCAGAAGTTTGGTCATGTTAAGGAAGGGCAGGCATGTGGTAACAATGAGATTTTTATGAATGAAATTTTCTGCTTCCTTCTTATGCTGTATGTTGATTTTAAACGTCATTTACATGATTTTCTTTAGAAGTTCTGCTTCCAGTGAATGTTTCCGTTTTCCTCATTGTACTGTCTTATTTTGGTATGGAGCCATCAACAGAATTTAATGCCACAATGAAAATACATCAGCTTCTTATTATCTAACATGCCAGAGTAAACCAAAATGGGAATGTCTTCCCTGAACATACAAGAGCTTTAGAAAAAGATCTCTCTAATCACATTATGTCCACCCTTAAACCACCTCCTAATTGCTAATCTAGAATGTTATCTTTTGGCCTAAGGAATTCATTTCCCCCCCTTTCTTCTCAATTTTCAATTTTGCAGTGCAATATAAGATAACATGTTCTTTGTAGTGATGGAGTCTGTTTTGAATTCTGATAAATACTATACAGCTCTACCTTCGAGTAATTCCTACTCAGCTTCTGGAATTGCAAAATTCAAGCTATGAACTCTCATTCACCTTCAACTACATCTAAAATCCCCAAAAGGCTTCCTTTGGTAGACTAAATTTCTAATCTTATTGCCTTCTTTACCTTGATCTGCCCTTTGCTGTAGATTAACATGCCTGGCCTTGATCTCTAAAGCTCTTAAAATTTATTACTGAATTAATCAATCCCTTAGATTTACTTATGATAAAGCTTATTTTTAATCACAAATAAACCTCCCTTCTTCCCAGAAAATAATTTTGTTGCTTTCTACTTTTGTTTCTACATGATTTTCTCTGAAATTGCCCTTGGTTGACTCACAATACTGTGGATTTCAGTACATCATTCACACTGAGCCAAGATACTGCTTATCTCAGAAAAAAAAGTCTAGAAACTCCTGGGGTAATTGACTTAGCTAGCTATCTGTTTACCTTGGCAAACATACAGCTCAAACCTTATCATAATAATTTCCATGAGACATTGATTTTTTTTTAAATTGTAATTGCATTTGGTCATAGTGGATACAACAATAAAGAGAACATTTTGTTGTAGTCTCAAAAAACCTCTGTATTTTTTTTCTGGCCTAGACTTTGTTCAACATATTTCCTATTCCCTAATGCTTCCTCTTCCTACCTGACAAACCTCTTATGGTTTCCCTGTTGCTTTTCTGTAATCTCCTGATGTCTGGATCTTCCATGTCTAGATGCTTTTCACGTTAGAAACTTCCTAATTGTTAGCTGATTGGTTTTTCCCTCCCTTCAAGGGTGTGAAATCAATTAGATCCACCTGAGAACTCTCCCAATAAAATGAGATGTTTCATCTCCCCTAATCCTGTGGTTGCCAGGATCCCAGAGCTGAAAGAACTGGCCTGAAGCAGATCCGTGAACACTCAACCTACTGTGGAACACCTCTTCCTGTCATGATCATTGTGACTACCCCCACTGTGCCTGAGGTTTCCTGGTAACCTTGTGGTTTCCTGGAAATCTTTTCTATCCCTTCCTAGTATGGCTTTGGAGGTGTTGATCCTGATGTCTTCTCTCTCCTCCTGTCCCCTTCTTTTTCTTTCTCCTTTCTCTCCTCTCAATTTACAGATGAAAGAATTTAGCGACAAGAAGGCCAAATGACTTTCCTGAGATCATATATGTGGTGAATGGCAAAACTCTGACTTGGTTCCAGGTTCTTTAACTTCCAAGCCAGTGCTCTATCCAGTCTACCAGGCTGATTCATTGGTGAATAGGATTGTTGGAGTGCACCAAAGTCAAGGAATCAGGGTCCATCAGGACAGCTGACCCTACCTCTGATCTGGATCAAAATTCTAATGAAGATGAAACTAAATTGTGGTATTCAATTGGGTTAGGTATAAACATGATTTCATGTGTGTGTGTGTGTGTGTATGTATTTTACTGAAATACCGAACTTTTGAAGATTTGTTTGTTTTGGTGCTTAATGACTTAATCATGTATTGATAGAGCTTTATAACTATAAAAAGCTGTATAAATATAAACTATTATTATTGTTGTCATCATCATCCTTGTTGCATTTAAATTAACACAATGGACACTTAGAAATTTCCCATGTTACAAATCATATATCCTTGGAGTGATTATTTTCCATTTCTGTTTTAAGATTTCATGGGAAGTTTGAACTTTTTTTCTTCTATTTTTTATGTTGATGATTTATGACTCACACATGGATGAATACTTTGGGACAAACCTTACTTTTTTAGGAAATGAAAACCCATAGTTTTGGAAAACAAGGTCCACAATGGTTAAGACCATTTTCCATGAGGAAAATGCCAGCAGTTATTGGGAGTTGTCCATAGCTAAAGCTCATTTGGATGAATAAAGATTGGTTTAGCATCGCAAGTACATTCATTGTATAAAGTGTGACAAATTGTGAATGGAATTTTTACGTAAGCTCAGATGAGTCCTTAATTCTTTAAACTCTAGCTTGACATTATATTTTTTTTCCAGTGTGCCCCTTGCATCTCATGCTTGTCCTATAGTTTACAAGCTTTTATGGTTCCTTGGTATATTCTTGGTTTGGGTGTCAATTTGCTTTCTATCTCTTGCATACTTTTCTGGCTCCTGACATTCTGCTCTGTTACCCACTTTTGTCTTCCAGCATGTCACAAACCAAAACTCTAGTGTTTTGTATATTTCTACCCTGACTAAGCTAGTCTAGACAGTAACTTCAACCTTAAGTTCTCTGCCAGCACCTTAGTTTTTCAATACCTCCTTTTTCCTCTTAGACCACTGTGGGGCAAGGCTAGGGGTAAACTGACAATAGAAATAATTGATCCCCTGTAATCTGAGGCTGATCAGGAGGCCAAGAGGACACTTTAGTGTTTCATACTATTAATATTAAATATCATTTGTTGGTTCTCTCCACTATTACATTATGAGTTCCTTGATGGCAGGGAAGGTCTTTTGCCTCTTTTTGTATCCCCAGTGCTTAGCACAGTGCCTGGAATATAGTTGGCACTTAATAAATGCTCATTCATTTGACTGACTGATTAATACAGGACACAATTGAAAAACTTGATGGATACATTCACTAAATAGCAAAAATAAAGATAGGCAAAAGGTTGGCTTCTGCTCCAAACTTCTCTCTGAGTGTTTTTCATGCCAGTAAAGAAGTAAATTGGCTAAATATGATTTGTCCTGGTAGCCTTTCTATTCCAGTCTGGAAACAATGCAAGTCTACCACTATTTTTTTTACATCACCACTTTTTTCCAAGCTCAAAATCTAGGAGAATAACTTGGGGTCCAGTAAATAACTGCTGTCAGGATCTGGATATCTAGGTGGAACAAACCTCAAAGTCTGATAATTTGCTGTGGGAGTATCTAGAAGTGGCAGGGAGAAGCAAGGAGTATGCTTACTTCTCCTAGTCCAGTGTGTCAAAAGTCAGGAGACAAGATTAATCAAGTATCGGAGAGAGTGATCAAGGGATTCTTTGTCTTCTGGGAGGATCTGTTTCCGTAAGTTCAAGAAGAAAGAGGTAGGAAGAGAAAGGTCTAGGAGGAAGGGATGCTAGTTAAGAATAAAAAGAGATTCTGGAGAAAGGAACATGAGTTAATAGTTAAGAACAGAATAGGGATGTGGGGGGGGGCTTTTACTGAAGCTGAAAGCTTTGACTGAAGGTTGCGGAGATTTGGGAGGAGTAGGGTTTGTAAGTATGGGATATTATATGGAAGGAAGTGGTAGGAAGATAAATGGGGTTTTTGCTTAGGCAATCAGGATATCATATTGCCAGGAATAGAAGAGGGAGAAGTAGGAGCTTTAACAAACGTGAAGGAATTAGAGAACAACAGAACAAATAACGGTATATGTTAAAATGTTTAACTGAATGTAACCAAATGCCAGTATGTATGAGACAAAATCTGGGTGGTCAGGAAGGAGAGAGAGCAATACATTTATCCCTTCCACATTTTGACTTTCCCCTCATTAAGGTTTTGATATATCACAGGTTGACATAAGGAGTTAAATGGGAATTTTTGGGGAGTTTTGCAGAAGCTGCAGACAGCATGTGAAGGCCAGCAGATGACAGAGAAAAAATTTAGAAATTCAGAAATGCATAAAATATGTGTATAGTATGTTATAATATCAACATATTTTATATTTTAATACCATAATGATTCAACTTCTTCTCTGGTATGAAGAGAGGGCCACGCAATTATATGCAGATTTTCCAGATCTAGTGGGAATCGCTGGAGGCAGCTAAATATCACAGTAGATAGAGTGCCAGGCCTGGAGTCAGGAAGCCTCATCTTTCTGAGTTCAAAACTGGCCTCAGACACTTACTACCTGCGTGACCCTGGACAAATCACTTAACCCTGTTTGTCTAAGTTTCCTCATCTGTAAAATGAGCTGGAGAAGGAAATAAATGGCAAACCATTTCAGTCTCCTTGCCAAGAAAACCTCAGATGGGGTCACAAAGAGCTGGACAAAACTGAAACAATTAAACAACAATAACAAATTAATGGAGTGTGATTATAATTTGAAGAACAACTTGAAATAAAGGAAATGTGAACACCAACAAGAAATTCAGATAACATCAGTAACAGTTGCTTTTTTTGTGTACAAATTGTATCCCAGAGTAAAATGTAAACTGAGGAAAGGTCTTTGTATCTCCAGCATCTAGTCCATTTGAATACAGTGAATACAGCAAATGTTTGTTGAATGAATGAATGATTACTGAAAATTGAAACGTATTCTCAGAAAGAGCTAAAGATCTTTTTTTTTCAGGGTTAAAAACTTCTAGAGAAACACAAGAGTAAATGTTTATGGCATCACAGTTTTCAATGTCATCTACGTTCTGATATCAATAAGGATAAAAGGGTTGAATTGTATTATGCCTCTTTTTATTTTTTGGTTGTATTATACCTCTTGCTCCATCTGATTGAGACAAGGAACCCAAATCAGAGAACAAGTCATTTGTGTGTAAAAACTCTTGGAACACAGATGAATTTTAAATCACAATAACAATAAAAGTAGGTTACATCAGGCATGCCTGAAGGACTTTGTGTCCCTAAGAAAATACAAAGAAACCAATTATCTCCAAATCAAAGGCTATGAGTCTTCATATGCATGTAAATATTGGATTGAATTATCACTTCAATTAGCTCTTGAAAAGAAAATTTTGGTAAATTTTTGAGTGCAACCTTCCTTCCTGCAAAAACATAAATCTTCTCATGCCTGGTTCTGCCTGTTTACTTGGTTTGTCAGGCATCAGGGTAAATGTTTGTGATCTTCAGAAACCACCAAATGAGTGTTGTGCTTGAAAGAAACCCATGCTCTTTCTACCTACAGAAGAAAATGGTTCCAGCTGGTGCCTGAAATTAACACATAAATGTTAATGTGTTCAAATCATCTCTAGGATGACAAGAAGAGCATATTTGGAAATATTCTTTTGAAAAAAGACATCCTATTGTGTTGATTCCAGAGGGAAATTATTTGAAGCTGTTGATGAAAACCAGGCTGGATACCACTTTACAAATATGTTCTCCTCATCTGACCTGTTTAACAGCTGAGAATACAAACTCAATCAATGGTAGATATAATGGATTTCAGGACTCCTGATGTATACAAGTGAGAGGCCAGTCAAATTTCTTCCTGGTCACCTTTCAGAGATAACTAATACTCCAAATAGTGTAGGGTAAACTCAGATGGAAATAGCTGATTATTCTTTTGAGTGAGAGAGAGAGAGAGAGAGAGAGAGAGAGAGAGAGAGAGAGAGAGAGAGAGAGAGAGAGAGAGAGGCTATTTTGTTTCTGATGTCCTAGCAACAGTTGGCTAGAAGGTGGATCCAGTTGGAAGGGTCAAAGGGTAATAGATTCAAGGGGAAAGGAACAGTGGCTGAGAGGTCTAGAATTTTCTGTCTGCAGAGGGCATGAAGACGGTGTGCAATTCAATTCAAACATTTATTAAATCCCTACTGGGTGCAGAGCAAAGACAACCTAGTCCTTGCTTTCATATAGTCTGTGGTATTATGGATAGAAAAAGATAAATACAAAAAATGATAACCTTATTTGTATTTTTCTTCTACACTTGATGTTTCAGCTCCTGCTTTGAACACTCCATCCTCACCTTTCACAGCCTTTTTGAATCCGTGGCTTCCGTCAAGGCTCAGCGTAGGTGCTGCTTTATAAGTGGAGCCATTTCCAAGACCCCATAGGTAGTGCTCTGACTCTCAAATATATTGTATTTCTTTAATCTATGTAAAAGTTGTTTTGTTGAAGTCGAATGTTAGGTTTTTGTAATCTCAGCCTCTAGCACAATGCATTATATAAATGCTAAGTAAATATTTGTTGATATAAATTGATAACATCTGACATTTGTATAGCATTTATATGCATTTCCTCATTTGATTACCACAACAAACTTGTGTGGTAGGTACTATTATTATTTTCTGCCATTTACAGATAGGGAAATTGAGGCACAGAGCAACTAAGTGACCTTCATTCAGTTAATAGGATCATAGATCTAGAGCTTGAAGAGACCTCAGAGAAAACTGGAACCCAGTGAGGTTAACTTACTTACCCATAGTTACCTAGGTAGTAAGCATCAGAAGTAGGATTTGAACTCTGTTCCTCTGTTTTTAGAGCTGGGGCTCTTTCCATTATACCACATTGCCTCCCAAAGAGCATTTATTAGGATAGGTAGCGCAAGTATCATTATTCCCATTTTACAGATGAGGAAACTGATGCTTTGAGAAGTGAAGTGACTTGCCTATAGTTACACAGCTACTAAGTACCAGAGGCAAGATTTAAGCTCATGTCTTTCCTGGCATCCATCATTTTCTCCATAACACCTCACAATAAGTGAAATCAAGGAGGACAAAATAAAGTGCTGTGTGAGATCACACAGGGAAATTTTTCTCTGGGGTTGAGTAGCATTCATGTTGCTGGTCCTATCCTAAGATTATACAAATACATTGTAAAACCCCAGTGGTTTGAGCTGCTTGCTTTCATTACTGCAAACTGCATAGAGTGTTGGAATCATAGAGAATCATAATTCTTAGAGCTAGAAGGAAATTTAGAGATTATTAGGTTCAATTACATCCCTTTATAAATGAGGAAACCAAATGAGGTGAGGATGGAGTGTATTAGAGATAAGAGCTGAAATATCAAGTTCATAAAAGAGCAAGTAAAGTTATCATTTTTGCGTTTATCTTTTTCTATCCATTGGACTATAGACTATATGAAAGCAAGGACTAGCTTGTGCTGTGCTCTGCACACTATAGGTATTTAATAAATGTTTGAATTGAATTGTGAGCTATCTTCATGCCCTCTATAGAAGGAAAATCCCAGATCTCTCTAGCCACTGCTCGTTTTGCCTTGTTCCTATTACCCTTCAACCTTTCCAACTGGACACGACCTCTAGGCAACCCTTGCTAGTGCTAAGGACTGGACATAACTTGGTCAGGGTTACAAGCTAGTATAACATAAGCTACTGGAGAATAGAGGACTGTTTTGTTCTGTCCCCAGAATCCTACTTTGGGATAGAGGAGTAATGAGCAGGAGAGTGAAAGAGGAGCCTGACTTCTTTTTTTGGGACCATGATCACTCAGAAGCCCAGTGCACATGAACCCAGTACTTAGGCTGCTTAGTGGAATAGAGTTCCCCAGACCCCTGGTCTACTTGGTCTGTCACATAAGGAATGTTCTTTGTGAACCTTAAGGTATTATTAAAATGTGAGCCTTCATTAGAAAATCATATCTTAAAATCAACCTTATCTCTTCATTGAAAAAAATGCTTGGCAAAATAAATCTCCCTACCCTCACCCTCCCTACCCCACCGTCAAACTTGCAAATGAGGAAGAACCCACTCCATCCCAAGGAAGCCTATTTTACTTTTGGATAGATCCATTTGGATGTTTTTCATGATATCAAACACCAATTTGTCTCCGCATTGATTCTTCAGCTTTTCCAGAGTAAGTTCAATACTTTTTCCACCTGACAGACTTTCAAATACTTGAAGACAGCTATCATGTTCCCCTTTAAGTCTTCTCTTCTCCAGGTTAAGCATGTTCATTTCCTTTAACTTGTTCTCATACGTCATGAAGTTGCTGATCTTTGTCATCCTGGTTGCCTTGTTCCGTGCACTTGATAACTTCTCAATTTCCTTGCTAAATTGGTGAACAAAGACTTGCACACAATTCTCCAGATGTGATCTGACAAGGGCAGAATATGACCAGACTATGACCTCTTCATTTCTGGACCTTCTCCCTTCTGTAATTTAGTCTAAAGCCTTATTAGCTTTCTTGGCTTCCATCATGTGCTGCTCACTCAGACTTCTCTTGTAGTCCACTCTGTACCTCTCTTTTGCCTTTAGCTGATCTTTTTTTTTTTCCTGGCAAAAAACTCTTGGAGCCTTATTAGATACGTGAGATGGAAGAGACAAAATCTTTAATGTTGATCCAAAGTTGTAACACTGGATGATTGAAAGTATTAGATACTATCAACAGCAATTAAGAAGTTAGGAGAAAGGATGAGCTGGGGGAGAAATATGGTAAGAACTGTTTTGTATATGTTGAATTTCATCTGGAAATTTTATAAGCACATCTGTGTTTTTATCTATGTCATTGATAAAAGTGTAAACCATTGTCAAGATCAGTTGGCATCTTCTACAGTACTTAACTGCATACTCGCTTCCAAGATGAAGTCAAACTACTAATAATTACTCCTTTGGATTCACTTGAGGACCTAGAGGGTCACATGTGGTCTCAAGGCTGCTGGTTCCCCACTCCTGGACTCTAGTTCTTCTATCAGTTCTAAATCCACCTAATTGTAATATTGTCTAACCCACATCTCTATATATTTTCTTTTAAAAAAATAATAATTTATATTATTCTGAACTTGACAAATACTAAGAAACATGAGCATTTCAAACACATAAAGAACAGAAAAGAATGTACACAAATCTGCTAATCTTTATCATGCACAGACTATATTTTCAAAGTATGAATTTTAAAAAATGAATCTTAAAATTGTTTCACATGTAATTGGGGAAAAATAAAAATTAAATTCAATTATAAAAAATAAAGTATGTTATAATTCAATGAATTAATTATTCTTAATTGTGTCTCCCGCCAAACTTCCTTCCATTCACTTTTGGCCATTTTAAAAGATGCTATAATGTTCAGTTGGTGGGGAGCATGTGGCTCCATCTGTAGAGTTATACCTCCTGCACGGATGCATGGACATCTACCTGCTCTTTAGACTGGCTTGCTCACTTCAGCCTATGCTCACATTGGTAGGTGTAGGTTCTCATAGAAGGTCCACCACTATATGGGTATTTTCAAATACCTTCAAGGTCCTAGAAGGCAATTCTTTTGAGGCGAAATATACTCTCCCTACTCATCAATTTAGCTGTTGAGCCTCCATCAATGAATTTCTATTCATACAAAAAGCCACTCATAGTAATGACACTTAGATACTAAACATAAACATTTACTTAGTAACAGGGAAAAAATAAATCTAATTATCATAGATGCTCATGCATTAAAGCAAATGCATAAATTATATGATATACCACAATCCACATCTAAAGGTAGATTAAATCTTCATGAATGAATATAATATCTATGGGGAAGAGTGGGAATAGATTTGTAGCAACCTAGCAGGAAAGCACATGACGGAAGTAAACCAATGTGCTCAAGGTAACATACAACTCTCAACTTACATCTTAGATGTCTATACTCCATTTAAGAACACCTTTACCATGTGAAGCTACTAACTACTTGTCTCCTGGTTCTCATTGCTCACTACCTGGGAAAATCCTTTTCTCTACTTAAAATGATGTAACATTTACAGTATCTTTCCACTTAGTCACCCTTCAAAGGGCATTGGAAAAGTGTTACGCTCTTAAATTAGCCAACAGGTACTTTTGAGCCAGTCAGTCAACAAATATTTATTAAGAACTTAATGTTGGGCACTGTGTCAAATTCTGGGGATACATGCAATGGCAAAAAAATAATTTCCAATCTCAAGGAACAGGGCAGCTAGGTGACACAGTGGATAAAGCTGTGGGCTTGAAATCAGAAAGATTCATCTTCACGAGTTCAAATCTGGTTTCAGATACTTATTGGCTATGTGATCCAGGGCAAGTCTCTTTACCCTGTTTGCCTCAGTTCCTCACATGGAAAATGAGCTGGAGAAGGAAATGGCAAACCACTCCAGCATCTTCGCCAGGGAAACCCCAAATGGGGTCACAAAAAGTCAGATATGACTAAAATGATTGAATAACCACCACCACCACCACCACCACCACAACCCCAGGGAGCTTAATTCCAGTGGAGAAGACAATATGTAAATATTAGGTATATACAAGATATGTACAGAGCATATATTGGAAGGTAATTAGTGTAATTGAGCCAGAGAATTACAAAGCTCAGCTGGCTGCTATCTTGGAGCATTATGGATCACTCAAGCCATCTGTTTTATCACCAAGATGCTGTGTTGCCCAAAGAGAACAAAGCTCATAGAAAAAGAATTCAAGTTGACTCTGTGAGAAAGGTAAACTTGCCTAGCAAGTTCTTTATTCACCAGAATGCTATGTCATCCAAATAAAAATTTAACATCTCTTCCTATTTAATGGCTGCAAAACCTGCTTTGCCATGTTTTTTTTCCCCTTTCAAACTGTATTGGGAAGGGTAGCAAAGAGTAAATGATATTAAGATTTTTGGGGACACCCTGTATGTCTTGGTTATCAGACCTTTATCTGAGAAACTTGCTGTAATCTCATCTTTTTCACAGAAGTAGAATAAGAGATTTTGGCAAATGCTTCTTGTCTGTCCTATAATTATAATTTAATAATTGCTTTGGACTTCCCCACTAGGGGCAATATTCATACTGGGTAGTGATGGTAGTGATAGTTTAAGAAGTGGTGTCATGATGTTCAGGTCTTCTTCATCAAACTGAGTGAAGGTCGGATCAATCTGTGTAGCTCTGATGGCTTTCTGGTGGCCACCCTCTAGCCTTTGGCCTCCATTTAGTGACAGCTACAGAACCTTGGTAAGATGGGGGTGGTTCTACCTGTACTGGAGGTGTGGTTTGAGTGTCCAGTGTGTCTGGAGCTGGGATGTACTAAGCATAGACTTGTGTAAGGGAAGGACTGTCTCAGGTTAGCAGGGTAGGATATGAAAATATAGTTGTTTTTCAGAAGCTGGAAATTCAAAGATAAGATGACATAGACATAAAAATACAGTAACCCAAATTTCTGTAAAACTCTTAAGGCATGCAAATATCTTTTCTCATAACTTTGTGAAGCTACTGTGAATCTAATGCATGTGTTACTATCCACCTTTAGTGGAGGCTGAGTGGGTCAATGATTTATTTAGTCAAGGTCACACATCCAGAGCTGGGATTCCAACCTTGTTTCCTTGACTGATAGAGTCTTATGAAAGCACCAGTCCAACCAGTACTTCAAAAGGAATCCAGTATACAACACTTTCTGTAAGTGGCCATCTAGCTTTCAAAGGAAGACTGCCAGTGATAGGTAACTCACTTCTTCCAAGGGTAGTCCATTCCAATTTTTTATAGCCATACAATTTATCCTTGAACCAAATTAAAGTTTGCCTTTATTTCAATTTCAACCATTTCTTACAGTTTTGGCATTTGGGACCAAGTAGAATAAGAATAATCCATGGTCCACAAAACAGCCCTTAAAATACTTGAAGACTGCTATTGTGTTGACACTATCTTCTATTCTTCCACCTAGCATCCTCAATTCCTTCACTAGCTCCTTGTATGATTTCTAGCTCCATCAAAGTTTTCATTACCCCTTTCTGAATAAACTCTAGCTTATCAATGTCCTTTCTAGTATGTGGTCCCAGGAAATGAAAATATTATGCTAGATGAAGTCTGACTAGAAGAAAATCTAGCAGGTTCTTCATTTCCCTTTTTCTGGGCCCAATGCTTCTATTAATTCAACCTAAGGTGGTAGTTTTTTGTCTGTTTTGTCATACTGTTGACTCATAATTGATCTTGAAGTCAACTAAGATTCCCAGCCATTTTCCATAAGAACTGCTGTCCAGCCATCCATTGTTTTCTAAAGTTTTTTTTTAGTGCTCAAGTTTACAATGCAATGGAATTCATAGCTCGGGTTCCAATAAAGACTTTGCATTCCCATGGATGGGATTCAGTTATGGGGGACTGACCCTAAAGGGGTCATTTTCTCTCTTTGGCTTGATGACCTCATCTGAACTAATCTCTAAAAATACCATGGTATAACTTGTACCTAGATTTTCTCAAATGTGGGTGAAAAAGGGTCAGTTCCCTTATGGATAGTTCAGGTACCAACTGTGCATCAGGCATGGAACAGATTTATTTCATCCCACAGAAAACATCAAAAGATGTCAAGGCCTGAAATATCCCATCTGCTCCTCTGGGAAGAAATTGATGATAAGTAATATTTGCTACTGGGACAAATTACTCTTATTCCAGTGTATTCTTTCCCACAGAAGCCTATAAATATCCGTAAGACTTGTAACACCACCTGTATTTAGATTCCTTCCCATTGCCTGCCTAGCCATCCCCACAAAGGTAAAGACCATACTCAAGAGGCCCATCTTCCCAAAAAATCTTTCCTGGACACTGTAGCCCATAGTTGTCTCTCCCAGTTTTTGTTCAGTTGTGTCCAACTCTTCGTGATTCCACAGGCCATAGCATGTCAATGCTATCCATGGAGTTTTCTCGGCAAAGATAATAGAGTGGTTTGTCAGTTCCTTCTCCAGTGGGCAAATAAGTTAAGTGATTTATCCATGGTCACATAGCTAGTAAGTGTCTGAGGTCAGATTTGAACTCAGGTCTTCCTGACTCCAGGTCCAGCATTCTATCTACTTAGCCATCTAGCTGCCTCTAAGGCAAATAAAAATTAAGTGACTTGACCAGAGTCACATAGCTAGTAAGTATCTGAGGTGAGATTTGAACTCAGGTCTTCCTGACTTCAGGCTTATCACTCTATGCATTGAGCCATCTAGCTACCATGGTCACTCCCTACATACTCGATATCTTGTCTGGACCCTTCGGAGACTGTCTTTTAAATCAATCAATAAGTATTTGCCTTTTAAGTGCTAGGCACTGTGCTAAGCACTGGTGGGGGGGTATACAAAGACAAAAGTGAAACAGTTTCTACCCTCAAGGAGCTTATATTCTAATGGAAGAGACAATGTGTGCATAAATAGATATATACAAAGTGGATACTGTACAAGTTAACTTTGGAGGAGAAGATATTAAATACTGAAGTTGAGGGTACAGTAGAGGCAGGAAAGATTTCCCTCAGAAGGCTGTTTGAACTAAATTATGAAGGGATTCTGATCAACACAATGACCAACCACAATTTCAGAGGACTAAAGATAAAATATTCTACCCACCTTCAGATGGAGAGATGATGTACTCTCTGTCCATCCATCACTACCCACCTCTCTATCTACAGAATGGCTATCTGTTTGTCTGTCTTTCTGTCAATCTATCTATCTATCTATCTATCTATCTATCTATCTATCTATCTATCATCTATCTATCTATCTATCTATCTATCTATCTATCTATCTATCTATCATCTATCTTGGCATGACCATGACCAATTAGGGAATTGGTTTATATTTACACACACACACACACACACACACACACACACACACACACACGCACACACACAGCAAAACCAGTTCTCTCATTAGTCATGCTAAGAGAGATAGAGAGACAAACAGAGAGCCACTCTGTAGATAGAAAGGTGGGCTGTGATGGATGGACAGAGAGTATATCATCTCTCTATCTGAAGGTGGGTAGCACATTTTATCTTGAGTCCTCTGAAATTGTGGTTGGTCATTGTGTTGAAGTGGAACAGAGAGAATTAGGAACTGAAAATAAAATTGAATGAAAATACAGTGTTAATGACTTATTGTGTCATGTGGCTTACAGACCCAAAGTCACCTTCACTGATGTGCTCTATGTTTCATTCTCCTTTGCCTGACACGTTGTATTTTAAATATTTGTTGTTGAGTCATTTTTTTAGTCATATCTGACTCTTCAAGACCCCCTTTGGGGTTTTCTCAGCAGAGTGGTTTGCCATTTCCTTCTCCAGCTTATTTTACAAATGAGTAAACTAAGGCAAACAAGGTTAAAAGACTTGCCCAGGTTCTTACAGCTAGTAAGTATCTGAGGCCAGATTTGAACTCAGGAAGATGAGTCTTCCTGACTCTAGGCCAAGCACTCTATCGACTGTGCCACCTAGTATTTTTAAATGTAGTGGGCACTAAATCAATATTTTACACCTCAGTGAATGAACAGATTTGTGAGATAAGAAGATATTATTATTGCCATTTTATAGGTGAGGAAACTAAAGTTTGGAGGTGCCCAAAGTCATATCAATGTTAGTGGCAGAGCTGAGTATGAATCTAGGTCTGCAAACTCCTAATACTGTGTTTTTCTTGTGACAGCTTGACCAACCTCCCTAAGTCTCAATTTTTTCATCAGTAAAACATGGATAATAATAGTACCTCCCCAAATAGGGTTGTTTGTGAGATTCAAATGAGACAACATTATGAAGCACTTTGAAAACCTTTAAGTGCGATATATGTTTGCAATTATGTTATTATCTGCTGTCCTACTCTGAGCAAGACACTTAATGCCCTGTTCAGCTCCCTAAACCTTTAACTCTCAGAGAAGGTGCTACCTGCATTGGCAGAAGCAGCTCTTCACTGAGAGCTCCTTATAGGATGAAACCACAGGTTTAGTAAAAACAAGTTTTTACTAAGACTTGGGTGATTGGGAGGGAATTTAGATTTGTTAAAGACCTTAGCTTGGAAAGGACAAGGTCTCCCTTGGCATCCTGGGCTATTTCCAGCTGTACTGATCTACATCTGGCCATTGCACCCAGATGGTTCTGGAGGAGAAAGTGAGGCTGGTGACTTTACACAGACTTCCCTCACTTAAATCCAATTTGCTTGCATGTTATGGCATCACCTTCCTGATATCATGGTCCTCTTTGAGAATGAAGGATAAACAGCAGTGGCAGCAGCTCAAGTAAGGCAAAAAGTATAGGATCTCTGAGGTTCCTGCCATCTTGGAGATTTTGAAGCAATTAAAACTTTTTTTTGGAGGCAATTGGGGTTAAATGACTTGCCTAGGGTCAAAGTGTCTGAGGCCAGATTTGAACTTAGTTCGTCTTAACTCCAGAACCGGTACTCTATCTATTACATCACCTAGTTGCCCTCAATTACAACTTTGTGAAAACTAGTTTTTTCAAATGTAAAAAATGAAAACACAATCCTTACCACACATTTGCTGTAAGACTTAGTATCAAAAATTTTTACTTGTAAAGTGCTGTACAAATGTATAGAGCATCTAGGTGGCACGATGGATAGAGTCAGGCAGTCTGAAGTCAGGAAAACTCATTTTCCTCAGTTCCTCAAATGTTTGCCTTAATTTCCTCATCTGTAAAATGAACTGGAGAAGACAATGGCAAACTACTGCAGTATCTTTGCCAAGAAAACCCCAAATGGAGTCAAGAAGAGTCAGACACGACTGAAAACTGAATACCAACAACCACACAAATGTAAGCTGTTTTAGCATGGTAGAAACATCACTGGTCTGAGAGTCAAACAACTTGGGTTCTAGTGTGAGCTCTGTCACTATTTTCCTATATGACCTTGGGCAAGTTATTTAACTCGGGCCTCCATTTCCTCACTTGCCACAAGGGGTAGCAGACCAGATGGTGTTTAAGGTATCTTCCAGCTCTAATGATCTGTTGAGATTGAACAATTTGTTTTTTTTCTGAAAGGTCTAGGATTTGAATTTGGGGTGCAGCATGTTTGCAGCAGTGAGCTAACAGATTTGGAGTGTCTCTCTTTGTGGGTACAACAAAGACTTTGTTTCTTCACCATCTGTTTATTTAAGCATTGACTCAAGTGGCAGTTTTATGAACACTCAATGTTAGAGTTTCATAGGCTCAGGGAGGTTGAGGGTTGGATGGTCAGGTCTTAACCAATGATGAAGAACATATGGATTTACCAGCTTGTAAATTTGCTTATGCAGTTTTGGCTCCACACTTTGGTCCTAACCTCTGAACTCTTGGAACATAAAATGAAAAGACAAAGTGAAAAGAACAATTTGAAATTTTATTGCCATGTGCTGTTGGACTGAAGTAATTTGGAGAGATTAATGAAATGGGGACTCATTAAATGAAACAACATTGGCATTATCTTCAAAATGTTTTCATCTCAATGTTTCTTGTTCAAACAGTTGGTTGCTAGCACAGAATGGGAAAACTTCCAAGTTTGTATATTAATTAGAGTAAGCTTGTAAATAGCTCTTTAAGAAAATCAGCAGCATGCCAAAATTTTCAGCAACTCATAAGCTGTTTAAAAAAATGTCACAACTAGCCATTCACTTAATACTCATATACATGTTTACATATTCATTCATGGAAGAGATTTAGAGCTGGAAGGGGCCTTAAAGGTCATGTTATCCAGTCCCTTCATTTTATAGATAAGGAATCAGAGACTCTGAGTGCTTAAGGTAAGTTTTGTGAGATCCCACAGGTAGCAAGTAGCAAAATCAGAATTCAATCCCAGGTCCTTTGACTCCAAGTAGGCCTCAGGTAAAAGATAAAGCTGATCTTCAGTGATATCTATCCATCCTTTCGGAATAATTCCTCTTTAGTCAATCAACAAACATTTATTAAGTGCCTACTATGTTCCAGGCCCTGGGCTAAGTTCTGAGAAACAAAGAAAGGCAGTTTCTTGCCCTCAAGGTATTCACAATGTAATGAGGGAAACAATGTGCAATCAAGTATGTAAAAACAAGCTGCATGCAAAATAAATAGGAAATAATCAAGAGAGGGAAGGCATCAGAATTCAGAGGGACTGAGAAAAGCTTCCTCTAAAAGATGGGATTTCCTTTTCAGCGTAGTCTCTTCTTGCCCCACATACTCCTCCTCTAGGGTGCAGGGTTCTCATGTTCTCCCAAGTTGATTTGGACATGGCAGAAAGTAATTTGATAAATTGTAAGGTGCTTCTGAGAAATACCTTTCTTGGGGAGTAATCACTAACCCAAAGCAGGAATTTCAGGGGTATAGTCTGTAATAATAGTCACAATTTTGATGGAGGGCTATGGGGCTTCCCAGTACCCCTTGCATTTATTCATTTTTTCAATTAAAATTTCTTAACAGCCTACCATGTATTGGGCTGGCTCTGGGGGAGATACAATGGTAAATAAGTCATGACTCCAGTCTAAAAGAGTTTCCAAACTTGATGTAGTTCTCGCCCTTTTAGAAAGAAAAATTGTATCCTTACACTTTTATAAAACAAGTTATGCAAATTACTTTTCCTAGTTTGTATTTTTCCCTTGCAATTAAAAATTCATTATAATTTTTATAATAATAGACAAATATTAAACATGTCAATAAGCATATATTAAGTGCTTATTATGTGCTAGGTACTGTACTACTGAGCACTGGGAATACAAATACAAGCAAAAAAGGAAAAAAATTCTTACCCTCAGGGGGCTTACATTCTAGTAAAGTAGGACTACATTTAAGAAAGGAGGTGAAAAGCAGGGATGGAGAGAGTGGTAAGGGTAGTGAAGTTATTCTAATAGGGGGGAATGGTGACTAAGTCAGGAGAAGAGCTGGGAGAGGAGTGAAGGATGGCTGGCCTGGACCAAATGGGAGGAAAGGGTCAAAAGGCTGGAGGAATCACCCAACGTGACAAGCTGTGGTATAGTGGTGAAGTCTGGAGAGCCATAAATGCATATGGAGATATTTATTGAAGAAATCACCCCCAATTTTCATTTTTATAGCTTATCAAAATAGTAACTATAATAATAAGAGAGGCAGCTCTGGCATGGTAGAAAGAAAACTAAGTCAGGAAGACTTGGGCTCAAGTCCAGACTCTGAAACATACTGGTTGCATGACCCTGGGCAAACCACTTAACAATTTGATGCTATAGGTGATCATCTAAGACTCTAAGTTGCAAAGCAGATGTTAACCTGTATAAAGGGAAGGGATTTCTTTACTAGAGTTTCCTACACAGATGAAATAACATATGTGGTCCAAAAAGTCCCACCCAAATCATCCCATGATAATATTATTATTAATGTCATGGGTGGGCTTCTTTTTCAGTATATAGTTTTTCAAAATGTGATGTTATTTGATAATAGTTCTACTTGTAGATCTTTTTCAACTACTAGTTAAGATCAATAATTTTTATTCATAAAAGCTGAAGAAGAAAGCTCCATTTTATACAAAGACATTATAAACAGCAGTGAAAATCCATAATCCTTGATAAAACAAAAGAACTCTATTCATTTTTAGCCAACAATATAACATTTTCAGGTTCAAACACTTGTTTCAATATACTATTTCAAAATAAGCATGTTAAGTTTTTTAAAAAAATAGGTACATCTCCTTGAACTGGCTTCTAAACTCCTGATATTCTGTCCTTATCAATTTGAACTCTTCTGTCTAAAGTTAACAAAGATCTTTCAATTGTCAAATCTGGTAGTCTTTTCTCAATCCCTATCCTTCTTTATCTCTCTTAGTGTTTGACATTTTTGACTCTCCTTTCTGCCTAAATGTTTCCCCCTTTGGGGATTTTGAGTCTCTTCTGTATTTTTCTCCTAAATATTCAGCCACTTTTTAATCACCTTTGTTAGATCTTCATATCCCTTAATGAAGGTCTATTTCAAGGCTTTCTTGAGCCTCTTCTCTTTTTACTCTCTCTCAATTAACTTCAGCTCTTATAAGTTTAATTATTACCTCTATGGAGATGAATCCCAGGTGTATATATTTCACTCTAATATTTTTCAGGAGGGCAGCTATGGGGGCTCAGTGAATAGAGTTTTAAGGCTGGAGTCAGGAAGTCCTGAGTTCAAATATAGCCTCAAACACTTACTAGATGTGTATACAAGTTAAATAAATAAGGTAACAATATACAGCCTTGCTACACTCCTTTTCCAATCTTAAATCAACTAGCTGTGCCATGTTCAGTTCTAACTGTTGCTTCTTGGTCCGCATACAAGTTCCTCAGGAGACAAATAAGATGATCTGGTACTCCCATCTATTTTGAGGAGTTGCCACATTTTGTTGTGATTCACATAGTCAGAGGCAGAAGTAGAAGTACTTGGTTTTTTTCCTCTGGAATTCCCTTGCTTTCTCCATAAAACAGAAAATGTTGGCAATTTGGTTTCCAGTTCTTCTGCCTGCTCTTTTGGTAATTCTAGATTCACATACTGCTGAAACCTAGCTTGCAGAATCTTAAGCATAATCTTGCTGCTGTGTTAAATGAGTGTTATTGTTTGGTAATTTGAACATTCTTTGGCATTGTACTTCTTTAGAATAAAGATATAAACTGATCTTTTTCCAATCCAGTGGCCACTGTTGAGTTTTCTAGATTTGCTGGCATATTGAATGCAACACTTTCAACAACATCGTCTTTTAGAATTTTAAATAGTTCAGCTGAAATTCTATTGCCTCAACTAGCCTTATTGTTAACAACACTTCTTAAGGCCCACTTGACTTCATTTTCTAGGATGTTTGCATCTAGATCGGTAACCACACCATTGTGATTATCAGTGATGTTAAGATTTTTCTTGTATACCTCTTTTTGTATTCTTGCTATCTCTTCTTAATCTCTTCTACTTCTCTTAAGTCCTTATAATTTGCCTTTTATCTTGCCCATTTTTTGCATGAAACATTTCCTTGATATCTCTAATTTTCTTGAAGAGATCTCTTGTCTTTCCCATCTTATTGTTTTCTTCTATTTCTTTGCATTGCTCATTTAAGAAAACCTTGTTATCTCTCCTTGCTGTTTTCTGGAGTTCTGCATTCAGATGGAGACATCTTTTCCTTTCTCCTTTACCTTTCACTTTCTTTCTTTCTTCTGCTATTTGTATAGCCTCATCAGATAGTCATTTTTCTTTCTTTTTCTTTTTCTTTGGAATGTTTTTTGCTGCTACCTCCTGTACAATAGTGCAAACTTCTGTCCAATGTTCTTCAGACACTCTATCTTCCAGATCTAATCCCTTTAACATATTCATTACTTCATAAAGGATGTTCATAAGATACAGGTCATACTTATATGGTTTGACATTTTTCTCTACTTTTTTCAATTTAAGTATCTATTTTCCTTCACAACTCAGCTCAAGTAGCACTTTCTATATGAGGCCTTCCTGATTCTCCCTGACACTAGTGTCTTCCTTCCTCAAATTACTTTGTATTAATTTAATTTTTTTGTTTTGTTTTTTTCCTTGTACCAGTTTTAGAAGGGGATAAAATAGTATATTTACATGTTATCTCCCTGACAACAAAAGATCCTTGGGGGATTACTTCATTTTTGTGTTGTAGTCCTGTCTCCTATCATAGTACATGACACATAGGAGGCATTTAACAAATGATTGTTGATTGATTCACGTAAGTACGCTTTCAAAATGATGAATCTTTTAGAGAAAGGCAAATTAAAACAACCCTACACCTATCAGATTGGCTAATATGACAGAAAAGGGAAATAACAAATGTTGGAGGGGATGTGGGAAAATTAAAACACTAATATACTTCTGGTGAAGTTGTATTCTGATTCAACCATTTTGGAGAGCAATTTGGAACTATGCCCAATAGGCTATAAAACCATGCATACCTTTCACCAAGCAATACCACTACTAGGTCTGTGTCCCAAAGAGACAAAAAACAAAAAAGAAAAGGAACTATAGGTACAAAAATATTTATAGCAGCTCTTTTTGGTGGCAAAGAATTGGAAATTGAGGTTATGCCCATCAATTGGGGAATGGCAAAACAAATTATGGTTTGTTCATAAGTTGGAATGCTATTGTGCTATAAGAAATGATGAGCAGGATGCTCTCAGAAAAACCTGGAAAGACTTACATGAGCTGATGCAAAGTGAAATGTACTGTGTGCAAAGAAACAGCAATATTGTAAGATGATCAGCTGTGATCAGCTTAGCTGCTCTTAGCAATACAATGATCCAATACAACTCTGAAGGACTTATGATGAAAAATGCTATCCATCACCAGAGAAAGAACTGATGGTTTTTGAATACAGATTGAAGCATACTTTTTTACTTTCTTTATTTTTCTTGAGTTTTTTTTTTGGTCTATGTTTTCTTTTACAACATGACTATTACGGAAATGTTTCACATGACTACACATGTATAATCTATATTGAATTGCTTGCCTTCTCAATGAAGGGGGTGGGGAGGAGGAGGGGAGAGAATTTTGAATTAAAATTTTAAAAAACAAATGTCAAAAATTGTTTTTCCATGTATCTGGGGAAATACAATATTAAATAAAATATGTACATTTATAAAAAAAGAAAAAGGAAATGACAAATATTGGAGGGGATGTTGGAAAATTAAAACAATAATACCCTGTTGGTGAAGTTGTATACTGATTCAACCATTTTGGAGAGCAATTTGGAATTATGCCCAATGGGCTATAAAATCATGCATACCCTTTGACCAAGCATAAAGTCTGTATTCCAAAGAGATAAAAAAAATCAATAAGAAAAAGATCTTATATGTACAAAAATGCTTATAGCAGCTCTTTCAGTAGTGGCCAAAAATTGGACATTGAGGGGATGTCCATCAATTGGGGCAAGGTTAAACAAGTTGTATATGATTGTAATGGAATACTATCATGCTATAAGAAATGAGAAGCAGAATACTCTCAGAAAAACCTGGAAAGACCATGAATTGTAGCAAAGTAAAATGAGCAGAACCAGGAGAACATTGTGTATAGTTAACAACAATATTATATGATAATCTACTGTGAATAATTTAGCTATTCTCAGCAATACAAGATAATTCTGAAGGACTTATGATGAAAAACACCATCTCTCTCCAGAGAAAGAACTGGCAGAGCCTAAATGAAGATTAAAGCATAATTTTTCTTTATTTTTCTCGGTTTTTTTTGGCTGAATTTTCTTTCATGATATGTGCATTATACATGACTGCACATGCATAACCTACATAAAATTGTTTGCCTTCTCAGTGGGGGGAGGGAGGAAGAGCGAAAAAGAAAATTTGGAACTCAGAATTTGAAAAAAAAACATTAAAATTGTTTTTACATGTAATTGGGAAAAATAAAATATAAATTAAAAAAGTTATGAATCTTCCTCAGTATCAGTTTCAAAAACATATTTTTAACTCTACCTACTGCTTCATCTACTTGCAATGCAAGATAGGAAGGACTCACTAAGCATCATTTTGACCATATCAAAAGCTATAGTTATCAGCAACATTTCTCCTACTGAATGTAAATTTCACATGTAGCAGTTCTCTAAGTAACAAAGTACTGTGAAGCAATTCTTTTAACATTAGAAGACATGTTTTTTTTTGAAAAAGTTTATTTTGCTTATGAAGAGGATATATTCTCTGCAAAATTATTTCATCTTACCAATGTATTTTGCAGGCATGCTTTCATAATGTTTCAGTTGGTATAATTTCATGCTACCTGAAATTAAAGCGTTCATACAAATTGAACATAAAATCTTTTCCTTTCCATCAATTACTGAACTTGTGAATCTCAATAATAGATTTAGTCGATTGCATTTGTTGAATTTAGGCCTTTTATCTTATTTTTTGATATTTTTGTTACTTAAACTATTTCTATTGTCTTTGTGTTATGCTAGTTTTAACTGCCTTAGTTTTCTCAAACCAATTCTATCAAAAATGATCTTATTTCGCTTAAGAAAAATTTGAGACAAGTTTAAAGTTAGTTGTAAAATTTCAAATAATTATATATAAATGTTCTTAAGTCATTTGGATTTTTAAAAGCTTCAGTGTTTTGGACATCAGCTTATAATATTAAACTTACTAATATCAATGATGCTGAGAAATATAACAGATATTATGGTAATTTTAACTTCCATATACAGAACTTCAAGCCACATGCTTAGCATTCAAAGGCAGCAACCAGTGCAACAATAGAACTCATCTGTCAGGAGCCTATGCTGATTGATAGTGACAGTGGTAGATTATGCCTGAGTCAAGATTCTAAACATGTCAACTCAGGCTTGTGCATACCATTAAAAAAATCACTATGCTGCATTCACTGTCAAAGTTAAATTTTCTGTATTAGTTTGTTATTATTAAAATATCAATTTTTTTTGTCATTGCTTTGTGACCCTCTTAGAGCAACCACCCCCTTCACCTCAGCAAAAAGGCAGGACATACTCCACAATTTGGAAGACTCTGGATTAAGGACAGAGTAATGTCATGCAATGGATATGTTGTTGGACTACAAGTTAAGAAGACCTAAATTCAAATCCCACCTCTGATCCTAACCTACAATCATGGACAAGTTAATCTCTGAGCCTAAGTTTCTTCATCTGTCTTCTTGTATCCCCTATTTCCCTCCCATTTATCATCCAATTTGTCATTGGCTCTAACTATGTCATTCCCCTATTCAAAAATCTTCAATGGCTAATGCCTCTAGGATAAAATTCAAACATCTCAGTCTGGAATTTAAATCCTCTTTTTATTTTAATATGCATTTCACCTACTTTTCCAGCATTATTTTATGATACCCCTTCACACATTCTCTTTTCCATACCGTTTTCATTTCTACCCTTGTCCCTGTTTATTCACACTCTCCCCTCTTGAATTTACTTTACATTTATTTACTTGTATATTTGTGTTCTACTCCTTATCTTCTACCTCAATAGAATGCAAGCTCCTTGAGAGCAGGGACTCGTTCATTTTTATCTTTGTATCCACTTTTGTAGCTTAGTACCTTGCATGGAAAAGGTGCCTAATTAATGTTTATTGAAATGTACAGTGAGTTTGCTCTGACTCTCTCTCCCAGAGCCAAGCCAGCTACATCTGCCACTCAATATTCTAGGATACCCTGAGGGTACAGGGGTGGGGAACCTGTTGCCTCAAGGTCATATGTGGCTCTCTAGGTCCTCAAGTGTGGTCCTTTGACTGAATCTAAATTTCACAGAACAAATCCCTGTAATAAAAAGATTTGTTCTGTAAACTTGGATTTAGTCAAAAAGCTGCACTCAAGGACCTAGGAGGTCATATGTGGTCTCAAGGCTGCAGGTTCCCCACCCCTAGTTAGGATGTTTCTTCTCTACTACAATCAGCTTGAGTCCCCACCAGGTGTATTTTGTCCCCTGGATTCCAGGTCCATTTAACAACTTAATGTTAATTAGCTTTTACAAAGGGGCATTTACTTCAAAGAAATATCAAGAACAAGCAGTGCAAATACTTCCCCTAAACACTTCAGGGACACACTCTTAGTTCAGTTCTTCTGCAACATTTGTCCTACCAAGTTCCTGTTCAGAGGCAGCATGGATGTCCAATGAATCACCATCTGAGCTATAGTTGGACTGACCTCAAAGATTACTCCCAAAGAACACTCTTTGCTCTTCTGCTCTGTATTGGGTGATAATATGGACTCTGAAATAACAGGATGCTAGGGTGACTCCCAGACCTTCTGAAACTCACAAGATTGATGACTCCACTCCCTTCACCTAGAGTGGAAAAGAACAAATGCAAGGCCAAGAATTAAGGACTGTCCAAACACCTCGGCCCTTATCACGTTTCTTTTTTTCTTCCTTCCTTCCTTCCTTCCTTCCTTCCTTCCTTCCTTCCTTCCTTCCTTCCTTCCTTCCTTCCTTCCTTCCTTCCTTTCTTTCTTTCTTTCTTTCTGCAATTGGGGTTAAGTGACTTGCACAGGGTCACACAGCTAAGTAAGTGTCAAGTGTTTGGTTTGAGGTTGTATTTGAACTCAGGTCCTCCTGACTTCAGGGCTGGCGCTCTATCCACTGCCCCACTAGCTGCCCCTATCATGTTGTCTCTTACCAGGCACTATGAATTAAGGAATCAAACCATGAACAGGGCAGCTGAAATTACTGACCAGGAGAACATAGGTCCACACTAACTCGTGTGTTTTGAACATGCTGCCAGGTCTAGCTAAGTAGCTAATGGAAAAAGATTCCTCTGAAGCATATGGTTAGCATACCAGAAACCAGTTACAGATTCTCTAGGAAGCATGTTTTTCAGTCTCTCCACGTGAAGAAATGTTCTCTAAGGCATTCTGTGCATGCACCAGAGCCCTAGTACAATTGGGTGGATAATGTTTATAAATTTTTTTGCAAACCTTAAAGTATTATGCAAATGTTATATACCAGTATATATCCTGTTATATACCTGACTGAATATGATACAAGCTTAAGTAGGGTAGGAAGAAAGTTGGATGAGAATTTATAGTAGTGAGAAATCACTCTCACGAAGGTACATGCTTAGTCTACCCCATAACACCCATGGTGCTATACTATAGGATCTTCCCCTTCTACACTCATTTTCCTTTGAAGTTTATGACTTTACATGGTTTCTTCTAATGCTGTTTTCTCTTGCTTCCTCATCTAAGCAAGTTTGTTATCATTTCCTTGCAAATTTATCAGCTTCCCCCATTATGTCTCTGGTGTCACAATTATATAACCACAAAGTTACCTTCATTTCTTCCCTTTCTTTTTACCTCTTACATTGAGCTCTTTTACCTTAACATTTCTAATAGTTAGGCTTCTTGCTTTCTTGTCCTGTGGATTCTGGTATAATTGTTCTATAACTGCTTTTGGTACTGACTCCTCCTCATCCTTGACATCCTACTGCTCCTTCTCTTTCTTCCCCTCCTCCTCTTCTTCCTCCTCCTTCTGGTTGAGACTCAACCAGTTTCAAACTAGTCACATGGAACATACAAACAGATACCATACTCAGCATTTCTGAAAATATATTTAGTATTTGATTACAAGATGTAAGTATACTTTTTAAAGACCAATAAAAGTCTGATTTTACTGAAAAGATTAAGTAAGATTAATTATTTACTTTATTTCAAAATGATCATGGGATTCTTTTCATTTTTAATTTAAAACAATTGTTATTTTTATTCTGAACTTAACAAATATAAAATCAAATGTGCATTTGCATATACACAATAAACAGAAAGAGGATTATATACTGTTCCTTTCTATTACCTGCAGCTTACTTTTCTTTGAAGTAAGATTACCTGTAGCTTTTAAAGCTGTCCTGCTTGTCTGACCTTCTTTCTTGGCCTTCCTTCTGTTTTTATCTCTCCATTAAAAAAAGATGCTTTAATTATCCTCTTTTCTTTTTTGTTTCTGCTACTCTTTCCCTGTCCCTCTTTCCCCTCCTCATCACTCCTCTATTGGAAAAAATAATGTAAAATGATTCAGTTGATAAAAATGAATTGATGAATAACTTAAGAGGTTACAATTATTACATAAAATGATATAAATTTGTATGGTGAGATTTAGACCTATTCTAGTTTATTTTTCTCTCCAAATTATTTTAAAGGCCAGAGACAATAGAAAAATTTGCTGTCCATTCCCCATCCTTTCTTCCCCTCACTGAAAAAAAGGAAAAAAACCCTAAGCCCTTATAATAAATATGAATGATCAAATAAAACAAATTACCACATTAGCTGTGATTTAAAAATATTTATCTCATTCTGCATCTTGAGTCTATCACTTCTCTGTCAAGATGTGAAGAGAATGCTTTATCTCCATTCTTCTGAAATCTTAGTTACTCATTGCATTGATCAGAGATGTCAAGTCTTTCAAAGTTGTTTTTCTTTATAGTATTATTGCATAAATTGTTTCCCTGATTCTCACTGTACTCTGCATATTTTACACAAGCATCCCTAGGTTTTCTAAAATTGTCCATTTAATAATTTCTTTTGGTAAAATAAGATTCCATTACATTTATATAGCATAATTTGTTTAGCTGTCCCCCAATAGATGGAAACCTTCATAGTTTCCAGTTCTTTAATGCTACAAAAAATAGCTGCTAAACTATTTTTGTACATCTTGGTTCTTTTCCTTTTTTTTTGATCTCTTTGTCATATAGTCCTAGTAATGGTACAGCTGGTTCAAAATATATATACATACATACATATATGTGTATATGTGTATGTATATACATACATACATATATACGTGTGTGTGTGTATACAAATGATTTGGAATTATGCCATATATATATATGCCATATATATATGGCATAATTCCAAACCATTTTCTAGAATGACAGGACCATTTGGCAGCTTTACTAATAGTTCATTAGCATGCTTATTTCCTTGTAGATGTTTCAACAATTATAATTTTCCTTTCTTGTCATCTTTGCTAATCTGATGGTTGTGAAGTAGAATCTTAGAGTTGATTAATTTGAATTTCTCAAATTAGTATTAATTTGGAGCATTTACACTGTTTGTAGATTGCCTAGATTTCTTCTTTTGAAAACTGCCTCTCATATCCTGTGATCATTTAACTATTAGGGAATAACCACAGTCCTTATAAATTTGTATTATTTCCTTATATATTTTAGATATGAGACATCTATCAGAAAATTTGCTGCTTTCTTTTGGTTACCTGTTTCCTTTTGAATTTTAACGGCATTTGTTTTGTTTGTGTAAAAGCTTTTAAATTTGGTACAATCAAAATAGTCCATGTTGTCTTTTATTACCTCTTTTATTACCTGTCTGTCATTAGCTATTGTTTGGTCATGAACTCATTTCCTCAGTAGCTGAGTTTATTTGTGTTTATTCAAGTACTAGCCTACTCTGATTGTTTGCTTTTATACTCTATGTACCTAATCTTTTCCACTGATCAACCTCTTTATTTTTTATCCTGTATGAAATTGTGTCAATAATTACTGCTTTGTAGTATAGTTTGATATCTGGTATTGTTAGGCCTCCCAATTTCTACCTACTTTTAAAAGTCATTTCTCTTCAAATTCTTAGCCTTTTCTTTTTTTCCAGATGATTTTAAAATTTTTTTCTAGCTCTATAAAGTAATCCTTTGAAAGTATGATTAGTATCGAACTAAATAAGTGACTTCTTTTAGGCACTACTATCATTTTTATGATATTTGCTTCACCTGCCTATGAACCATTATTTCTTCAATAGTTTAGTTCCGTATTTCTGAAAAGTGTTTTATAGTTGCATTCATATAGGTTCTAAATGTGTCTTGGTAGATAGACTCTCAAGTATTTTATACATTTTGTAATTGTTCTGAATGGAATTTATCCTTGTATCTCTTCCTTTTGCATTTTGTTGGTAATATACAAACATGCTAATGATTTATGTGGACTAATTTTATATACTGAAACTTTGCTGAATTTATTGTTTTGGTTGATTTTGTAGTTCACTCTTTGTTTCCTCTTTGCCTCTATTTATTCTCATGATTTCTTTTTCTTGTCATATTACTATAGCTAGCATTTCTAACATATTAAATAGTATTAATTATGCTGGGTGTCCTTATTTTATAAGACTATTTCAAACTACAGACAGGAACAAATTTTTTTATCATAAATTTTGACAATATTTGGTCATGATTAAAATCTACAAGTTGTATTCTCTCCCCCCTCCAAATAAGCAGTATTAATAAATGTAAAGTAATATTAATAAATTAAGAATTACATTAATGACATGACTAAAAAAAAGCCTTAAAAGAAATCTCTTCTCCTAGGTGTTTTAAATCCAGAGGGCAAAATGGAAATAGAAAAAAAACCCCGCCATTCATCTCCTGAAAGAAATCCCTAAATGAAAACTCCCAGAAGCATATCCAAAATCCAGAGTTTTTAATTCAAAGAAAAAAATTGCAAGCAGCTAGAAAGAATTCAAGTACTGAGGAGCCACAGTCAGGATAACACTTTATTTAGTAACCTGCACTATTACAGGGTAGAGAGCTTGGGATACGATATTCTGGAAGGTGGAGGATATAGGTTTACAGCCAAAAATAAGTTATCCAGCAAAACTAAGTACGTGTAATGATCCAAAGGAAAAAATGGATCTTTAAGTAGAAGACTTCTAAGCATTCCTAATGAAAAGACCAAAATTGCATAGAAACTTTTTAGTTCAAGCCCAGGAGTTAAGAGAAACATAAAAAGGTAAACATTAATGACGATAATAATCAAGTGTAAACTAGTTACATTCAAATATGAGAGATGATACCTATGTGTCTTCTGAATCCTATTATTGTCAGAGGTCATAGAGGGAGTCTAATTAGATAAGGTCTGGGAATGGCTCTATTATATCTTGATGATCGTAAAAGACAAAAAGAGAGGGAAAGAAGAATACAGTGGGGTTGGGGAAGGGAAAGGAAAGTTAGGTAAAATTATCTCATAATCAAGGTGTACAAGTCAATACCTTATACAGATAACAAAGACAGGGTTAGGGGAAATGGCAGATACTTGAACCTCCCTCTTATGTGAACTGATGGAAAGAAGGAAGAGTATACATATACTGTTAGGTATAGAAATAAATTTCAGTCAACAGGGAAATAGGAGAGAAAAAGGTAAAGGGCGGGGATTTAGAGAGAAAAAAATTAGGGCAGAAATTAGTCTTAAGCAAAACAATTCTAAATATGTATGAGAATAATTATAATTTATTTTGAGGTGTCAAAGGATAGAGATAGTGAAGGAGTGCCCATAAATTGGTTAATGGATGAATGTTATGGTAGAAAAATATGATAGAATACTATTGTCCCATAAGAAATGATGAAGGGGATGGTTTCAGAGAGAAACCTGGGAAGACTTGTATGAATGGATTTAGAGTGAAGTGAGCAGAACCAGGAGAACAATTTATACAACGACCCCAATATGCTAAGGCAAACAACTTTGAAAGAATTAGGAACTCATCATACCAACCATGATTCCAGAGTACTAATGATGAAATATGCTATGCACCTTCCAATTGAAGGGTGGATTCACAATGGAAAATGAGAAAAATAGTCTTTTTTTTGGATATGGCTAATATGGAAATTTGTTTTGATTGACTATACATATTTGTAATGGATTTCATTTTTCTTTAGGTCTTAACTGGAGGATAAAGAAGCGTGAGACGGTAGATTTTTGTTGAACAGAATATATAAACATATAAAAATGACATCATTGGAAAATATCCAATCTTAAGAAGTCTTTCCTGATCCTTCTAGTTGTTAATGCTTTCCTTCCTTCTTGAAATATCTTGTATTGGGCAGCTAGGTGATGGAGTGGATATCAACCTATTTCTTAACTGGTGGCAGGAAGACCTGAGTTCCAAAACTGACCACAGATGCAATCAATCAATCAATCAATTACTATCAATCAATCAATCATTTATTAACCTCTACTATGTGCCAGCCATTTTGCTAAGTGCTGGGTATACAAAAAGAGGCAAAAAACAGTCCTTGCCTTTAAGGAGCTTTCAATCTAATAAGAGACCCTGGGCTAGTCAACCTTTGTTTGCCTTAGTTTACTCAATTATAAAGAAAATGAGGATAATAATAGCACTTTCCAGGGTTGTTTTGAGGACAAAATGAGAAAATATTTTAAAGTGCTTTTCATAGTGCTTGTCATGTAGTAAGTAATTAATAAATGCTTCTTCCTTTACTCTTTTCTCATCTGTTCATAATGCATTTCTTCAGTAGATTGAAATCTTCCTGAAAACCGGGATTCTTTCACTTTTGTCTTTGTTTTGCCAGTGCCTAGCACAGTGTTGTATATGTAGTAGGTTATTAATAAATGTTTGTCAGATGGGAAGGAATTGTATTGGAGTAGAATATGATGTTGCGCTAGGTTTCCATCTATACATCATGAAATCATGGAATGTTTGGAAGGCACCCTTAGAGTTGGAAAGTACTTTTACAGGTTATCTGGGTCAGGTTTCTCATTCTATGACGAGTGGCATCATTCAGTTCTTTAGTTCTAGATTGCAGCATCACTTGATTGACCTTTATATGACCCCACAACATTAATGATGATTTTTGATAAAATTGGTGACTCTCCTTCCTCCCCAACCCCCACATCCCTATACTGCATACGTTGTGTTTCAAAATAGAATAAACTCTTCAGGTCAAAGGCTGAGAAAAAGAATGTATGTCATCCTAATCTTGGATATGTGCCACACACATTTACCATAGATTTCCTTGAAGGTCAGTGAACAATTGATAAATGAAAGTAAGGGTGGTTGAACTCCCTGTGAATTCTAGAAGATTATAAGTCCAGAAGTAATAATTGGTGAGCCAAGAGAAACAGCTGTGGTCAGTTAACAGGGCAGGAATTAAACAGAATAATTAGAAGATGATTATACAGCTAAATAATTTCAGACCTGAGTTTTGATCACAACCATTTCAATTAAATATCTGCATGATTTCCTGTTCTCCCTAAGGGGAAAGAAAGATAGCCAAAATTAAAAAAAAAAGGATGAATGAAATGGAACATTTGCCATAATGAGTTTACATCAGAGAGCTTAAAAATAAAAGAAGAAACACAGCGAATTTAAAATGAAATTTAAAATGAAATGAAAATTTCAAATGTTGCTTAGTAAGGATTGATGAAGAACCTATAGTCTGGGGATCAGTATGCTAGGGATTTGAGGGGCAGTGAGATAGTGAATTCAGATAAGGCATAATCCCTATCCTCAGGGAGCTGGGGGTCAGTACTAAGTTTCAGATATGTTTGTCAGTATCCAAATTAGGCCATCCAAAAAAAATTTGAAAAACATTTCTGATATTTACATAATATTTTACAATTTGAAAAAAAAAGAAAATGAAATCCATCATTTGACAGCACTCAGGGTGTGTTCACACAGAGTGAATGATTAATTTTAAGTGTGCAAATACCCTTGTTTGTAGTTTTGTAGTGAGATTTCTGCTTAAATAGACAGGCTTGTATGGTGGAATAAGTGTATTGGCTTTCTAATCAGGAGAGAACTGAATTCAAACCTCACTGATAACACTTAGCTATATGACCATGGGCATGTCACTTAAATCTTTCTGTGCCTCATTTTCTTCCTCTATAAAATGAGATAATAGATTTAGAACAGGAAGAGATATTAGAGGTCATCTAAGCCAAACCCTTCATTTTGCAGGAAATGGAGCTTAAATGACTTACCCAAGGTCCCACAGGTAACAAATGGTAGAGTTGGGATTAGAATCCAGGTCCTTCCAAATTGTGAGCACCTATGTCATAGAGCTGTTGTGGTGAACAAGTAAATAATATTTGTGGAATCATGATATAAAGCTCAGTTTCCCCTTTTTATTTAGTCATTAAGTAGATTTTTCCCTTATTAGCCAAAGAATAGCAACATTGAGAAGTGTGATGCTGGGATGCCAGGAATTTCCAGAGAACTGAGGTATTTTGACTAAATTCTCTTTAAAGACAAAACGAATTTTCCTTTTTCTTTCTTTAACATATTTTTTCCCTTGATTCAAGATCAACTGATATAGACCAGAAAATAAGCAAGGTTTGGTGGCTCTGAATATTGAGTTCTTGTGAATAATAGAATTAGAAAGTTGGAAGGTACCCCAAGAGGTCATTGAGTCCTATTTGCATCATCCCATTCCCCTCAGCCTCCTCTCTGACTTTGGCAAGGATGCAATATATCCACCCACTCAGATGCCAATCTTCTTAGGTCCTCAGAGATGGAGATAGTATACTTCTTTGAATTGAGTATTTATAAATGTCTAATAACTTAGGGGAATAGCTACTGTTTCTCCTTCAAACCTCCTTATAAATTATCATCTTTTTGACATAAGAAAGGAGTGGAGTAGTTTCCACTTTTGGTTTTGACAGGTGCATAAGTGCTCCCAGTAGCTGATAGATGTAGTCCTCATTTTGGTGGTATCATCAGCCCATTCTATATAGCTGATATAGTAGTGTGACACTAATGGTGGTACTGATGTTTTGAAGAAAGAATATATCAATACCATAGTTGAATTGCTCATTTTCTTACAATTCTTTCTTAGGTAGTGCCCCTCTTGGGGTCACTTCTTGACTCCCGTTAGCACTGACAGGCTGGGTCCCTAGAGGCTGGTATGACCACTTCTCCTCAATAATTAATTTTGAATAATCATTTATTGAATTGACTAGTATTTTATATTAATACATTTTAATGATGGCTTTTGCCATGACATCAATCCATTTATACCCAGCTCTCAGTCTAAACTCTCCTTTGTGAAGAAGAAAAACAATTAAGCAAAAATATCTAAAACAGAAATATTGTCTTATATACAACCCAACCTTGAGGAGTCAGAGGGCTTCTAATACAGTTGTTCATGAGCTTTCACGTGGCATTCTCCCACTGATTATCAGTCAAACTTAATTAGCTCCTAGAAAAGGGGTTATTTACTGAGCAGATATAGAAGGACAGTTGGCACAAAACCAATCTCTCCCAAAGTCTGGGACATACTTTCCCAAAATTAGTCTATTGTAAAAGTGGACTCAAGCTTACAGAGCTCAAAGGGCCAAAAAGTTGAATTAACTCATGCTAATTTCTGGAAGTCATTTTCTCCTTTTATAGGGTTTTTATGAAGTTTTTCTTAAGGATAGCTTTTTGCTGGGCTCTGAGAGTTGGTATACTTGTGAAGCTCAGGGTTGTTTTTCCTCAGTGCATCTAGTTTGTCTCATAGAGTTCAGCGCTACTCAGGGAAACTGAAGGCCAAATCTTCTGATCTTCAATGTTTATGAGATTGTTTTGTGGTCCATGTTGGGGGAGGGAGATAATTAACTCCCACCCCTCCAGGGTAATTCCCTCAATCTGGAATGTTTCTGGAGTGTTCCTGCTGGAATTCTTGATTCCAAACTGCTTTATTGTACTGTACCTAGGCCTGGAGGTTGGTCTGATGATTTTTGAATAAACTCCAGTATATTTCCTAAGTGAGGTAATTTGATTTCATCCAATTACTAAAGTATTGAAATATTCCATTCCTCCCAGATTGATTAAGGATTTGTTCACACCTTATTGATTGATTGAATAGAAGTGTCTAGGATTTGTTTGTGCCTCATTTACACTTTTGATTGATTCAATAGAAAACTCTAAGCATTCTATAATTACATTAGTTGACCTAGGGGCTGTAGAACACCTTACAGTTACAAACAAAATTCTTATAGGTCCATTCTAATTACTTTTCAGTCTTGGGCTAGTACGTCTATGTTATTTTATTTAATGTTCATGACTAATTTAATGTCAGGCAGCTAAATCAAAATTCCCCTCCTACTTCTCTCTCTCACCCACATACCAGTTCTTGCATCATTTACCACTCTTTTTTGCACTTATTGCAAAGATAGACACTTAGATACTGGTTATTAACCCACTTAAGATTTATCTCTACAGTCTGTCCTCTCACACTAACACCAGAATCCTGTTACTAATATACTTCTAGAACCTCAGAGCCCAGCTAGTCAGCTCAGACTTGAATGGGGTCATCCTGAATAGGACATCCATTTATTTTCATGGATAGAACCCAAAGATGATAGCTTTATGACAGGTTCAAATCTTATTACCTGCTCTGATCTTGGGCAAATCCTTTGACCTCTCTGGATCTCAGTTTCCTTATTTGAAAACAAGGATGTTGGACTGACTGAGCTTTAGGGTCTGTAATACCTCCAAATTTATGATCCTATAAATCTGGATATTGAACAGTTGGCATCTGAATAATTGTTAATTGAATTGACTAGTATTTTATATTAATACATTTTAGTGATGGCTTTTGTCATTACATCAGTCCATTTCCACCCAACTCTCAGTCTAAACTCTCCTTTGTGAAGGAGAAAAACAATTAAGAAAAAAAATCTAAAAGAGAAACATTGTCTTATATTATATACAATTTTCTACCTTTGTAGTCTCTCATCTTTCTGTTATGAGGAAGGGGCTTTATTTATTTATTTATTCTGCAAGGCCTTCATGATTTTTTTTTTTTTTTGGTGGGGAGATGGAGACTAGATCTCTCTTATTTCACCCAGACTGGAAGTTCAGAGTCACCCACTTGGCTTATCCCATAGCAGCACAGAACTCCCAAGCTCAGGAGTTCAAGGCATCTTCCAGCTTCAGCTTCCCTGGTAGGAGAGATTATGGGTGTGTGTCTTGTTACACCATTTCTGACTCATGAGTTTTCCATTATTCTATTTTCAACTTCCTTTTGGTGATGTTATTTGCATTTATAGCCACTGTGTCTAGTGTTCTCTTGACTTTTATTTTCTTCATCAATTCATACAAATATTCCCAGATTTCTCTGAATTCCTCAGGTTTATAATTTCTTACAGAATAGCAACATTCTATGATTTTCATATACTATAGCTATTTCAGTAATTTTCCAATGAATGGTCACTTACTTACTTTTGATTAATTTATTTTATAATGTCTTTTCCAGATGCTCTAGTTCTTTACTACCACAAAGCATGCTCCTGCCATGACAATTTTGTTATACTTTGGACCTTTGTTTTTGTCTTCGATTTCCTATGATTCTTTTCAAGTATTATTTGGTCTAGATGGTTGCTGAAGTCTCTTTCAACTTTCAGATTCTGTGATTTTGTGATATACATAGTAGCAAACAATTGGTACTAGTTAACTTATTAAAGAGCAAATATTTGCTAGTTCATTGGATGTTTTGATTTTGAGGCTAAATCATCCAAGAAGCAAAGAAAAATGCCTTTGTTAAAAAGTTAATATATGCATTCACTTCCTCCCTGATCTTGTTACACAATGTCTCCTGTGTCCTCCACCACCAATTTCTGTCACCCCTGGGCAAGCTCAAATCAGTAGTAAATCTGAGTGTACTGATATAACAATGTGATGCATGCTGAACATGTGAAGTTTAACATAGCCTTATGTTTAATTCAGTATTGCACAACGATGATTGTCAGTTCAAAACTGTTGACTTTTCATTTTATTAGAATGCCGGTAAATGTATTTTAAAGAAAAAATTTAGATACATGAAATAGGGGCAGCTAGGTGGTGTAATGGATAGAGTGCCTGGCCCAGAATCAGGAAGACTCATCTTCCTGAGTTCAAATCCAGCCTCAGCCACTAACTAGCTGTGTGACCCTGGGCAAGTCACTTAACCCTATTTGCCTCAGTTTCCTCATCTGTAAAATAAGCTGGAGAAGGAAATGGCAAACCACTCCAGTGTCTTTGCTAAAATAAAAACCCAAAAGGAGTCACAAAGAGTCAGACACAATCGAAATGACTGAACAACAGCAACATATATATAACCTTTTTGCTACCTATTAATTGAAAAGATAAATTAGAGGATTCAAGTTCTGGTAACATCCAAGTTTGCAGAAAGGCAAAGAAAAATCTGAATTACAGGAGGCTGACTTAACTGGTGAATTCCAATCAGTCACCCAAAAGAAGGTATTTCCATTAGGAGAGAAGATGTTGTTCCTTAGATTTACTGAAATTCCTCTGGTCTATCCAAAGTTTGTCAAGAAAATGGTAGACCACCCGTGACTATATTGATTGGAAGAAAAACTTCCTGTCTTTTCAGTCCGGAAGCACTTGGGGCTAATTAAAATTACCTGGTATAGGAGGATCCAAGCACTGTTCTAAGAGGGGAATTCTACCACAAGCATACTGAAGCCATTCATTAATAAAAGTGATTTCTTCTTCTGTGCTTTAATGTGTAAATAGTATGGGAAAAAACTCGCATCAGAATTTCTGAGGGCCACAAGATCAAGATAGAAATAACAAAACAAAAGGAAAAACTTGCAATCCTCTTCACCAGCTGTTGTGATGCACTTTTTGGCTGCTCAAGAAGGTTCGAGGTTCTGGTGTTTGTAATGTAGAAACGCTAAACTGCTTATGATGTGTGCTGGAACATGAGCCAGAGACCATGAAATGCCTAGTTATTCAGATAACAAAGTATCTTGAGAGGATCCTTGGTAGAAATGAAGTAGTCAGTATGATGAAGCATTCAGACATGAAAATGCTTCTGAATCTGAACAAAAGTTCATTAAACAGTGACATGAAGTTGAATAAAAGTTCATTAAACTGCCGTGAGGTTAAACTTTGCAGCCCAAACACATAGTTTCTGAAAGTGTACCTATTTAGACTTTTTTTTAACCAAAAACCTAAAAATGTCTATTTAAGTTCTTTCCTGGTATGATCCCTATGTCTAAGTGAGGACCACTGGGTTATATTAATTAACCACTTTCTAGATTCCCCTAATTGTTGATAAGCTATATTTACTTGACATTTATTGATATTATGTATGTATTTGCATATGTGCATGTTGTCTCACCCAATAAAATGGAAGCAAAGGCTCTAGCACAGTGACTATCATATTGCAGTTATCTAATAAGTGCTTGTTGAATACTTACTTGATCAAAATTAGGTAATAAATTGATTTCAGGTGCTAGGACAACTTGGGGTTCAAGCGAGGCATTTTCATGAGACTTTCTTCATTGATGGAAAGAGCATTTATTCAATGCTCCATTTTCATGTAAGAGGTGAAGTTTGTCCAGTTAAAGAGAGGAGAATTACTCTTTTGGTTTCCAGTTTGGGGAGTGAACACAGAGGGTTCCAGGCTCTCATTAGGGAGAGGTCCCTGGAGGGAGAGAAAGACTTTGGGGAAAAAGTCAACATATAAAGGAGTCGGGACCTCAAACACATCTCTGTTTCTAGCTTACCACACTAGAGACTTTGGAAAATTTCCCTTAGCTGAGACAAGGGACTCCTCTCTCTCTCTCTCTCTCTCTCTCTCTCTCTCTCTCTCTCTCTCTCTCTCATTCAGTTCATCTATCTCACCCCTAGTAGAAAACCTTACTTACTCTCTACATTGTCTGGTTTCTGTTTGCTATCAGTTTCCATAAATGGGTTTATTCATTGTGTAATATTTGCAATAGTCTTTGTTCAACTAGCATGTGGTGGGAAGAGTCAAGGTTTAGATAAAGTTTGGATAGTCCTTCCCTTTAAGGGAGAGTAGCCGATAGAGTGTCAAGGGCCTAAAATAATTTCCACCAGACTAGCAGATAGATATAATTCTAATCAGGTATCTCTTCCTTGAGGAGTGCACAGTGGGCTACCCTCACAGCCCTCCTTTGCTCCCCTCCAGGCAGAGATTGCAGAGATGTTTATTCATACCTCCCTCAGAGCCTCATTTAGACCAACTTATGTGGACACAAAACCCTTATGGGAAATGCATACTCTTTATATTAGCATCTCATTCTCATCAACTAAGATAGCTTCCATGGGGAGTATACTATTTTTCCATCCTAGGGATTACTGCTTTGGTTACAGAATTTACAGAACCGCAGCCCTGGAAAGGACCTCAGAAACCAATTAGGCAAGTCTGTACATGAAAAAGAATTTCTTCTATGATGTCTTCATGAGTCATTTAGCCTCTAAGACTTTCAGTGAAAATCTACCTCCTGAAGGTTGTCACTACCTCCTGAAGCAGCCCATTCAGTTTTTGGTATAGTTCTAATCATTCGGAAGATTTCCCTCACATCATATTCTCTTTTCTTTAATGCTCCTCTATAGTTTACACCCACTATTCCTGGTTCTTTCTTCTGGGCCCAGAGTCAACAAATTTAACCCTTCTTCTACACGGTAGCTTTCAAATACTTGAAGGTACTAAGATTCCCTTTAGTATTAGTAGACACTGTACTGTTGGTGTCACTACGCTGTGAATCTGTTTTGTAAAGCTCCTCTCTCCTGCCCCCAGTGTAACTTTGATTTAGTGCCCTAAGTTAAGAGAGGGGCAATACCTTTTGAAATTATTGATATTTTCTGGTCAAAATCCAAGACAATGATGTGGTCTTTCCATCATTTCTAGAGTGATCAGATATTTATATTAAACTGTGACTTCAGCAGAAGTGAATTTAATATTCCAGGAGACCTCAATTCAATGACTTTTGGCTCTTGTTAACTATAAAACTAGAAATAGGTCACCAAAGTAGGTGAAGGACTGTAGGTTATTAGTACTTGGAATCAAATTGTGCTTTTGGCAAGGACACTAAGTAAAAATGTCAGAATGAACAGGTGGCTTGAAAAAACTTCCTGGGATAAATCTTAGAGGAAAGAAGATAACTCCTCTGGATGTTGCCACAAAAACCAAACAAACTAAAAATAGTATCAAGTTGTTTTCTTCATGGAAGAAGCTGAATCTGAAAAGGAAAAGTCTTCATTTAGAGCAACTTATTGTACCAGGAAATGAATTCTATCTTTCTGATTTAAATTTAAGTGAATATAAAAATAAGACATAGTCTAGAAACATTAGTGGGTAAAAGACTTAGGGGAGTGGTAGCGGTAATGAGAATGGATAAAAGTGAGAAGATCAGTTCTTGACTTTGGAGTCATGATATCTAGGTTCTGGGTTTTTGTTTTGTTTTGTTTTATTTTGCTGCTAACTGATAGTATTACCTCATAACTAAGTCCTTCAACCTCACTGGGTCTCCATTGTCTCATCTTTAAAATAAGGAGTTAAGTGATCCTGACCCTTGGGGCTCTAAAATTCTATTTTAAAGGGGAGCCAGTCTCCTACTCTGAACCATAGTCCCACCTCACAGCAATGCCAGGAAGTTAATTTTAGGGGCATTATTAAAAGAATAGTTAGGCCATAGTTGATGACCGCTAATTATCTACTCATCTGAAGAATAAGGGAAAAGACAAAGTGGTCCAATTACCCAGGGGGAAATTCTTTTCTCTGGCCAAATCATGGAATCAGTTCATCTATTATGTACCATATATGAACAAGAAATGCAGCTAATCAGCCAATTCCATTGCAATCCTGAAATGCCTCTGGCGTTTTGGCCTGTGGTTGAATCTTTCTATAAGGGTTAACCAGGGCAAAAGGCTAGGCAGGATACGCATTTATGAAATGAATCCAAGCATTGTCCAAATATGTCTACCTGAGAGATGAAGAAGAAGTGTGATGGGGGTAGGGGAGGGGAACAGAAATGGTCAACTGACCACTGGTTCTGAGGTGTACATAGTTCAGGATTTGGCTAATGTAGTCCTTCCTTCAGTTCAAGCTTCAGCATAGAGGGACCAGACTGGGAAAAAACAGCCAAGATGTGAGGCTTTAAGGCCAAAATAAAGCTAATTTTAGATCACAGTCATTAGAGATGGAAAAGACCCACAAGATTACGTTACTAAATCCATATTTGTGCCGGGCCAGGATACAGAGGGCAGATCAAATAGGAAACTGATCTCAGCTCTCAGATCTTAGGCAGAAAACCAAGGCATAGCCATTGCTTTTGACCCTGAAGCAATGAGGTGAATGTAGATTAGTTCAAAAGATGAACACTTTCAGAAGTGTTCTGATCTTTTTAAAAGGCAGAAAAGTAAAATATGGCAACACAGAAGAGCATTCTAGAAATGCATACATGTGTGCTATAGTATTGCCTTCTTTGTTCCAAAGGAAAAGAGGAAAATAAATTTAAGTAAATTAAAGTTTAATCTGACTATCAAGTAATTTTGGGTCTGGATAAAAGCAGCAGCAGAAGGCATGACAACTTAGTATATGGTTAATAATGATGATGGTACCTAATTTTTTTCTGTTTATTCCTTTTGATCTGTTTCTTCTTTTACAACATGACTGAGATGGAAATATGTTTTACATGATTGTGCATATATAACCTATGTCAAATTGCTTATCATCTTAGGGAGGAGGGGAAGGTGAGAGTGAGAGGGAGAAAATTTGGAATTCAAATTTTTAAAAAGTGAAGGTAAAAATTATCTTTACTTGTAATTGGGAAAAATATTATATTAAAAAATAAAATAACTATAGACTGTATAAAATACCTGGGAGTATAACTGCCAAGATAAACCCAAGAACTACATGAATATAATTATAAAACACTTTTTATATAAAAAATTCAAATTTAAATAAAAATAGTAATAGTGATGGTAGCTTACATCCATAAATAGTCTTTTATGGTTATAAAATCTTTACTTACACTATTCTAGTTGAAATTCATAAGATTAGGAGGTAAGCAATGTGACATTATTGTTCCTATTTTACATGTGAGAAAACTGATTCTCAGAGAAGTTGGATCACAGCAAAATGACAGAGATTGGACTCTGCTTACTTGGATCTCCTCACTCTAAATTCAATGGATTTTTTTTTGCACCATGAAAATGCTTAAATATATCTGTCCCCATCAATATGGATGGTCCCTCTGGTGATGCAGACCACTAGCCATACCTTCCCATTCTGTACAATTCTCGTTCGAGTCCTCTTAGAGGTTTGCTAGCATCCATTTAACATGTTGGGGGCCTTCCTCACTTTCTTTTGATATAATGAGAATATCAAGAAAACACTTGGTCTGGCCATAGTCTTCCCCTTACTTTTGCCATAGGAAAAGCCCTTCTTCTTTTTAAATAATGCATTCATTAATGACATACCATATTCCAGTTTTCAGAGTTCTTTATTTTTTAAATATTGCAGCTTTTTCATCCCATATCACTATATTATCTTCTGCGTTATATTCATTTTCAATTTTTCAGAGACTGGAGTTTTCAATGACATGCAGCCACATGACCACATCACGTATAATGCTACAGCTGTCTTACAGAGGGCAATTGGATGAATGAACTAAGCTTTAAAGAGATTTCCATAAGTCCATTCATAAATGTCACCCATTTTCCACCCTTCCCATTAGAGATCATTCTTTTCCAGAATGGTTTACATATGACCTTGATTCTCCAAGTGAAAATATTGGGGCAGCAGCTGCTTTGAAAAGTGTCTGTGAGATATGCCAAATATTTTGTGGCTAAGCAAGTCAGATTGCAGACTCAGTCATATGCAAATATTAGAGTGAATATCAAATCTAGAGTCACCAGTCTTGACTTTCTGTAAGGCTGGAAGATAGACCCAAGAACAATCCAAGAGATAGAGGTTTGTCTTGATGAACTTAAAGGATGTAAGAGGGAGAGAGTTAGAGGAATGGAGAAGGAAATGATCCCCTCAAGTACCCTGTTATTCAAAGTGTCCTCTAAATTTTAGTGCTAGTTATTGTATCCTCAGGAAACAAATGTAATTTCCCAGGGATGAAGCTTAAATAGATCTTCTTAGTGATGTAACATTACCTACATGAAAGATATAAGGTAAAGATTTCTAGATATGCACTTCAATTCCCTGGTAAAAGCTACTGCAAATGACTGAATAACAGATTCCAAGGAAATTTTATTATATACTGAAATTTCATCATAATTCATTCCTTGGGGTATAGCATGTAGACTTATTTTCAAATAATACTTAAGGCATTTTGACAATTAAATTCCTTTAAAAAGATTTTGAATAAAAATGTATAAAAATTCTGCTCTGTAGCAGGTATTAGAATGAAATTTCATTATATAAGAGAAATTACTGTCATTAGTAACCAGTTAAATAGGGCTTTTCTTATCTATTTTTGGATTGCATTGCTACTTAGAGTTAATATTATACTATGTGGGTACAGAAACACTGAATATTCAGGGAGAATAAACAAAAGATTGGCCTAAGTAACTAGATTTTGACTACTGACTAAGGAAGCTCATTAAGTCATTCGGCATGTTTGTCCTTCCATCCTAAAATCATAGATACAATTAGAAGGGTCATAAGAGGTATCTGATCCAACCTTACCTAAATCATGAATTCCATCTATAGAATCCCAAAGAAGTAATCATCTATAGCCTTTGTCTGAAGATCTCTGGTGTTTGAAGACTCATTGCTTTCTGAAACAGCCAGTATGTGAGTACTGACCCAAAGTTGGCAACCATGTGGGAAAATGTCCTGATTTTAAAAAAAGAGAAGAGGTTCTTCAGCCAACAAGTACACAAGCATTTATTAAGTGCCTACCATGTACTAAGCACTGTACTAAGCACTGGGTTCTCTGGGCAGCAAATTGGAATTTCTAATTAAAAAAAAAGAGAGGTTGTGATTACTTAGAAAGGGAGTTTATGAACATTAACCAAAATCTCTTGCATTTTATCCCTTTTCTCTACCCATATAACCAGTATTCTAGTTCAGACCCTTATCACCTGGACCACTTAATGACATCCTGATGGATTGTGCTGCTTCAGATATCTTTCTTTTCTAAACCATCTTACATAGAGGTGCCAAAGTGATTTTCTCAAAGCATAGGTTTGACTATATCACACTTTTACCCAAAAATCTCCAGTGACTTGCTCTTATCTCTAGGATCAAATATAAACTCCTCTGTTTGACATTTAGAACCTTTTACAACCTGGCTCCAATATATCTTTCTAGATTTATTATGCCTCCCTCCCCTTCATGCACTTGAAGATTAAGTCAAACTGGTCTTTTTGGTATTCCTCAAACACTACATTCCATGTCTGAGATATGTTCCTTTGAACTGGCCATCTCCATGCCTAGAATGCTCTGTTTCATCACCTTTCTTAGAGTCCCTTGTTTCCACCAAAATTCAGATCAAGGGCCACTTTCTAAATGAAGTCTTCCCCGATTCTCCTTACCCTCCCCCCCATTGTAAGTACTTCCCTTCTCAGAAAGCTTACTTTGAATTTGTGTGTGTGTGTATGTGTGTGTAACATACCTATCCACCATACATACATACATACATACATACATACATACATACATACATACATACATACATACATATGTGTATGTGAGTATGTATGTGTTGTAGTACCTATCCACCATATATACATACATATAGGTATACATGTATGTGTTATATATGTACACATATGTATATACTATGTGTATATGTATATATTCATATATTTTTGTCCCCACTAATATAATACATATGCCTTGAAGCCAAGGACTGTTTCATTTTTGTTTCTGTATTCGCAGTGTATAGTGCATGTCTGACATGTGGTAGTTATTTAATAAATTTTGTTGATTGCTCTTTTGATTCACTAAGAGCCAATAGACTTCATTCAGAACATTAACTCATTTATGACTACACACTTCCTTCTCCCAGGCTTATAAGGTTGATGGATGAAGAGAAAGCTATAGACATATTATACCTTTGATATGAGCAAACTATTTGACAAAGACTCAAATGATATCCATATGGACTAGAAGAAGAGTTTCAACTTAGTTTGTAGTTCAAGTAGATAGATTTAAAAACAGTTGAATTACTAGACCTAAAGAGATATTATTAGCAGATTAATGGAAACTTCAAGGAAGATTCTAGACCAGTGTTCCAAGGATCTGTCTCTGGTCCTATTTTGTTCAACACTTTTAACTAGTGACTTAGATGAATGCATATTTTTGTTGTCTCCAACTCTCCATGACAACTCTTGGGTTTTTCTTGGCAGAGATATTAGAGTGGTTTGCCATTTTCTTCTACAATTCATTTTACAGATGAGGAAACTTAGGTACACAAGGTTAAGTGACTTACCCAGGGTCATACAACTATCAAGTGTCTAAAGCCAGATTTGAACTCAGGAAGGTGAATCTTCCTGACTCCAGGCTTAGCACTCTATCTATCCACTGCACCAGCTAACCACCCAATGAATGCATTTGGCATGCTTTTATCAAATTTTTGGATAACATAAAACTAAGAAGGATAACTAACCCATTGTATTCTAGATCAAGGATGCAAAAAATTCTAGAGATACTAAAATATTAACCTGAGGTTAAAAACAACAGTTACAACAACTTCCAAAACATACAATTAGGTCAGTTTTGCTAAAAGACAGTTTATGCAATTATTAGGTGAATTTAGTAGAATGCAAGCTCAGTGTACGCCATCAATGTGTTAAGGTGGCCCCCGAATGTTAATGCATTCTAGGCTACATTAAGAGAGACATAGCTCCCAAAAAGAGGACATTGCCTTTGTCAAACCACATAGAGAATATTTTGTTCACTTCTGGGTATCATGAGGCAGCCAGGTAGTACAGTGGACAGAGTGCTGGGCCTGGAGTTAGGAAGACCTGAATTCAAATCTGGCCTCAGACACTAATTGTGTGACCCTGGGTCAATCACTTAACTTGTTTACCTTAGTTTCCTCATCTGTAAAATGAGCTAGAAAAGGAAATGGCAAACAACTCCAGTACCTTTGCCAAACAATAATAATACCCAAATGGGGTCATGAAGAGTCAGACATGACTGAAAATGACTAAACAGCAACAAAATGAGTGTTATGTTTTAGGATGGATATTGTAGGACATGCAAAGAATGATGACTGGAGTGATGAGAAGAACTTTAGTTTTGTCCTGCTAAAATTGAAGGAGTAGGAATGTTTAATCTAGAAAAGACAAGATTTACAGGGGACATGTTAGCTGTCTTCAAGTATTTGAAAGACTCTTGTGGAAGAGAAGATTTGATTTATTCTTTTTGACCCACAACAGGTTTGTTTTGTAGAAAGGTAGATTTTGGCTCGATAGCAGCCTTAAAATTGGAGCTAACATAAAATGGAATGTAAAACCTCAGGTGGTAGCAGGTGCCCCCTTGCTGCATATCTTCAAGCAGAGGCTGGATAATCAATCATCTGGCATGTGATAATGGGTATTTCTTTTTCTTTTCTTTTCTTTTTTTTTTTGTGGGTTGGAGTAGATGGCTATTCAGGTCTCCTGCAAATCTTGGATTCTTTTATCCTGGTTCAGTTCTATTTGTCATTGAATAGTGACTTGTTTGTTGTGTTGACTGGTCATGGAATTTCACTGATGGAGGGAATTCTTCCTCTACCAATGCAGATGAATACGCCGCCCTTCTACTGCAAGTTCTAATCTAGGGTAGTAGCTTGGCAATCCTGAGAGGTTACGTGATCTGTCTAGGGTCACACAGCCAGTTCACCACAGTAGTGGGGCTTGTACTCAGGTTTTCACAACTCTGAGGCCAGCTGTCTCTGCATTAAGCCATGTTGTTTCTTGCTCTCTAGTTACTTATAGATATAAAAGGATCTCAGAATTGAAACAGATCTTAGAGGCCATCAGAACTAATCTATACTTAAGAGATCCCCTCAGGTGTAAGTGTGCATGCATATATACACAGACACACACATATGCATGTATACATGTATGTATTTATCTCTATAAGTAACAAAGGAACAAGAAATAGGTGTATGTATACACACATATGTCATCTTAAAGTATTTGATTATATGTGTACTATAGTGTTGCCCTCCTTTGCTCTGGGAGAAAAAGGGAAGGTAAATTTGAGAAAATTAAAGTTTACCCAGACTATAAAGAAATTTGGGTCTGGATCAAGGAGGAAACAGATGGCACCTAAAATGTGGTTAATAATGATACGGTAGTATATATAATACACACACATACATAGATAGATACATATATGTGTAGGTACAGTATATACATACTTACACAAATACATACACATCATTTAGCCTTTGTCTAAAGGTGTCAAGTATGAGAGAAACTACTCTCTTCTTGGGCAGCCTATGTATAGAAATTCTCGGGAGGTATTCTATGGAGAACTATGTTGAACATGTTTGTGAAGAACACTGAAATACATGTAGAAATACTGGGCACGGAAACATGATTACATAGCCTTTTTGAAAAAAATAATTACCAATATAAACTTAGTCTTTCAAATTGTTTATAACTACAGAGAAAAACCACTGATCAGAAAACTGCAAGTCAATTAAAAATTAATTCCTGTTACCAAACTATGCCTCCCACTTGCACCATAAATTTTGGGAGTAGGAAAGAATTTTAATATGCTTAGGATAGGGGTTTGACCTGACATTCTGATGTGTGATGAAGTTGAAAATATGTAGTTTGGGAAGAGAGTAGGCCCATGGAAGGAAGGAAAGGAAATCTGTGGCTTTTTTCCATTTAAAAATAATTATGGTATCCCTTAGCCAAGTGCAGGGGATTTAATAACTTTCTTTCTTGGACAAGTGTGGCTGGCCCATGCCATATGGCTGCCACCACTGCTTCTGTGTTCAACTACCAACAGTGGGATTTGGAAATCCAGCGCTAGAGGTTCAGGCTCAGTCCGTGCTGTAATTCTTTTTTATGTTTTAAAATTAGGTTTGAGACCCACGTCTGGCTCTAGCACTGCTTTCCTTACAATTTTTATCAACTGGCAAGTTTCTGAGGGAATTGAGGGAGCAGTTTCTAAATGAGTGACAGAACATGGGAAGCACACTGTGCTTTCCTTGGTGGGTCATTTCAGAGCAACTTTAGATGAGTATACAATCTATCTTTATAATGTGAACAAATATCTTATTTCTGGTCTGTGACCAAAGGGTTGTTAGCTTTGTATTGTGACTCTCAGGGGCATTGGTGTCACTGTTTTCTTCAAGAATTGCTGAAATGAAGATTTTTATTTAGATATTAGGGACATCTAAGTGACACCTATATATTCATTAAGCCAAGACTTAGTATCCTTGCAATTATGACTATTCATCCTGACAGGATTTTTGATGATGCCGAGGGCCTTCTTAAATTCTTTTCTTTGTTATAGGAGTGTTGATGTGGGATCTGGGGAATATAGCTACCAAAATAATTCAAATACAGTAACAACGTTAACCAATTCAGCTAGACTGACCACTGATTTAAAGAGATGTAACAATCAAAGCAATAATTATGATATTCCAACTGGCAGGAACACAAACAAAAATATGCTGTGATCTGATTTTTACAAAGAACATTTTCAGATTTTTATGAATTTCTTGATTTTTTCCCCTTTTACAAAAGTAGAGTTTGGGCAAATTTTTGGATACTTGGCAGTTGAAAAAAATGTTTAGAGAATGACCACAATTATATGTTGTGTTTGATTTTTTTGATAGTCTTTTAGCTATGGGACACTGTTACTATGTGACCACAGGCAACTCTCTCGAGCTATCAATATCTCAGGGTTTCTTTTTCCGCACATAGCTGAGATTGCCACCAGATTATCTGTAAAGACCTTAGGTACTCTTGGATAAAAAAGTATTACATATTTCAGTTGTTTTGGTTCTTACCTTACTGTTCATGGTGTTGGGTTATAATTGTTAATTATTCTAGAAAGAGTTTGCTGGTGTCTACCCTAGTATATTTTACACTTGGGGTCATCACATGTGAAGAGTTCTTGGGAATCTTAAGGGAACAAGGCAACCATTCAGACAGATTTTATATTACCTCCACTTCCCCCAGGCCTTCTAATTCTGTTTCCTAATTTAAAGATCTTCTTTATATGCTTAGGACCTCTGCTCCTGACACATGATTAGTCCAAAACTCTCCCGCTTTTTTTTTATGCAGAAAGGATATTACCTGTGAAGCATACTGCTTTTCTTGGATTATTATTGTATATTTTTTGTATATTTGTATATACAGCTCATGCAACACACCTATGAATGCTACTACAGAAACATTTACAGTGAAGACTAAATTGGTTTGAAACATCAAAATATTCGTCTAGTTAAGGCCAGAGAGTATGATATGGCCAGCTTGGACCAGGATATAAGCAACCTTTCGACTTATGTGAATCAGCATCAGAAGCAATTGGCAAATGGTAGAAACAGTATTTCCAAAGGTGTAAAATGTGACACAATGAAATGCACAATGCATTATGGTGAATAGTATAGGTCAAATGTTTTTGTTGATGCTAATGCTTTCCAGTTGTATGAGGACTGCATGGCTTTCTTTTAATTTAATTACTGAATTTTTTTGGGGGGTTGTTTGGCAAGAGAAGCCAGCTTGGTACATTCAGCTTATGCCATATTGAGTTTGAAGTGGCTATGTAATTGAAAATGGATGGAACACAGATCGGTGGTTGAGATATAGACTTCACAGTTATCTCTCAAGAGATATTAAGGGAATACATTAGATCAGTAATGAAGTGGGTGTAAACAGGGAGGAGTAGGGAGTTAAATATAGAGACAGAGAAGAAATGTGAGGATATGAAATATGATAGAAATAAAATAGAGCACTAGACTTGGAGTCAGGGAGATCTGAGTTCAATTTAGCCTCTGACACTTACTAGCTGTACAACCTTGGGCAATTTGTTTAGCCTTTGTTTGCCTCAGTTTCCTCATCTATAAAATGGAGATAATAATAGCATCTACTTCCAGAGTAGTTGTGAGGATCAAATGATATAAAAATTATAAAGCACTTAGCACAGTGCCTGACACATAGAAAGCACTACTGCCTATTATTATTAGTATAATCATTATTAGCAAAGGAGATGTGAAAAAGGGGATAATTTACTTATGTAAATGTAGAAGGGGAATCAAGAAAATGTAATTCAAAGAAGAAAAAGGAGGAGTGAGTTTCAAGAAGATGGACATCATATCAGCAGTCTCAGATACTGAGCAACAGCTAAAATGGTTAATAGCCAAGAAAAAAAAATAACTGGATTTAAGAAGAGTTAATTAGTACCTTTTGAGTGTACAGTTTCAGCAGAGTGATGGTGGTGAAGCAGAAGCCAGGTTGCTAGGGTTTAAGAAAAAGAATGAATGGATGAAGATTATCACATATTTGTGAGAAGAGAGATGGAAGGGCAGCCAGGAGTAATATCAGGTCAGGTGGAGGCTTTTTTAAAAAAAATAGAGACCTCTCAAGTATATTTAAAGATAGAAGTCCAAGCAAAGAAACAAATCAAAGATAAAAGAAGGGAATTGGGAGAGGGGGAAGGAGGGTTGAGGTTATTGAAAAGGATGAAGGGATTAGTTTTACATTTCCAGAGGCATCTCAAACTCATATGGAAATAATTATCTCCCTCCTACCCCAAACTGATCCCTCTCTCTTCCTAACATACCTATTAGTATCTAAGATACCACCATCTTTGCAGTCATCCAGGTTCACAATCTTGAAGTCATTCACAACTCAATTCTCTCACCACCTTCATATCTAATCAGTTCATTTTGTTGTCACAAAATAACATATCAATTCCAGTCTTTCTCAGCTTACAGAGCCACTGCCCTTGTATTTTTGACCCTTTGCCTGGAGTACTATAGAAGACTTTGAGTAGGTCTCTCTCCCTTCACTCTCCCTCCTCTCCAATTCATCCTACACAGAGCTGTTGAATTAATATTCCTAAAGTACAAGTCTGAACATGTCTTTCCACTGCTCAAGAAGATTTTAATGACTTCCTATTGCCTCTAGGCAAAATAAAAAGCAAAACAAAACAAAACATATTCTTCTGTTTGGCATCAAGAATTCTTTACAATCTTTCTCTAATTTATCTTTTCAGACTGATCTAAGATTACTCTGCCTTGCATTCTACATTTTAGCTTGTTTGCTATTCTCCACCCACAGAATTCTATTTCCCACCTCCGTTCTTTTTCCCAAACTGTCCCTTATGTCTGGAATGTTCTCCTTTTTCGCCTTATCTCTTGGGTGACCTAGTTTCATTTAAGGTTTACACCAAGTGCCACAGCATCCTTAAAGAAGACTTTTCCTGATCCTTCAATTATTAGTGCTTCTCCCCAGATATTATACATTTATTTTACATATATTTTTTGTTTATCTGTGTACATGTTTCTCCTCAGTAGAATGTAAGCTCTTTTAGGGTAAGAACTATTTTTATTTTTGTCTTTGTATAAATATCATTTAGTATAATGCCTTGCACATAGTATGTGCTTAATAAATCCTTCTTGAATTGAATTATATAGAGAAATCTTTTTCTCTGAGAGTGAAGAGAAACATGAGACCATAAATGCAATGACATGTTCTGATAAAAATGGTATTTTTGGAGGAAACCCATACTGAAGGGTTTCAACCTACAAAAAGTTGAAGTCCAACACTGTACTTTCAAGTGTTAATCACCTGAAATTGATTCAGTTAAGGGCCTTTGATTTTGCTATTAGAAGTTTCTACTATGAGTTCTACAGGTAAAAAGAATTACAAAGCATTGGATTTTCATCATTCTTCTTTTAATGTTTAAAGAATAGGTTGTTTTAAAGAGAGACTCAAAATGTATCTAAGGGTGATTATATATATATATTTAAAAGTACCTACATTTTGTCTCTGTGCAATGCCAAAACATCTGGGTGAAAAATAAAAAAAAGTCATTAGTTATCTGAATGTTTGCAAATATCCAGATGTTTGGAATGATGTGGACAAAATACGAGGTGATTAATTGAATTTTTCGTGTTTCATCAGGATGTTTTGGCATCACGCAGACACAACTTCAATGGTTTAACTGCAGAATGCAGGTCTTACAGCACAAAGGGGTTGTATGTGCTTTCTGTTTGGCCCCCACGGACTTCATTCAGTTCCATTTATGTTCTTGTCCCCACAAAAATGCAGGTGTACTTTTTATTGCCTTTAAAGCCCATAAACCACTAAATGGTTTGAATAAAAAAAAAATCTCTTCCAACAGAAAACATTTAATCCCAAGGAATAATATTTTCCTCTCTTTATTCCAACAAATGAACAAAAAATCCCACATGAAATCATAGTATCACAAGCCTGAAAACCAACATCAAAACATTACTATTTCCATTAAAGGAAGAATTGAAGCATGAGATTAGACAAATGTTACTTAATGTCTGTGTTAAACGTGGACGTTATCTTGACACACACATTTTCGTTGCTTAAACATCTCAAGGGTAAGAGAGCTAAGAGTTTTACTAGTTTATTTAACCTAGGCACAACCTCTCCTGAGACACTATGGTTGCCTAATGCTATTTTTACATGATTCAAGTGTTTCAAAGCTGCACTCAGCATTTTGACCTGAAATTCTTCTGTTCAAAAAGGAGCTAGAGGGGATATTACAGGTAAGAAGCGGACGTTGTAAACTGTTGGAGGCCAGGGAGGGAAGACATGTAGAAGGAAAGGGATATTAACACTCATTGATTATAGAGCTAGAAGGGATTCCAACATTCATCCAGTTTAATAACCTCATTTTCTAGATGAGGAAACTGAGTCCTGAGCCAGTACAGTGTAGTGGGAAGAACCCCTGCTCTGGAGTCAGAGGACCTGGGTTCATATCCTACTTCTTACTATTTGTATAACTTTGGGCAAGTCACTCAGCTTCCCTGAAAATCAGTTTCCTCATGTGAAAAACAAAGGGTTGGACTAGCTTGCCTGTCAAGTCTCTTCTATTGCTAGATCTATGACCTTAGGGAAGAAATGATTTTCTTAACATGATTGCTGCATAGTAGTCACTAGAACCCAAGTCTCTTGGGTTTTATTGCTCTGCACAATATACTGTGTTGCCTTCTCTTTGACATAGTAGAATAATTACTGTGATGTAGCATTTTGTCTAGAAGATCTAATGTCTACCAATCAACTTTCCAATCTACATGCTAGAAGACTCAGGCATGAATACTAAGCGAGTTCATTTCCTAGCTATGTGACATTGAACAAATCACCTGATCTTTCTGAGACTTAGTTTAGTCATTTGGAAAATGTCGATGAGGATGCACTCCCTAGCTGACAGAATTGTATTGCAGGGATCAAATGAAATAGTCTATGAGCAAATATTATGGAACCAGAACAAGACAGGTAAGTATAAATTATTATTAGTATTGTTAGATGTGGAACCATCAAAATGTTAGTATAATGTTGGGATGGGGCATTACTTGAGCTATCAAAACAGTTTGCTGTTGGAAGGAGCAGCTAACTGGTAGAAAATTCTAACTGGTAGATTTCTAATAAAAGGTGTAAGTTGCTTCATGAACATGCTTTGTGAGCCAGAAATAATGCCTATTTTAATTACAACTGGAAATAGCTTCCTTTAATAAAAAACAACAAATCCAGCTAAGTATAGATCAACAAGATGGTATCTTTCATTTATAAAACAATGACTTCACAGTATGAGAAAATGATCAAAGGCGTAGAAAAGTTACTGGAAGTTATAACAAGGACGTAAAGACCAAGTCACTTTGTAATGATTGTAATAATAGTTAGCATTTATATAACACGTTAAGGTTTGCAAGGGAAAGCTAGGTGGCCCAGTGCAAAGAGTACTAGCCTTGGAGTCAGAAGGACCTCATTTAAAATCCAGCCTCAGACACTTAACTAGCTGTATGACCCTGGGCAAGTCACTTAACTGTTTGCTTTATCATTTTCAAAAGTTTTGGTTTGACATTTATAATAAAATGGTGTGCAGACCTGGTTCTAAGCCCATTTCATATACTCAATTTTAGTGACTGTCTTAGTTGATGAAGGCACGTCACAAAGATACTGACATACCAATGGAAGAATTGAGCGCATCACTGACTGTGCTTATGAAATATCATGATATTAATTTTTCAATACCATTCACCTATTATGCAAAGGATTTTTGTTGTTTTTGCAAACTAATTTGAAGGTGTTGCATGTTTACATTTTTACTAACGGGTTCAAAGCCCATGAAAACTCTGGGTTTGGAAGATTTTTTAAATAGGTTAAAAATTCCGTTTCTAAGGTTTTCAAGTGTGCAGATATGAGATTTCACAGGTGCTATGTTTACATGGCTTTTAGCAACTGAGAGTAGGGAAGGTATCCTGGAGGAGAAGGTAGTGATCAACAGTGTCAAATATTGCAGAAAAGTCAAGAAGGATGAGAATTTAGAAAAGTCCACCAGATTTAGTGCCTGGCACATAGAAGGTATTAATAAATGATTATCGAGTGACTAAATGACTGATTTGGCAATTGAGAGATCACTGGTCACTGAAAAAAATTTTCATTTTTGAATGAGATTCTTGACAAAATTAAGGAAGTTCAGAAAAGAGAAAGGCTTTTGGGGAAAGATAATGTAATGAGATCTGTAATGTATCCCACTTGTGCCTACCCACTCTTTCAAGCTAAAAAATAAATTCCGTGTGTGTGTAATGTTATTCAAGGGCACTATCCTGAAGAGCAGAACCTACAGGATGGGGTGGTGCCTTTGACAGCTGTCAAACATGGGGTAACCTGGAGAACAGAGTGTGAGGACAATGTGAGAAGGGGCAGGGAATTTTGCTCACATAGCTACTGGTGCCTAGATAATTTGTTGTTATTCAGTCATCTTGGTCATGTGCAACTCTCCATTTGGGGTTTTCTGGAGTGATTTGCCATTTCCTTCTCCAGCTCATTGCACAGATGAGGAAACTGAGGCAAACAGGGTTAAGTGACTTGCCCAAGGTTACACAGCTAGTCAGATTTGAACTCAGGTCTTTTGACTCCATGTGAGTGCTCTTGCCACTGTGGCACCTCGATGCTTTTAGATAGAGTTTAGATTACAATTATCCTGAGTGACATATGCCAGTACAGCTATGTGGGACCAGCCACGGAAAGGGAGACATTGGGGGTGATGTTGAATTATAACTGGTGAAGGGGGTGGTACTATGGTGGTTTTGAAGACAAGCCTACTATTGGCTGTTGCAGGAGAAGGTGGGATAAAAAAAATCTTATCTTTTGATTGACTGATTACAGTCTCTTTGAAGTCAGGCCATTGTGATTCCCACTGACCTATAGTTCCTGCTATGGAAAGAGATTAATCACATAGTAAAAGAAAAATTTAAAAAAAGCATTCAGTCCCTATATGACCACATTAAAATATATATTAATGAATGAATGCTAGGTCAAAAGGCATAAATTCTTTGTGGTATACCAGTGCCAACGTTGTTTTATGTTATAAAATGATGTTATCTAGATCTACAATCCATTGCAAATGACATCACAATGTTAAAGACAAAATACCATATGTGTGATATGAAAACAGATTTTTTTTAAATGAAAGAGAAAAGCTTTGAGCAGCAACAGACTCAAGATGACCTTCCTTTTTGATTCAAGGAAAGATTAATATGGAGCAGGCAGTTTGAAAGTGAGATGTTGGGGCAGCTAGGTGGCGAAGTGGATGGAGCACCGGCTCTGAAGTCAGTAGGAACTGAGTTTAAACCTGGCCTCAGACACATAAAAACTCACTTGCTGTGTGACTCCAGGCAAGTCACTTAACCCCAATTGCCTCACTAAAAAACAAAACAACAACAACAACAACAACAACAACAAATAAAGTGAGATGTAAAGGAATTGTGAGGGTATGAATAGATATAGCTACACCCTTCACTTTATATGCACTACATTAACTCAGTTTGCTGGTTACTCGAAGAGCTGAGGCCTGGAACAGGATGGGAAGTCTACTTCACTCTGTAAGGGGAGACTGGAAGGAGGAAACAGATATTCATTCGATCAACAAGCATTTTATATAGTACCTCCTTTGTGCTAGGCTTGTCCCTTGACCCTGGGGATCCAGAGACAAAAAAGAAACATTTCTTGTCCCTCAGGAGCTTCTGTCCTATTGGAGGAAACAATTATAACTTTAAGAAAAAACAAAAACCCAAAGAAAATACAAGTAACTTAATGGTGGGAAGTAGGTACTAAAAGGAGATGGGGATCAGCCAGCAAGATAGTCCCTGTCTTTAAGGAGCTTACACTCAAATGAGAAAACCCATAAAGGGGGGCTGGAGGTGAAAAGGAGGGAGAGGGATGAGCACAGCAGCATGGCTTGGGAGTGGCTAGGAAAGAAGGAAGGAAAGAAAGGAGAGATGGAGGAGGGGAAGAAAAAAGGAAAGGGGAGAGGAAAGGAGAAAGGGTGGAGGGGAAGGAAAGGATAAGGGAAGGAGGAAAGGAGGAGCAACCTCCTGTTGGAGGTGGCTTTAGAAGAACCTGGGGATTCTAAGAAGTGGAGGTGAGTGGAGGCCAGGCTGTGCCAAGGCATGGATTCAGGAGATAGACTATCTTGTATGAGGACCAGAAAATAAGCCAATTTGGCAGGAATGGAGAGTAGATGAGGGGGAGCAGCGTGTAACAAATCTGGAAAGATAAGGAGATATAAACATTGGGCAGAACTGGATTATAAGATTTGGAAATCATAGATTTATAGCTAGATAGGTCCTTTAGTTTTCAATTAATACATCTCCCTCATTTTACAGAGAAGAAAACTGAGGCAGAGAGTGACTTGCCTAAAATTATACAGGTAGTAAAACTGGGATTAGGACCTAAGTCCTCGGACTCCAAATTCAGTTCTCTTGCATCTGGAAACAAGGTCTGGAAGGAGAGGATTCATCACAAAGGAATGGAAATAAGAAAGATTAATCTTACTTTTCACATTTGCACTGAAGATAAAACTCTTTTCTTTGTTGATTTGAACCCCTCACAACATTTTTCCCCCTGTAGTGTTTGCTAATCATTTCTAACAGATTCTAAAAAAAAGGATGGTGAATTGTTTTGGGAGAGTACATTAGCAGAGAAGGAAAAAAAAAAGTTTTGTCCTTTCTTTCATGCAAGGCTGGGTGGTGAATAACCCAGGCCAAGAGGAGAGAGAAAGAGGTGGAGAAAGAAGGAAACCAGTAGGGGGTAGAGTTACCAGAGTCAACACCAAAAAGAAACTACAATTGGCCATAATATGGCATATTAGTAAGAGGACTCCACTGCTCCTTCGTGATAAAATATTGGCCAGGTCAGTCAAATACCAGCCAGTTGGCAACCTTGGTAAGTGGTACCAGGGAGCCAAGTTTTGGGGTTTGCTGGTGGAAAAAATGGGGGTCACTGGGATCCAGCAGGCCCTTGGAAACACAAAGGATAATTAACATCAACAATTCTATTGCTCCCACGTTGTGAAACTGAGGCATTACTTCCTAGCAAGTATAAATGTGATTACAAACTCTTTAAATTGCTCAGTAAGCTATCCAAGTTTTTAAATGTAAGAAAATAAAAACTACTACTTTTACATAAATAACTTATATTTCTATTACTCTTAAAGGTTTGTACAAGCCTTTTTCCTTACAATTGAATAAAATGGGTAGAACGAAAATCCTACCATTTTGTATACAAAGAAATGGAAACTCCAAGAAGCTAAGGAACTTTTCCAAGTTCATACAATTAACACGTGTAAGAGCTAGTATTCAGACCCAGGCCTACTATGTCTTAATTTAGTACTCATTCTAGTCTATCATGCTATATGTCAGGCTTCACAGCTGAAAATCTACAAATAGCCCAAGATCAAATCCAGAGTAGAAACACAGTTTCATGCTTTCTAAACGCACATTTCCCAGCTCTCTCTAATCTCTGCTGCCTGCACCCTGGTTTTCTCCTCCAATTGGAACTAAAATCTCAGATTACAGGACTTTAGGGTCTGTCTGGTAAGCCTTATCCTTATCTAGCCTGTCCCTGGACCCATTATGTACTTCCTAGACACTCCTAAGTGATGCTGCTGTGCTTACCCTTCTCCCTCCTTTTCACCTCTAGCTCCCCTTTATGGGTTTTCTTATTTCAGTATAAGCTCCTTGAAGGCAGGGACTATCTTGCTTGCTGTTTTAGTATCCCAAATAACACAATACTGGCACTGTAGAAATAATTTTTCCCCCTTTCCTCCCTCTCTCTCTTCTTCCTTCTCTCCCTTCCTCCTTTCTCTTTTTCTTCCCCTCCACACTTCCTCCTTTCCTCTGTCCCTTCCTCTTTTCTTCTCCTCTTCCTTCCTTTTCTTCCTTTCTACTTCCTTCTTTCCTCTCTCCCTCTCTTCTTCCCTTTCTGCCTTCATTCCTCCTTTCCTCCCTACCTCCTTTCCTTCCTTCTTTCCTTCCTTCTTCTCCTTCCTTCCCTCCTCTCCTTCATTCCTTTTTTCTTTCCTTCAAATAAATTCACTTTGTTATTAATAACTTACGTTTATATAGTGCTTTAAGGTTTGTGAAACATTTTTCTCACAACAATTCTGTAGGATTGTCATTGAAAATATCACTCCAATATTGCAGAGGAGGAAACTGAGAATGAGAGGTTAAATTACTTACTCACTCTTACATAGTAAGTATGTATAAGGGATGGAAGTTTAGCCTACATTTCCCGGCTCCATGTTTGGCCTCTGTTCATTACATCACGTTCACTGTGTGTTTTTTTTTTCTGGTATATGTGGAATCCCCTACAATGGAGTGAAGAGGTTAAGGGAAATATTTCCTCTCCTGGAGAAAGACAAAAAGCAAACCAGCATCCAAGAAAGGGTAGACTAGAAGCCAGCCCAGATTAGGAACCAGTTTCTTTTCACAGAAAGCCAAAATTGAAGAGGATGAGAATGAACTAGGAAACTAAGGTCCAAAACAAAGTTTTCAATCAAGAGAGATCTGTCCAGAATAAGGATGCGTGCTACCAAGAGAGCCAGCAAAATAATTAATGTTCGATATAAATGACCTCTCCTATAGTTTTAGACTTTTGGAGTGGTGATAGAATCTTCTCTGCTTTCTCTCTGCCCTGATGAATTGTTATTGTCATAAACTGTGTGTGCTACGTAACCTCATGATTCAGGCATACTATGTCTCCTTCTAGAGTGCCTCCTCACACCTTGAGGCCTTGGCTTGCTGGGAGAGTTCTGGTGGAAGCCTTTACTTATTTGGAGGTGTGCATGTTGAATGCTGGCTCCCATGTCCTCTCCTCAGACCCATGTCTTTGTAAGTCTATGAGATATTGGATGCAGCCCTATTTCCTTCATGAGTCCAGAAGACTTGGGATGATGTATTCTTTCTGGCCCAACATAATTAACAGTGGTAGGCAAAGGTTGTAGTTGAAAGGGGAAGTTCAGTTTGGCACTGCAGTGAGTCTGTTGCAAGAAGGAATACTGGAACATGGAGAAGTGAACTCGGCTTCTTCTCTTCCCTTTCTATCTCTGTCTTGTCAATCTCATTCACCATCTTAATTTTAACATCAACTACTACCTATATGTAAATGATTTCCAAATTTGAATTTTCAATCTTGACTTCTTTTATGAGCTCTGTCCAGCTGTACAGCTGCAAGTGCTTTTTGTATGTCGCTGTCTCTTCACTACCTCAAACTCAACATGTTCAAAACCAAGTTTATTATATATATTTTTTCTAAATCTGTTCTTCCTTCCAATTTCCAGGTGTCTAAGTGTGGCATCATCATTCACAGAGTCAGAGCATCTCAGAGTTGGAAGGGATCTCAGAAACCTCCTAATACAAATAGATGACTGACTAAGAATGTCTTTAGTAATACCACACCACCCCCCCTTACCTCACCCCAACAAATTGTTATTTAACTTCTTTTGAAGATCTCTTGTGAGGGGTAGCTGAGTGTCTGCCAAGGAAGTCCATTCCACTTATGTATAGTTCTAATTGTCAGGAATCTTTCCTTAAGTTGAGCCAAAACCTGAATTCCTACAACTTCTCATGGTTTCTAGTTTTGCCCTCTGGAGCTAAACAGAATAAGTCTAATACTTTTCCATATCACTAGTCATTCAAATACTTGAAGAGAGATATTATGCTGATTCTCTTCTGAAATATTTTCCTCCCCAGGTTTAACATCCTAATTCCTTCAATTCATCTTTATATTGTATAATCTCAAAGCCCTTAACAATTCTAGCCACCTTTCCTTGGACTGTCCTAGTCTGGAGCCTCTAAGGAGTAGAGGGAAGAGCCTGGATTTAGAGACGTGAGAGCTGGGTTCTTGTCTTGACTCCTCTACTTTGATTACTTCCCCTCCATGAACCTCAGATTCCTCATTTGTAGAGTGAGGGGGTTGGTCTAGATGGATTGTAAAATCCCTTGAACCTCTAAAAGATTAAATTGTGTGATCTCTAGAGAAGTGGATTGAGCCAGAGTCCAACTACACCATATGGCATCAGGAAACCAGAAATTTGTTCTAGTCTGTGACTGCGGTAGAGTCCAACTGAGAATGGCTAAGTCCAGGCTGAGTGGGCAGGGTAGCAGGACCCCCATAGCACCAATAATATTGACCCCCTAGGGAAGTCTAGATGAATGCAAGGAAGATGGGGGAGCTGAATTGTCATCTAATCTAACTAGTGAGTGGTTCTGAATGAGAATCATTTCTGCCATATACTTGACAAATGGGTATCTAACCTTTGCTTGGAAACTTTCAGTGAGCCATACCAGATCTTAAATTGTATCATAAAGCAGTATTCATCAAAATTACTTGGTACTGGTTAAGGAATAGAGTGGTGGATAGTGGAATAGGTTAGGCACAAGACACAGCAGTCAATGACTATAGTAATCCACTATTTGATAGAGCCAAAGACTCCAGCTTCTGGAGAACTCACTCTTTGACAAAAACTGCTGGGAAAACTGGAAAATAGTATGGCAGAAACTGGACATAGACCAACGTCTTACACTGTATGCCAAAATAAAGTCAAAATGGGTACATGATTTAGATATAAAGGTTGATACTATAAACCAACTGGGAGAACAAAGAATAATTTACCTGTCAGATTTATAGAGAATGGAAGAATTTATGACCAAACAAGAGATAGAGAACATTATGAAATGCCAAATGGATAATTTTGATTACATTAAATTGAAAAGTTTTTTCACAAATAAAGCTGATGCAACCAAGATTAAGAGGGAAGCAGAAAGCTGGGAAACAATTTTACAACCAATGTCTCTGATAGAAGCTTCATACCTAAAATATACAGAGAACTGAGTCAAACTTATAAGATTGATAAATTGATCAAAGGATATGAACACTTCTCATATGAAGTTATCATATGAAGAAATTAAAGCAGTTCTCACATGAAGAAATTAAAGCCACCTATAGTCATATGAAAAAATGCTCTAAATCATTTTTGATTAGAGAAATGCAAATTAACACAACTCTGAAGTACCACCTTATACCTATCAGATTGGCTAATGTGACAAAATAGGAAAATTATAAATGCTGGAGAAGATGTGGGAAAATTGGAACACTAATGCATTGTTGGTAGAGTTGTGAACTGATCCAACTATTCTGGAGGCAATTTGGAACTATGCCCAAAGGTCTATAAATTGTGTATACCCTGGTGACCCAGCAATATTACTTCTAGGGCTGTATCCCAAAGAGATAATAAAAAGGTAAAAGGGCTCACATGTACAAAAATATTTATGACAGCTCATTTTGTGGTGGCCAAGAATTGGAAACTGAGGGGATGCCCATCAACTGGGGAATGGCTGAATAAGTTGTGGTATATGAATGTAATGGGATACCATTGAGCTATAAGAAATGATGAGCAGATGGGCTTCAGAAAAACCAGAAAAACTTATATGAACTGATCCTGAGTGAAATGAGCAGAACCAGGAGAACATTGTACACAGTAACAGCCACATTATGTAATGACTGACTCTGACAGACTTAGCTCTTCTCAGCAATACAAGGATCTAAGACAACTCCAGAAGACTCATGCTGGAAAATGCTATGCACATCCAAAGAAGGAACTATGGAGTCTGAAAGCAGGTCAAAGCATATCATTTGTTTTCTCTTTTTGTTTTGTTTCTTCTTTCTCTTAGTTCCTCCCATTCATTCTAATGACCAATGTGAAAATATGTTTAATAAGAATGTATATGTAGAGACTGTATCAGATTGCATGCCATCTTGGGGAGGGGAAAGTGGAGGAAGGGGGAGAAAATTTAAAACTCAAAAGCTTGTGGAAGTGAATGTTGAAAATTAAAAATAAATAAATACCTTTTTTATAAAAAGAAAATTTTGAGTGATGGGGATTCTACAGTGTTTACTTTTATGTTTGGGGCAGAGAGAAAGGGCTACAGATATCCCTCATCATTACTATAGCTATTGCGAACAAGTTGGTTCCCATATTCCTCTTTCTCCTCCTCCTCAACATAATGGTGGCTTGGATTTATGTGGGATTTTAATGTTTACAAATGATAAATTTTAAATACTGTCTCATTTTATTCTTACAATAATTCCAGGAAGGAGGTGCTATTATTGTTCCAATTTTACAGAGGAGGAAACTGAGGCAGACAAGTTAAATGACTCACATAGCTAGTAAGTGTCTGAGCTCAAACTTTAAGTCAGGTCTTCCTGACTCCAAGTTCAGCACTTTATACACTGTGCCACCTTACTGTTTCTGTTCAGGTGATCTGTAGTCTAATCTCATGATAATATCATTCCTTTTTTTTCATCTTCCTTGATCTTTTCCCAAATGCTCTCTACTACTCATTTCCTCTTTAGTTCTTGAATTTCTTTACATTGACCTATATACATAGATATGTATGCACACATATGTATATAATAGGTGTATTTAAATAGCAATATTTCTCCATCACCATTATTACCACTAGAATACATTTACATTTCTTTTCAATAAGGTGTACCATTCCATAGTCATTTTCCAGAGATGGTACTCATACCATCAGTGATTCTTGTCGTTGTTCAGTCATTTCAGTTATGCCTGACTCTTCATGACCCCATTTGGTGTTTTCTTGGCAAAGATACTGGAATGGTTTGCCATTTCCTTCTCCAGTTTATTTTAAATATGAGGAAACTGAAGCAAAAAGAGTTAAGTGACTTTCTCAGGATAACACAACTAGTAAGTGTCTGAGGACAGATTTGAACTCAGGAAGAGGAGGTCTTCCTGACTCCAAGCCCGACACTTTATCCACTGCACCACCTAGCTGTCCCTGGCACATAATTAGTATTTAATAAATGATTGCTGATTGATTAGAACCCTGACATAATGGATCAAAATTTTTGGAAGGCTTGGCTATCTGTCCATGATGCCTAGTTTAGATGGATAGAATGACTAAGAGCTCAGGAGAAAGAATAAGACTGAATATAGATGTTTGAAAATTACCTGAATAGTTAATAATAATTAAACCTAAGGGGAAAGATGAGATCACTAAAAGGATATGGAGAATATAGGTATAGAGAATATAGAATCAAGAGCACAAACACATAAATACAAAAGTGTGGTGCAACCCAATGAGGTTAGTGTCAGGATATTCCTCAGGTAAAAGCCAAATAGAAATCTGAGCTTCCTAAAATGATTTAATTTTTTGTCAGCTCCCTTAACTAGTTAGTTAGTTACCTAACTGTGTAAGGCAAGATTTCCTTGACAAGGAGTTTCCTTGATTACCTTGGTGATCTGTAAATCTCTCTTCTCAGTCAATGCATTGTGAACCCTCTAAATGTGGTTTAATCTGTAACCTGACTTAGTTTACCTGCAGAGTCTGTTTAATCAGGTTTGTCTCCTTTCCTTAACTAAGTTTGTTCAAATTTTTGACATTGAAGGAAGCACGAGATTATGATTTTTGTGATATTCATGGACATCATACACTTGTTTCCTGTTTTATTTAAGCCCCCTGATTAACCACCCTAGAGATTTACTCAAATTGATCCCCCTGGGAGACATTGGCAAAAGTTTGTCACCAACCTGGCCCCAAACACTACTTAATTCTATCAAGCTCAACATGGGATAGATAGTGAGAACACCATTCAATAAGTTTATTTTCATGAACTTCCCTTGAAACCATAAATCCAGCTTTCTGCTTCTGCAATTATGCTTTCTGCTTATAAGAATGTTGGGCTTTAAGCCCAAATGGGTATTGTAGGACAGCATTTTATTATATTGTTTGGAAAACCTTATTTCTTAATATTATTTGAACCTAGCATGATATGGGTAGAAATTGGCTGATCTCAGAGCTGCTTCCAGGGAAGCCAGATGGCAATATATACTTGTACCCCACTCAGCTCTCGAGTCCACCCAATGCTTGTGTTTTGACTTTCTCAAATTTAAGTGTTTATTTTTACATCTCAATCAACTTCAATTTGGATGTTTATGCTTAATGAGATATATCTCAATGGACCTTGCCTAAAAACTACCCACTGCTTAGTGGTATTTGTGTACGGCTTATTGTTCTTCCTTCCTACTCGAGGAGGACCACTGTTATCATGATGTCAAGGTACATGTGGTGCATTCAACTGTGGCTGATCAGCCCAATACAGGCTCATGAGACTCCACCACAGGGTGGGCACAAATAGTCCACTTGAAAATTTGGGATGGGAGATGTCTCTAGATTTACTCATCTCATGTTTCCTTTGTGCTACTGCAATTCTCCTGTGCTCAAAGAGCACGGTTTTTTAAATTTCCATCTGTCTTCTCTGAAACCTCATGTAATATAGAACTCACAGAGACTAAGGAGGGAACCTTCTTCTGGCTTTCCTTCCCTACCAAAGGATTTAATGAATTTCTTTTTAAACTAAAAAAAGTGTCAGGAATGTTAAAGCTCAAAGTCAGCTGAGGCTTGGGGGAAAATAAACAAAAAATTAAATTATGCTGGTCAAGAAGGGATCAATGGAAAGTACTACTTTGAGGGCAGATGGGACAAGACAAGATACATGCAGAATTGATAAACTTATTTCATTTCTTTTTTCTCTGGTAAAGATAATGATCATTGAACTATAAAGGACTGAACAAAGGTGGCTAAGTTGACATAGCCAAGATATGCAAGAAGGTAATAAGAAAGCACCTAGTTGCCTTAGGAGAGTTCAAATCACCTGGCCCAGGGGAACTTGAACTATATGAGTGATATTCCTAGACACCAAAAGGGCCAACTGATGGGTATAATTGCCAAGTCATTGCCAAAAATCTCTCAAAGGTATAGAGAACAGGAAGAAAGAAGACGTCATAAGAGTGGAGAAGGGCAAATAAAATCACAATTTTCAGTGAAAAAGAAGATAATGGAATTTGCAAACTATAGATCGTGATCTTAACATGATTCCTGTCAAAATTTGAGATCTGATTATCAAAGAGTTGAATGGTGGGCACCTAGAAAAGGCTAGCATGTGTTCATTAAGTCATGTCAGACAAATCTTATTTTCTTTTTTGAAAATTACTTAATGTGCAGAGCAGGGGAAAGCTACAGATATCATTTAGCTAGATTTCAGCAGAGCATTTGACAAAGTCAAATCAGGCTATCTGTCTGGATAACATGGAGAGGTGTGGGCTAGATGATGAAACAGTCGTTTGGATTCAGATGTGGTTGAATTTCGGTACCCAAAGTGTACTCATTAACGTCTGGCCTTTGACAGTATAAGGTCATCTTCACACTACAAAGATGCATTAGAGTTGGGTTTAGTGGAGGAATACATGCACACATGTAATGGCACATTTATCTGTCTTTAAAAATCAAATCAAATCAGAGACTCTTCTTAGCACTAACATGGTACAATAAAAGGGATACTGGCTATAGATTCCAGGAACCTGGGTTTAATTCCTATGTCTCACATTTACTACTATGACCTTGGAAAAATCCCTGAATTTGCCTAGGTCTCATTTTCTCCATCTTTAAAATGAGGAAATTGTCCTAGAGGCCTCTGTGATCCCTTTTAGCTTGACTTCTATGATCCTGTGATCACTTCAATAACTTTCTTCTGATTTTTTTTCCAACTTTCTCCAGCTGCTTTCAAAACAAACACTCCTTTTGGCCCTGAATTTCCCTTTCTAATAAGTTGTTCACTCTTGTGACTTTTATTTTGGTTTAACTGGGTGTATATAGTGGGTCTTGTTCTTACTTATTTTCTCTCTAGAGACTGAAACCAGGAATTGGCTAAAAGTTATATTTAAAAACATCTTTTCTTCCTTTGAATAATTTTCTATCAATAATACATAACATCGGTGCCTAAGAAAAAGAGGGGGAAGAGAATTTGACAACTGCTGGGAAAGAAACCAATCTTTTGTTTATTATGTTTGGTGATGGAAACTGATTACATAACTTGTCATTATTTATTTCTCCTGACATATAAGGAAGGAATGAAATAATGAAGATTCAGAAGAGTAAGGCTGTTCTTTCTCAGAGTAGTTTAGAAATGGAATCTAGCTTGATGAAGTTATCTTTTTTTTGGAGGTTGAGATGGAAAGATGTTTCACTACTGGATTTCCCTTGAGTTTCTGAAAGCTAAGGATTGTTAACTGATCCTTGCCTTAGAAAGAAATTGCCACACAATCTGGTAGTTCTTTATTGTTCATGGAGGTCACCTTATAAAGTTTAAGGATCTTACAGGTAGTAGAAGCAGGGGCAGCAGCTACAAAGGGCTTGCAATTACTGGGGTGGAAGTGGTGAGGTGTGCGAAGGAAGAGTTCTAGGGGACTTTGTGCACTTATAAATGTTCAAACATATCAACAACATTCAAATGATTTAGCAGCAATACAGTTAAATTTTGCAGAGTTGGTCAGTTTCGCTTATATCACTTCTGAGTCCTAGGACATTGGCTTCATTTGTCTCTCTCTCTCTGTCTATCCATTTATTTATTTTTAATATTGCTCTCTATTATGTCAAAGTGGAAGGGCAGGACCATTAACTACTTATAAGGGAAAATATGTCCAAAGTTCTTGGCTTGTGTCTGGGTGAGACCTAGAGAACAGGTTGAAAAGAGAACATTTCAGTCAGCCCGCAGACAGCCCATTCAGTGAACACAGATTGCCAAATTGCAAGTTCAAATGAGTGTCCCCTTCTGAACTGGCTTATCATTCTGATGCATAAATATAGTCACTCTCTCCAGTTTTGTTTTCTCCTGTTCTGAGTATATTGTTTATTTTTTTAACATTCAGTGATAAGTGAATAAAGTAAGAGGGCAGGCTCCTTAGGACAGAGACCATTTTGTTTGCTTATTTTTGTCTTCCCAGCACTCAGTGTTTGGCACATAGTAGGAGCATAGTAATGAATGAATCAGTCTTATGTTACTGGAATAAACTAATAGCTCTACAAGCATTTATTTAGCATTTACTGTGTGCTAGGCACTATATTAGATGCTAGGTATATACAGGAAAAAATACTGCCAGCAAGGAGCACAGAATACAACATAAATAAGTGAATTAAGAAAAAAACCCCATTTATTAAGCACATATTATGAGCCAGGTATTATGCTGAGTGCTGGGGGAACAAAAATAAACAAGCAAACAAACAAGGAATTCAGTCCATGCCCTTAAGGAGCTTATATTGTAATGAGGGATGACAATGTATAAAAGGAAGCAAGAAGAAGATTTGGGGGAATGAATACTATGACATGATTTGGAAATGACCAAGAAATGACTTGAAGCCCTAGTTTCAGGCAAGATAAGGTTAAAAACTAACCTACCTATCAAAGCTCAGGTTCCCAAGGGCAGAGTTCAGATTCCAGTAGGAGGAAGTATACCAACTTTTAATTTCATTGCTATGTACTCTCAGAGGAGTAGAGTCTGTCAACGTAGCTTAGGAACACATCTCCTAAAGCATTCAGAGGTTATGTCACACACATAATACATGGTAATTTTGGGGTGGAGAGACTAATAGTTGAAAGAGCTGGGAGAGGTTTCATATAGAAGTTGGCTTTTGAGCTAAGTTTTGAAAGAAAGAAAGAAAAGATTCTAAGAGCAGAGGTAAGGAAGGGAGAGGATTCCAGGTGTAGGATGGGGGTGGGTAGCCAATGCAAAGACATGGAGATGTTAGATGGAGTATATTGTATAAGGACCAAGAAAGAAAGGCAGTTTAAGGGGCAGCTAGGTGGCGCAGTGGATAGTGCACCGGCCCTGCATTCAGGAGGACCTGAGTTCAAATCCGGCCTGAGACACATAACACTTACTAGCTGTGTGACCCTGGGCAAGTCACTTAACCCCATTGCCTAGCCAAAAAACCAAAACAAAACAGAAGGGCAGTTTACCTGGACTTTGGAGTGCATGAAGGTGAATAGTGCATAAATCTGGGAAGGTATTTTGGAATTAGGTTGGAGGGTGCCACATTTTCCCAAAGGAGGCTGGAGGTCAGGCTGGTGGCAAGTGTAGTATGAGATAGGAGGCACACAGTCAGGTGGACAAATAGGAGGGCCCATTTTACTATTCTTCCTCCCTCCACAGGGTGGAGGTTAGGTAGGAAAGGGTTCAGGAGAATATGGAAGTTGAATCTGCAGGGCTGGTGAGAGAAGTCTGGTTCCCTACCAACTTTCCTTCTTCCTCCCTCAAGAGACAGATATAGCTGGAGACAGAAGACCCAAGGTCAAAGGATAGACTGTTCATCTTTCACACTGCAGAACTGGGAGATCTGGCAGGCAGCAGGAGGTGGAAGTTGACTTATGCTGGCACAGTTGGAAATCACTGCTTTGGGGCATATAGAAGATGACCATCCCAGCCCCTTACCTCCTTCCCTCAGGGGACATGCTGCACCCAGCAGAGATGGCAGGCCCAAGGTTTGAGGTCAGAGGAATGTTTGGCCACTCTTCTCACTGAGGGGACTGGACATCAGGCAACAGCAGGAAGTGGTAGTGGACTGCCTGTTCAGGGGGGCAGCAGAAAGCTGATGTGCAGAATGAAATAAATTCATTATTCTCATGAGAGGAAGGAGTCTTCAATGGGTAAAGAATTGCTATGGAAGACCTGGAGATTAAAGGGAAAAATTCTTTGCTATTTCCATTTGATGATTGCCAGAGATTTATCACATTGAACTTTCCTAAAACTCTGTGTAGGTTCTTAATTTCTTTCTTATTTATATTTGTTTAGCTCTGAAAGGAGTAGATGGAGGTCTTTCTGCTATAGATTGCTGTCTATTTTTCCCCTATAACCCGGTTAGCTTTTTCTTTACACATTTATATGTTATACTATCTTGTTCATATAGCTTAAATATTGGTATTAATTCATTGTCTGTAGTACCTTTTAGCATAATGAAGTTTCCCTGTTTCTATCTTTCAATAAAGTCTAATTTTGCTATTTCCTTGTCTGAGATCATGGTCATTCAGGCTTCTGCAAGGTGTAATAAAAACTATATGGATTTGCAGTGACTCTTGGTTTCCCTCTATTGCTTTAGTGTGTGTACTACAGAGGCACAGGTTGCTATGACTGAATAGATTTGAATAGACAGGAAACTTTTGGCTGATATAAGGTGGATACTGGAGGATAGTTTATTGCCCCGTAGGTCCTGACGACCACACAGGTATAGTTTTTTTTTTTTGCATATGTAAATTGAAGAGCAGAATTGAATATAACTTGTGTCATATGACTAAACGTCAATTTCTACGTTTGAACTCTGGGAACTGTGTCCAGGTGTTGCGGGGGGGGGATTTTTTTTTATGTCTCCTATTTTTATTCAGCTGAGCTGAACTGAGCTGAGCATCATGTAAATGATGAACAAAGAGTCCTCACCATGCCTTTCTAGGATGTGTCTGACTCAGACACAGTCATGTTAAAATATGTTGGGAAATAATAACTGGCCTTATCAGTCATTTGGTGCATTTGGAGTCTTAGTTATATAGTTTTTGATTTGGAACATGTTTTAATGTCTGTGATCTGTCTCATTTTCAAATAATGAATCTATGACCACTGAGCAGAGCTTGCCTTTATTCCATCGTTTATTTACAATGTTCAGGAGGTCGAGAGCAAAGAGAAAATGAGAAGGATTGTGAAGAGAAAGAAAGGTAGGAATTACTTGTATTGGATGACATCTGGAATGTAGGGCACTAGAAAGAATCCAATGGTTTTTGTTGATGAGAGAGGGATGAGCAATCTGGTGGGGCAAAAGGAGGGAGAAGAACAGATAGAAAAATGGCTTAATAGAAACCTCAGGGACCAGGAAATATTCTTATTTTCCCCAAAGTTTAATTACATTCCATTTATGTTATTTTCCTCCCTCCATCTTGATTTCTAATCTTCAATTCAGCCAGGATACACTGCTTATTTAAGTGGAATAAAGAATTACCTAGCCAGCTTGGCAAGCATGGACAGCCAGTCCTCACTTTTTAAAGCTCAGGAGCCTTGAATAGCCAGCTGGCTCACTATAAATAGAACTATGGGAACAATCTAAATATTCCATACAACCATTGACAAAAGGTTGGTTTGTCAGCAGTTGGATCATGAATGCACAAGTGAGTAATTAGCTAAGGCAGTAGATAGGCAATCTTGCATGTTCAAGCCAGAGTTCTCTTTAGGTTTTTGTCTTACATTTAACCAAATAATCAGTCATAGGGACTGATGAAGCCTTTAGGTTTTCTGGGTTTAATTCATCTCAAACATTTATTAAATGTTATCAAATGCTTACTGCATAAAAGACATTGTTCTGGATGCTGGGGTTACAAAGACAAAAAAAAATAATTCCTGCCCTCCAGGAGCTTATGTTCTTTCGGGGGCACACAATGCATTACAGGTTAATTATAAACAAGGGAAAGAATGTTAATAACTAGAAGGGATAAGAGGGAGGGTAAGAAAAAGATGCATGTAGGAAGTGGCAGCTGAACTGAAGGAAGTCTGATTGTATCTTCCTGTGGAGGCTGGAGTTTTACTTCAGGAATGACATCACAGCTTTGGCTGAGGAGCAATGGGTTCTGAATTCAGGATACCATTCTTGGGGACAATATTTTCCAGGACAGAGTTCCAAGAACTTATGGCCTTGGGCAAATGTTGGAAGCCTTGGGTAAGGCTGAAGGTTTGGTGAATCACTCAATGTGCATATAAGGGAGTTGAATGAATATTTATGTGTGTGTATCTATATGGATACATGCATACACACAAACACACATATAATTTTCCAGTGAGATTCCTTTTTTTGCGGCATGTTTATTTAACACATATTGTATTTTTGTTAAGTTCTAGATGCTGTGCTTGGCAAACCACTGGTAGGCCACGTTTGATTTCAACATTCAGATAATGGTAGGGTTAGAGATGCAATGGACTTTAGAGGACATCTAGTTAAATCCCCTCATTTTACAGATGAGGAAATTGAGGCCTAGATAGGTGAAGTAACTTCTGCAAAGTCACACAGTTAATAATAGAGGTAGGATTGAATTTTGACTTAAAATCACTGTACCATGTTGCCTCTTGCCCCTCCCTTCAACCTCTGTCTCCCTATCTGTTTTTCAACTAAATGAAATTTTGTGAAAGGTAGATGTATTTAGACTACTTATACAAGGAATAGTTTACAGGAGGCAGGAGGTACATTTTCCAGGGGAAATTGGGAGTAACCAACCCCCAGTCCTCTATACACATTGTTTTTTCACTGTCACTTTTTAATAATATGGGATAACTAAGACAATAGTTACTTGAGTTAAAAGAAAACAACTACAGTTTCTGCTTGTGATCTGACAGTCATCATAGGACTGCAAAAGAGTAAAGTTCTACTCTTTTAAAAAAAAGGAACATTTCACAAATGTGCATTTCCTCCTTGTGCAGCAGCTATGCTAATCTCTGTATCATTCTAATGTGCGCTGCTGAAGTGAGCACTGACTCTTACTTTTTATACAAGCCATTGGTCTCTTTTCACCTAATAAATCAGTTACAAGCTCCTTATCAGATTAATGCTACATGACCATGATTTAATTTTAATCAATTAAATAGGCACTTATTATGTGCCTACTGTCTGCTAGTCACTGTACTAGGTGCAGGGGTTATAAATACAAAGAATGGAATAAACTCTCTTTTCAAGGAGCTTAATTCTTATGGAAGAAACAGTAAGTTTGTATACACACATATACATACAATACATATGTATGTGAATATACGTATATTTGCATATATGCATGTATTTATACATAGTATAAAGATATTGAATACAAATATATACAAAATAGATAAATACAAATAAATTAGGGATGAAGGGCACAAGCAGATGGGAGACTGAGAAAAGCTTTGTGTAGAAGGTAGTTCATGAGCTTTATCTCAGAAGAAAAGAGGGGTTTTATGAGGCTGAAGGGAGTGTATTCCAGGTAGAGGATATAACCAATGCAAAGACAGAGTGCTAAGTGAGAGGAACAGAAAAAAAGAAAGTTTAGTAGTATTGTAGAGTGTAGGGGAAGGGGAATGAGATGGAATTTTCATTAAATTATTGATTTATTTTCTTCATACTTCTGTTTTCTTGCATGCAATATAAAGATTCCATATACTGATGAAACAATCCTTAAGTTGGCAAGGGAAACAAAAGACCCAGTAGGGTAGGTGTCCTCACATTGAATCAGAATAGAATTAATCTGGCACCTGGCAGCTGGGTTTAATTCGGCAAATCCATTATTAGGTTTTCATTAGGCAATAACGATTAACTATGTCTGAGCCACCTCCCCCTTTCATTTGTTTTCTTTTACACAATTAGCATTTTATGAAAATTTTTTTTGTTACTGGTTTGAAATCAGTTTTTCCCCCATAAAGAAGTTAGTAAATCATTAAAATTAACCCAAAATCATATAAGGGTATGAAACAATCATTCTTTGTCACTGAAGACCTCTAAGAAGTTATATATAAAAACCCAATAAACTAACAGACTACATCATAAGATCTTAGGGAAGGATCTTAGAGGTCAGATAGCTCACTTCCCCCATCCTTTTACAGGGAGAAGAAACTGACCAGGGAGGTTAAGTAACTTGCCCAAGGTAACATAGGCCACAGGTGGAGAAGTTGGTACTCAAACTTTGGCTCCTTTACTCCAAGTATAGCACTTCAAGTTTAGTGCATTTTTTACTGTTATACACTCATGCCAGGGATTACTCTTTGTCTAGAATAGGATATTCTCAAAGCAGCTAAAGGGATAAGTGGGCCATGGTCTCACCAAAATGAGACATATAAGTCTAAGATTTTGAATTAAATCCACATATATTTAATGTTGGTCCACATAGACATTGTTGATGCATTATGCTCATAAAGACTAATGAGATATAGATGTTAGTGTGTGTATGTGTGTATGTATATGTGTTTGCTTATATATATACATATGTGTATCATAATAGCGCAAAACTTAGCTCATCCACTCACCCAAATCTATCCTTCTCTAAACACTCCCTTTTCTTCTTCTTCTGAGGATGTCAGAATTTTCACAGTGACTCAGGTTCATGACTTCAGAATCATTTTTGTTTCTTCCTTCTTTTTGAACCCTTACATGCAATCAGGTGCTGAGTCTTGGCCATTCTTTACAACATATCTCTTACCTACTTCCTTATCTCTGTACATGTGGTTAACCTGATTCTTATTATCTTTCATCTGCATTATTACACAGTCAATCCTCAACTTCCGTGGGGAAATAGTACAAAAGTGAAAACTGCAAATGTTGATTTGTTGAACATATGGGAAATGGGGGTTAGGTTGGTGAAAAGATGGAAAAGTGGCTAAGCTCATGGGTAAATGATAATAATATCTTACTAAATTTAGTAAGAGATGTGATGGTGGTATAGCAGAAAGAGAACTGACCATACAGTCAGAAAAGACCTGAATTCAAGTGCTAATTCTTATATACTGATTGTGTGGTTGTAGGCAGCATGCTTACTTTATCAGTGCCCCAAGTAACTCTCTAAGAGTATATATTACATACAAGTTATACCAATTGACATCAGAGGAGATATTTCTTAAACTGGAATTTCTCATAGTGTTGCAATGACAGGTTCATAGCAAAACAAACAGACAAAAAATTCAAACAAATAATGCATGAGAAAAAGAAGGATTCTACGGTGAGAGGCACTGAGGTTTCTTTAGTTGTTAGGACACTGGTAAGGCACAATATAAACAAGATCGATAGAGGAAGATATGTTAGTCTAGAAGAGTACCATCATGCAAGCAACGCTAGGGCCCTGTGGAACAGAATCTCAGCTTTTGGGGAATCTGGCAGTGAGGTCTTGGCTGTTGCTATTGCCTCCTTCTGCTGTCCTGAGGAAGGCAGCCTGGTACAGACTTTAAGAAATCCGTTATGTCTGATAAAAAAAAGACATTTGATTCAATTCAGTTATTTATTAGATGCTTGATACTATATGCATGACACTGTACTAGATTCTGGAGAGCTGAAGATAAAAAATATTTTAAAAAATCCTTAGAGTTTCTGCTCTTCAGTATAATTGAAGGAGGCAACAGAATGCTATAGGGGCAAAGAGATTTCTAGAAAAAGTCCTTTCAGTATAGGGAAATCAGGGAGCACTTCATGAAGATGACACCTGGGCTAGGCTTAAAAGGAAGAGAAAGATTTCAATAGAGAGAGAAGAGGTTTTAGGCATGGTAAATAGCCTGGTACCAGATGTGATTGAGATATGAGAACTAGAGATGTACTTTAAGAGAACTCAAATCAAAACTGAAGAGCCTTGTGCTATGAGTAAAGTTAATGCTAATGGTACTATTTATGTGGATATAATTCCTACTAGAAATTAGGTCAGTACATAATCCTTCTTCCCACCCTCCTCCTATAATACCAGCGGGGACTGCTGTGAGTAAGAAAGCTGTGAACTAGATCTGGGTCATTTTGGGCTAACTTTGCCCTCAGATGCCCCTCTTCTCATTGGACCTGTACTGTTTGAATGACTCGCTGAAATAGCAGAGGCTGTCAAGATCCAATTACTTGCTCATCCTCTTCTTTTCTGAAGAAGAACATTGTGCAGGAAATCCTCTTCTCTTTTGCTAGAAGGCCAGGAAATCTCTCTGAATTCTCAAATTTGGGAACCCTAACATGAATTCATCTCTAAGGCAACCCCAAACCTGGTACTGTCCAGGAAATCTTCCTTTTCTGGTTAGAAGACTATATTCTGGAATCCCATTGCCTAGTAACTCAAAATCCTCACTCCTTCCTGTTAAGAGAAGGCTAAAGTTCAGAAGCATTGTGCATGAACTCCCCTTATAGGACAAGGGAGAGAGCACACATTTGCTTGCTTCTGCTATGTACTTCGGCATGAACTACAGGAGTTCTGTGGCTGCTGCCTTTGTTTGGGACAGGAAAGCAAGCCCATTATCAGGAGACCTTCTCTTAGGATATGTGTAAAATATGTCTAATTCTTTGATGTTCTTTTGCTATGTCACCATCAACTGGTCTGGAGGGAGAGGAAGAGGAAAGGGAGCAATCCCTTTCCTCTCCCCCCAATCTTTAGCCTTTAGAAGGAAGGTAGAAATGGAAAGATGAGAAAGAACCTGAGATGAGCTTGTTGCTTCCCTGCATAGGTCATCCAAGCTTCTACAGCAAGAATCCATACTCCTGAGTCCCAGTTATACTATCTAATTGGTGGCAGCCTCAGTAATTGGAAACCAATCAAGACTTCAGTTCATAGGAAACCCATCAGAAGTTGACAATTGTTTCTTAAGAAGGTGCCAGTGCATGTGTGTATGTAATACTTCTTAGGATACTGGTTAATTTCATTATCTTTTTTCTAAAGTCATTTTTTCTAAAGTCATTACACTATAAAATTCAATCTACCCTTAAGAATTTTTCTTGGTCTCATTACCATCTTACATACTTTTTCCCATCTATCTATTCATTTATTAATGCTCTCAGAATCACTCAATTAAGAGAGAACAAGTATCCATCAATATGAAATGGACTTTTAATAACAATAGAGAGGAGATGCAGTGTTTGTTCTTAAACTTAATAGAGCATGGCATAGAAAACTGAATAGTGGACTTGAAGTTAGAAGACAGGTTTGAATTCTTAGACATATGGACCAATGTTTATTTCCATGGCTTTATAAAAAAACATAGAAAGAAGACATGGTACAAAGTCATTAACTAACACTTGGAAAAGATTTCTAATTGGCTAGTCAAATGCACACGACTTTCATACAATATTCAGACTTTGTGTTTAAAAACAAAATTTAAACCATATAGAATATATGCTAGTTTCCTATCATTGCTATTTGATTTTTATAAAAAAGTACATTTCTCTCACTTATAATTATAATAACAGCTGACATTTACATAGAACTTTATGGCTTAAGAAATGCTTTACATATACTATCATATTTAATACTCATAACAACCTTGTGAGGTAGATAGTTCAATATTATTCCAATTTACAGATGAAAAAAAAGACAGGTTTAGAGAGGTTCAATGTCATTTCCCAAGTCATATAGCTTGTAAGTAGCAAATCTGAGACCTGATTTGAGGTGTTTTTAATTCCAAGTCCAGGGCTTCACTTCGGCACAGCTGCTTCTAATTACACAGCAAAAAATGTATATTATTTTCAGCACTTCTTGCATCAATTTTCTTTTCTCTGCTTTCATGCACATGACCCCATTTTAATCTCTTAATACTTCTTCCTTGTACTATTATAAAAGACTCCTTGTTGGTCTTTTTCAGGCTAGCCTTTCCCCTATCCAATACAAACTCACACAGCTGCCAAAGTGGAATTACTAAAATACTGATTATACCATGTCTGTCATCTGTACGAAGTTCCAGTAGCTCCCTATTGCCCCTAGGAGTAAATTCAAACTTCTCTTCTTGGCATTTAGAATCCTTACAATCTGGCTTCTGTCTACTGCTTTCCAGACATTACCCTTACTCCCCTTCATGTACTCTGAATTCCAGCCAAACTGGCCTTCTTGCTTGTCTTCACACGTTCCCGTATATTTCCCATCTCCATACTTTTGCACATGTTGTCCCCCATGCCTGGAATGCAATCCCTTCTACCTTTTAGAATTCCTATGATCACTGAAATCTCCTCTCAAGCTAACATCTCAAAAAGGAAGCCCTTACTGATTCCATCAACTCACAGTGACTCCCTTTTCCCTATTCCCATCGAAATTACTTTGTATTTGTATTGTATTCATTTTACATTTTGTCCATTTAGACATATAAATGTTGTTTCTCCTGGGCTGGGCTTGTTCTAATTTTGTCTTGAATGTGTGGCACCTAGAACAATGCCTTTTGGATAGTAACCACTTAAGATCCACTTGTTGGTAGATTGATACTGCATTTTTACATGCACATAAAAATAGAGTTGGCCAGCCCTGGAGTCTGGAAGACCCAAGTTCAAATCTTGCCTCACACACTTGCTAGCTGTGTAACCCTGGGTAAGTTACTTAACCCTGTTTGCCTCAGTTCCTCATCTGTAAAACGAGCTGGAGAAGGAAATGGTGAACCACTCCATGATCTTTGCCAAGAAAACCTCAAATGTGATCACAGAGAGTCAGACACAACTGAAATATCCCAACAACAACAAAAAAAATAGTTAGCAAAAACTTAGAGTTTTATATCTAAAACTGAATTCATTATGTTTCCCCCATTCATAAATGCTTGTTCAGTGATTGCCTGTCTAAAATGGATTTCCTATCTCATCCATTCATGATTTCCTTCCAGTGATACAAATGAAAACTCATCCATCCATTCCCGTTATGTTTGAATTATGTTCCTGTTATCCCATAAACTTGCTCCAGGGGGATCTACCTAATGTGCTGAAGGCCTTTCTTGCTTTCTCTTGACATTATGTATAGTTTTCTGTATAGCGTAGTTCTCTGGCAATTCACTTTGTCATCCCTTGCTCTTGCATGTGACCTGCCAAAATTTTCTTCCTGTCAGACATTCCTTGATATCTTTTTCTCCTGTTCTTCGGAGTTCTTTGTTGGTTACATGTTGTAACTAGCCCACATTTACCTTGTGCCTTGACATTACACCCTGTGTGGTAGCTATTTTTGGTTTTTGGTAGCAGTCTTATTCCATGTTATTGTTGTTCAAACATTTCAGTTGTGTCTGACTCTGAGACCCCATTTCTAGTTTTCTTGGTAAAGATTATGGAGTGGTTTGCTGTTTTCTTCTCTAGCTTACTTTACATGCAAACAGAGTTAAGTGACTTGCCCAGGGACACACAACTAGTGTCTGAGACCAGATTTAAGAGGAATCTTCCTGACTCCAGACCTGGCACTCTGTCCACTGGACCTAGCTGCCCCACTGTTATATAGCCACACTAGAAGAAAGTTAGTATGGAAAAGTCTTTGCTGTCCTGAAAGGCGTGGGTAAAAAAAAAAAAGCTTTGCCATTTTCTAAAGGCAATCCAATCTGCTGTTTTCCTCTTATTTAACTCTGGCGCTCAACTTGATTTTTGTCTACAGAGAGCAAGTCTTCCTGTCCCAGATGAGCACAGTAAAGGACGAGCTTTACAGGATGTCCAACCAAATGCCTGTTGAAACCTTGGCAATAGGCATCATTCATGCACTTGTTATTTCCACTGTGGATGGACAGTCCAAATTCCTCTAAGCACATACAGATTTTTTTCCAGGAGGCTCTGCAGTTTGTTTGGTTTTTTTTTGAACTTGAAGCACCAAATCATCTGTAAACAACAGCATTTGGAATTTGGAGGACTTCACCAGCCACAGGGAGTCTAACTTGGAATCTGTGCTGGAGGTGCCCCCAACCAGGGGCAAATACCTTTGGTGAGCACACATCCCATTGTTTTATGCCCTGCTTGGAGTTTATTATCAGAGGGTTACTAAATAGGTTTATTATGTCTTCCAAAGCATATTGGATACCTTTGATATGTGGATAGAAAACACCATTTTATAAAAGAACCTTTTAGGCAGTTTTGTTCTTTGGAATCAGTCCCCCCCCCCCATAAGTAGCAAACAATAAGTTCAATGGGATCTTATAGTCTTTATGTCTTTCAGCTGATTATAAAATGGTAAAAATTTGGTACATTACATAGTAAGTACTATTTGTGTAAATTTGCTTGTTCCTTCTAATACATGCAATGAGGATGTTCTTGATTTGTGCGTAGATGATTCTCATGAAGATTTTGAATCGATGTGAGATTAGGCTTATACATCAATAGTAAATCATGTTTTCTTAGTCATTTTTTTTCCTTTTCACTTTCCCCTGGTAATAACTCACTCTATATCAGCAAAAGTATGGAACTGGATTAAGGAAAACACTAGCATTTCTTTCTTTCTTTTTTTTGAGGCAATCAGGTTTAAGTGACTTGCCCAGGGTCACACAGCCAGTAAGTGTCTAAGGCCAGATTTCCGCCGAGGACCTCCTGAATCCAGGACTAGTGTTCTATACACTGTGCCACCTAGCTGCCCCAGACACTAGCATTTCAATTCATTTCAAATTAATTTGACAGACATTTATCAGGCACTTAGCAAGCACAATATTAGATGTTGTGGGAGATACAAAATGTGCAGAAGACAGACCCCTGTCCTCATGGAGCTTCTAATCTAGTAAAAGGATAAAACACATACAGAGATATAAATCACAAGAATATATGATAACAATAGAGAGTTACAATAAAATGCAATATAAGATTTGATGAGAGGATCACATAAAACTTCATAAAGATTAGCATTTGAGTTTAACTTAATAGATTCTATTTTTCCTTTACATTTAAGCACAGTGGCTAATTGTAGCTGCCCTACTGGCATAGTGGATACACCTGCTTACTTTTCTCGCCCCTTGGGTTGGCTATGTTCCCATAGCTATGTTGACACGAACACCTGCTACTTGAGTTGGTTCAAATGAAGAAAGAGTGCACCCCACAAAATGACATTTCTCTTAATCTGCATTTAGTAAAAATGAAGTCTACATTATTATATTTCCTGTTGCTCCTCCTGCTGTGGCTGCAGTCACCAAACCAGACCACTAGAGACCTGGGAAGTACTAAGTCACTCATCTCCAAACTAGGGACCTTGTGCCCTCATTTTTATCATAGCCATTATTCAGCCTACTGCCATACCCATACGCTCTCCCCCACTCACCCTTTTTTACTCCTCTCTGTGAACTGTAATTAAATCAACACTCATCATTGCTTCAGGAAAAGGGTGTGCCAATGAATCGCCATATTGTTTGGCTCACCACCTTTTCAACTTTCCAGATTATAACCCTTCTCACTGTCCATTGCTCCCCAAAAGGTGTAGTCTCACCTTTGAAGGCAGGAGCTTTTGGATTTATATTCCCAGCATTTAGTGCAGTGCATACATAACACACGCTTTTCATGCATTAATTCATTTCCTGTTTTCCTGTACTTTTGTATATTTCCTGTTTATCTTCTCTATGATGTTATTGTTGCCATATAATGTTTTCTTGTTTAAATTCTCCATTTCAAAGTGTTTATTTTTAGATTCTTTGCTGATAAATAACGGTTTGTTGTATCATGGACAGTGAGTGTCTTGGTTTTGATCTCAGGTTTCAAAATAATCAGGCTTTTGTTATAAGCATTAAGACATAAATTGACACCATTTTAAATGGGTACAATTGTCCTTTTCTTGGGAAACCAAAATGTAACTACTAAAACTGCTAAACCTAAACATTAAGCAGTGAAGTAATCCTTAAAGGCAAGTTTTAAAATAAAATAAAATGTAAGGAATAATTGGTAACCTTATGACTAATTCTTAATTGTGATAAACCCATTTAAATACCTAATTTTTAAAACAGACTTCCATCAGGATGAAGATGTAGTTCTCTTGATTCTAAATAAAAAGACCTTCCTGAGATTTATTCACATTTCCAGTACCACAGAAACTTGGTTTCAAAAGCTCTTAACTTTTGTGAGAGTGCTTTTTAAAAAGCACTTTACAAATTTAATCTCATTTTATCCTCACAACAATCTTGGGGGGTATATGCTATTATTATCCCCATTTTACTGTTGAGAAAATTGAGGCAGACAGAAGGTTAAATGACTTGCCTAAGGTAAGATAGCTAGTGTCTGAGGCTGGATTTGAACTCAGGTCTTTCTGACTCCAAGTTCAGCACTTTATCTATCATGCCACCTAGATGTTACTAGTAGTAACAGGCAGTTTCTTGAATTGATGTTGCAAAAAAAAAAATCATTATCTGGTGGTTGCATGGAGGTAGGCCAGAATGAGAATGTGACCTATGACTCCACAGAAAAATGTAAACTACCTTGAATAGACATAAACAGCAAAAGAAACTCCAACTATCCTATTGGAAAACTTGCACATGACGGTAGGCCATCCTGGCACTATGCCTTCTTTCTTCTGTTTCTATATAATACCTATATATAATTCTATATAATAATATAGATAATTACATATATTTAGTGTATATGTACATTTATACACATACGTACATATATATATATATATATATATATATATATATATATATATTATATATATATATATACACATATGTAATTGGTGCGGGGATCCATGATGTTACTTTGTCTTGTTGCTACTCAGGATGACTGACCTCTTGTGAGTAAACTCCCCCATTTAGCCTAGTTAACCTTAATAAAATCTATTAATAACCACACTGGTATTAGCCCCTCTTTCTTTGATATCTCAGTATTCTCTCAGAGGGTACGCCATTATATACATTGGGGCAGAATAGATCTGCCCCCTTGTATTTGGCATAGTTGGCAGAATAGTCCACCCTCTTAAGTTATGAACCTTTCTGAATTTATCTAGGTTTTGCCTCAGATAATAGATGTATAAAACACGTACTCAAAGCCATTGCAACTTCCCAGAGTTTATGCTCTGTCTTTGAAAACCTGTATCACACCACAACTCGGTATTGCTATAGTAGAACTATGGTGGAGAGCTGGGCCATTCCATTTAAAACAGATTTTTTTAAATACAGAAAACTTAACATGGCTTTATAAACAAGGATTCATCACAATTTTCATTAGCTTTCCCCCCATTCTGAATTCTAAGCCACAGTAAAGAACACTTCCTTTGGAGATAATCGGGGTGGAAGGCTGAGATGATGACGGTTCCTTTGGTGCCGGGTGCTGGATTGGCTGCTGTATGACATGATACTAACTCTTACTAAAAATATAACCCATGGGTCAAAAATGGCATCAACAAGTTGCAAGTGAAGTTACCTGTAATGAGCCCCACGCCATCATATCAACCCTATTGGATCCATGAAGTGCTTCAAAAATCAAGGTGAATAAAGGTGGTAGGCAGGCATAAAATACCTTCACTTCCTCCGTCCTAAATTTTTCACCAGCTGTGATGATGTAGTTTGTGCCTATCTTGTGTCGGTATCACATTCTACTAGATTGTAAGCTCCTGAAAGGAACAGACTGTATTTATATAATTTTTGGATCTTCCAAGGGATTCTGGGAAAATGGCAGAATAGGTCAGAAAATTCCAGGCTCCTCAAATTTCCTGGATCTTCCCTTGGATCTAGTATTATTAATTTTTATTAAAACTAGAATTGAATTGACTAACATACTAAGTAGCAATATGCACTTTGTGTTTGAATGTTTGCATTTTTGAATTCTCAATTCGGGAACTATTCAAGGGAGGCATAAATGGTGGGGTGGATAGAACCCTGAAATTAGAGTCAGGAAGCTGTGGGTTCAAATGCTGCACCTGACATGAGAAAGTCAATCCAGTTTTCACATCTGTACAACAAGGCTAATAATACCTTTAATACTTGCTTCATGTAGGGGTGTGTATGGTGAGACTCAAATGATATAATGCAAATCTAGTGCTATGCAACACGCAATTTAATTTGTAGTTATCGAGCAGAGCAAAATAAATGCATGAAAAAGATATGTAATTGCTCTGCGCTATCATAAAAGAATGCTTAAAAGGCTTAAGTAACCCTTCCTACTTTCAGTTAGAAAAGGATCAACAGCTGTATTGAATTCACAAAATTTCTAGGCTTCACAAAGTCATTTGGAAAGACAATATTGTTGAGTTAATATTAGAAACCATGACCAAGGATTAGGTTTCAGTGGGGAGATAGAAGATCAAATAACCTATTAGTGGGAACTTTGTACCCAATCCTGTAACTTCATCCTAAGTTTTTCGCTGGCAGCTACAATGCAGCACCAGAGTGCCAGTGGTACACTGAAAGGGCACTGAACTTCAAGTCATGGCACCTAAATTCACATTTCAGCTCTGCTAATGACTTCAGTGTGACCTTGGACAAGTCACTTATGCTCTTCAAGCCTTTGTTTTCTCATCTGTGAAATGAAGGAACTAGATAACCTACATGACCTGCATGAACTTTTTCCATTTCTAGATCTGGGATTCTAGATTCTATATCCTGGGTTCGAATCCCAGCTCTGACATATCCTACCTGCATGACTTTAGACAAGTCTTTTAACCTCTCTAAGTTTCAGTTTCCTGATAAAGGAAAGATATTAGAGGATGGACTTTAAGCTATAATGAGTCATTAGCTTATGAATAGATTATGTTTCTAAAAATATACTTGTTATTTGGTACCAGAAATATTATTGAAACTTTGTATCAGAGACTGTCACATGTGTGAAGTCTACAAGCATTCATTAAGTGGTTACAATGTGTCAGGAACTATGCTAAGTGCTGTGGATTTAAATAGATGCAAAATGATAGTTCCTACCCTCAAGGAGCTTACATTCTAATAAGGAAAGCAACACATAAAAAGAAACATGTCGAAAAGCAAGGAGGCAGGGGTGGAGAGAAGGGACCCATTTCTGGGCATAATGCAGAAAGAATTCTGGAGAATCGGGCTCCGAGCTCTGAGAGGAATAAAGGAGTGAACATGGCTGGCTTGGGGACTATCTTAAAATGGAGGCCCAGGGAGAAACTGAACAATCAGAGGAAGGGATAGAGTGATTTTTCAGCAGGAGAAGCCTGCTGAGGAATGATGGAGAAAGATGTCTGGGAATTTCTCTTTTTAGCTCTTCCTGCTGGATCTCAGCTGTCAGGAAGCTAGAAGTCATTCCCCCCTTGCTCCCCCATATTCCTTTTGTGGGGAAGGCCACAGTCTTGAGAAGAAACAGAGAGCCTGGCAGCCCCTTGAGAAGCAATGAAGTCACACTATAGGCTTAGATACATTTTTAGAGGGGTTTTCTTATTCTTTTGGCTTGTAGCCTTCACCTAGGAAAGCTGAGAGAAAATATCCAAGATACTTACTCTCCATTCCTAGTATATGGAGACTGCCTCTCCACTTGCTGACCTACATTTCACAAGGTTGTATAAGAAAATCTCAACGAAGAATCTAAGAAAACAAATTAGAATGTAAAACATGCCTTTTTGGAAGGAGACATTCTCTAGTGAACCAATCTTTACTGGTGATCTATTTGTTACTTCTAAGATAAAATACACACTCCTCTAACGTTTAAACCTTTTTTATAATTTGGTTCCCACCTACCTTTCCAGGCTTACTTCCTATCATTTTCCATCATATGCTCTTTCCAGCTTAACCCAGCGAGCCTATTAGCTGGTTAGATATCTTCCTCCTTGTCTTTGTAAAGACTTCCCCTCTGCCTCTTAGTATCCCTCATTTCTGTCAAGGCTGAGCTCAGATACCACCTCCTATACAAAGCCTTTCCTGATCCCCCCATCCTCCTCCTTGTTAGGGATCTCTCCCTCCTGAAATTACTTTGTCTTTACTTATCTGTGTACATATTTGTATCCCCTGCAGTGAAATGGAAGACACTGTTTCCTTTTTGTTTTTGTATCCTCCAGAGGCTAGCATGGTACCCTGAACATAGATGGAGCTTTTAAAAACAGTAGGTTCTTCAAGAATGTTAATTAAATTATATTTAATGAAGTGAGCAACCCTCTTCCCATGTCTATAGCAAATCTCAGTTACTTGCAGTTATGCTATGCAGGGTTCCTTGCTGATGTTTATTTTGAAGTTCAACACTTTCTTTCTTTTGTGTGTGTGTGTGTGTGTGTGTGTGAGGTAATTGGGGTAAGTGACTTGCTCAGGGTCACATAGCTAGTGCACGTCAAGTGCCTGAGGCCAGATTTGAACTCAGGTCCTCCTGACTCCAGAGCTGGTTCTCTATTCACCATGCCACCTAGCTGCCCCTCAACACTATTTCTTATAGGTGTTGTCTTTATGAGATATATTCTTCAGGGATGGTCTGTTTTACCCACTGCAGAGTCTATGCTTCATAGATCTAGAACCAAGAGGGACCCCAGAATCCATCTAGTCCCACTCCTTCACTTTATATATGAGGAAAAGTGATCCATGGCTGTTAGATGACTTTCCCAAGGTCACACAGTTAATAGGAATGGTGACTACACTCTTAAGGTATCTTTTCCATCAGACATCCAGAAGGGATATTTCCCACCTGTGTGATGATATCTCACTTGGTCAGGAGCTGACAGAGCACCCTGATTGCTTCCAAATTATTTTTTTCCAGTCTCAAAGAATCTCTTTGAGCATCTGGGTGGGATTATTTAACTCAATCTAGATTGTTACTAGCCGCATTTAAGGACAGGGGTAATGGGAAAGGAAGAACCAGTTTGCAGAGACAATCACAGGATCAGAGCATTAGAGCTAAAAGAGGTATAATTTTACAGATGAGAAAACTGAATCACAGAGAGGCAAGTGACTTACTCAAGGTCACTTGAGGAGGAAATGGCAGAGGCAGGAATTTGAACTTGCATCCTGTGGCTCTAAATGCAACATTCCCTGCATCATGCTGGTGGGTTCTTAGATCACACCATAATAGCCTAAATAACCTCTAATAGTCTGGAACCTTATTGTTTACCATAAAGCCTAACCATGACCACTGCTTCTTGGATTGCAAGTTCCAAGTGGGTTAGAAACTTATTTTCTTAAGTTTAACTCATTTTGAATCTTTTGGCTCTGAGACTGAGTTTTGCCTTACCTTACCAGGCCTCTTGCCTCTATGGAACTTCCCTTCAGTCTCCTTAGCATCCTGCCCTTCCCTCCTTTCTAGCACCCCTTTATGTGTCGTCTTCCCTCATGAGAAAGTAATCTCATTGACAGAAGGTACTATCTTGCTTGTTTGTATTTATATTCTCTATGTCTTGTATATGGCAAAAGCTTAATAAATTATTTGCCCATAAGTCTGTCTCTGTCTCTGTCTCCTATCTTTCTCTCTCATCCACCTATATTTATTTATCTGGGGAAGGAAGGGAAATTTGCTTCTGGAGTGGGGTTGGGAAGTGTAAACAGGGCTTCATCGAGGAAAAGGAATTTTGGCATTGAGCAATGGACCACTTAAATATGATGAGGTATGTTAAGTGCTTTGCAAAGCTTAAAACACTATTTGAATGTGAGCTATAGACAAGAATTATTTTGTCAACCTCAGGTAACCATTATGGGAAATCTGGTAGAAAGAATACGGGTAGCTGCTTTGGTATATAGAAGGTATTGCCATTCAGGAGAATTTAGTTAGTTGAAGTCTGTCTCTTCCTACCTACCTACCTACCTACCTACCTACCTACCTACCTACCTACTATCTACCTACCTATCTATGTATCCATCTATTTTTCATGGGAGAAAGTAGTCCATTCATTCCAGTAGCTCCTAATCCTAAACACCTTGGGTTAGGGCAACATAAAGTGTTTATCATGAACACAGAGGTACCTAGTTACAAACCTATATACAAAGCTTGGAAACAATGTGGAAATATTTTCTGAATCGTGTACAATAATTTAATTGTAAGACACATTTTGGCACATTAGCCAATGACGTTTACTTTTGAAATGGCAGATTAAGCAGAAAAAAGTAGTTATTTCTGATTTACTGAAAAACCAAAGGCAGAACTATAAAACTAAAATTACATAGTACTTCAGGTCCTCAAAATTCCCCTAGAACACATTAAAGTTGGGTTTATTTTGTTCCTGAATGGAAGATATAATTTAAGCTGTCAGTTTGATTATCAACTAAATGTTCAGGGCAATAATCCATTATTTTGTGTTCTTTAATCTCATATTTTTGTCCCCCAAAGGCCTTGCTTTTCTCTGAAAAGTAGTAATATGAACCCACAATGTTGGCTATTGAAATGCAAAAGAGGATTATGAAAACTTATTTATAGCTATATCAAACAGTGAGAACTTTTATCACTTAACCAGCTAAAATAATGTTAATTCACATTGCTAGTACATATTCAGAATGTTCAGACTAACATATGTTGGCAAATTCTGTATTACTGTAGATACCTTATGAGTAGTCTCTGGGACATGGTGAGTGGTTTTTTTTTTAAGTTGTAAAGAACACTGGCTATATTTAATTAGAATTATTTTTTTAAGTTGTAAAGAATATTGGCTACATTTAATTGAAATCTTTGTAGAGGTAATAGGAATAGCAATTGCTAAAATTTATATATTACTTTAAGGTTTCCAAACTGCTTTACATATTACTCCATTTGATTCTCACAATAATCCTGTGAAGGAGGTGCTATTATTATCCTCATTTTATAAATGAGGAAACTGAAGCTGAGAAAAGTTAAGTGACTAGCCCAGGGTCAGAAAGCTGGTGAATGGCATAGCTATGTTTCATACTTAGGTCTCTGTGCTCAGCTCTTTATCTAGTAGTACACTCTTGTTGATTTTGGTAGTTTATGTGTGTTAGCCCATTGCATATGTGGATATATGAAACGCTGTCAAAATATGTTTAACAATGCTATCAATTCAATGCAACTCTACAAGCATTCCTTAATTAATCAACCAATCAAGAAGCGCTTATTAAATGTCTGCTATGTGTCAGGGATTGAGTTAAATACAAAGACAAAAGAAGGAATGTAAGATATGTTTTGGTTACTCAATGATGGGTAACTTTTAAAATGGCTATAGAAAGAATATGACAGCTAAAGTGGGAAAAAATAGCTATTTCAGACTAACTGAAAAACCAAAGCCAGACCTATAAAACTGCAATTAGACAGTACTTTTAGTCTTCAAAATCTCCTTAAAACATATTAAAGTTGGGTTCATTTTATTTCTTGCCCAGGATCACACAGTTAGTATGTATCTGAGGCTGGATTTGAACTTTGACTTTTCTGACTCCAGGAAAGTAAAAGTTTCTACCCCCAATAATAATATTCATGATCCAGGTAGGGGAGACATGTACAAAGATATGTACAAATATATACATACATATACATGTATATATAAAGGTTGTTTTTGGCAGAAGGCTCAAGCATCTATGGGGTTCAAGAAAGGCTTTTTAAAGAAGGTGACTTGAGCTGATTCTTGAAGGAAACTATAGACCCCTACAGGAAGAGATGAGAAGACAATGCATTTCAGCTATGGGAGGAGGGAGGCAGGAAGCTACTGCAAAATGACAGAGATGGGAGATGGATTGCTATGTGTAAGGAACAGTAAAAAGCTTAGTGTGGCTGGACAGTAAAATTGTGAAGGTGAGTAATGAGAGCAAAAAGGTTTCTATGGGCCAGTTGTTAAAGGTTTCAAATATGGAACAGGGAGAAGTTCATCATTGAGCCTGGAGGTAACTGGGAGCCACTGGAGTTTATTGAGGAGAAAGTGACACTGTCCAATCTGTGGCTTAGGAAAATCACCTGGGCAGTTGTGTGGAGTTGGATTGAGAGAGTTGAGGCAAAGAAACTAAATAGGAGCTAGCCTCAATAATCCGGAGCCTGAACCAAGGGAGTGGCAAGAGTGGAAAGAAACAGATGGATGCAAGAGAGGAGGTAGTGATAAAAACAACAAAAACATCAACAGCAAATATTGGCAACTTATTGTATACTTGGCATGAGAGTGAGGGATCCGTGACCCTGAGTGGGGGGTAGGTTTCAGGGAAAAGAAATAGTTCTGTTTTGTACATGTTGAGTTTAAGATGCCTAGAAGGCATCAGCTTGAAATGTACAATAGACAGTTGGTGATGCAGAACTGGGGCTCAAGAAAGACTTTAGCTAGGTATTCAGATCTGGGAGTCATTATCATAACTAAATCCATGTGAACTAATGAGGTCACCTAAGGAGTGTGGAGAGAGAGTAGAGAAGAAGGTCCAGGACAGACTCTTAGGGTTCACCCATAATGAAAGAGCATCACATGGATGATGAGTTATCAAAAGAAACTGAGAAGCTGTCAGATAAGAGGGAGGAAAACCAAGAGAGGGCAGTTTCTCAAAAACCCAGAGAAGAGACTCTAGAGGAGAATTTGGCCAACAGTGCCAAATGCTGTAGGGAGATTAAGAATATGAGAACTGAGAAAAGACAATCAGATTTAGTATCAATTATCACTGATAATTTAGGAGATAGCTATTTCAGTTAAGTGATCATTTGAGAAGTCAGATGACAAGGGGTTGAGAAGTGAATGAAAGGAGAGGAAGTACAGGCAATGAGTAGTATAGACAATTATTTTCCCTAGGAATTTTTCTGAGTGAGGGAAGAGATACAAAACTTGAAGGTATTGTAGGGTTTAATGAGAGTTTTTTTTTTAAAGGATAGAATAATCTTGGGTGTGTTCATAAGCAACTAGGAAACAGCCAGAAGACAGGGAGAGACTGAAGACTAGAGAAGGGAAAAGAATGATCATGGGAACATTTTTATGGAGGAGATGGGAAAGGATGAGATAAAGGATGCATGTAGAGGTGCTGGCCTTGGTGAGGAATAAGGCCACTTCTTCACCAGTGACTACAGTGAAGGAGGAGAGGACGTGGGATGATGTCAAGGAGTTGTGAGTTGTAAAGAAGGAGAGAATAAGGAGCTCATTGCACTGGGTATGCAAAAACAGAAATAAAACAGTACATTCCCTCAGTGAGCTTATGTTATCAGTGTCATGAATGTGCTACTCCCTGCCCTGAATTTATTTATATCTGTAGTGCTCATACTCCATAATGTGTGGAGCTAGGTGGAACCGATGGGAACTTGCTATCCTTGGAAATGCTGCCTTGTTCAGAAAGGTAATTTGCACTTACCTGTGTGTGACAGGTTATGCATATGCAACACTTGTATTGGGTATTTACAACCACCGTAGCATTTCACATCTTTTTTTTTTGTTTTGTTTAAGGCAATTGGTGTTAAGTGACTTGCCCAGGGTCACACAGCTAGTAAGTGTCATGTGTCTGAGGCTAGATTTGAACTCAGGTCCTCCTGACTTCAGGGCCAGTGCTCTATCCACTGCGCCATCTAGCTGCTGCTTCACATCTTTCACATGGGCGTGTTTATACTCATTCTCTGTGTTGGTTCTCTCATGCTGACTTGCCCTCATTCTAGCAGGTCTAAGTTCCCAGAAAAGGACTGTCACTATGTGGTTATACTCAAATTCTCTTAGGATCCTAGAGTTAACAATGGGTGAGAATGCTCTCCCCCTACTCACCAATTTATTTCTTGAATCCCTACCAATGTATTTCTGTTTACACAAACCAGTCACTTATAGTAATGGTATTTCAAAACTTTAAACATAAGCATTTACTTAGCATTTAGGCTAATGAAATGATAATGATAATAAAATGATAAGAGCAAAGATATTAATATTTTAAAGCAAGAGCATAAATAATAAAATATTATAGTCTACAAATAAACCTGGGTCACATTCTACCCACTCTGCACTTGGTATTTATGAGAGAAAGTGGGCCTACACTATAGAGATGTGGCCAGTGAGCACATGAGAGAGTAAAACTTATGTGTTTTGGAGTAACTCACAATTCTGAACTGTAGCCTTTGATGACATTGGCCCATTCTTTAATATATATATCACACAAAGCCCCTTTGCTGCTAACTGCTTGCCTGCTGATACACATCATTCTTAAGCTGGGCAAATCCTCTTATTTTGTATTTTTGAGTCAACAAAGGACTACAAATTCTTTTAATGTAAAATCATCCTTAAAAATGTATTGAGAAAATGTTACCCTCTTAATTTTGATATCAATGCTCTACAAAGTTCATCAGGATTGTTATCTCCATAAGACATAGTCTAGACTAGTCTATTAATCAACTACCAAGATGCTATGTCCTCTGATTTTATTGTAAAAATTCTGTTTACAGAATTCACAACAAAACAGCTCAGGCTGACTCCAAGCAAGGTAAGCTAGCCTTGTTATTGTTGAATCATTTCAGCTGTCTGACTCTCTGTTTCTCCATTTGGGTTTTTCTTGGCAAAGATACTGGCATGGATTGCCATTTTCATTGCTCATTTTACAGTTGAGGAAATTGAGGCAAACAAAGTTAAATGACTTGCCCAGGGTCACCCAGCTAGTAAATATGTGAGGTCAAATTTGGACTCAGGTCCTCTTGATTCCAGGAACAATGCTCTATCTACTGTGCCACCTAGCTGCCCTAAGCTAGCCTCATGTGTTCTTTAATCAATGGGATTCTGCATCATCTAATTAGATCTTGTAAAGAAAATATAGACAAAAAAAAACACCTCAAGAAAAATAAAGTAAAAAAGTATGCTTCAATCTGTACTCAGATGCCATCAGTTCTTTCTCTGGGAATGGATAGCATTTTTAATCATAAGTCCTTCAGAGTTGTCTTGAATCGTTGTATTGCTGAGAATAGCTAAGTCATTCACAGCTAATCATCTTACAATATTGCTTACTTTGTACACAGTACATTTCACTTTGCATAAGCTCATGTAAGTCTTTCCAGGTTTTTCTGAGAGCATCCTGCTCATCATTTCTTATAGCACAATAGTATTCTATCATAATCACAAACCACAATTTGTTCAGCCATTCCCTAATTGATGGACATCACCTTAATTTCCAATTCTTTGCTATAAAAATTTTGTACCTATAGTTCCTTTCCTTTTTTTAAATCTATTTTGAGATACAAACCTAGTAGTGCTATTACTAGGTCAAAAATTATGTGTGCTTTTATAGCCCTTTGGGCATAGTTCCAAATTGCTCTGCAGAATGGTTGAATCAGTTCACAACTCCACCAACAGTACATTAATGTCTCATTTTTCCCACATCCCCTCCAACATTTGTCATCTTCTTTTTCTGTCCTAATAGGGATGAGGTAGTACCTCAGAATTGTTTTAATTTGCATTTCTCCAATCAATAGTGAATTAGAGCATTTCTTCATATGGCTATAGATAGCTTTGATTACTTCTTCTAAAAACTGTTCATATCTTTTGATCATTTATCAACTGGGAAATGACTCTTATTCCTATAAATCTGACTCAGTTCTCTACGTGTGTGAGAAATGAGGCCTTTATCAGAGAAACGTGCTTCAAAAATTTTTTGTAGTTACTATTGCTAACTGTATTTCCCTCCAACCTACTTTCCCTCCCCATTTATTCCATTCTCTCTCTCCTTTCATCCTATCATTCTTCAAAAATGTTTTTCTTCTGACTACCCCCTCCCCCAATCTGCCCTCTCTTCTATCATCCCCCACCCCATCCTTTTCCACTCCTACTTTCCTGTAGGCTAAGATAGATTTCTGTACCCAATTGAATGTGTGTGTTATTCCCTCTTTGAACCAGTTCCGATGAGAGTAAGGTTCACTCACTCCCTCTAACCTCCCCTCTCTTTCCCTCCATTATAAAAGCTTTTTCTTGCCTCTTTTATGGGAGGTAACTTACACCATTCTACCTCTCCCTTTCCCTTTCTCCCAGTACATTCCTATATCTCCCCTTAATTTTATTTTATCTTATTATCCCTTCATATTCAATTCACACCTGTGCCCTCTGTCTATATAAACTCCTATCTGCCCTAATAATGAGAAAGTACTTACGACTTACAAGTAATATCTTCCCATGTAAGAATGCAAACAGTTTAACCATATTAAGTCCCTTATAATTTCCCTTTTCTGTTTATCTTTTTATGCTTCTCTTGAGTTTTGTATTTAGAAAGTCAAATTTTCTATTCAGCTCTGGTCTTTTCATCAGGAATTCTTGAAACTCCTCTATTTCATTGAATATCTATTTTTTCCCCTGAAGGATTATACTCGGTTTTTATGGGTGGGTGATTCTTGGTCATAATCCTAGCTCCTTTGCCCTCTGGAATATCATATTCCAATCCCTTTGATCCTTTAATATAGAAGCTGCTAAATCTTGGGTTATCCTTACAGTGACTCCATGATACTTGAATTGATTCTTTCTGGCTGTGTGCAATATTTTCTCCTTGACCTGGGAGCTCTGGAATTTGGTTATAGTATTTCTGGGAGTTTTCATTTTGGGATCTCTTTGAGGAGGCAATTGGTGGATTCTTTAAATGCCTATTTTACTCTCTGGTTCTAGAATATCAGGGCAGTTTTCCTTGATAATTTCTTGAAAGATGATGTCTAGATTCTTTCTTTGATCATGGCTTTCAGGTAGTCCAATAATTTTAAAATTATCTCTTCTGGGTCTATTTTCTAGGTCAGTTGTTTTTCCAGTAAGATATTTCACATTGTCTTCTATTTTTTCATTCTTTTGATTTTGTTTTATTGTTTCTTGATTTCTCATAAAGTCATTAGCTTCCATTTGCCCAATTCTAATTTTTAAGGAATTATTTTTTTTCAGTGAGCTTTTGCAGCTCCTTTTCCATTTGGCCAATTCTACTTTTTAAGGAGATTTTTTCTTTAGTGAACTTTTGTGCCTTTTTTTCCATTTGGCAATTTCTGCTTTTTAAGACATTCTTCTCCTCAGTGGCTTTTTGGATCTCTTTTACCCTTTGGCCTACTCTGTTTTTTTTTTAAAGGTGTTATTTTATTCAGTATTTTTTTATTTCTTCTTTATTAACCTGTTGACTTGTTTTTCATGATTTTCTTGCGTCACTCTCAGTTATTTCCCCAAATTTACCTCTATCTCTATTACTTGATTTTCAAAATCCTTTTTGAGCTCTTCCATGGCCTGAGACCAATTCATGTTTTTCTTGGAGACTTTGGATGCAGGAGCTTTGACTTTGTGATCTTCTTCTGAGTGTGTGTTTTGATCTTCCTTGTCACCGTAGTAATTTTCTATGGTCAGAATTTTTTTCTGTTGTTTGCTCATTTTCCCAGCCCATTATTTGACTTTTAGCTCAACTCTTTGTTAAAATAGGGTGGAGGGCACACTGTACCAAGCTTCATGGTTTTGTGCAACTGTATACTTCTAGGGACCTGTAAGTTTTCAGTTCTTCCAAAGTAGTATGAGCTGAGGAGAGTTGGGTTTTCTACTCTTCTGGCCTGTGCTCTAGTTTTTGAGCATCTAAAAGCATTGTTTTCTGCCTTTGAACTATGAAGAGGGTTCTGCTTCACTGCAGCTGCAAACTCTGCTAGTGTTCCTTCTTGCCCTGGGACTGCCACCCAAGACTGTGACCCAGATCCAAGTATGGGCAAAGCAGCAGAATCCTAACTCCAGTGCTAGGAAAGAGACCCTTGTAATCTCCCTCTGACCATGTGTTCAACCCCCTTACTATCTGTGGGCTGAGAGCTCTGGCAGTTTGCTCCTGGTTTGCTGAGACTCAGTCTGTACTGGTAGGGCCTGTACTGGACTGTGCACAGTCTCACACCCTCTCACCCTGGTGCAACAGACCTCTCCCACTGACCTTCTAAGTTGTTTTGGGATGGAAAATTGTTTCACTCCATGTTTTTGTGTGTTATGCTACTCTATAATTTGTTTAGAGTCATTGTTTAAAGGTATTTAGAACGGTTTCAGGGAAAACTCAGTTGAGACCCTCTTTTTACTCCACCATCTTGACTCTATATCCTCTTTTGAACAGTTTTCATTAATAAAATTGCAATATGCTCATTTAACTCCCTCCCCAGTTAAATATTAGTTATTCAGTAAACTGGAAAGACATTCTTTCCCATTCATAATTACTCTAATTTTTTCTATAATATATATAATATAATAAATACTTGAATTATATAATATAATACATACTCAAATTAGTGGGCATGTATTATATATAATTTATTAACAAAAACAATAAGAAAGCAAAAACATATATAGCTAATCATAATATTTTGGTTATGTGAAAGTTCTCCCATAACAAATCCCAAACCCCTCAACAAAAGTAGATGATGTATCTGGAATCATAATTTCACAGTATCCAGTTTATTCTGGACACTAATTAAAATCTCTTAATCTTCTTCATAGTTTTTGCTCAAGATAAAAATTAAATTCAGTCTCTCAGAAAATAAGCTATCTTAGTCTTTATCTTTTTCTTCTCTTCAATAATCATGGGAAATAGTTTTTTCAAAATACAATATATTTTTCAGTTCCTTACATATTTATTCTTCATTGAATTCTTTTTTTTTGGGTGTGTGTGAGGCAATTGGGGTTAAGTGACTTGCCCAGATTTACATAGTTGATAAGTGTCAAGTGTCTGGTCTGAAATTGGATTTGAACTCAGGTCTTCCTGACTCCAGGGTCAGTGCTCTATCCACTGTGCTACTCAGCTGCCCCTATTGAATTCTTTTAACTCACCTCTGTTCATTGACAGAGAGAAACTCTTCATTGTAATACATTGCTGGCACAGACTTCTTTCCCCTACTTAGCTCTCAAAGTTAGAGTAATAGTAGTTATAGTCTCCTTGCAGCAGGCAATTACCTTAGGCTTACATAGTAAAACCATCCTAAATACCACTGCTTTTCCTATATTCCAAATGTATTATTTATAAGGCTGGAATTGATGTTGACCAAGTGAAGTGGTGATTAGTTTTAGTGAGATGATCTGATGCTGTATCAGAATAACATGTTATGTTTTTTCAAAGACCTTTGTTGTTATTTATCCTTCATTTTTGAAGATCAATGACAGCACAATGTTGGAGTAAAATAGTGCATCAATAAGTGATGTGTTGACTTGCGAGTGAATTGGATTTAAGTGAGGCAGAGTTGTGCAAAGTCGTCACCTCACTCTTCTTCCAGTCATTGAAGTCCAGTGGCAGGATTAAAGTAAAGGTGACTGGCAATGGCCTGGGATGCAGTGTGACCTGTAGAGATGCAAACATCTTTGATGTCTGACCAAGTTCTAAGCACTCCACAGTGCCTACTTCAGCCACCTTCATGGCCATTGGAACAAATTGTTTTCATCAGCCCATTTGGCTGGGAGAAGTCTTAGCATGCTTAGGGTAGACATCCCCCTAACTCACTGATGGACTTCAGGACTGTCAGTCACCCTCAAATGGTTTAGCTAGTCTGCCTAGAAAGTTTTGCCAGGGTATATGGCCAAGTGGGTGCTACAGCTTCTTGGAGTCACAGATGAAAGTAAACTATGTCAAAGACCTTTAGTTACTCACGGAGTGATTGGTTACAATAAGACAGCCATAATATCCTGAACATGAGAAATGAGGGTGGCACAATCCTCTGCATAGTAGAATATGTCTGGAATATTGGGTTCGCTCTTGTCATTACACTTTAGGAAGTACTTTATTTTAACAAGCTAGAGTGCATTTATAAAAAGGGTGATCAGAACAGTGATGGTCCTCATGTTGTATGAAGATTGATTGAAGGAGCTAGGGATGTTTAGCCTCCAGAAGAAAAAAAAAGCCTAGCGGAGACAACAGAGCTGGTGTTCAAATGTTTAAAGGGTTGTGATGTGGAAGAGAGAGAAATGTATTATGTATGCTGCAAGAGAAATGAACTGAGAATAACGTCTGGAAGTTGCAGGGCTTTTTTTGGCCTCAATGGGAGTAGTCATAGCCCTTCTTTAACCCCAACATAACTAAAATAAAATCAAAATCTTTTCTTTGTTCTTATTTATCTCAGATAATTTTGGTCTTTAGCACCACTCAAACTTTTCTCATCACATTCTTGTATTATTTGCCCACATTCTTCCCCTACCTCACCTTCCCCCCCGCCCATCTTTCAGAGGTGTGCTTTAAAAATAAGTCAGTTCATGGGTTCCCTCTGCAGTTACATTGCAACAATACTTAGGTATCTCCCCCTTTTTTCTTAATTGGAGTAATGTCTATTTGCAGTTGGAGAATTTTATTATAGAAAATTCCCTATATCTCTTGTGTTGACTTACCCTACCTATCCTTTCTCAGAATCCTTTGGAATCTACTTTTTCCAAATCTAGGAGAAATCTCTCTGTCTTTCCTCTCCTTCTCTTGAATGTATTTTCTAGCTCTGAATTACAAATCCTGATTTCAGACTTCATCTTCTTAGTCAGAATTTTACTTCCCAAATATGCTTCCATATTCTTCCCAATATTCATTCAGTAGTCATGATTAGAATGTCACTAGTTTCCCCAAGATCCTTCATTTCTCCCTCCCTCAGACTTCATAATCATTAGCAAGCTTTCAAGAGCAATTTAGAGAATTACAGAAACAGAATTTCAGAGGTGAAAGGAATATCAGTGGTTGCATAGTGGGGCTTGTGAACTTATTTTGAAAAATAATTTGAAAATGGTATTTTAATATCATGGTTTTCTTTGCAATCCTATGTTTTTTCTTTTATGTATTTAAAAAAAAAACATTGTTCTGAGAAAGGGCCATAGGTTTTCCAGACTATCAAAGGGGTCCATAATACACAAAAATTTTAAGAATCCCTGCCATATTGTTTAATGTATGCTCTCATCACCTTTTCCTCTTAGAATCCTTAGCTTCCTTCAGGGCTTAGTTCAATTGCTGCCTCCCATATCAGGCCTTTCCTACTACTCCCAATTGTTAGGGTTCTTGCCTTACCCCATATTACTTGTATTTACTTATTTATGTATTTTATTTTGTTTTTGCCTTTTGTGTATTTTAACATTTTACTTATCTGTGTATACATTATATCCTGCCAATAAAACATAAATTCCTTGAAGGCAGGGCCCATGTTTCTCTTTGCCTTTGTGTAGCAGCCCCTTTGAGGATATTTCTTTGACTTGTATTCCCATTCATAAGTTGGTTCCCCAAACAGTAGCTGCTCCTCAAAGCTCCCTTTCCCATTTTACAACTCTAGATAAAATATTCTTTGATTCTATGGAATGACGGTATCATGTCTATTCACCAGTGTCATACTCTGATGCCTCAATGTGGGTATAAGGGCTGACTCTGTGTTCTCCAAGGTTATATTAGCTGCCTACAAGTTCCAGAAGGCTAAACCAAGCTTGGAGCTTCAAGTACAGGGCAGTGCTAGGCTATGTATCTGAGGACCAGTCTATCTAAGTTCAGAGAGATTCATCAAAAACTGATAAATCTCTACTGCTACATAAACTCACGATGACTGTCCACTATTGACATGGAGTTTTCATTTGTAGAGGAAACTCTCACAGTGAAAAATAACACAGATCTTTTGATGTATTAACATGCTGAAGAAATAACAACTTGGTAGTGGATTCTTCTCATGTAAAGCTCACCCATTTAAATACATATAATATTAAATGAAATATGTCCACACACATATTTATTATATTAAAAGCACTGATGTGATACAGGCTTTGTAGTTGAAGGATAGAGTGAGAAGGCAAACGCTTTCTGTTGCTGATAGCTAATATTATGGATTAAATTAGATGGCTTCTGAAGTCCCTTACATCTCTAAGATTTGGTGAATCTAGATTTTGTAATTAATAGACAGTCTGACTAAATTGGCACTCACAATGCATGTGACCATAAATCAGCAAGACTGACTTTTTGTGTATTCAATATGTGTGCACATTATGTATTTCATTACTTCATAGTTAGTTAGAAAGATGATCCTTAAAGCCTCTTCCACACTCTCAAGTTATATGAAATCTAATACGTGATGTAATTTGGTGATAGAAATAGTGCGTTGAAAAGAAAATGATATGAAAAGAATAGCTTAAGGACTTTCAATGTCAGTAATTAGATGTGACTGGATCTAAAAAGCAAAAACTATAAGGTAGATAATTTAAGGACCCCAATTCCATATTGGTTGAATAAGAGCTGATATAATATTCTTTTTTTGAGGGGAAAGCAAGAACAAATAGAACTTATACTAGTATAGAGGGCCAAGATGATGTAGTAGACAAAGGGAAACCCTTGCAATCAGGAACTCGTTTTCAAGTACTACCTTTAATGTTGTTGTCATTCAGTTGTTTCAGTTGTGTCCAACTCTTCATTACCTTATTTGGGGTTTTCTTGGCAAAGATTCTGAAGGGATCTGCCATTTCTTCCTCTACCTCATTTTATAGTTGTGGAAACGGAAGCAAACAGGGTCAAGTGACTTGCCCAGGGTCACACAGCTAGTAGGTATCTGAGGCCAAATTTAAACTCAGCTCCTCTTGACTCCAGGGACAATGTTCTAAATACACTGTGCCACCTAGCTGCCCTACTACTTTTAACATGTTACTGGCTATGTAACAATGAGTAAGTTATTTAACCTTTCAATATCTCAGATAATTCTTTAAGCTACAAATTTTAGACAAACTATTGATAAGCATGAGTGGAGGCAGTTTTCATATCAGGAGTTCTTTGCAGTGATGAAATCACAAATCTAGACATGCTCCTCTCCACAATACTAGTGTGATGGATATCCAGTTAACTCTGTATCAGTTATCCAATATTCTGGTATAAAAGGTAGTTAAACTATGATATTACAGAAAGAATTTATGGGAGATAATTAAATGGAAAGGAGAAAGGAAAATAAAAAAGAATCACAATCTTGGGGAGACTAAGACTTTTTGTCTTCTGGAAAGAGTTTCTTTGGTTTGAATCCCACACTCTGACACTCTGGTATGTGATCATGGACAAGCTACTTTTCTACAAGCCTCCCTTTCTGCTTTATAGAATGAGGTTAAGAATAACTTGAACTTCCTACCTCCCAGGATGACTGTGAGCAAAGTGCCTTGTAAACTGCAAAACGCTATGTAAATATGAGCAATAGAAGAAACAATGAAACCTATTGTAATTAGTAGCAAGGATCTGGTTTCCCTCAGCTGAAGTCACTTTACCACACCTGCAGGTTTGGCCTTGTTCCAAGCACTGGGACCAATTTGGTTCCTAGGAAGGAACAGTACAAGAACCTTTAGCTCAAGAGGTTCAATATCAAAGTAACCTTGCTGCTAACTTTACTGTGACCTTGTATTTGGGTTCCAGAAATTGGACTTTTAGAAGCATAAAATTCAAGAGTTGGAATGGACTTGAGAGAAATCTATAACCTTCCACCCTAACAAAATAGGAACTCTTTCACTATCTCAGAACCTTAATCATTGGACTGCTGCTTGAATAACCCCAGTGATAGGGAACCCATTATTTTGAAAGGCATCTCATTTTATTTTGAGACTGTTTTATTGATTTATTTTTAATTATTTTAATTATTAGGGAAGTTCTCATATATTGAGCTAAAAATCAGCCTTCCCCTAATGTCCAACTTTTAATCCTATTTCTCTTCTTTATAACCAAGTGTAAGGCTAAGTTTAATCCATCTTCCATAAGACAGCTCCTCAACTATTTGTATTCAATTCAATTTGACAAACATTTACTTATTTTTTAAATTATTTCTTTTCTTTTTCTGAACTTAAATAAAACAAGCATTTTCTGATGATGGCACATGAAATCACAAATCCATTATCTACTTACTATTCCTTTTAAATACATAATAAAGTTATCATGTAAATTTTTCCCTTTTTTCATACTCCCTGCCCCAGAGATGGCTATTATTAGGCACATATACATACATACATATATATATATATATATGTACATATGTATAAAACCATTCTATACATCTATTTATCAATTCTTTATCTGAATGCAAATAGCATCTTCCTTCGTATATCCTTCATAGTTAATGTGGCAGAAATTGGGCATAGATCAATATCTTACACCAAGACAAGATCAAAATGGATACGTGACTAGAGAAAAAGAGAGATATTACAAGAAAATTTGAAGAACATGGAACATATTACCTCTTAGATTTATGGACAGGCAAACAATTTATGAATAAACAAGAGATAGAGAGCAGTGTGAGATGAAAACTACATAATTTCAATTACATTAAATTAAAGTGTTTGTACAAATAAAACAAATTTAGCTAAATCAGAATGAAAGCAGAAAATTGGGGATTTTTTTTATATACAATTTCTTAGATAAAGATCTTATATTTCTACGTATAAAGAACTTTGTCAAATCTATAAGAATATGAGTCATTCCACAAATGATAAATGGTCAAAGATATGAACAGGCAGTTTTACAATGAAGAAATCAAAACATTTATTTATTAAGTGCCTACAATGTGTGTACAAAGAACCTTACAAGGTACTAGGATACAAAGACCAAGATGAGAGTCCTTGACCTCAAGGTGCATAAATTTAAGATATAAATAAAGAATCATAAATTCTGTTCAATGTAGTAGAAAATTATTTTGAGAGGGAGAGAATGATTATAACTTGAGTGATAGGATAAGTCTTGTATAGGAGGTAGCATCTAAGTTGTGTCTGAAGGAAGTTAGAGATTTTTATCAGATGGAGATAGAGGGAAAATGCAGTCCAGATATGAGAGACCACTTGTGCAAAGACACAAAGATAGGAGGTGGAATGTCATATGCAGTACAGAAAACAGCTTGATACTGTGTAAAAGAGAACAATACGAAGTGAGGCTAAGGATCAGAATGTGGAGGACTTTAAAAACCACATTAAGGATTTTGAATTTTATTCTAGTGGCAATAGGGAGCCCTTAAAGATTTTTTTTTTTAGCAGTGAAGAGAGGTAAGATGATCAGATCCATCTTTTAGAAATATCTATTCGGAAACTATGATTGAAGAGAGGGAGAATCTGGAGGCAGCCAAGGCCAATTAGAAGGCTATTACAATAGCTTAGTTTGCCTGAACTGGGGAAGAAGCAATGTGGATGAAGAAAAGTGGACAGACACAAGAGATTTTGGAAAGGCAGAACTGACAACACTCTGCAACTGTGAACCTGGGTTTAAGGAAATGAGGTTGTGGGGAAGTATAATGTGTTCCATTTTGGACATAGTGAATTTGAGATGCATGTGGGAAAGCCATAGTGTCCCCACTAGTCTTCAGACTAAACAGTATATAGTTTAACTAGTTCCTGGTAGTTTCAACTCATCTTCATATGGTATCTTTTCAAATCCTTTCACTACCATGCTTACTTCTGGGCATGCTTGAGTCTTTTCCTTGTGTCTGCTCTCCTACCTTATACCCCAGTTCCAGCAATGACATCCATCTCTTATTTCCTCATGGCTAGATTCCTGCCATACTCTCACAAGGCCTCCCAAAGATTGAAGTTCTGCCTTGAACTTCAACCCCAGTAGCTGTGAACCCCAATGCTTACTACCAGGCTTATCTGATTCCAACAGCCTGCCTGCCTGCTTTACCTTTTGCCTATTGCTAGAGTCTCCTAACACAAGTCCTTTGAATGCCTGCATTATCCAACAGCCTTGATCAGACTACTACCTAATTGCTATGGCCACATTCCTCTGATATACTGCCAACCTATCCAGAATACTGCCTATTCTGATTCTTGGTCTTTTATTCTAGAATCTGGTCTAATCTGTCTTGGCACCAACTGAGCCCTGAGTCCTAAAAATCTACTAATACACAAAAAGGTCAAGAAAAGAACTAATTAGAATTTTGAATTTTGGTGAGTATTTTGAAAATAGTGAGAGCAAATAATGCAAATCTTATTACATTTAGTTTACTTGAAATTGATGTTTTATACTTATGGAAACTTGATTGGTTTATTTGGTGATACAAAAACAATAAATATAACAAATACAGAAATATTTACATTTAACAAACTAGAAATAGTTCACAGAAGGGAAACAAATGATCAGGGTGATGGAGTCATTTTCATGCTAAAGAGAAATGTGGTATCAGTAAGGAACTGATTGTCAAAGATGGCATAAAAAACAGTTTTCAGGAGTATAAAGAGATTATAAGTAAGAAGGTGCTAGGAGAAATTTCAAAGAAATCCAGAATTACATAGAATGACACAGAATTGAAGAGCTCCAAGAATCTCACAGGCCCTCTAATTCAACCTACATTTGATTAAGAATCTATTCTACATAGTGTCCAACAAGAGACCATGAACTTGTGGATAATTCTGTTAGGAAAATTTCCCTTAAATTGAGTGAAAATCTGCCTCTATCTCATTTTTACCCAATACTTCTATTTTAGTTCTCTAAAATAAAATAGAAACATAATCCCTTCCTTAATGGCAGCCCTTCAAATATTTGAAGGCAGTTACTATATTCACGCTAGGTATTATCTTTTCCAGACTAAATATCTCTAGTTCCTTCAACTATAATTGCATGGCATGTTCTCCAGTCCTCTCACTATCTCAGTCACCCTTTTCTTTGTTAATTCAATTTATACGTGACTTTCATGAAATGTGTTGGACAGAATGGAACATAGTAATCAAGATGCTATCTCACCTGGGCAGGCTAGTACAGATGTGCATTCCTTATTCTGAACACCATGCTTCTCTTAATGTAACCTAGGATGGCATTAGTGTTTTTTGCTTCCTTGTTATATTGCCAACTCATGTTGAGCTTGGAATCCACTAATTGTCCTATATAGGGTGTTAAAAAATTCTCAGAATTACAGTTTTAAGATCTTACAGCCTAAAACTGTAGTACTAAAATTTTTGAGACAACCTTTTATGCCTGTGTGTGTATGTATGCATACGCACACATACACCAACACGTTTACATATATTATATTATGTTATATATGTATTTTGTAAATGTAAATATATTTTGTAAAATGTGAATATTTCTATATACAAAAATATATATAAACTAATACATAGATACACACATGTATGTATGTGTATATATATACATATGTGTGTGTACACACACACACACACACACACACACACACACACACATATACATACATATATATTTTTAACGAGAGTCATGGCCCAGCCACAATTCCTCCATATTGTATTTCTGAAGTTGATTTTTGAAACTCTCAAATGTAAACCTCTACAATTGTCCCTATTGAATCTTATCTTATTTAATTTAATGTTATGATCTTTTTTTTGAATCTAGATCTTGTCATTCAATATAATGACTATCCTTCCAAGCTTTTATCATTTGCAAAGTTGCCAATCACTCCAGCTATATCTTATCTAAGTCCTTTATAAAACTGTTTAATAGAACAGAGTCAAGGATAGATCATTGGGGCATTCTACCTGTATCTGGTCATTCAGTCAGTTCCAAATCCACCTATTAGGCAATTATTTGGGCACATATCACTACATCTGGTTCATAAGAATCATATCAGAGACTGCCAAATGTTTGTTTCAAGTATGGTTGTTGGTCATGCCTCTCAAATATGATTGGTGGGCCTATGTCTCAACCAGTATCTAATTGGGAGGCTCACTAAATGCATAAACATGCCCCTTGGGAATTGAAGAGAAGTAAAAAATACAAAGCCAATCATCAGCAGATCAAAACTATAGGCAGAGTAAAAGTCCATGATCATAAAATTTATAGCCCAGAGGCAAAGAAGGTAGGGCTGGGAAAGACTATGAGGTGCAAGAATGAGAGTGGGGTTAGTAAATAAGTAATGACTTCCTTCCCTCAAGGATCCATTCAAGTCAGCATCATTTTTTGGTGGGTGGGGCACTCGGCTGAAGGTCATGCAGGCTTATGGTAACTTTATATTTAACTCTCTCATCTCTTATTGCACTAATATAAGCCAGAGCAGCTGAATTATGGGGGGTGACAAATGGTAGCAATGGTTCTGAGGACTGTGCTCCTTCCGTTTCTGAGCCTATTTGAAAGCAGCCGTAAGAAGCAAGAAGTGGTATGGTGTGTTGCATTTGTCCTTTGCTACAGTTCTGTAAGAAATTGTTTTGGCAGGAGTAAAAGAGTAAATGAGGCAGAGGAGAACTCTTCTTGACATTAGCAATGGAATGTTGTGGGGTAGCTGGTTCTGCTTGCCTGTTCTTTCTACCAAAGGTGGAATGGAAACAGCCCATGATGTTTTGAATAATCCCACTGTTGGGGTGCTTGGGTGCTTATGCTTGGGTGCTTATGTTTGGGTGCTTGTACTTGGGCCCCGATTTCTCCCCAGCCTCAGAAACACTGTCCCTTGATAATCATTTAAGATCAATTGAGCCCCAATAAGGGCCAAAAACCTAAATTAATCTTTTTTCTCTCTGAGTGAACTAAAAACACCCCTTCCTGTGTCAACAAATTCCAGGACCAGATAGAGCTGATCAGTATCCTTCCTGTTTGTTATCACTGGGCCCAGGATGTCTGGGACCAGATACTCTCTTGAATAATGGGACTTTCCTTTTCTTGAGTCTCAATTGAGAACTGACAACTCCTTAACCACTCCCTAATCCTACCCTGAATCCCCTAGTTAGCATATTTGACATATGTTGTATTGCATTTTATCCTATATAAACTTTACCTGTACCTCTCTAAGGTTGCAGGATCCTTTAAGAATACTTGGCTGCTGAAAAGCGTAACAATAAATCTTTGCCACCTTGAATTAAAGAATGCTTGAGTCTGTGAATTCCTTCCAGATGGCCCATCCTGTACTCTGGTCTTTGAGAGGTCACAACCTCTCAACCCCTCAGCCCGCAACACCACTCAGCTGGTCCCAGAAAGATTCTTTGGGGCTCATGAAAGACAAACTAAGAGGAATATTTGGACTAACTTCTGAATAAGTATGGAATGCTGGCTAGATTGATATTACTCTTCATAGGGTACTTACAGAGAAAGGACCTTAAGATCTCCTGTCACCATGTGGAAACCTAGAGTTAGTGAATGGGGGTTGAAGACTGCTGGGATTTTGCTTTCCATGTCAGCTCAGTGAGGCCATCAGGAGTTGCAGCAAAGGGGCAGGAACTCCCTAGTCTAGCAGCTAGATGGTGCAATGGATAGCATGTGGGGCCTGTGGTAAGGAAGACTTCTCTTTTTGAGTTCAAACCTGGCTTCAAGACACTTACTTTGTGACCCCTGTGTTAAGTCACTTAACTGTTTGCCTTACTTTCCTCATCTGTAAAATGAATGGGAGAAGGAAAAGGCAAAGCAATCCAGTATCTTTGCAAGAAAACAACAAATGAGGTCATAAAGAATCAGATAAGACTGAACAACAATAACAAAAAAGTCTGTTGCTGCATTGTAATGGTAAAAATGATAAAAAGAGAATTGTTACTCTCCTCAGAAAGTGAATGTCCTGGAGGCATTATCCTCTGTGATCTCTGCAGATGGCAACCAAAGATGGTCCTGAAGAGCAGGATGCTGCTGGTAGGAAGGTAGGGAGAGAACTACAGGGTCCACCTTCAGGGAGCTGTACAGAGCTACAGGAAGAGTGACATGAAGAACTTCAGGAGAAAACACTAAGATCTCAACCTGGTGACTGAGAGTTTGGAAAAGAAAAAGTTTACTCACTAAAGAATATCTTGATTTCTTACAAGCTATGTTGTGAATCCTATATTTTTTAACCTTTCCATAAAATATTCCTTTGTTAATTTTGTGAAGTACATGCTTATAGGGGGAATTGGAATCAGTTCATGGGTGGTGTCTGGTGGTGATTTTTCCAGGTTTTCTGGGTGGGCACTATGAGTCAGAGAGATGAACCATTCCCTAAAATGAGCCTGGGACCTCTGTGTTGAGTCTCTGACATAAGAGTTATGAAATGACTGCATACTGCTTTACAATAAGAGGAAGTGCATCTGGTTATGCAAGGCAGATACAGAGGCATAATATTCTAGATCACAGATTTATGATTTTTTGTAAGGGGAATAAGGAACATGCTATGGAGCCACTGTCAGACATAGTATGTTGGTCTTGGAAAAATATTGGTCTGAGCTCTGAGGAAGAGACTATTGCATCAGGCCATTAGTCTAGGGGGATTCTGATGTCCTAATCTAAAGGCTTATAAATACTATAATTATTATAATTAATCAAATAATTTTATATACTTAAAAACTATGAAAGAACTGTGATTCTATTTGTATGGATGTTCATTCTACGAGTGTATACCTTAACCCTTCTTTCAATTAGTCAACAAGCATTTATTAAGCACTGACTATATGCTAGGCACTGTACTAAGAGCTGAGGATAGAAAGGCAAAAAACAGTCTTTGCTCTCAAGGAGCTCAGAGTCTAATGCAGAGACAACATGAAAACAATTATATAATCTCTCTTCTCCCCTCCCCTGTCTCCCCTCCTCTCCCCTCCCCTGTCTCCCCTCCTTTCTCCTCTCTTGCCCTTCCCTCTCTTGTTCTCTCCTCTCCTTTCTCTTTTTCTCTCCATATATGCACACATATATGTATATATATGTATATATATATATATATATATACATACATGTGTATATATAGATACACAAAATACATATACATATCTGATAAATTGGAGATAATTAACAAGGGAAAGGCAACCAGCACACAGGAGAATCAAAAAATGTTCTTGTAGAAGGTGGGGTTGTAGCTGGGACTTGAAGGAAGCCAGGAGAAGTTAGGAAATAGAGGGGAGGAGGAAAGAGAATATGAAAACGGTATGAAAGTTAGCCAGTGAAATTTCAAGGAATTGGAAGATCGCATAAAAGGAATAGCAAGGAATGGCAAAGAGGACAGAGCGACAGGATTACCAACCATGAGGGGTAAGCAGAGTGTAAGAAGATTTGACAGATGGAAGGAGTCCAGGAAATGAATGAATTTGAATGACAGAGGGTTTTGTAATTGATTCTGGGGGTGACAGATGGTCTTATGAATGGCTGTGGCCAAAAGATTCCATATTTGATGGCCTATCTGATTGGTCTTCCAATGACAGACATGGTATCCATCACTAGGCCTGTATTTGAAGCTTTTCAAACTTTGTAGAATCAGACAGACTTTCTGTTCCACTGATATAAAATTTGAGAACCCAGGGTCACCTATGAGGATGTATGAGAAAGGAACTCTTCTGGAGGGTGTATTAGGTATGTCAGCTCAAACTAGAAAGATATTTTGTCATTTCTCCTAGACAACATATAGTCTACATGAGAATTCTGTCTTCTAATATGGAAGTTTGTAGATATACAATTCAGTTACAGTCATTAAGGCAATGAGTTGTACTGGTCAGAGTTCTAGATTTGGCCTCAAAGGACCTGATTTTCAATCTTGGCTGTGCTGCTTATGACATGTATGACCCTGACTAAGTCGCTTAACATCTCTGGGCTTCATCTTTTTCATCTGTAAAATGAGGGGGCTGGATTAGATGCACTCCAATCAACTAACCAATCAAACAAGAAGTATTTATTAAATACTTATGTGCCAAGCATGGTTGTTAGGTGCTGAGTTATGACAAAAACAATAGTGAGAGTCTACTCTCAAGGAGCTTACATTCTAATTCCAAAGGTCATTCTGTATCCAAATTATGTTCTAGCAAGGGGACTGACTGATGAGGTCTAGTTCTCTGGCCATGTGTAGGTGGCTCTTCCCACTGTCACCCAACATGGAGGTTTTGTGAGCCTGTTTCTGGATGTATGTGATGGTGTGTAAAAGAAAGTCTTTGATCTCAATGCAGAGCATGCCCAGGTATTCTGTGACTGTTTCCTGACTGATTACCAGGTGGAGAAGGGTGACCTAGTAAGCTGTTAAAAGGTCATCAGACCCACCAGAGGATCAGGAGCCCAGTTTAGGAATGAGATACCCCTGAGCAATGACTTGCTTGACTCAGTCAAGTAGTGGATGAACCTGATAACAAAGATATTGCATCCTGTAAGCAATGGAAAGACTCTTTTATAGCCTATACTTAACTCAGAAATGAACTTGCTGGGGGTTATACATGTCATATGTAGCACAGCCAAGATTCCTAGATGGTAGAAAAGGATTAGTAGAACCAGCAGTATCTTCCCTGACTCCCAGTGAGAGTGGGGGAAATGTTTTTTTGACCATCACTTTTCATTTGAGCCCAATCTCCTTAAGGGCTGGGTGGTATAGGGGAGAGTGTGCCAAGTTCAATGGAGATGTGTTTATACTTTTATTCTTGCTTTCTCTTCTCAGAAAATATCCCTTAGCAAAAGCTGATTGGAGGTAGTTGGTTATATGATATCAAAGAGATAACCAGTTAAATAATACAGGGGAGATACTAAGTGATAGTAGCAAATTATTTTATGGAACTAATTACTGGGGGAATATAAAGGATGAAGTCTTGAGTTGATAGCATTAGAACCCCAACCCTTCAGTGGTATGATTCTCTGGAGCTATAGCTGTGTTCTGAAAAACTACCCTGATAGTGTGTTTGTTGGTTGGGAGAGTAAGTCTAGAGTCTTCCTACACTATAATTTATCATTTTAACATATAAAGATTTGGGGCTTAATTTTTTTAAATTATCATGAATAAAGCAGTTTCATAGGATCTAGATATAGAACTAGAAAGGAGCTCAGAGGCCATCTAGTCTAAGCTCTCATTTTTTTTCATCAGTAAACATTTATTAAGTGCCTACTGTGTACCAGGCATTATGCTAAGTACTGGGGAGAGAAAGGCAAAAAACAATCCCTCTCTTTCTCTCTCTCTCAAGAAGAACCATTACTTTTTTTTCAGTTGGCAAATAATTCAATAGTTTTTTATTTTTTCCCCCAGTGACATGTCAAGAAGATTTTTAGCATTCATTTTTACAAGATTTTGAGTTCCAAATTTTTCTCCCTCCTGCTCTCCCCTCCCCTCTTCTGAAAATGGTAGGCAGGTTGATATAGTCTATACATGTGCTATCATGCAAAAATATTACCATATTAGTCACAGCTATGAAAGAAGAAACAAATCAAAAGAAAAAAAACCAAGAAAGAATAAAGTAAGTGAAAACAATATGCTTTGATTTGTACTCAGAGTCCATTAGTTCTTTATATGAATGTGGATAGCATTTTCCTTCATGACTCATTTGTACTTGTCTTAGACCATTGTGTTATTGAGAAGAGCTGAGTCATTTATAGTTGATCATCACATAATGTTACTGATACTATGTACAATGTTTTCCTGGTTCTGCCTCACTTCACTTTGCATCAGTTCATGTAAGTCTTTCCAGGTTTTTCTGAAGTCCACCTGCTCATCATTTCTTATAGCACAATAGTATTCCATTACATTCATATACCACAGCTTGTTCAGCCATTCCCCAATTGATGGGCATCCCCTCAATTTCCAATATTTTTCTGCCACAAAAAGGGGTGTTATAAATATTTTTGCACATGTAAGTCCTTTCCCTTTTTTATGATCTCTCTGCAATACAGACCTAGCAGTGGTATTGGTGAATCAAAGAATATGCATGGTTTGGTTGCCCTTTGGGCATAGTTCGAAATTGCTCTCCAAAATGGTTGGACCAGTTTACAGCTCCACCAACAGTGCATCAGTGTCCCAATTTTCCCACATCTTCACTAGCATTTATCTTTTTCTGTCATATTAGCCAATCTGATAGATGTGAGGTGGTACTTCAGAGTTGTTTTAATTTGTGTTTCTTTAATTAAAAGTGAGTTAGAGCACTTCTTCATAGGCCTAGAGATAGATTTGATTTCTTCATTTGAAAACTGCATGTTCATATCCTTCGACCATTTATCAATTGGGGAATGGCTTATATTCTTGTAAATTTGATTCAGTTCTCCATATATTTGAGAAATGAGGCCTTTATCAGAGACATTTTCTGTGAAGATTATTTCCCATCTTTCTGCTTTCCTTCTAATTGTGGTTGCTTTGGTTTTGTTTGTTCAAAAGCTTTTTAATTTAATATAATCAAATTATCTATTTTATATTTTGTAATGCTCTCTATCTCTTATTTGGTCATGAATTCTTCCTCTCCCCATAGATTTGTTAGGTAGAGTATTCCTTGCTCTCCTAATTTGCTTATGGTGTCACCCTTTATATCCAAAAATCATGCCAAAGGTCTGTCATATCTAACTTTTATAAAGTTCTATTTATTTCCCTAGTTTCTTTCTTGTTTGTTTTTTTGGATGGATTCATCAAGTTCTGAGAGGGAACAGTTGAGGTCCACCATTAGTGTAGTTTTGTTGTCTATTTCTTCTTGTAACTCATTTAACTTCTCCTTTAAGAATTTGGATGCTATACAACTTGGTGCATATATGTTTAGTATTGATATTGCTTCATTGTCTATGGTCCCTTTTAGCAAGATGCAGTATCCTTCCTTATCTCTTTCAATTAGGACTATTTTGTTTTTACTTTGAGATCAGGATTGCTACCCCTGCTTTATTTTTTTAACTTTAGCTGAAGCATAATAGATTATGCTCCAGTTCCTTACCTTTACTCTATGTGTCTCTCTCTTATGCCTCTCATTTTAAAGGAAGGAAACTGGAAACCAGAGACGTCATGTCTTACCCAAAACAGGTAGTAAGTCAGGATATGAACTGAACTCTGCTGCCTCCAAACCCAACAATCTTTCCATTGTACCCCACTTCACTGTTTTCATGGCCAGCAAAACAGAGAAGAGACACTTATTTAAAATATAGCACAGTACTCACTATGCTTTTCTCTTTGCTTGGCTTACCATCAAGATATGGATTAACTTAAAAGTCCACGTTGGAGGAAAATATTATCTATGCCAACAACAACTATAAACAGAACAGTTACAATCTATAAATCATTCCCTTCATTGGTTCTTCATTTACCTTTTTACTTAATTTTACTTAAAGAAAGACTATCTGGACTAGAACATATCTCTGGACAATGTGGGGCTGTGGAAAGTGTAGTTGTTAGTTTTACTACCCCAGCCTTGTGACTTTAGAGGTAGCTGCTTATAGAATATAAAGATTCCCTTTCTATCCTAGTTTTCCTTGAAGGCTTTTGTTATTGTCCTGGTCTTTGGATAACCCCCGGGTGACTTATTCCAATGATCTAAATCCATCTTCTGTGCTATTTCCTGACTGGCTGTAAAACAGTAAAGGTGGTTGTGTTAAGATTTTAATTCCTAAACTGAGTTGGAAATAATACATTGAACTCTCCTCCTCTCTCAGTCAAAGTTCAAATAAAACACTTCAAATAAAACATTGCCAAATCTCCCTTAACAAAAATTAAGCTTTCAACTTATTAATTTTATTTCATCTAGTGAAACTCTCATTTCTTCTTAACTACCCCCTCCCCCAAAGAAACCCACTCATTCATCTAGCTTGCCCAAGCAGAAATGCCTTCTTCCCCTATTATTGCCTCTTAACGTGATTCTTGGCTATTTCAAGTTGAAATCCTAGTTTGCCCATGGAGAATGGGAGTAACAAATGAGTGTTGTTTTCCAAAATTCTGCTTTTCTGACATGAGAAAAGAGAAATAGTACATGAATTTTCTACTCCTTGGCTAGGTATAGGGAGACACCTCATCCCCTGACAGCTTTTTCTTTGTGGGTAAGATGAATTGTCGAGATTGCAGAATCCTAGCCCTAGGACTGGGGAGGAGCTCACAGGGCATCTAGGGCCTCTGCAGGAAACAAGCCAAGAGAAGGTGAAGTGGCTTATCAGAGACCCCAGCAAAATAGCAAGTGGTCAAGCTGGTTCAACTCTCTTTTCTTTGTCAGATTGCCTCTCATACAGGGAGGTAATTGTTTACCAAACTGGCCATTACATATTTTAGAGGTGAGTTATATCAATGGAACCTATGGATGCTGGTCCAGCAGTTTAGTGAGGCATGGAATAAGCCTAAAATAAATTGGGGTTGAGGACTTTGGGGAACTAATCAGAAGAAATTATGCTTATTATATTTATAACACATTGGACATTTGATACATATATTATTTCATATTTTATATTTCTATATGAATTCTACCCTTACAATATATTTCGTCTCCCATGGCTACCATCCTAATTTTAGGACAGCTTTAGTATAAAAAGTTTCTGCAAATGTAGCAAGAAAGCCTTCTTGAAAGGTGTCAGCCCTGTTGTTTGAATACAGACTGAACCGTGCTATTTTCACTTTCTTTCATTCTTTTTTATTTGAGTATTTTTGTACATAATGACTAATATGGAAAAAGTTACACGATTACACTGTACAATCTAAAAAAGTATATATGTGTACATGTGTACACTTGTACACATGCATGTATGTACTTCCTCTTATTTGCTAAATTAAAAAACATTGAGCTATTTTTAGTGTCAGTTATTCTTTTTTTGATAAACTATTCTGTTTATGCTCCATGATGAAGGATATGTTACTTGCTTGTATAACATCAATAGATACTAAAATTTTTTAATCTATTACACCAAGTTCAGGACGTACAGGACACTTATTAATTGTTTTACTATCTTATTTTGCAAGTATAGAAAAGTGGTACTAAAATAGGAGGAAAAACCTTACTGTAATAGCCCCCTAATTGTCATTCCTATCTCTCTTTTCTCCCTTCATCAGACAGTTTTCCTTACAGCTTAACTGATATTCCTAAAGCATGGTTTTGACAATGTCTCTATGCTGTTCAGAAAGCTTCAGAGGTTCTTAATCATTTTAAGCATAAAACACAAACTCTTCTTCATGACATTTGGAATCTTTCATAATCTGTCTTCAACCTATCTTTCCAGTCATATTTCTCAATACTTCCCTTAATAGTCTGTATTCTAGCCAAAGCAGCCTACTTGCCATTCCCTATACACAGCACTCCATGTCATAATTTTATGCTTGTACACAGGCTGTCCCCTCATGGTTGGAAGGCTTGCTATGCTCACTTTTACCCCTTGAGATTCCTAATTCCATTCAAAGCTTAGCTCAAGTGGCAACCCGTAAATGAGGCATTTTCCTGATCCTTCCAATCATGGCATTGGGGTATTTTGTTTCGTATTTTTTATTTTCTTCTTTGTGCACATGCTGTTTCCCTCCAGTAGAATAGAAGCTCCTTGAGGGCAGAGCTTCATCACTGCTCCTTTGGAATCATAGAGGGCTATTGCATTGATCAGAGTTCTTAGAGTTCTTGAAGTTTGTTTTTATGCTGTTGTTATTGTATAAATTGTACTTCTGGTTCTGTTCACCACTCTGTATCAGTTTGTACAAATCTTTCCACGTCTCTTTGAAATAATTTGTTTACTCATTTTCTTATAATATTCCATTACATACATATATTACAATGTGTTCAGCTATTCCTGAATTAATAGGCATTACTTTAGTTTCCTGTGTTTTTGCCACCATAAAAAGAGATGCTTAGATATATGACTATTAATCAGCTCAACATAACTTTAATACACTTCCGCAAGTTATTGCAGCAGTCTGCTTGTCCTCTACATATTCTGTGTGTAAGAGCATTAGTCCTCAGTCTTTCTATCTGGGAGCTTTATGCTTAACGCTTGTAAAGTTCTGTGCTGTTTACTGCTCAGGGCTCAATTTCTGGGCATTTTTGAGTAAGCTCTTTTTTTGTTGTTGCTTCATAGTGACACCATCATTTATTCTTTTTATTTCACCCCTTTCCCCTGTCCAGGACTCATTCTTTTCTCCCAGCCCCCACTTTAATAGTATTTTATTATTTCCAATTACATGTAAAGATAGTTTTGAACATTTACTTTTAGAAGATTTTGAATTCCAAATTTTTTCTCCCTCCCTCCTTCCTTCCCTCCTCCCCAAGATGGCAAACAATCTGCTATAGGCTATATATGTGCAATCATGTTAAATATATTTCCACATAGTCATGTTGTGAAAGAATAATCAGAACAAAAGGGAAAAACCATGAGAAAGAAAAAACAAATAAAATAACAACAAAAAAGATAAAATAGCATATGGCTATCTGCATTCAGACTCCATAGTTCTTTCTTTGGATGTGGATAGCATTTTCCATCATGTGTCTTTTGGAAGTATCTTAGATCATTGTTTTGCTGAGAAGAGCTAAATCTATCAAAGTTGGTCATTGCATAATGTTGCTGTTAATGTGTACAATATTCGCCTGGTTTTGCTCACTTCTTGAGTAAGTATTTATTTTATGGTGGGCCCTTTTCCTCTCCAAATAATACTAGATAGCTCATCTGTAATTGATTTCTAGTTAGCATATAACTTATAGAAAAAAAAGACTCCCTTAGCTGTGTTCTGTGAGAGGGTCTAAGACAGAAATTTAATTATCAAACATTTCACACTTCTTCCTACCTTTCCTATTCTCTTTCCCATGATTAGATACCATTTAACTCCTCCCATATTTCCCAGTATCTGTCACACAATCTTATGTCCCTTTTAAAATCTAATTAAACTAAATGAGCATGAACTAGTTCATAAGTTGTTTCATCATTCAACCAACCATTTGTTTAACCTAAGAAAGGTCACTTAACCTTTCTGTGTCTCAACTTCTTTATCTGTAAAAGGGGAGTTTGGACTTGATGGACTTCTAAGATACTTTTTAGTACTAAATCATTTAGCCTATCATTCTATTAAGCATTTAATACGCATCCAGTACTATTCAGGTTAATATCCATCCAGTTTGCTCTGGAGGTGCAAAGACAAAATGAAACTGTTTCTACTTTCAAGGAGCTGACATTCTAAGAGGAGAGACAGCAGGACATAACATTATACAGTATTTATAATATGATATGATATGATGACACATCATGACAGGACATAACACAACACAACACAACATAACATAACATAACATAACATAACATAACATAACATAACATAACATAACATAACATAACATAACAACATAACATGATGTAGTTGGGGAAATCAGGAAAGGCTTCTTGAAAGAAGACATGGAGGACTCCAAGAAGCAAAGGTAAGGAGGGAGTCAATATCTGGTGTGGAAAATAGTACAAGTGACATGGGTCAGAAACTGAGTATCTTTTATGCAGTGGCCCAGTATGAGCGGACAGCACACTGTGTGGAAGGGAGTAATTCCCACATGTGAAAATCAGATGATGATCTTGAGGTGCAGAGTGGCTTTTATTCTGCAATCTGCCTGCCTAGGCCTCTCTTGGCATCATGACCCACGGATGGAATGGCAGTTGGAAAAGACATCCCTCTAGCCAGGGACTTTCATTTGCTGTGGTTGGACTTCCTTTGGTAGTTCTGAGTCAGGCACCAAAGCCTTTGATGTGGTGAGGATTTTGGAGGCTTGAGCTTTTGCAAGCCGAAAGTGATTCCAGGTGGCCACTTGGAGAGGTGAGAGACTCCAGGTGCAGGCAATCCTGTCTCTGATTGGCCCTGCCCAGTACCATGCCTATATAAGGAGTTGGCCTGGATGTCTCCTTTCATTTTGCATTTGCAGCGTGGCCATGGAGAACTTTCAGCTTCCTCAGCCCAGGTAGCCTTTCTCTGTTGTCCATCACGCCAAGGCCCTGTGGCAGCTCATCCTCTGGAGAGCTCTGACCGGCCTCTTGAGGATGGTGTTGAGAGTGTGTCTTGAACTCCTGACCGAGATCCTGTGTTGCCTAGAGGAGGGTTGCTTCATGTATGGCCTGGAGTGTCTACATGAAGGTGCTGGCTTCTTGCCCAGCTGCATTCATCCCAAGGTTGTGAAAAGATGTTAATATCAGATGACTTTATATTTGATTCCCAGAGAAACAGGGAGCCATGGAGTTTATTAAGTAGATGAGTGATGTGATTAGAGTCCACTTTAGGAGAACAGTTTGGAGTGGTGGGAGGTTTCAGGAAGGCAGAATAAATAGGAGGCTATTGCAGTAAACAGGTTGGGAGGTGAGGAGGGCCTGATTAGACTTGTGACTGTAGGAGTGGGTGAGAGAAAATGGATGGGAGAGAGATTCTAGAAACAATATTTGTCATTGGAATGGATATGTGATAAATGTATATACACTGTGATTAAATTGACCATTTGCTAGGAAAGTACCAACTGGCCGTTGGAATGAATTCACCTTTTACATATGGTATTTCCTTTAAAAAAACTGAAACTGGTTAAGTAAGTCAAGATAGCCACTCTATTCTTTGTGTGTAGATATGTTCTTAACATCCCTTGGACTAACAAACAGCACAACACTTTGATGAAACATTTCAAATACAATAGGTTCAAATCACTTTCATAGAAGTTTACAATGATTTTGTTTATTACTATAGATGCTAAGAAAGGATGTGGACATTGGCTGAGTTTTATTCAAGTAGGACCATAAAGGCAAATGGTTGTCATTTGCCTACTGGCTCCAACTTTGCCTCAAGCTATACTAGGTTCTGACAGTTTAGTGGGGCTACCTACCAGAATTTCTCAGCTTGGCCAATAGCTACTTCTTTCTCCCTTCAAGTCTCAGCACAAAGGATTATGAGAAGTTTTAATAGAAAAAAATAAATGAAAAGTAACAATAACAGAAATATTACATCATCATCTTCCCTTTGCTTCCCAGAGCCAGTGCCTCCCAAAGAAAGATACCATCTTTAAGTTAGAGTTTCTTTTTTAATCTGTCATCATGAAGATGATATCACAGCAAAATATAGTCATAAAACTTTAAGAAAAAAAAACTAAGACAGGAAGCACCTACTATGTGCCAAGCTCTCTGCTAGCACTGGCGATACATAGAAAGGCACAAAAAGTCACTTCTCTCAAGGAGCTCATAGTTTCATGGGAAAGAAGATTCACAAAGAACTAAGTACAAACAAGATACATACAGTATAAATTTGAGATCATCTCCTATATGAAGACATTAGCATTGAGAGGGCTGGTTTCTTGCAGAAGATGGGACTTCAGAGAAGACTTGCTGGGAGGAAGCCAGAAAAAGCAGGAGGTAGAGATGAGGAGGGAGGGACAGGATACTGTGAAGCAATGTGACTTTAGTTATCTTAGAAGTAGGAAATTCAAAAGGCAGTAGGTCTCCTTCCCCAGTGTCTGTCTGACTGTCTGTTTTGAGTTTTGGCTGACATTCTGTGTCTCTGCTTTATCCTGTGGGTATTTTTAGCTATTGGCCCCTCTCTTTGACCCAGTTGGTGTCCTGATCCCCTCTATGAATTCACATTATTTAGCACTGACTATATGTCTTTCACATATATAGAAAGTCTTTGTTCAACTAAGGGTTATAACAAATATTCATGAGGATGTAGAGGTAGAAAAATAGAGAGACATCTGACAGCTGGATATAAAAAGACGTTATGATGCAGATCATTATGAAATTGTTAATTTACTTTTGCAAATCAGCTTTTTGCCAAGCATATCATAAAAGCTTATCAGGGATAACTCCACTCTCCAATCCCATGAATTTCTCTTTTCTGACTTGTGATTTTTGTTTTAGGAGCGGCAACCTATCTTTGTGCTCCCTCTACTGGTGGATGCCTTTTGTGCACCTTCCTTTTCAAACAACCGTCTTCAGAGAAGACGGTAAGAGGTCTCAGTTTAATGTAGTGTAAAAAGAAGTATTTAAAAAGGGTTCTTTTCAGCTCCCACACCTTCTACCATAAGCCATATTTATATAATTCTTGGTTTTCTAGGCCAATCTTCCCAATAACAGCATCTCTTATCATCTCACACCTCACACAGCATTCTGTGAAGAGGTATATATTACAACAACTGTAAAAGCTTTAAAGTTTATAGAGCAGTTTTTCTCATAACAATTCTGTGATGCAGGTTCTGAAAGCTCTATTATCCCTATTTTACAGTGGGGAAATTGTTGCTCACTGAGGTTGAGAAAATTGTCCAGGAAATGTTTTACACGATTGCACATATATAAACTATATAAAATTGCTTACCATTTTAGGGAAGGGGGAGGGAGAAAATTTGGAACTCAAAAAAATGAATGTTAAAAATTGTATTTACAAAAATTGTCTTTACATGTAATTGGAAAAAACCAAATACTATTTTTAAAAAGAAAAGAAAATTGTCTGCAGTTGTGCAGTTAACAAGTGTCAGAGTTAGTATGTGAACCCAGATCACCTGACTCTTAACACCAGAGTTCTCCATTTAGGTTGGCTCCACATGGCTTCAATAGAATGGGGGTGGTTGGAATATAGCTTTTAGCTGGTACGGTTTGTCTAGAAATGTAAGAGGTACTAGCATTTCTGGGTTCCTGTTAAATGACATGACTGAGAGATAAGTTGTATGTGGCCGATGTGTTGGAATACTATTTTACAATGTGATATGGCCACACATCAAGAGATGTGTATAATTTGAAATTATCACAGATATATTTCTACTTGTGGAAAGTATTTTAATAGCATTGTATAGCTTGGCAATTTTTTTAAACCAATAAATTGAAATTAAGAGACAGAAGTCACTAAATAGAAAAAAAAGAAAAACAAAACCTTCATGTATTTCAAATTGTATGCTAACTTCTTGAGGAGATTAATACTTATGTAGTCTAAAGAGTTATTACTGTAGTTGCTGATTTTAGAACTAGATCTGTCTTTTCATTGGCATAGGGAAGCTTGTTAAGAAAATTGCCTTTACTGATACAGAACTGTACCTATTCTGCAACACAGAACCTTAGAATTGAATGAGTCATTGAGGCTGTGACATGCTCAGCATCATACATCCAGTTCTTGTCAGGGGCAGGATTTGAACTCAGTTCTTCCTGACTCCAAGAACAGCTCTTTATGCACTACAAGATGTTGCCTAAAAGCAGATAAGTAAAAATAATGCAGCATAAAAATGACAGGAATATTGTAAAAATTCTTAGAAGTCCAAAGAAAATCATTCAAATTTCTGTGAAAATTCAACTTTTGGTTTTGTGAAAGTAAAGTCTTATAGACTAAAAGAATAATAAAATCTCAGAACTTGGTCCTTTCACGAGGAACCTCATATAATGCATAAGCCTCCTCTCCAGTATCTCTGACAATTGGTCATCTAGACTCTGTCTAAGGATTTTCGATGATTAGGGACACACTTACTACCCCCATGAGAAACCTTATTCTATTTTTTCAATCATTTAAATTAACTACAAGATTTCCTTGTATTGAAGTGGACTCTGCTGCCCCTAAATTCCACCCACTGACCACTGTTTTCTTCTGCAGAATCAAGAATAAGTCTATTCTCTTTTCCGTATAACAATCTTTCCCATATGTGAAGACAGCTGGTATGTTTCCTCTGTCTTCTCTTCTTCATGCTAAATACTTTCTGTTCTTCCAATAAATCTTTGTATGACCTTGTTTTGCCTCTTTTGATCTTCCTGGCTACTCTCCTCTAGTCATGATCCAGTTTGTTAGTGTCTCTTTTAGCTTGTATTCAGAGCTGAATTATTGTCATTTTCATTATTTTTGTTACCATTCAGAACTTTGATTACTTTATTCTCAGCCTCTTCTGAGTATGATTGCATTTCTATAAATCAGCCTTACATTAGCCTTTTTTTGGGTGGACAGTCACGTTATGCTGTTGACTCATTTTGAACCTGTGGCCCACTAAAACTTTCAGGTCTTAGGGAACAATCCCCTCATTCTATACTCATGCAGTGCAATTTTTACATGCCAAGTTTAGCACTTTATGTTTATTCTTAATAAACTTAATCATGCTCTATTTGGCTTCTACAGATTCTATATCATTAATGAGTACTATAGAGAGTTCCAAGTTCAATCTTTGCTCTTTAATTTCATTGAAAATTGTAAGTTTTAACAAGTTAAGGCTTTTTATGTTGACATTTTAAGTAACCAATCATGCAATTTGATGTGAAAGAAAGACATTTCCTTGGAACTTCCAGTTTACAAACTATCCCTTTGTTGTTTTTCTGGCCTTTTGACATTCAACTTTCTGGGTGTCAGTCATATAGTAATATTTCATCTCTAATACCTTTGGCAAAATCAGTGGTGTGCTGCAGAGAATTGACGACAGCAGAAGCCTGCTCAGGAAGCCAAAGGCAACATATCTTGACTGTATTCAGAGCAGGTTGTATTCTGAAACACAAACCAGGGAAGATGAGGTGGTTTCTATGTAAGAAAATGACACTAAGAGCAAGGCTCAATTCATATTTTGTGTCTGTATCTGTGTGTGTGTGTGTGTGTGTGTGTTGTGTGTGTGTGTTTGTTGGAAAGTGGAACTTGAATTTCAACCAGATATTGTTTCTTATATGTATTATAAAATGACAACAGTATTATCCTCTTAGAAGTATAAGTATTATTTTGTTAGAAGTATTATCCTGCAAGAAGTGTATATGTATATGCATACATACATACATACATACATGTATACATATACATATACATAAATATATATAAAGTTTTTTTTTTCCTAGATAATTTCTGGGTCCACTGGGAGAGGTGGATAACCTGGCCTTTCTTCTCTGAATATAAAATGTTATTCACTAAATCAGTTCAGAGTACAAAATAATATAAATTTCTTATTCTCTCTGTCTACTAATAGCCCTGGCAAACTAGATAGAAATGGGGTCATTTTCACTGTTAATGTTTCTAGGCACATAGTGTCACTACTTAAATGTCAAGATCTTTGTTATGTTCTTCAAGGAGATGCTTACAATTGATATTTATTGATTGACTGGAAGTATGAAAACTTTTGACCAAACACTTGTGGAAACATGATGCCAAGAGCCTACTTTCAGGCCATGGGGTGAAAAGATTGCTCTCCAAAGTAAGAGACTCCCTGGTCTCAAGCTCATTCCTCACCCTACCCTCTCAATGGGCCCTTAGACTTTAAAAGAGGCTCCCACCTAGAAAGAACTTTTTAAAACCATTTCTTTGGGGCATTTAGGTAATTCCAATCCTCAACTGGGATCTAACATAAAACCTGAAGGCTGAAAACAAGGCCCTGTTTTGTATAGATTCATAGGGTTTGAGAGTTAGAAGCAAGTTTGGAGATGAACCAACTAGGGGTGGGGAGCTTGTGGCCTCGAGGCCACATGTGGCCCTCTAGGTCCTCAAGTGCAGCCTTTAGATTGAATCCAAACTTCATAGAACAAATACCCTTATTAAAAGGATGTATTTCTTTAAACTTGGACTCAGTCAAAATGCTGTACCCAAGGACCTAGAAGGTGTCATGTGGCCTTGAGGCTGCAGGCTCTCCACCCCTGAATCTGATGCCCTTCATTTTATAGATGAGAGAACTAAGGCCCAGGAGGTTAAATGAGAAAGGGCAGAATTAGGATCAGTGGATGGAAGTTATGAAGAGACAAACTGAGGTTTGATATAAAGACAAAATTCAAAGATAGAAGTAGAAGAGATTGCTTCAAGAGGTAGTGGGATCTTAGATAGAGTCTGTTTGACCACTTTCTAGGTAGACTGTAGAAGGGATTGTTGTTTGGGTATTAACTGGATGACTCCTGAGGTCCCATCAGACATCTAGAGGGTATAGTGGATAGAGTGCTGTGCATAGAGTCAGGAAGACTCATCTTTAAAAATTTTATTTTAGACTTTAATACTAAAACTTCAATATATAATAAGAAAAGAAAAAGAAACATATTACAAACTTAAATATTAAAACTTAAATATAAAATAAGAAAAGAAAAAAAGTCATGTGCACAGCAGAATGTAAAAGAGGATTCAAAATATATAGCAATAAATTTCCATTTCAAGAAAGCCGATATATTAAATACTGTGCATTTTGTTAAAAGTTGTCCATCTTTTCTTTGCTTCCTTGTAGGTTTTCTTTTGTTCTCTGCTTTTTACTTTGTTCTTTTTTCCCCCTTCTCTCCCTTCCCTGAAGGCTGCAATTAAGCATGGACATATTTATATATAGATGTTGCTATATACATACACATATATGTACATATACATACATGCATACATATATACATATATAAATATATACTTTTTCTAAGAGGTTCTACTCCTAATCTTTTTCATGTTTGTGCATATCTCTTATTTCCTATCCCTCCTGACTCTTCTACTTCTACCCACTTAACCTAACCCTCCCCACCAGGCCCCAATGATCTCTCCCTTATCCTCCCATTCCCATTAATCTAAACACCCTTCTATATCTCCCTATAACCTATTCTGTCACCCTCCCCTCTAAAGATTTCTCCCTTTTCCTCTCTCCCTTCCCTATCCCTTTAGTGTTATTTCTTTCTAAATTCAGAAGACTTTTATACTTTAGGTATATTATGTATTGTTCCCTCTTGAACCCATTTCTAATGAGGGTAGGTTTCCAGAACTACCAGCTCTCTTCCTCCATCTAATTCCTCTGCATTGGTTCTTCCTCTCACACCTCATTTGTATAAAATAATCACTTTATTTTTAGCTGTTCCTAAATTATTTTACTTTTTGAAGTCATATCATGCTCAGGTCTACCCAAATCTTCCTACCCACTTACTAATAACAATCTTAGATGTATGTTTTCCACTTTGCATACATAAAAAGTAAATTGTCGTTATTGGGTCCCTTGTAATTAGTCTTTGGTATGTACCTTATATTTCTCTTGGCTCTTGTATGTCAAATCTTCTATTAAGTTCAAGGCTGTTGTTGGTTTACAAAGTCCTGAAAGTTTGACAATTCATTGTGTCTTTTTTTTTTCCATTCAGAATTACGCTTAACTTTGCTGGGTATGAGATTTTTGGTTGAAACTCCGGTTCTTTTGTTCTTTGATATATAGTGTTCCAAGACCTGCAGTCTTTTAGTTTTGCTGTTGTTAGGTCTTGTGTGATTCTAATTTGGCACCACCATACGTAAATTGTTTTTTTTCTTGTTGCTTATAATATTTTATCCTTGAGCTGGGGCTTTCAGAATTTGACTATAATCTTTTCCTTATAGAATCACTTTCAGGTGGTGGTCAGTGGATTTTTTCTATTTCTACCTTCCCTTCTTGTTCTAATGTTTCAGGACTATTTTCTTTAATCATTTCTTGTATTATTGTATCAAGATTCTTTCTTTGATCATAGCTTTCAGATAGTCTGATTATTCTTATGTCTTTTCTTCTTGATCTGTTCTTCAGATCAGTTGTTTTTCTTATAAGGTGCTTCACATTCCCTTCTATTTTTTCATTCTTTATATTTTGTTTTATTATTTCTTGATCTCTTGCAACTTCACTGCCTTTCCCTTGCCCATTGCTGATTTTTAAGGAGTCATTTTCTTCCTTAAGATTCTGGATCTATTTTTTTAGTTGGTTGACTTTCTTTTCATAATCTTCTTGTTTTTCTTGGATTCTTCTTCTTCTTCTTCTTTCTCAATCTCTCTCATTTGATTTTTAAAGAAGTCTTTTTAAAGTTCTTTTATTAATTCTTTTTGGACAGGTGACCATTTGACATTACTCTTTGGGATAGAAGAGGGTTTCTTTACTTCACTATCCTACTGTGAAGATGAAGCCCAGTCTTCTCTATTCCCATAGTAACTCTCCATAATTGGATTCTTTCTCCTTTGTTTGTCCCTTTTCTTTTCTTTTCTTTTTTTTTTTTTTTGATAATAGCTTAATTTTTGCAATTGCCTCTAGTCCTGAGGTATGTGGAATGATGCCTCTGGCCTCAGATACTCCTTTAGTTCTTTCTGACCTCAAACCGAAACCAAGACCTCTAGCCTCCTTTAAGTGCCCACAAATGGTGGGGTCCCCACCTCATTGCTTCGGCACTCACTGAGCATGTGCCGGTTTGTTCTCTCCCTCCCCCCCATGCTCCTCCCATAGGATCTCAACAGCACATCTGGGTCTGATGTTCCACGTCAGCAGATATACCTTCGATCTTCCCCAGCTCAGAGTCCAATTCCCCTCACTCTCTCAGGGGTAACAGTTCCTATGGCTGAGGCTGAGGCAGCCTCCCTACGCAGCTAAGCCCAAGGCTTACTGCTTGTTGTTTAAGCAACACAGGGATCAGAGCTCATCCTGAGATTTTTCTTCAGATCTCCAATTGTCCCAGGAAGATCCCTCTTCTGCCCCTTCTCTTATTTATTTTTAAGAGCTCTGTTTGCCCTGAGGTGCTGTTTTATCTCTTTTGTGGAAGAAAATCTTGAGAACTTAGAATTTTCTGACCTACTCTGCCATCTTCCCAGAATCCTCACAGGAAGACTCATTTTCCTGTATTCAAATCTGGCCTCAGACATTTACTAACTGTGTGACTCTGGGCAAGCCACTTAACCTTGTTTGCCTCAGTTTTTTCATTTGTAAAATGGCAAATCACTCCAGTATCTTTGCCAAGAAAATCCCAAATAGGATCATGAAGGGTCAGACAGACTGAAACAATACAACAACAATTTAATTATTAGATTAATATAATTCTTAATGGAATTTTATCTGCTTATAGCAGGTTCCCCACTCCTAGTATAGAGAATATCACCATTTGGGTAATTTTGATGGTAATTTTTTTCCCTTTTTGATAAGTAAACCTGTAGTCAAATAGAAATTTTGGGAGAAAATTCATATAATCCACTTGGTGCACACGCATTATGAAAATGCTTAATTCAAAAGGTAGAAGCAGGGATATGCTGGTAAATATTTGACAACCTGCTCTCTGAAAAAAGATGTACCTCAGTATATACTTTTAATTTTAATCTGCATTAATATTTTTTTCTACCACCTTACATCAAACAACAAAATAATAAATTTTGTGATTTTCAAGGTATAAGTGCTAACTCCAAAAAAATTTAACAATTGATTCTCATGAACACTTGCAAGTTGGTTCCAGCGTGCCCTTGCTTAGATAAATTTATAATCACATTTTTGTGGGTACTCCTTATATGGCATAGATCTACTCTCTCATTCCACATGATTTTTGTATGTGTCTCTCTATAAATTCTTCATAGACAATTTACCTAACACATTAGAGCTCTTTATTATCACTCAGGCTGCCCATGTATTGTCTCTCATCCTTAATACATGATACAGCAACCTACTTTTTCAGTCATAAGTATCATTTTTGCTCTACTTTTCAAGTGAAAATTGGATAATATGTTTCAGTCTGCTTATCCACTATTCATCTGTTCACACCACCCTTTGGGTCATTTACAATTTAGATTCTTTGAGAAATCACTGGTGTGATATTTGCATGGATGTATATTACAGACCATCTAGACAGAGAAAATTGATAATGGATTTGAGGAACAACTTACAACCCTAGCACAACTCTGGAGTCAGAGGACTTGAGTTCAAATTCCACTTCTGACTGTGTGACATTTGTGTGATCTTGGGCAAATAGGAATCTATGAATTTCAGTTTTCTCATCTATAAAATGAGGAGATTATACTAATTAGCCTCTGATAAAATTTAGGTTTAATGCTTTGGGCATAGAAGACAAACAAATTTTCGGCAATTTATTTGGTAAGTGAATAATATTTGGTTCTGTGGTGAGTGACAGAACTAGAGAACTTTGTTGGTGAAGAAAGTTCAGAAAAATGAGGTAATGAAAACTGATGCTTTACAAAACTTTTTCAAGGAGTGGTGTCTGGAAAAAACCGCAGAGTAAGCTAGCGGCTCCAATAAATTCTAAGGACACCAAAACTGCTCTGCTCAAAGTATTAGCAAAAGATTTAAAAGGTATTGAACTGATGATTGCTGGATAGGACCATAGCAATAGAGTTGGTTAGGAAGAACTACTCAACTCCTATTTTACTTCTGATTTCTTTCAGACTGGAACAAAAAGAAAAAATTAAACAGGAAACAAAAACCCAATATAAAGAGATGGTAGAAGAGTTCTTTGCTGCATTCAATTAGTTTAGAACTTTGTCCTAATGAATTTGAAAAAACCTGGATGCGATTGCTGATCCACAATTTTTGATCTTTAAAAGAATAAATGATTTTAGGCTAATAAGAGATATACAATGGAAATGGAAATGTAGAAATGCTGTCTCTCTTTTTCTGAAAGGAGAAGTTTATGGATACATTAAACTATATATTGGTGAGCTTGTCCCTGATTCTTTATTTATTGTCCCTGATTTTTTATAAATTTTTAGAATAAAATGATAAAAGGATAATTTATGAGCATTTAGTAAGGGAAAAGGTGATCATTAATAGCTACTACTGATTCATTAAGAGCAAGTCATGCCAGGCTGATGTACTTCCCTACTTTCACCAGGTTATATGACTGATAGATCAGGGGAAGAGGAATACTTTTTATATAGTATACCAGGATTTTATTAAATCCCACAAAGCATCATGATATCATTTTGGATAATGTAGAGAGATGTGAATTGGATAGTTAAATTAATTCATAATTGATATAGATCCAAAATGTGTTGGTTAATGAATCTATATAAATCTGGATAGAGATCTCTAGTGAAATGTTATAAGGTTGTGTCTGGGAAGTAGTATATTCAACATTTTTATCAATTGAGTAATGAAAATGCTTGTACTTATACAATTTTCAGGTGGCATGAATATTAGGTGGCAGGGAGCGTGAGATAACATATTGGATGGCAGATTCATGATCCAAAAATTTTCAAAAGACTAGGATGATGAGCTGAGCCTAACAAGATGAAATTTAACGGTAATATTTAGCTTAAAAATCACCTGTACAATGACAGGATAGGGAAGACAAGATAGAAGACAGACAGCTCATATGAAAAAGACTTAAAGGTTTTAGTGGATTATAAACTTAATATGACTCAGTAGTATTATAGGGAAGTCCCGCAAAGCTAATGCAACCTTAGATTTTATTAGGAGAAGTAAGGGTCCAGAGCAGGGAGGATTATAGTGGTGTATTGTTATATGACATTTGGACTAGTTTGTCTAGTGTAGGGACTACATTTTAGGATGTACAAGTTGAGGTGAATCCAGAGGAGGATGAGAAGATTCATGAAAGAAATATTAAATTATACCAGATAAAGACTAGTTGAAGGAATTAGGGTTGTATAGCTTGGAGAGAAAATGTACATTTTTTATTCCTTGGGTGGATGAGGTTTGGGGGATATAAAAGCTATCTTCTAATAATTGAAAAGTTGCTATGTGGAAGGATTGACAATTATTCTGCTTGAACCTGGAAGCCTAAACTAGGGCTAATAGTTAGAGTTACAATGGGGCAGATTTTGACCCTATACAGAATGTCTTGAAAGTCTTAGTGTAGTTTTAAGCTTTAATAACTTCAAGAGAATAAATGTTACAAACTTACAAAAAAGCATTTGAAAATTTAATTATTTAAATTTCTTTCATATTTATTTATTTTTGTGGACTTTGAATGGTAAATTTTTAATTTTAATTTTAAATAGATAGGGTATTTTTTTAATTATGCATATCATGTGCTATAGTTTCTGGATATTTCAGTTTCAGACCTGTGAATGAATACGGAAGATATTCTTCCTTAGCCCCCTCTGTCACCTGATCTATCTCCATTAGACTTTTTCTTGCTGGGTCACATGAAAACGTGTATGCCTCCCCATCTCATTCTTAGGATGATTTTAAGGCTAAGATTACAAATGTAGTTAAGACATTCAGTAGCATCTAATGAAAGTTTTTATAAAGTTTGAAAATTGACTAGAAGATAAATATCACAAGATGGTAATGTTGAATTTTAATAAGAACCATCAATATTTTTAAATTTTTAAAAATAATTATTAACCTTTCAGATTTCTGGAAGTTTATAGCATTTATACTTCTGAAATTATTAAAAACTGAATTTGCAATGAGACTTTTGGGATACCCTGTATAAATGATTATGCCATGTTATCCAAACCCAACAGGAACTCTACCACTTCTCTAACCTCCCAGTCTTCCTAACTTTGCTACTTTATAATACTGATTAATTATATCTTTTTTCAGCCTGATATAAAACACGGACACAAGCAGAACCACTGATGTCTTTAACAAACTTATTAGACTTTCTTGGTGAGGATGAATAGAGGGTACTTTCTTTTATGAACAGTCACTACCAGATTTATTTGGCAGCCTGTAGAAGTAACAGTAAAAACAAAGATGAAAATAGAGCAATACCATTCAAAGAAGAACACTGGCCTCGAATATCTATAACTATGTCCAAAGTTTAGGCAACATGCAAGAGGAATTAGAGTTTCCAATATGAGGAGGCAAATTTTAATCAACTAACATTTATTAAGCACTTATTATGTGTCAGGCACTGTGCTAAGTGCTGGTAATACAATTACAAGTAGGAAGAAAGATAGTATCTGCTATTAAGAAGCATGTATTCTAATAAAGGGGAAGACAACATTAAAAAAATGAAAAGAAAGGGGGTGAACAAAGGTACCCTTGAGAAAGCTATAATAGAGGAAATCCAGAATGCAACCATGAGAGGAATGAGCCTTGGCTGGTCTGTGTGCCCTCCTTAAATGGAGGTTCTGAGAAAAGCCATCCAATCAGAGGAAGAGGCAACAGGGGCAGAGGGTACTTTAGATGAGTGAATTCTAGGGCTGGAGTGAGGCTTGAGAATGAAGAATTAAGTCTGGTGAGGCTTCAGGATGGTAGAAGTCCTAAGAGCAGCCTGGAGAGAGAAATGAGACGTGAATGACCTAAGTACTCACCTTTTATGAAGGTTCTTGTTGAGAACATTTGAATGGACATTGAAAGGAGAAACAGAATTGATTTTTGTCATTGAAGCATGCTGAAACGTCTCTTCTAAAGGGAGAAAGAATGGTCTGGACCTGCATAGACTTCTGTTTTTTTTCCCCCTCTTTTTGAAGGCAATGAAATATCACATAGTGTGGGATGTTGGCAAGTCCCATGAAAAAGGAGAGAGAGAAGAGAATACATCAAAAAGGACAGAGGTGACAGTACTTCCTCCAGTCATGTGGAACAGCAGCATTTGTGTTATCATTGCCAGTTCTCCCTCCTCAACCCCCTATCTTCATGGAGAAAAAAAAGAGCTAAAAGCTTGCAAGCAGCAAGGTATAACACTTTTTCCTTTTAAAATCTTGAGCATTGTTTCAGATTTGTTGTGGCGAATTTGGAGAAAGTGGCTTGCAGTCAGTTTTCATCCCCTTCTCCTGCCTTACTTCAGCTAGGCATGATGGGTACCTGTTTCTAAACATGTACTTTTATTCTGTTAATGATTGTCTTTAACTGATCTGATCTTATAAACACTTGTGGTTGATACTGTCCTTGGCATTTTTTTGAATCCTTTTTTTTTTTAAAGCACAAAGGTATAGGTAGCTCTGGGAGCCATACAAGATGTTGTTACCTTTCTTAGTGCAAGGCCAGGATCCCAACACTCTTTCCCCTACTCCCTAGACTATCTATCATTAGAATTTCTTCTCTCTAACTGGAGACATAAGCACATGACATCCATATATTTCATAACTATACTTCTAGGGGAAGAATTACTATGAACTTGATATTTTCAATCTTTCCAGTGATACCACGAGCCTAACCTGTTCTGAACACCTAGTATTATGATACTACTGAACACATGGACAGATAGAGGAAATAGATAAGAAGTCTGGGAAAAAGAGCACGTCTTCCACAAAGGCAAAATATGGCAATGATGGTGTTTTTCAGTTATAAAGTTCTTTGTTAGAGATCTATTAGTGCAAAAATGTTTATAGCAAGTCTTTTTTTGATGGCTAAGAATTGGAAATTGAAGGGATGCCCATCAATTGAGGATTGCTAAATGATTTATGGTGTATGATTGTGATGGAATATTATTACTCTGTAAGAAATGACAAGCAGGATAATTTCATAAAAACTTGGAAAGGCTTATATGAACTGGTGCAAAGTGAAGTGAACGGAACCAGGAGAATGTTGTGTGCAGTATCAGCATATACTATACAATGAAGAACTGTGAATGACTTAGCTATTCTCAGTAATACAATGATCCAAGACAATCCCAAAGGACTAATGATGAAGCCCACCTCCAGAGAAAGAACTGGTAACTGTTTGAATACAGACTGAAGCATGCTATTTTCATTTTCTTTCTTTCATTCTTTTCCTTTTATTTGAGTCTTCTTATACATAATGACTAATATGGAAACGTTTTACATGATTGCACATGTGTAATCTACATTTGATTGCTTATGTCACAGGGAAGGAGGAGGGCAGGGAAAGAGGGAAGGATAGAATTTGGAACTCAAAATTTTAAAAAAATGTTGAAAATTGTTTTACCATGTAATTATTTGGAAAATAAAATATGTTAAAGATAAAAAGAAGAAAAAAAAGATTAGCTAATAACTGTGATTTGTCAGTGACAATTTCGTCCATAAAAAGGTGAAAGAAGTATTGGTAAATTGTCTTGGAAAATTGATTATCATTAGCAGGGAGAACCTGGTTTCTGAAATGGAAATGATAGGAACTCTGGAGGCAAGTTTTTATTTTCTCCTAGAGTTTTTGATAAAGAAGAAGAGATTTAGGCGTAGCATGACATATAATCTGGTTTTTGGAAAAACAGATTTTAAAGGGTTCAGAGTAAAGATAGTATCCCATGGAATAAAATTCTATAGGATACATACAGTAGTCCTGTAGGGACTACTGGTAGAGATGCTAAAGATTGAAATTATTAAGCCAGCAAAAGAAAAATTCACTAAAGATGAAAAATGAACTTTGTTTGAAGAGAGGGATATGGTTGCACTGGGAACTTGGTACCCACTCAGATATAAAAAAAAAATTACAGATGAGAACAAGGTCAGGATGAATATAAGAGAATGGGACTGTTCTAGAAAGTTATTCTGAAGAGTACTAAAACTCATCATGAACTGAAGCTTGCTAGAAAAGCAAAGGACAAACAGGATTTTTAAAAATCCATATTGGGAGAAAAGGAGAGATCAGAGAAGGGACAGTACCTTGTAGGTGGACGAGATGTCAATGACTAACAATAGAGAAAAGGCAGAGTTTTTCAATTTCTTTTTTTTGCTTCTATTTTATTTGCTAAGAAGGATGAAAATTAAACTGGTAAGGGCAAAGTGTCTGAGAGGGAGTTACCCACGGTGAATAAGGAGATAGTAAGAGATCATCTGATTGCTATTGATGAATTCAAGGCATCTGGACCAGATTAACTGATACTGAAAGAGCATGCAGATGTGACTGCTAAGTTGCTGTCAGGAAGAGTTAAAAGACAATGGAAAACAAGGGAGGCAAGACAGAGTTAAAGAAGAGCAAATGTCCCAATTTACAAAAAAACAAAGGAAACAGAATCTAGGGGTTGTAGGCCAATGAGCTTGACTTTAGTTTCTGGGAAAAATTCCAGAGTGGATCATTAAAGATTGGTTTATATTTAGAAAGGGTTGGTGTATATTTAGATAGGGAAGCAGTGATTGTAAAGATCAGTATGACTTCATCAAGAACAAGTCATGCTTGACTAGGTCTCAATGCCTTTTTTTTTTAAAAACAAGGTTACTTTCCTGATAGAGGAGGGGAATCCTATAGGTACAATTTGCACACCTTTTAACAAAGCTTTTGATAAAATACCTTGTACTGTTTATGTGGAGGTTTAGACAATAATACAATTAGATTCAGAACCATTAAGACTGGCCTCAAAGAGGAGTTTGCCTATGGTTCATGGCAGGTGGTCTGTAGTGGAGTACTCCAGGGCTCTTTGCTTGTCCTGGCCTGTTTAACATTTTTATCAATAAGATAGCTTATGTAGTGGATGACAGGATGTAAAAAAGAACTCAACAGGCTGGAACATCGGAATAATCTAATAGGTTCTTCATTCGAGATAAATGGAAAGTCATGTTTGAATACAGAAAAGCTGCTTCACAAATAATGATGGAGGATGCATAGCAGTTGTTCTGAAAAAGATATGAAAATGTTAGTGGTCTTCTGGTTCAATATGAATCATCAGTGTGGTATGGCAATGAAAAATGCTGAGATGACCTTGGCCTTCATTAAAAGAGGCATAGCTTCTAGGATGCTCTGGCCTCAGCAGACCTCTTCTAGAATATTCGGTTCAACTGTGAGAATCACAATTTTAAAAAGAAATTTTTAAGTGCTAGAAAGGTGAAGAACCTTGAACCCATGTCATTTAAAGTACGGTTGAAGGAATTGGGTATGTTTATTCTGGAGAAGAAAAAACTCAAGCAGGACATGACAGCTGTATTCACTGTTTGAAGGGGCTGTCATGAGGAAGAGAGATTAGGTTTATTCCATTGGGCTTCAGAGAGAAGAACAGGAGCAATGGGTGAAGTTGGAAAGATGCAAATTTAGGCTTGATATTAAGAAAAAAGCCCCAAACTTCCTATAATTTGAGCTGTCCACAGTAGAATGGATTGTCTCAGCAGAAGGTAGATTTCCAGTCCTCAGAGTTCTTCAGAGTCTGGATGGCCAGTTCTCAGTTGTTACAGTGGGGTTTGCTTTTATATGGGTTGGAATCAATGGTCCACTGAGATACCTTCCAACTTTCAAGTTCTGTGATCATGTTATTCTTTTAACTCTTTGTTCATGCCATCCTCCATTCTTACCTTGCTCCTACCCCATTAACTCTTGCCTGTTGAAATTTTCTTATTTTCAAGCCTCTTCTCAGGTGCTGCCACTATGACCTGATAGCCTTACGTCTTCTTCCAGCTGGTAGTGATCTTAGTCTCCAAGGATCTCTCCTAATACATTCTTTGAACCTCTTTTATACTGTAATCACATCCTAATTTATATTATACTTAGTTATGGCCCTAGTTTATCTCTATATAGAAGGCCAGAGACTGCCATTTCATCTTTGTCACCTGTGGCACTTAATACCTAGACTAGTAGATACTAAATACATGTTTATTGACTTTGGATGAAATAAATATGGAGGCTTTAAAGAATCAGTTAAACAGTTTCTGGTCCTAGTGTAAGGATGATTCCAAGGATAGGAAGATTAATTAATGAACATTTTCACTCTCTCTCTTCCTATCAAGGCTAACTGTGTGCAGGGTCATGGTGTAAGAGAATTACAGATTAATATTTAATCACCAGGTGGTGCTGATATTCAATCACTGGGCAGTTCCATAGTCTACCTGCCAGGTGGTAATGACTGTGTCTCAAGCTCAGCAACAGCTGCTTTCTTATGAAAATCTCCTGAGCCATTAGTTCTCTTGGGAGTATGTGTATCAGGAAGAGGGAGGATTGTACCAGAGCCAGTTTGAACTGGCTCAAAGAGGTGGTTGTTAAATTTTCAGTGTGAACACTATCCCTCAGAAATCGACGCTACAAATCAGGGCTTGATTTATTGTTTTGTTGGTTGTCTAGACTGAAAATGATAGAGAAAGTGTTGATAGTGTAGATTAAACTTAAAAGTGTGTCATGCATACACTTTTTCCCACTGGAGGGCCAATTGTTAAACACTTCTCAGCACACTTCTGTTTAGTGGGATCCTGGCAGTCAGTGGTCAAGAAACCTACGACAGGCAGATAGCACTCCACAACTTAATTCCCTCAGATCTGGTATTTTGGCCTACTCAGCAGCTTTCTTTAAGAACTTTCAAGTTTAGAGTAAATAAATATTGTTCAGCTAAGAAGCAGATGGTGTAGTACAAATGTATCTGTGCCAAGTGTAGTACACCATCATGTACCATTTCTTGAGCCTCTATAATAAAATAGATTTACTCTGTACCAGCTGCAATTTCTGGGAGGTCTTTCTTCAAAAGTTAAAGTAGAATAGCACTTGTACAGGTTCCATCATTTCATAGCTGGATGACTTGAAGCTCATTAACAAAAGATTGGCCAAGAGGAAATACCTTTTTTTTTTTTTAAAGAAATGGCAACTCTTGAAGAACATCTTCTTTATGAGATATGTTGAAGGGTTATTATCCACATCAGCAAAGTGAATATTCCTATAAATGAAAGCATATGGAAGGAGAAATGACCCAGAACAAAACTTCTTGAGTCTTACTTTTCTCATATGCCAAATGCAGATAAATAACACTTCTTGTGCCTTTATCACAGGGTGGTGGAAGTGCTCAAATGAGACAAAGGCCAGGAAAATATTTTGATTGCTTTAAAGTTCAATGCAAATTCAAAGGATTTCCGCACATATAAAACACTTGAACAAATAAATCAGATCTCCCAAAGGTGTGAGTGAGGGCAACAGTTTCCAGACCTGGAAAAACAAAAGGAAAAATACAAAAGGTTTCAGTCTCTGTGCCAGGCACAAATATCTTAGCTGTCAGTTTAGAGGCAGCTAAGGGGCACGGTGAAGAGAGCATTGGACCTGAAGTCAGGAAGATCTGAGTTCAAATGCAGGCTCAGATACTTACTAACTGTATAACTTTGGCCATGTCACTTACCTTCTACTTACCTCAGTTTCTTCAGCTGTAAAATAGAGATAATAATAGCACTTATCTCTTAGTGTTGTGAGGATTACATGATATAATACTTGTGAAGTGCTTTACAAACCTTAAAGTATAATATAAATGTGAGCTATTATTGGTTATCTGAGAATCCTTTGGAAGCCAAGGTTCCAGGAAACAAACAAACTTCAAGATGAGGCACATTTGGATAGCAATATGGTGGTGTTAGGAGGAGAGTAGAGAGTAGAAAACTTTTCTGGTGAATTAGAATCATGGACTGTATCTCCATTCAATAGAGAAAACTGTAGCAGACAACCCATTTGCTCAATTTTCGAAACTTTCCTAGTAGAGAATTCCCAGGAAGTTGAATCAGCTTCTTTTGTTTAGGGAAATGGTCCCTGAGCCTCATATGCTTTTATTTCTATAAAACTAGGAGCCAATTTTTCCTCCCAGGATACCTTTTCAGGCAAACCAAAAGCAAAGAATGTTTTTCAGTTTGCAGGTGGAAAAGATGAATTATTCAGAATTCCAGAATTAAACAATAAGTTAGTGGGAGGGGAAGGAATAGACTTCATTTCCTGAGCCTTGGTCCAATACCTCATGTGCCAAAATGGAGCTGATCTCCTGTGCTGTGGAAAGTGTCTCAACTCTCTAGTCCTTACTTTTTTTTTTCTTAGTAAGCATATTTAACACAAACCCTATGACCATAAGAGAAATTTATGATTTAAAATCTAATTACTAACTAAAATTTATGTCCCTGTGTAGCCTTACATTCACTAAAAACAAACTCTCAGAAAACTAAAGATTTGTTTTTTGTGGGAGGATATGTTATTTATTCTTATTATATAAACAGAGTGTTCATCTACAGACTATTTGAGGTGGGAAGAACTAGGATATTTATCATAGAGAATACAAGACTGAAGTGGGGTGGGAATGAGAACTATTTTCAAATATTTGTTTGGTTGTTATAATTAGGGATTAGGAAAACAGATTCAGAGCTAGAGGGGAATTTAGAGGCCATCTAGTTTATCTCTTTCATTTTGCAGATGAGGAAACTTGATGCCCAAAGAAGTTAAGTGACTTGCTCAAGGTCACGTGGTGAATAGTAGATAGGAGACTCCAGTTGGGTCCAGAAGGACACATAAGTGTGGAAGAAAGGCATAGTTCAGATCAACACAAGAAAAAAGCTTCCTGTGAATTAAAGCTATCTTTAAAAGGCTGCTTTTTAGCGTAGTGAGCTCCATGTCACTGAAGCTTAGGGTAGATGTCCTCTTGACAAGAATTATACAGAAGGGTTCATGATTCAGGTAAGGGCTAGGTGACCTATGAGGACCCTTACAAACTCTGTAATTCCATGCTTCTGGGACTTCTGAAATTCACTGGCCATTGCCTAAACTTCCTACACAGTTTCTGTGGCTTAACTCCTGCCTTTTAGGGATTAGGCCAGGGCTGGGTGACAAAGCAAGATGTGAGGGATTAGATTTTGGTTTGTTTTGGATGGTACAGAAGGGCTGATAGCATCAAAGCAAAGAGCCATCTGGATGTTAGTATAATCTTATCCCAGACTGAAAACCTTTGGGATATTTTCCTACTCCTGACATTGCACAGACCCTGACTTTTGAGCTAATAAAGTCTGATGTAAGTACAGCATATGGTGCAATAGTTGGCCTAGACTGTTAGGCTTTAGTTTAATAGAATCATAGTGTTAGAACTGGAAGGGCTCTTTGAGGTAAAGCAATCTCATCTCCTAATTTTTACATATGAGGAAACTGAGACCAAGAGAGGTTAAATGACTCACTGAAGATCATCCAGAAAGTTTGTAATAGATCTGGTATGAGAATACAAGTCTTGGACCAATATTCAGGCCAATGTGCCTTATAACACACCATGCTCCTCCTCTGGAATTTAATGCATATCTTGCACTGACATTTTTAAGAGAATCCTTTTATGTGAAGATAAAAAGTAGATATTGAATGTTAATGCTATTTTATAGCTTAGGTTGGAGACACTTATTCCTTTGATATACTGAAGCATCTATGATTTCATCAGTAATACACCCATGGAAGTCACACCACTTTGTAGGTGCTCATGGCTAAAAAAATATTTATTGCCTGTTGGTGGGATGCACATAACAACAACGATTGGCATTTATACATTTTATGTGACTCTTTATATCTCTCTACCCCAGTAATAAAAGTATTATTATCACCCCCATTTTACAGAAGAGGAAAGTGAGTCCCAGAGAGGTGCTTACTTGAATGTGGTCTCATGGCTTGTAAGCATCAAAGAAAACATTTGAACACAGAACTTCCTTATTTCAAGTTCAGTTCTGTGTTTACTATACTGATGCTGCTTCTACAGATTTGTAGAAAGTATTTGAAATCTACACTCATTGATAACCTATAACAAATTTGAACAGTGAGGTCTTCCGATACCAAGAGGCACAATCTCTATTTTATAACCATATGTATTAGGGGATAGAGGAGAGGTAGCTGGAAAACCAGTGCTTTCATGCAATACAAATTAGAAATTCAATTTTAATTTTAGCTGGAATACAACTTTTATTTAATTATCAAAACACACAAACTTAGAGATAGAATAATTTTAGGTTTTCTTTAAGAACTGTCAAATGCATTTTTAAAAAAAATCTTGTTAAGACACACACAGAAACACACACACAAGTATTTCCTTCATGACTGTGACTTGATATTAGATGCCAAATTATTTTTGGTGCCAGATTTTAACCCAAGGAAATTTTCTCCTGAGTCAAATTCCAAGGCAAGCAGTGAAACCACTGGTAGAGCACAAGTAGCATTTGGGAGTCCTGTTTTTATTAAAATGATAAATATCTTTAGTTTGAGTGCAAATGCAAAAAGTACACATATACACATAACCACAAATCCCCTATCTGTCCTTGCAATGCTTTAGTCTTGTTTGGGCTCACACTTTTGGACCTCCTAGTCCTTATACTATGAATATTTATTTGCATCAAAGTTATACCTTTGCTATTTTTTTTAAGACAGTAAAATGCTAGAAGAAGGAATTCACATTTGCACTCATTCAATCAGAATATTATCATGGTCGTGAAGGGAGAGGGGTGATTTATTGCTTCAATCAGCGATTTAAATTTTCTAATAGACTTTATGTACTTTTATGGCAGATCTTTATTGAACAAAATTTTGCTTTTCCTTCCTTTATTAGTAATTAACCCCTGGTATTCTAAATGATGAGGGCAACTAGGTGGCATGTGGACAAATCATTGGGCCAGAAGTCAGGAAGGCCTGACTTCAAATCCAGCCTCAGACACTAGGTGTTACTCTGGGCAAGTTACTTAACCCTGTTTTCTCAGTTTCCTCAACTGTAAAATAAGCTGGAGAAAGAAAGGCTTGCCACTCCAGTATCTTTGCCAAGAAAACCTCAAATGGGGTCACAAAGAGTTGGACATAACTGAATAACAACAATTCTAAATGATACTGAATGCTATATGTACTGGGCTTGCACCCTGGATAGGTGGAAGGCAGGGAGCTAGGAGATGAAAGTTCTTGCATAAGGAAGTCAGCAGACTCAAGCTGCTTTGGTCAGTGTTTTTCTCCTGGGGCTTCAGAAGAGGGAGTCATAGGGACAATGAGAGGTGGGAGTTCTTGAAGAAAAAAAGAACCTTGCTAACCCCCAACTCCTTAATGAAAGAGGGTACTGTGCCTGGTTTCTAAATTGTGATAAATTCAGCAGGAAAATAAGAACTATCCAGAAACCATCTTTCCAAACAATGAACATAAGGAATAAATATCAATGAGACCAAAGCTAAAATGGGAAGGAAAGCAGATTAATGTGATGAAATGCTCAAAAGAGACATTAAGAAAACAGTTTTTGTTTACAGAAAGATCCTGACAATAACAAAACAGAATGAGAAGTTGGAAATATAACCATACACCGTAGGCAAAAGGGCAGTGATTTGGTGAGAAATTTTCCATAGCCCAGAGAACTGGTTGGGCTCAGCAGTAAAACTGATCCCCTTGGCTTTGCTAATTAAATAATCCAGGAAGAGGGAGTGCTTTAATCACTCCATCTGCCCAGGCTCATTCATTTAGATGGACCCCAACAAAGAAATTTTAAAGCTGTCAGCTGAAGGGAAATTGGTTTGTGACAGAATGTTTCCTCAAGCCAATTCATTGGACTCTTTTATATCTGTCACAAGCATTCATAATTTGGTCATGTGCCTGGGTGCCCATGGCACTGGCCCATTTAGAGGGATGTTTATGGAAGATATTTGAATGACATTAGCAAATGGAAGCCTAAAAGCATTTTCCTCTGTTTAACAAGCAACATCAGGCCACTGTTAAAATAACGAACACCAATAATAAAGTTTAATTCCTTTAAATTTCTCCTTTCCTTCCCCCAAAGTGTAGACATGCACAAGATGTGTGTACATGGCAGAAAATGAACTTTTTAGATAGATTAATGAACAATTAATTGGATTTCTATGTAGTTATCTTGATTTAATTCTTTATAGAATAAAAAGATTGTGCATTCAGACATAGAGCAGACCACAAGGTCATCTTGTCTAACCCCATCATTTGACGGATGAGGAAAATGAGGCTCTGAGGGGTTAAATGACTTGGCTGACATCACATGTGTCAGAGCCAGGATTCAAACTCATTTCCTCTGACTTCAAATCCAATGATTTTTTTTTCACAGCAAAACTTCGTATGATCACAAGTTCAAAGAATCTCATATTAAATCAACTCTAAAATTAGATTTAATTATCTTTGCCATCTTTTTTTCATCATTCATTCATTCAATCCAATTTAAATTTATCATTTGTTCATTCATGCATTCAATCAATCAGTATTTATGCAGTGCCTGCTTTGTTCCAGGAACTGTGTTATCAATTGTTGTAATAGCCAAAATGCGTGAATTGATTGAACCATAACTAATTTACAGAAATACCTATGTCAAACCCAAATGAAATTCTACATATCTTAGGAGAGTATGAATCTTCAATAAATATTAGATAATACAAATGATAAGAAGTATGGCTTATTGGATTGAATAATAATTATAATTACATAATAAAATTATAAATTCTTATAATTTTTAGATTATAAACCCCTTGAAGTCATGGTCTGTGCTTTATCTATATTTGCATCATAGCACCTAATATAATACCTTGCAAACAGAAGTCTCATAGATTTAGAGCTGGGAGGGACCTCAGAGATCTAGTCCAATCTCATCATTTGACAGGTCAAGAAACTAAGGCATAGAAAGATTAAATGATTTACCCAAGATTATACAGCTAATAAGTGGCAGTGGTAGTCTTCTAACCCACATTATCTTACTCCAAATCTAGCACTCCTTCTATTGTTCCACAAGATTGGGACTACTACTAATAACAGTAATAACAATAATATGTTAGTCAAAATGAAATATTGAAAAGCTTAAGTTTCTCCAGGTCAGTATTCCAGTACTGGTGCTGCTCATTATTTGTTGAGCAGAATGTGGCATCACTGTACTTCGCACAGTGCTATGCACAGAGTAGGCATTAAGTACAGGCTAAGGAATTAGAAATTTAAATTTAATTTTGGGGGAGTCACAATTCCATGATTACAAAATCAAATTACAGTTGAGGGTAAAACATTTTTTCTCCTTTATCAAAATATGGGATGTAAGATCAATTCATAGGAAACCTTTGGGTGACTTTGGAGTAAATCCTAATACTTCTGGGTCTCCACAGCTATCTTCATGCTTTCCCAGACACGCTTCCATTGTTTCTGTATATATATGTGTGTGTGTGTGTGTGTGTGTGTGTGTGTGTGTGTGTGTGTGCGTGTGCGCGCGCGCACAGAACTTAGTAGGCATGATAGCCTGAAACACCCTAGAGGAGGAGCATTCCTGTTGGGTCTTACTTTTTCCCTTAGGAAAAAGGCAATAGGAATGTTCCATCAGGGTGTTCTAGTATACCAACCTATGCTCTATGCATGCTTATGAATATCTATATCTATATCTACATCTACATCTACATCTACATCTACATCATCTATATCTATATCTATATCTATATCTATATCTATATCTATATCTATATCTATATCTATATCTATATCTATATCTATATCTATATCTATATCTATATCTATATCTATCTATATCTATCTATCTATCTATCTATCTATCTATCTATCTATCTATCTATCTGTCTATCTATCTATCTATACACACACAGGAAAAAGCACATGTTTGGGTATTTAAAATGCTTTCTGTGGAACAGATGGTGTTTTGGGTGCTTTAACAGATCTTGGAAGTAGCTGAAAAGAAGCCAAAAGCTCTTGAGGAGTGTTGGAAATGATCCGTCTGCACCTGGATTGTAACAAACTGATCAACAAATGCTAAAATCCAGTAAAAATCCCCCACCATTCCTTACTCCAACCTGGGGGGGGACAATATTGTAGAATGAAGCAAGATGCACAAAACATTTAACATTTTATTCCTCTTGGAAACATAATATTAAAGAGAGATCTCATTTTAAACCAATAAGAAAATAAAAACCAAGGATTTGTTTTTATTCCATAAAAGCAATAGTTTAAAAAATTGATACACATGTGGTGCCATCCACAAAAACAGAGACATCTTACCTTTGGGAAGACCTTTCTCTCCCCCCCCCCCACCCCTTTATCTTATCTTACCTGGAAGTTCAGAGGCCACTGGAAGGCTTGATCCCACTGCTGATGGGCATGGAAGCTTTCTATTCCATTTCCAACCTGAGTGGGTTTGCCCTTCCTTAACCAGACTAATGGCCTTCTATTCTTGGAGAATCACCATATTGCCTGACTTAGTGTAGACACACTCAGTTGGGAGCTCAGAATTATCAAGCTCTAGTGACGTATTGGCCCCAGACTCCCCAGTAGCAGGGGAATCACAGGAGTATGCTACCATGCCTGGCCTGGGAAGAACTTATAAGCAGTCATGATCTCCAAACTTAGAAACAAAGGGGAAAAAAAAAACTTGATTTCCACTCTGGGCCCATTTTTTCCATTAGAAGCTATCTAAAGTTGTATGGATGTTGCTGTAATCATCAGGTGCTCCTGAAAATGTCTTTAAATCCATTTTCAGGATCTCTTAAGAATGGTGATAAAAGGAACTTGTTTAATGGAAAACAAAGATCATAATTTCCCATGTAAGGGAAGCATAGAAACAAAGAATTTCATAGTTAGAAGAGACCTCAGTAACCATGTAACCCAACCCATACCTGAAAAGTAATTTATATGTGCCCTTACCCTAACTGTACACATACAGATTATTCAGAAATGACTTAATAAGTAACTAGTTGATTCCATGACTTTAAGTTATTCTTTTTTTGTATATGGTTTTGACTCTTTCTTTAAAAAAATATTGGTGATAGATATGCTTTTGAATGGTCCATAAACCTTTTCTTCTCCTAATTTATTGTCCTAAATGATGTTTCCAACCTATTTTTTATCATTTTTCCCTATACTATTTTTTTTGCATTAAAATTATAAATAAACAAAAGATACGTGATTTCATTTTGGTGGTGAACTTCTAGGAAAATATTTCTTTTCATTGGCACAGATAACAGTGCAGTGTAAGCCTGTTTTAAGAAATCATTGAAGATTATTTGAAAAGTAAACCAAAAGAAATAACCCTATTCTAGAACCTTCTGATCAGAAACCTTAGGCAAGTTTAAAATAGGGAAATATTTGCTTGCTAAAGGCATTAAATACTATAATGGAGGTCAAGGGCAGAGTCCAATTTGAAGAGGGTTACCTGTGGATGGTGAGGTCTTCCAAATGCTCTGGTTTACAGATGATATAGCTATCCTTAGATAGCTTTCCTATACCCAGGAAAGACCAAATGGATAAAGAGTGTTTATTTCTCACATTTTAATATACATTTATGTGGACGACCTATAAAGCTTTTCTGTTAATTTGTGTATCTGGGTCAGATAGATGAACAAGTTGGGCCCAGAGTTGAATATGTGGAAGAAAGCAGTCAGAATTACCTTTGGAAAATTTTAAACTTCTTTAATGAACTCAGGTCTCATTAAAGTAAAAGTCTTTTTATACCAAAATTTTACTGGTATTTTTATTTGGCAGTAATGTGATAATTAAAAAGTTTGAGAGACATAGTTTCTGGGTAATTTAATCAGTTTACTGGTAAGGTCAGCAGGTTATTAACAAAAGGATGGTCATTTGGCTGCCTTTCTTAGACCAAAGACCTCTAATGGTAGTGGGATCACAGTTTATATGCCCTTTGAAGAGGAGGTATTCCTGAGGGATGTCTAATCATCACTGATTTGTTAATCAAATGGGAGGTGGGCTGTCTTGGGGTATATGACTTAGGTCACTCAAATCTTGGTCAGAAAGACATCACTTTCCATATCACCTCTCTTGATAATAGGGAGACAACATTTTCCTAGGACCAGTCTGAGCAAACACAAAGAACAGGAATTAGCCTAAACTTAGAATTTCTTTTACCGTCTGATTAGATCTTGGCCTGGGTAAATCTCTAAGAGAGATTTCCCACCCTGGTTGGTTTTTGGATAAGGAAGTAGAAAAGGGGAAAAACCTTAGTCCTAATATTTAATAATTAGTTATTAAATACTAATTTTAATTTAAATTTAATACTTAAATATTAGTTATTAAATATGAGAGAAATATTCATTTCTCACAGTAAGACAATATTCTCCCAAGAATTAAAAATCAATATTACAGAGAGGGTAATGAAGAGGAGAATATTAGGTGTGACTAGGTGGCAATATATAAACAACAAGGAAGTCTGAAGAAGAATTCAAGTAAAATATGTCAGCAGGAAATTGTATGATACTGAGAAATAAGTGCTGGTCTTATGATCAGTCAGTTAATAAAAATTTATTAAGAGTGGTAGGCACCATGCTAAGTGCTGGGATACAAACAAAAGGTAAAGATAGAAACTGCCCTCAAGAAGTTCACAATCTAATAAGGGAATATGATACATTAAAAGAAACTGAAAAGGAAGGAGAGAGGAAAGAGAGATAGGACACTCAACATGAAGGCATGATGTAACCCTGCAGCTGGGTGAGAAATTATGAGGTGGCTACCCTAGACTCCCTCCTTAAAAGGAGGACATGGGAAGAACTTTCCAATATTCACTTTCCATCCTCTCCAATCAGAAGGAGGGAAGGACCCCAGGGCATGGAGTGCTGAGGAGGTGTGAGTTTTAGTATTGTGATTTTGTAGGGAGATGAGTTTCTAGAGACAGTGTTGAAGACCAGGACAACAGCAAGGTAAGAAATGATGAGAATGAGAGATGGTGAGAATGAAGGGATAAGAAGTGGCCAGTGATAGCATCCACTGATATCCTCCTGATGTTAGGAGAAATTGAAGAAGACTTCTAGTATGTTTGGTGTACTCCCTGTGGTTAATTTATTGGAGGATACAGATAAGAGTTTCACTGGATAGACAGAAACAGATGACTTGGCATTTGCAGCACTGGAAGAATATCCAAATTGTTGAGATAATAGATACATTTGAATATTGTAGGGAGGTAGAGAGCATCCATACTGGGGCATCTAATGTAGTAATAGTAATGTAGTAATGTAGTAGTTTATTAACTGAGTGACCTTATGACTAACTGGAGAGCATGACATCTAAGAATCTGATAATGGGAACAGTTAGCATGGAGAAGATTAAATTCTAGGGCTACATCAAATAATCTTCAAGCATTTTGAAGAGTTGTCATATATATGAAAGCAGAGCATATATATATATATATGTGTGTGTGTATGTGTGGTGTGTGTGTGTGCGTGTATATGTTCTGAAGCAGAACATATGTGTGTGTGTATATATATATATATATATATATATATATATATATATATATATATAATATATATAATATTCTGCTTGGTTCTAGAGAGCAGAACTAGGAGAAATGGACTTGGAGCAATGGGTAGAAGTTGCAAAGAAGCTAATTTAGATTTGCTGTGAGGAAAATTTTCCTGCCTATTAGAGATGTCCCAAGGTCAACTTGGCTCCTTTGGGAGGTAGCGGACTTTCTGTCACTGGATGTCTTCAGGCAAAGACTGAATAACTACTTGACGGATATGTTGTAGTGGGGATTCTTTGTTCAGCCATGGGTTGGATGTGATTTTCTGTAAGTACGTAGGGTTGCTAAGATTCTATAGTGATCCGTTAGTCAGCTCCTGGTCATCTTCTCCAAAGACCTGAAGACCTGGGTGCAAGAACATCATCTGGTGGGTAAGCTTTGACTTTGTGGGAGCATTTGGATTCAGCCCATGCCAAGGAACTTGTGAAGGAGATTTTACCCTGGAGGATAATGCAGGAATTACAATGAGTTTTGTTACAGTTGATTTGGAGTCAAATGACAATTTCTGGAGCCTGTCAATTAGGATAAAATGATAATGAATCTATTGGGAAGAAATATTGTAAAAACCTTCTTTTAAAATTGTGTTTTGATTAAAAGGTAGGTAAGACATAGCTTAGGCACCCTACTAAACCTTAGCTCCACTTTGGGGCGGTAATGATCCTAACTCATGTACTGACAAGTATATTTGCATTGTAGTTAATGTACTGTGGACTAATGCTGTCCACTCATAAAGTAGCATACATATATTCAGTATATATGCTACTGAAGAAATTCATATGCTCAGCTGAGTCTGAAATATTTGAATAAGAGGAAACATTAAACCAAAAGCTATTGTTGACTAAATGTAATAGATACTAAGCACAGTGACATTAGGTTGCTTCAAATTAAGATGTTTCTTTTGGATATGGATTTTTTTAGGTGCTGGAATGGTGAAGGGATAAAGATTAATTAAAAAAAAGAAAGCTCGATCTTATTTAGACTAAGGCTACCCAGAGAGTAGATGAACACATCAGGCCTGAGAATGGCAGGTTTCTGTCCAAGGAACTAATGTTTTGGGTCTGTAGTAGCACTTATTGTGTCATTACTGGAAAAGGGGCGTGGAACTTCCCAATAAGCTCATGTCACTTCATACTCCACAAACACCTTACAATCCCTCAAATCCCTGGCTAACTTATATCAATAGACTCTATCACATCTCCAGCTAAAGTCCTCTAAATTAGTTACAGAAACAATGGCTGGCTTGATTTTCCCACAAAACCAAGTGGGTTGCTCTCTGACCTTTTGCAGTCTTAAAAGGGACACACTCTGTTCCAGGGGAAAGAATTCACAGGGGATTGAATTACATGGAACATTGAGACTTTGGAAATCTAGAAAGAACATTTGCGTCGCCCCATCTGAAAAAAAAAATAATGTTGGATATCCCAAGGGCATGATGGAGATATTTATTGAAAGATAGCTGAAAGTTGACAACCAAGATTTGATTCTAGTAGTCAAAATAAGAGTGTAAGGCCAGATAAGAAAACTTGTGGTTTTGTTGGGACTGATGACAACTGATGCACTAGTTGTTTAGACTACACCCTTCGGAAGAATGTTCTAAAAGAAAGGCATCAACCCATGTCCCTGGCCTGTGGCAAGGGGGAAAGGAGTATGTATGTGTGTGTGTGAGTTTTCAGGATCATAATTAAGTAACAAGACCTCTCCCTCTCCCTCTGCCTCTCCTTCTCCTTTTCCATGGATGAGCATGTGTGTATTGCTTTAGGAGGTGTAAGTATTAAGACTGGGAGTCGTCAGTGGGAAGAACGCTGTCTTATGGAGAAAATAGGTCATTTTTGGCCTCCTTGGATTTATTTTCAGAGTAACTCATACCTTTAGTTTCTACTTCAGGGGGGTGGACTTTCTCATAAGAGGCTACCAGCTGCAAAAATTTAGGCTTTATTCTGTCCTTTGCCTTCCTAACTGCAGGTGTATTTTGCACAGAGCATTTAAGAATTAGTTTTGTTCATGGAGCTCATACTTCGTAATTTCCAGAGCAAACACTGAAGCGCAAAATTCTTTTCAGAGAATAATAACATGGACAATAACAACCATCACTCTTGTATTTATTGTTACCTGGTCTGGACTTGTGATGAAATTGGTAAAGGGAACTCCTCATGAGGAAACTCTTGATACCAATGCAGACAGGCAGCTAGACTGCAATTTATAGACTTGGAGAATTGCCTGAGGTCTTGAGAAACTGATTTGGGTCACATAGCCAGTACTCATCAGAGGCAGGGACCTAGGTCTTCCTGACCCAAGGCATGAGGCTAGCTCTCTATTCACCAGCCAGATTCTGTCTCCATCATTCTTGTAGATTTATTTAAAACAATAACAAACTAGCTAGTCAACAATGCACAGAGAACAAAAGAATCTATTTTCAAGGGTAAGGAACAGAACAGATCAAAAGGTTCAACTATAGTCTCTTGATTTTTATGTTTAATTGATGTTTATTTTTTAACATTGCTGTCATTTATTTTTTTAAATTTTTATTAATTTCTTTTGACTTATCAACAATCACTTCCATATGCTTTTGAGTTTAAAATTTTTCTCCCCCTTCCTCCTCATCACCCTCCCCAAGACGGTGTACAATCTGATATAGGATATATATATATATATATATATATATATGTATATATATATATACATATATATATATATATAATATATATATATATAATATATATATATAATATATATATATATATATATATATATGTATACACATACATACATATAATATATATATGTATACACATACATACATATATATATATATGTATACACATACATACATATATATATACACATACATACATATACATATATAATACAACTTCTTATTAAACATATTTTCAGATTAGTGATGTTGCAAATAAAAATTAGAACCAATAGGAGGAACCACCAAAAAGAGGAAACAAAACTCAACAGAAGAGAAAAAAACACCAAATAGTATGCTCACATCTGCATTCAAATTCCATAGTTCTTTCTTTGAATGTGGATGGCATTTACCATCATGAGGCCTTTAGAGATGTCTTAGATCCTTATATTGCTGGAAAGAGTTAAATTTATCAATATTATTCATTGAGCAATGTGGCTATTATTGTGTACAACGTTCTCCTGGTTCTGCTCACTTCACTCAGCATACAAGTCTTTCCAGGTCTTTCTGAAGTCAGCCTGTTCATCATTTCTTATAGCACAATAGTATTCCATTACATTCATATACCACAACTTTCTCAGCCATTCCCCAATTGATGGGCATCCTCTCAATTTCCAATTCTTTGCCACCACAAAAAGAGCTGCTATGAATATTTTTGTACTTGTGGGTCCTTTTCCCATTTGTATGATCTCTTTGGGATATAGCCCTAGAAGTGCTATTGCTTGGTCAAAGGGTATGTGCATTTTTATAGTCCTTTGGGCATAGTTCCAAATTGCTCTCCAAAATGGTTGGATCATTTCACAACTCCACCAACAATGCATTAGTGTTCCAATTTTCCCACATCTTCTCCAACATTTATCATTTTCCTGTTTTGTCATGTCGGCCAATCGGATAGGTGTGTTGTGGTACCTCAACATTGCTGTCATTTCCCATGCTGTCATTATCCGTTTCCCCACCAACAGAACCCTTCCCCATTGCAAAGAAGTGTAGTGAAGCAATTTAAACTGATACATTGGTCATGTATAAAAATGTGTATGCCTCGGTCTATACCTGTTGTCCACTGAGAACACTGAGAACTCTCCAGTGAGAACAAGGAAATAGATTTTACTATACGGCATCTTAAGTCAAGATGGGTTATTGCCATGATCAGAGTTTTGTTGTCTTTCGGGAAGGAATGAAAAAAGGAAGGAAAGAATGAGGAAGAGGGAAGAAAGGAAACATTTATTAAACACTTACTGTGTACCTGACACTGTACTAAGCCCTAGGGATTAAAACACAAGCAAAAGAAATAAACAACCTTGTCCTGAAGGAGCTTACATTCTAATAAGTGAAGAAAACACATAATGGAGAGCGAAAATTAGCAAGGGGCAGAGATGAAGGTCTCTTGTCGTCTGGGTGGTGGATGGCAAAGAGGCTCCAGGCACTGAGAGAAGTTTCAGAATGAGACAACAGTAACAAAGGCATTGTTTTGAAGTTTAGAAGCCCTTAGGGCTGGGAGGGGAGTGTTGCTTTCCTTCGATTTTAGCCTTCTAAATAATTTGCTAAAGGAAACAACTATGAGAGGTTTTTTTTCCAGTTATTTTATGGAAGCATTCTCCATGTACAAAATTGAGGTCTTGGGCTGAGATGCTACTTAGAATTCACTTTGAGTGCAACTGACTAAATAAAAAGTCAGACAAGAGGAATAAAGCTACATATATACCCATATGTCCCTACTTTTGTCAACCATGTTTCCCAGGCAGTATGTATAATCTTATTTAGTAAATAAGATGATCTTGTTTCTATAATGGCATATACCTTAAAATTTTAAAGATTATGTTAAATGTTTTTTGTCGTTCAGTAGTTTCAGTCATGTCTGATCCTTTGTGACTCCATTTAGGTTTTTCTTGGCAAAAATACTGTAGTGGTTTGCTGTTTCTTTTTCCAGCTCATTTTACAAATGAGGAACTGAGGCAAATAGGGTTAAATGACTTGCCCAGGGTCACACAGCTAGTAAATGTTAATTGTTAAATGATGATAATTTGAGTTAACAGTTTCCTGATTAAGAAGTAACTTTAGCTCTGGAACCATTGTTTGATCATTCTAAATTTTGCCAGTCTAGTGGCAATATTTCTTAGCACGGCATTTAATTATGTCTAGCTGTGTCACTAGTTGTGTGACCTTAGGCAAGTCACTTAACCTTTATGTCTCAGTTTCCTCATCTATAAAATGAAGGGTTTGGATTTGCTGAACTTGGAGGTTCCTTCCTGCTCTGAATCTGTCATTATCTTCTGGGCTAGGGTAAAATTCAGAGATGATGTAAAGTATCTATCTATCATCCACCTATGTATCTCTATCTATCTATCTATCTATCTATCTATCTATCTATCTATCTATCTATCTATCTATCTATCTATCTATCTATCTATCTATCTGGCTATCTATCTATATGGCTATCTATCTGTTTACCTATCTATCCATCCATCTTCTTTCTTTCTTTCTTTCTTTCTTTCTTCTTTCTTTCTTTCTTTCTTTCTTTCTTTCTTTCTTTCTTTCTTTCTTTCTCTCTCTCTCTCTTTCTCTCTCTCTCTCTCTCTCTCTCTCTCTCTTCTTTCTTTCTCTCTCTCTCTCTCTCTTTCTCTCTCTCTCTCTCTTCTTCTTTCTTTCTTTCTTTCTTTCTTTCTCTTTCTTTCTTTCTTTCTTCTCTCTTTCTTTCTTCTTCTCTCTCTCTTCTCTCTTCTCCTCTCTCTCTCTCTCTCTCTCTCTCTCTCTCTCTCTCTCTCTCTCACTTCAAAGGCAGTGCAATATAGTAGAAAGTGTCCTGGACTTTGGAGGCAGCTAGGTGGCACAGTGGATAGGGTGTTGGGCCAGGAGTCAGGAAGACCTGAGTTAAAATTTTACCTCAGATACTTATTAGCTATGTGACCCTGAGCAAGTCACTTCACCTTGTTTGCATCAGTTTCCTCATCTGTAAAATGAGCTGGAAAAGGAAATGACAAACTACTCCAGTATCTTTGCCAACCCCCCAAAACTCCACCCCCCAAAAACAAGCCAACAAACAAACAAACAAAAAAAAACCAAATGGGGGTCATGAGGAGTTGGACACACAACTGAAATGACTAAACAACAACAAAAAGCTGGAATGTCAGCCAGGAGAGGTTGTGATTCTGAAATTCACTATTTGTGTGAGTAAGAATGTCTTTTAATCTCTCTGAGCCTCAGTTTCCTCATTCCGTAAAATTGGGATAATAATACCTGTAGTACTTCCTCAATAAGGATGTTGTGAAGATCAAATGAAATTAGATAATATAAAGTGCTATTTAAATGTCAAGTCAGCTATTTTAATACACAGTTCTTAGGGAGGGGGAAGGGAGGGCATGTGGCTTCTCAATCCAAAACTGGCTGTAGGGAGATTTGTTTAACCTTATTCTCTGTTCCACCACTTAAGGGTGACTGCTAAAGCCTTTGAGAATACAAACGAAGACATTCTCCTTAAATGTGTGTGAAAATCTTATACAACTTGTTTTGTAGAAAATAATATTTATGTAAGTAGTATGTCTGATGTCAGAAGGTACCAAGTTGTGGATTTCTATCACTGGGGGAAAACATACTATACAAATTTCTTTCATATAAGTTATGCTTGTCTTGGCAAAATGAAATGGAGGCTAAATACATTTCTAGTTTATTTGGGTAGTGGAAAGAGATGATTTGGACTCCAAAGTGCACTTTTTTGGCCTGAGTTATTCAATTTGCTTGACTACATTGACCAATGTCACCAGCTAATTTCAAGCTCTCCCTTTTGCCCTATGTTGTGCAAACAGAATCAGTTTTCTCTGTTTTCAAAACTATCTTATTAATGGAAGAGATTTTTGACTCAGGTGAAACAATTATTATTTTTTAAATTTATCTTAGAAACTCAATGGGTTATTTTGACTGATGGAAGCCCAAAGTTAAGATAATTAGGAGACAAAGAGCAGTGGATAAAACCTTGAAATCCTGCTATGGAAAAATTTAGAAACTTGTTTAAAACTTGTAATGTCAGTTTTAGTTTTAGTTTTCAACTCTTTTCCAAGATGAGTTTTGAAGGAAGCCAAAGGAAGCCCCTGTTACCTAGACATTACTTTTTCCTTGGATGTTGCATTTGACTTTAGTCAGAATTATGTATATATACATATATATCTATATATATCTATATATCTATATCTATATCTATATCTATATCTATATCTATATCTATATCTATATCTATATCTATATCTATATCTATATCTATATCTATATCTATATCTATATCTATATCTATATCTATATATATCTTAGGACTCCTGTTCTTTCCAAGGCTGGGATTAAGGCTATGAGATGTGACTCTTTATCTCCACCACTGGAGAGTTAGACCCAGTATGATCATGTGTATTCTTTGCCCTGACAAATAAAATACATTCTCAAGTTCCATTTTATTTGCACCTTTCAGCTAGGAGACCAAATTGCTTGTTTAACTTTGGCTTTTGGAGTTCTCTACATTTTGGTTTTGCCAAATGTCAAAATAGAGCCATGTCTCTGTTTCATGGATAAACTTGACTAAACCATATTAGATACAATTGGCAAACAATTCAGGTTTCAGAAACAAGACACACTTTTGGCCCCCGTTGAAAAAAGTATATGGAGTGACCTTGCATCATTGTACTGGCAAATGCTGCCAAGCCAACAGGCAGGGTGAGGGTGGGCCCGGCTTTTTAGCAAACCTGCATTAGCATTAGGCCTTCTCTTCTGTACTATTTCCGAAAGGCTGCCCTGGTCTGGAAAACATTATAGGAAAGACAATTCTAAGAAAAAGAGCAAAAGCAGAATAATTTCAAGTCAGCACTGTGTCTGAGACCTGATCTTTGTAAGTTCATTATAAAACTTCAAAGCCAAAACTGAATAAATGGAAAAATGTGGTTCTTATTGTTTGTAAAACAAAAACAAAATTTTATTAGCATAGAAACTCTTTATCTACATATACATAATCATATGGAAGAATGATTACCTTCTTAGCATTATTGACAAAAAGTCGAAAGAGCAGGAGAGTTGGGCAGTGCATTGTAACTAGGGAACTAAGCTCCAGATGAGTTATGGCAACAGATGATTTCCAGCAGGCTTCAATTAATGGGCTGAAATCATTTGCACTGAGATGAAAAACTGCTTGATTTGTCCTGAGCAAACTTGTCTTTTTTGGTTTGTCAGCTAGTCTTTCTCCGTAGAGTATGCTCTAAGAGAGTAGAAACCAGTTCTTGACATTCCAAAGTTGAAAATGCATGTTGGGTGGTCGGACAATAATTGTCTCCATTTTCTTTACATTCTGGGAACATACTACTTACTTGTCATCCCAGAAGGAGAAAAGCAAGCCACTAAATTTGAGATCTGGAATAGCCCTTAGAAGTCAAGTCCAATCTCCTCAGTGCTAGATTCCTTTATATAAACCCATAGTAGAGGGTAATACAACTTCTGCTTATCTGCTTCCAGTGAGGGAGGGGTCATGACCTCATAACACAGCTCATTCCATTGCTGGTTACAGATTTTTTCCAAGTTCTTTCCCTTACCAAGCAATATTCCATCTCAGCACTGGAATGATACCATCCCATCCAACCAATGCTTGTTGGTCCCAGCAATATTAAACTATTTGCTCATTTTGAATTTGTTCACCACTAAAAAATTTCAAATCATAACCCAGGTCCTCAAAATGACTAATTTTAATAAAATTCATTATGTTCTCTCATCTGGAAGAGGAATTAGAGATCATTTTGTCTGCATGTATCTCAATGGAATATTCTAGAAAGTAAGGGGAAGAAAAGTCTAATGATTTACCCAAGATCGCACAACTAATTAAAGGAATCTCCAGTCTGCTGGTCTCATATTCTTTTCTCTGCATCCCATTACTGCCAAACAGGGTTTACCTTGCCATATTCATGGTATCAGATTTTTGCCCCTAAGTGAGAAACCTTGTAAAATTCAGCCCTTTTAAATTTCATCTTTTTAAAATTATAGATTGATATTATACCTTAAGATTATTTTAACTGTTAACTTTTTCATTAAGAGGACATATTTAAAATCCTTCTACCTTTATGAAATCCCAAAGTTCAAGAAATACAAATTCTCCATCTCAATCAAGTTACTAAAAAACATTCTATTTATTTATTTTTAATTTTGAACATTCACTTCTGCAAGATTTTTGAGTTTCAGATTTTCTCCCCATCTCCTCCCTTCCTCCCCCCCAAGATGGCATGCATTCTGAATACCCCTTCCCCTAATCTTCCCCCCCCCCCCCCGCTTATTCCCTACCTTTTCTATTTTCCTGTAGGGCAGGACTGATAAACATTCTAAAGAGGAAAAGAACAAAACTCATGTGTGGCCCTCTACTAGTGACACTGCTTTAAGATGACACTGAGTAGGCTGTTAGTCTTCTGATACTCTTCCATACACCATGATTTTTCACATATTGTCAGCAGTGACTCTGAGATTACAACTGTATTTTTTTCAGTATCCTTGGATACTACTCCTCTGGGCCTGGAGAAATAAACTCATCTAAAGTGTGTAGGTGGTTTCTATCTCTTTGTCTATCTTTCAATATTATTCCAGTGTGAAGACTGTATACATCTTGTTAAAGCAAGCTGAAGCAATGATGATAAATAATAAGCAATTGTGCACAAATATCTAGTACTTGGTGATTTACAAAGTGCTTTTCAGAAGACTTCCCCCAGCTCAATGTGTGGATGAGAACAATTTGTTCCAATGGCCATGAAGGTGGCTGAAGCAGGTATTGTAGAGTGCTTAGAGACTAGTGAGACATCAAACATAACAAAGTCACCAACTGCATCCCTAGCTACCACCAGACATCTTGGTTTTTGTCTTGCCACTGGATTTCAATGACTCTGGAAGTGAGAGAGTAAGTCTTATGACTTTGTGCAACTCTGCCTTGCTTAAATTCAATTAACACAGGAGTCAAGGTATCACTCGTGATGTCATTGGTCCTCTTTCAAATGAAGAACAAAACAATTATCTGTCCCATATATGTAAGGTCCTTTGAATAGGTTTGCTTTTATTCATTGTATTTGCATCCCCTATACCTAACAAAGTGCCTGGCAAATACTGGATACTTAATTAAATGATTAATTGATTACGTCAAGGAGTACAGCAAAATCGCTTTATGAAAATGAGAGCACAGAAGCCAGCTCCAATCATTCTATGTAGTTTCCACAAGGCAGATAGCTTACATTGTGAACACATAGTTGTTTTCAGAGTTAGGAAGAATTAGATATGAGTCTCTGGTTCAGCCTCTGACACATATAGCTGTATGACCCCAAGCAAGTCATTTGGCTTGGCCATGTACTCAAAGATTTTAAAAAGCTAAATAGTTGTAGTTTTTAAAGCTAGAGAGAGTTTCCTGGCTAGAAATTTTCCAGGCTATTGAAATCGCAGGTCTAGTTAAATAGACGCAGAAAAACACACACACACACACACACACACACACACACACACACACACACACATGAAATGTGTAAACAATGAAATCAATTTTCCCATTATCTAGAGCTAGCATCCTATTTTTTCCCTTATATTAATTGAGGGCTAAAAATGAACAAAGGGACATCATAAAGGGGTGAAGGGATCTAAGGGGCTAATGATTTAAGGAGGAAAAAAAATTAGGAGAAAAGGAGAAGAGATTGAATTAGTTCATGGACTAAAATCCATTTTTTTTGAATGGGAGGAGAAGAAAAAATCCATTCCCAAAGGCCAATTGCTTTGTTGGGGAGAAGGGATGCAGGTGATAAGAAGTTGGAGAATCATTTCCACCAAGTCTGACTTGGAGAGGGGAGGAGAGGTGAAAGAAATCTCTTTGATCCCATGACCTACCTGGGGCTAGAGGGAGTGTGGCTGGTCAGATGTAGGGAATAGGGTAAGAATTAGAAGGAAGGGATCTGAAGGTGAAGTAGGAGATGGGTCTCGTCTAAGTCATTGGAAAAATAGGGACTATATAAAAGATTGTCATATGCTTAGAAGGATTGGTGACTCAGCAGAACCTTCCTTTGAGTAACAGCTGTTTTTCTCAGGAATGCTTCATACGCTAGGAAAAGAGTGTGTAGGTCTACAGGGTCACTCAACATCCTAGGAGAAGGGAAGAACTAGGTATAACATACAAAAGTAACATATACTATCCTTAGCAAAGACAAGCAAAGGGAAGAAGAGCATAGAGAACTCTACTATGTCTTATAATTTGGGAGATAGTGTATCTCCCCATATATAGATTTAGAAAAATGTCCTTAAAAAAATAAACCAAAATATCCAAACAAGGTAGAAAAGAGAAAAATAAACTTTATTTGAGATTAAACTAACATATAAATATGACAGAGCAAAGAACAAAGCTTTCGTCTCCAAGAATCTCTAACATACATGAGTTACACAGAAATTGTGATGAAAGAATTTATATGCATATATTCCATCAACGGAACACTATTTCAGTTAGACTAGCATGGAAAAGAAATAAGGAAGCTAGGGACTATAGCTATCACTTCATTTGAGAAGGGAATTCCCGGGGAAGAAACTATACCAGTACACATCAACACATTGTCTGCAACTTATTCTTAGAGAGTTCCTTAGAATACTGAGAGGGTAAGTAACTAGCTTAAGGTCACATAACTAAAGTGTGTCAGTGGAAGTATTTGAACTGAGGCTGTTTAGGTTAGGAGGCCAGATTTTTGTTCACTATACCACACTGCCTTTCTTGGAAAAAAAGGTGCCATGAATCAATGTTACTTAAATAAAGACAACATGCATATCCATAAAAAAGAGGATTCTGAACTATATTGTAATCTGGGAATGGAGAGTATAGAATAAAATGATGTAAATAAACAAATTAATAAGTCTGAGCAAATGATCATTTATATAAACTCAAGAAATTTAGTATAGGATAATAAAATAAGAAGGAACACAAGATGTGCAGGATTAGACTAATGTAAACAAAACAAATAGTAAGGACTAGTACCGACTTAAAAGAGAAAGGAAAATGAATACAAAATAAGTAAGTGGAGGAAAACACAAATCTAATATCTATAACATTAAATATTAATGGATTAAACTTTCCAATCAAATGAAAGAAATAGCAGCCTGGATTAAAAAAAAAAACAAACACAACAATTTGCTTCTTGTGAGAAAAACATTTAAAAATACATATGGAATGAAAATTAAGATTTGGATCAATATTTTCTAGGTGTCACAGGCAATACTCAAGAAGAGGAGTCACAATTATGATTTAAGATAAGACAGTAAAGTAAATATTCACAGTATAAAGAAGAAAAAAATCACAAATTCATCAGCACTGTATATTCATACTTGTGTCATTCTTTCTGTCTTTTCTTTTCAGTATTGTTCATGATTAGTCGGAATTTTATTTTTTAGAATCTTCTATTGCATGTGAGTTACATTCTTTTTTAAATTATCAGATTATAGATTCATACCTATTTTTTCTTCTGAACCTTTGGAAATCTTAACTAAATTTGAGGTCAGGTACCTGAGTGTATTCAATTTTCTTTTTTTCCTATTCTAATGAATCCCAAGACAACTCAGTTACTTTTTCACAAAGTTCATTTTACTTTTGTCTTTCCTGACAAAATGCTATCTCAAATTACTCCTACTTCCCACCTCCTTTGCTAGTCACATGCTACTGAATAGAACTACAGAAAACCATATAATTGAGCTGACTAGGCATACTAAAAATTTGTTATCTAAACTCACTTTGGCTCTCACTTCAACAGATCATCCTTTTATATTTTCCTGATAGCTTCTCTATGCCACTCGACATAGCTTTTCTATATAATACAATAATATGATGACATTTATTAAGTGAATAATATGTGCCAGGCACTGGGCTAAGTGCTTGGGTTACAAATAAGAATAAGAGCTTGCACCCATCCTCAAGGAGCTTGCAATCAAATGGGAGAAGATGTCACATAAAAGAATGTTGGCAAGTGGGGTGGGGGTGAAACATAGGGTAGCTGCTACAGGGGTATCTTGGTTCATGGAGTTTAAACCTGACAGATCTGCAGATGCAAAGTGGAGTGAGTTCAAAGTCCAATTTCTGGCCTCTACAAAGGAAAGCTTTGGGAGGAATTTGGTACACTGACCTCCAATCAGAGTGACAGTTGGCCGAGGTAGGCTGAACCTGCACGTCTAAAGTCTTCCAAACTTCCCTTTCCTTACCCTCCTAGCTGAGATCATTCTCTATGAGTTCCCTCTTTTCCCTTTTCATCTCATATCTCTCTGACATAATACCTATTTTCTCATTTAATTCAGTCTCTGATAAAAAGGTAACTACTTTCCTTGCTAAGGCCAATCCCTTTATGTGCACCCTTGATCCTCTCCCATCTCATCTTCTCCAACAGATTGGCCTCATGATTACCCCAACTTTCTAATCTTCATTATGTCCCTATCTTCTGTTTCTATTACTACTTCCTACAAACAGGCCATGTCTCCCCATTCTAATAAAAACCTTTCACTATCTCCGCTCATTAGCTCCTAGCTATTGTCCTATGGCTTTAGTTCTCTTCACAGCTAAACTCCTTGAAAAAAGCTGTCTCTATACACAATGCTTCTACCTTCTGTCCTCCCACGCTTTGAAATCCTGCTTCCAACTTGTTTATCCCTGATCTCTTAAATGCCAAATCTGATGACATCTTCTTAAGTACTGTCTCTTATTTCTTCTCTTCTTAGTTTTCTTTGCTGAATCTTTATACATGTTATGCCCACTAACTGTAGGTATCTCTCAAAGTTCTGTCCTGAACCTTCTTCGCTTTTCTCTCTACACTCATTCAACTGGGGGACTCATCAGTTCCTGTGTTTTCACTTATCCCTTCCATGCTAATGATTATCAGATCTATCTATGAGCCAAAGTCTCTCCCTTGAGTTCTGTCTACTTGACATTTTGAGTTTAATATTCCATAGTCATCTCAAACTTAACATGTATAAAACAGAGCTTATCTTTTACACAAATCTACCTCTTTGTGAAATTATTACTTTTGAGGGAACCAGTATAAAACAAATCACTTAGATTTGCAGCCCTGGTGTCTTCTTTGATTCCTCACTCTCTCATCCCAATCAGTTGCCAATTATTTTAGGTTTTACCTCCACAATAACTCCTACATATGTTACTCATGTGTGTTTCTTAGCTTTCACAGGACCACCCTAGTTTTGGTTCTCTTCACCTTCCATTTGGACTATTGTAATAACCTCTTAATTGTTATCTCTCTCTTAATGCTCTCCCCATTCCAACACACCTTCCAGACTATTGCCAAAGTAATTTTCCTAACCTTCAGATCTGACCATGACACCCCATCTCCAGTCAATATGCTCCACTGGCACTTATTATCCCCATTTGGCATTTAAAGCTCCTTGTACCTTGGCCCCTCTCTATTTCCAGATTTCTTCCATATTGTTTACCTCCATGTACTTTATGTTCCAATCATATTGTTCTGTGTGCCATTCCTTATACATTATGCTTCATTGCCCATCCATGTCTTTTCACTGGCTATCATCTGTGCCTGGAATGTTCTTTTTATTTATCTCCTCCCCTAATATTCTTGGTTTCTTTCAAGAGTCATTTCAGACACAACCTTCTGCAGGAGGCCTTTCTCAGTCTCTCTAGTTGCTAGTGTCTTCCCATCTACTGTCTACTCTGTGTGTATCTTCTACCTGAGAATCTATAATTTGTAATTTATTTCTCCTGATTCACTTTCTTTTCTTCCCATTTGAATTATTGCTTTTTTTTAATGTTTTAACTATTGTTTTTTGTTGTATCTGAACTTACATTTTTTTTTCTGACCTTTTTTTTGTCCTCAAATGTTAATTTAAAACCCTCTCTATTAGGTCAGTGAGTCTTCTGCCAAATGCGTTCTTCCCAGACTTTGTGAGATGTACTCCATTCTTCATCAGGGATCAGTTGTTCTAGTATCTCAGGCTACTATCCAGGAAATCACAGTCTTTGCTTTGACTATCTATTTAGCCAGATGTTCACTTCTCAAGTCCTCCTCCTTTTTCCAATGTCCTAATCTTTAACTGGAAGAAGAAATGAAAACACCATCTGTGTCCCTATATTGTTCAAATTTCTATCCAGAAAATCAGCATCTTTAGAGATGAATTCCAGACTCCTACTTGGCTATCAGTCATTTCAATATTAATTAGTAGGAATGGATAGTAGTCAATGTATCTGATAATTATTTACTTATTCTCTGTCACATCTTGAGATAATGTATGATTATTGCTTTGTAAAAATTAAAGTACTATACCAGTATTCCTTATTGTGCTGATTGGTGGTTGCCTTAGTTGGCTCTTACATTTAGGCTCAGGATGCAGCCTTCACTCTTCTTTTCTCCAACTGACATGCCATCCAGTCCAAAAACTAAGCTATGGAAAAATTATTCAATTCATGTCTAAAACTGCTACCTTGGAATTCATTAAATAGGTTGGTGGTTGCCTCAGTTAACAACTACATCTGGTCCTGCTTCACTTTACTCCTCAGAATTCTCACCAATAATCATGCCAGACCACATCTAGTTTTCCCTTTATGGACCAAAATCACATCAACTGTGATGTTGTTCCTGGAAAGAGTATATCAATACCTTGTGGTCCCATCTACTATCCCTGTAATTTCCTAAACCAAATATCCTACCCTAACTTCACTGTTCATATTTATATATGTATGTGTATGTGTATATAGTTGTTATAGTTATATTTATATATGTATATATATGTATGTGTGTATATATACACATATATGCATACTACCAATCTACTTATATATGCATATACACATACATACATACATATGTATGCATGTGTGTGTGTATGTATGTGTGGGTAGTGTCCCTCTATCAGAATATCAGTCCTTTTGAGAGCAGGAACTGGTTTTGCTTTTCTTTTTGTAACCCCAGCACTTAGTATGGTATGTTATAAATGCTTAACAAATGCTTTTTCATTCGTTCATTTTCTGATGCAACTCAGAAATATTCCTGGGACAAGTTACTATCTTGCTGTTATTTTTTTTACATTTAATGTTCTACAGACACAGATGGATAAAATGATTGCTTTTTGTAACTGAATTGAAATCTATTATAAACACTTTAGTAGCAGATAGTTTTATAGGAATGGTGCTAGTAGGTAGGTAGTACAGTCTATAGAGTGCTAGATTTGAGCCTGGAATACCTGATTTCCAATCCTACTTTAGAAACTTAGTAACTACTAGAAAGGATATGTCAACCTACTGCTCTGCAGCTCCACTCAAAAAATCTTAGTAACTCTCCACACCAAAATACCACTCCTTGACTAGCATTTCCCTTTACATACTATCTTGTCCTATAAGAATAAAAGCACAGACTATCTTACCTTTTGCATGTGTATTTCTGGTATTTAACAAAATAAAATGTAACACATGGTAAGTACATAATAGATGCTTTTTCATTTCTTCATTAATAAGTACAGAAAATATCGGCTTACAAACTCTTGTCCTCTTTAAAGTGGAGAGATTTGGCAAATAAGTGAAATGTCATTTTAAAATATGGACTTGTTTAGAAAATCAATTTAAAAAATCTTTATGTACTTTTTCTTTTAAATTTTTATTAACTAGAAAGTTGTCAACAAATATGAGCCATTCCACACACAAAGGCCACAAAGGTGGGGGTTGTACAAGAAATCACAAATTCACCAGGTGCTACTTATTCCTTTTATTAAACATTAAGTTTTACTATGCTTTTAAAAATTATTTTCCTGCTTATCTCAGTTGCCCTCTGAAGTTCTCTCTCAGCTTCACTGGATATTTTAAAGTGTTTTATTGATGTTATGTTCTTTTTTCGTTCCTCCTTTCTTTTCCATCATCTTTCTTTACCTCATACTTTGTCTCCCAGAATTCCACCCCTAATAAAAAGGCTGCCCTCACCTTGTAACAAAAAGTAGAGTTAAGCAAAAAAAAAAAGTTGTACTGTAATGGTCTTGTCTGAAAATGAATGTTGGAGTCTGTATCTACAGTATGTTATCTGTACAACCAGAAGTGGAAGGCAGCCTTCATCATTAATCTTCTGACATTGTGCTTGGTGATTTCCTTGATCCAAGATTTTAAGTCTCTCAAATTTGTTTGCTTTTACAATGTCGTGGCAATTATATAAATAGACCTCCTGGTTATGTTTATTTCACTTGGCATCAGTTCATGCAAGTTTTCCCACATTTCTCTCTATCTGACCCATTTGCTATTTTTTTTTCAGTACAATAATATTCCATCATATCCATATATCATAATTTGTTCAGCCATTCCTCAGTTGATGGCTATATTCTTTGTTTCCCCTTCTTTGATACCATAAAAAGTACTACTATAAATAATTTTTACGCTAAGATACTTTCCCTCTTTAATCTATCTGTAGTATTTTTGAGTTAAATGGTACACACAGTTCAGTGACTTTTAATTAGAATTCCAAATTCCTTCCTGCCTTCCTTCCTTCCCCTCATTTTATTTTCAGTTCTAAGTTCTCTCCCTCCTTCCACCTTCTCCCCTTCCCATGAAGAAGGCAAGAAATACAATATACATTATATGTGTGAAGTCATGTAAAACATACTTCTTCATTTACCATGTTAAAAAAAAAGCAAAAAAAAAAAGAGAAAGGAAATAAAAATCCACTTCAATCTGTACCTGAGACCATCGGTTCACTATCAGGATGTGGATAACATTTGACATAATAAGCCCTTGGGAGTTATGTTGGATCTCTGTATTGATCAAAGTTATTGTCTTTCACAGTTGATTGTTGTTACAAAATTGATGTTACCATGTAGGTTGTTATCCCAGTTCTGATCACTTCATTTTGTGTTAGTTGATGTCAATCTTTACAGGTTTTTCTGAAGCCATCTTTTTCATTGTTATTTATAGTAAAATAATATTCCATCACATTCAAAAGCCATAACTTATTCAGCTATTTCCCAATAGATGGGAATCCCCTTGGGTTTAGACTCTTTGCCACCACATAAAAGGCTGCTATAAATATATATATATATATATATATTTTACATAGGAGTCCTTTTTATTTTTCTTCTATCTGCTTGGGGTGTAGACCTAAATATAGATATTGCTGAGTCAAATGATATAAACAGTTTTATAGTGCTTTGGGCATAGTTCCAAATTGTTCTACAGAAGGATTGGACCAATTCACAGCTCTACCAATAGTGAATTGGTGTACTTCTTCACACATGCCTTTCAGCATTTGCTATTTTCCTATTCTTTCATCTTAGCCAATCTGATGATTTTTAATTTACATTTCTGTCATTACTAATGATTTAGAGCATTTTATCATATGACTATTTATAACTTCGATTTCTTTCTCTGAAAACTGCCTGTTCATATACTTTGACTAATACAATTGGGGTAATGGATCCTTATTATCATTTTTTTTAGTGAGGCAATTGGGGTTAAGTGACTTGCCCAGAGTCACACAGCTAGGAAGTATTATGTGTCTGAGGTCAGATCTGAACTCAGGTCCTCCTAACTTCAGGGCTGGTGCTCTATCCATAGTGCCACCTAACTGCCCTGATCCTTATTTTTTTTAAAAACTTGAGTCACTTCTCTACATATTTGAGAAATGATACTATTATCAGGGAAAATTGCTGCAAAATCTCCCCCTCCCCCAGTTTTCTGATTTTCTTCTAATTTTGGCTGAATTAGTTTTATTTTTGCAAAACCTTTAAAATTTTATGTAATCAAAAATGTCCATTTTACCTCCTGTGAATCTCTCTATTTCTTGCTTGGTCATGAACTCTTTCCTTATATATAGATCTGACAGGTAGTTTCTTCCATGATATCCTAAATCATGTACCCAGTTTGAGTTCATCTTATAAATGGTACGACATATTGGTCTGTGCCTAGGTTCTGCCAGACTGCTTTCTAGTTTTCATAGTAGTTTATGTCAAAGAGGGAGTACTTGCCCCAAAATCTTGGATCTTTGCATTTATTAAATGCTAGGCCATGGTGCTCCTTTGCTTCTATATGTTGTATACTTAATCTGTCCTGTTGATCAATCACTCTCTAATCTAAACCAAATTGTGCTGATTATACCTGCTTTGTAAAACAGTTTGAGATGTGGTATGCTAGGCCACATTCCTTCACTGTTTTTTTTTAAATTTTCTTGATAGTTTTGACCTTTTGTTCCTCTAGATGTTATTTACATTTGTTATTATTTTTTCTCATTCTATAAAGTAATTTTTAGTAGATTGGTATGGAACTGAATAAGTAAATTAATTTATATAGTATTTCTATTTTTACAGTTTTGGCTCAGCCTATCCATGAGCAATTAATATTTAAATTATTTAAATCTGTCTTTATCTGTGTGTAGAGTGTTTTATAATTGTGTTCATGTAATTCTTGTCTTGGCAAATAAACTGCCAAGGAATTTATATGGTTGGCAGTTATTTATGGCTTGTTCAATTTCTTTTTCTAAGATAGGGTTAGCTAATATGCTAATCTTGGAAATCTACATTTTTGTAAATATTCTTCCATTTCATTTAGATTTGAATTTTGTTGGCATATAGTTGGGCAAAATTGTTCTGAATAAATACTTTAACTTCATTTTCATTGGTTGTACATTCATCCTTTTCATTTTTGATACTGGTAATTTTTCCCTTCTTTTTGAAAAAAATCCAACTATACAATCATATATCTATTTTAGTTTTTCATAAAACCACCTCCTAGTTTTATTTATTAGTTCAGTAGTTTTTTTTAACTTTCAATTTTTTATTCTCTCTTTTGATATTCAGGATTTCTAATTTGGTATTTAACTGAGGATTTTAAATTTGTTCTTTCTCTACTTTTTTTTAGTTACATGCTCAATATATTGATCTGCTTTTTCTCTCTTTTACTGACACGAGCATTTAAATAAAGACTCATTATTCAACCAAAACTGTGGGAAAAAAAGGAAAGAAGACTAGAAGCTTATATCAACATCTCTCAACATATACCGCAGTAAGCTCCAAGTGGATATATGGCCTATATATAAAAAGGTTATATCATGAACAAATTAGAAGAGAAGTAAAAGAGAAAGAAAAGAGTTTATGAAATCAAAATTACTCATCTTAACTGCTATGATGCTCTCTGTTCATTGTTTAGTCAAGAAGTTTTCTCACACCTATAGTTTTGAAACTCTCTCTCTCTTTGGTTGAATGGTGAGTGAGTCTTTATCCCTGTAGTTCTGCCCTTGAGTTTACTATACTTTTGAAATTTATTCAGTTGTTTCTGGATCTTATATATCTAACCTGTTCCATTCATCAATTTTTCTGGTTTTTTTGATGATTAGTTTTGTATTATAGTTTGAGATCTGTTATTGCTACCTTTGATTTTTTGAATTTTCCTAAAGCATAATAAATTTTATTCCAGCTCATCATTTAAGATCTGTATGAATTTTTATATTTCAAGGGTTCTTCTTGTAATCCATATGTGCTTGCATTATGCTTTCTAAGCCTTCTGACCTGCATTTTATGGGTGAGTTTATCCCATTCTTATTTATAATTATAATGTTTTTATTATACATCTCTTATACTTTTTTCTCTTTCTCCTTCCAAACTCCTTCTTAACAAAAGGGAAGGTAATGGAGAAAGACATGTAATCTAATAATCAATAATCTGTAATTTTAGTGATCTGTTCCACACATCTCTCCCCCTTCTCTTCACTAACACTCCAATATCTCTTTATTATCCTTTCTTCTCCACTCTTTAATTTTCTCATCAAAATTAACCTGTTGGAGCTGAAGTTGGTTTTGCTCATAACTATTCTCTGCTTGAATCTACTCTCTTTTTTTGTCTGCCCTCCCCTTTTCCTTCCTACTACTCCCTTCTCTCTTTCTCTCCTAGGTTCAGGTAAGGGTGAAATTATGATGTGCCTATTCCCTTGACCCCTTCCTTCACAACTGTGTACTTATATAACTCATTTATAGTAAATAGCAAGTTATTACCAATTCTTCCTCATTTTTCTCTAGTGTAGTATATTTTTCATTCATTTTTGTTTCATTCATTTTTGTTTTCTTTCTTAAAACCAATACAGAAAACCACATCCATATCCTATTTTTGTCTTTTTTTTTTAATTCCCTCAGTCTCATAGGATCATAGAACTGAAACTAGAAGGGACTTTAGAGGCCATCTAATCTGACAGGCTTATTTTGAAAATGAGAGAAATAAGACTCAGAAATGACAAGTCATGTAAATGACTTGTCTGAGGTCATATAGGTAGTAAGTAGCAGAAGTGGCATTTGAACTCAGGTTCTCCAAACTCCACAGCCAGGGTTCATTATGCAGTATCATGGTACCTTTATGACCTTTGAAGGTTTTAGGATTCTTAAGGGACATTTGTCTCTTCTATTCGAATGTATAGTATTTAAATAATTATTTGTTGTTGTTCAGTTGTTGTCATGTCCAGTTCTTTGTGACCCCATGGACCATAGCACCATAGGTCTTTCTACATTCTACTATTTCTCAAAGTCTGTCCAAGTTCAAGTTTGTTGTTTCCGTGGCACTATCTATCGCATCCTCTGCTATTTTTCTTTTGCCTTCAATCTTTTCCAACATCATGGTCTTTTCTAATGAGTCTTGTCTTCTCCTTATGTGGCCAAATTATTTAAGCTTCAGCTTTAGTATTTGACATTCTACTGAACAGCATGAATTAATTTCTTTAAGTGTTGACTGATTTGATCCTCTTGCTGCCCAAAAGACTCTCAAAAGTCTTCTCCAGCACCACAATTCAAAAGCATCGATTTTGCTCAATTGCTTGTTACTTTTCTAAATTTTCTTCTTTTGGCATTTCAAATTTCCTTTTCAACTCTTTTTTTTCATCCCAAGTGCTTAAAATTACCTTTTAAAGGTCCAATTTTTCCATCTGTAAGAATTTATACAGTTTTTCAGAAAATGTGTTTTTCGTTTGTTTGTTTTTTTGTTCCTGAACTCTTTCTGGTTCCTTGTAGCATTTTTCTTTGACCTAGAAGTTCTGAATTTTGTTTGTGAGTCTCCTGGCAGTTTTCATTTTGGGTTTTCTTTTCATAAAAGTAGATACAGGGTAACCTTAGATGGGAAGGCCCTATCAGTGAGAGGGGACAGGGAAATATCTTTTAAAAGATGACATTTGAGAAGAGTCTTGAAAGAAACCAGGAATTCTGAGAAGGGGTAGTGGGAAGGGAAAACCTTCCAGGTGTAAGAAATTGTAATGTTCTCCTAGGCTTTGTTTGGAGCCTGCTTCTCTTTCCCTTCTCCTCACTTTCACTTGGCAATCTTATCAATTCACATGGATTTAATTATTATCTCTATGTAGATAACTCCTAGTTCTACAGAGTCTTTCTCCTTGGATCATTAAATGTTACTGGACATTTCTAATTCAATGTTCTGTTGACCTCTCAAACTGACCATGTTCAAAACCAAACTCATCAGTCCCCCCTACCCCCACCCCTCAAAACCCATTCCTCTTCCAAACTTCCCTATTTCTGTCACAGATACTACTGTCTTTCTAATACTCTACTAGGTTCACAAACTTGGTGTTATTTTCAACTCCTCACTTTTATTCATTCCACATATCTAAATTTGTTTCAAATCTTGTTATTTCTGTGTCCACAGAAACTTTCATATATGTCTTATTTTCTCCACTTATATGGCCAATACCCTAGTTCTGGTCCTAATTATCACTTGCTTGTATTATTATAATAGCCTCCTAATTTATCTACTTACCTTAAGTCTCTATCACTCTCATCTATCCTTCACACAGCTGCCAGAATGATCTTCCTAAAGCATATGTCTGAACCATGCCACTTGCTCTTCTACTCAATAAATTCAATTGATTGGCCATTACCTATAGGATGTCTTCTATCTGGCATAGCTCTTTACAATCTAGGCCCTTTCTATCTTTTCCATTTTTTTCTTAGACATTACTCTCCTCATGCTCTGTGGTTCATCTATATTCTTCTACTTGGTGTTGCTCAAATATGATTCTCCATCTCCCATCTCTATGTCTTTTCATTGGTTGTCATCCATGGCTGAGATGCTTTCCTTTCTCTCTCACCTCTACTTTTTAGAATCTTTGGCTTCCTTTTAGTCGAAATTCAAGTACCCCAGCTACTAGTGCCTTCCCTTCCAATGTTATTTCGTATCTACTTTCTATGTGTCCTTTCTTTCTTTTTCTTTTTTGGGTGAGGCAACAGGGTGAAGTGACTTGCCCGGGGTCACACAGCTAGTAAGGGTCAAGTGTTTGAGGTCATATTGGAACACAGGTTTTCCTGAATCCAGGGCCGGTGCTCTATCCACTGTGCCTTCTAGCTGCCCCTTTCTATGTATCCTAATGTAAACTCCTTGAGGGCAGGTATTGTTATTCCTATTTCTTTGTATCACCAGTTCTCATCCCAGCTTTTGACACTTGCTGTTGTTGCTGTTTAATTGTTCAGTCATGTTCAACTCTTTGTAACCTAATGGACCATAGTATACCAGGTGCTTCCATCCTTTACTATCTCTCAAAGTCTGTACAAGTTCACGTTCATTGTTTCCATGACACTATCTATGCATCTTTTCCTCTACCATCCCCTTTTTCTTTAGCCTTCAATCTTTCTCAACATCAGGATCTTTTCCACTGAGTCCCACCTTCTCATTATGTGGCCAAAGTATTTAAGTATTTTACCTTCCAGTGAATAGGCTGAATTAATTTCTTTTAGTATTGATTAATTTGACCTCCTTGCTCTCCAAGAGACTCCCAAAAGTCTTCTCTAGAACCTCAATTTGAAAGCATCGATTCTATGGTGCTCAAATTTCCTTATAGTTCAACTCTTACAGCCTTACATTTCTACTGGAAAAAAAATAACTTTGACCATTTGGACCTTTATTGGAAAGATGATGTCTCTGCTTTTTAGTATGCTGTCTAAATTTACCATAGCTTTCCTTCTAAGGAACAAGCATCTTTTAACTTCATGGCTGCAGTTGCTATCTGCAGTAATCTTTGAGCCCAAGAATATAAAATTTGATACCATTTCCATTTCCTCTCACTGTATGCCGGGAAATGATACGACCACTTGCCAAGATCTTAGCTGTTTGATGTTAATCTTCAAGCCAGCCTTTACAACTCTCCTCTTTCACTTTCTTCAATAGGCTTCTTAATTTCTCTTCACTTTTTGCTGTCAAAGTGGGATTATCTGTATATTTGAGATAGCTGATATTTCTCCCAGCAACCTTAATTCCAGCTTTTGATTCATCCAGCCTGGCATTTTGTATTATGTACTCTGCATATAATTTAAATAAATAAGGTGACAATATACCGCCTTGTTATACTCCTTTCCCAATTGTAAACCGACTAGTTGTTCCACGTTCAGTTCTAACTGTTGCCTCTTGGCCTGCATACAGGTTGCTCAGGAGGCAAATAAGATGACCTGGTACTCTCATCTCTTTGAGGACTTGCTGCATTTTTCTGTGACTCACACAGTCAAAGGCTTTAGTGTAGCCAATGAAGTAGAAGTAGATGTTTTTCTTTAATACCTTTGCTTTCTCCATAATCCAGTGAATGTTGACAATATAATATCTAGTTCCTCTGCTTCTTGGAAAACCAGCCTATTTTTCTGGTAATTCTTGGTTCATACATTGCTGAAGCCTAGCTTGCAGAATCCTAAACATCACCTTGCTGGCATGTGAAATGAGCACAATTGTTCTGTAATTAGAACATTCCTTGGTATTGCCCTTCTTTAGGATTGGGATGTAAACTTATTTTTTTTTCCAACCCAATGGACACTTCTGTGTTTTCCAAATTTGCAGGCATATTGAGTGTAGCACTTTAACAGCATCATCTTTTAGGGTTTTAAATGACTCAACTAGAATTCTATCATCTCCACTAGGCTTAACATCAGTAATGGTTCCTAAGGCCCACCTGACCTTATTTTCTAGGATGTCTGGCTCTAGATTGGTAACCACAATATAGTGATTATCAATGACGTTAAAATCTCTCTTGTATATTTTGTGTGTATATTCTTGCCACCTCTCCTTAATCTCTTCTGCTTCTGATAAATCCCTATCTTTTCTGTCTTTTGTCATGCTTGTTTTTACATGAAATGTTTTTGATATCTCTAATTTTCGTGAAAAGATATCTTTTCTATTCTCTCGTTTTCTTCTATTTCTTTGCATTGCTCATTTAAGAAAACCTTATCTGTTCTTGCTATTTTCAGGAATTCCACATTCAGTTGGATATATCTTTCTCTTTCTCCTTTCCCTTTTACTTTCCTTCTTTCCTTAGGTATTTGTTAAGCCTCATCAGACAGCTATTTTGCTTTCTTACTCTTCTTTTTCTTTGGAATTTTTTTTTTTAGTTGTTGCTGCCTCCTGTACAGTTCTGCGAACTTCTGTGTATAATTCTTCAGGCACTCTATATAGCAGGCCTAATCTCTTAACTCTATTCATCACCTCCACTTTATATTCACAAGAGATGTTACTTAGGTCATACCTATATGGTTTGGTGGTTTTCCCTACTTTCTTCAATTTAAGTCTGAATTTTGCAATAAGAAGTTCATGATCTGAGCCCCAGGCAGCCCCAGGCCTTGTTTTAACTGACTTTATGGACTCTATAGAGCATCTCCACCCTCCACCCTATCCCATCCCCCATGTATTCCATTCTCTCCTTTTACCCTGTCCCTCCTTAAAAGTGTTTGCCTCTGATTACCCCTCTACCAATCTGCCTTTCCTTCTATCACCCCTTTTGTCTTACCCCTACTTGTCTGTAAGGTAAGATAGGTTTCCATACCCAATTGAGTGTGTATGATATTCCCTTTTTAAGCTGATTCTGATGAAAGTACAGTTCACTCATTCCCTTTCCCCTCTTCCCCTTCACTGTAAAAGCTTTTTCTTGCCTCTTTTACGTCAGGTAATTTACCCCATTCTGCCTTGACCTTTCTCTTTCTCCAAGTACATTCCTCTCTCACCCTATAATTTTATTTTTTAGATATCACTCCTTCATATTGAACTCACACCTGTGCCCTCTCTCCCTCTCTTTCTCTCTCTCTCTCCATACATATATATATACATATATATGTATATATATGTATATATATACATACATATATATGTATATATACATACATATATACATATATATGTTTATATATGTGTGTGTGTATATATATATATGTATATATATATATATGTATATATATACATACATACATACATATATTCCCTCCAACCACCCTAATAATGAGAAAGGTCTCATGACTTACAAATAGAATCTTTCCATGTTGGAATGTAAACAGTTCAACTTTAATAAGCTGCCTATGATTTCTCTTTCCTGTTTAGCTTTCCATGCTTCTCTTGAGTCTTATATTTGAAAATCAAATTTTCTATTTAGCTCTGGCTTCTCAAGAACGCATAAAATTCTTCTACAGCATTGAAAATCAATTTTCCCCCCCTCATTGATTGCACTCAGTTTTGCTAGGTAGGTGATTCTTGGTTTTAGTCCTAGCTCCTTTGGCCTTCAGAATATCATATTCCAAGTCCTCTGATCCCTTAATGTAGAAGCTGCTAAATCTTGTATTATCCTGATTGTGTTTCCACAGTACTTGAATTGTTTCTTTCTGGCTGCTTGCAATGTTTTCTCCTTGACCTGGGAACTCTGGAATTTGGCTATAATGTTCCTGGGAGTTTTCCTTTTGGGATCTCTTTCTGGAGGTGATCAGTAGATTTTTCCAATTTCTATTTTGCCCTCTGGTTCTAGAACATCAGGGCAGTTTTCCTTGCTAACTTCTTGAAAGATGAGGTCTAGGCCCCTTTTCTGATCGTGGCTTTCAGATAGTCCAATAATTTTAAAATTATCTCTCCTGGATCTATTTTCCAGGTCAGTTGTATTTCCAATGAGATTTTTCACATTATCTTCTATTTTTTCCATTCTTTTGATTTTGTTTTATAATTTCTTGATTTCTCATAGAGTCATTAGCTTCCATTTGCTTCATTCTAATTTTAAGGAATTATTTTCTTCAGTGAGCATTTGGCCCCATTTTCCATTTGGCCAATTCTGCTTTTTAAGGCATTCTCTTCCTCATTGGCTTTTTGGACCTTTTTTTGCCATTTGTTCTAGTATATTTTTTAAGCTGTCATTTTCTTCAGTATTTTTTTGGGTCTCCTTTACCAAGCTGTTGTTCCATGATTTTCTTGTATCACTCTCATTTCTCTTCCCAATTTTTCCTCTGCCTCTCTTACTTGATTTTCAAAATCCTTTTTCAGCTCTTCCATAGCCTCAGACCAATTCAAATTTTTCTTGGAGGATTTGCATGTAGGAGCTTTGACTTTGTTGTTTCCTTCTGATTGTATGTTTTGATCTTCCTTGTCACCAAAGTAAATTTCTATAGTCATAGTTTTTTTCCATTGTTTGCTCATTTTCCCTAGCCTATTACTTGACTTTTTAACTTTTTATTAAGGTAGGGCTCTGCTTCCAGTGTGGAGGATGACCTGTTTCAATCTTCAGGGTTTTTGTGCAGCTGTTTACAGAGATACTTCTAGGGACCTGTAAGTTTTCAGTTCTTCCAAGGTGGTATGATCTAAGGAGAGGTGTTTACTCCTCTCCTGGCCTGTGCTCTGGTCTGTAAGTGACTACAAGCACTCTTTTCTGCCCTGGAACTGTGAGGAGGGTTCCCTCTCTACTGCTTCCAAAATCTCTGCTATGTTAGTGCTCCTTACTCCAGGACTTTGACCTAGATCCAAGTATGGGCAAAGCAACAGAGTCCTACCTCAGTGATAGCAAAGAGATCCCTGCAATCTCCTTCTGACCAGTTGTTCAATACCCTTACCATCTGTGGACTGAGAGCTCCAGAAGCTGCCACTGCCACTGCTGTCACTGATTGTGTCAATCCACAGACCTGCTCCTTGTTTGCTGGAGCTGGGCCTATGCTAGTGTGGCCTGTGCTGGACTGCGCTCCTCTCTCAGACTGGTGCAATAGACCTTTCCTGTCAATGTTTCAGATTGTTTTGGGCTGTAAGTTTGTTTCACTCTGTCTTTTTTCTGGGTTCTGCTGCTCTAGAATTTGTTTAGAGTCATTTTAAAAGGTATTTGGAGAGGTCTGGCTAGAGCTTAAATGAGTTCCTGCCTTTACTCTGCCTTCTTGACTCTGTCCTAGCATTTGGTGATTTTTGAGGTTATGCCCCAGTACTATTTTCCCCATTCTTTTATTGACTATTAGGGCTGCTCCATTTCTTTTAAGGGATTCTTGCCCACAGTAGTATATTTAGTGACCATCTGAATTTAACATACCCATTCCCATTCATTTAAGTTCACTGACACCCAAGATGTCCATGTTTAATCTTTCTGTCTCCTATTGGACCATATTCAGTTTACCTTGGTTCATAGACCCTACATTCCAGGTTCCTATACAGTATTGATTTTTGCAGCACTGGACTTTCTTTTCATCACCAGATGTATCCACAGCTGAGCTTCCTTTTGATTTTTTCCCCACTGCTTCATTAATATTGGAGCTACTCATAGTTGTCCTCCACTCTTCCCCAGTAGTGTGTTGGACACCTTCTAAGCTGAGGGGCTCATCTTCCAGTGTCATATCTTTTTATCATTTTAGTACTGTCCATGGGGTTTTCTTTGCAATGATACCGGAATGATTGGCCATTTCCTTCTCCAATGACTTTTTATCAGAATTTTATACTATGATCTGTCTGTGTAGGGGAATCCTGCATGGTGTAATTCATAGTTTCATTGAGCTGTGCAAGCCCCTTCACCACAATAAGGCAGTGATTGGGAGCAAATATGATGGAATGACACATAATAAATGCTTTGTAAACGGTGGGTAATTAGTTGAATCAGGGTAATCTTTATGATCAAAGTTTAGCTACCCAGGGACATGTTGGGAATTGAAATGAAATTATTATGGATGAGGTTTGGAGCTATTTAGGAGGGAAAAAATGATAGATTTAACATATGGGATTCCCTCTCTGTTGAGTTGTGACTTCCTACATCTATCATCTGCTAAGTTGCTTTCTCTGTTGGACTGCCATCTACTGGTTCTCTGTTCACTTGCTTTGCTTATGTACTGGTTCCTGGCTGAACTGCAGTTGTGAGGGGGCCTTTTCTCCACAGGGAGGTGGTGACAGCTGTCCCGGGAAAAGACCACATAGCAATAGGACTATTTTACCTCATTTGTGGGCCAGACTTTCAACTCTAATCATGCCCCTGGTAAGTTAGCTGAAGCAGTAGTATCTGACAATTACATGTAAGTTATAAAATATGCAAAGTATATGTTTTATCTCCTTTGAGTTTACTCCATCCCTACAAAGTGAGTACAATCAATATACTCGTCTCCATTTTATATATGAGAAAATGGAGGTTCACAGAGGTGAGGAGCTGATTTATTCCCACTCACAGAGCTAGTAAGTGTTAAAAGTGGAATTTGAACCCAAATTCTACTAACTCAACATCCAGCATGCCCTTGAACCAGAGTGGGTTCATCCAGATTAAATTGAAACTTCACTTATTAAGACTTCAGGGATCATGTTGGAACTGGCTTTGGCTACATTTGTTCACTTTTTCCTTTAAGATGTTCCCGAATCACTCCTCTCTTCCTCCCTGCCTGATCTCATTCACTCTCCACCTCTTTTTTTTGTCTCTGTTTATGTCTGTGTCTCCTTTCTCTCCCCTTTCCCCCGTCCTCTTCTCTATGTCTCCTTTCTCTCTGTCTTTCTTCTTCTCATCTCTTCTCTCTCTGGCTTTGTGTCTGTCTTTATTTTTCTCTCTCTGTCTCTTTCTGACATTCTTTTCTCCTAGTATGGATGAACCAGATCCATGTCAGTAAAACCTGCTGTACCAAGATTTCTCACTTCCATGTATACTTCTTTTATGTTTCCTCCCCTGTATCTCTCATTATAAAAGTGCTAATCAAGGTGACCTTAAAAGAAAAAAAATCTTCAGTTTTTAAAAAATTGCCCATAGCTGGAAAGACAGTGCTAAATACACAGCACATGTTCAAAACATTTTGACTCATTGACTGAAAACAAATGAAGGGCAAAAGGAGAGAGCATTGAGAATGCGTTTTTCTTCCCACATGTCCTCTATTTTTAAATTTGAGGACCTAGGTACCAAGATAATAGACTGTATGGGAAGAAATATCTTTTCATTGGTTTCACAAAAAGTCAGAGACATTATCATTCCACTGCATGAGTCTGTAAGATTCTGTTTGTTAGAAAAGAATATTTTTGCTCTACATATTTTTTTTTTTTTGTTACTGAGGAACACAATTTGCCTTGGTTTTCACATGGACTTGATGTGACATAGTTATATCACTAGATTGGGATTTCTAGATTGTGTTTCTGGCTCTGCGTATAAGTAAATCATGTAGACTCTGTAGACTTTTGTTTATATACACATACACACACAATGTGCTTATTCCTTATAATTTATCACTAGATTTTTGTGGTAATACAGTGCTGACTATGCTTAACCTAGTTTTACTACCCACCTGTGGGTAGATTGGAATGTTGTAAACCTGCTGTGTAGAAAAAAGCCCTTTACAATTTTAGGCAATGTGGAATAGCTTTTTCTTCAGTCATGTGTGATTATGTGACCCCGTGGAATTTGTCTGTGGTGTTTTCTTGGCAAAGATATTAGAGTGGTTTGCTATTTTCTTCTCCAGTGGATTAAGGCAAGCAGAGGTTAAGTGACTTGCTCAGAGTCACATAGATAGTAAGTGTCTGAGGCTGGATTTGAACTCAGATCTTCTTGACTCCAGTACCAGTACTCTATCTACTGTGCCAGCTAGTTGCCCCATGGAATAGGGAGCAGTTGACTATACAGCTTCCTTAGGGCTCGGGGCAAATCAATTTCCCAAAAACCATGGCCAGGGTTTCAATGCTGGATGTGAAAGGTTGGGGGAAGCAGAATATGTGGCCTCCCACCACCCACATTGCACCCAGTGCTCTGCCTACCCCAATTCCATGTTTTCAGGGCTATTTTCTTAGTTCAAGTAAAAGTAAAGCTAGGAAAAAAGCTGCTCTGTTAAGAGTCCCAAAGAATACTGATTCCTGTCACCAACTATGCCTTAGTCTGCTTTCAGGAGAAAATCCAGACTGCAGGCAAAGAGAATGTGTTATCTTTATTTTTGTACTTAGGAGAACCCATTGCTTGAGTTGATCGTTCAAAGGGGCAAGTTGTATTTAATTGGAAATTTTACATATACGTCCCCAAAAGGTTCCATGCACCAGGCTGCCTAGTGTGTGTGGCTTCAATTGACAAGGACCCTGTATTGTTGGATTTAATTGTGCCCAAATGCAGAGCCAGAGAAGAGACTTCCTGTAGCCTTGCTGCTAGCTGGTACTAGGCTGTCCTTGTATTAATGATCCAGTTAGTTAGTTAAAAAAGTCTCCTTTCTACTTGTACTTGAGATGGAAAAAAAAAAGCAATAAGCTTATGCCACAAAGCCCTATTTAAGCATATGGTTCCAATGCTGAGATCTGGTTATTTTTGCAAGTGCATTAAGATGCCTGAAAATATTATAAAGCTCTTCATAATTCTATAAGGTAGTTTATAAACTGATATAGCAAAATGCCAAACAAACAATGCAGATGCTTTTCATCTATAATAATCAGAGGAACAGTATGTTTATTCTCCTGTGTCCACTGTATGATTCATTCTAGTTAATAAATTTTAAAGTAGAGCACTTGTCAGCCCTCTTTATGAAAATAAACTACAGTATGTAGTAAGTGAAGAAGAAAGGTCCACACTTGAGGAGTGACAGAAAAGGAGTTTTCGGAGAGACACTACAGAGACAGAGTAATATATTTAATTCATTACAAATACTCTCTTCAATTTCTTCTTTTGATTGCTAGACATCCTCATTTTCTTGTGTGCTGGGCCTGGAATTAGAAAGACTCATTTTCTGGAGTTTAAATATGGCCTTAAATATTTACTAGCTCTGTGACCCTGGGCAAGTCACTTAACCCTGTTTGCCTCAGTTTCCTTATCTGTAAAATGAGTTGGAGAAGGAAATGGCAAAGCACTTCAGTATCTTTGCCAAGAAAACCCCAAATGGGGCTACAAAGAGTCAGACATGACTGAAGTGATTAAACAACAACTACTCTGTGAATTAGGTGCTAGAGGTATTCTTCTTCCCATTTTTTTTAGGGGCAGTTAGGTGGCATGACAGAGCACTGGGCCTAGAATTAGGAAGACCTGGGTTTAAATCTAGTCTCAGGCAGTTACTAGTTGTGTGACCCTGGGCAAATCAATTAAACCTCTAATTTAATACTTTATCTCAGTTTCCTCATTTGTAAAATGGGGATGTAATAATAGTACCTACCTCTCAGGGTTGTTGTGGGGGATTAAATGAGATATTAATTGTAAAACTCTTAGCACAGTGCCTGGCACATAGTAAATGCTATATAGATGTTAGCTATTGTTATCATTACTTTATAGATAATATAACTGAGCCCATCAGAGGCATTTGCCCAGATAGTGATGATCAGAGGCAGGGTTCAAACACAGGTCCTCTTGACTTTAAGTCTTGCAGTCTACCTGCCAATAAATATCGACTATGCTATTGTTAAAATGACCGATGTCTGATATGAATTGAAAAAAAGTCCACTGACATTCACAAAGTCATATAAGCTTGCAATTCAATAAATACTCAATAAATACTGCTACTTTCAAGACATGGTACATTCAAAGCCAAAAGCCAAACACAACTTCTGCCACCTTTAAGGAACTCGCATTGTATTGAGGAATAAAAGATCTAAAATAAGATATTAAAGGTAAGATAACTTGAGGATAGAAAGAGCACTTACAGCTAAGGGGATCAAAAATACTTTCCTTTAGAGAGGGCATTGAGGTCAGATGAAGCTGAAAGAAAGCTAAGGACTTTGGAAAGTGGAAATGAGAAGGGAGTTTGCATATAGTTATTTGCATTTCATTTCCCCTAGTGACATTAAAATTTGAGCTCCCAGAGTGAAGGGACTGTGTTCTTGCCTTTCTTTATATTCTTCTCTCTAAGCAGAGTACTGCACATAGTAAGTGTTAGATGCTTCTTGACTTGGCTTCTTGACTTTCTAGGCATGAAGATGAAGGGGTAGCCTGTTCAAGGACATAGAAGTGGGAGATAGAAAGTAGTTTGGAGAATAACAAATAGGTAAACACTGATTACATTATTTTCCTTTGAATTATTGATTTTCTAAATCCTGTGCAGTTATGGAGATCTTGGCACATGGATATATATCTCTTTCATTGTGTCTGTTTGGGATTTTAGGGGTTCCTAAAGTGTGGGAAGCATGCAGCCTGTTTTCATTACTATTGTGTAATACATGCCACCCTAAACTATAGAATTGCTTTCTTCTGATGAAGATTTCAACTCCTTCCACATCTTAGCAGATAAAGTAGTAGGTCTTCATAAATATTTGTGATACAATGAAGAATCCTCATCAGATGGCTAAACTTTTGGTGATGAGCTTCAGTCAATTTAACTAGACTGGATGGTAGGCATCTAATCTGTCATGAGTTTATACTTGAAGATTTTCACCCTTAATAGTGTCTGATGGAATCTGCACATTACTGGTACATAGCCTTTGAAAATTCCATGTTATAGTTATGCAGGAGTGTGCTGGTAAGTGTTAAACAATTTACTCCTTGAAAAAAAATGTCTGCATGACTAATATTAACTGCATTATTAATATTTTTCCACTCCTGTCTTAAGTCTAAACAATTGAAAAAACAAAATAAATTAAGCCCTTATTTGTAGAGTTCCAAGGTTTAAATGCTGAGATTGAAAATTTAACAAGCAGTTGGCTTTTGGGAGCTGGTTTGAGCTGGTTCCAGACCATCCCTGCACACATATATGTATATGTATATGTATATATGAAATGATGAGGTTCTGGAGCAGGTTTTTCAGAGAGAGCTGGAATAATCCAGTAGAGTGAATATACTGTCTTTGGAGTTAGAAGATGTTGCCTTTGATGCTCATTACATGTGTGACCTTGGACAACACTTTGGGCCTCAGTTTCAACTATAAAATGAGAGGATTGGAAGAGATGGCCTCTGAGGTTTCTTCCAGTCCCAGAGCTTTGATCCCATGACTTTACATCTACTTCTCCTTCCTCTTCTTTCTCTCATGGATCTTAAGGCTCTGAGAATCATAAAACCTCCCAGTTGAAGGCACCTCAGAAATCATCTAGCCTAACTCATACCAATACCTGAATAGAAATCTCCTTTATACCATTCCAATCAAATAGTTATCCATTTTCTACCTAAAGACTTCCAGAAGTGGTCATTGCCTTCAAGATCTCTATGCCACTCTACTTTTTGAATTTTTAGGAATTTTTATCTTTTACATTAAGCCTAAAATTTACCTTTTTGTAACTTTCACCTATCACTCCTAATTCTGCCCTCTGGGGTTGAGTAGAACACATCTAATCAATTTCCCACATGATGTCCTTCCAATTCTTCAAGACAACAATTATGTTTCTCTGAATGCTTTTCTTTGGTTTCCTAAGTACTCTTTGCCCTTATCACATTAACTTACTTACCTTCAACACATTACTTTTTTTTTTCTACCACCAAGTACCGTATACCATGCAGTCAAATTGTGGACAAAATGAGCCTTCACTTGAGCTCAATATAAAATCTCAGAATCTGGGTATTCCTTTCTACCTCAGGGCTTTTGACCTTCCAGCAGTGAATCTCTAGATTCAGAATAAGATCCTACTTATTACTACTGCAAGCTGTTCATAACTTTAAAGTAGTATATAAATGATATTATTGTTACTCCTCCTCCTTCTTGTATTCTTCTCTTCTTCTTCTTCTTCCTCCTCCTCCTCTTCTTCTTCCTCATCTTTCTCCTTTTCTTCCTCCTCCTCCTCCTGCTCCTCCACCAACACCACCACCACTTCCACCACTACCACCACCACCACTACTACTACCACTGCTGTTACCCCTACTGATACCTTTACAGCCCTTGGCTTCCCAAAAGGAACTCAATGCCGTAGCCAATTTTGACAAGGCATTTCTCTACATATTTCTTTGATTTGGGAGGAATGGAGAAGTGTGGGGATATGGTTTATGTTTGGTACCCTGTCTCCTGCTACAGGAAACATAGTAAAAATGTGACCCAGTGAATGAGCCTTATGTATCCAATGTAGCTTTAGGATAATCCTGAACATGACATATGGCATTTAGCTCCCATTGGTTGACTGTGGAGAACTATTGATTTCCTTTTTCAAAAGAAGTTGAGTTGAAGCTGCAGGTTGTTTCCCATATAACCTTAGCAAAGGCAGTGTATCAACCTGGGACTCTGACCAAACTAACAGGCTCTGTCCCAATCCAGTGTATTAATCAGGGAGTACATCCAGAACTTCAAGTTGCTTTCCAAGTAGAAAATCACCAATCATGCAATAACAACTGAAACTACAGTTTTCCCTGTGGGAGGATCATGGGCATTCCATCTTGGTATTGTGTGGCTGTCCAGACACCTGTTTTGTATATGAGTACTTTCAAGTCACCTTGGCCTTTTTGAGCCCTGTCTTGCTATACTCTTGTTACTTTACAGGAGCAGGCTAAAAGGTAATCTTGGGGGATATGAAATAGATTTATCCTACATGAGGTAAACCCATTCAATATACCAACACCTAGACCTGCAAAAAATCCTAACCCTTAGTGCTTGACCCTCCTAGAAATGAAGAATTAATAGAAGAAAAATGAATGCATGAATGAATTAAAATCTATGAGACATTTACTTGTTGCCAAGCATTGGGGATACAAATACAGAAGTGAGGCAGTACCTTCCTACAAGGAGCATATATTTTAATGGGAGTGATAACACATATGAGGTAGTGATGTCCAAGGAAGGGAGCTATGGTATGGGAAATCACAAAGATAGTGAGAATTATAATGGGACAGTCCATTAATATATTCTTTCCAGAGGTAATGGTAATTTTGATCTTAATATAATCCTCAGAGAAAGAGGTTGAAAGTATTGAGTATGAGAAGGGTGCACAAGCAGAGCCAGGGAGGAAATGGCTGAAGGGAAACTAAGGATCCATGGTCTGAGGAAGTGCAGAGTCCAGTAGCTTAGCTTTCCTCTGATGATCTGGTTTGGATGGTGGAGCAGCAGAAGCAAAAGGAGTAGGAAGGAGAAGACAAACTGAAATCTAAATGTCTTCCATCAGAATGGACAGAAATCCCAATGACAGTAGCGTTTTGATAACTCAAGGCAAAGCTGATTCCTCTTTGGAACTGTGTACAAAGCTTTTGTGGTGCTGAAGTTGTTAGTTGAAGTTGTCATTGTGAATATTTAATATTCAAAGCTTGCCAGCAATGTATAGGACAAGAACTATCCAATCTATTTCCATGGAAAAATGTCATCAGTTTCATTATAACAATCCCTTCCTACCAAAGGGCTATATTGGTTCTGTGGTTTCCCTATTTTTCTCTGTAGAAATTAAATTCTCATCCATCTCTGGGAAGATGGGCAGAGGACACAAATCAGCTATTCACTTATTTATCAGTTGCCTACTATGTTTCAGATACTGTGTTGAGTACTGTGTGAGTATGATGCAAGTTGCACAAGACACATTCTCCAGTCTCAAGGAGCTTATAGTCTATTAGTAGAGCTGGCATGAGTGCAAATAGGCAAAAATATAGTATTTTATGGGTGTCCCTTGAATTGTACAAACTATGTGGAAAATGGCAGGGGTAAAGATGAGGATACATGGTCCCAAGGAGTATAGAGCCAAATACTTCTTCTCCTTTTTAGGGAAGTAAAGAAGAGAGGGGGACAACTGACATCTGGGGTGGTCAGGGAAAGAGCTGGTCATGGAAGAGATGACATTTGAACTGGACCTTGAAGGATTTTGTTAAGTAAAGATATGGAGGTAAGTGCAATGCATATTCAGGGTCTGGGGGATGTTCCATAGTTGTGAGACCATAGAGCTCATTTTGAAAAGTATTAGGAGATAAGGGTGGAGAGTTAGTTTTGGGCTAGATTATAAAAAAGGCTGGTTTGACTACTACCTCCAGGGTCAAATATAAAAATTTTCTGTTTGGCATTTAAAGATCTATTAGGTGTCAACAAAATAGATAAGGGATAAGCAATCTTTAATCAACCAATAAACATTTCTTAAGCACCTACTATGTGTCAGGTACTGTAGTAAGCACTGTGTATACAAAAAGAAGCAAAAGACAATCTTAGACTAAAGAAGCTCATAATCTAATGAATGCAGCATGATTTTCCTTTACCCAGGAACATGCAAAGGACCAGTGACTTCCTTGGGTGACAGAGATCTCTGAATGAGAACTTCCTTGACATTTATGATTTAGTAAGGTTAACTCACTATTATAGTAACACATCTGATATGTGTCAAAGGAAGAATTTGAACCCAGGTTTTACTGATTATGGAATTGTAGACTTGAAGAAATATTAAATGTCAACTAGTCCATCACAGCCTCATCCCTTCCTTCCTTTCCAGTCTTCTTATATTTTATTCTCCTCTATGCACTCTATGATCTAGCAACAGTTTTTTTTTTTTTTGCTGTTCTTTGAACAGGACACTCATTCTCCCAACTGTGTGACTTCTTGCTGGCCATAAGCTGTGCCTGGAATACCTTTCCTTCTCACATGAACTTGCTGACTTACTTGGTTTCCTTCAAGACTCAGCTCAAATCTTACCTCCTGCAGGTGGTCTTTCTCAGCCTTCCAAGTCCCCACCCCATGCCAATGCCTTCCTTTTGAGTCTACCTGCCATGTACTCTGAATATATCTTACATGTGCCTATGTCCATATCTATTTTTTGCATGTTGTGTCTCATGAGAAAATGAGCTCTTTAAGAGCAGGGAATACATTAGTATCCTTTAAAAATATCTCTAGTGTTTAGCACAGTACCTGGAACACAGCAGAGGCTTAATAAATATTTGTTGACTGACTGGCTTACTGCCAGTCTAAGAAGTTTGAGCTTTATTTTATGGGGTGGATAGTGGGGTAGGACATAATTAAAGCTTTAGGAAGATTAACCTGGGAATGGTGCATAGTATGGATCAGAGGGGTGAGATTCTGGAGGCAAGGAGACCAATTAGGAAGTTATTTTAAGAGTCTAGTCTTAGAAGTGATAATAACCTGTACTAAGGAATAGCATTGAAAATGGAGAAGGCATTGATATTGTATATGTATATACATACATAAACATTAATATATATGTGTATATATATACATACACACATACACACATACATATACACACATATTCATTTATACATCTACACACACACACACATATATATACATAAATTTTTCTCGACATGTTGTGTGCTGTCCTCTGCATGCCCTTAACAATAAATTTTGATCCAAAGTTTCAGACCAAAAACTTTTTCATTTCTAAGAATAACACATACTGAAAACATACTTTCACAAGGCTGAAGATAAGCACTCAGTGAATTGATAAGTGGAAACCAGATTATGCAAATGCAGTTATCCATAAACTCTACTCCTAATGGATTGTAGGCAGTTGCAACATAGGCATCAATTTTTTTTTAATGCTTCTAGAACTCTAATGATACACAAGTAAGTTTCTAGTGAAATAGAGTATTTGTCTTCACTGTGAGGAGGAAAATATAAATGTTCCTAGGGGGATACCAGTGGTGGTAAAACTAGTTGACAGAATGGTTATATCTGGCTCCCCAAGGCTGATTCCTCAAAGGCTACTACTGATGGATCAGGCTCACTGGTTCTACTTCCTATTGGGCCAGCATTGGACATCATCACCTTTGGCAGTGAGATATGCAGCTGGAATATGGAAGCATGGGCCAATGGGGCAGATCAGCAAAGGCTTAATGTGGCTTATCTCATCAGAGTAACTGAGGAGAGTTAATTACCTCATCCTTAGCTTGGAAGTTTGACAGTACTTTAGTAGATAAACATTGATTCTGGATTTCACTTTGTAGAAAGCCCATGTCAACAAAAGAAGCTCTAGGACCACCTGGGTATTTTGGCTGTTATAGTATATATACAGCAAGTGTAGAAAGAGGCCTGGAATGCATGTGCAGAAGGAAATATTGGGACAAATGAGGAAGACTAGGCTGGTCTTAGCATCAGAAGATTTGTCACATATCCAAAGGCATTATTTAACATTACTGATGTAGTTTGGCCCATTAACTCAGAACTAAACATAACCCTCATATGGCTCTGACTTTCTAGCCTTGGCAACATAAGTCTAACTGAACTCATACTCTCCAGAAGTTTAAAAATAAAGTTAGTGTGCATAGTCAGAGTTACTCCAATACAATTCTACTCAATTGCCATTAGAGGATTAAGTAAGGCTATAATAATTTACTATTATGGTGAATTTATGACCTCATCAAAGTAGGTATTCCCTCCAAGGGTGAAGATTACAACCTACCATACTTTCTCATCCCTCTAAAAGAAATAAACACGTACTCACTTCTCAGTAACTTTAGTGCAAAGGTGCACATAGGAGAATTGAAAGAAAAATAGTTTGGAAAATATGCTATGGGAGTAAGAATTGAGGAAGCTTAAGGTTTATATACTCCATAGAAGCTCAATTTCTTTGTGTTAGGTATACTTTCTTGAAGAAGACAATCAATAGACATGATGAGAACTGAATAACATTATAAATTATTAACTTGCTTAATTTTTTTAAAAAACATTTATTTGCAGCAAAATCAAACATACCATTGAGATTACAAAGATACAGTTTTCAACCAAATTTTTCATTAAAATGAACTGCTAAATTAAGCATTTTTGAACTAAATGATCAGTTGTATATTATTAATCATGTCATTTCCATACCTGATTACCATTAAAAAATCAGTAAAGAAATAGTTCTTTAAGTGTGCAAATATCATCTTAGCACTGTATTGTGTTACCATGTAAATGGCCACTAAAGATATGCCTATTACATAAAGCTTTTTAAAGTACAAAAAAAATTACAAATTCTAGCCATTAAAAAAGCCATTGAGATATGGCTACTAAACACCCTCATTATACAAATTCCAAAATACTATATGACAACCAAAATTATAAAGACTTCTTTTTATGAAACATATGCTACTCTAGAATTAGTGATACATGTGAACATAAAATAGAAAAGAAGAAGACTCATATACACCTTCAAACATTAAAAACTCAAGTAAATGTCTTGAGATATGATGTGTTTCTCATTGCCTTTGGATGCTGATAAGTGAATGATTTATCCTTCCATGGAAAACTTGTCAGCCATTTCTCCATTTAGCTGTGATTTGCTTTTATCTTTTGGTTTTATTCATAATGAAGATTTCAAAATTGATAAACTAGAATATGTCAATACTGATACAATTCAGTTTTTCCTGTTGGCAGGACCTGGACAAGAATCTTATTTTCAGAGTAGCTACATTTAAACAATTTAAAAGTGTTTGTTTCGTAGTATTCTTTGTCCTACCTTCTGGCCCTCTACCACTAATATTACTACAGAAACAACAACCCAACAACAAACAACAACAACAACAACAACAAACCAGCAGTACTACTACAGAAGAGGTAGGGGACCACATAGTAGAATAAAGGTATAGCTGATAATTTTTTTTGGTAGGTCATACAATGACCAAAAAATTCATCATCTAATAGTGAGCTTACTGGTAATGAGCCACTCTAAGAGAAAATATTGCAAGCAACAAGAAAAAAACACAATTTAAATACTATGGAAACACAATCAAGACTTCACAAGACTTAGCAGGTTATACACTAAAAAAACCCATACATCTTGGAACACTGTATTTTGAAGAACAAAGGAACTAGGGTTGCAGCCAAGAATAACTTATCCAGCAAGTTGAGTGTAGTCCTGAATGAAAAAAATGGATATTTGATGAACTAAAAGACTTTCAGGTATTTGTAACAAAAAGACCAGAACTCAATGGAGAATTTGATATAAAATATCCAGAAGAAATAGAGGGAAATCATTAAAAACTAATTATAAGGCACTGATCAAGGTCCAACTGTTTATTTATGATGTATGAAAATGTTATTAATATTAGTAATAGTATTCTTTTTTTATGAGGCAATTGGGGTTAAGTGACTTGCCTAGGGTCACACACCTAGTGAGTATTATCTGTCCAAGGCTGGATTTGAACTTACATCCTCCTGACTCCATGGCCAGTGCTCTATCCACTCTGCCACCTAGCTGCCCCTAGTAATAGTATTCTTAAAAGTGTTATCATTACTAAGGTAGCTTGAAAGAAAGGCTATGGCTGAGTTGTATATGATGGGGTGATTCTAAAAAACAAAAGTGGTTAAGAAAAAGTGAAAAAGAGCAATCATCTTATACAAATGGGGCATGCAAGGAAGAACTAATACAGAAGAAACAAATGGGGGTGGAGAGCTGGTAATGTTGGAGCCTTACTCTCATCTGGGTTATAGAGGAAACAAGGTGTACATCTCAAAAGGTTTAGAAGTCTTCTAAACTTCTAGAGAGATGAGAAAAATGGGGGATGAGGTGGAGGAGGGACTTTTAAAAGGATGTATAGAATAAAATTAGTAAGGTGGGGGGAGTAGATAAGGGAGAGAATTTTAGAGGGATGGGTAAAATAAGGAATAAGGAGGTAAGGAGAAAAGATAAGATAACTGGGATAGTGTAAAAAGAAAGACTGAGAAGGAAAATAATGACTAAAAATAAGATGGAGGGAGATTCACAAATAGTAATTATAACTTTGAATGTAAATGGGATGGACTCACCCATAAAACAAAAATGGATAGCAGAATGGATTAAAAATAAGAAACCAACAATACGTTGTTTACAAGAAACACATTTAAGAATGAGAGATACACACAGAGTTAAAATAGAGGGTTGGAGTAGAATTTTTTATGCATCAGCTGATGCAAAAAAGGCAGGGGCAGCAAATATGATCTCAGACAAAGTTATGGCTAAAATAGATTTAATTAAAAGGGGTAAGCACAGTAACTACATTTTGATAAAGGTACCATAGACGATGAAGCAATATCAATACTGAATCTGTATACATCAAATACTTTAGCATCTAAATTTTTACAAGTTAAATGAATTATAGGTAGAGACATATAGTAGTACTATAATAGTAAGAAACTTTAATCTTCCCTTCTCCAAACTAGATAAATCAAACCCAAAAAATAAATAAGAAAGAAGTTAATAAAGAACATGTGAAGAAAGAATCTATCTGTATTCAGAGAAAGAACTGATAAATAGAAGTATATGTAGAATAATTTTACATATACACACCCACACCTATTTGTGTCTAATGGTAGCCATCTCTATGGTGGGGAGAGGGGAGAAAAAAATTAATTTACATGATAATTTCATTGCATATTTGAAAAGAATAGCAAGTTATGCATAGTAGATTTACAATTTCACATGCAATCATCTTTTTATTGTACTATGTTATGGCAATGCTTGTTTTTTCCCATAAATTAAAAATAAAATTTAAAAAAATGGATATCAGGTGTTGCCAGAACTGCCCTTGAAACTTCTAGTTTTCTTAGAAGATAGAGCCTGCCACAGTCTCTAGGACTCTAGGGTCACCTCCATACCACATTGAGGCCCCAAAGTAAACTTTATGAAAGATGCAAAGTTACAAAAGATATTACAACTGCCCACAGTTATTTCTAGATATGTCAGAAGAAAAGTATATTACAACAAACACTCCAAACTGGCCTTCACCTTTGGATCTGTGAAATCTCTGACTTGTCACAGGTAGGGAGATTGCCTCACTTTCATATGAAGTAATGAAAACAATAAGAATAAGCACTTTTATCTTACATTGGATAGGAATTTATCATTTCAAATGTGTTTTCAGAGGTGTCATCTTATCTGATCCCAAGAATTACTCTGGCAAAGATATTTTTCATTTCCATTTTCATTTTGCAGATGAAACAAACAAACAAACAAACAAACAAAAAAACAAACTTCAGAAGTGATGTTGTATCTTGCCTAAGGTCACATAGCTATTAAATGACTGAACTAGTTCTAGAACTCGTATCTTTTGATTGAAAGTCAAGTTCTCTTTCCACTACACCAATAACAATTTTACTAGTTCCTCCTTCTCCCTTATATATTTCAAATTGTCTTAAAATTTCATACCATGATCATCTGATTCCATCTCTATTATCTATAATACTTTATATTATTTTGCCTCTTCTGTTATTGTTGTTTTAAAACAGAAAATATTATGTGAGAGACAGAATCAGACCTGAGTTGAAATCATGGCCCTTATGTTAGTTATTTATGCTCATTGGCATAAAATCATAGAATTTCAAAGTTGGAAGGGACTTCAGTGGTCTAATCCATATCTAAAAAAAGAATTCCTTCTACAACATGTCTGATAAGTGGTCATTTGGCCTTGGCTAGAAGACTTCCAGTGAGGGAGAACCTACTCAAAGCAAATTTTGCTCTTTCTAATTGTTAGAGAGTCCTTTTTTAGCTCAAGTATGATTGAGCCAGCTTGACCTCACCTGAAAGAGCTGATTGTTATATTTTTAGTGTCGGCACTTATACCTTGTAAACTGGCAAATGTATATCAGAGCTTGATTTGTTGTTTTTATTGATTGTTTGGACTTGATGTATAATATGCTAATGCATATTAAATTCATAAGTGTGGTGTGCATACATACACAAACACACACACATATGTGCATACACACATTTACATAATATATTCTATATTTCAATATATATCCTCTAGTATATATCTATATCTTCTAGAATTTTAGTCTGTGGTATCCTATCTACCTTTTATTAAAACCTTTGAAAGAATTACTGTTTTCAAATCTAGGGTACTCATCAGACTAAATTGGCTTTCCTCTTCTGTACTACAAACTTCAATAGATAGTAATCACTTCCCTCCTCCCCCTACCCTTCATTCCCCCCACCCAGGCAGGTATACATCATCTCCATTCATGTTCCTGTCATTAAACATCTACCAGTATATTGCTATATGAAACCCAATTTTATTTCTTTATAACTTCTACTTCTGCTGCTGCTGCTTCTGCCTTCTGAGCCCAAATAGAACAATTATAATCTCTTTGGTAGATTAGCACCCTTCAAATACCTGAAAATTGCTGATCCCTTCTTCTGGTTAAAAATACTCAGTTCCTTCAAGCAATCCATATAGAACATGAGTTCCAGACCCTTCACTCTCTTGGTTGCCTTTCTGTAGATGCTTTGAAGCTTATCAATTTCCTTCCCAAATTATGGTGCTCGGAATGAACACAATACTCTAGATATGCTTAGCAAGAAATACTGGGAATGGTGAGGCCATATCCTCTTTTTTGTATACTGTACTTCTCTTAATAAAGCCCTAAATCATATTAACTTTATTGTTCAATAAATTGCACAGTTAACTCATTTGAGCTTTTAGTTCACTCAGACCCTCAGATCATTTTCAGACAAATTATTCTTTAATTATTCCTTTACAATCTTGTACTTATGAAATAAAATGAAAAAAAACTAGTTGGGAAACTTTTATCTCTATAAAATTCCACCTTGTTTGATTCAGCCCAATGTTTTGGCTCAGTGGTTCTTAAACTTTTTGGCCATCGGGTTCCTTTCCACTCTTAAAAGTTATTGAGATCCTTAAAGATTTTTTGGGTGTTATATCTTATGATATTTACCATACTAAAATTAAAGTGGATGATTAAAATATTAAATCATATAAAATAACAGCAATAAATACATTATATGTTAATATGTAAAATAATATTATTTAAATAACATTTTTATTTAAAATAAATTTTATATTTTCCAAAACAAAAAAAAATTACAGTGAGAAGAATGGAAATTTTACATATTTTTGCAAAGCTCTTTATTGCCTGGCTCAATAGAAGAAAGCTGGATTCTCATATCTGCTTCTGCTTTCAATCTGTTGTGATATGTTGCTTTGGTTGAAATATATACCTCATACAAATATGTAGTTGGAACAGAGAAGAATATTTTAATAGGAAAATAAAGTTAATATTATTATAAAAATAGTTCTGAACTCTGGACCCCCAGAAAGGATCTTGGGGATCCCTAGGGAACCACTATTTTAAGTTGTCAAGATTTTTGGATCCTGGCTTTATAGTCCACTGTGTTAGCCACCTCTCTAAGCTTTATATCATTAAAAAATTTGAGAAAATTGTCATCTTTGCATTCATCCTTGTCACTGATAAAATAATAAATAGCCTAGGGCTAAGCACATATCTCTATGTCTTTCAACTGGAGGCAGCCTTCCAAATGGATAGTGAACCTTTAACTCTTTGAATTCAGTTATTCTAGTAGCTCTAAATTCATCTAATTATATTAAAATCTCTCCTCTCTCTCCTCTTTTCACTCAAAAAAATCACAAATAGACAGATACAAACAGCTATGTGCCGTCTCTGTTTTCACTTAACATCTTTATAGCCACCTCCAGCAATCCTGCTATCCCTGTTTTGGTCTTCCTTTCCTTCCCACTCAAAAGCAAAAACAAACAAACCAAAGCCCACCCTTCTTTGCTGTTTTTAGCTTTTCTCATCAATCTTAGCTGGGTGAGTTTTAGCATTCATGGTACTAGGGCATATGGTTTTGTGTTCATCCTCCTGTTGGCTGCCCTTGTATCCATGTTCTGTATGTCTTTTGCATATCTATGTTGGTTGTTAAGTTTCTTGTGCATGTCTATTTTTGTGCATATCTATAAATTCCCCTTTCCCCCTCATCGGAATTGTTTCTCTTTGTTTCCTAAGAATTTTATTTTTTGAAAGTTACTAATGTTTCCTGGATTAACATCCCCTCTAGAAATTTAGTCTGTGGTATTCTATCTATCCTTTTACCAAACCCTTTGAAAGATAGGTTTGTGGCCTGTTGGTTATGCTCAACCTAGTTTAGCCTGTCTGCCAAGAAGGTTTTACCAGGGTACCCTTTTTACAGATGCATAGGAGGCAGAAAGGCTTTTCTATTTCATATAGAGCTCAAGGGGGCAGAGGCAGGAAGCAACATGGCATAGTGCCTTAGTCAGCTTTCTTGGGCTGAAATACCATCTGTAAGGTTCGGCATTCCCCTGTCTGAGGAACTCTGTACCTTCCCAAGAGCCAATATCCCTGTGCACTGGGATATTTTTGACTTCCTCAATCAGGCTTGTTTTGATTCCAAAAAAAAAAAAAGGCCAAGGGATCCAGTTTGATTATAATAAGTATTGGTTTAATCAATAGAATCATTTACATATAAGGGCTTATTTGGAGTGATGGGGATTTGTTTTGTGAAGTTTGGATTTAGTTAAAGAGCTGCACTTGAAGGCCACACATGGTCTCATGGCTGCAGGTTCCCCACCGCCAGACTCTTGGCCTAAGAGAGTAATGGAGAAAAGGTTAATAATGCAGACTAAACTTAACTTTGTGTTGCATGTACATTTCCCCCCTAAAGAGCTGGTTGTGAAACCTTTATGAAATCACCCTTGGTTACCTATATTTGTGCATGTTGTCTACTCCATTCAAACACCATGTCTTTTAGGGCAGAGGCTTTTTCCACTGATCTCTTTGTGTTTCCAATGCTTAGGGCATTGCTTTGCACATGAATGCTTGTTGATTGATTTGTGGTGATTAAAATAATTTTGATAGAAAGTTTTAGGGTAAATCATATTCAGTTTTATCAATCACAGCCAGCATATGATTGACACAAAAGGCTGCTTATCTTCTTGTTCTGTCAAAGAGATTGCATGGCTACTTATTTAGGTTTATATGCCTTTGGACTGGAGGTGTTCCATCAAACAGCAATCAACTGTAATTGGTTAACAGTTTAATTAGAAGTACAAAGAGAAGTGAGTTTACTTGAATGACAGGCTGAGAGTGATATCACTTCACTTTGGGATAGAGACATTATCCTGGACAATCTAGATGAAAGGATCTGTCTCTACCCATGCATGATTGAATGGAATTCACCTAAGGTTGGGTGGGGTCAGATAGAGAAGTTTAGCTGCACCTTCAGAGACTGAGGTCTTGAAAATAGAAAAAAAAAAAGGGGGAACTTTGAGTCTCCCCAAATCATTAGTTGTTAATAATCTTTTCTCTCAAATTGATTGTCTGATTGTAGTGGAAAGAGCACTGAACTTTTGGTGACAATGTCACCAAATATGACATTGAGTAAACCAATCTCTCTTGGTTTTCTGTCAAATGGGACTAAAATGTTTTATGCTATGCATTTCATATGGCTTTGTGAGGATCAAATGAAATCATGTACATTGGCGGTGTCAGGCTTATGGGCTGCATATGGCCTACAAGTGAAGTCAGAACCAAATTGGTAAATATTTAGAAAAATAAATGAAAATACAAAAAAGAATAAATAATATTAATATGTGGTTTTCTAAGTCAATATGCAGCCTGCAAGAATCCTTATTGATGGTTTAGTGGTGAATTTGACACCACTCATGTATATAAAGTTAGCTTATAAAGTCTACATGTATGTGAGCTATCATTTTTGTCAATCTAGACTCATTTAAGGCAGTTTTTCTACCTATGTAAGTTGAAAGACAGCTTTTTGAGCAATGATAGTCATAAATACATTATTGCATTTAAGCAATGATGACTTGCTCACTAGAAGCAAAATAAAAGATACCATCAAAGAAGTTAATGATCAAGAAAGGAGATGGGCTGATCATCTGTCAGAAGTGAGGATAAAGTTAGTTGTTAGCATCAGAGCAGATGAATGTTGCTGGAGCCACTTACTGGAGATAAGCTTCTAAGTTTTTACTTGCTCCTGGCTGGGAAGAGAAAATAGTTAAGCAAGAGTAGCCTGTGATCAGTACTGGTCTGTAATTGTACATTGCCTAATTCTTTGAAAGTTGAGGTTAAGTATCAGGGAGAATTTATCAATCAACAGCTAAGTAAATGTATAGAGGCCTTATATTGGCTCAGCTGAAATCTGTTTCCTCTGTGTTTACTGGTAACCCTCTGGGGAGTGTAAACAGAAGCCTATGCAGAATGTCTGGATTTCCTTTAGTGTTTATATGTGGTTCCCTGATCGGCTCCTTTGCTGCTCCAGGGCCTAGAAACAGAGGATATCAAAGAGGGAATCTGAATGGTCATAATATGAGTTCTCTAAATTTGCTAAAAGCTATCTTTTTGAAGCTCTGTGACTGGGTTTAACTTCCCATTCCTAGGAGGGAGTATTACCTTATTTCACTAAGGTTGTCTATATATTTACTAAGGTTAAGGGAACAATTTAATACTAAAATGATGGTGATATTAATGACACCATTACATAATAGATGTAGAGCTATCCATGAAGCCAGGAAAACCAGGGTTCAAGTATAACATCTGATGTGTGCATCTTAAATTTCAACTTGCTGTCTGCAGTCCAATGCTCTAGCTTGGAAAATCTTTTGGGATCCTAACACCACAATCCAGTGTGTGAGGCATCTATAACTCACTCCTTAAGTGAGTTATTTGGACACTTATTTAAAACAACAACATGAAGAATAATAAATTCATAAAATTTCAAAATTGGAATGGATCTCACATATCATCTAGTGCAATCTTCACACAACTTAGGAAGTTAGTTCACTCCTAAAATCACTGATAAGCATGATCTAGTCTCCATGAGGATGCACCCTTGAGACTTGGGCCTCTATGTACTCAGTCACCTTCCTGGGGCACCAAGTTCTCTATTTGTACAATGTACAAAGGAGCTTTGCCCTTGGCCTTAGTACTATCACATTTCACTATTTTCTAAGTTTCCTTGATCATTGATGCCAATTCAAGGTACCAAGCCTCTTGATCCTCTGGGTCTCTGAATTAGCTGTGCTTCTTGCATTCAAAGTTCTACAATTTTCCGTCTTGAATTACTAGCTGTCCCCCAATCCCTTCTGCCATTTGCCCCATTATCTTAGTGTCCATTTTTAGTGTCTATTTCCTTCTTTCTCTCCTCTATACTGCACATTTCAGATCAATCAATCAATCAATAAGCATTTTTAAGCACTATGTGCCAAGTACTGGAGATACAAAAATGAAACTATCCCTGTACTTAAGGAGCTTCTATTAATTAGAAAACAACATATGCACATAAAAATAAATACAAAACAACTATATGCAAGGAAAATGTAATAAATATAAGGTAATTTTGGGGGTGAGAACTATTAATAATGGTGATCAAGATTGGCCTTATGTAGGAGGCTGGGTTGAACTGAACTTGGAAGGAAACTGCAAGAGTGTTTTTATCAGGGTTTAAGGAAAAAAACCAGAATATCCAAATTAGGAAATGCAACAGCTAAGGTTTTTAGAAGTAAGAAGCGCTGGTATGACAGGTCTCTTTAGTCTTGGGAACAATGAGGATCGTTTTCTTGTGCTTCTTCCTAGGGCTCTAGCCCAAAGGGAGATGCACAAAGTCACACAAAAGGCTAGTTGAGGGAATTCCCAGGTATTTTATCAGGGGATTTCCTTGATCTCTCTGCTTGTCTCCTCCACTAAATGCTGTTCATTGTACTTCCCTCAACTTCATGTATTTCCTTAAGGTCATGTATGTTTTTGACATAAAGGACTAGTACACTGATCCTACTATCAGAGCCCTTTCTCTTGAAGTCAGTATATATTTCTGCAGTCATAGTACTGCCATTAGTCCCACTGTGCCAATCTTGATAACCTAGGAGACATATTTAGCTCTTGGTGCTGAAATCTCAGTTAATTTTATTACCGAAACTCTGTGTGTCAGCATACAGACACTTAAGGTCATAAATGTTGTTTCCTGATCCCTGTTCCCAGTAGTTTTCCATTGTGTATAATTTCATACTTCCTTCATTTCTGTCTTTCTACATCATTTTTGCTTCTCTCCATTGTATTTGATTCTATATCAAACTGTTTTTTTCTCCTCTCCCTTTCAGTTGGCATTTTTCTGAAGCAGATCAGAAAAATGCCTTGGCAAATACTCTCTGCACCCTTTATAAGATGCACACCATCTTTTAGCAAGAGCCCACCATTAAGATAATATAGATACTAGTCAAAGATGAACCTTATTCTTTGACACCCTCTGAATGAATATTTATTTCCCTTTGTTTTTCTTCAAATTCTTGATCCTCAATGGGAAGATATGAAAGCATTGCCAGAGTTCTATGGTCCTAAAGTTTTCTATCTTGGATGTCATTGCTTCTAGAGGTGACTAGGTGGTGCAGTGGATAGAGTGCTGGGCCTGGAATGAGGAAGACATTAGTAAGAAACCAGCCTTAGACCCTTACAAGATATGAATCACTTTACCTCTGTCTGCCTCAACTATAAAATGGGTATAATAACTGCAACTACCTGTGTGGGTTGTTGCTGAACATCAAATGAGATATTTGTAAAAAGCATCCAGCAGAGTGTCTGGTACATAATTAGAGCTGTATAAATGCTTGTTCCCTCCCTTACCCTCAAGAGTACGTTTTTGTGATGTCTGCTTGGCTGTGTTATATCTATAAGAGCTGCTTATGTTCATTTCAAAACTCCACCAATTCCCCTCCACCAAAACCTATCTCCTGTTCCTGGGTCCAGTAACAGTAACTGTTTTTTTTTTTTAAAACCTACAAATAGTTATGGGTTTTCATCATTGGATGCTGCTAATTTTTTAAAAAGTTCAGATCTACCTTCATTAGAAAAGTCTTTTATTTGCTTTATAGTTCTAATGGTTCAGAGTATAAATAACCATAGAAAGGGCAAATGATGAGTTTGCAAATGAGAGCAAAAACAAACCCCACTTTTGCAATATTCTGTTTCCATCTAATGATATAAAAGGCAATCATAGTTTCTATTAGAATTACAAATCAAATGTCACATGAGGTTTGCAGTGACCTGGCTTAAGAAATCTGCTTTAATCATATCACTTTACTTCCTGAAAATTCACCTTTGATCAAGCAGCAGAAATGTTTAAATTGGAATTCTACTTCAAGTTTAATCACTTCCTGTCTTGACTACTGCAATTTCCTTTCTAGGTCCCAAGAGAACTCAGATTCCAAAACCAGAATGCATATTTTCAAAGAAGTAGAATCACATTGCCCAAAATCTATGTTCCCTGCTTTATTTTCCAATATTATTCTGTTCTTCAGGTACTTAAAATTCTCCATGGATTTGCTCCACCTTCTGCTTATGACCTCATACCCACCATCCCCCTGCAATTACTTACTAGAATTCTATACTTGCTGTTCTTCTAATCTCATCCTTTCTGTTTGTTTCCCACGACTCTCTACTATTGGGGTCACTTTGTCATACTCATTGCACCATCTGACTTGGAACTTGGTTTATTCAGTCTGAGTCACTGAGTTATTCCTTTTTCCACATGACACATTGAAAAGAGCTTCTCTGGCAAGATTAGTTGAAAGTAAAAGTGTGTTACTGTCTGAGCTGAAAAGGCCACTTACTCCCTTGGGGTTTAATGCTCTCCAAATTCTGTGCATTGGTTGTGTTAGGTTTTGGAAATAGGAATGGGAATTGGTAAAACTCAGAATTTTAATGTTTTTTAAAAAAATAATTTATTATCTCAGCTTTCTCTATTAAATATTGTCCATTTTAAATTTCTGATAATTTGTGAGTATTTGTGGTGTTCTTTCCTGAACTAATGAATTTTTCAAAAATAACCTTTCATTTTGATGCACTTGTAATACACAATTCAACTATCAAATCCTTTTCTTTGTTGATTTAGGACAGAACTTTTTTTTTTTTGGTAGGCAATGGGATTAAGTGATTTGCCCAGGTGTCACACATCTAATAAGTGTTATGTGTCTGAGGCTGGATTTGAACTCAGCTCCTCTGGACTCCAGGGCTGATGCTCTATCCACTTCACTACCTAGCTGTCACTTAGAAGAAATCTTGAATATGAAGCAAAGATCCATAATTACTAGACATAAATTTTCACTTTCAAAATATGTCATCATACCTATGTTCCATATATTACCTTCAAAGTTATTATTTGATAAATTATTATTATTTGTAAGAATTTAGGAAGTTGAGTCCTTGTGAAGAATAGAACAATTATCAGATATTTGTGGTATAAAATGTCACTGTCAATGACCTCTTGTAACACTGTTTCTCATTTGGCAAGTATGTGGTTGTTCAATGATACTCAAGTAATAAGAAGAAAACCAAATAATTGTAACATTTAAAAATATTTTGTATAAATTATCTTTCATTATGCTTTAGAGGAAATATGCAACTATGAATATATCTGTAACAATTTTAATTAAGTTCCTTCTAATGAAATTGAAGTTGTCTTCTAGAGTGGCTTTTAGAGTTTGACAGCTTTTGACTAAATGTGCCATGTTCTTTTCCTTCTTTTTAGTGTCTTAGCATTGCTTTTATTTATTTATTTTTTACATTTAATTAATATATGTTTTTAAGGATATAATTTTCAACCTGAAGAAATTTTGGTATGTTGTTATATTATCAAAATTTTCTTTTACATAGTTTTCATTTCTATGATTTGTTCTTTGATCCACTCACTATTCAGATTTCATTGTTAAATCTCCATTTTGGTCTTTATCTTTTGTTTGTGGTTCCTGAAACAATTTCTATTTTTTTTATGTTATGATTTGTAAATGCTGCCTTTACTATTTCTGCTGGTTTATATTTGTTTGCAATATTTCTGTGGCCTAGCACATGGCCATTTTTTTTTGGCAAAAATTCCATATGGTGCTGAGGAATATGCATTTTCTTTAGCTGTCCCATTTGGAGAATCCATGTCTTTTAACTCTAGTTTCTCCAGAAGTTTGTTCAGTTCCGTATTTCCCCTTTTATCTTTCTGTTACACTTATTCAAAACTGAGAAGTGACATCAAAGTCTTCTGCCACTGTAGTGTTACTTACTGTCTATATCTTCTTATAGGTCAGATAATGTTTCCTTTGTGAAATTTGGATGCAAAGGCATTTTGAGCATACAAATTTGTTACTTATATTGATTTGTTGTCTTTACAGATCTTTTCCATCTTTCACATTATTTGACTTCCAATTTTATCCTCAAATGCCCTCAGCATATCTTTTCTTGATTGGGTCTCTCACTAAGCTTTCTTTAAATTTGTATTTCCCTGTATTGCATATTACTATTTTATAAAGTGATTATTCTCATAAAAATCTTCTACCATCCTTCATAAGACGTACAAATGAATTTAAATTCTAAATCACTATGCCCATTTGTTTCTGCTCAGCCAGTGTTTGATGACTAAGGCAGTTTGAGAGCTCTTTTTATCTTCCTTCTACATTTGCCTTTATGTCAAAAAAGATTTTGTACAAAATTTTGCTACATTCCTTTTTTATTCATCCATTTAATGTTTGGCATCAATAACTTCTTTAAATGGGTCAGGTTGGAACTATATTAATTAATACTTCTTTTTCTCATTGTTATTCTTTCTCTTACCTTTGTATTGCTATTAGTCTTTGCTTTAGTTTGCTAGTGGTCTGATTCTATGCAAATAATTGATTCAGAGATGACTCCTATATTGTCAATTAGTCATTTTCTATGTTTTAAAATACAATCAATTTTATTTTCTGTGATATTATTTGTTGCTTACAATATATTGGGCCTCTTGGTTTTTAATCATTCCTTCTATTTAGTTGCATGTTTCTTTTGTATTTAGGTTTTGTTTATAGTGAGGATGTCTAGATTGATAGAATTCACTTGTCCTAGTACTATACCTATTTGTTGGTCATTAGACAACGTCATATTTAGTGCTCTAATAGCTAAGTTAGTGGTCTAAAAACTGCGTGATTCTTAGCATTCTCCTATCTTGGCTTGATCACTATAGCAGAATGAGAGGGACACATACAGAACTATTTTATGTTTTTCTTTGTTTCAGCAGTTGCCATGGCTGAATAATTCATTACCTATTGGCTAGCCTCTGGGTGATCAGCTTCTCAATAATTAAACATATTCTGGTACTAGGAACACTGGCACATTTTCAACTTGGAAGAATTTGCTAGATCAGATAATCCACTGGCATAGAAGTTGAATTCCACCTCTGCACCATGACAAGATGTCAGGACAGAATTTTGTGGAGGAAAAAAGCAATAAAGATAGTAAAATTCTTATGAAGTAAAGAAATTCTATAAAGTCAAAGTTACCTAAGCTGTATGATATAGTATGAAATAGATTCAACTTGTAGTTGGGAAATCAGGGTTCAAATCCAAGCTCTGATACTTATTAGCTGTGTGACTACAGGTAAGACAATTAATCTTCCTGAACCTCAGTTTTCTTCTCTCTAAATGGGTATAATAATATTTTACCTCTTTATCTCACAGATCATCATGAGGACATAAACCTTAATGTTCCATAGAAAAGATAATGATTGTTAACTTTGTTGGTTTACCATTTAATACCCTCTAGTTGTATTCAGAAAAAAGGTAACATTGCTGTGAACTTTAATCTCAGATACCTGACATGTAATTATCCTGATCTAAGTTTATAACGACTATAATGTCAATCTGTCAGTCACTTAGCATTTATTAACACCTACTTTGTGCCAGGATCTGTAATAAGCACCAGGGATGCAAAGAATATTCAGACATTCTTTGCTAATAAGGAGCTCTCAGTGTAATGAGAAAGCCCAGCTCAGATTATCTCCTCATTTCTCATCGGACATACTACTTTGAAGCTTCTTTGACTGAAGCCTAACCATGGCCTTTAATCACCCCCTTTTTACCTTCCTTTTGTGTTTTGTGTTCCCCCATTAGACTGTAAGCTCCTGGAGAGCAGAGGCTATCTTTCTCTTTTTGTGTTTGTTTACTCAGTGCTTAGCACAGGGCCTGGCACATGGTAGGCACTTAATAAATGTCTATTGACTATTGACTGATGGGGAAGACCATGAGCAAACAAATATGTACAAATATACTATGTGCAAGACAAATTAGGGATTACCAACAGAGGAGAGGCACTAGCATTAAGGGGAATCAAAAAAAGTTTTCTTAGAGAAGGTAGAATTTCAACTTGGCCTTGAAGGAAGCCTAGGAATCTCAAAGGCAGAGTTAAGAGAGAGTTCAAGGCATGGAAAACTGACAGTGAAAACACTGAGTCAGGAGATACAATGTTATATGAGGGGAAAAAAGCAAAGAAGCCAGGGCCTCTGGATCACATAGCACATGGTGGGGTGCAAGGTGTAAGAAGATTGGAAAGGTAGAAAGGGGTCAGGTTATAGAGAGCTTTGAATTCCAGAGGATTTTATATTTAAACCTGGAGGCAATGGGGAGCCCCTGGAGTTGACTAAATTTTAGGAAGATCAATTTAAGTAGAGGATGGACTAGAGTGAGCAGAAACATGTGGCGTGGAGATTAATTAGCAGAGTACTGCAATGGTCCAGATGTGAGGGGCTGAAGGATGGTACTAGTGGGTAGCAGTGTCAGAGGAAAGAAGGGGGTCGATATGAGAAATACTATAAAGGTAGAAAAAACAAGACTTGACATATAATAAAATACCTCTCCTCACAAAGAAAAGTACTACAGCTACAGAAATTGCAAACATGTAATTAGCTCTGGAGTTGATATGTAGTAGTAATTTGATGCTAGTACTTTGCTTGTTTCAAGACAATCCTTAAAACACCTTAACTGTATTGCCATAGTCTTTTAATGTCTCATCTTCCCTTAGTCCCAATATAAACACACAAGTCCCACTCATTTCCCCCCATTTCCTTTTTCAGTAATCTCCAATATAAAAAAATCCTCATAATCTCTAAGGCCTCTTCAACTCTTATGGTATATTTTAGGGATCAACTCCTATAGAAAACTATTCCTTTTCATATATTAACATTTTTTCCATCTTAAAGTTACTTTGGATATATTTTGCACTTATTTATTTTTGTATATGAAAGTTGAATCCTACCACCCACTCCCAATAGAACATAAACTCCTTGAAGGCAGAGTCTTTTTCCATTTTTGCCTGTGCGTTCTCATTGCTTAGTATAGTGCCTTCCATATTTTAGGTGCTCATTAAATGGTTGTTGAATTGAATTCAATCAAAGCCAAGGTTGACTATCTGTTCATCATTAGTCTCATGAATTCACTGAAAAGTATCTCTTTCCTTTTTTATGCTGCACAGAATCACAGATTATCAGAGTCTGAAATATCTGTCTTGGACATTTTCCCATCTAACCTCCTAGACTTACAAATGAGGACTGGAGGTCACAATAGGAGGTGAAATAACTTGCCTACTGTCATGAAGCACTAGGTTGAGGACAAATGGAAAAAATGATTAGAAACAACCATAGCATCAGATTCCAAAGGGCATGGAACTCTATTGAGTAGAAAGCTCCAGAGAAAAGCAAGATGATTGTATCCATTCAATCTAACATCAAGTCACTGTTCACCATGGGCCACGGCCTAGGCCTGACTGTGAATCTAGCTTGGCATGTTCCAGGCTTCCTGGAACATGTCTTCAAGATGGAGATTCAGCTCTCTAGCCAAGGGCCACAGCTGCCAGCCTAGGGGATGGTTATGAGATGATACCAAATACCACTGGATTCTGTTCTCCATGCCCTCTACCCCTTCATGTGATTTGGGCTTAGAAACCACCTGAAAGATTGTCAGTGAGAAAAGGCTGAGCTGGGAGCTGAGTAGCTAGGAATGCTACACTAGGCATCAGAGTTTGGAACTCAGTCATTTGTACCACTACTTCCAGTAGCTAATCCTTATCAATTGAGGGGCTTATCTCCTCCCTCACATTTCCAGGGAGTGTATGATTCACAGGTACCTAAGAGGACCCAAACTACTCACATACTAGTGAGTTCTGATTCTTTCCTATTCCTTCTTGTCTCTTCATTACCATGCAAACATCTTAAGAGCAATGACAATGTTATCATGCCTATTTTTATACTCATTAACAGAGTTTTGTGCCTAGGGCAGTCATAGGACCATTAAATTTATAACTGGAAGGAAGCTTAGAAAGTGTCTCATCTTAACCATCTAGTCCATTACCTCCATTTTATAGATGAGGAAATAGGTCCAAATATCTGAAGTGACATTTTCAGAGTCATGTGGTAAGTAGCAGACTGGGAAATTCCATGTTTTTTTTTCCTACTACATAAAGTGTTCTTAATCTGGGAATCATGGGCCTCCAAGGGGTTTGTGGGTAGGTTTCAGAGTGTCTGTGATTTTGAATGGGGAAAAAAAATTACATCATTATTTTCACTAGACACTAACTGAAATTTCACATTTTCCTTAATTATTTAAAAGCATTAATTCTGAGATGAGGTCTGTAGGCTCCACTAAATTTCCAGGGGGTTTTCAAATAGGTAATGGTTAAGAACTCTTGTATTACACAGAACATCTTAATACATGATTGCTCAATTGAAACATAGTTGTCTTTTTTCTTTTTGAAAAGGTGCTTTTAAAAGTATTTGGTTTAGATTAAATGTATATTTCTCCCCAAACTAGACTTTTATCAGGAATACGTTTTCCATGGAAGCCCAGGAATATCACAGAAAATGCTGTCCTTCCCCTATCAAAGGGCAACAACTTATAATCCCAGGAGAAGAGCTCCATCCTGCCACTCCTTCTTGTCCTACCTTCTCTCCTTTCATCTCTAGTGAATGTGCTATTTGATTCTGAAGCACATTCTTCTAGATTTTCCTCTCCCCATGAACATTTCAATAACATTTTTTTCACCTCTCCTTTGTAAATACCAACAAAAGGGGAGACTTCAAACTGTGGGAAGCAGCAACAGCTGGGAACCTAAGGCAGGAGTTGCTATCCAGCCCTCCTCCCTCCACCTTTTTATCTTGAATGACAGCCTCTTTGAGGGTGTGCCAGTTGACAGTTGCCTGGTAAACCTAGATTCCAGAGAGCATCTGGTTTGTTTTTATTTCTTACTGCTCCAGTACATGTGGAAGGTCAGACTGAAATGAGGACTACCACATGTGACTATGGCCATGATAAGGAGACCAATGGGACAGAGGGCTGGATGTTCCCTCTAGGATCCAGAAAAGGTATTTTACACTGTCTTTATGGGAAGAGGAGTTGGGATCAAGTAGAAGAGAAATCAGCTTTTCAGATTGTTTTTCCTGACCAGTTGACCTGGGAAACTACTGCTAGAGAAGGATATCAGCACCGAGGTCAGTGCTCTTTGCTTAAAACTGTGGTTTTCTTCTAAGTCTGGGCAGACGTCTGGACTTCCCCATGTAAGTAACAGAACTAGGATTTGAACCCAGGCCTTCTAATACTGTATGGATATTGAGTCTTTCTGCTGCTTCTTTTCTTTTAGATATTTAAAAAAACCTTTCCTTTATTTGATTTAATTTGAAATATTGAATGGCTACTGTGCAGGTATCTCCCTTTTGTTTCATATAATATACAATGTTTTTAGCAGTGTGGTCTCAAGTCTCACCAGAGTGTAATACTACATTACACTTGTATCATTATATAACTTGTAGTGTTTGAATTTGTAGACTGCTAATGGGCTAGACCTAGAGGACCTTTCAAAGGGTGGTGGCACCAATTTTGGTCCTTTTTATAGAAAGGATAGACTGTCTTTTAGTTTCATAGTTTGTGAAACAGTAATGCTAAAATTTGAAAGGATGCTATAGATAAATAAATCTTATTGTACTTGGACATTTAAAAAGGTTAAAAGAGGTTAATAAAATGAATATGCTTAGATAATGTGATACTTTAGAGCTTAGGTACTGAAGGAAAAAATCTAATAACCAGGAGCAGAAAGAAAAATAGGCTGGGAAAACATTTTAATATGGGAGGTAGCAAACATATGGAACAAATTATTTAACAGAAAAAAAGAGAGGATATACTCCCAAACTGTAATGAGCTGGTTTGGAAGCACTAATGAATTTAGGTTTGGCGAGAGGAAGATTCACTTCTAAAGACAGGTCTTTTGATTAGTTTTTAATGAACCATTTGTTCATTTAGAAAATAAAATTTACCAGATAAACACATACCATAAAAATGATTAGGAAGTCTAAATACCTACTAGACTACCGGAATGCCTTTTTAATGATTTGCGCAAAAAAGGACTTTTGAAAAGGCCAAATACATACACCAAACACCTTTCATAAATCATTTAAATCAGTGCATATAACTTCTAAAAGCATGAGTGGCAAGTGATTCCACAGAAGGTTCACACTAGGATTGGTGCCAATGATGTGAGGCCTCCATTGACAAAGCAATCTCTTGAGCTTTGATAGTAACTTGGAGCTGCTTGATGCATTCTCACTACTGGCCAAACCAGTATTTTTTCTTGATAAAAATTTGTTTCCCTCTAAGTTCCCTTGGTTTTCCATTCTGAGAAAAGCAGTCATTAAGTAGGACCATGACCTTCCCATTTCAGGCAATGTCACCAGTCTCATTTTCTTCTGTCACAGTAGGATATGCTTAGTAGATGAGGGGAAGTAAAATGTAACATAACTCAAATTAAATAGAGATTTTGGCACTGTGGTTATTACTCGGCAATGAGAGAGGATAACCATGGAATAGAATAGATTAAAGAAAAAAAGAAAAAGGAGAAAAGGAGAGAGAGAGAGAGAGAGAGAGAGAGAGAGAGAGAGAGAGAGAATGAATAAGGGGACTGTATATTTCAAATGAAAAAATCTAAATATTTGAAAATTGACTATCTATGCAGTATATTTTCTTCCCTAATAGTAGGCAGTTATAATGGATAGAGAGCTGATCTTGAAGTTATGAAGAGCTGGGCTTAAGTCTTGCCTCTGACTCATACTGGCTGTGTGACCCTAGACAAGCCACCTAAATTCTCAGCGGTATAGGTAACTTTCTAAGACTACAAGTTGCAGAGAAGATGTTAATTTGCATTGGTAGGGAAATTTCCTCAGCTGGAAGTTTCCTGTGCCAGTGAAATCATAGATTCAGTTCTCATCCCTGTTTTATTCATTACTCTTTTTCTACTAAGGTTCTGCTGGGATGCCTCTTTATGGTGTGAGTATGGAAGTGACTTTGGGTTCTCAAAGGCCGTCTGGCCAGACCGCAAGCTGTGACAACTCCTACTCATTCACACAGGCTTCAAGTTTAAGCATGGAAGTAGATTTTAAGTCTGTTATCTAGGGAACAGATTAGTTAAGTTTAGAAAAGATTGTCACCATATTGGCTATAGGGAGATTTGTATTTTAGCCACAATGATTTTCAAAGACCAATCAAGACACAGTTCCAGTTACTACAATATGGCATTGCCAGAAGTCAGTGGTAGCATAGAGTAGTAGAAAGAACTTTAGACCCATGAATGTCAAAGGCTCAGGACTCTAAGCTGATTCTAGCTATATATGTGACCTTAATCAATTCATCTGATCTCTCTAGGTGTTAGTTTCTTTAACTTTAAAACAATACAATTAGACTAGATGATCCTGAAGATACCCCCTCCTGTTCCATCATTTATAATTCATAAGTACTAATTCCTGAAAAATATGAAAGACCCGTTGTTACACAAGATAACATATACCTTTCAACTGCTGAGATAACTTAGTTTAATTTGATCCTCCTTAGTTTTCTTAATTGCTTTAGCTTCTTTGATAAATCTCCATAACATTACTTTACAAGTGAAATATTTTTTACTCTACAATGCAGAAGCAACAATGTTAATTCATTTTTCTATTCAATAGTTTTAAAAAATTTAATCTTCAGAACTTGCTGGGCAATTATCATGTCTGTGTTAATACACCTTTGATACTGTGAAAATTGGAAATAACTGTGATTTTATCTGTGTGGGTACTCCTTTCACTGACACAGATCACTACACTTCTCAGTCTTAGAAAGGCAGTGTGTAAAACAATAGAAAGTATACTATCATTGCAGTCAGGAGAGAGCTGGGTTAGAATTAGATTTCTGAGACTTATCGGTTGTATGAGCATGAGCAAAACACTTCGCTTGAGCTTCATTTGTGAAAGAGTGATAACAATATCTGTAGCACATCCTTCACAGTGTTATTGTGAGGACCCAATGAGGTAGTGTACGTAAAACTTTAAGATGACAGATAAATGTCAGCTATTATTCTTGCTATTAGATGGTTTCCATGAGTTTCAGGGACCATAAAATGTAATGGTTTGGTGGACAAGCTTCTAATGATAAAACTCTACAAAGTCATTAACACAGTCTTTCCTACTTTGTGGGACCCAACAGAGCTTGTCCTCATTGACCAAAGCCTTTGAGAATCCAAGGTTACCTCCATGGCATAAGAAGTATCATAGAATTACAGATTCAGACTGGGAGGGATATCAAAGTTGATCTTATAGTTAAGGAAACAGTGGACTAGAGTAGTCAAGTGACTTGCTCAAGATGACATGGACACTAAGGGAGCCAGGACTTTAACCCAGATTCTCTGATTCGAAAGGATAATAGGCAGCTAATGAAGCTTTTTAGGCAGAGGAGTGATAGGTTTAGATCTGTACTTTGAAATATAAAAATGGAAGCGTTTTTGAGAGTGAAATCAGAAAAATAGAGCCTGGATGTAGGGAGATGAGTGAGGAGGTTTTACAATTATCCAGGTGAGAGGTGATGAGGAATTAAGGTGGTTGTGATGGTAATAAAGAGAAGAGAAATCTTGAGAGAGATACTGTGGAAGTAGAAATAACAAAACTTGGCACATGATTGGACATAGGTGCATTCATTAATTTTTCACTAAGAAGCCTTATAACAAGTTCTAGAATATTCCAGGAATTGAGATCATATTTATTGTTTTACAATTTGAACTCTCTTCATGATTCTTCTTTTTGAAAACTGAGACAGCATTTGCTCTTTTCCAATTCTTCAGTTCTTCTTCCATTTTTCATGATCTTTCAGTGGTCATTTACCACATCTCAGCCATTGGATCCACCAGTCTTTTTGATCCCTGGAATAGAGTAATAGAGTAATAGAGTTCATCTGGATCTGATGACTTGAACTTAACAAACAAGAGCAGACAGATGCATGCTCTCTCCCTCTCCCTCTCCCTCTCCCTCTCCCTCTCCCTCTCCCTCTCCCTCTCCCTCTCCCTGTTCCTCTCCCTCTCCCTCTCCCTCTCCCTCTCCCTGTTCCTCTCCCTCTCCCTTTCCCTCTCCTTCTCCCTCTCCCTTTCCCTCTTCCTTTCCTCCTTTCTCTTTCTCTCCCTTTCCCTCTTCCTCTCCCTCTCCCTCTCTCTTTTGTTCTCCATCTTTCTCTTCCTCTCCCTCTCTCTCTCCCCCCTTACCCTGGGTAATAGATTAGGATCAGCCATTTTTATGTCCTTTCTAATCCAAAGTTCACTCTCTTCAGTATTGAAACCATAAGGGAAACGTATTAATACCCTAAAATTTTTTTTTCTATCTTAAAATAATAAGACCTCATATTTACACAGTGCTTTAAGATTTACAAACTACTTTCCTCACAACAATCCCATTGAAGTTTTAAGTGTTATATCCATTTTACAGTTGAAGAAGCTGAGACTTAGAGTTGATATGACTAACCTATAGTAATATGACTAGTAAAATGCAGAGCCTGAATTCTAACTCAGACCTTTTGAAATCCAATCTAATGCCTGTCCTACCATGCTTCCTTCATCTTATGAGGGTTTTTAGAAAAAGAAGGCCAAGGTGTATCAAATATTAAGGGGAATTATTCTGTAGTCAGTCTAATACAGCCAATGAATGGAACTGTTTTGATTTTCTGTGCAGAATCAGACCTAAAACATCTGGAAAGAGTCTTTCCATATAATCATAGGTGTACAGTTAGAAAAGAACTCAAGAGTCCATTGAGACCAATACTTCTTTTTTGCGGATGAGGCAAAGGGCGATTGTGACTCACCCACAGTGACAGGTAGTAAATGTGAGAGGTAGGATTTGAATCTACAACTTTTGATACCAGAAGTAGTATTCTTTCCACACTGATTTCTTGTAGTAAGAATTCATTTGTCATCTAGACCTTACAAGGTTGTTATGGGGATCAAGTGAGATAATATAAATGAAAATGCTTTGAAAAGTATGAGTATAAACTATTAATAGGTGCCACAGTGAACCATTACTTCTCTATTCTACAGTTCTATAGGCCTGGTAACACGTAGTTCCCATTGCCAGTAGGCTGGGGAGTAAGGGAATAAACTATTGCTCATTGTTTTTTTTTCCAAAACATCATTGTCAATTGCCTGTAAAGTGTTCCTATTCCCTGATGACTTACTGGGGTAAAATTTCCTAGCATGAATTATTCCTTCTCCATGCAGAATAAGTTTACAAAGTAGTCTTCAGTCTACTTAGCAGAAGCAAAGTATACTATCCCTCAGATTCTTGCTCTTCATGCCTAAGGACTATTTTCCTCAAGAAAAATTTGGTTTCCTTAAAGGAAGGCATTCTTTGAATAGCTAATATTCCTGACTGTGAAATAAGTCTGAAAAAACCAGTGGCTTTTGCCTTCCAGACCTATAAAATCTCTCTGGAATCAGCATCACTACTTGGAAGTCTGGGCATTCATGAACACATCTGCACATTTTCAGTAAAGAGGAAGAGAAGCAAGTACCTTCAAAAAGGATGAACCTTCCTCTGGATTTAATTTCAAGAGTACACTTTGAAAAAAGGCCTATAAACTTTTCAAAACACTTTCACAAATTCAGATTCATTTGATTATTCTAACAACCTTACAAGGCAACTGTAAGCAGATATAATTCTTCCATTTTATAGATGAGAGACTGAGTTTGATAGAAGTGAGGATTTACCCTGCTTCACATAGATTGTAACTTTGCTGAAAACTAGGATTATCTGATTAGACATCAAAACTAAGTCCCACTGCCCAACCTATGATGAAATAGTATTTAAGGAAGATAGCAAGTGCTAATGCATGATTTTTCATTTGTTCCTTCAAGATATAATGCTATGGCAACTCAAGTAACATTTACCAAATGCCTAATGTATGTAGAACACTATGCCACAACATTTAGATAAGACACAACAAGTCTTAGAGATACCATGCAGAATGATCCATGACAGGCATGTTACTGACAGCCACAAATCCTTTGCCTGGTTTCGAAACAACAAATCCTCTGGGAAAGGTGTGATGTTTGGCTAACAAAACTACAGTATGGCGGTTAATTTGGATTCATCACAACAGAAGATAAACTACTACTGATTCTTGGAAAACTAAACAAGCACACAAGAATTTATTTAGGCAGTCAATAAATGTTTTAAAAATTATAGGAAAGATAAATCAGTTGTGTCCTATTACAATCAGATGATTTTATTTCTCTTTTAAAATATTTTTAGACTTCTTGGTTGCTGGTAAGGAATTGAATGATAATATTTCAGTATTCTAGAACAGCATAAGACCAAGTTATCAAAAGATATTGATCTAACCACAAGGCTTATAACATGACAGTAAAAAGGTGGTAACTATCTTTATTTTATCTTTGTAGATGTTCATTTATTCGTGATGATAGTGTTATGGTGGGGTGAGGAGATGGGATAATAAAAGGAAAAATAAAATGTTAAGATACTTTGAGGATTAGTTTTAATCATTTAACTTATGTAAGAGTGATAACGCTGGATCAAATTGCCTGAAGTCCAGATGTCTTATATTTGATCTCTCCCCAGTGGTTCTCCAGTACCATATGGAGGTTTGAAGTATCTAGACCAGGATTTGTTCTGTGAAGTTTGGATTCAAAGGGCTGCACTTGAGGATGAAGAGGGTCACATATGGCCTCCAGGCTGCAGATTCCTGGCTAGACTTTCTGCAGTTGATTCCAACCCGCATTGATGAAGTTCCTTCAATTATAGGAAGTTCCTTGCAACCCATTTCATTTATCTCCTAACCATAGTATTAGCTTTGAAAAATAAATATTTACTTAAAATATGTAATGACAAGTATACAAAATGTGAGGCATAGTCCCTATTCTCCATCCCCTGAACCACATCATTTGCTTGAGACAGAAGGGGGGTGTTAAATTCATAGCTTAGCTCTTTTCCTATATGCATAGTCCCAAATTCCAAGTCCAAAGCCCACCTTGGATTCAAGTCCCAGGCACACTGGCTTCTCTGGGCTTTGCTATTGGCTGACTGGCTCTAGCATCCTTCCTAGCATCCTGCCCCAAGCTCAATTCTGGGTCTCAGGGATTATGCTTGCCCCTAGGAACTGAGAAAGACAAAAGAGATAACAAACAGAAACACCCCAAGCCCATTTCTTGGGGTTTAGGGGCCCCAAAATGGGAGGATTGGGAAGGAAGCCCTTTTCCTTCTCGTAGTTAGTGGTACTTGCCTGTGCTGTGTGGGTAAACTTCGCCTTCACTTTCTCTGAACATTGTTGGAAAAAGTGCACAAAAAAGAGAGTGATATGCTCCTAGTCTGGTCATTTTAAATACCTGTTCTGGTTATGTGGCCAAATGAAAAAGGTTCCTCCATCCATAGGATAAGGGAATGCAGGATGTCTTCTCCAAAAAGCAAGGTGTCTCAGTGTTGGGTGATCTCGGCGTGTACAATGCCATCTCTGGTTATATTTATATATAGAACTGGTTTAATCAAATAATATATAATAGTTCCACTTATTATTTCAAAAGCAGGAAGGCTTTGTTGCACGTTCTCTAGGTCCATCATTGTCCTTTTGTCTTTCTATAAGCCGCTATGAAGGTGAAGTGACATGTTTTCCCTGGCCACCCCGGGGAGGTGAAGTAAAATTGCCTGGTCACACAAGGAACAAATAAGAAAACTGGTATTTGAACTCTGATGTTTGGTATAGTGGAAACAATGCTAACTTTCAAATCAGGAAGACTTGGCCTGAAATCCAAACTCTGATGTTAATTAGATATAACTTATGAATCAAATAACAAAATCTCAGCTTAAGTTTAATCATCTGCCAAGTAGGACAAATAATGCTGCTCATACCCTCTAGAGGCAGGACAACGAAGCCATGAGAAAGAGCTGACAGTGAAGCCAGGAAGACCTTGTTTCAAGCCCTACCTCTGACACATACTGGTTGTGTGACCCTGGGACAGTTATTTTGCTTCTTAATACTCTAGATGATACTTCAAGAGCACAGATAAGTTCTGATTAGTAAGAATAATTAATTTCATGAAGTGGTCATGGATTCAAATACTTATGATTTGAAATTACAGTTATGTAAAATATGGCAACTGGTTCTAGCCCAATGTAAATATGCAGTGTGAATTCAAGTAACAAGACCACTTTATAGGATCTATCATTGGAACTTATTGGGATCTAGCTTAAAAGTTGCAAAGGAAGTAATGGTTTCCACTGGTACAGAGAGTTTCCTTATCTAAGAGTTTCTTAAACCAGAAAAATCGTAGGTCTAGACCTTATTCCTAATATCTCTAGTATTTACCTTACAATGTTGTTGTGAGGTTCTAATGAGATACAATATATAAAGTTCTATAAAATATCAACTATTAATCTGAAGTAACTTACCAACTGTTCCTTCCAAACTCCAGCAATGTTTTAATTCAATAAAATCCCTGAATTAATTGTAAATTTCTTGCATACAGAAACCATGACCTATTAATTTTTGTCTAGGGTCTTTGGTACATTCAACTGAGTACACTGAGTCTGAGGAGTTTCTCTGTGTTGTTCTGTTGCCAAAAAGCCCACACCATACTATGAATGTCTCCCCTGTGGCCTGTGGACTCTTTCTCCTTTAATACTGTTTCACTTAGTTATCTCATCAGCTCCCAGGGATTGAATTATCTTCTTTGTATATATATATTTCAAATATCTACATTCAGTCCTAACCTCTCTCCTGAGCTTTAGTCTCACATCACCAACTTCCATAGTGAGTAGGTATCTCAACCTTGACATGCACAAAGTAATACTCATTATTTTTCTCCCAAACACTTCCCCTCTTCCAAAATTCCCTATTACTGTCAAGAGCATCACCTTACTCTGAGTCACCCAGGCTCACAACTCCAGTGTCATCCTCAAGCCCTCACTCTGATTTATCCAGATATCCAAGCTGTTGTCAAATCTTATTATTTCTACCTTCACAGCATCTTTTATATGCATCCCCTTCTCTCCACTCACATAGATACCACCCAGGTTCAGGGTTCCAGAAATTCCTTTGCAGATTATTGAAATGGCCAATAGTCCTCACTCCAATTTATTCTCCACTCAGATGCCAAAGTGATCATCCTTGATCATGTCACACCCTCAGTAATCTCCACTGGCTCCCTGATACTTCTACAATGACATATAAAACCATCTGTTTGGCTTTTAAATCCCTTCACACCCTATCCCCTTCCTCTTTTTTTTATTCTTCATACTTTATTTACCTCCAAGTACTGTACAATACAGTGACATTGGTCTTCTTGCTGTATTTGCAAATGAGACTCCATCTTCCAACTTCTTACCTTTTCACTGCTTTCCCCCAGGCCTGGAATGTTTTTCCTCCTTACCTCTACCTCCTGACTTCCCTTGCTTCCTTCAAGTCAAGATTCAAATCTCACCTTCTTCAAAAGACCTTTCTCATTTTTCAACACCCTCCATTTCAATTTACACTGTACATATATGTATATCTATATGTGTTTGTATGTATTCATATATGAGTGTCTATGTAAACGTATATATAGTATATATAAATAATATACATGTTGTATGTATACACACATTATAGCTATATAGGGCTTTAAAGCTTGTGAAGTACTTCATATGTTATTTCATTTGATCCTCGCACCAGCCCTATGAAGTTGGTGCTGTGATTATCCACGTTTTACTGATGAGGAAACTGAGACCAAGAGAAGTGAAATTATTTGCCCAGCCATCTGAGGCAAGATTTGAATTCTGATCTTTCTACCTCCAAGTCCAGTACTCCATGCACTTTACTACCTATATTTTGCTTATTTTCTTCTCCAGTATAACTTGAGCTCCTTGAAAGCAGTGACAATGTTTTTTCCTTTCTTTGTATCCCCAGTGCATAGTAGAGTGCCTGGCATATAGTAAACACTTAATGAAGTCATGTTGACAGACTTGCTTGTTTTTACCTGACATGTCCCAGAGTACTCAGAGACCAGCAGAGGAGACGCTAGGCTTTAGCAATAAAAAGTTGTATCAATCAATCAAAAAGCATTTTATTAAGCACCAACTATGTGTCAGACACTGGGCTAAGTAGTGGGGATTCAAATATAAAAGTGAACAGTCTCTACCATTAAGGATCATTGAAAAGTGGATGCTAGAGAAGGGAGCTTTAGGCTAAGTGATCACAGGAATTGTGAGGTGGGCCATAGTGCAATAGATTTTCAAGTCCTTTTCAGTAGCAATAGATGTGTGAGCTAGGGCAGTATCTAGTAGAAAGGCCATCATGGAAGGCTGCAAGTTCCTTCACTAATCACACATGGAGAGTGGACATTCTCAGTATGTCATCTTGGCCTTTTAATTTCTACTCATCCTTTAAAGCCCAGCTCAAATGCTACTTCTACCTTAGCTCTCACGTAGTACTTTGTTTTTCACCTATGGAACATTTATCATTCAATCCAATAGCAGTAACGAAGTACTTACCACGTGCAACAAACTTCCATGCATTGGAGACAGATAAAAAATATCTAACACTCTTTATGCTCAAGGAGCTAGATAGAGCATGCATTATTTTATGTCACAGTTCTCTTTGCATGTCTTACTAAACTATAAGTAAGCTCCATGGGGTCAGAGACTTTGTCTAACCTTTGCATCTTTCCTACTACCTACTACAGTGTTACGTACACAGTCAGGGCTAATTAAATGTTTGTCGAACTGAATTGGCAGTTTTGTATAATGGGAAGAGGACTGACTTGGGTGTTAGAGTACCTGTGTTCAATTCCTACCTTGGGGTGATGTTGAGCAAGTCACATGTTTGCCTTCTGAACCTCTGTTTCCTCATCTGTAGAAGCAGAAAGTTGTACTACATGATCTTTGAGTTGTCTTTCAGCTTTAAATTATAATCCTATGAATTGTAAATTCCCTTGTGCTAGAGTACCAGAAGTTGTAGCAACCTAAAGGAGCTGAAAGAAGGAGCTCATAGATTTAAAGAAGTGGGTAAGACTTGGCCTCAGTTTCTTCATGTGTAAAATGAGGGAATTATATGTCTCCCAGAGAAGCCCTCTGAACCCATGGTTTCTTTACAGTCTCCGTTGTTTCTTATTTGGGGACAGATTGTGTTGAGAATTGACAAGATGGCTCAGTAAGTTATGTCCACCTAGAAATGTTTCATCTTTGCATGATGATAAAAAGAGGAAACAAGTAATAGGTAGAGAATTGGCATCAGAGTCAAGAAGGACATCAGTTCCATTCCCATTGTGTGACCCTCAGCAGGTAATATAGCCTTTCAGTGTTCTAGGTGACTCTCTAAGTTTAGAAGTTAGTCCTGATTTGCCCTGATAGAGAGTCATTGCTTTTGGAGTTCTTTGGAGTTCTCTACTCCAAAGAAATCACAGACCTGGTCCAAAACTGATGATAAAATGTCCTTTGTTTCAGTTATTTTCCCTTATGAATGGAATTAAAAAGAAGCAGGAAAATTTTTTTTTATGTCGATTCAGTTCCTGTGAGATCCCTGTGAGAGCATTGGAGATAACCCAGATGGAATACACAGGTGGAGACTCAAGATCTTAGGGAGAGCCAAAAGAGACTCATAGTTGGGGCTGGAGGTTAGAACATGCCCTGAGAATGCAGCTGTGAGCTGTGGGAAGACAAAACTTGTAAAAGTCAAGCAGCTGTTCAGATGAGTCAGGAAAATCTTTAAAGGAGAGTAGGAAGGAGGGAAGAAAGAAGCTTGTTCTTGTTGATGAAGAGGCTAAGGACAGGGTTGAATGTGAAGAAAGTACTGAAGAAAATTCCTCTCTCTTGTGAAGATTGATCGTAGCAGAATATGAATCCACCAACTGCTCTGCTAAAGCTTGTAGTCTCATAGACCTATAGCTGTAAAGGACTTCAATTTTCTTTTTTCTTTCTTTTTTTTTTTTTTGGCTAGGCAATGAGGTTAAGTGACTTGCCCAGGGTCCCACAGCTAATAAGTGTTATGTGTCTGAGGCTGGATTTGAACTTAGGTCCTCCTGAATCCAGGGCCGGTGCTCTATCCACCATGCTACCTAGCTGCCCCTGTGTAAAGGACTTCAGAGGCCAACTGGTCCAGCCCTTTTATTTTATAGTTGAAGACACTGGGGCCTTGGGAGGTTACATGATTTATCCAACATCACAGAGGTAGTAAGAGTCAGATCAGGGGACTCTCTGCTTTTTAGAGCACAAACACTCATGGGTAGATACATTCACTTTCCCTCTTTAGAAAAACTGGTAATCATTTGCAAAAGACTCAGTAACATAGATACTAATAACTGTTTTATATTTAATATCCAAGAGTTATTAGTATAAAAAGTCATATAACAGTTATAAAATTAGGATGAGCTTTTGTAGTAGTTACTGATAATCCAGATATTGATATTCCAATTATTGATACTTCAATCAAATGGACAACAAGTATTTCTTAAAAAAACTACTATATACATGCATCATATTGTGCTGATTTTTGGAGATACAAAAATGATATAGATCCCGCCCTCAAGGAGTTTACTATTGTGGAATTATCACTCATTCACATATGAGCAAATTTGGGAAATATACCAAATAAATTCAAAGTGACTTTTGGAGGGGTGCAGAGGGATAGAAGATGGCAATTTGCAACCAAAGAAATTAAGAAAGGAGTCCAAAAGGATTTGTCACTTGAACTGGGTCTTGAAATGAATAGAGTTCTCAGAGGTAGAAGTGAGGAGGAAAAGCATTCTAAAAATAGAAGACAGACTGTGCAAAGATATGGAGGTGGAAGATGGAATGTCATGTGTGTTGTTCTTCATTCATGTCTGACTCTTCATGACTCCATTTGGGGTTTTCTTGGCAAAGATACTGGAGTGGTTTGCAATTTTCTTCTCCAGCTCATTTTACAGATAGGGAAACTGAGGCAAACAAGGTTAAGTGAACTTGCCCGGGGTCACACAGATAGTAAGTGTCTGAGGTCAGATTTGGACTCATAAAGATGAGTCTTCCTGGCTCCAGGCCTGGCACTCTATCCACTGTGCCACCTAACTGCCTTAATGTCATGTATGGGCAACAGTGAGTTGGCCAGTCTGGCTGAAATGCAGCATATGTACAGTAATGTATGTTCAGTCTGGAAAGATAAGCTGGAGCCAAAAGGTGGAGACCTTCAAATTGCAAATAGTTGAGTTTTTATTTTCTCTGAGAAGCAATACACAGTCACTGAAGCTCCTTGAGCAGGGGATTAGCATGGTCAGACTTGTTCTCTGGGATTATCAAAGAGGCAGCTGTGAAGGAGATGAATTGGAGAAGGGAGAGACTTGAAGCAGGCAGAGTTACTGAAATAGTCCAGAAGAGAGATGATAGGAGCCTAAGAGATACAAAATCTGCACCAGAAAAGAAGAGGTAGAAGTCACTTTATTTTAGAGTGGTGCCACTGCTAACCTTTCTTCTACTTTTATGAAGTACTAAAACTTATTTTCATGGAAAAGGAAGAAGAAAATAGGCTCAGTACCACTTATACTTGTTGAACTTATTGGATCAACCAATCAATTAACCAACCAAGAAGCATTTATTAAGGTACTCATCAGTTCCTGGCATTATGCCAGGTTCTGGGGCAACTAAGACAAAACAATGAATCATTCCTTGCCCTAAAGGAGAAAAAAAAAAGCAAGTACTGATGCAGGGACAGGGATTAGGGAGAATGTTGAGTAATAGAAGGCTGAAGGTTAGTAAGGTTGCATTTTGTTTTACGTTTTTATTTTTTGCTGTTGACATACATTATTATTTTAGTTTTGGAATTTCCTTTGTGACCCCACTTCCCTTTTTTGTCCATAGCTGTGATTTCATCTTTGTAGACATCTTCAGGTGGGGAACTGACACATACTGGTTATGTATAACTAGGTAAGTCTCTTAACCTCTCAATTCTTCAGCCAATTCTTTCAAACTATAAATTGTAGGCGCAGCTACTGATATCCATTGGTAGAATCAGTTTCTTCCCTGGGAAATCTCTATGTCACTGAAGTTACAGGGTTAGACAAAAAAGGGGGAACGTTGTTACCTTCTAGAGAGTAAGCAATAAAAATTGAGGGATTCTCTGGATCTCTGCATTTCTTGCCCAATATGTATAGGATTATTGATGAAGTGGTTTTGGTGGTTAGCCAAGGTACCAAACCTACCTCCCAGACTTCATATACGTGCCGTAAACATTTGTTGAAGGAAGGAGGGGCCCAGTTTTGAACATAGCATCTTACCTTCTCTTTGTTCCAGGTGGTTTGCTTTCTGTTAATATTGAAAATTCCAACTTTAAAGCCATAATCATTTGCATTTCTTTTGGACTATATGTAACAACTTCTGAAATGTTAAAGCCATACAATTTTCTTGTCATTCTATTTTTAGCAAATACACTGAGAGAACAATTAATCATAGCTTGTAAATAGTGCTTATATAGTTTGTGAAAATCTGTGACTAATTGGAGTTTGATTTTAATAATCAAGCCATGATGGCTATTTTATTTGATCATTGTTGTATTAGCCTTTCTTTCTACAGAACACTGGAAACATGTTGAAATTTCGTCTGCTTCCAAGAAAAACATGTTTGGAATGATGACACTATTTTCCTAAGGACCTGTAACACAACTGCCTAATTTCTTGCTTTTTTGGCATTGTCAGGCACCTTTGGTACTTAACCATGATTGTTAAAAGAACACAGTGAAATGACCAGTATGAAACTTCCAGACAAGGTTTCTAAGGATATAAAACATATGTCTGATATTTAAGGACAAATATACCCATATCCAGGTCTGAAATTCTTAAGGAACTGATGAACCAGTGTGTACATCATATAGACTTTTGCTTAGGATAATGAAATATAATAATAAATGACAACTAATATTTATATAATACTTGAAAGGTAAATAGCAGAGCCAAGGTTCAAACCTAAGTCATCTGACTCTAAGTCCAGTGTTCTTTTCACCTCACCACATGGTGCTCTCCTTTATAACCATGTTTTTTCTTGGCCATTCACTGCTCATAAATACTTCTACCCATGGCTAGAGACCTAATTAAGGTTGGATGTAATAAAGCAAGTGATGCCTTATGTTTGTATGGTGATCTGTAGTTACTGTTGCTTGCCTGTGTACTACTCCCCTTGAAGCTCAAAATAGCACTGTGAGGTAGACAAGATATGATTACGTCCATTTTTTCAAATAATTCAAAGTCGCAAAGACCAATCAACTTTTCAAAGTTCACACCACCAACCAATGACAGAGCTGGAACTAAAATCCCAGGGTCCATTTTCCTTACTCAGCACCCTTTGTAGCCCATGGTGGTACCTCTCTTTCTAGAGTCCATGTCACATAATAATTCATATGCCTTTTAATCAATGATGTCTAAATTATTTTCACCTGTAGGGAAGCCTAGTACAGAGGCTGTGCTGTCTTTCCCAAAGGCACACATGTTTGAACTGATCCTTTGATCTTACTCAAGGTTTGGAATAGAGGTGAATATGAATAGTAGCCCTATTGTTTTTCTTTTTAGCAGGGACTGAGCCATTAAAAAAAGTTCTCTCTTACTTATATGTAAGTATTAACTATTTGAGGCAGCTAGGTGGTTCAGTAGATAGAGAAATGGGCCTGGAGTCAGGACAAGGCGTCAGACTCTTACTAACTCTGTGATCCTGGGCAAGTCCTTTAATCTCTGTTTGTTTTAATCCTCTGGAAAAGGAAATGGCAAACATCTCTGGCATCTTTGCCAAGAAAACCACAAGGACAGTATTGGCATGTTATGGTCCATGGGGTCATGAAGAGTTGGATATTATTGAATGACTGAACAACAATAATTAACTATTTTCCTAGTTCTTAATTATCTTATGAATTATCACCTATCCATATTCTTCTTCCATTTCCTCTACCTGAAAATAGTAACACTATGAAACTGGAATATTTCATAATCTCAGCTAGTTAGCTTAATTGGTAAGAGAACTGGACTAATGAAGCCAAGGGTGTGGGGTGGATCTCCCTATGGGACCAGTTAATCACACTCAGGGCTGAATTCCTCTAGCCTTCACTCTTGTCTTCCTCCATTCCCTCAGAGAGTTCTCCTAACTTCAACTATTATCTTCTCTGTTGATTACTTTCAAATCAACATTTCCAATCTTAGTTTTCCCTCTCAGTTCCAGTCCTGGTCCCACTTATCTTTCAATATACCTACAGGCCACTTTTACGTATTTGAAGAGCAGTAGAGAGAATGTTAAAGCTGAAGTCAGAAAAAATTAAGTTTTTGCCTCAGATACTTACCAACCATGTGACTGCTGTCAAATTAACTTTGAAGAGCCTCTGTTTCTCTGCACAATAGCTATACTAGTACTGGTATGATGGTGGGTAATTACCTACTTCACAGGATGACCATGAAGAAAGCCCTTTACAAACCTTAAAGGTAGAGATTTATAAATATAAATTATTAGTGTAAACCCAAATTACACAGCCCCCTCTCATTGAGACTTTGGATATTGTTTCTGTACATTTAAGAGATAGGAAATAAAATGCTGAGTATGATAGTTAGATTTTATCTGCAGAGGAGTTGGTGAAAGACGTGGGGACAGGAGGGAGAGAAAACTTTTCCTGGGGAGACTTGGAGAGTTATGTATACTCAAGAAATAGTCTGTGAGAGATTTAAGAGTTAACTGTTATCTTTGAGAAACCATTTAAGAAAACTGATTTTAACTTTTATCCAATGCAAAAGGCATTCTCTAGAAAATTCCCTAGAGATTTTAATAGACATTGAAGAGAACTTAATAGTTGGATTGTGTGTCCCATGTTTGTTAAGATGTAAGCTCCTTTTGATAGCTAATGTTTATATAGCACATGAAAATTTTTAGAGTACTTTACAAATATTATTATATTTTATCCTCACAGTAACCCTGAGAGTTAGGTGCCATTATTGTTCCTATTTTACAGATGATGAAACTTAATTGGCACACTTGTCCAGAATCACACAGCTAGTAAATGTTTGAGGCTGGATTTGAACTCAGTTCTTATCCTCTCTAGGACTAGCACTCTATCCACTGTACCATCTAGCTGACTCTTGAGAGAACAGGGTTGTTTTATTCTTTGCATCTGTATACTCAAAATTTAGCACTGTCCTGTCACATGAGAGGTACTTGATAAATCTTTGTCAATTTATTGATTTAAAAAGATTGGAACTGATCCAACCATTCTAGAGAGCATTTTGTAACTATGCACAAAGGGCTATAAATCTGTGCATACCCTTTGACCCAGCAATGTAACTTCTAGGCCTGTATCCCAAAGAGATCATAAAAATGGGAAAAGGACCCACATGTACAAAAAAAATTTATAGCGGCTCTTTCTGTGTTGGCAAAGAATTAGAAATTGAGGGGATGCCCATCAATTGGGGAATGTCTGCACGATTTGTGGTATATGAATGTAATGGAATACCATTGTTCCACAAGAAATGATGAGCAAGCAGACTTCAGAGAAACTTGTAAAGACTTATATGAACTGATACTGAGTAAAGTGAGCAGAACCAGGAGAACATTGTACTTAGTAGCAGTAGCCAACTTTGATAGACTTATCTCTTCTTAGCAATGCAAGGATCTAAGACAGTTCCAAAAGGCTCATCATGGAAAATGCTGTCCACTTCCAGAAAAAGAACTATGGGGTCTGAATGCAGATTGAAGCATATTATTTACTCTCTCTCTCTTTTTTTGTTTCTTCTTTCTCATGGTTTTTGCAATTGGTTCTAATTCTTCTTTACAATGTTTAATTTACAATGACTAATGTGGAAATAGGTTTAATATGAATGTATATGTTAAGCTTATATCAATTTACACTGTCTCTTGGGGTGGGGAGAGTGGAGACATGGGGAGAAAATTTGGAACTTATCTCCTGGAAGTGAATGTGGCAAACTAAAAATAAATAAATTTATAAAGAACAAAAATAAAGAGCAGCAGACATTTTGGTTTCAGACTTGTCTAAAGAGTAGCAAATGAACAAACAAATAAAAGAGATTGGAAGAGACAGTTGTAGCTGTTGGTTAGAGATGACTCTGACCTCTCACATAACTGATACCTTGCTGAACTGTTTATGTATTTTTTTGCATTATTTCTTATTGTTAATAAATTATATAGACAGAAGCACTAAAATCTGTCTAAAGCATAGACCAGGGCTTGAGGTAGAGAGAAGAGAGAGCTAAAAGAAATTTCTTCATTTTTTGTAAAATTTGGGGTTCAAAAGTAATGGATTAATTAATTAAATATTTGTTTTCAATTTCTTTATGAATGAGATTATATCATAACATATCTTGACTGTGTGAGAAGATTAATGAGTTAGTGAGTCAAGCAGCTTGATAAGTAGTCTAGACAGATTTGGGTGGGGACTTGGTGTGTTTGGCCCTGAGAGCCCCTGAGGGGAATTGTTCTCACCTTACAGCATCCCCTCACATACTCACATAGGGTTGCTACAAATTAGTTCCACAAGTACTCCAAACACAACTAATACTACATGTAGATGCTTCTGTCAACTAGACTCAGCAAGTGTAAGATAAAAATCATAATATTTCTTTACCGTGAGACTTTTTTTATAAGAAGCTCCCATGTATATCTATTGAAAGCATCAACATCCTATTTTCCTGCACTCTCCCCTATGCCTAAGACATTTGCATCCTGTATGACTCTTCCTTCTTCATCTCTCACACTTATTCAGTCATCAGGTTCTGTTCATTCATGTCTTCCTCTCCATTTCTTCTGGCACTGTTCTAGAAATTAAACAATTCATGCCTAAGTAATTACGTATACATTAACTTAGTCTCCTGGTCTTCAGTCTACTCCAATCCATTCTATACCATGTGTACAAAATTAATCCTATACAATGATTTCTTAATATTACTCCCCTGGGAAGAAGCTAACACTCCCATCTGGCCATTTGTACAAGTCTGGCATTCCAAGCCCTCTGTTAGTTTACCTAACCAACTCTCTTTCTCACTACTCTCCCATTTGAATCATGAATTCTATCCTAGGGATGGTCTCCTAAAATGTTCTGCTGCATGTATCCCACTCGGTGCCTTTGCTCATTTTATGGATGAGAAATTGAGGCCCAATGCAGTTATGACTTGCCCAGAGTCACCCATGAAGTGATGAGATAGATTATGAACCCTCTGACTCAAAATCTTTCAGGTTTTTTTTCTTTTTTTTTGCTGCACCATCTGCCTCTCGTCTTTTAAACTTACCATGTGCACTTTTTCTTTGGTGATATGATGCTCTCTACTCATGCTTACCATGTCATGTTCTGTGAAAACTTGACTATACTTTATTATATTGGTATTTTATTTTTAAGGCAGCTAAGTGGTGCAGTTGTTAGAGTGCTATGCCTGGAGTCAGGAAGATTCATGTTCCTGAGTTCAAATCAGGCCTCAGAAACAAGTGTGTGACCTCAAGCTAGTCACTTAACCCTATTTGCCACTGTTTCCTCATCTGTGAAATGAGCTGGAGAAGGAAATGGCAAACCACTCTAGGATCTTTGCCAAGAAAATCCCAAATGGGGTCATGAAGAATCAGACTTAATACAGTTTCAGCAACAACAAAAGCAACATTTGATTTATATACCCTATCTATATATAAATTGAGATGGCATTATATTTTAACTCAGCATGCCCAAATCAAGACAGGAACACAAACGTGATACAAAAGAACTAGCTAGTCTACTAGTGAGTACTGGAGTATGAATTCTGAGTCTGACACTTGGAATCTCTATGAGTATAGATAAGTCTATTAATGTGAGGCTAAGTTTTTTCATCTGTAAAACAGGGTTAACACCAATTCTACTACATACCCCACTGGGTGGTTAGGAGACTATTTTGTAAACCAGAAAGCAGTCCATAAAATGTTATTTTATATTAATATTACTTGATTATACTAGTTGTAATTTATTTCCTATGAAAGGTGGGCTTGAACTGTGTTAGAAAAAATGGAAATTCTTAAAAAAATGGTTCACATCTGGTTGAGGTTGGTGAGTTTGTTGGAAGAGGAAGAGATGTTTTGAAAGAGGAGCCAGTCATGCTTTATTTCATGCCTTTCTCTTTGGGATCTTGTATTGCTTCAATAACTAAGATGAGATAAGAAACTAGAAAATGGCCTAATATTGATGTATAATGCGTGATGACTTACTGTAAAATGTGCTTGTTGGCTTCTACAGGGATGACACTTCTCATATAAAGAAATGTTTCTTTTTTTTGTATCTCTATTACTTAGCATGGTGTCTGGCACACAGTATGTGTTTAAGTGCTTGTTGACTGACTGACAAACAAGACCGGAACTTAGGAATCCAGGGAGTGGGGAAAAAAAAAACAATGGTAGGAATTCTATTTGCATCTGCATTAGAGATAGCATGAAGGACTGGAAAGAAAAGTGGATTTGGACTAAGCGTCTTTCGATTCAAATTTCAGTTTTGCTACTTACAACTTAGGGGCAGCTGGTTGCTCAATGGTTAGAGCACTGGGGCTGGAGTCAGGAAGATCTGAATTCAAATCCAGCCTCAGACAGTTCTTAGCTGTGTGACTCTGGGCAATTAACCCAGTGTGCATCAGTTTCCTCATCTATAAAATAAGCTGAAGAAGGAAATGGCAAGCCAATCCAGTATCTTTGCCAAGTATTATTTCCCAAATGAGGTCACAACTGAGACAACAACAAACTTATAACCTCTGAGACTTTTACTTCTGTGGTCTTCAGTTTCACTTGTAAAAGGAGGACATTGGAGTCCTAAGAATCAGTATGATACAGTGGATAGAGTAGTGAATGTGGAGTTAGGAAGACTTGGGTTTAGAATTCTGCCTCAGACACTTAATAGCAGTCTGAATCTGGGCACGTCACTTAACTGCCCTTTGACTTAGTTTCTGCATCTGTAAAATAGGGAAATACAAGCAGCTAGCTACCTCACAGGTCTGTCATGAGGATCAAATGACATACTAAATGTAAAATGCTTTCGAATCCTTTAAATGAGCTATGCTATTATTATTCCTTCTAACTCTAAAATCTATGTGTTGGGTCTTAGTCTGACCTGTCTAAATGATAATGTTGTGCTTAATTTGCTACATGTGCAATGAGATAGGTATAGTGCCTGGAATGAAGATTCCTCTGTGTTGCAATGCATCTGCAGATGGCAGGTCAGTGAGAGAGCTTCAGTGCCTTTGGTTCAGGCCACTTGTTTCTCCTGTCTTTGTGATGTTGTTGTTACCCAGCTTTTCATCCATTGTTGAGAAAGTGAGTAAACCACAGGAGATGAGCCAGGCATTGTAGGCAAAGGTTAAGCTCTTCATTATGCTTGGCACGTGGGGTACAGCAACTTTCCAAAGAACTATTTGTGGTACTTCCCAAATAAGCCAATATGTACGTGACTGATTTTGTGTGTGTGTGTGTGTGTGTGTTGCAGGTGGGGGGAAGCTAATCTATATTTTAGCTTTGACAAAGATAGAAATTCGGGATGTTATAGTATGCCCTGATTTTCCATGTGTCGTGGGAGCTGTTAGCTACAAACCGGCTGTAGAGTGGCTGGGGCACTACCCAATGACACAACTGTTCAGCACAAATTGAAAGCATACCATTCTTCTCAACATTGTGGGTTCCATGGCCAAATTCCTGGGAACTTGTCTCGTTGCTTGAGATTCCAGGAAGGGTTGATTTCAGTTTAGAGCACATTCTTGATTAGTTTCCTGGGCAAACCAGAGTTGGCAGTGATATCTTAGCCTTCAACACCTTGGATGTCTGAGTGTAGAACCCAAACCTACATTTGAAATGAAGCCTTTTCTGCTACTCATATTCTTACTCCGTTAAAAGGACACTTGGCTCCTGGCTCTGTTTTGAGGATCCAGCTACTACTGACTATTCTCTATCAGCTCCTGAGGAGATATAAGGAATTCCTGGGCATTTTTGCATCTTGGTCATATGGCAAGAAAACACTATTGACCCTTTTGTGGAAAATGTGTGCATTAGCATAATATTAGGTTATTATGCTATATTAGCATAGTATTGTTATACTATATAATATTAGCATAATATTAGAATAGTATTAGGATCTGATACTGCAGGGCCTCCTTTTAAATTGACATGAGCATACTATTTTCCTTTCAGTACTTCATCTGCGCAGCATCATGTTAAATTTATATTTAGTTTGCTTCACCAATTTGCTTTTGAAGTGTGATAGCATTCACAATAATTGTAGTGATATACACCTTTATTTTCATATAATACTTCCATACACATTATTTTATTTGGCCCCTACCAAAAGAACAAAAAAAACACCAATGAAACAAACAAATGGACAAATACTATCAGGTCATGAAGTGCAAGTATTATTTTCCTGGTTTTAGATCATCTGTAAAACTGAGCCTCAAAGAGGTCAAGGGACTTGCCAAGAAACATGCTGGGAAGAGATAGTTAATGCTTGAACCCACAGGTCTTGACTCAAAGTATGTTACTTTTTTATATTTTAAATCCTTTCCTCTTTTTAGATCCGAGGAGTGATTTCATTGGTATGGAAGATCTGAACCAGAACAAAATTAATATTCTGCAAATAAAAATTAACAGACAGAAAGGTGATGCAGTTAAATAAACTGATGATTCATGGCTTTCATATAAGAGTTAAAAAAAATTAATAGGGTAAATTTTGTTATATGTCCTGAGACAACAAAAAATAATTTACAGAATCTCAGAGTTGCAAGGGTCAACATAGGTCATCTGGAGTCTAGACCAATCTGTACCTTCCTAAAAATCCCCTCTAGAATGTCTCTCCTTCCCTGCCCATAAGTTATTTAGATTTTGCTTGAAGACCTCTAGTACAGAGCAACCCAGGAAGCCCATTCCACTTTTGAAAAGGTCTAATTGATCAGAAGTTTCTCTTGACATCTAGCCTAAATCTGTTTAGATGTTTCTGTTTCTGCCTTCTGGATCAAAGTAGATTAAGCTTTAACCCTTTTGGATATAGCCACTTTTCAAATACTTAAAAGCTAGTTATAGCACTTTCTATCCCTACTCCCCACATCTTTTATTCTCCAGATTAAACATTATCAGTTTTAGATGGAGGGAATACAAACAAGAAAACTGGCCAACACCCTCTGGATGATCACTATTATATCAATGTTTTTGTTAAAATGTGGTAGGTATACAAAACTGAATACATGTGCTCTAACAAGAGCAAAGTGAAACACATCTATCACTTTCTAATCAGGCACTTATTCTGAGGAAGGGGGTCCTATATTTGTTATTTCACCAATATAGTTCCTGGTCAGTAAGCTCCTTTTTGGCATCCTAATGAATGATTGCTTTGAAACGTCTCCTCTTAAAGAACTGCGTAGGAGGACAGTTAGATTAAATGATTTTCCCAGGGTTGTGCAGACTGGAAGTCAAAGTTATGGGATTTTAAACCCAAGTCTTTTTCATTTTAAGGCCAACTCTCTGCTCATTATACTTTGCAACCTTTCCTTGACTGTTATACCACTTATAATACAGTCTATGACCACATTATCCACTATTCAATGATATGTGTACTTAAACAATTGCATAAGGTACCGAAAGGTTGAATGACGTAAATAACATGCAAAGAGTAATACCGTCAGGATGTGTCAGAGGCAAAATCTGAACCCAGGGCTTCTTAATTATGAGATTGGCTCTCTAGGTAAAATGCTATTTTCTAATTTCTTAATTATATGATCTTTATGAGAATAGTCTATGAATAAATAGAGAGGTATCTGGTGAAAATATGAGTCAAGTACAAGAACAACACTTTGGGAAGCTTAAATGATAGTGCTTATAAAGTGGTTTGTGTGTGGCTTTCATAGATAATTTTCTAGAACAGATTATATCTTCACAGTCATATAGTTGACTCAGAATCATACAGAACACAAGCTCTGAAAATATTTATTGCTTTTTGATTCCAAGAAAGGATTTCACTTAATAGAGGAAAATGCAGACCCTCAACCTTAACCCTAAACCTAACCCAACAATTTATGCCCATACATATTTTGAGATCATACAAAATCCATGACAGATACAACTCGAGTGAAAACTTTTTTCAGTCCTCTGAAAATCAATATAAAACAAGGCACAAAACAGAGAGATGTCTATTGTCTACAGGTATTTACCAGTATCATAAATAACATCCTCTACAAGGTCCTTCCAGAAAGGAGATTCATGAGAGTTGACCAGATCTGCCTAATCATCCTCTTTATGTATGATATTGTATTGAATAGGTCCCCAATTACATCTACAACTCAAAATAAACAGGCTTATAACTACACACAGGTAGTACTAGGTAGACTAAGAATGCCTAGATTGTAAGTTTTATGGACAATTCATTGAGTTAGTTGATAAGGGCATGGACATTGGCCAGATACTGAAGATGGATATAAAGTTGATCCAAAACTGAAAAAAAAAGGATAATAGGTTTCAGGAGAGTAGATTTCAGGAATTATTTAGCATTTTCAGTGATCCTTCAATGTTTCCTGACCCCAAGTCATATCATTTTGCTACCTACATCTTCCAGAAAATTCTACATGGGTATGGCACATTTAATGAAAACATCACTTTAGAATAAAAACCATATGGCCTCAAGGGGAAGGAAACTCTAAGACCTTCTCTCTTACTGAAGGGTTAACCAGCCATTAGTGGAAGCATGATCTATCTCCCTTAGATGTTAATATAGCAAAAGATACAGACAGTAGCAAGTTTGGCTGTTTTGAAGATAAGAGTTCTGACTATATAGCCAATGGACAAAGGTTCCTCGAAATATATGACATGTCAATACAGAATGTTCTTTTGTTTGTTACTTCTCAGCTAAATCAATCAATAGAAACCATTAATTAAGGGCCTACTTTATGTCAGTCACTGTGTTAGGCAATGGGGATACAAATGCAGATATTAGACAATCTACCTCAAGGAACTTAGATTCTACCAGGGTGATAAAACACATGTTGGGGATTTGTGGTCAGGGAAGCAAGCACTAGTCTAAGTAGTCAAGAAATTTTGAATGAAGTCACAGGGCCATAGACTATTAAGACCTTTGTAGCATCATTGCTAATGTTGATTTTGTTATGGTTCTGTAATAAAAGGGAACAGTAGACAGGGTATGTCTGGGGGATGGATAGTGCATCTCAAAGCAGCACGGCAAGATGCCATAGGGAAAGCCTGATGTCTTGGTTGATTCCATTTTGAGCACTCTTTACTATATATGCATATACATTAAAAAAAACCTTCCAATTTATTTTTGCCTCTTTCTTTCAAGTTTCTCCCAGGTACATCAGGAAAATCTTCACTGTCCCTTTCTTTTTTTCCTTCCCTGTAATAGTTTTTGTGAGCAAAATTTTTAAAACATAAAGTCCAAGTTATGACTCCCTAAGGAACTATAATTTCTATGACAGCAAAAACTACATGGCATCATTGTGTTCTCCCTCCCACCTTTAGTACCATATACAATAAATGCATGTTATATGTATTATTACTTAACCTAAAAAATATTGTGATATGTTGCAAGGTATGGTAGATAGAGACCTAGTATCAGGGTCAGGAAGACCTGCCTACAATGGCCTCTGACCCACACTGGCTGTGTAGCTCTGGGCATGTTGCTTAACCTCTCTCCATGCCCCAGTTGACTTTCTAAGACTTGACATTTCAGAGCCAATGATGATTTGTATTGGTAGAGGGAATTTCCTCACTGGGAGTTCCCTATACTAGTGAAATCACAAGTTGAGTCCTCCAAACTTCATATCTTTGAGAAAAGTACTACAGGTTTTATTAATCACATTTTAAGATGTAGATGAAAGAAACTGAGGCCAAGAGAGGTTCATTGATTTACCTACTGTCAGATAATGGGCAAATCACTTGACAAAAATGTGGATTCAGATATGATTAAAAATAAACATCTTTAGTGAATTGCTAGAGATTTTTCTCCTCTCACTATTTCTCCTTGCAATCCAAATCTGTTATCAGATAATCAGTAAACTAAATTGATTTAGTATCAGGCACCATGTTTATTAATTAATAAGCACTATAGCAAGGATTCACACTCATGTCTTTCTTGACTCCAAATACTCCACTAGGGTTTTCATGATACCTTGATGCTTCAGTTCAGCACTTAATTCCTTCAAATGTTTCATACATACACATATATCTATATAGATGGAGATAGAGAGATAGAAAGACAGACAGAGACAGAAAGACACACACAAATACATACACAGAGGGAGACAGTGGCAGAGAATACGGTGAGAATACACATGGGAATACATATGAGAAATATTATGGTGCAGAATATAGACACATTATATATATACACATTAATATGCACACAGATTGACACATATACATACATCTATACACACAGCACATACTGACACATATACATACATCTATACACACAGCACATACATGTATGTATAAATATATACTCATGGATGGACATATATGTGTGTATGTACACACACGTTTACATACAAATGCATGTGTAGGCTTTATCTCCTAATCTACCTCATATTTTCTTTAAGAGACTGTCTTTTACTTTGTTTCCCATCCTACATGAAACGCTTAGTAGAACAGATGCTCAGTAAATGATTAATTGGAGAGCTGATGGAGACAGAGGGGCAATTAGCTGTCCATGGTGCTGAGACAAAAGTGATAGGTTTGTGTTTGATTATATTGATGTTTGCAAAGATCTAGATTTATTTAAAATAGGGATATTTTCTACAGTTTGCTAATTTTGACTCTGAGGGAATCAAGTAGCCCTTATAGGTCTCACTTTTGTATGTACGTAATGAGGTTCTTGTACTACATGCTTTCTAAGCTTATTTATAGATTGAAAATTCTAAAATTATAAGGTTCTGCCCCATAATGCTTTCAGTCACCTAGGTTTGCAACTTGATTCATCCTCAACTCCTTACTCTTCATTACTGCACATATCAAATCAGTTGCCAAGTCTTGTCCATTCTATCCCACAATATTTCTCAAATACAGTATTTCTACACCTATAATATTTCATGCTTTTTTTAAATTGATTTAGCCAACCCTAATTCAAGACCTTATCACCTAGTAAGAGATCCTTAACTAGTTTTCCTTAACAATAATTAGAAGAATGCAACTTAAAATAACTTTTAGTTTCTACTTCATACTTATCAAACTGTCAAGGATGACAAAAGAAGAAAATGACAAATGTTGAAGGGGTTGTGGGAAAACAAGTACAAGTGCATTGTTGTTGAAGTTGTGAATTAGCCACCCTAACCATTTGGGAAAGCAATTTAGAATCATGCCTAGAAAGTTGCTGAACTGTGCTTACCCTCTAACCCAGCTATGCCACCATGAGGTTTATAGTTCCAAAGAAATAAGAGAAAGAGTAAAAGGATCTACACATAAACAATATTTATAGTAGCTCTTTTGTGGTAGCCATAAATTGGAAACTGTGGGGATATCTTCCTACTGGGGAATGGCTAAGTAAATTGTGGTAAATAAAAGCAATGGAACATTATTGTGCCATAAGAAATGATGAAAAGAACAGTTTCAGAGGAAGCTAGGAAGACATTGGGGAACTGATATAGAATGAAGTGAGCAGAAATAGAACAATTTAGAAAATTATAACATTATAGAGAACAAGCTTGAAAGACTTTAGAATTTTCATCACCCAAATGAAAACTCAAGTCTTGAAGAATGTGAAACATTCCACTCTCTCCTGACAGGGAGGTGATGAACTTAAAATTCAGAAAGAGATATAACATTTTCACATATGGCTCATGTAGGAATTTGCTTTGGTAGACCATATAAATATGTGTTGAGGGATTTATTTTTTTAATTTGATCAATGAGGGAGGATAATGGGACAGATACAGTAATAAAATAAACTTGCCCCTTAATTTTTTTATAAGATAGTCCAATTTCCCATATGACCCTTCTGGATCTCCTCAGCTGCTAAGGCCTTCCCCTTTCAGATTGCCTTCTGTCTACTCTGTATGTATTTTTTGTGTATCTAGTTATTTAAATATTATTTTTCCTATTAGAATGTAAACTCTTGGAGGGACAGACTATTTTTTCACCTATCTTTGTGTCCTTAGTGGTAAAAGAATAGTGTTTGTCACATAAAAATCAATTAATAAATATTTGTGGACTGAATGAATGACTGATCTTTGCTTTCTAGTTACTATATCCCTCTGCTCCCATTTTTTTTTTTTTTGCTCGTGGATAATATGTTGTGGCTTATTTACCTTTTTTATGATAGAGGAAAGCTGTTACATGTGCCTGGTTTGGGCATGAGGTGGAAAATGGTGAAAAGGTTTTCCTTATTTTTGGGCAAGATTAAAGTAGAGTAGGTTCAACCTCACAGCTTTTAATTTTGGTTCTGTGAATCTGTTGTCAGGCCTTCATACTGCCAACCCAACTTTGAGACATAAAATTGACTTGCACGAGAAAGGGCTCTTAGGTACGCAGTGATTAATTCATAGAGCCCATGCCATTGCTCTAACACCAGATAAGAAAAAAATTTTGTGGCTGAGGGCATAGGGGAAAGAATTAGCATTTTATCAGCCATTTCCAAGGGAGCTTTTGAGGACAGATGGTAGCATTCAGATAGCATAAGGGATCATGAATTTACAGTCACAGGTAGCTAAATATTTTGGGGCTGGGCAAGATGGCTACTAGTCTTATTGATGTTTTAATTAATTGCAAAGTTTACTAATGTGATGTTGCTTTAAAGAGGTAGAAAACTTTTAAAACTGAATAATTTATTTCTTTTCAGGATAATTTTTTCATATGGGTACTGTGAATTCAATTGGTCAATCCAACTAGCATTTATGAGATAACTACTTGCAAGGCACTGATAGATGAAACAAAAAGTCCTTGCTCTCAAATAGCTTATTCTACTGGGGAGATGTGACACTTAAACAGAGAAATAAGTGGAATATTATTTGAGGAGTTCACTAACAATAAGGGATTAATAAGGGTTTCTTGTAGAAAGTGTCATCTTAGTTGAGCCTGTGATGTAAAAAAAGTGAAGGTGAGAGATCTAAGTAGGGTTCTCCTCCCCCATATTCAGAGACAAAATAATTAGGCTTGCCTAAGAACAATATCCTAGGGCCATTGTTGAATAAGACATGACTGAAGATAGGTAGCACCTGTAGCACACAGCTAGAGACTTTCCTACAGGTAAATATAGATCCATTAATAATCAGCACTCATTTAGGTTTGTTTTCTTACTTAACCATTTATGAATCTACTTAACTCTGCACAATTATCCAGCCCAGACTTCCTTATTTTGTCTGTAGTGATAATATGGGAGCCTTTGTCAAATACTTTACTGAATTCTAGACACATGGTATCTGTAGCATCCCCCTACTTGATAATCTTATCACAAAGGAAATCAAGTTGATATGGTATGGGTTATTCTTAGTGTATACTTGCTGATTTGTACTAATAAAGTGATACTTTTCCTGTGCTAATGGAGGAATTATCAGCTGCTAAAAGCTAACATGCCATCCATTTATAGTTTGTTCTAGAATTTTGCCAATGATCTATGTCAACTTTGCTGGTCTATACTTTTCAAAAATCTATTTTCCACACCATTCCCACCTCTTTGCTGCTTTTTGAAAAATTTTGGAAATTAAAAAAAAAATTGGAACAACGTGTGTTGATCTCCAGCCTTCCAGTACCAATCCCCTTTTCCATAATTCCTCAAAAGATCACTGGCAGTGGTTCAGCAATCTCAGCTAGAAATTCTTTTCATATCTTTGGATGCATTTTATTTTGGCTAGGAGGCTTAAATTAAGTTAAGGCAGCTAGATTTCCCCCCTAGTATCTGGCCTATCTGGGCTTCATTTCCCCCTTATACATATTTCTTTTATCCCTTCCAGTTTGATGATTATTCGCTTTAGTAGAGAAGACATCAAACTAGGAGTTAAATATTTTTTCAGTTTTGTATTAACATTATACTATCTGTTCCAAGCAGAAAATCTATTACTTCTTTTTCTTGCTTTAAAAATATCTAAAACTGGCTTTTTTGGTACATTGAAACTTTCACTCTTCCATGATTCATTGCACCAATGTTCCAGTTCTGTTCTTTACTATCATGCTGCTGAGACAACGGCTAAGCCTCTGTGGCTGGACTAGAGCCAGTCTAGGCCCAAAGCCTCATGCATCTCTTTGCATACTTCACTCTCACCTCTAGGATTCAGTCCAGGACCTGATCCTCAGAAATTAGAATCTTCACATCTAGGATCAGAATTTCGCACTACAAGGACCTCATGTCAAGTTTCTAGCTTAGAATTAAAAAAGTCAGATATCAGACCTCTTATTGTTAAGACCTCAGGAAGGATTCTAACGAAGGATCATTGATACCAAGCCCAATATTCCTTCTTCCCTAGTGCTAAGAAAGGGATCTAAGATACTGTCTCACATTCTGATGGTGGGAGTCTCAGTCAAAAGGTATACTAGTACTATGGCTTCTCCCAAACTCACAGATGAAGAATTTCTGGATGCCCAAGGGAAAACTACTTTCTCCTGCTAACACTTCCTGTTCTCTAAACCTCATCCATCTTAACCCTATCCCTCCCAAGTCCCAGTCTAGCTCTGCTTGTCACTTCCCTCTGGAATGCTCACTCCATTACTAATAGATTTCCTCTTATTTTTGGCTCTTTTCCTCTCATCTCTTTTCTCTCCTTTGAGACCTGACCTCTCCTAAAAGATACTACATCCCTAACCATATCCTCTCATATAGCATCCTGAAGCCCAAAGATGAATGTGTTACTCTACTCAGTAAACTTTAATAGCGGGCAGTTAAATGTGTCAGTGGATAGAGTGCTGGCCTAAAGTTAGGAAGACTCATCTTCTTGAGTTCAAATCTGGCTTCCAACACTTACTAGTTGTATCACTCTGGGCAAGTCATTTAACCATATTTCCCTTGGTCTCCTAATATGTAAAATGAGCTGGAGAAAGAAAGGCTCCACTATCTTTGCCAAGAAAACTCCAAAAGGGGTCATGGAGAGTTGGACATGATTGAAATGACTTAAAAACAGCAACAACATATCTAGGATTAAACATAAGCTCTTGTTTGGATTTAAATCTCTTCCCAACCTGTCTGGCTTGAATTGTCCTTCCTAGCCTAATTACATATTAGTCCTATTCCCATACTCTACAATCTAGCCAAACTTGGCTTCTTTTTGTTCTTGATACATGGAGCTACTTTTTCTATCTCCATAGCTTTAAACCAGCTGTCTCCTATGCCTAGAATGTACTTATTTTGACCTCTGTCCCTTAAAATTCATAGACTCTTTGGAAGAGAAAGGAAGGGAACATGGAATTATCATGCACCTACTATGTTCCAGGCACTGCTCCAGGTGCTTCACAAATCAAAAAGTTTCTTCTTTCCTGATCCTCTCAAATGCTGGGACCTCCCCTTTCAAGTTTCCTTGCATCTATTTTGTGTCTATTGCTTATGTACCTAATTTTGTACATGTCACCACTACCAAAGGAACGCAAACTCCTTGTGGGTATAGCTTATTCAATTTATTCTTTGTAAACCCAGGGCCTTATACAATATCTGGCACATAGTCGGCGATAAATAAACACTAATTGATGATTGATGTTCTTTTCATGTCTCCAACATACTAGATAAGGAGAAGGAAAAAGCATCCTTATTGATACTCCTTCAGCAACCTTTCCTCCTTTGGGCTGCATTCTATCCAGATGTATTGTCCATCCAAGTTCTGGTGACAGTTATCCATCACCCACCAGGTCATTCTCCTTCCTATTTTAAAGAGTATATAATCTCCCTCACAGTCATTCTCTCCATAATAAGTCCTTCCCTTATGCCACATGTGTATTCACGTTCCCTAAAAACATCTTGGCTTCTTTTGTTAGAAGCTTCAGGATCTCTTGTAACCTGTGTCTTCATTCTACCTCAGCCACACACAGGCATGCACAATCTCACCACCATCCACAGGTGTCACACTTCTGTGATTACAAATTCTGAAATTCCACCATAAGACCATCACCTACCTGCCTGAGACTCAATCTTCATAAACCTATGCTTTGCCCTCTGAGTGACCTCTGGAGTCCCTTTACACATCAGTGCTTTTCCAAGTTACCACCTCTACTGTGGCTTTACTCTGCTCCTTTCTCAGTCTTAAGTCCATAGTTAAAAAAGTTCAGCTTGCACTGTCCTTTAATAAAAGTATTAGCAATAATAGCTAACATTTAAATAGTACTTTAATGTTTGCCAAGTATTTTACATATATTTTCTCATTTGATATAATAACTCACAAAAACTCTGAGTACAGTAGATACTATCCCATTTTACAGGTGATAAAAGAGAGACAGAGAGGTTAAATGAATCCCCAGCCACTTTATCCTTTTACCATTCATTCCTTGCCACACCCTTTTTCTGGATTACTTTCCTCAATCTATCACTTCTACTCCTACTCATATACTGCTGAATGATTCTGAATGAATGTACACGGTCATGCCAACTAGGTGCACTACAAACTGGGTCTTCTATCTATTTTTATAAGGACCTTGACTGCTACTAGACAATCATTTTATTCTTCCATAATTGACTATTTAATTTCCCACAGTAGCTTGCCCAGACCTTATCTCCTTTTTTTTTTTCAGTTTTCCCACACTATCCTTTCTTTTTCCCTCTAAGCGGGGGACACATGTGTTAGTGATATGGTAGAAGTTATTCACTGTGACCTCTTCCCATATTCTCATAACCCTTTGATAACACCCTCCAATCCCTTTATCTACTAAATTATCTGGGAGTGATCAGACAGAGCATGGAGTAGTAGACAGAGTGCTGCTTTTGAATTCAGATTCCACTCTAAGTACTTGATAACTATGTGATCCTGGGCAAGTAACTTAACTTCTCTAGGGCTCAGTTCCTCATTTGTAAAATGGAGGTGGGGTGGACTTAATGGTCTTTAAGGTCATTTTTTAGCTCTAAATCTATGAGCCTTTAATTCTATGATCCTTCTCTCCAAGGACATCCTCTCTACTACTCTTGATTTATTCATTCCTTCCCATCTCTTCTAGCCTACTGTCTCTAAAATGATACCTTCTCTCTCTATCTATGCTGCCCATAAATCTGAGTCTAATCTATCCTTTACAAAGCCCTGATCGTTCTCTTCCCCCATCATTTCCTGAAGCTATCATATGTTATCTCTTGTTACTTTATAGTTGGACTCCTAGACAAAGTTGTTTCATTCATTGTCTCCACTTCCTTTTTTTCACTCAATTCTTATTCCCTTGGCATCCTGACTTCCAACCTCATCACAGAACTGAAACTCTTACCAACATCAATTAATTCTTAGTATTTGAAATGAGGTCTTTTTAGCCCTTATTCTTCTTTACTTTTCTTTAGCATTTGATGCTGTTGAATATTGTCACATCTAAATATTCTTTCCCTTCTAGATCCTCCTCCTCTCTGGGACATTTATTGTCAGTCTCCTTTGGTGGATCCTCATCGGTGCCCAACCTATTGACTGTGGATGTCCACCAAGCCTGCATTCTGAGTCCTTTTCATTTTTGTCTTACACCATCTTTGGGCAACTTGTTCAGATTCAATGGGTTCAGTTATGTTTATTCTGACAACTCTTAGATCTATACATCCAGTTTTATTCTCTCTCCTGAGTTCCAGTCCTTAATCACCAACATCCTATTTAATATTTATAGGACAAACCAGTAGAAATTTCAAATTCAGCATTTCCAAAAAAGGATTCCTTATCTTATCTTCACCCTGCCCAAACCCATTTGTCTTTCTAACTTAGCTGTTTCAGAAAAAGATATGCCTTCTTTCTACATATTCAGATTCCCACCATTAGAATTGTCCTTGACTCTGTTTTCTCCTTCATTAAAAATAATAAATCAGTTGCTATGTCTGGTTGAATCTATCTGCATACATTCTCTAGTATCCATTCTCTTGACTCCAGTCAAACGGCTACCATTCTGTCTCACACTCTCATCACCTCTTGTCTACACTCTTGCAATACTTTTTAAATTGGCCTTCAATTTCAAGTCTCCTATCTCCAATTCATCTTTCCATACATTTGTCAAAATTAAATTCTTAAATCTGGCTGTGTCACTGCTTTGCTCAATAACCATCAGTGACTCACTATTACCTCTAGAACAAAATTCATACTCTTCAGTTTGCTATTTAAAGTACATCATGATCTGGGTCCAGATTCTAATAAGTTTCTTGGCTTATTACATATTACTTTGTCTTGTATATATATTCCAGCCAACCTAGCCTACTTACTGGTCCTAACATATGAAATTCCATCTCCCATTTCTGTTCCTTTACACAGGCTGTTCCTTGTACCTAGCATGTGTTTCCTCCTCACCTCTACCTTTTTCATCTTTCAAAGCTCAGCTCAAGAGCCACTTCTTACATGCAACCTTTCCACCAGTTACTAGCTCCTTTCCTCACCTAAAATGGCCTTGCATTAAAAAAATTTTGTATGTATACTATGTTCATTCCTTAACAGTGGACTACCCACAACCATGGATTCCATGTCACTGAAAGAGGATGGCAATACTCTTTACTGCCTATAATAGAGGGGTTTTATAAAGTGAAAGCAAAGTTTGTTTTCTCTGGACTTCTTTAATTGAGACATCAGAGTAGAATGGATATGCATCAGAATCAAAGTTCACTAAAATTAGAAGGCAAAAAAGCGGATAATACTTGAGGATATCTATAGCCCAGGACATTGCACATTTCATAAAAGAAGGAGAAAGGAAAGGCAGAGATTAACCTTTGAAATTTAAAAGAAGGTATTCCACCCTCCCACCAGGCACACACTTGCACGTGCACGTGCGCTCGCACACACACACACACACACACACATACACACACAAACAAACACACATATATCACTTTTCTCTTCTCCCAAGAGAGATTTTTGATGGATAATGGAAAGGGAAAGGAAGATTGTTTTACGCTCTGTCAACCCTGCCTCAGTGTTCCCTGAATTCCAGGGTCATCAGAATGACTAGTCAAAAAGAGAAAAATAAAACTGGAAAGAACACATGCATGTTCCTAATATACTTTAGATATGACTCATGACTCACCTAGCAGGTCATAAGACTGGAGACACCTGATGAAAGGAGAAAAGCCTTATAAAGATATTTAAGCAGTATTGGATCAGTTGCCTAATATAACAACTGAGAGTGACAACTTTTCCATCTTTGGGAAAATGCCAATGGCCATGCTTCATACTGAACACCCTAACAACTTTACTTTGTGTAGTTTAATGATACTTGTAGGAAAGATGATTACCTCCCCCATAGGATTTTGTGTTTTAATTCCTAAATTCTGCTATGTTCTATCCATTCCACCACCCTTATTATAAAATTAGAAGCAATTGATAAATAAGAGTTAAATGTACATGAAGCCAAGCTTGCTCTATTATCTCTGCCTTCCTCCTTACCTTTAAGTTTCTCTGGAATTATCAGTGTTTCCATGAGTTATAAAAGGGAAAAGGAAAACCCTTTGAAAACTGGGGTAGTTTGAGGACAGGGCACTGATCCCATAAATACACAATACACAGATTCACATGCCTAATAAAGGAAGTAGTAACAGTGTTCTGAAAATAGACCTAAGAACCCTCTGGTGGCCTGTGCACAATTTAGCCATAAGCCTATAGCCACAATTCCTCTGTCAAAAAGGAGAAAATTAAATCTGTATCTGCCTTTTGTTTCCTGTCAACAACCCCTTTGAGACTATGACAAGTCATAGTAGCAACGGTTTTTGGTAGAAGAATAGAAAGGAAAATGTTTGAGCTGTCAGTTCTACTTTGTTTTCCCTTAAGATTTTATTTTGGAATTGCTAGCTATATGTGTGTCAGCTTGTGTCTGTGCATAGGTATGTGTGTGTGTGTGTGTGTGTGTGTGTGTGTGTGTGTGTGTGTGCGCGCTCATGTGTCTGTGTTTAAACTTATATCCAAGGGCAGAATATAGTCTGTTCTTTCAATAACAAACATTGAATAAGACTCCCATTCTATGTGCAGAGTATCATACTAGTTGGAAAACTTTTTAATTTAATTTAAAAAAACCCCTAAGCTTCATGGGTACAAAAACAAACATATATATCAGAATGAAAAAGAGCATTATATGTGAAAGTATGGACTATGGATTTCTATTATGTGTAGTTTGCTTTTAAAAGTATGTAATAAATTCAACATGTTACATTAAAACCTATCCTTGTTTGTCTGTGTTTCCCTGGTGCAGGCCTTCATCACTTTATAACTAGACTATTTTAACAGCCTTCTGGTTAGTCTCCCTCCCTCAAGTCTCTTCCCACTGCAGTCCACTTAACTGTCAAATTAACCTTTCCAAAGTACAAATCAGACCATGTCATACCCTAATAAAAAAACCAAACAAACTCTAGTGGCTTTCTATCAATCACCTTCAGGATCAAATATAAACTCATCCATTTAGTTTTCAAAGCCCTTCACAACCTGGCTCCCTCTTGCCTTTCAAATCTTCTTACATCTTACTTCCCCCCACCCCTCATGTAATCTTTAATCCAGTAATATTGGCCTTTTTGCTGTTCCTTAAACAAGACAATTTATTTTCAACTCTGGATGTTTTCATTAGTGTCTTTCCTCTGTTGATTATCTCCAACTTTTCCTGAATATATCTTTTTTATTCATAGTTGTTTGCATGTTGCCTCCCATATCATATTGTGAACTCCTTGAGAGCCCATACTCTCTTTTTACCATGATGGAAGTTGAAGAAATGGCTGATATCTGAACTTCCTTCTATTTTTTAACACATTTTTACATTTTTTCAATAGCTCACTTTTCTTCTTTTTTGTGTAACATTATTTCTAGTTCACTCCCCCATCAACTGACTCCCTCCAATGGGAAAAATACAATAATTTTAAACAAATAACCAAATCTATCTAAACATATCATCATATTTGCTGAGTCCATAATTGTATATCTTATTTTCCACCTCTGGTCTGTCATCCTTCTCTCATGAAGTGGTGTGCCTGCTTCACCCATCACTCTTTAGGATCAGATTTAAGTGTTTCAAATTACAATCCTGTAATTATTTTATAAATTATTCTTCTCACTTCATCAAGTCATAGAAGCCTCGCCAAGTTCCTCTGAAAGCAAGATAACACATTGTGTTGATATGTCACAACCTTTAAAGCCATTTGCGGCTCAATGCCCCCCCCTCCAGTTTAGTAGAAAGAAATCTCAAGACATTTCTTCTTTTTCTTTCATCCATCATTGCTAAAATTCTTTTTTATTGTTATAAAAATACTTACATTTTGTTTATCTTGACTTAATTGCATCTCATGATCTTTTCTTTTCCAATTAGACGTAACAATTGTGGTAGCAGTTACCTAGTCAATTCAATGAAAGGCATGTCATTGAAAGAAACATTGAGTAACTGGATGACTATAGACTTGGACATAAATTGCAGTGAAGATATTCTTCTGACAATTTGCTTCCTTATTTGCTTTAACCATTCCCTGATCTCCATCTGATGTACTGTGAAATATCTTGTTTGCCTGCGTATAATCCTCTAATTTTTGTATTAGATGTATGTATGTATGTATGTACATGTATGTGTGTTTCACACATCTTTATGTCTATTATTTGAATTTGCTGCTAATGATGGTGCTGTGATGGATAAAGAGTGGGTCTTGTCCTTGGTTCATAGTTTGATTTTGAGTCTTAAGATATAATCTCCATAATAAGCTAATCCATCTCAGAACGTTGTACAAACTGACTAATTAAGTGGATGCTGGCTTTGTGGGATTCTAAAGCATAGTCATGGCTTAAAGTATTACTTCAGTGGACTCTTTGTGTAAGTCAGTTTCTGGCCATATTTTTGGCAATGCTTTACCATATTTCACCATGAAGTCACTCTTAGGGCCTGGAGCTGAAATGCAGTAGAAGTACCTGCTTGATGGATAAAATCCATCTTTAATACTCTTGCCAATTAATCTCTTGGCCTTTTATTGTGCATCTTCAGTGAAAGGGAACCCATTGCCACCTAGTGTAGCAGTCCCTCTCTATTTTACCTGAAATTATGAATTTTAGGAAGTTCATTGTTAGTCGAAACTATTTTATTGATTCCTATCACAGGTCTACACCAAAAGAAAAAAATTTGTGCCATCAATCTCATAGGATATTGCTTCTGTTTATACAATATGTGTTGGTGCAAAATTTTCAATTTTTTTTCTTCTTTAGTTCTCAGCTATAAAACAATTTTCCAGTGCAATCTCTATTTTGTCTCTAGGCCAGGCAAATTGATTCAAGTAATCATCAAGTAATCTTTTAAAATTATGATGTCATTATATTTTTGGTTGCTTGTTGAAGGGGCCATTGCATATACCTGTGTTGAAGTATCATTGTGGAGTTGTGAATAGCTCTCATATTGATTCTGATATTGGAGAACTGGTATTGGTGGGACTGGATTGTCCTTAAGCATAGTTTATATGGGAGATTCATATTTAATGTAATATAAAGCCCATTTGGTTTAAGTACACCTGTTTTAGATTTGTTCTTTCCTGTTGCCTAATTATCTTCCACCTCTCACCATTTTCCCACAAACTGTAAGCTCTCTTGTCCACAAAGAGGTCTAGCTGTTAAAACTGGATGAATCTAAGTGACCCTTAGGGCACCATTAAGTTTATATCCTTCCTTCCTCTGTGTTTTATGACAAGATATTTAAATACAAACATTATGGAAAAATTTGGATCTAGCAGATAGATATCCTGACTTTTGCCAGATGTAAGTTTTTTTCCCTTTGTTCACTGATGTGTACATAGAACACTTCCATCTTTTAAAATTTGAGAAGTACTTGTTAACTTGCTCACTCTACCTTGATCAGCTAGATACTTAATAAAAACATTTGAGTAAATCTTGTCTAAACATAAGTGGCTTTATTTTGTGGCAGTGAGAATGAAATTATATCAGGTTTTTTTTTTTTTCCATTTCAGAGGTCCTTTGGGGAGATGTCAAATGCTGGCAAATCACACAGGAAGATGAGATGGTTGGAGTACTTTGTGAATTGCCTGACATGGTAGACATTCACAGATCCCCAAAGAGATATTTTAGGTTTGGTTTTGCATAGAAGATGTAATGTGCTTATGTCATGGTCCTCTAATATTTGCAGATGCTAGACAGCCAATTTTGTGGTACTGAAAGGGCATTCTACAGCTATGTGACATACCCTAGTGCAGTGCTTCTGAAACTGTGGGTCATGTCCCCATGTCGGGAAGTGAAAAATTTGGCAACAGTAACAGGTTTCTGAACATGCAATGTCCAAAAATTAATTAAAAATCAAATGTGTGATGAATCCGAGGTGTTTTTGGCAGCACTTGCCCATGTTGAATTACACAGCCTCAATACAGCCTTGGTTCTGAATACAAAGCATGCACACTTTGCACTGTGCATGCCAACAAACTCTGCCAAAACTTAAAAGGAGTCATGAGTGGAAAAAGTTTAAGAAGCCCTGCCCCATTGTACTCTAACTGGAAGGGAGAAAGACTTGTGAATTTGCATTGTGAATGAAGGATCTGATTCAAAGAGTAACATTCAAAGGGGGTGATGGTACCCCTGGAGAGCATGAGCCATTCTAGACTGACAAATATGTCTGGTACAGTATGAGACAGGATGTTGCATACCAAGGACAGTCATTGAGTAATATAGGGCTTTTGTGGTTGGGAAAGGAAACAGATATTCCAGTGATGGCCAGTTACTAGGCAGAAGTGCTTAGAGTCAGTTGATTCCACAACCCTTCCTCTGGTATACCCACAGAGATCAAATAAAAGGTCAATTCACATAAATTAGATACAACCAAAGAAGATTGTGTAAACACTGATGGAAAGTAGAAATTGTATCAATCAGTAGAGCTGCTCTTTAACAAAAGGCAGTACAATAGATTCTAGTCCCCTCCAGTAATTTGTTGCTCAGTAACATCAAAAACAGAGAAATCAAAGAAGCTAAGTTAGGTTTTCTACAGCTGAGGACAAGATTGGTGTACGTATTCTCAGAGTACGTACAAAGATAATTTAACTTCGGCTTTTCAGAAGCTGAAGTCTAATAGACTGCACAAAAAATGAGGGCTTTAGGATGGCTCCATTCCAGTCTCCAAACTGCTTACTCTGTCCCCTATAAAACTTCTTTTGTTCCTTCATGTGTGCACTCCTGTAATCTCTTATGACAGTGACAATGAGGACTAAAGACACAAAGTGTTCTGTGCTGGATAGCAGCTCCTCCAAAACAATCATATTCTAGGCATTTTGGGAAGGACACTGTCTAAAGTATATACTTGAATAGACCATTAAGGTGCTAGACCTCTGCAAACTGAGTAAAAACAGCCTAACAAAAAACCTAATGTGTGTTTGGACTATGTCATAGTGGATTTCGAATTCTTTAGGAATGCTATGTATATCAGAAAAAAGGAGGACCAATACCTCTGAAGTTTAAATATTGATTGGTGCCAGCTTCACTCTGTTCAAAGTACTGGCAGAATATTGCAAGCAATGAGCTTGGCCTTATTCCTTAAATGATACATGTTTCTCATTATGAAGCTTACAGGAAGATAAAGGGCAGTGCTGGCATCTTTGCCTCCTAGAGCATCAAAGAAGCAATGAGCCCTCCAGCTCAAGGGTGGATTCAGGAAAGTTTGACTTGGGATATTCTCTAGTGTCTAAGGAATGGAAGGATCATCTGAGAAAGAAGCTTATTACCAGAACTTTCATGTTCTCACTCCATGAATAGGATGTGGGAGATGTTAACAGAACAATCTCAATGACTCTCAGACATTTTGATGACAGTCTTTAAAAATTACATTTTTGAAATGGAGAATTTTAGGAACCATCTGAGGGAGCTGCTAATCAATGGCATCATTCAGGAATCCCTGTAGTCTGTATGCCTCACCATAGTGGTGATATGAAAGAAATCTGGGAAGACATTGTGTGTGGATTGTTAGAATTTAAATGAGAGAATTAAAGTAGATCCATATACCATGCTAAGAACATGATGTAGCCTACGCTGGCTACTCATCAGCCCACAGTTTTCACAGAAGGAAATAATCAGAAGATAACTTTCTTCTATTCAGTTGGATTCTACTAATTTGAGCACATGCTCCAAGGGATTTCTTAGGCCCTTGCCACTTTTCTATGTTTCATGGAATAAATTGTCAGTGACATGCACTAATTGGAGGCACTATTGTATCTCATGTTGTTATTTCAGAAAGATGTTGGAAGAGCCTAGGACATACTGATAAAGGTATCTGATAACCTAGAAGCTCTGATTACCTAGAGAGCACAGCAACAGCAAGTCTGGTGTGCATAGACTTTTTGTACCTAGAAGGACCTAAGAAGAATGCAAGCGACATGCTAGCGGTGAAAGATAATTTCATCTAGTAGTCTCAGGGCTACCTAACCAGACACTATATGGCTTATATTGTACAGTTGTCAAGATTTTATGTGTACTGATGTCATGCCAGCAATATTATTCTGATCAAGGTTGAGACTTTGAGAACAAACTACTCAACCAGATGTTAACCCTGACAGGAATGAAGTCTGGAACATGCCTTGCTTTTCTTAAGGACTCATAGTCAAGCTATTTTAACTGCACTTTGATAAACATATAGGAAACCTGAGGCAGAAGACTCAGTGAAGTGAGTATGAGGACTTTCCAGTTTATGCATATACTTCCACAAAGAAAAAAAATCATAACTAAGATTAGGCATTATCAATTTTCTATAGACATGTTCCTTGGTTGTAGACTTGATCATGGGATTTCAGAATTAGAATGAACATGAGCCCATCCAGTTTAACTCATGTATAAATAAGAATTCCTTATAATACATCTTAGTATTTATTTGATCATCCAGCTTCTTCACGAAGACTTCCAGAGAGGGACAATTTAATACTTCTCCAGTATAGTTAGTGCCCTTCTACTTCCCAAATGAAGCACACTTCAGTATATGAAGTACTAAAAAAGTACCGTAAATAAATATTTGTATTTTTCTTTTTTTCTAAGCTACACATATGACAATATAAGCCTTACATCTATTTATATAATCTATATATGCACAATATATTTCTGTGTATATATGTATATATGTGTATATGCATATACATACATATCTATATATCTATATATCTATATATATCATACCTTAGGGTTAGGAAACAGACTCAGGAGATAGTCATGTACTTAGACCATATGCTTCTTTAAATGTGGCATCAGAATTGAACATGATTTATAATGTGATCTGACCAAGACAGAATACATTTGGAATATCATACATCCTTTCTCTTCCCCTACCCTCACCACACCTTGTCTTGGGCACCACGCCTCTATTAATTCAGCATAAGATTGTATTAACCATTGCATTAGCCAAGACTATCTATCATCTTATACCATTGGCACATGTTAAGTTTTCAATCCACATAAGCTCCTAGATCTTTCCCACTTAAAATTTATTTAGCCATGCTTTTTTAATATTCATTAAGTTATTTAAAACTATATGTAGGACTTTATATTAATCTCAATTACATTTCACAGATATATTGGTACTCTGTCTTGTAGACTCTTAGAAAAAAGTTTTTTTAAAAAATTCATTGCTTAAATATTAGCTACCAGTTAGTGGTCATCTTACTAGAAATTTTGAGAAACTCTTTGAACTCTCTAATATACACAATATGTAAGGGGCCTCTGATATGTGTATCACACCCGCAAGCCATGTAGTTACAGTTGTAGTGAAGGCAAACCACTTAAGGATTGGAGAAATTCAAACACAGAATGGATTGTTTCAACAGTTAGTAGATTCTTATCTTACTTATCATTGGACATATTGTAAAGGACATTCTTTGTCCTTTATCAAGTATGGGTTGCACTAGTTGTACTCTGTAGTCCTTTCCAGCTCCAAAATTCTAGGATTCTTTGATCATCATGATTATTTTTCATGTACAGTTTTTTTTTTTAAATTTTTAGGCAATTGGGATTAAGTGACTTGCCCAGGGTCACACAGCTAGTACGTGTCAAGTATTTGGTCTGAGGCCAGCTTTGAACTCAGGTCCTCCTGACTTCCAGGCTCTATACACTGTGCCACCTAGCTGCTCCTTCCATGTGCAGTTTTGTAAAATCATCTTTTGCATGTATGTGTGTTTCAAAATGTTTTTTCATTTCTTCCCTGTTATTGTTGTTCTTCAAGTTGATCATGCCATTTCACTCATCTTACCTAAGTTCCTTGGGACAAATTCATGTTAAATCATAAGTTTCTAGAATTACTCCATGCTTAGTAGGCATTGTTCTTGGTAGTTCATTAACTACTGGAAAAGTACAGGGAAGAAGATGACTGTATTTATACTGTTTTCCTTAATAATATATAAGCATTTAACCTCACCAGTAAATGTGAGTTACTGAAGAGATTTCAGGTATATTTCATTATACAGAGAGATCACAGAGATCCCAGGGTTGACTCAATGATTGAATGGCCAGTCATGTCAGATATAAGCAGCTAAATGACTCGAGTTTGTATCTTGCCTCAGAAACCTTTCTGGTTATATGACCCTGGCAAGTCACGTAACTCCTCTCAGATGCAGTTTTCTGTTGTGAGGGGGAAACATGAAATAGTATTTGTAAAGTGCTTTGAAAACCTTAAAGCACTATATAAATACTAGCTATTACGATGATGATCATAATGGTGATGTAGTGATGATGGTGATAATGTCTTGACTGATTTATTCTTCATTAAAGATGAAACATCCATTTTTAAAAAAAAATCTTTTTTTGGTCTTAAACTGTGCACTTCTATTAAAATTCCAAGGATGATCCCTTGATAAAAATTGAATATGTAAAATATAGAGGTAATAACATGCCAATTATGTTAGAATTGTCCCTGTGTTTGATTGAATATGAGTAATGTCTCAACATTAGAGGCACATGTCAGATTTGATATATGATTTATGGCTAAAATATTAGGAATTTAGCATTCTATGTCAACATAACCTCTTGTCAGGAGAAGATATTGCCCACATAAGAATTTCCATCAATGGTTATTTATAAGTAAAACTTTAGATCTCATTCCCTTGGATGATATTTTTGCTGGTAATATAAAACTGATATAGTGTATGCTGTTGCCACTTTTAAAACAAATAGTGGAATGTTTTTGGTTTGCCAGCTGCTGAAAAATAAAATAATGACACATTAAGTCATGGAAATTTGGGAATTAAAACTTTTCACAGAAGGGGAAAACAAACCCATCATTTTCTTTCCTTATCTCTGTCTCTGTCAGTATCTGTTAATTTTCCATGTCTTATCCTTTGAGATGTCCTCATGTGCCTTTCACTTAGTGTCTTTAGCTCTCTACAAGAGTGAGACACCATTTTGGAATTTAGTAAGACTCTTCCAGGACTCAGTAATTGGAAATACAAGGAATGAATTATATAATTTCTTTCAGAAATTCTCTTGGTGCTTTGAACATTCTGGGATGCTTAAAAGGATGTCCCTGTTGTCTCTTATCTTTTTGAAAGTTTGCCTGACTCAAATACAGCCAGAAAACTACAGAATCTCAATTTTCTTTCCTTCTTTCTGTATGGGGATTCAGTGGTTAATTTTACTCTGCAAATCCTCATCCTTGAATACTTTTACATTTTTTTCTTAATGATCCAGAAGCCTGAGTTAATTTGTGTAGGAAAGAGAAATAGGAAGGAATAAAAGTAAAATTAAGACGTCATTAAATAATTCCAAAAGAAGGATAAAGGTTTAGAATGATCTTTCAGACATTTATTCCTTTGCCAGTGTATTTTATATTATTTAGTGCTAGATACTCCAAATACGTCTCCCTCTTTTACATCACTTGGCATATTCTATTCAGCACTTATTTCTCCTGGGGCATATAACTTCTTTCCTGAGAGCTATTTCTAAATTAGGTTAATGAATTTACAAAAAGAAACAGTGGTTCCTTATTGCTTACCACATCAGGTTTAAATTCTTCTCACTATCTTGTATAGTTCTCTCAATTGGGCCCCATATGTCTATGCAATATTGTGTAGCAAGGTTTATGGGGTCTGTCAACCTCACTTGCAGCTTACTTTTTAGTCTGCTACTTGACTTCTACCCATATTAATCTTATTCTTAGCTCCAGGGTAATTCAGGGGATAGGTTTGTATTTTTTCTCATTATTAGCATTTCAACATATCTTTCTATTATTAAGTATATCAAAACTCTAATATTTTTATCAAATATTACTTATTTAATAGACTGGAAAAAAATCACCTTTCCAAATAAGTACTTGTTCATTTCTATCTCTGTCTCTTTCTCCCTCCTCCCTCTCTCCTTCTCCTTCATTATCTTTCTGTCCATCTCTCTCTCTCTCTCTCTCTCTCTCTCTCTCTCTCTCTCTCTCTCTCTCTCTCTGATTTCCTAGGATTAAGTAAAAATAAATACAGACATTATTGAACATACAATAAAAATTCAATAATAAAATACACATATGAACACTTATAATAGTTTATTTGTGAGAACAATCATAGTCTGAATAACTTCAATTCTCACTGTAATGGTAAATGAATTTCTTCACTTCTCAGACCTGTCCCACAACATTTAGTTTATTCAGGGCAACATAGTTTCTTCATAAGAATCCTCCCCATCATCTTCTCAAGATATCTCCATCATCTTTTTCTCTGTGTTCTCCAGCTTCTTGACAGCCACAACAGATAAAGAAGCTCATCAGCTCCTTTCAGTCCCTTATGTTAACCATCTCTAAGCTGACAATTAAAACTGCCATTCTCACAACATTATGTGACTTGTAAAACCACAATAACTATAGCTACTGTTGGAGAGACTTTTGAAACAGATATTACTATTGTATTCCCACTACTACCCAACATAAATTTTCTACTCTGTTCAGACTAGTTTCCTTACTCTTCCACAAATGTTCTACACTCATTCCTCTCTCTGTGCCCTTTCTCTTGTTCTTCCTTCCTCTTGAAATGCCCTATGCTCTCTCCTGTGTGTATGCACATATAATTTATTTTTCAACATCAAGACTTTCTTTTTCCTTTCCTAACCTCTCATGTATCTATGTCACATTTTGCACTTTGTACTGTGGCACTTGGTTAGACCAGTGGTTTCACTGGTATGGGTACTTTCTTTCACTAATGTAAATGGCAAACTTCCCACAAAGCCTTAGGAATTGGTCTAATGAATTGTGACCCAAAATGTTCATTACCTGCTAGCCAACTTCTGGAGGTGAGACTCTCTGATCTTAACTTGATTGGTTCTCTGATAAAAAAAAATATGCAATCTGACACCTGGTCTACCTGGTCTGTATTTTCAACTTTCCTAACTTGGTAGGACCTAAGAGAGATCAGAACTCACTGTCATAGCCTTTGAAATCTTGTAATTACCTCCTTATCATGTTAAGATAATTTCTCTTCCATGAGCAGATTTTCAAACACTTGAAGACAGCTCTTCTACCTCTCCCTGCTTCTCTGCTTTGTTTTCTCTTGTCTAAGCCTAGCATCTCCAGTTCCTTAGTTGATCATAAGGGCCCATGACATGGGTGGGGAATCCTTTCATGTTTCACATTAATATTTAGCTGTAATTACATAAGACCACATTCAAGAAACTTCAATTAGATATACCTAAAAAGATACATTATTTTGTAAAAATCTAACTGTATTTAATAATTTCAAAAAATGAAAACTATCTGTTAATTTCAAAGTTAACTAACCTTTTAATGACTTTGTTGTGCCTGATTTTTGTTGGAAAGCATTTGAATATTTGGCTGCAGCATGGAGGTCCCCAGTTTCAGTTGATTCTCTAGATGGATATCAGTCACTTGTGACCTTAAGGGCGTCTTGATTTGGGGTAAGTAGGAGAATGTAGATTCACAGCAATAAGTGGTTGAAAAGCAAGAAAACATTTTTCAGGCATGTTGCTGGAGGCATGGGTGATCTATGGCATTTTTTCATATTTTAATTGGATCTTTCTTAGCATCAAAGAACAATTTTAAAATGTCATCTACTGAGAGCACAATCAATTCCATCTGTAGGTCTTTAGGTGCCTTGGTGATATCAGCTAGGTGAGGCTAAAATACTAATTTGAATGTGATGTCATGATTCTCAGTCAGTGAACCTTTCACTGTATTCTATAATTAATAGGGCTATAACAGCTGTGTATTCTTCAAATGTTTGACATCTATCATCCTGCTCATCACTGACCTTTGCTAACTGGGAAAAAAGTTTATCAGACATTTTCTTTTGAAGAAGAAGAGTTTTGAGAAAAGATAGTTTTTTTTAGAAATGCTTGGGTTTTTTACTTTGGATTTTTTTCACATATAGAATGTTTTATCTTGCAAAGAAATATTCCAGTCATTTTGATTTGTCATGATATCACACAGAAATGCAGCATTCTTATAGAAATCTTCTTTCAATAGTTCACATTGTTCATTCTGTTTTCATAAAATTTAACTATCTGTTTTCACAGAGATAAAATTTTGGCTAACATCTGTCCCTGCAATATCCAACACACTTTAGAATGATATGGCAAATCCATACTGAATAACTCATCATTCAACTTTAGTGTGTTATGAAACTGATGATGCCATGTTGTATTTACATGAATATAATTAACAATACTTATAACATGTTGCAAAGTATCACTTAAAATAGTAGCTTTAGCACAGAGATTTTGCTGATGTAAGATACGATGAAAAGAAATGAGAGTATCTGAATTTGTTAATACTTTTTTTTAAATCTGTGCAATAAACCCTTAATATTTTCCTGTCATGGAAGGTGCACGTGTATACATGTACTCACTAAATTTACCAAATTCACTCCAATGTCATGACATTTGTCTTGAAAGTTGTTGAAGATATTTGTTCCCATGTTCTGTTCACAAGAGAGGCCACCGCGAGTAGCTCTTAGTAACAAAGAAAATCTTCTGTTATGACTCAAATGAAGTATAAAACCTATGCTGAGTCAGTAGTATCAGTTGACTCATCCAAAGCAATTGAGTAATACATATTTTCCATTTGAAATATTGCGTGAAGTTGTTCTGTTAAGCTGAAGACTAATTCATGCTGCCGATCAGTTATGGTTCTCCTTGAAAAAAGGAGTTGTTTGTACTTTGAAATGTTATCAGGAGCTAAGCATCCTACAACTTTGACAACGCATTTTTTCACAATTTCTACATCACTGAATGATTTTCCTTTTCCCCCTGAGTATATAAATTACTTTGTAAGTTGCTTCTGTGTCATTATTTCCAGGTCTTATTGTTGCTTGAAAGAATTGTCTTTGCTTTTGTTTTTCATCTTTTAATTTCTGCAATACAACCATTCATGCCTCTCACTCTAATTTAAAATATTTGTGGTCCTTATGAGTGTTATAATGCTGATGAATTTCTTTAATATTGATATTGCAGTGTCACAAAGCAAGCAAATCATCTTATCTTTAGCAGAAACAAGATAATTCAATTCCAAAACCTCATTAAAAATTTTGTTTTCTTCCTTCAGCTTTCTCTTGGTCTTCTTAGATATGATGGGCTGTTAAGCAGACAGAATTAAAAATATTGTTGAGCTGTGCAACTATTCACAAATTCCATTTCAAACAGAAACACGGTGCACCACTGTCAAAAGCTGATAACAGACTGGCATACTTGATCCCCATAAACTCTTGACAACCAGCCTCATGTGGTAGTGGTGCCAGTCAGGCAGGGGAAGTTAGGACTAAGTAATGGGTGTAGCAGCTGTCAATTTAGCTTTTGGGGCTTACTAATGTTGTAATTGTGCTAGTTAACCTGGGAAGTTTATTTCATTGAAACAATGGTATTTTGGTATTTTAAATACATTCATTTAAAAAATAAAATAATATAAAAGATGAATAAAAATATATTAATAAAAATAAAGGATTTGTTCTATAAAATTTTGATTCGGTCAAAAGGCCACACTTAAGGACCTAGAAGGCCACATGTGGCCTTAAGGCCAGAGGTTACCACCTCTGGCCCATTATCTCAATGTAAATATAATTATAGTCTTACATGGCTGTTTTCTACTACAGTTAAACACCTTGTGAAGGTTGTCTTCCTGTGGCAGACTATTAAGATTCCTAAGTTCATAGATACAGATGTGGAAGGGAATCCAGAAAATATCTATTGTAGTCCCCTTATTTTACAGATTAGGAAATTGAAGTTTCTGGAAAAGTTGTGACTTGCCCAAGGTCGCATATATTGTAAGCATCAGAAGCGAGATTCAAAACCAGGTTCTCTGACTCTAGAATTACTTCCCTTTCCCCTCTTCCATGCTTTCATCTCACCTGAGTAGTGCACTAATCACCTCAGCCTTCATGACTGAACCCATTACCCAAATATTTGACTAAATTCAAGAAATGAGTATTTATTGACTTAATCTGCCTTGTTGCAAATGATAAAAAAGAATCTCATTTATCCATGTAATTACATCTAATATGTTGTGGAATAAAAATAAACCAAATGAAAAAAAATACCCTCTTGGCAGAAATTGCTATTTATTATTATTATTATTTTTTACAAATAGCACATGCATCAGCTGTCCTTTTAAAACAACAAAGCCCGTAGTAACAGTAATTTTAGGTTCAAAAATCCCATCCTTGGCTTTATAGTTTATATAGAGTATAGGAATCGCCTCCTCTTTGATCTAGTTTGGACATTGATTTTGAAGAACAGAAGCATTTAAAATTCCATTGACCTGATTACTTTAGATCAGTCAAGGTCCTGTTATTCTCTTCAGGTAAATTGACTATTGAATGTTGTACTTATGTGTCTGGATTGGTTAGTTCAGTGGATTAGAACCAAGTTGTAAACTGGCATCTTGCAGATTCCATTGGTCCTTGTAGGCTTATCAGATGGCCCATCTCTTGCAGTTGCTGCCTAGGGTTCAGTACCAAACTTTACTCTGCCCTTTTAAGGCTCAACCTTCTCCTTCTCATCCTTTTCATCCTAAAAGTTTCAGAGATTTAATCTTGTTCTGTTCTTTTAATATCCTGAGTGGTGCCACAGCTTCTCCACTGCTTCAGTGAATTCCTTGACTGTGGCTGTTTTCCAATTCTTCGTGACTCAGATCTTTGATTTCTATTGCTTATGGAAGAAAAGCAGTGGCTGCCATGGCCAATAGCATGTCACACTAGGAAGAGCCAGGGCAGTTGCCGTGCAGAGAAAGGGTTTAAATATATTAGGAGTGAAGGAAGTAAGTAGAAGAGTGAGCAAGCATGAAGTATAATGGAGATATAGAAGAATTTCTTCTGAAGGGCTTACTGTGAGCACATTACCTTACAAAGGGCCATGTACTTCCCATCTTCTCTGTCCCTATCATCATGTTGTCAGTGAGATTAAGGTCCAGTTCTCAAATTGACCATCTACCTTTTCACAGAGAAACCCTTTGTCCCCTGGCCATAATTTGCATTTCCAACCCTATCTAGCCCTTTCACAAAAAAGTATGCCAGTTGTTACAAGGAAAATTGGTTCAGGTAGTATAGACGCTTTTTGCACACGTATCACCACTATTGGGAAAAAATTCAAAATATATGAGAGTAAGGCCATTTCTAATTAAATGTTGAGTTCTTCAAGGCCCAATGCGTGAGATAATGATAGCTAACTTTTACATAGCACTTTAAGGCTTGCAAAATGCTTTGCTTATAGTACATCATTTGGTCCTCACAACAACCTTGTGAGATTGCTGTTATTGTTACCTTCATTTTGCTGCTTTCCTGTCCTGTCTCTCCTGTTCTCTTCTGTCCTCTCCTGTCCTGTCCTGTCCTTTCTTCTCTTTTCCTCCCCTTCCTCTCTCTCCCCATCACTGTTTATAATGAGCTGAGTACAGTTCCAAATCTTTGCATCTATAGCATTCATCTGGAGGACACTTATCAGGGGAAGGCACTATTTGCTACCACTTCCTCTTTCAAGGCATGCTTTGAACTACTGTCATTCAGAACTGGATTAGCACTTCTATGCTTTTTGGTCCTCTCCTCCCCCCTCCCTTGTCCCTCCAACACTCTCTTCCTCTCACAGTTTTTGATGTTGCTGGCAGGATCCTCAATTCCTGCAGCTTCCTTGGTCTTTAATTATCCAGTGAATATCCACCTATTGGTGTTTTAACTCACAGCTTGAAGACTGACAACAATAGATTGAGCACTATGCAACCATCTGGATCTTGCTTCATTCTCAAAGTTTGTGTGGGCAAACTTCTTCCTATCTCTGTGAACCTCTAACGAGCTTGCAAGCAATCACCAGAAGGCTATTCCTTCTGGGGGAGGATGTATCTACTCATCCAAGTTACTATTCATGTCTTTGTATGGACATAGGTAAGGAAGAGGGGAAAAGGTCCCTATTGACAAGTCTTTACTTTGTACTAGGTCCAGGGAAAGGGATTTGATGAAGCCGCCCTGGGCCATGCTTTTTATAAATAGCTTCTTTTTAAAAACCCAGATACAAAGAGTTACATGCAGAAAAATATCTACTCTCAACCCTTTGCCCTCATGTCCAGACTTCTGCCAAAGTATTTGACAGAGCTTGCATCAACAAGAATAAACTGTGTGTGGAAACTCTGGTGTTCTCAGGCAATTGCGACTGCCTGACTTGGTTGTTTTAAGGTCATTAAAATCCTGTTCCTGGGACTTCTACCATCCTGTTATTGGAGTGAACTGCCAAATTTTGTTGTAGTTCACAGACATTCTTTGTTGACCAACACTGTGAAAATAAACCCATATCATGGATGGCAAGTCAAGAAAGAGCTGGAAATGGCATATATACTAATTCCCTAATTGGTATGATTTATGGAGTTGTAAGCATTGAATATTGCTAACATTTCCAGAATTAGAGGTTATAGGAAATAAAATATGGCCCTCTAGTTATCCTGTCAAATGGCATAATGAAAATTGGCATTTATACAACAAATGTCATTTCTTTTAATAATTTTTAAGCTCCCTCTTGGGTCACTGTCCTACTTTCCACCGGTAATGACAGGTAGGGATCCTAGAGAAATAATTCTAGAGGTGACCTTGCAGTTTTAGGGGTAGTTTTCTAATATAGTTGTTTATATTAGAGTTATTAGTGTGCTCCCCTTTAACTATTTATTAGCCAGCCAATTAGTTAGCTTTAAGAAATGTTAGTCACTAAGGTGGTATAGAAAGAACAGCATGTAAAAATATCACCTTCTAAAAGTTTGGAACGCACTCTTCCCACAAGCACATACAGAGTTCAGGGGAAAGTGGGCTCCATCATAGGGTGCGATGTGACAAAAGGGTTAGATCCCAGTTTGTCCTGCCTCAGCTGTGTGGTGGCTGCTTTATTTGTTATTGGTCCAGGTTCTTAGATAATATGGTTCATGGAGGAGGGAGTGGGACACTCTCTCTGGGCTCACTACCTCCTTTTCCCCAACCCCTTGATTCCCTTTGGTTACAGGCACAAGTAATTTTGAAAAATGACCTCAGAGCTTAACTCTTAAAACAGCTGCTGGAATCTCCTCTGTTGTACTTGAGCTAGAAGAGTGTCTCATTCTTTCCATCCCTTCCAGTGCGTTTTGTCATCTGATTTTATCCAATGACTCTTCAATCTTTCCCTGCTTGATTAACTAGGTTATTCAAACCCAATTGATTGATTTAATTAAGATATCTCTAGCTCATTTGCATGTAGTATACACATGTGATTATATAACTCGAAAAAGGGACATTCTCACTTGATAAATGAGTAAAGGTATAGCATATCTTCTAAGTTACATTGTTGGGGTTTGGAGTGTGGAAAATCAATCTTAAAATTTTCTTTGTCAACTCATTAAAAACAAAACAAAAAAACCCAAAATGCTTCTTCCCTTTTTTTCCTGGGAACATAGAGGATAAGATCCACTGACAAAAAAGGGGATGTGTTGTGAATTCAGGGTTGGGACAACCAAGGAAACACATAAAACAACTTTTCCTTTATTTAAAAAAAATCTATGGAAGTACCATTTTTATTTGTTCTTGCTTGTTGAAAGGAATCCTCTGTGTTTCATATTGACTTGACTCTTCTTTCTGTTAGCTACTGTTAACTACAGTGGTAACAGCAATATTTTTTTTAATTTTCAGTTATTCTCTTTATTTTGACAAATTATCCAGAAAAATAAGAAGGCCAAACTATGACTCTCCTTTCATTCCAGTTTAGCACTTACTTTCAATAGCAGAGGAAGCATTTCATGGTTTTGTTTTCTAAGCCAAAGGATAGCAAATGTCTTCCAAGTGTTTCTTGAATATCATTTACAAACACATTTCAACATAAATCTTGAAAACTGGAAAAGAGTGTGTATAATGTATATGTATATATGCATGCATATGTAAACATACGTGTATATATAAACACATATCTCTGTATAAACATATACATGTATATATACAGACATATGTATGTATATATAAAGTGTATTATTCAAGCAAACATGTTAAATACTTATTATGTGTAAGACACTATACTAGGTAACATGAACATGAACAGATATTACATAGGGCCTGATTTCAGGGAGCTTACAGGAGGAAAGGATAGTACATAAATCCCTTTACCCTGCTTTTCCTTATCACTCCTAATCCACTTATAATTAAATATCTTCCTCCTTTAAATATATCTGTCATCCAACTGTATTTAGGTAGAGATTGGTGTGTATGGGGTGTTTAGGGAGGACCAGCACCTCTGGAGTGAGGGCTTGAGGAGCCCTTTTCAGGGCTGCTCATACACATTTTATGTCCACCAGTCCACCTAATTCTCATCTGTGGCTCTAAGAAGCTGTGGCATGGGCAGTAGCCACACCCTGGTAAAAAAAAAAACCACCATGGTAGATGGACTAAACCAAGTTGAGGGTAACCAACAGGTCTCAAACCTATTGGTAAGCTAGGGGGATGGCTACCCCAAGCATGTGAAGACTTCCCCTGGCAGAATGGGTAGATGTGAACAATTTAGTCCAATGGCCATGAAAGCGGCTGAAGCTGTGGAGCTCTTAGAGCTTGGTCAGATATTGAAGACGCCAAGGTCATTCATTGCATTCCAGGCTAACACCAGTCATACTGACTTCTGTCTTGCCACTGAACTTTAATGACTCTGGAAAAGAGAGTGAGGCTGATGATTTTGTGCAGCTCTGCCTCACTTAAATCCAATCCATGTCCAAGTTAAGACATCATCCCATGATGTCATTGCTCTCTTCAAAAAGAAGGACAAACAACAATAACAACAGCTGGAGCCTAAAATTTAGTGTTAGAAGGACACTTAGAATTCAATTGGTCACAGTATCACAGATTTAGACTTGAATAACACCTTAGAAATCATTTAGTCCAACTTTATCAGGTTACAGATGAAGAAACTGAAGCCTAGAGGGTTTAAGTGGATTGCTTAAGGTCATTCAGGCAATAATTAGATTAGGTAGACTTTGACCCTAAGGTCTCTGATGAACAAACTTAATGCTTTAGTAGGACTTTCACTACCCTTCAATCCCTGCCTCCACTATTTTTGTAATTAGGACAATTATTGGATCCTATCTTTCTATGTGTGATTTTGGATTTCAGCCAGCAGTTGTTAAAGTGTTCATAAAACATCAGGGTAAATTTCCAAGATAGTAGGCCTCACTTTAAGGATCTGTAGGCAACAATTCTCCTTTCTCCCTCCTTTCCTATCCTTTTTTTGGAAAAGAATATATGTATGAATGTATGTATGCATACATACATGTATCTATTCTATCTATAGATATGCATATATATCTATATCTACATACACACATGTGCTTCCACGTATAGATGTATGTATTATCCCAGATCCACAGGCAAACAATGCTTGACTATCTCTGGGTCAGTCTACTACCATTAGTATAGGTCATATATGCAAAATTAAGAGAAGACATGTAGGCCTCCCTCACCCCTAATTTTAGTAGTAGTTTTCAACACAGTCTCCACCTGGGATCTTATCCTCTCCCTCATGCTTTGGCCAAGAAGTCTGCTTGTGTGATGCATAGATCCCCATGTCCCAACAGGTCTCATAATATCTGCCTAGCACTTTGAGACTCTGTAGAATAGGTTAAATTAATTTTCCTTTAAGAGCTACCAGAGATTTGAAGGGTGCTGGTGGCCAACCTGCAGAGAGTGAAATCTTTCAGGAAACTGAGTAACAAATAGCATGGGTAGGTATGATATATACATATATACATATGTATGCATGTACTTATGTATGCATGCATAGTTGTGGGTATGTATGCACGCACTTGTGTGTATTTTTTGTTATAGTGTGTGACCAACATGTAATGTGACAACTTGTCTCCTCTTGTAAAAGCTGAAAATATACACCAAGATTCATCTCACCTAATAGAATTGTTGATTTTGGAAAAAGTGTGTGGTCCAAAATAGAGATAACAATGCTATCGAAATTTCAATAGGCCCAGAAGCAGGTTGACCTTGATCAACAGGGGGAGTATAAGCACGGGTCAAGAAGAATGTTCTTTTCACTGGGACCTCTGTATATATTATGATTTGTATACCATTTTTCCTATGTTGGTAGAATTACAAGTTTTTACCCATTTCTACCACTGTAATCATACTAGCAGAATTTTCTGTTGTTGGGCAGGTCTCTGAAATGAAATGAATGTCCAAACCGACTGTCATCATTTACCTTCCATAAAGCACTTTGCCATTTCCCATGATATGCCTTTGGTTGAAGAATAAAAGAATGTCTCAGAGCAGCTTTGAATTTTTGTAGAAAAACAGAGTAAGCTCATGCTTTGGAATACCACTAGACCATAAGACACAGATATTGCTTACAATAATAACAATTATAGTAATTATAATATCATTTATATAGTGCTTTAAGGTTTGCAAAGTCCTTTACAAATATCTCATTCTAATCTCACAACAACTTTGGGAGTAGGTGGTGTGATTATGTTAATTTTATAGATGAAAAAAAGACAGAGGTTAAATGACTTGTCCAGGATTAGACAGTTAGTGTCTGAGGCTCGATTTGAACTCAGGTTTTCCTGACTCCAGGTCTTTCACTCTATCCACTGAATTACACACATGCACATGCACATGCACACACACAGAATTATATTTGAAGATTATAAATTGAAATAGTGATCCCTTTGGTTTATAGGTCTGTCAATAGAATAAAATATAAGATGCCCTTGCCTATAACTCTTCAACCTTATTTGTTATTATTTAATCCTTTTCAGTTGTGTCTGACTCTTCATTATTCCTTTTGGGGTTTTCTTGGCAAAGGTACTGGAGTGTTTTGCCATTTACTACATGAGCTCATTCTATAGATAAGGAAACTGAGGCAAATAAGCTTAAGTGACTTGCCCAGGGTCACATAGCTAATAACAGTATGAGGTCATATTTGAACTCAGGTCTTCCTGACTTTATCCACTGCACCACTAGCTGCCCTCAACTTTACCTAACTTTATATTCTAAGGGAGTGTGGAAGACTAGACTCATATCATAAACAGATAATAATAGTATTCAGCTGGGATTTGGAATCTTGACTCTGCTACTTACCACTTGTGTGACTTTGAGCCCATTGCTTCTCCTCTCATTTTCCTTACCTGAAAAAAGAGAATGTTAGAAGAGATGATCTCTAAGGCCTTTCTAGCACACATTCATGTAGGGTTAGGAGTGGAGTCTGATGACAACTCATGGAACCATGTCAAGCTAAGATCCCTTCACAATATTTTCATGGACAACATAAACAAATGATCAGAGATCTGGGCTCAAAAGGACCTCAGACATCATCTAGTGCAACTTCCTCATTTTCCAGGAACCTGAGACCCAAAGAAGCTAAACAACTTGCCCAAGGGCATGACGTTGGTAACGTTAGAGACAAGATTTAATTCCAGATATTCTGACTTTGGAATGAATCCTTTTCCCATTGTCTCAAAAACAGCTTCCTTAAATGGGAGAAGATTTTTTTTTTGTGAGAATAATTGGGAAGTGAGTAGTGTGTGAGAGGTAGTCATCTGGAAGTGGATGATGGTACATCAGGATAACAGGGATGGATCTAGAAGCAAAGGATTTGGGCTACGATACAGGTTCTGTGCTTTACTATATGCATGACATTGGGCAAGTCATAGAGGGCCACAGATTTCATCTACAAAATTAAGGGATTAGGCTAAATTAGTGCTTCTTAATCTTTTTGTGGCATGTACTCCTTTGGCAGTATGGTGAAGCCTATAGATCTCTTCTCAGGATAATGTTTTTAAATATATCAAATAAAATGAAAAAGATTACAAAGGAAAGCAAAGTTTAGTGAAAATAAAGATATATTTTTTTTCTTATCCAAGTTCTTAGACTGCCTTAATCAGACCCTTGGACTCCAGGTTATTTACACTTAGACCAGATGATCTTTATGACCTTTTTCAGTTTTAAACATGATGGTGCTATCTATCTATCTATCTATCTATCTATCTATCTATCTATCTATCTATCTATCTATCTATCTATCTTTGTAATCCCTGATTCAGGACTCCATAAGAGCCTCACTCTGGGCTCACATGGACTTAGTTTGTTCCTGAGAATTGACCCTGTAAAGGATCCTTATCTCTGTTTGGTTCATTGTAATTACCTACAGTTACTCTGGGAAAATCTCCTAAAATACTCATGGTATATCTCATGTGTTGGTCTTCCCACAAGTGGGTAACAAAGTCAACAAACTCTTCAGCTCCCCCAAATGCTCTTGTGTGTGCATATGTGTGCGCGCATGTGTGTACATGCATATATACATATACATGTATACATACGTGTTATGAAATAACTCTATCTAATCCAACAGGAAATACATAAAACATAGAAGACCCAAAGAAGAGTTTAAAAATACATAAAATGTGTAACTGAGTAAAACCCCCTGATAGCCCATCGGTTTTTCCACTAAGGGAAAAGAACAATTTGCCATTCTGGTTAATCTTTACCCCCCCACCCCAACCCCTTTCCCCATCCAAACTCATAGTGCCTCAATCAGCCAGCCAATCATCTTGGGAGTGGTGCTAGGAGGTTGAAAACAATCAGGAATTGAAACCAATCAACCAATGGTTATATCTTAACTCTCAACTGAGTGAGTGCACACTTCAAAGAACATATCTTCATCATCAATTGGGCAACTCATTAAATTGGTTGAGGAATTCCCTGAATAGTACTGTCCCCTCACATAGATATAATCAGTATGAATTAATTTAGTTCTTTTGAGAAATCATCTGTCAGTCATTATCCTTCAATTCATTCCATATTTCTTTCCAAATACAACCAAATGGTATTTGGTAGCTATCTATCTATCTCTATATCTAGAACGACAATAGTTTTGCTTTTTAGAAAACATTGTGCTCTGTATTTTAGCCCTGTTATTAAAACCCCATTCCCCCACATTAATAGATGTATAAATTAAAAAAGTAAAAACAAAGATAAAAACAATGTGCACACATTAAGAATGAATCTGAGTTTATATCTCTGCTGTTTGTGTTAGTCAAATATCTTAAAACAATACAGTCCAGTTCAGTTCAACTCTACAAACATTTATGACTACTGTGTGCTAACTACTGGGAGAGATAAAACTTTAGGTATGTTGGAGGCAGAGCCAAGATGGCGGAGTGAAAGCAGTGACTTGTTTGAGCTCCCCTCCAAACCCCTGCAAATACTCATAAAAAATGGCTCTAAACAAATTCTGAAGCAGCAGAACCCACAAAAAGACAGAGTGAAACAAATTTCCAGCCCAAGACAACCTGGATGATTGATCAGAAAGGTGTATCACACTGGGCTGGGAGCGCAGCACAGCACAGTGCCATCTCGAACCTGGAGCAGGCCTCAGAGGACTGAATCACAGGCAGCTATGGAGGTTTCCAGACACCTCAATCCACCAATGCCAAAGACAACTTAGAAGGTCAGTGGGAAAAGTCTGTTTCTATTGGTGCTCAGAGAGGAAGGCGGGGTTTCAGCTCCATTCAGAGTGTGGCCCTGCGGGGGGCAGCTGCTTCCCAAGCTTCCAGCCCACAGACTGAGGGGGAATCCAGTGGCTGATCAGAGAGGGATTGCAGGGATCTCTTTGCCAGTACTGAGGCAGCAATCTCTTGCTTTGCCCATGTTTGGATCTGGGTCACAGTTCTGGGCAGTGGTGTTGGGGTGAGGAGTAGCACTGGCATGGTGGAGCTTGTAGTGATTGTGGAGAGGAGCCCCTCCTCACAGTTACAGGAAAGAAAGGAGTACTTATAGTCGCAGGCCAGGAAAGGAATAAACACCTTGCCCCTTATCATACCACCTTGCAAGAACTGAAAATTTACAGGGCCCTACAAGTATCTCTGAAAACAGCTGTATAAACCCCCTGAAGCTTGGGACAGTACATTCTCCACATTGGAAGCAGACTTTTACCTTAACAAAGAGTTTAAAACTCAAGTAATTGGCCGGGATCATGAGCAAGCAGCGCAAAAAGTGTCAGACTATATTATCTTACTTTGGTGACAAAGAAGATCAAAATATGCAACCAGAACAAGACAACAAAGTCAAAGCTCCTACATCCAAAGCCTCCAAGAAAAACATGAATCAGTCCCAGGCCTTGGAAGAGCTCAAAAGGGATTTTGAGAAGCAAGTAAGGGAAGTAGAGGAAAAACTGGGAAGAGAAATGAGACTGATGCAAGAAAATCATGAAAAACAAGTCAACAGCTTGCTAAAGGAGACCCAAAAAAATACTGAAGAAAATAACACCTTAAAAAATAGCCTAACCCAAATGGCAAAAGAGGTCCAAAAAGCCAATGAGGAGAAAAATGCCCTAAAAAGAAAAATTGGCCAAATGGAAAAGGAAGTCCAAAAGATTACTGAAGAAAATACTTCCTTAAAAATTAGAATAGAGCAATTGGAAGCTAGTGACTTTATGAGAAATCAAGACACTGTAAAACAAATCCAAAAGAATGAAAAATCTCATTGGAAAAACAACTGACCTGGAAAATAGATCCAGGAGAGAGAATTTAAAAATTATTGGACTATCTGAAAGCCATGATCAAAAAAAGAGCCTAGACATCATCTTTCAAGAAATTATCAAGGAAAACTGCCCTGATATATTAGAACCAGAGGCTAAAATAGAAATTGAAAGAATCCACAGATCTCCTCCTGAAAGAGATCCCCAAAGGAAAACTCCTAGGAATATTGTAGCCAAATTCCAGAGTTCCCAGGTCAAGGAGAAAATATTACAAGCTGCCAGAAGGAAACAATTCAAGTACTGTGGAAACACAATCAGGATAACACAAGATTTAGCAGCTTCTACATTAAAGGCGCAGGGCATGGAATATAATATTCTGGAGGGCAAAGGAGATAGGATTACAACCAAGAATCACCTACCCAGCAAAACTGAGTATAATCCTTCAGGGGAAAAAATGGTCATTCAGTGAAATAGAGGACTTTCAAGCATTCTTGATGAAAAGACCAGAGCTGAATAGAAAATTTGACTTTCAAATACAGGACTCAAGTGGAACATGAAGAGGTAAACAGGAAAGAGAAATCATAAGAGACTTATTAAGATTGAACTGTTTACATTCCTGCATGGAAAGATGATATTTATAACTCATGAGACCTTTGTCAGTATAGGGTAGTTGGAGGAAAAAAATATATATGATGTATAGATAGATACAGGGTGAGCTGAAGATTAAGGTCATATCTGGAGAATAAAATTAAGGGATGAGAAGGATTATACCAGAGAAGAAGAAAGGGAGAGGTAGAATGGTAAATTATCTCAAAAAAAAAACAACAAAAGAAAAGTCTCTTACAGTGGAGGGGAAAGGGGAAGGTGAGAGGGAATGAGTGAATCTTATTCTCATAGGATTTGGCTTAAGGAGGGAAATAATACACATTCAATTGGGTATGGAAATCTGTCTTACCCTACAGGAAAATAGGGAAGAAGGGGACAAGAGAGCAGGGGGATGATAGAGAGGAGGGTAGATTGGGAAAGGGGGTAATCAGAAGTAAATACTTCTGAGGAGGGACAGGGTCAAAAGAAAGAATAGAATAAATGGAAGGGAAGGATAGGATTAAGGTTAATAGAGTTAGTTTTTCACAACATGTCTACTATGGAAATGTTTTGCATAACTGCACATGTGCAACCTATATTGAGTTGCTTGCCTTTTCAATGAGGGTGGGTGGGGAGTGAGGAAGACAGAAAATTTGAAACCTAAAGTTTTAAAAACATATATTTATAAAAATGTTTTCACATGCTACTGGGAAATAAGAAATATAGGAAATGGGGTACAGAAGTCTATCCTGCCCTACAGGAAAATAGAAGGAGAAGTGGGTAAGAGAAGGGGAGAGAGATAGAAGAGAAGACAGACTAGGGGAAGGGATATTCAGAATGCATGCCATCTTGGGTTGGGGGTAGGGGTGAGATGGGCTGAAAATTTGGAACTCAAAAACTTGTGGAAGTGAATTTTGAAATCTAAAAATAAATTTATATTAAAAAAAAGTTTAGGTATGTTATTGGGATAATCGATGCCCTCACCCAAAACAAAACAAAAAGTATCTACAGGAAGTTGGATTATTTGCACTGGGCCATGCATGGTATTTGATTTTATGGGATGACACAATAGTCCTCTGGTTCTATTATTCCTGTCATGGCTGTTAGTGTTAAAGAGGATTATCTGCTGAGCCATGAAAAAAGCCACCTGTCAAGTAGACTTTAAAAGAAAAGACAATTTCTGTCTTTGTCCATTCCTTCCTCTCTTTAGAACATGTAGTATGGAACTCTTTCTCTCTTGGACTTTCCATTTTAGGGGGAGGGGTCCTTCTGCCCATCTGGCACTTGTAACAGCTATACTCTGTGGTAGCACATATACTTATTGCCTAAGTAAGCCTTAACTTGGGCATCAAGCCCCTCGCTGCCTCTTCTGTTTCTGTGTCTTTCTCTAAGCGTAGGGGGTTATATAGTTAATGGATTGAAAAGGATTAGAGAGATTGGAAACCCCTATGTGTCTCAGTCAGAACTGATTTGTAGCAGGAAGTTTCTGCATCTGCATTCTCTTCAAAGAATATGATCATAAAGGGATGATGAGCCCAAGCCCTTGTCTGGCTGGTCAGAAGACATGAACTTGATGAAGTTGTTTGAACAGTGCAAAGCCAAGGTGAAGGTGAAATGTCTATTTGACAGCTCTATTAGGTGCTCCATGTTTTAATGTCATAAATATCAGCCTCCACATAAAGTATAAGAGGATTTATGGATTAACGTATCATATTTTAAGTCTTTGTGAAAGCAAACATACACGCCTTTTGTATTTTAAACATTTCATTTTAGTGAAGGAAATAAATAGCTGTCTTGTCTTTGACCTACCTTATACATTGACCATCTTTCTGCTTCCCTTTGGGTGGATCCTGTACATGAGCCAAACCTAAGATTAAGTGATTTTCTACTTGGGTCCAGAAAAAAAAAAGATATGATACCTTTCTTTAGAGAAATTCCACCCCTAGGACTGAATCTAATCCATACATGCGATCCAGAGCTAGGGGCCCCTTTAGTGAGAGAAGAATTCCCTCAATTCTCTTATACCCAGACACAGTTCCTGAACCCTTGGAGCTTACTCTGTAATAAGAGCATAAGACACATGTAGAAACACATTTATACATGATATATGCATCACAGAAGCATGAAACAAAATATTTTATACAATCTGAGGGAGAAACTTGTTCTTGGGGATCTTGTATTTACATACACATCTGTAGATGTGTATTTAGATATAGATGGACATGTGTATGCGTTATATAATGTATGTGTGTGTATATGTGTACACAAAATGTCAAAACACTGTTAGCTAGTATTCACTGCAAAATCAAAAAAAAAGTTTTTAAGCAAAATCTCCTGAATCTGGAAAATATCTTTCTGTCATGAGTTTTTCATTCACATCTGATGACAAACTGGATCAAACATTCTCCTCAAAGAACATGTTGTTTAGAATTGGAAAGCTAGAGCTGGCAATGCTCTTGATACACTAGTGAATTTGGGAGTATGTGAAATTTGGATTGCATTTTTTCCTTATTATTTTGTCATGTTTCATCAAGCCTTTGCACTAAAGAAAGCAGGGAATGATGCAAAGGAGACCTTAATATTTTTGGATCCTCTCTTTTCACCTGGTAGAATGTATCACACTGTTCAATAACAATGATATAAATAGATGACCTGATACTGAAGGTTTAAAAAAATGGGCTGCCTTCACTTGGCCTGGAGGAGAGGGTGCAGATTCAAATGTCGACAATGTCAGTGTTAGCATTGGTGAACATGAGGAGGAGGCCGGAAACCATTGCTATTGTCTTGGCACTGAGAGGCTGATCAGTGCCCATCAGAGTAGGAACCTGAAGTGGGGTCAATGCAGAGACTAATAGAAAGCAGAAAGGGAGTCATCCTAGATTGCCATCGGAAATCAGACTCTGTGGTCTGGCTTGCTTTCTGGAATTTTAAGAGAAATTATTTCAAACTCGTAGTATTCTTAATAGATAATATCATTAATGTGGGTTTTTAAGAGAACCACTTTGTATGGGATTTTTTTTTAAGTAAAAAAAATTTCAGCTGTTATGTGTGGTTTTTCAAGGATCTGATGCAGATCTGGTGAAGCATTTTATAGATCTCTGAGAATGCAGCATGGATTATTTTTATGAGGATGCCATAGGACAGCTCCAGTACCTTTTTAAAAATTTATTTGTCATTTGCTTTGGTCTACAGTTGTAATTCTATTGCTATTTAAGAGAAATTTAAGTCCTGCTTAGAAAAACATCTAAGAGTTTGAGGTTTTGGTGATTGTCTTTAGGAAGTGGATAAAGAAAACAAGGATAGAATAGAAAAGAATTAGACAAGAAAGTTCTAGGGCTATAAATATGTAGGGGGGAAAGTGTTGACAACAACAGGAGTGAGTATCCGATCACTCTATCACTTGTATATAAATTTAAACATCTCTGACAGCTCCAATTGACTCTGGCAGAAAGACTTGGATTTTATGTCTTCTGTTTTTCCACTTGTTTCCTCTCTTCAGTTATTGTCTACATATGACTGCATCTGCATAGTCCAGATGTGCCATTAGGATTCATAAGGACCTCATCAGTGCAGTGCTATGCTAATCAATACCTTGGAGAATTTATCAGTGGGCATATTTTGGGTGGTTGCATAGAGTATGGTCAAAAACATTTCTAGAACTGAAGCAAAGATGACACTTAGCATGTCCTCAGAAAATATATAATAAAAAGCAACATGGCCTAGTGGAGAGATAGCTGAACATGGAGTCAAGATTACAGGAATTCTGATCCTGCCTCTGACAGCTATGGGATCCTAGGCACTTAACTGGAGATGTGATGGTAAAGGATTAGCAACCAGCTCTCCAAAAAATGTACATGACAAACTTTCAAGTTTAATCTAAATTATTAACATTTTCTCTATCTCTTTCTTCAATCTATGGGGTGTTCAGGAGGACTAGAACCTCTGGTGTAAGGGTTTGCAGATACCTTTTTAGGTCTGCTCACCCACCTTTGGTGTCCACCTGATTCACTCAACTCTCACCTGTGGCTCCCAGAAGCTGTAGCATGGAAAGCAGCCATACCTCAGTAAAACCATCTTGGCATGTTGGCTAAAGCTAGTTGAGGGTGACCAACAGGCCTCAAACTCATCAGGCAAGTTAGAGCGATGTCTCCCCCAAGCACATGAAGATTTTCACTGGAAGAATGGGTGGATAAGAACAATTGGTTCCAATGGCCGTGAAGGAGGCTGAAGCAGGAGCTGTGGAGATCTTAGAGCTTTGTCAGACATCAAAAGTGCCAACGTCATTCACTGCATCCTTGGCCATTCCTGTCATCTTGACTTTTGTCCTGCCACTGGACTTTGATGACTCAGGAGGAGAGAGTGAGACCGATGACTTTCTACGTTACCTCACCTGAAAGTCAAGACTACTCCATGATATTGGTCCCCTTCAAAAATGAAGGAGAAACAACAGCAAAAACAACCCCACCACCACAAACTAAATAATAAATCAAGCCGTGGTGTAGTGTTTGCAAATTTTGGAGGTGTAAACTCACACTGTTAATAATCTGCTTTTGTAAGCTGATATGAGCTGGTTCTAGCAAACTCCTGTACTTAACCTTTCTCAGATGAGTTTCCTCATCTGTGAAGTGAAGGGGTTAGACTAACTGGCTTCTAAATCTATGATCCTACGGTGCTTAGAAATCTGGTATGGAGAATGATTCACATCTACCCAAATTCCCAAAGGATTGTCAGTAATTGGATCTAGTTCACATTCTTTCTACTTTTGTCTTCTGTTACCTAAAATTTTGGTTATGGAATATTGCAAGGTTTCATGATAGGCTATGTAGATATGACCTCTATATTTTGTATCATTTAAGCTATCCACTCTGAAAAGTTGGCACGCCATTTCAGGATTTTAAAATATTTGTTTTATTTTGCATTGTGTCATGCCTGGATTTAGTTTGCAAAATTTTAGCTCATGGATTCATATCACACAGAAATATGTCCTACACTAAAAGTTTCAAATAATGGCTCTTTTCATTAGAGTCTCCAAGCTGGAGTTTCTGGGTCAGCCACCTGGAGAGAGCTAACATATATAAATCCCAGGTTTATTATACAGAAATATTTCCTTTTCTTTGAGTCAAACATTGAGCTAGCTGGTCTCAGCCTGACAACTTAAAGGCTGCTATTTTAATGTGCCTCAGTGAATAAATCAATTTTATTACATTGTGTGTCATCCTTCCTATCTTGGACGAAGATGCTTTTGTTTCCTCTCTGCTTAATATACTTGGAAATACTGAAGGGTTTTTATTATTATTATTATTATTACAGATTGGAATGGCTGGTAATAAATTCTTTTTAGTTCTGTTCCATTTCTTTATATAGTTTCTATTCCATATTATGTTTGGCATTCATAGCCATTTGGGCACTGATTATCTTTACTGATCAACAGTACCAGCGGCAAAGAATTCAGTCCTCTCAGAGAATTTTTCCTTTCAAAAGGACAGTGTTTCCCCGGAATTCATCCTAAACCTAGTCATTGATGTTGTGGTCTACGGAGATTGAGGCACTGCTTCATTGCCATCATGAATTTCAGATAGCATGACATACAGGGCCTCATTTTAATTCAAGCCATAATGATGAGATCTGGGTGAAATCAACAAAGTCAGTTGTAGGCTTTTAATGAAGAAGATCTAGGAAGCGTTATCAGATAACTGGAGTTGATGGTTAGGCATGAGAAAACCAAGCCACAAGAAAGCAAGTTGTGATGCTGTCATAGGCTACTGGCCAAATTTGAACACCTATTTTTATGCACAAGCCTTGATCACACAAGTTCCCATCTCTCTTAAATTCACTGCGGCTGTGCACATTCTAAATAATTGATGGAAACATATTCATAAAAAAAAACTCATAAAGAACTCTTTTTTTCTAACAAGAAGCACTTTATTTGGAAGGCAAACAGGTTATTACAGTGAAGGGATGGCACAGGTCATGGTGTTCAATGCTCATTACAAAGTACTTTAGAGGAAGAATGTCACAGAATCTTCCCTGTATTTCCCAGTTCGAACTTCAAAATAAAATTATGTCTGCATTAAGTTTTAAGTCTGAAGTATGAAAATCTGCTTGTCCTCAAGTGATGTCATTTCTATCTGAGAAACCATGAAGTGAAAACATTGTTCTTTATTTCTCCTAGAATATTGCAAGGTTTCATGATAGGCTATGTAGATATGACCTCTACATTTTATATCATTTAAGCTATCCACTCTGAAAAGCTGGCATGCCATTTCACAATTTTAAAATATTTGTTTTATCTTGCATTGTGTCATGCCTGGATTTAATTTGGGAAGGATTCAACCAACAAAGTTCATGACAACAAGATGCAGGGTGGTGCTAGCAAAGAGGAAGTCAAACAAAAGCTCGTTCTGGAGAGATGCCTTGGAAATCTCCCTTGTTCTGTGGGTTGATCTGTAACCTCAAACAGACCCCCAGGATGAAGCTTCCCACACAGGAGATGAAGCCAGAAAGGAAGGAGTTGAAGGGGAAGGTCCCCACGAGGAGACAGTAATCGAACTGCAGCACCCCGGTCAGCAGGATGTGAGCAGGAGGGCGGCCAGGAGCTTCTGGCGCTGCGGCGTCCTGCTCATGTACTCCTCCAGCAAGCGCTAGATCACCTACGCCACCGCGGCCCGCACCGTCCGCTCCGCACCGGACGCCACCCAAGAATTCTTTTGTGGTTATTTGCATATACAGTCACTTTTCCTGTTATAGAACACGTTGTACTCAATACTTTGATCCATGCTTTCATTAGTGTGTACATACCTTACCCAGATGAGGATAGCTACTCCATGCATTCTTATTCTATACAACTGCTATTTATGCCTTTCTTTCAATCTTTGCGAAGAATCTGCTCAGCATGTTGAAGAGGCCTTCCTCTTGTTCTCCTAATATCCTGGGTTTATCAATATGGAGATAGAGTGGCAGAGTGCTTTTTGCTTCTAACACATTTACAGGCTGTATTGACTTTGGGCAAGTCATCTAATCTCTTTAAGTCTCATTTTCCTCATCTGTAATAGCACCTCCCTCACTGTTGTTCAGTCATGTCTGACTCTTTGTGATCCCATTTGGGGTTTTCTTGGCAAAGATACTGGAGTGCTTTGCTATTTCCTTCTCCAGCTCATTTTATAGATGAGGAAACTGAGGCAACAGGGTTAAGTGATTTGCCCAGGGTCACATAGCTAGTAAATGTCTGAGGCCAGATTTGAACTCTGGAAGATGAGTCTTCCTGAATCCAAATCCAGTGCTCTATTTACTGTATCACCTAGCTGCCCCCACCTTCTGCATATGTTTGTTGTAAAGTTCAAACGTATTACAAGAGGCTTGCAAACCTTAAGCTGACATACACACACACTCATATATACATAGAAGTGTGTATGTATATATATAAGTTTATACTTTTGGAAAATATGCATTTTATATATATATATTTTTTCCTACCGTAGGTAGTTAGATGCCTCTCTTTGGCATTGCTGTTTACTAAGGAGGCCTCTTCATCCCCCAATTAGCACAATGTCATCTATGGTTAAGAACATTTGGAGAATTTGGTCATTGCTAGGGAATGCTTCTTTTGTTTAGGATCTGTATAGGATGTCTACTATGACACTTGTGAGTACCTTAGGCAAACATGTTTCCTAGATCCATTCCTTTTAAAAGAATATTAATACATACTATAAATAGTGAAGAAAGTTATCTCAGTAGCTACACTTGTCATGCATTATATCTTACAAATTTTTATGCAAATATTGCTTAAGGAAAAACATTTTATTCTCTTAAGTCAAATAGTTAAAAAATCATCATACAATCAATATAGCTGTGTTTTGTGTTCTGTACATATCATTTTTGTCAATATGAATTGTTATAGAAATACATTGTAAAGGTCTCTATTTTCATATGTTCATCAAGAATAAATACATTGTGTTCATAGACCATTCTCATAAAAGTTTAATTGAGATAGGGAAGATGGCAAATAAATTGCATATAACATCTAGGCTGCCTTTTGGGTGGTGGTGAGAACATGATACTTTCTATTCTTTTAAAATCTTTTCCTTGTGAAGGTATGTGGGTAATTGATACCTGGGTACCTTTAAAATTGTGTTGCTCCAACATTAATTTCTGCTGTATACCCTCTATCTCTTCCTACCATTGCCTTCATTAAAAAAAAAATATTACTCTATTTTACAGATTAGGGAAGTAGCCTCAGAGAGGCTAAATTCCTGGTACATAGCTAGCAAGTTTCAGAAGTAGTATTTGAACTCAAATCTCTCCTTTTTCCAAAGTTATGGGTCTTTCCTACTCTATTGCTCTGTTAACTTCACAAAGAGTTCAAGTGAGGAGGCAGTTTCTGCCTCCCCAGTGGGGTGACCATTTTACAAAGGTCAAAAAGAAGCAGTGATATGGTTATATTAACTTTTATTCATTTTTCACTTTTCAGAGTAAATAGAATAGGTCAAATGGAAGTGCTATAATTTCCAGGGAAGGGTTACTTCTTTATCTCAGGATATCACAGGACAATAGGACCGTGGGATCTAGAGCAGTGAGAGACCTGAGAGGCCCTCTGTTCCAGCCCACTCATGTTATAGATAAGGAAATGGAAGCACAGGGAAGTCACTTAGGTAGAAAGAACGAGGGAAAAGATTTCATCCTAAGTAATCTTACTTCAGAGCCAGTTTTCTCTTTATCGTACTATTTATCCTCTTCCTCCCTCTAAACTAAGATGTAAAATATGATTCTGTAATCAATTTTTGACCCGAATGCACAGAGGCTCATAGGATCATAGACCTGTAACTGGAAGGGAACTCAACTATCACCTAATCTAACCCCTCATTTTATAGATGAGAAAACTGGCATATGGGAAAGTTAAGTGATTTACCTAAGGTCACACAGGTAGAAAGCATTGGTGGTGGGATTTGAACCCAGCTTCTCTAACTCAAGATAGTCCTTTCCTGACCACTACATGATCTAAGGTCCTGGTACTGGGGAAAATAATCTGCTCATTTTTGGAGCAACTGTCTTACATTCCTCTCCAGCTCATTGGGAATGAGTGTGCACTAATTAGCTCACTATATTTATGGGTATCCCATGCTTCAACTTCACATCATTTCCAGCCATTCAGCTATTCACCTAAGCCATCTCACCATCTGCCTGTTACTGCTGTGCTTCTTCCCACATGGAAGAATTTCTTCTGAAAACTAGACACCTGCAAATGAAGCTTTCTTCCTGAATATATACATCAGTCCTGGGGAAATTAAATCTGTTCATCTTTGGAGTACCTATCCTAGGGTCATACCCAGTTGATGACTGAGTATGTGAAAACTAATCCATTACACACACCACAATATTGTATATGTGTGTATGGGTGTGTCATCACACACATATGTATACATAATATAGCACATGTCATGTTGTGTAATATGAAGGCAGCTAGATGACACATTGGATAGATCACTGAGCTTAGTGTCTGCAAGACCTGTGTTCAAATCTGGCCTCAGACACTTACCAGCTGTGTGACCCTGGGCAAGTTACTTAACTTTGCCTCAGTTTTCTCATCTGTAAAATGAGCTGGAGAAGAAAATGGCAAACCATTCCAGTATCTTTGCCAAGAAAACCCCAAATGAAGACCTATGAAGAGTCAGGCACAACTGAACAAAAACCTATGTAATATGATAAGTATATAATATATATGTAACATCCACATACAAAATATAGTATAAAACACACACACACACACACACACACACGTATGTGTGTGTGTGTTTGTTAACTGGACCTGGACACAAGACCACACTTCATCTTTGTATCTAATCTAGCCATTCTACCAGGCCATTTGACTGTCTGTTTGGTCTGACCTCCTCCTTCCTCTTTTTCTCTTCAGAACAAAATTTTCTTCCTTGTTAACTTCTCACTTATATGTGTTGTCATTCCCTGTTAGAATTTAACCTTCTCAAGGACAGACACACACTCTCCCTCCCTCCCTCTCTTTCTCTTTCTATCTCATTTGTATCCTCAGTGCTTAGATTAGTTCCTGGTATATAGCAAATATTTAACAAATTATTTTTTGTTCAATTGTTGATCTGAAGGTGCAGATAAAGATGATTCTAAAATGATTGATACATCTGTCATTTTCCTCCAAGATGTATTTCATTTTTGTGGTACCATTTGGAGATGTTAACATATAAACTTTTGTGGCTCTTTTTTTTTTTTTGTTTAGTGAGGCAATTGGGGTTAAGTGACTTGCCCAGAGTCACACAGCTAGTAAGTGTTATGTGTCTGAGACAGGATTTGAACTCAGGTCCTCCTGACTCCAGGGCTAATGCTCTATGTACTGTGCCACCGAGCTGCCCCTGTGACTCTTTTCTTAAAGAAGATATTCATGAAGCATAGGCTTCTTTGCATTTAGCTTCTTGTTTTGAGCCATATTTTTTTTTAACAGTTCAACATTTTATTTTATTTTTTTAAAATATAAATTTATTTATTTTTAGTTTTCAACATTCACTTCCACAAGTTTTTGAGTTCAAAATTTTTGCCCCATCTCACCCCTACCCCCACCCCAAGACAGCATGCATTCTGAATATCCCTTCCCCTAGTCTGTCCTCTCTTCTATCACTCCCCCCTTCTCTTATGCCCTTCCCCTTCTATTTTCCTGTAGGGCAGGATAGACTTCTGTACCTCATTTCCTGTATTTCTTATTTCCCAGTAGCATGTGAAAACATTTTTTTAAACATATGCTTTTAAAACTTTAGGTTTCAAATTTTCTCTCTTCCTCACTCCCCACCCACCCTCATTGAAAAGGCAAGCAACTCAATATAGGTTGTACATGTACAGTTATGTGAAACGCTTTCATAGTAGACATGTGAAAAACTAACTCTATTTCCCTTAATCCTATCCTGCCCTCCCATTTATTCTATTCTTTCTTTTGACCCTGTCCCTCCTCAGAAGTATTTACTTCTGATTACCCCCTTTCCCAATCTGCCCTCCTCTCTATCATCCACCTATTCTCTTGTCCCCTTCTCCCCCTATTTTCCTGTGGGGTAAGAACGATTTCCATACCCAACTGAATGTGTATGTTATTCCCTCCTTAAGCCAAATCCTATAAGAATAAGATTCACTCATTCACTCTCACCTTCACCTGTTTCCCCTCCACTGTGAGAGACTTTTCTGTTTTTTTTGTGAGATAATTTACCCCATTCTACATCTTCCTTTCTTCTTCTCTGAATATCATCCTCTTTCATCTCTTAATTTTATTCTTCAGATATGGCCTCTTAATCTTCAACTCAACCTGTGCCCTCTATCCGTCTATCTACATATACATACACATAATTTTTTTCCTTCAGCTACCCTGATACTGACAAAGGTCTCATGAGTTATAAATATCATCTTTCCATGCAGGAACGTAAGCAGTTCAATCTTAATAAGTCTCTTATGATTTCTCTTTCCTGTTTACCTCTTCATGTTCCACTTGAGTCCTGTATTTGAAAGTCAAATTTTCTATTCAGCTTGGGTCTTTTCATCAGGAATGCTTGAAAGTCCTCTGTTTCACTGAATGATCATTCCCACTGACCTTCTAAGTTGTCTTTGGCATTGATGGATTGAGGTGTCTGGAAACCTCCACAGCTGCCCAAGATTCAGTCCTCTGAGGCCTGCTCCAGGTTCGAGGTGGCACGCTGTGCTGTGCTGCGCTCCCAGCCCGGCATGATACACCTTTCTGATCAATCATCCAGGTTGTCTTGGGCTGGAAATTTGTTTCACTCTGTCTTTTTGTGGGTTCTGCTGCTTCTGAATTTGTTTAGAGCCATTTTTTATGAGTATTTGGAGGGGTTTGTGGGAGAGCTCAAGCAAGTCACTGCTTTCACTCTGCCATCTTGGCTCCGCCCCCTCGAGCCACACTTTCCAAGACATTTCCTTCTCATCTGTATGTCTCCTTTTCCCATTGAAATTACAAACTACTAAGGTCCATGGTGAAAGGTTAGAGGATTTTGAGTTCTTTTCAAATAAAATGTCTCTTCTTTGTTATCCTCTGTAAATGATGGTACATAAGCTATAATTACCTTCACAGTCAGGTGTTTGCTTGTGCTTATGAGTACTGAAAGATAAAGTGACTTGGTATCTCCAGAAATTATATTTATTATTAGCTTAAGATGTAGTGTGAGGCAATTCTTAGGATTCTCTTCTCATTTAGTTAAACTTTCTTTTTGTGCTTGGTTTCATTTATAGCAAGAATGTCTATTTCATTTGTTGAAGTAGTGTGTCCATCTTTTTAGATAGTCTATAAACAATGTGATTCATAGTGCCCTTTTGTCTCTTCTTTCTTTTTTCCACCAGATCACCAGAGATCTGAAGGCTATTTACATTTTTTTTGTCTTTTTTGTGGCTAGTCAAGAAAAAAAAACACATCTCTTGGTGATAGTATTCCAGTAATGAGCATCCTTGACATTATTTAGCAAGTTCTTGGGGCACACTCTATTGATAGGCTCAGACTCAAACCTTTCTAAGTTGTTAGACATTCTAATTATTTTTTCTCCATTGTACTAGGCTTGAAAAACTCAGGAAGGGTCATTTCCACAGTATGATAAGACATTACAGTAGGTAACAAAAGGAAAATATATTAATATTTAAAGAATTTTAGGGCAGTTGGGCTTTTGTTTATTTTTTCTTGAGTATGTGAAGTTTCTGAATAGTATTTTCTAATTTATTATAATGAATCAAATAACAAATGTTTATTTATATTATATATTATATATTATGTATCTAATTGTACCAGGATATTTGAATTTGTACATGCGCATGTGAAGACACACACTTATATTCATATGTAGTATATACATGTAATATATGTGTGTGTGTCTTTCTATCATCTATCTGTCTATCTATCTATCTATCTATCTATCTATCATCTATCTATTTATCTATCTGTATCACATATCTGCATGTAGAAGCAGCATGTCATAGGAGATAAAGCTTTGGTCTCAGTGCCAGGTAGACCTGGGCTCATCTCACCTCTGACCCATTCTGAGTTTTGTGACTCTGGAAGTCACTTAAATTCTTCCTGCTCTAGAGTAGTTGTGAACCTGCATTAGTGTAAGGTGTCCCCTCACATTGGAGTTACTTATATCAATCAAATCACAGGCCCTATCTCCCCCTGCCTTCCCTCTCAAGAGCTTAATTAGAGAAATAAGACAAAATCATGCATGAAAAGTTGAAATACAACTAAATGTCTGAGGCACTCAGAGGAGTGATTTGCCCATTTGGACCAGTTTGATCAGGGAAATCTTCACAGAGGGGTTGAAAATTAAGCTGGACCTTAAAAGAGCTTAAACTTTACTCAAAACTGTGAACAGTGAGCTCTCCAAAGGGAACTGCATAAAAATGAGAGATTCTTAGTTTAGATGATTGCCTTATAAAACCCCTTGTCTATTAAAACCTTTCAAATAATTTCAAAGGTTCTAATCAAGGCTGGCCCTACATTGATAGTCTGTGTAGGCAACCACTGACATAATGTGATTTATGGATTCTGAAGAGCTTTTCTGTCATCGTAGGTGCTCATTGATCTATTATTCCAGAGCTTGCAGTTCCTTTTCTTTTACCTCGTTAAGGCAATGAAAATGATTGTTTGAAGTCCTATGTCATATTATCTAGAAGAGAACAGGATTCTGTAGGTCTGTAGTGTAAGTGCTCATGAAGGAGGAAGGAGAGAGAGAGAGAGAGAGAGAGAGAGAGAGAGAGAGAGAGAGAGAGAGAGAGAGAGAGAGAGAGAGAGAGTGTCATGTGGTTGGAGAAGAGAAACAGGTAGCACTGTGTATATGGTAAACTAAGCCAGGATGTCATATTAGAATGGTGACACAATCTTATCAATGGCTGAACAGATTATGATATATGAATGTAATAGAATACTATTATACCCTAAGAAATGACAAAATGGACCTTTTCAGAGAAAGATGGACTTGTAGGACTTAACATTAATTGCTGCAGAGTGAAGGGAAAAGAAACAAGAGAACAATTAATACAATTACAAGGTTGTAAAGACAAACAGCTTTGAAAGTCTTAGGAATTCTGGTCAATGAAATTATCAATTATGATTCCAGAGGACTGATGATTATCTATGCTATCCATCTCCTGGAACAGAGGTGATGGATTCAAGATGCAAAGTGAGATATAGGGAATTTGTTTAGCTTGACAATGCATATTTATTTTATACGTACATAATACATACATACATACATGCATATATATGTATAGGTTTCTTCTTTTAAATTGGAGTGGGGATAGTATGGGAAGGAGAGAAAAATAAAAGCTTGTTAATTGAAAATTAAAGATGAAACAAAAAGGAAGTAAAGCAATCATTGGCAATGTGATTGTCCTTGACACCTGGTCTTCATAAATTGCTGTGGCCAAAAAATTAAACCTCTTAGAGCCAACCTGTTGATGAATTCCTCCAAACTTATGCTGGTCTTTAAACAATAGACATACAGTTTGTTGCCAGGCCCAAACTCATAGTCTTTCCAATATGATTGAATGTGCCAGAAGTCATGCTGTACTGGGAAAGCCTTCACAAAACCAGTGTCACCTCCAAATCATGATGAGATGTCAGAGTAGGATTTCAGTGAAGGTGAAAACTATGTCTTTTTTATGACGATGCAGAAGATACCTGTAAAATATTACTTTATTTAGGAAATATGAGTTTCAATTAATTTTTACAATATAGAAAATTTCACTTAAGCAAATTTTATTCAAAATACTAATTCTTTATTCAAAATACTAATTAATTGAACCTCACCTGTAGAGTTGAGGAAACTCTGATGATCACTTAGTAAGAACTTTTAAAGAATATAATATACATGTTATAATCAAGATGGTTTTCCAAGTGTGGGACTAACGTGATCTTCTATTTTTCTATTTTCAACTAAATGTGAATGTTTTGTGATACAAGTTTACTTGTTTTTGGCCAAAGAACCTGTTTCTAAGAGAGGCTAACAACACTCATAAAGAAGACTCAAAGGATTTGTTGGACAGCAAGTAATTCTTATAAAATAGAATTTTAATGAGAAAAGTGTAAATAAATCAGGAACAGATGGATTATATTTACACCAAAACTCACAAGTTCGAAAAAAACAAGAGGAAAAACTTCTTGTGTTTTGGTCCCCTGGTTATTTAAAAAAAACCCTGAATAGTTCAAATAAGAACTCTGATGATTTGTACCACTTCTAGTGGGGTGGTTATATTGTTCTTGGCTGGCTGGTCATTTTTCACATGGGATTTTTTTGAGTTCTAAACTTCCCATTTAAGGTGCCCACAGAGTAGCCAAGCGATTTTGTAAGCTATTGTATCAGAAATTTTTCTTGGGACAAAAATCTAATTCATTTTCCCTTCACTTACAACCTTAAGATATGATCCTTTGATTTAGTTGATCAAAGCTTCTCTCTCTTTAGAAATTCTGTAGTATTCAGCACGTCTTATCACCTACTCAAGTTATACCTTCTAAAAATGGGATAGTGAATTAGGGAGGAACAGCACGTACACAGATAAAAACAAACAAAGTATGGTATATATGCAGAATGATAGTTCGGAGGAATTGGTAGGGAAAGAACACGAATGACTCAGTAGATCAAGAAAGTCCTTGTGTAGGGCTGATATTTGCTCTGAATCCTGAAGGAAGTTTAGTATGCCAGGGGACAAAGGTGAGGAGAGAGAATATTTCAGACAAAGCAGGGATAGCTTATATAAATGGAAGGGCAAGTACAGAGATCAGCAAGTAAGCCTCATGGAACATAAAGTGAATGAAGATCGATAGTATGAAATTAATATGGAAAACAGCTTGAAAGCTGTCCCTATCTTTCCCCTACCTTGTACCAATGTAAAATGAAGCAATGTTAATCATTTCTAGCTACCTGAACATACGGGAGAAGAATGCTTTGGGATAATTATTGAATATATTTTATTATTTATGATTTACTTATATATAATATTAATGACACAATACTATTGTTCTAGGCACCAAAGATAGAAAGACAAGAATAGAATAATCTCTATTCTCAAAGAAGCTACATTTTATCTGGGGTAACTACATGTACCCATGTAGGAATATGTAGAATACATACAGGGAAGTTTAGAGAGGAAGGACATTAGTTGGGGATCAAGAAATTTAACACAGAAGATAGCAGCTGAGTTGAATGTTGAAGAGAGTAAGGGTTTCAGGTAGCTGGGGGTGCAGTATTGAATTTGCAGTCAGGACAATCTGAGTTTAAATCTGGCTTGAGATGATGCTTGTTTGCCGTATGGCCCTGTGGAAGTTACTTAATCTCTGCCTGTCTCAATTTCTTCATTTGTAAAATGGGGATGATAGTAGCACTTACTTCCTAGGGTTTTTGTGAGGATAAAATGAGATGACATTTATAAAATGCTTTGGAAACCTTAAAGTGCTATGTAAGTAACAACAGCAACAACCTTTTAAAGCTATATATGAGGAAAGAGAGAGAATTCCAGGTGTGGAAGGTTACTACAAAGTTTCAGAGATGGGAAGAGTGATATGCATGAAAAACAGCAAGAAGGCTAGTATGTCTAGAGTATAGAATGTGTAAGCAGTCAAAGTGATATTCAGTGTTAGATCTAAATAAAAGAATTTTCCAGTAGGTTGGAGCTGAACCCTATAGAGTGTTTGGGTTTAGAAAGTTATGAGGATGGTGAAGCTACAGGGTTTTAGATTGACACACATTTTTCAGGAACCAGATTTGATCATGGTTCTAGACCCGGAAAAGCTGAGAGAGGGATGATGTGGGACTGCACATTAGCATATGAGTAGCAAGATGGCTTGTGAGAACATGTCCCATAAATAGGTGGAGCATGGCTAGAGCCTTCCTGAAATAGTGAGCAATGTGAGCCACTCATTAGAATAGCAGGTGATCAGGGAAGGGTTCTGGAGATGAAAGTGTTGAGTCCCCTGGATTATGCTCTCTCATTCAGTGTCAGGCCAAACAAAAACTGACTGGTGAGTATATGGTAGAACTGAGCAACTGAAGAATAAAGACTTTAGGAAGGACAGAGACGTGAGAGGGATGGGTAAGAAATGGAGGGTATTGGTAAGTAGAATGCATGGAAGGATAATGTGTTTCAGTGAGGTCTAAAAAAATTAGGAAGAGTAGAATATAATGAGTGCATGATACATATGAATCTGTCTGTATCTATTTGTATCATCATACATTCAATTCCACACAGAATTTTTAATTGCAAGGCTTGTTCTGGGCACTATTCTAAGCACTGAGCCGACAAAGATTAAAGCAAAAAATTCTTTCTGTTAAAGAGATTACATTTATGGCACAGTGGATATGAGACAACCTCAGAGTTAGGAAGACTTAAGTTCTCGTTGCATCTTAGCTATGTGACCCTGAGCAAGTTTAAGCACACCTCTCCTTGGGATTTTCCTAAGGTCCCATGAAAATATTTCCTTAAGAGTGAAATCCTTGATTCAATTCATTCTTTGAAAGTCTTTTTTTTTTTAAATCATCTCTCTGAGCACACAGCTAGAAGCATAAAGATAGTGGTGCAGGGCCAAACTACTGGTTCATTGAGTCTGTTTTGCCTTAGGCTTTAACAACATCTGTTGCTTTGGGAGGAAGGTAACTCCCATCATTAGTCGAGTGGGCCAATTTTGCAGAGCTGAACATGAAGGAGAAAGTTATTTCCTGTCTTTTGTATTAACCAATGTAGTCCTTGAAGTATTGGATTTAATTAGTCTATATGAATACAAGCACTATGCATGGGAATGCACTCTTGGAGATGGTAGTGATCTTGTTGTCTCCAAAACTGTAAAACAGCATAAATCTTCATTCCTGATACCCAGAGGTAAATGCTACTTACATTTTTTATTAGGCATTATGAAAGACTCGTTTCCCAAATTCCCAAAGAATGTTGACTCAGGATGATTTATGTGGTCATATGAGTTGAAGTTCACTGGATTTCTGTTTGCCCCTGAGAATCTGCAACTTTTATGACACTGGAATGATTTACTTCATAGAAGGAAGGAAGCTCCATTGGCAAGGTTTACCAGAGGGCAGAGGAAGATTTTGTTTTGAATAAATGCTTGTTAAAGACAGGAAAAGCCAAGACCTATGAATGGCTTATCTTTCTTATTAGAAAGCTTCTCAGGCTGCTCCAATCTGTTGTCCTGGCTCTCCACATGTTCCCAGGGAACAATTATGAATTCTCTCCATTGTAGTCTCTTTCAACATTGCAGGTTTTTACAACATTTGGATAGGCGAAACTGCAGCCAATTCTAAGCATGCTGTTCTTAAACAGGATCTGAACTTCTTTTTGAAATCTCCCTGTCATGGACATCTGTCAAAGATGTCAAAATTGCAGAATTATGGTGCCAGCTTAAACAGAGCAGTTCTTGGCATTTACCCGACTGCTTGGCGTGTGTGAGTGTGCACATGTTAACTTTTTATTTTTTTCTTTTGCAGAATAATTTGATGTCATTTGGCCTTTCTTTCCACTTTCACCTCCACCAAGTATGTTCTCATTGTAGTGTCTACATCTTTCTAGCCATCACTATGGAGATATAACACAAACGGATTTAGGGTTCCATCATGTTCAGTAATTTGGGAACAACTACACTGCTATTTCTGCTCATAAATCAGGGTCAAGATAGGGTATCATTTTGGTATTTTTATTGCAGCATAATCCAAAATGTACAAAATTTGATTGAAAAGTTTAGAGCCTCCTAGACCACCATAACAGTTTATATGAGGTGATGACATTGGTAACCTAACATATCATGAAAAATTCACAGCTTTCCCAAAATAAAAATCTAGATTCATGACACATAAGGAAAGATGATAATCAAAGCCAAATCTAGGAAAAATAGTGAAGTAGTGGAAGTTTTTCTTTACTTCCTCACCTTTCTATGCCCTCTCTTCCCATTCAGGGCCCAATTCAGCTTTTCAGTGCTCTCCTGCTTGCTCTGGGCTCTATCAGTGGATAGAAATTGAACCGATAAATTCATTTACACTCACATGTTGGCAGATAATGTAGAAAGCAAGAAGATATTAGTAAAGACTCTTCTTTTTTAAAGTATTAAATTGTTCTCAGCATTTTAGGCACTGTGGAGCTATTTAGGACCATTTTCAGGGCCTCTCAAATTATGCCAAGTAGAATAATGTCTACTTGGAATATCAGTGTTACTAATGGCGTACTATTCCTTTAAAGACTTCCAGAGATAAATATTTCACAACTTTTCTAAGAATCCTTCAGAATATGATAGGTACTAATGCTTCTCCTCAAGTAGACTTTTTTAGGGGAAAATTGTATATATTTTGGACAACAGAGACATTTATGGAATTTAATTGATATCTACAATTAAATTCACACCAGTAAATACTTTGGTCAGTTAGAATCTATGTTCAAAATGCTATTGCCTTTATTCTCCCTGGATAGGACTCCATGCATAGAAAAAAATACCACTTAGCTTATAAAAAGTAAAAATATTTTCCAGTTCAGTGCTGTCCTATGTTGTTGTTGAGTCACACAGCTAGTAAGTGTCTGAGGCCAGATTTGAACTCACAAAGATCAGTCTTTCTGATTCCAAGCCTGCTGCTCTATTCACTATGCCATCTGTATTACTGACTGCTTTTAAGATACTGCCATTTTAAAAAGGTTATGCTTCCTGCTTGCCTGGGAAGCCCTTTGACCAGTGTTTCTTGGAATTAATTCAATAATGTCTAAGGTTCAGGTGATTATCTGAGGGTGTTTTTAAATTCCATAGTCTTTTTGTGTTATATTTTGGTGAACTTGTATTTTATTAAAATTAGAACCACAATTACCAATTTCTTTCCTGGAGTAATTAATGAACCTTTTCCTGTTTTTCTGTACTAGAAATTGGAAAATTAAAATGTTGGACTTGGGGTTGGAAAGACCTGAGTTCATACATAGCCTGAACACTTTATGGCTGTGTGACACCCAACTTCTCTGTGCCTCAATTTCCTTTACTCAATTTTCCTTTACCCTACCTCCTAGGGTTGTTGTGAGTATGTTTGTAAAGCACTGTGCAAACATTAAAGTGCAATATAAATGCTACCTGTTGCTTAATTTCAAGTCCAATCACATCAGAGAATTTGGAGAATATTTGGAGAATAAAGAGATTTCCTGTCCAACTCAGGGATGCTATTTTGTTTTCAGGGTAGAAAGAAATATATCTAGGTCATTCCCCACCATCATCAGAAAAACCCAAATTATCTAAAAATTTTAATGATTTTGACTGAATGCATATTGACTAAGTGCCTACTGTGTTCAAAGCCCTGTGTTGGGAGAGATAGGGAATATAAAGGGTCAAAAAAGAGGTAGTCTGATGTAGTGGAAATAGGGCTGGATTTGAACTCAGAGGATGTGGGTTTAAATCCTAATTCTGCCTTTTATAACCTGTGGGAACTTGGGAAAGTAATTTTCCTCTGAGCCTCTTTCTCCACTTATAAAGCAAAGGATTTGGACTCAGTTATCTCTAAGATCTTTGCAACTTTAAATATTTATTCCTATGCCTGGAAGTCTGTCCTCATGAAGCTAGTAGCTTAGTAGCAGAGATGACATGTAGGGATCTATACATAATACAAGGTATAAAATAGTATGGAATTTTAGGGGAGGAAGAGATAACTTTTGGCTTTAGAGAATCAGAGGATTCTCCATGGAGAATGGATCTGTGTTGGTCCTTCAGGGATGGGTAAGAATTGGAAAGGCAAAACTTGAGGATTCAGGGAACTGATAGAAATGTGAAAAAAATCATAGGTGTGGAAAATTTCAGGCATGTTCTGGGAATGGCAAATAGTCTCATTTTTTTTCAAATATGGAATATGCTGGAGTGGACAAAGGGGAGATATGGTTGGAAAAGTAGGTTGGATCCAAATCATAAAATTTGATCATCTTTTCTATCTGATGAAAATCTATTTCTTTTCAAAGATCTTCTGTGGAACACATCTTTTAATGACCACTTAATCTAAAAACAATTATTCTTGTTTTCTCATAAATCTAATTATAACTTCTGATTCTGTAGCCTGACCTCATTTTCCTTGTTGTTTAGTAGGAATGAAAAAAGAGCCAGGAACTATTAGAGATTTTTTTCAAAAGATTGGGGAGAGGGGACAGGGTATATGATTTTATTGGTGTGGGGAGGTCCTGGGAACTTCAACCGATGAAGATCAGTACATTCTCTGTAATTCAGTCTTAAAGAGTTACTCAGGTCACTGAAGGGTAAAGTAATTTGCTTAGGGTTCCAGAGTCAGCAGTGTCAGAGGTGGGACATAAGCCCAAGTCTTTCTGAATCTGAGGCTTTCTTAGTGTCTACTAGGCTGTGTTGCTTCTACTATTAATGAAATTAAGGTGAAGCGTTTATTTCAGAAATGCCCCCTGATCCATTATCTGTTGCAAAATAAACTCCTATTTTGTATGTATTCCCTTCCTTTAGTAGGCCCCTAGGAATGCAGGGACTGCCAGAATATTATTTACATCTTCACTCTATTATAGTCCTTTACATATTTAAATTATACTGTTTATTCACTCGATCGTCTCCAAGTCAGAAAAGCACTTGTTCTTTTGACTCCTCTCTGGATGTACTCCACATCTTCAGCACTCCTCTCAAATTGTGGAGTCCAGAACCCAACTCACCATTATACTTACTTTTGTTTTTCCCTCATCTGTATCGAAATTCTCTGTAACTTTAGCCCTTAAGTTGCCTTCAACTCCTCAGAAACTTTGCCACTAGCTATTTATGGCCCTGCTTCCTCCTGCAGTTTATCTTCAGGATGCTTCTTGATTGTGAGCAGATGCTCTCAATAGGTGCAGAGAGTAATGAGGAGAGTAGCCTCAGCTGCTAAAATGAGAAAGCTGGTGATCTACTACTGTGCCAGTCTTCATCATTTGTCATCAAGGACCTCTCTAGCTATACATCTGCTTTGATGCTCTCCTATTAATTGTCATAAGCATTTTGTATTTTATGTCTACTTTGCACCACTTAGAAGTGTGGATAACTGCAAGATATTATTTGTCTTTCTTTCTTGACTCCTGGGGATTAAATGAGAAAATAACATTTCAATTTTTTTTCTCTGTAGTTCCATGGGTGGTAATGAGAGAAGAAAAATTAATCTTTGAAAAGGTTTATAGCCTTGCCTCGCAGAAATGTAATGTGTATCCAATAAGATGAATGTTTTGGCTGTTTAAAAAATCAGTAGAGTAAGTAAATGAAATCTGAATAGAATGATGTGAACTGTATAATACAGATGAAGTACAAAATGCTTCATATGTCAAAAACATTTGGTCAAAAATTTGAACAAAATTATATATAGATGCAAGAGACATCGCCAATGTCCTATGAAAACTTAGACTTTTTTTTTCTCATAAACTCAGTTGAGTGAGGCTCTAAAGTGATGGTGATTAAACCCAACTGCTCCATAGATGTAAATTTTCTATGTAGGGAAAGCATATTACTCAATAAAATGGAATCATATGTTCTTAGGGATATAATGTATCCTGTTGGCTTTCAAAATATGAATGGAGCTGGATGAATATAAGGCTGGGAGAAAACAGGCACATAATGATACCTTGCTACCCCTTAATATCCTCCCAAAGAAGGTTGGATTTTTTTTTTTGGCAATTGGGGTTAAGTGACTTGCCCAGGGTCACACAGCTAGTAAGTGTCAAGTGTTTGGTCTGAGGCCAGATTTGAACTCAGGTCCTCCTGACTTCAGGGCTGATGCTCTATCCACTGCGCCACCTAGCTCCCCTAAGAAGGTTGGATTTTTAAAATGATTATTGATTAAAATAAGTTCACATTTTATTTATTTACTAAATATTTTTTAAGGAACATTTATTGTTGTGAAGTCTATAAAAAGATTTCTTGAGAATAATTAAATCAAATGGGTCACCGTCTAGAATTGGAAGTAATCTCAGAAGATTTCTAGTTGAACTCCTCATTCTTCAGCTGAGGAAACTAAAACCAAGGTAGGTGATGTGACTTACTTTGGATCTTAGTGGGAAGTGTAGTAGAGGAAACATCTGAGCTTGGGTCCTCTGACTCGAGTCAGCACTCTTCACTGTCATATTATCCCTAATTTTAACCCTTCAAGAATTTTAAATTGCCCCCATGCTACATAATTTTCAAGCTTAGGATTTTTCAGTGTAAGAAGAGAAAATACTAAACATTAAAAGAATATGCCTATCAAAATAAATGAGCTGGGTTGTATGAATTCAGGAAAATGTCTATGTTACATGAAAGAATCATTATAATTCAATGTTTTATATGATGGTATAGTACATACTCAGTTCAAATGTTCTTTTCAAAACCTGTATCAAGACAGGTTTGTTAGTTTCTGCACTTCATGTTAATATTCATGATAATTTTTAATCATTTGCAACACGAATTTAGGTTTGTGGTAAAAATTCATTAATCATGCTACCACATACTTTTACTCCACCTCCTAAATGGTTTCCTTCATCCCTGTTATCTAGGGTATCGTTCACAAAAACAAAACAAAAAAACCAAAAAAACCTAACAAATGAACAAATCCCTTGCAACTGGTTTCTCATTTTATAGTCTTAACAATTTGCAGCTTGAGGTCTTCTACCTGGTCCCAGTTACAGCTTCCTTTTCCCAACTTGTAACAAGCATCTCCTACTGTGTCTGAGGGACTTCTGTTCTATCCTGAACAAACTTTCCTATATCCTTCATTTCTTGCACAAGTGTCATCCTTTTCCTTTTGATTTAATTGAAAACTGACTTTCCCCTGACAAAAATCATGCTCTTGAAACTATCTACCATAAAGGCCAATCATTTTTCTGCCAAGGGAATTGGGAAGTTAGTCCACAATTTCCCTGAATTCTCTTTAGCAATATTCTATTCTATCAATGGAGAAAGGGTTGTGGCATCCTTATTAATCTTTCTGTGTCTATAAAAATTGACTTCTCTGTATGATATTTGCAAGTTCTGAGAACTGTGGCTCTGAAATTGCTGATAACTTTTCCCCCATTTAATTTGGCTGTTCTGGATAATTGAGTTTTCAAATCATGACCAAAGACCCCAATCAAACAACACTGTTTTTAGATCATGTAAGAGTCAACAATTTAATAGCAAAAACTTTTAATTAAGATAAACCCAATGCAAATACCAAGAAAGAATCAGGTAGCATAATTGTTCCCTGACCCCCCATACAAATAGGTACAACCTATACTTCTTTAACTGGAGAATAAAGATCTTATGAGGATCCCTTGTGAGACTCCATAAGACAATGGAAATCATGTAGGAGTTAGGTTTGGAGGTCCTGGGTTTTAATTAGAGTTCTATTGTTAATTACCTGTGTAACCTGGGGCAAGTCACTTTTTTTTTTTTGAAACTCCATGTCCCTCATTTTTCTCAGCTATGGAATGAAGGGGCTAGATCAGATGATCTTAGTAGTTTTTCTTTTCTGTCTAACTTTCAGTTTATTCCTATGAAGTAGTGAAAACTATCATTCATCCTCCATATCTCCTCTCAGTGTACCCTCATCAACTGGTATAGAGATATACTAAAGCCATGCTGGAGTAGACTTAGCTCTAGGTTATTCCCCATGACATTGATCTCCTGGGTTCTCATTCATCGTGTATACAGGTTGAAGTAACATCTCCTGCTCAGCAGATCACAGCCCCTTACCCAGTTTAGATATCTGCCTCAGGTACTCTGAAATAGTCCAAGATCCTTTATCCATGTCTCCCTCCATTCCTAGTCTTTTACTGTCATCTGTTTTCTAAGTGACTCTCCCTATCATTTCTTCTTTTTCTATCCCCTGGCACAATGACACATAGGGTCATAACATCTGAGATTCTTTTCCCATGAATGGAATTTCCTTTGCCTCAACATAATGGATACTTGAAGTTGTGCGGGAGAGTTTCTATTAAGGACCCTGGATTATTCCTTCATCAACATTATTTTGCCTTAAGATGTTAAGTCTCATTATTTAAAAATTATAAAAATAGGAAACTGTTAGAACTTAAATAGATCTGTCCTAGAATATAGTAATCATACTGCTCCAACTGTAGTCCCACTGTCAGAACAAAGTGATACCATCATTTCCCTCATTTTGCACACCATGCCTCTCTTAATGTAGACTAGGATAGGCTTTCATATTATATTGTTGAAATATTGTGAACTTTAGTGAACTTTATAAAACCTCTGTATTTTATTTCCCTAGAATTGTTGTTCACATTTAATTACAATCCAATTTTGGTTTTATTCATCTCTCTATCTAGCCAGGACCCCATTATTTGTCATTTAATGATGTTCTATCGCTTTAGTACCCTTATTCCTTTATTTTTGTTATTTCCTGCTTTCAAATACCACACCCTGGGGAACCCACCCTCTCACTTTCTCTGTCTCTGCTCTTGAAGGTTGCTAAGCATTGCTGGAGAAAATCATGAAACCATGCTGCTTGGTTCCACTATAAATTTTGCCATCTAAACTTAGCAGGGCCCTTGCTGCTACTTGGCAATCTTTGTATTTATCTCTTGTTGAGTTAAAGGATCTCAGACTCACAAAATAACAGGGTTAGAAAGGATCTAAGAGTCTCTCAGCTCTGACTTAAAACTGAGTATGAATCACCTCTACCACGTGCTTAATGTTCCTCTAGTTTTGGAGGCCTATTAGTGAAGGGAAGTCACTGTCAATCACTTTATAAAATACTTCTAGATAATTAAAATTGTTAATAAATTCTCTCTCTCCCCCCATTTTTAATTCTAAATAGATTGTACTTTTACTTCTACCTCCTTGTAGTAGCCACTGAACTAAAGTATACTGACAATATTTCTAGGTCTTTGTAGAAAAGGCATACCCCTTTCTAAAAAGATTGCATCTATTCACAACTTTGCCAGCACTTTGAAATGGACCATTAAAGTTTAAATAACTCCACAGCCAACTGATCAAAAAAGTACAGTAACAAAATAGCAAATGTTTCAAAAGGAAAAATAAAGAAAAACTTTTTAAAATTAGATTAATATCTTCTATCATTTGACATATATCTCATGCTCATTTGTGCCTTTATTATGAAACAGAAAATGTGAAAAAGTCCAAACCTACATGAGATTGAATAAAACAAACATTTGATCTTAAATGCTCATAATGTTCTCTATACATTAAAAAGTTAGGATTTTTTTTGCCTTAAAATGTTAACTCTCATATTTAAACATGATGAAAATAAGAAATTGCTAGAACTTACACAGCTTTGGTAAATTTTTTTAACATGACTTATTTTTAAAAAATACAGTATTGGGGGTTTTCTTTATTAAAATTATTCTGATTCTCAGAACAATTAATTTTATCAATGATAAACATATATAAGTAACCCAAACATAGAGATGTCTTTTTTATCAGTATGTTTCATGTGGGATAACAAAGTACAAAGTGAATTTTTTTATCATCTACTGTTATTAAGTGAGTGTAGTATCTAATATAAATTATGCAATATGAAGTAAAGTGTGTTTGGGCTTGGTGGTGGTGAAATGGAGTGGTCAGGGAGGAATGGATAAAAGTTAAGAGCTGGATTATTTTTCCATGTTGTGTGATAATAATATGGAATGTGTTCACATGTGTTCAGTTATGCAGTGAAATTCTTAACATGTGGCACATGACTAATATAACACAGACTAAACTGCCAGTTGTATGCTAGGTATCATTTCATGAATATTATCGTCTCTAGTCCTTTTTCATCAATATTTTATATTTTATAGAAGTGTTATACATTGTTGAAATTCATAGTATGCTTATACTTTTTGATATGTATCGTTGAGATAACTTGTTAATCTGATAGAGAAAAAACTCTAGTTAAGAAAGCACTGATAAAATGAAAGTCCCAATATTCACCAAAATATTTACAGCAGCTTTTTTTAAATCATAGCTTAGCACTGGAAACAAAGTTGATTCCCATCTATTAGGGAATGGCTGAGCATGAATTTATTTGCATATTATGGCATAATATGCAGCTACTACATGATGGCAGTATGAAGTGGTGAATACAATGAATACAGGGAAACCTGGAAAGACTTCTATGAACTAATGCAAAATAAAATAAAGCCAGAAAAAACAAACATGACTATAACAATGTAAGTGGAAAAAACATTAAACAAGAGAAAATAAATGGTGCAAGATAAAATAAATGTTACAAGATAATAAAAAGCAAGCTTGGCACCAAAGAAGATAGATCAAAAGCCATGTTTTCATTTCTTTATAGGGATGGAGATTCCACAGGTATGGAACTTTGCATATGATATCAGATTGTTTTTGGATGTATAAATGTATTGTAGCAATATTTTTCTCTTCTTTTAATAAAAAGACTTAAAAAAACAGGAATAGCTCTCTGGTATGGGATACATAGGTGGATTAAAAACAAAAAAAACTATCAACAAAAGATTTTTTTAAAAAAGAAAGTTCACATACTCAATTTTGCTTGTAAAATGGATGATAGTATATATTTTGTTCTCTTCATTCGTATTAAATCTAGGGGTGTGCTGGAATAGGCTCAAATTGTTAATTTATTAAAACAATGATTGTTAAATTTTCAGTGTGAGCATTTACATCTCAGATATCAGCAAACTAAAAAAAATCAGTGCTTGATTTATTGCTTTTTTGGTTCTCTAGGCTTAAGAAAGTGATGAAGAGAAAAAGTTGATAATTCAGATTAAAAACTTAAAAGGAAGTCAATTTTACATTTTTTGGGAGAATTCTGGCTGTTGAACATTTACCAATGCACCATTGCTTATATGTGTTAGATCACCTATGGGTTCCTTACACAGAACTTTTCACATGCCATTATGGGTCTTATGATTTGGAAAGAATAAGAGACTGTTGAATACATTACTCTTTTTGCTTGGTAAATAAATCAGTGATGCCTACAACATTAACATACTGTATAATATCCAAATATACTAGGAGTTGTAAATCAAAGAACCACTTTGTTAAATCCATTAGAGACTTTGAATTTGTATGAAGTATGAATTTGTATGAAGATAATCATAATAATTCAGATTGTTATGATGAAACTCAGTATGACAAAGTACCATATCAGCAGTGTTTGTCCTCTATTCAAACTAAGCTGCCACACTTTAGAAGATTTTTTTTATATATATAAATTAATTTATTTTTAGTTTTCAACATTCACTTCCACAAGTTTTTGAGTTCCAAATTTTCACCCCATCTCACCCCTACCCCCACCCCAAGACAGCATGCATTCTGAATATCCCTTCCCCCAGTCTGTCCTCTCTTCTATCTCTCCCCCCCTTCTCCTATTCCCCTCCCCATCTATTTTCCTGTAGGGCAGGATAGACTTCTGTACCCCATTTCCTTTATTTCTTATTTCCTGGTAGCATGTGAAAACATTTTTTTAAACGTATGTTTTTAAAACTTTAGGTTTAAATTTTCTCTTCCTCCCTCCCCACCTACCCTCGTTGAAAAGGCAAGCAACTCAATATAGGTTGTACATGTGTAGTTATGCAAAACACTTCCATAGTAGACATGTTGTGAAAAACTAACTCTATTTCTCTTAATCCTATCCTGCCCTCCCATTTATTCTATTCTTTCTTTTGACCCTGTCCCTCCTCAGAAGTATTTACTTCTGATTACCACCTTTCCCAATCTGCCCTCCTCTCTATCAATCCCCTGCTCTCTTGTCCCCTTCTCCCCCTATTTTTCTGTAGGGTAAGACAGATTTCCATACCCAATTGAATGTGTATGTTATTCCTCCTTAAGCCAAATCCTATGAGAATAAGATTCACTCATTCCTCTCACCTTCCCCTGTTTCCCCTCCACTGTGAGAGACTTTTCTGTTTTTTTTTGTGAAATTTACCCCATTCTCTCTCCCTTTCTTCTTCCTGAGTATAATCCTCCTCATCCTTAATTTTATTCTCCAGATATGACCCTTAATCTTCAACTCACCCTGTGCCTCTATCTATCTATCTATATATACATACATATAATTTTTTTCCTCCAACTACCCTAATACTGACAAAGGTCTCATGAGTTATAAATATCATCTTTCCATGCAGGAATGTAAACAGTTCAATCTTATAAGTCTCTTATGATTTCTCTTTCCTGTTTACCTCTTCATGTTCCACTTTAGTCCTGTTTTTGAAAGTCAAATTTTCTATTCAGCTCTGGTCTTTTCATCAAAATGCTTGAAAGTCCTCTATTTCACTGAATGACCATTTTTCCCCTGAAGGATTATACTCAGTTTTGCTGGGTAGGTGATTCTTGTTGTAATCCTATCTCCTTTGCCCTCCGGAATATTATATTCCATGCCCTGCGGTCCTTTAATGTAGAAGCTGCTAAATCTTGTGTTATCCTGATTGTGTTTCCACAGTACTTGAATTGTTTCCTTCTGGCAGCTTGTAATATTTTCTCCTTGACCTGGGAACTCTGGAATTTGGCTACAATATTCCTAGGAGTTTTCCTTTGGGGATCTCTTTCAGGAGGAGATCTGGATTCTTTCAATTTCTATTTTGCCCTCTGGTTCTAATATATCAGGGCAGTTTTCCTTGATAATTTCTTGAAAGATGATGTCTAGCTCTTTTTTTGATCATGGCTTTCAGATAGTCCAATAATTTTTAAATTCTCTCTCCTGGATCTATTTTCCAGGTCAGTTGTTTTTCCAATGAGATATTTCACATTGTTTTCTAATTTTTCATTCTTTTGGATTTGTTTTACAGTCTTGATTTCTCATAAAGTCACTACTTCCAATTGCTTATTCTAATTTTTAAGGAAGTATTTTCTTCAGTAATCTTTTGGACTTCCTTTTCCATTTGGCCAATTTTTCTTTTTAGGGCATTTTCTCCTCATTGGCTTTTTGGACCTCTTTTGCCATTTGGGTTAGGCTATTTTAAGGTGTTATTTTCTTCAGTATTTTTTTGGGTCTCCTTCAGCAAGCTGTTGACTTGTTTTTCATGATTTTCTTGCATCAGTCTCATTTCCCAGTTTTTCCTCTACTTCCCTTACTTGCTTCTCAAAATCCCTTTTGAGCTCTTCCAAGGCCTGGGACTGATTCATATTTTTCCTGGAGGCTTTAGATGTGGGAGCTTTGACTTTGTTGTCTTGTTCTGGTTGTATATTTTGATCTTCTTTTTCACCAAAGTAAGGTAATATAGTCTGACTCTTTTTGCACTGCTTGCTCATGATCCCGGCCAATTACTTGAGTTTTAAACTCTTTGTTAAGGTAAAAGTCTGCTTCCAATGTGGAGAATGTACTGTCCCAAGCTTCAGGGGTTTGTATAGTTGTTTTCAGAGATACTTGTAGGGCCCTGCAAATTTTCAGTTCTTGCAAGGTGGTATGATAAGGGTTGAGGTGTTTACTCCTTTCCTGGCCTGAAACTACAAGTACTGCTTTCTGTCCCATAACTGTGAAGAGGGGTTCTTCTCCATAGCCACCACAAGCTCCACCACGCCAGTGCTCCTCCTCACCCCAGCACCGCCACCCAGAACTGTGACCCAGATCCAAACACGTGCAAAGCAAGAGATGGCTGCCTTAGCACTGGCAAAGAGATCCCTGCAATCCCTCTCTGATCAGCCACTGGATTCCCCCTCAGTCTGTGGGCTGGAAGCTCAGGAAGCAGCTTCCCCCCAGCACCCCAGGGCCACGCTCTTGGGAATTGGAGCTGAAACCCCACCTTCCTGTCTCAGCACCGCAGAAACAGACTTTTCCCACTGACCTTCTAAGTTGTCTTTGGCATTGGTGGATTGAGGAGTCTGGAAACCTCCACAGCTGCCTGTGATTCAGTCCTCTGAGGCCTGTTCCAGGTTTGCTGCAGCCTGCATGCCCATGCCATGCTGTGCTGTGCTCCCAGCCCGGTGTGATACACCTTTCTGATCAATTATCCAGGTTGTCTTGGGCTGGAAATTTGTTTCACTCTGTCTTTTTGTGGGTTCTGCTGCTTCAGAATTTGTTTAGAGCCATTTTTTATGAGTATTTGCAGGGGTTTAGGGGAGAGCTGAAGCAAGTCACTGCTTTCACTCTGCCATCTTGGCTGTGCCCCTAGAGGATCTTTTAATGACTCAAGCAGTCTGAAACAACTTGGCATATAATTTTGACTTATCCAATAATCAAGTTGAACTTTTAGCTTCTAAACTAATAATGGCAATAATTATAGAGAATAGCTAAAATTTCTTTGAGATTTTAAAATATACTTATATATACACATATATAATGTACACACACATATATGTATATAAATATATACATACACTCATATGTGTTTTGATTTGAGCCTGAGGACAGCCCTGTGAAGTAAGTATAACTATTATCTCTATTTTATTCTTGAGGAAACTGAGACAATCAAATGTTAAGTGATTTGCCCAGGATTATATAACCGGTAAGCACCTGAGGCAGAATTTCACTTGAGATCATCTTGGGTCCAAGTCTAGAAGCCACTGTACAACCTAATTGCCTACATAAATTCTTCATTACCAGAAGGATGGCAATTTCTTCAAGGGGCCATCAAAATATGTTCATACCTTTCATTTGAGATGCATTAAGAATGGAAATGATTGTGGGCACATCTATGAGAAACTAAAAATGAACCCCTTTTCAATTACCAAGACAACTTGGGTGCATGAAATGCTGACATTTTGTTTGAGAATCAGGGACAGAAAACAATAATAGCACTTAATTAAAAAAACAAAAACAAACTTCAAAGAAAACAATTGATTCCAGGAAAGAATAATGTGGTAAGCCAACAAATGATTGCAGTTGTACTGAAAAAGTGTTCTTAGCACCAGATAATAGCTAGCAGTTATGTGGAGCTTTAAAGTTTGCAAATTATTTTGCGCATTTTAACTCATTTGATCTTCACAACACACTCTGGGGCAGCATTATTATTATCCCCATTTTACAGATCATAATAGGTTTTCAAGCTCCAATGAACTTTAACCTTAGTTTAATGACATTTTCTCCCCAAGGTGATGGATCAAAATGGTACAGGTTTTCTCTTCTCTACCTTAAAGTTTTTGTTTAATTTAATTCATCATCCTTTCATCTCCTCATTTCTTTTAGGAAGAAGTGTTGCTTTGGTTTTTAAGCCTAACTCTTCTAACTACTTCTGTTCCTATTACCTCTCATCTCCTCTGGGACCTTGTTTTATTAATCATCACTTCCTTATCTTAAATGTTACATTCACCCTTTCCAATGGGTCTTTTTTTGGTCAAAGTTCTTGTCAGCACTGGGGTACGACAGGCCAAGAATGGCTATGATGTAGAGGTAAAGCTAAAAGTACATGTGGGCAAGATTTGTCATTCTTAAGGGTTACTGAGGGACCTTTTTTAAATATTATGCTTTAAAAATATATTTCTTTATGTTTGTCCATGCCTGTGATTTTATTGAGTTAGGGAATTACTTGTGAGGAAACTTTTTCCATGAAAGCACACTGGAAAGAAACTTTTTCATTTAAAATCTTAATGATTTACCTAGACACTGAGAGATTAAGTGACTTGCCCAGGGTCACATAGTCAATAATGTCAAAAGCAGAGCTTGATTCCAAATATTCTTTATTTTGAGAATTATTCTCTATTTACTATACCACATTGTCTCTTGTAATAAATATTTTTAACTCTAGAAAATTATGTTTTTCATGTATTTCCATTAGCAGTTATGGAGTGGTGAGCAGGGTTCAGCCAGTTCTAATTTTTCCTCATCCCATTACTACTTCATTGCCTAAATGAATTTCCTAGTATAGGCACTCACTTCTCTGCTTTGGAAAGTCATATCAAAAGGATCTCTCATTTTATCTCTTTTTAAGCCCCCCAGCCAGAGACAGCTTTTTGGTAAAGCTTTCAATCTCTCTAATTATCTTTGTCTCTTCCTGTCTTTATTTCTGTGTTCATCTGTCTGTCAATCTCTCTCCTTCAGCCATTTGTTCAATTTTATATTTTCACTTTTGTTTTTCTTTCTGTCAAATATGTCCAATTTGGAGAGCTAAGGCTCCTAAAATTAATGTCTTACTATCTATGACTTCTTGCATTTCAATTAATTTTTCCTTGATATGCTAGGGCATGTGGAGCATATAAGTTTAATATTGATTTTTGAGTTGTTTTCTGCGGTTCTATTCAGTATGATGGAAATTCTTCATTTATCTCCTTTTTTTCCTGTGAATTTTTGTTTTAGCTTTGTCTGATAGCATGATTGTGATTCTTGCTTTTTTGTATAACCCCCCCCAGCCTTTCATAACTTATTCCAATTCCTTTGTTTTTCCTTCTAAGCATAAAATTATTGGGTTTTGTTTTCTAATTCAATCTGTCACTCTTTCTATTTTGTTGGATTGTTTAATCTGTGCACATTTCAAAGTATAGGTTAGTTAATATTTTCCTTTAGCTTGTCACTAATTTTTTTTTCTGAATTAGGATTTCACGTTTCTTCTTCTTTCTTAATAATTTATTTATTTTTAGTTTGCAACATTCACTTCCATAAGATTTTGAATTTTAAATTTCCCCCCTCCCCTGTCCCCAAGATGCTATGCAATACCATATCTAACTTTTCTAAAATTCTATTTACCTCCTTAACTTCTTTCTTGTTTATTTTGTGGTTAGATTTATCTAGTTCTGAGATGGGGAGGTTGAGGTCCCCTACTAGTATAGTTTTATTGCCTGTTTCTTCCTGTAACTCCCTTAACTTCTCCTCTAAGAATTTGGATGCTATCCCACTTGCTGTATATATGTTTAGTAATGGTATTACTTCATTGCCTTTGGTGCCTTTTAGCAGGATGTCGTTTCCTTCATTATCTCTTTTAATTACATCTATTTTTGCTTTTGTTTTGTCTAAGAACAGGATTGCTACCCCTGCTTTTTTTTTTTTACTTCAGCAGAAGCATAATATGTTCTACTCCAGCCTTTTACCTTTATTCTATGTGCATCCCTCTTCTTCACAGGTGTTTCTTATAAACAACATCTTGTAGGATTATGGTTCTTAATCCACTCTGCTATCACTTTAATTTTATGGGAGTCATATTCTTATCCCATTCATATTCACAGTTATGATCACTGTCTGTGTCTTTCTCTCTCCATCTTATTTCCCCCCCTGTTCATGCTTTTCTCTCTCCTTTTTCCCTTTCTCTCCTCACAGGAGTTTTGCTTTTGACCACTGCCTCCCTCAATCTGCCCTCTGCTCTATCAGCACCCTCCCTTTACTTCCCCCTTTCCCTTACTACTTCTTTTCTTCCTTCTATTCCTCCTCCCTTTTCTTTCCCCTTTCCCCTCATACTTCCTATAGGGTAAGTTAGATTTCTCTATACCTGAGTGTGTTATTCCCTCTTTGAGCCAAATATGAGGAGAGTAAGGTTCAAACAATACTCATCTCCCTCCCTTCTTTCCCTCTAATAAGTCTTTGTGCCTCTTCATGTGATGTAATTTATTCTTTTCTGCCTCCTCCTTTCCTCTTATCCAAGTACAATTCCTTTTTACCACTTAATTAGAGTTTTTTTATTATCACATCAAAGTCAACTTATATCCATTCCCTAGATCTATGTATACCCCTCACGAATGTCATAATTAGGATACAGTTCTGAACAGCTACAAGTATCATCTCCCCTTTTATGTATATAAACTGTTTCCCCTTATTGAATAACATGTTTATGCCTCTCTTGGGGTCTTGTATTTAAGGATCACATTTTCCACTGGGCTCTGATCTTTTCAGCAGGAAGGTTTGGAAGTCCCCTATTTCATTGAATTTCCCTCTCCTCCCTTGAAAGATTATGCTCAATTTCACTGGGTAGATAATCCTTGGTTGTAATCCAAGCTCCTTTGCCTTTTGGAATATCATTTTTCAAGCCCTGTGACCTTGTAATGTAGAAGCTCCAAGGTCCTGAGTAATTCTGACTGTATTTAATTCCACTTCCACCACAAGCTCCACCATGCAAGCACTCCTCATTGCCCTAGGATGGCCACCCAGTTCTGCAACTCAGATCCAAAGGCAAAGAAAGAGAATCCTGGATCCTTAATGTGTCTTTTTATGGATTCTGCTGCTCTACAATTTCTTTAGAGCCATTTTTATGGGTATTCTGAGGGGTTTGGGGGAGGGTTCAAGGAAATTACTGCTTTTACTCCCTGCAGTATTATTTTTGTTTTCTGAACTTTTTAACAAAAATACTTTTAAACTTGTATTCTTACATTTATGTGTAGTCTAAGATTTTATTCTTTATTTATATCCCTCATGAAATTAAAACTGTTAAAACACCAAGTTTGAATTCCTTCTAGACAATTTCTATGTTATTACTCTGTACATAGGTCTTGTTTTTAATTTCCTTTTCTTAATGTTCCTTATACTTCAAAGTAGTACAAGTGAGAGAATAATATTACTGTCTTTTGCACAAATGTCCTTGTGTCCAAAATTGTTTGGTTCAATTCTACTTTTTGTCCTTCCTATGATTATTTTCTATTCTGCTAATTATTTTTGCTGGGCAGGCCATAAATTCTGCCATTTATTCCCATGTAATTATTCACAAGATTCTCTCTGTACTTTGGTTTTTAACCAATTTTCTTCCTCTTGATATTTTTGGTGATTTTCATCCTTTTTTTCCTTACATAATCACTCATTATTCAACTTCTTTCCTTGGTGATATGTTTCTTGGTAGCAGTGAAAATTAAAAGCTATTCCAAGGCTGTCACTGATTTACAAATTGTAGATATAATTTTTGTGGTGTGTTCAATGAATATTTTTCTTTGAAAAGTAGTCTCAATTTTGAAAATTTTTTTTTAAAATTTGGCACATTATATTTTTGCTTTTTTCATCATGCTTCATCTTCAGTTGAAAATCCTGTGCTATTAGCGTAGGTACTATTTAAAATATAATGTATTTCTTCTCTGCTCCTTATAAAATCATCTTCTTGATGTTATCATTTTGGGAGTGATTTCAATCAAAATTTAATCCCGGTTGGATTCCTGTGGATATTGTTCATCTCCAATCTATCTCTTGATTATAATATTTCTGAGAAATTTTCTTGAGTAATTTCTCATAAGTTGGTATCTGCCATGACATTTTTTCTTTTTCTCTTAGCTACCATGCCCTGATGCCAACAACCACTCTCACACACAAATATTTTCTGGGCTTTCTAGGACAACTTGCCATCAAGACCTGTCCTGATCATTTGCCCAAATCCCATAGATTGGCATAATGGAAGAGCAAGGACAATTCATTGGTGTGTCATAGATAAGATTTGGAAATTACATTTGAAATATGCATCCTTTTTATGCTACTAAGTAGCATGGGATTTGAACCTTTATCTTAAGGCATATGACTTAAGAAATCACAAAATTATACTAGTGATGTAACCAACAAGATGGAGGACTAGACAATTTCTCCATTCCCCATTAACTCTCAAAAAAGCACAAAAGAACAATTACAGCTGTTGCCATGGCAGTAGAAAACAAGAAGCATAGCAAGAAGGTTTACGTTTTAGCAGTGGAGAATACTAATGCCTATCACTTACTCAATACCAGTCCTCTTATCAGCCTCCAGCTCCAAGAGTACACAAACCAATCCACCTACCCATGCTTTGAGAATCATTCAGTAATTTCTCTTAGCATATGCCCCATTCCCCTTCTGCTACCCCTGCATTCCATTGCAACAAGCAGTGGACTACTAATCTGACCAGCCATATAGAGAGCAAGGGGTAGATATAAGCCTGGGAGTACAGAGGACTTTGCCATGTCTGGTATGGCTCCTAAGTTAAGGACACCTAAGGGGGCAGAAACTCTGATCTGAATACCCACCCACTCCACCTTTCCCCAAGCCTAAAAACAGTGGCAGATATTGACTCAACTCAGCCAGAGAACTGAAGAATATAGGAACTGGGATAGGTTGCCACTGTGTGATGCTTTTCTGGGCCTAGAAGAAAGGGAGCGGAATCTATGCGGTACCCTTCCTATCAAATGTTACTTTGATTAGGGATATAGGAGGGTAAAAAGTGAATGCCCCCAAATGGGAGGATGCTGGATCAGTATTGAGGTCTAGCTCATGGCAATGGAAAGAGGGAGGGGATATCAGAATGCAGAGTTACATTTGCTGCAAGCCCATGGGTTGGGTGACTAGTGTAGCCTTGTTGCTGGGAATGTGGTGGGGGAGGGGGTGCTGAGTAAGTTTGGGTTAGGTATTAGTTTATAAAATGTTTACCTTCTTTTGGGTTCTTGGCCTCCTAGATCAGGGAGATAGCTGGCATTGCTTTACCTTTGACACATAATTTCTGTTTTAGAGAGTTTTAAGAGATTGCAAGAATCAGGGAAAATATCTTCATCTTGTTTTCACATTGTCTCTCCCATTTCATCATGGGCTCCTTGATGACAGGAGCTAGATTTTTTTTATCTTTCTTTGTATCCTCAATGCTTAGCACAGTTCAAGGCACATAATAGGTGCTTAAATAGTGACAGGGCAAGTCACTCAGTCTCTCAGTGATCTAGGCAAGTCTCTAACTCTACAAGTTGCAGGGAAATTACCAACCTTTATTTGTAGGGGGAATTTCTTCACCTGGAAATTTCTTATACTGGTGAAATTATAGATCCAGTCCTTATGCCGATTCACTTTGAAGTTACACCTAGAGATCGGGCTCAGTTACAATGAATATCCTAGGATCAGGACATGAATTATTGGGGTGAGGGGAGATTATTGTCAGCAGTATCTGCTGTTCCTTATGGCATTTCTGTGTCAGAGGCTCAGGGAACCTCGACCGCAATATGACTTCAGATATAGTATCTCATCTGATTCCTATAATAACTCTATGAAGTAAGCACTACAAAAACATCATTTCCCCACTCCAAACAGGATTTTCTTGGCAGAGCTTCCAACATGATTAGCACTGCATCATCTCTAAGAAGGTGGATCTGAGGAGCAAAAGTGACTAGCAGTGTGTGACCTAGTTTTATCAAAAAAAAAATAGGTATGAATTCTGGAGCTTTGCCCTTGACCTCATTTCCTATTTCTTTATTCCTTGCTTGCTACTAATGATGCAGGAGCCTGGAAACTCCACTCTGATATTTCCATTCTGTCTTCCTAAGTGTGATGAGAGCAGCCTTTGTGCAAAACTCAGGGCCTTTTCTATTCCAAACAACCATGAGAAAGTGAGAGAGACCTGGTTTTGCTGCATTGTTTTCTCTTGTCTGTTTGGCCATCTGTCTCTCCTAGGCAAGTTCCATGTGGAGGTATTTTAGATATGCCTATTTGCCTGTGGGAAATATAATCCTCTTTTTGCCTTATTTTAATGAATTATTGTTAAAAAATAAATTATTATTAAGGATTTCATGTTTATTATATAGAAATCAATATTAAAAGATTCGTACTTTGCTAAGGTAGTGATTCTCATGAGTTTTGACATTTCGATTTATGCAAAATTGGTGTGTTTTTCCTAAGTTAAAACCTCACCTGTATTCTTATGATCCCTATTAAATACTTAAATTGTGTTGTTATTTTGTGTGATTCAGCTTTGTGGGCACACTCATATTCTAGGAGTCCTGGTATGTTAATTGATTTGAGATTTCAGCAAATTTAGCAGCTAGTAGAAGTTGGAGAGTTTCTCCATTCTCTCAAGTTTCACCCCAAGTTTCTACCACTTTCAGCCCATTCAGTGGTCCTGGTCTTCTGTAATTACATGGCTTGGATGCTTCATTATACAGGCATTTGTTAGAACTTTCTTTCACCATTTGGAGTTAGGCACATAAAGGTGTGAACCAGCATGTCTTCTTGAGCCAACTCAATTCTGTTGGTCTGTGGAGGCCACAACCAACCATTTCATTTATCTATCTATCTATCTATCTATCTATCTATCTATCTATCTATCTATCTATCTATCTATCTAGATATTTATTCATTTATTTATTTATTGAATTTAAGCTAGGCAATGGGGTTAAGTGACTTGCCCAGGGTCACACAGCTAGTAAATGTTATATGTCTGAGGCCGGATTTGAACTCTGGTTCTCCTGAATCCAGGGCTGGTGCTCTATCCACTGTGCCACCTAGCTGCCCCCCACTACCAACCATTTCATATGGCCCTTAAGCAACCCAAGTACCTCCGTTATCATTTCTACCTTGTCTATTTTGTTAGAATTAGCTCCTGGTTATATCTAGGACCTAATTAAGTGAAAGATCTTAGAATTAAGAACGTAGTTTGAATTCTGCTTCAGATTCTTACAAGCTATGTAATACCTGGCAAGCCATTTAATTTTTATAGGCTTCAGTTTTCTTATCTGTAAAATGAGAGATTGGACTATACAATTCATATTTGTTATTCTTACAGTGGCCTTAGGTTCATATCTATTTCCAGAAATTAGGTTTCCTGTATATGAAGTGCATGCTACTTTATTTGCTTCTCTAGAGTTTGTATCTCTTCTTGAATTTCCTGATGAGGTTTTAATCCTTTGATGAGGTAAAGCCCTTGTTAAAAAGGTTAATAATACAAGGCTTCTGTTTTGCTTTGATGGAGTCTCCCTGATGTGGGGTGACTTCTCCTGGCCCTGGATACTCTTTGATCCATTGACATCACTTTGTGGAGATTGATTGATTCACATCCAGTTTGAGAGTACTTGGGCTAAACTCTTGGTCTTGTTCTTTAAAACAAGGATGTGAAAACTAGTCTTGGAGAGCTATAGATAACTGTGGAGACAACCAAAGAGGAGATAGTTAGAGAGAAGACAATCAGGCACACAGAGACTAGTTCCCTCCCTATTTGACAAAAACTGCTGGGAAAACTGGAAAACAGTGTGGAAGAAACTAGGCATAGACTCAAATCTCACACCATATACCAAAATAAAATGAAAATGAATTCATGATTTACATAAAAAGGCTGATACTACATGCACACTGGGAGAGCAAGGAATAGTTTACCTGTCAGATTTATGGAGAACAGAAGAATTTATGACAAAACAAGAGATAGAGAACATTATGAAATGCAAAATGGATAATTTTGATTACATCAAATTGAAAAGTTTTTTTGCACAAACAAAGCCAATGCAACCAAGATTAGGAGGGAAGCAGAAAACTAAGAAGGAATTTTTTTTTTTTTACTTTGACAAGCCTTTATTTCCTCCTCCTGCCAGCTTAGGGAGGAGATTACATCATTACCTTGCACAGCGCTAACAGTTAAGCAATAATGAATCAAATGGGTTGTGTTATTGCTCTTTTTTCAAAACAGAGAAAACAGCTGCAGCTCAGACTGGTCGCAGATGTGTGAGGATACACCTACGCATCTTTGCATTCACTCTTCAAGAGGGAGGTTTTGCCCGTCCAGGGAACAGAATACACCTCAAACTCGCAGATGGAGTGCTTTTTCAGAGCTGGGTCCTCGTGATAGGGGCAGCTTGAAAGGTCAGCCACAGATTTGTTGCAGGTGGTTCGACGAATCTCAGCGTCAATATAGTATTTTATACCAGTCACAACCTGCTTCCTGACTCGCACCACCCGGAACACTCGGCTGCCGAACTTGTCGTTGCTGGCCCGGTTAAATTCTCTTAGGGCGAAGCCGAGCTCTTGCTGCACGCCGTCCTCGTTCTGGTTGGCCTCCATGAGGCTGCCCAGCAGGCGGCGCAGGCGCTCTTGGGCTTGGACCGCTAGGACCAGGGCGAGCAGCAGCAGAGGCAGCAGCAGGAAGGACCATGGGCCGGCCATGGTGACAGGGCTAAGAAGGAATTTTTACAACCAGTGTCTCTGATAAGGGCCTCATTTCTAAAATATATAGAGAATGAAGTCAAATTTATAAGAATACAAGTCATTCCCAAGTTGATAAATGGTTGAAGGATATGAACAGGCAGTTCTTATATGAAGAAATTAAAGACATCTATAGTCATATGAAAAAATGCTCTAAAGCACTATTGATTAGAGAAATGCAAATCAAAACAACTCTGAGGTACCACATCACACCTATTAGATTAGCCTATCAGGAAAATGATAAATGTTGGACAGGATGTGGGAAAATTGGAACACTAATGCATTGTTGGTGGAGTTGTGAAATGATGCAACCATTTTGGAGATCAGTTTGGAACTATGCCCAAAGGGCTATAAAAATGTGCATACCCTTTGACCCAGAAATAGCACTTCTAGGGTTGTATCCAAAGAGATCATAAAAATGGACAAAAGACCCACATGTACAAAAATATTAATAGCAGCTCTTTCTGTAGTGGCAAAGAATTGGAAATTGAGGGGATGTCCATCAATTGGGGAATGACTGAACAAATTGTGGTATATGAATGTAATGGAATACTATTGTGCTATAAGAAATGATGAGCAGGCAGACTTCAGAAAAACCTGGGGAGACTTGAATGGACTGATGCTGAGTTAAGTGAGAAGAACCAGGAGAATGTTGTACACAGTGACAGACATCTTGTGCCATGACTAACTTTGATAGACTTAGCTCTTCTCAGCAACGCAAGGATCTAAGACATCTCCAAAAGTCTCATGATGGAAAGAAGTAAAAAAAGAAGTCAAGACATTTTATAAATATACTGCAAGATAGAAAATGAAGATTCACTAATAAAGGTCATAATAGAAGGGAACTCAGAAACCATTTCGATCAACTCCATCATTTTATAGGGCAGACAAATGACTTGCCCAAGATCCCAGACCTAATAAGTACCAGAGGTAGAATTTGAACTCAGGAACTCAGCTAAACAAAAGTATTTTTTCCATTATAGTATTGACTAGGAAAAATAGACTAAAATATAGAGGAAAATATTCTAATAAATTTTTATTAAGTTTTCACATAAAGAATTAAAAGCAACGTTCATTTAATGGTAATTAAATTAAAACTTAATTAAATAAACCTCCTCATAGAATAGAGATGGCATAATAATATTAGATAGGCTTGAATCTTCGGGCCTGAGAAAATTTGGCCTAAGGTATTCTAAGATGTGGACTCTGAAAACTAATTGGTGAATAATATGAGGGCCTACAAAAACTTGGCTAGAGCCTATGTGACTGGATGATGGTAAATGTACCACATTCTGTATTTTTAGAAATGGATACAAATGATAATTTTGAAATAGGGAGGTTGCCTTTTCTTACTCAATTTAGAAGTTTCCATTAAAGAAATATTTAGAGAATTGGAAGGCCATTTAAAGTTTAGTGTTCCATAGGGAACATGATTATACAATTTTTTTTTCTTCCTCAGGAAAATTGTGTCAATTTAAAATCACTCTCTGGGAAACCAAATTTAGGATGTTCCCTTTAATGAGCTGCAGGGAATATAAACTCAAATGGGCAGTATTCTTGGTTTCAGACAATTTAGTTTCCTAGTCCATTTGAGCGGAACATTAACAGGAATAAAAACTTAATTGGAAGGATCATCTAAAGTATGAAACTTGTCCATCTCTAATGTTAGCAAATGATAAGAGGCAATGAAAGCAATTATAAAGAAATGACATTACTCTGAAATTGAGATGCTTTTTTGAAATGTAAGAATCATTTTTTGTTAACAAAGAAGGCAGCAAATGAATACTAGAATCAAATGCATCATTAAAAATGATCTGACCCGCATCCTAATGTGATTTTGGAGTTTTGTTTCAGCTAGTCATATTAAATTTCATTTTTAGTATATCCCTTCTAATCTAAGCTTTTGGAGGAATCCACAAGAATGGATGGAATTCTACTAGTGGCCTGATTGTTTCAAACATTCATTAGCTATTATTCAGTTCCCCTTGGAATAACATAGAAAACTACTAACAGGCAATTTACTCTCCTGTAATTCCTCCTTAGAATTGAAAAAAAATCTTAACCTCTACATCACTCTATTAACTGTGGACATGGAATGTCCATGTAGAATTATTCTCCATGACTGTGGTTCGAAGGCCTACAGAAGGACCTGCCAGGGACTAGTCCTAATCTATACCAAAGAGGAAATTACATGAAGTGTCAAAGTGTGTTTGCAAAGTAATGCCATATGCGAACTTCCAGAAAGATGGCTGAATGAGTGGTTATATTTAAACCCAGCTCCTTTTCATCGCATGTAAAATAATAGAACAACAATGAAAAGACAGGGAAGTACAGAAATGCTCACAAGCAAAAGTACCACAGGGGGAAAAACATACCAGAGACACTGAAGAAATGATTAAACAAAAAATAGGTCCAATACAATGAAGAAATACTGTAGGGCACAAAATATGAAGAGACATCAGAAAAGAGACTGCAACACCATC